>NC_133509.1:70988333-72405000 GCF_049354715.1 Callithrix jacchus | reverse complement strand
ACAAAAAACTGTATTATTTATTGCTTAGGCTCCCAAATACATCTAGTAAAGTATAAACTCATGGACTTGAAAGGCTGCTATAATTGTAACAGTAACTGCTGGGGAGGAATAGAAATGGAATTAAGAAATAGAAGAGGCCGGGCGCGGTGGCTCAAGCCTGTAATCCCAGCACTTTGGGAGGCCGAGGCGGGTGGATCACGAGGTCAACAGATCGAGACCATCCTGGTCAACATGGTGAAACCCCGTCTCTACTAAAAATTACAAAAAATTAGCTGGGCACGGTGGCGCGTGCCTGTAATCCCAGCTACTCGGGAGGCTGAGGCAGGAGAATTGCCTGAACCCAGGGGGCGGAGGTTGTGGTGAGCCGAGATTGCGCCATTGCACTCCAGCCTGGGTAACAAGAGCGAAACTCCGTCTCAAAAAAAAAAAAAAAAAAAAAGAAATACAAGAGGCCTTAATAATACTTTTTTAAATGTTATGTTAAAAAATGTGAAACAAGTACGACGAAATGTTAACATTTTCAAAATCTTACCAACATGTCAGGTGTTTGCTAGTTTGGTTTCTGTATTTCTTTTCCAAATAAAAATTAATCAGGCCTAGGGGAATTTTTTAGGGATATGAAACTATTCTCTATGATACTGGAATCGTGGCTACATGACATTATACATTTTTAAAACCCCGCTGAACTTTGAAGCACAAGAAGTGAATTTTGATAAAATGCAAATTTATGTTTATGGCCATACCACCCTAAATATGCCTGATCTCATCTGTAATATGAATTTTTAAAAATCATTTAGGAGGTCGGGAGGAATCCCAGGCTGGAATACAGAATGTAACAAAACAACCTAACTATATTACAAATATATGAAATAATCTCACCCAAGGGGTGGGGAGAAAAGTTGCTGACCTCAGTAATTTTGGAAATGAGTAGAGTATATAAAACTAAAGGCAAAAGGAACTGTACACATAGCATTGTACATTAGATAATAAAGTTGTAGCCCACATGATTATGAATTAACAATTCTGACACTTTCATGCATGTGCACTGAAATTGAAAAATTTGATAAATTGAGGGAGAATGGTGAAAACCTGGTTTGTCACTGCTGGAGTGGAAGTTTAAAGAAAAGGAAGGAAACTAGAATTATCCATGATGTGAAGAATTAGAGTTGGATGTATCAGTAAGAACTTATATTAAGCTTACTATAGATACAGATGTTTACATATAGAGATATGTATAGATATGTGTATTTATTTATACAAGTTTATATACACACATACATTTCCTTGCTTTGTCAGCAGACAAGACCTAGAAGCAACAATGCCTAGCATACCTACTGCCATACCCAATAAAGACAGCCAGGGCTTCTTATTGAAATGGCTGATTCTAGGACTGGGGCAAGAAATACACAAGATGAGCCTAGAATATCTAATACTGCCAAAAAATTAAGAAAGCGACATAAAAGCCAACTGAAGGAATTCCCAATGGCCAAAGATCAAACAATTTTAGCAAAACTAATAGTAATGTAATATTGGATTACAACTCAAAGTATAACATATTCACAAATCATACTGATATAAATAAATGACTGAATGAATAAATAAATGAGAAGAATAGACATACTTCCTATACAAAAGAATTCTAATAAATTCTAACAAATTTTTGTAGACACTCTACCCTTAAGGAGGTAGAACATAACTCCCCACTTCTGAGGTGTGGCTATGTATGGTGCCTTCCTTCTGAAGAGAATAATATGGGAAGGGGAAAAAAAGAGAAACTTTAAATGAAGAAACCTGGTAAACATTACCTAGCCAGGTGATGGAGGTTAACATCAACATTGATAAATCATGTTGATAGTATGTAGCCAAATACATTATGAAAATGGCACTTTTTATCTCATGGTCTTCCTCCCAAAATCACATAATCCAATCAAATCAGAGAAACATCATGACTGGGCATGGTGGCTCACACCTGTCCCAGAACTTTGGGAGGCCAAGGCTGAATAACCACTTGAGGCTAGGAGTTCCAGACCAGCCTGGACAACATAGTAACACCCTACAAAGTAATTTAAAAATTAGCCAGGTGGGCCAGGTGCAGTGGCTTACGCCTGTAATCCCAGCACTTTGGGAGGCCAAGGCAGGTGGATCACGAGGTCAAGAGATCGAGACCATCCTGGTCAACATGGTGAAACCCCATCTCTACTAAAAATACAAAAAATTAGCTAGGCATGGTGGCACGTGCCTGTTATCCCAGCTATTCAGGAGGCTGAGGCAGGAGAATTGCCTGAACCCAGGAGGTGGAGGTTGCAGTGAGCCGAGATTGCGCCATTGCACTCCAGCCTGGGTAACAAGAGCAAAACTCCGTCTTGGGAAAAAAAAAAATTAGCCAGGTGTAATGGCATGTGCCTGTAGTCCTAGCTACTCAGGAGGCTGAAATGGAAGAATCACTTGAGCCCTGGAGATCAAGGCTGCATTGAGCTGTGATCATGTCACTGTACTCCAGGTTGGGCAACAGAGCAAGATCCTATGGGAAGGGAAAAGAAGGGGAGGAGAGGGAAGAAGAGGAGAGGGAAAAGGGAGGGAAGAGGGCCCCCTACCCTCAAAACACGCCCTGGTGTATGATGTTCCCCTCCCTGTGTCCATGTGCTCTCATTGTTCAACATCCACTTATGAGTGAGAACATGCGGTGTTTGGTTTTCTGTTCTGGTGTCAGTTTGCTGAGAATGATGGTTTCCAGCTTCATCCATGTCCCTGCAAAGAACATGAATACATCCTTTTTTATGGCTGCATAGTATTCCATGGTGTATATACATCCCACATTTTCTTTATCCAATCTATCCTTGATGGGCATTTGGGTTGGTTCCAAGTCTTTGCTACTGTGAACAGTGCCACAATAAACATACATGTACATGTGTCTTTATAATAGAATGATTTATACTCCCTTGGGTACATACCCAGTAATGGGATTGCTGGTTCAAATGGAATTTATTTATTTCTAGGTCCTCGAGGAATTTCCACACTGTCTTCCACAATAGTTAAACTAATTTACCCACTAACAGTGGGAGTGTAATCTATTTCTTCACATCCTCTCCAACATCTGTCTCCTGATTTTTTAATGATTGCCATTCTAACTGGGATGAGATGGTATCTCAATGTGGTTTTGATTTGCATTTCTCTAGTGACCAGTGATGATAAGCTTTTTTTTCATATGTTTGTTGGCTGCATAAATGTCTCCATTTGAGAAATGTCTGTTCATATCCTTTGCCCACTTTTTGATGGGGTTGTTTGGTTTTCTTCTTGAAAATTTGTTTAAGTTATTTGTAGATCCTGTATATTATTAGCCCTTTGTCAGATGGGTAGATTGCAAAATTTTTTTCCCATTCTGTTGGTTGCTGGTTCACTCTAATGATAGTTTATTTTACTGTGAATAGCCCTTTAGTTTAATTAAATCCCATTTTTCTATTTTGGCTTTTGTTGCCATTATTTTTGGTGTTTTAGTCATGAAGTCCTTGCTGATACCTAGGTCCTGAATGGTATTGCCTAGGTTTTCTTCTAGGGTTTTTATGGTGTTAGGTCTTATGTTCAAATCTTTAATCCAGCTAGAGTTAACTTTTGTATAAGGTATAAGGAATGGATCCACTTTCAACTTTCTGCATATGGCTAGCCAGTTTTCCCAACACCATTTATTAAATAGAAAATCCTTTCCCTATTGCTTGTTTTTGTCCAGTTTGTCAAAGATCAGATGGTTGTAGATGTGTGGCATTATTTCTGAGGCCTCTGTTCTGTTCCCTTTGTCTATATCTCTGTTTTGGTACCAGTACCATGCTGTTTTGATTACTGTAGTCTTGTAGTATAGTTTGAAGTCAGTAGCATGATGCCCCCAACTTTGTTTTTTGTTATTTGTTGTTTTGTTTTTGCTTAGGATTGTCTTGGCTATGGGGCTCTTTTTTGGTTCCATATGAAGTTTAAGGTGGTATTTCACAATTCTGTGAAGGAAGTCAATCTCATTTATAGATAACATTGAATCTAAGAATTACTTTCAGTAGTATGGCCATTTTCATGATATTGATTCTTCCTAACCATGAGCATGGAATGTTTTTCCATCTGTTTATGTTCTGTCTTATTTCCTTGAGCAGTGGTTTGTAATTCTCCTTGAAGAGGTCCTTTACATCCCTTGTCAGTTGTATTCCTAGGTATTTGATTCTCTTTGTAGCAATTGTGAATTGGAGTTCAATCATAGTTTGGCTCTCTGTTTATCTATTACTGGTATATAGGAATGCTTCTGATTTTTGCACATTGATTTTGAATCCTGAGACTTCGTTGAAGTTGCATATTAGCTTAAGGAGATTTTGGGCTGAGACAATGGGGTCTTCTAAATATACAAATATGTCCTCTGCAAATAGAGACAGTTTGACTTCCTCTTTTTCTCATTGAATACCCTTTATTTCTTTTTCTTGCCTGATTGCCCTGGCCAGAACTTCCAATACTATGTTGAATAGGAGTGGTGAGAGAAGGTATCCTTGTCTTGTGCCAATTTTTCAAGAAAATGCTTCCAGTTTTTGTCCATTCAAAACCTGGAATTGGCGGTGGGTTTGTCATAAATAGCTCTTATTATTTTGAGATATGTTCCATTGGTACCTAGTTTGTTGAGAGTTGTTAGCATAAAGGGCTGTTGAATTTTGTCAAAGGCCTTCTCTGAATCTATTGAGATAATCATGTGGTTTTTGTCTTTGGTTCTATTTATGTGATGGATTATGTTTATAGATTTGCATGTGTTGAACTAGCCTTGCATCCCAGGGATGAAGCCTACTTGATCATGATGGATAAGTTTTTTGATGTGCTGTTGGATTGGTTTGCCAGTATTTTATTGAGAATTTTTACATCAATGTTCATCATGGATATTGGCCTGAAATTTTCTTTTTTAGTTGTATCGCTGTCAGATTTTGGTATCAGGATAATGTTGGTCTCATCCAACATTTGTCTGTGAATTATTAAGTACATTTTTTATAGGATGCAAGACTTAGGTCAGGGTTCTTATTTTTGGCTATGGGATGTACAATTGATTTAGCACCAGTTGTTTGAAAAGGCTATCCTACACCATTGAATCACTTTTGCATTTTTATAAAAAAATTTGTACATATCTGTATAAGTCCATTTGTGGGTTTGCTACTCTGCCGCACTGATCTATGGGTTTATTCATCCACCAAGGCCACACAGTCTTAATGACTGTAATATAGTAAGTCAGAAAGTTAGATAAACTGCTTCATCCCATTTTATTATTCTTACCCAAAATTGTTTTAGCTATTCTACTTTCTTTCCATTTCCACACAAATTTTAGAATACTCTTGTTTAAATTTACAAAAGAAAAAAAAGAAAGAAAGCCTTGCTGGAAATTTGATAGGAATTGCTTAAATCTGTATATCAATTTGAGGAGAAATGACATGTTTACTATGATGATCCTTCCAATCTATAAATATGGAATCTCTCTATATTCTTAGATCACTTTTATTCCTTTTATCAGCATTTTGTAGTCCTTAGCATCTAACTCATATACATGTTTGGTTAGATTTACACTTAATTATTTCCGTTGCTAGAATTATAAATGATATCGTTTTTTTTTTGTTTTTGTTTTTGTTTTTTTTGAGACGGAGTTTCGCTGGTTACCCAGGCTGGAGTGCAATGGCGTGATCTCAGCTCACTGCAACCTCTGCCTCCTGGGTTCAGGCAATTTTCCTGCCTCAGCCTCCCGAGTAGCTGGGACTACAGGCACACACCACCATGCCCACCTAATTTTTTGTATTTTTAGTAGAGATGGGGTTTCACCATGTTGACCAGGATGGTCTCGATCTCTTGACCTTGTGATCCACCCACCTCAGCCTCCCAAAGTGCTGGGATTACAGGTATGAGCTACCAAATGATAGAGTTTTAATTTCAGTATCTAGTTCAGTACACATTCATCTATAGATAACATAAAAATACAATGAATTATTCATGTTTATCTTGTATCCTGTCACTTTCTTGAGCTCAATTATTAGTTCTGTGAGATTTTTCTTGTACAGATTCCTCAGAATTTATTTAATTAATTTATTTATTGACACAGGCTCTCACTGTTCTCTAGGCTGGAATGTAGTGCATGATCACAGCTAACTGCAGCCTCAACCTCCCAGGTTCAGGTGATCCTCCCACCTTAGCCTCACGGAAAGCTGGTACTACAGGCACACACCACCACACCAAGCTAATTTTTGTATTTTTTATAGAAATAGGGTTCTGTCATATTGCCTCAGCTGGTCTCAAACTCTTGGGCTCAACCAAGCTGGCCATCTCGGCCTCCCAAAGTGTTGGGTTTACAAGCATGGGCCACTGCACCTAGATGATTCCTCAGAATTTTCTGTGTTGACAATCATGTCATCTGCACATAAGGGCAGCTGTATGGCTTCTTTTCTTGTCTTTAAGCTTTCCTTTCCCTTTGTTGCCTTAATACACTGCCTAAAATTTGCAGCAGTATATTGAGTAAGAGTGGTGTGGGTAAACAATTAAGCTTTCACCGTTAAATACAATGTTAGTTCTAGGTTTTTGTAGATGCTCTTTATCAAGCTGTAGAAATTTCCCTCTATCCTATTTTTCTGAAAACTTTTATCATGGAAATGGGTGATAAAATTTGTTAAATGCTTTCTCTTTGTTGATAATTATGATCATGCGATTTTTCTTCTTTATTGTGTTAAAATGATAAATTACAAAGATTGACTTTCCAATACAGAAGCCAGTCTCAATCTCTGAAATAATTCCCTAAAGTCATGGTGGATAATTATTTTTACATATTTTTAATTCTATGACCTAACATTTGTTAAAGACTTTTATATCGAATATTTATTTATAAGGAGTTGTCTTAGTCTGTTTTGCACTGCTATAACAGAATACTTGAGACTGGATAATTTATTCTCTCACAGTTCTGGAGGCTAGGAAGAAGTCCAAGATTGAGGCACTAGCATCTGATGTAGGCCTTCTTACTATGTCCTCACATGGTAAAAGGCAGAAAGTCCAAGAGGGAAAAAGGGGGCTGAACTTGCCCATTTCTAATAGCATTCTTCCCATCCATACGGGCCTAATCACCTCTTAAAGGTCCCACTTCTTAATACTGTTACAATGAAAATTAAACTTCAACATGAGTTTTGGAGGAGACAAACATTTGAATCATAGCAAGGATATTGGTCTGCATTTTTCTTTCTTTCTTTTTTACTGTCTCTGTCTAGTTTAGATACTAGGGTATTACCAGCTTCAAAAAATGAATTGGAAAGTCTTCCCTCCTCTTTTATCTTCTGAAAGAGATTGTATAGAATAGGTGTTAATTATTCCTTAAATGTGTGGTAGAATTCTCTCTAGTAAAGTCATCTGGCCTGACATATTTGGGCAAAGGGGAATGTTTTATAAATCAATAATTCAATGTCCTTAATACTTACAGGGCTATTCAAATTAGTTTTTACTGGGTGAGCTGTGGTAGTTTGTGTTTTTTGAGAATTTCTTCATGTCATCTAAGTTTTCAAATGTATGTGTGTGCAGAGTTGTTCATAGTATTTCTACATTAATTTTTTGATATCTGCAGGGTCTGTAGTAACATCTCATTTCATTTCTAATATTGTTAATTTATGGCTTTTCCTTTTTTTTCTTGTCAGTCTTGCTAGAGATTAATTTCATTGATCCTTTCAAGTGACTAGCTCTTTCTTTAATTTTCCTTACTGTTTTTCTGTTTTCAGTTTCATTGATTTCTGCTTTTATTCCTTCCTTCTGCTTCTTTGGGGTTCATTTTGCTCTTTTTTTCTTGGTTCTTAGGTGGGAGCTTAAATCATGAATTTGAGACTTTCTCTTTTCTACTGAAAGCATTTAGTGCTATAAATTCTGCTTAGCTATATCCCACCAATTTTGATATGTTGTATTTTCATTCAGTTCAATGTATTTTTTAAATTCCTTGAAACTTCTCCTGTAACCCATATATTATTTATAACTGTACTGTTCAGATTCCAAATGTTTGGAGATTTTTGTTATCTTCCTCTTACTGGTTTCTACTTTTAGTCCATTATGGATTTGCTCTATCCTGCTATATGCTTCATGGCATCTGAAAAGAATATGCATTCTGCTTTTGTTGGGTACAGTATTCTATAAACCTCAACTGGAACCTACTGGTTGATGGGGGTGTTGCTGATTTTCTAAGTGTTCTATCAATTCTTGAGAGAGAAATGCTGAACTCTCCAACTACAATTGCGGAATTGTCTATTTCTCCTCTCAGTTCTTAGATTTTGCTTTGCATATTTTACAGTTCTGTTATCTGGTATATATATTTTTAAGACTGATATATCTTCTTGATGTGCTGATACTTTTATCATAATATAATGCCCCTCTCTGTCTCTCATAACTTTTTCAGTTGGAAGTCTATCTTATCTGACATTAATATAACCATTCCCACTTTTTTTTAATTGATGTGTGCATATTTTTAACCCTTTTATTTTCAAGCTGGCTATATGATTATAAGTTTGCTTCTTATAAACATTATATACCTGGGTCATGTGTTTGATTCCAGTTTATCACTCTGTCATAACCATTTACATTTAAGTTAGGGCTTAAATCTGTCATTTTAGATTTTGTTTCCTGTCTGCTCTGTCTGGTTTCTTTTGTTTCTGTTTTCTTTTTCCTGTCTTCATGTAGGTTACTTGAACATGTATTAGAATTCTACTTTTATTTATTTATAATGTTTTTAGTATATCTCTATATGGCTTTTTAATTGTTACTCTAAGTATTACAATTTATAAACATAGCGTATCACTATTGACTGAGGGTGTCATCTTACTAGTTCAAGTGATATATAGAAATCTCACCTCCCTTATGTCTCTTTACCATTTCCCATTTATAATATAACCTAAATATTTCCTCTATATTCTGTTACAACCACATCAGCATGATAAATTTTACTTCAACTGACAAATATAACTTGGAAAACTCAAAAGGAGAAGGAAACTTTATTGTACTTATCCAAATTTTTGCTTCACATGTGCTTTGTTCCTTCTAGATATTCCTGGATTTCTTTCTCTTGTTATTTCTCTCCATTTAGAGAACTTCTCTGAGCCTTTCTTTTAGGGGAGGTATGCTGGCAACAAATTCTCTTAGTTTCCTTCTATTCAGAATGTCTTGATTCCTTCATTCCTAAGGGATATTTTCCTGGAAATGTGATTCTGGGAACACATTTATTTTCTTCCAGTACATGAAAAATGTTCTGCCACTTACTTCTGGCCTCCATCACCTCTCATAGGAAGCCCATTTACATACAAATTATTTTTCCCCTGCAGGTAGCATGTCATTTCTTTTTTGTTACTTTCAAGGTTTTTCTTTATCTTTCATTTTCAGAAGTTTGAATATTATGTGGTTTGGTCTATATTTCTTTGGATTTTTCCAGTTTGGGATTTGCTCAGGCTCCTGAATCTGTAGCTTTATGCCTTTTGCCTAACTGGTGAACTTTTCAGACATTACTTATTTCAGTACTTTTCAGTCTCACCCCATCCTTTAACACAAATACTAGATCTTTTGTTATAGTCCCTCAGATTCCCTAAGGCTCTATTAAAATTTTTTTCAGTCTGTTTTCCCTTAGTTGCACATATTGAGTAAATTCTAATTGTTCTGTCTTCAAGTTTGCTGATTCTTTCTCTCTTTTCCATTCCACTCTTGAGTCCAACCATTAAGCTTTTCATTATAATTATCGTATTGTTTCAGTCTAATATTTTAAAGTTTCTTCTCTATGTCTTCAATTCATTTACTAAGACTTTCTATTTCCTTCCTGAATCTTTTTTCTTTAATTTGTTTCAAGTGTTCGTAATCGGCCATTAAAGTATTTTTATGACGGCAGCTTTAAAATTTTTTATCAGATAATTCTATGTCGTCTCAGTATTGTCATCTATCAATTTTCCTTTTACTTTGAGTTTGAGATTTTCCTAGGTCTTACTAGAATTAGTGATTTTCAAATGAAATTTGAATGTTTTGGATATTATGATATAGGATTATGGATGTCATTTAAACATCCTCTTTTAGCAAACACTTCACTGGACCTCCCCTCTGATACTAACACAGCAGGGAGTGGGAGGACTGGCTCATTACTACTAGAGGAGGATGGAAGCCCAAGATCCCCAGGTGGTCCCACCTGACAGTACGGAGAAATCTCATTTCACTCTATTAAGATGAAAGTCCCAGCTCCACACTGAGCCTTTTTTGACCCCACCTTGGCAGTAGTGTTGGAGAACCTTGTGACACTCTGCCAAGGGCAGAAGTCTAGGTTTCCCTGTAGGCCTTTACTGGTAGAAGTGAGGGTGGAGCCGCAGTTTTTTACTGTGGTTTTTGGGTGTAGTACTGAATTATTTGTCTAAAAATGTCTGTGTTGCTAGGCTACCTCTTTCCTGGTTCTTTGGCTAGAGATAGCAGGCTTTTGTTGGGGATTTTTTTTTCATTACCTGTTGGTATAAACTAACTCACCACCATGCCGTTCTTTTGGTCCCAAAGTTCTTAGCTATTGTGCCTCCTTCTCCTCACCTTGCAGAGTCTACTTACATTTGCAATACCCAGGGTTTCTACTCATACTTAGCAGGAAGAATGGGAAAAATTGCTTCTACTTCATCTTCCTCAGAAGTAAAAGGTCTTGCAACTTTCAAGAAACTACCATTTGTTAGGTTTTGGTGTTTACCAAAGGAAAATATTGACAATTATGGTTTAAAGGCTATTAAAATAATCTAACTTTTCTAATTGCAAATTTCTGTGAGGCCAGAATCTTCTTACACATTTCAACAAAACAAACTACCACATAATTAATGCAGAAACAGACATGAGAGTCCATTTGTCTTTTATTAAGCCAGGCATTATATTTTTTTAGTCTTAGTTTCTCACTTAATTTTTTTCTCATAATTATTTTTCATAAAAACACTTTTTTGGAAGCTCTCTGTCACCTTGTCACTCTGCCACCCTGGCACCCTAGTTGACTGCAGCCTTGACCTCCTGGGCTCAAGCAATCAACCCACCTCAGCCACCCAAGTAGCTGAGACTACAGGCCCGTACCACCATGCACAGCTCACTATTTTATATTTATTTTTGTAGACATTGCATTTCAATATGTTGTCCAGGCTAGTATCAAAATCCTGGCCTCAAGCAATTCACTTGCCCTAACCTCCCAAAGTGCTGGGATTACAGACAAGGAACATATAGAACTTTATTACTGCAATTTTTAATAAATAAGTATTTTAGCATTTTCTCAGTTTTCATTATTAACAACATGTTAATAGATGTAATTCACATAAAAAATTATTGAGGTCCTTGATAATTATTTTCTGAGAGGGTCTCTCTCTGTTGCCCAGGCTAGATTGCAGTAGTGCAATCATGCATGGCTCATTGCAGCCTCAATTGCCTGGGCTCAAGTGATTCCCTCACCTTAGACTCCCAAATGGCTGGGTTATTATTTGTAGATACAAGGTCTCATTATATTGGCCAGGCTCTTCTAAACTCCTAGGCTGAAGCAATCCTCTTACCATGTTCTCTGAAAGCTCTGGGATTACAGGCATGAGCCACCACACCTGGCCAGTCCTCAATAATTTTTAAGAGTACAAAAAGTTTCCTAAAACCAAAAAGTTTGAGAACCTGTGAGGTAGAGAAAACCAATATTAAAGAAAGTCCTTACTTCCTCTCCCAAGACTTGCAAGTGTGGTTTGTGAGCACGCTCTCTAGTTCCTTGTGCAAACTCAGGTGGTATCCCTCGCGGTGTCAGAGGAACATGAACATATTCTTGGTTGTCATCCATAACAGGAATTCCATACAATATTCTACAATGTGATAAGAACAATAAGTTTGTTTTTCAAGTAGTTGACAAAGCATAAGATGTTTGCCCTCATTTTGTAACTCTGCTGAAATAAACACATGGACATTTGACATCTCCACTAAACGGAGATTGTGTAGAAGTCAGATAATCCAAAATTAGAAATAATAAAAAAATACTCATCTGGTTCTTAATATATTTTAGTAATAATATTTATGATGGTTTTGTTTCATTATATTGGAATAATAAATTCACCCTATGAAAGCCTAGTTACAAAAGAGGTTTTAAAAAAAAAAGCTTCTCTACCTTCTAATCTAACCTGCTCCCCATTCCAAGCTCACACATACACACAAAGTTTTGTTCTTGGATTGGGGCAAAGCATCAGCCTAAGCAGAAGTGTCTTCTCACATTGTGGTTTTCCCTTCTTAATGCGATGAACAGAAAACTGTTTAGACATCAAGTCTTCCTTTCTAGGCTAAAAGCTACATATACATAAGAATACATATGGAATAAAACTTATCAATAAAAGCCTTAAGCTGAAACATGAGATAAATCAAAATTTGAAGATAAAACGTATCATTAATTACTGACCTACTGAATGGCTTAGAAATACACTAACTTTTGTATTGCAACACTTAACCTTAAAATAAAGATAAAATGAACATAAAGACAAAATATCTAAGAACATATATACAGTCATGTACCACAAAATTACTATAGAATATCAATATCACATGGAAGCATTTAGAGCTACTGTTGCCTCTAACTTACTGATATACTCTTACATGAAGAACCACTTTATGAGTTACCAAATGTGAAAATTAAGCATACAAAAACCCAACTGATTTCAGTTGCTTAAAAATACACTGAAATACTCAAATCCCATCATACCTGCTGTTAAGAAGTAGACCCACTCAAAGCCATGCTGGAGAAGATATGGCTTTGTCAAAGTAGAGTCATGAAAAAAAAGCTTCCTATCTTACCTACTAAAATACCTGAATTCAAAGACAGGTTAAAACTCTACTTCCAGCAAGGTGAACACCACGGCCATTCAACACCCATTCCATCCACCTTCTAATGTGCTTTCCTGACCTGCCAAGGATGGGGAGGCAAAACTCTCCTGGCCAGGCATGGTGGTTCATGGCTGTAATCCCAGCACTTTAGGAGGCCAAGGTAGGCAGATCACTTGAGGCCAGGAGTTCAAGATCAGCCTGGTCAATACAGCGAAACCTCGTCTCTACTAAAAATACAAAACTCAGCTATTGAGCCCTACCAGAGGTTGCAGCCAGCCAAGGTCATGCCACTGTGCTCCAACCTGTGCTACAGAGTGAGATTCTATTAAAAAGAAGGAAAAAGAAAAAACTCTCCTGAAGCCAGTGTTCTAGATATTATTTAGAATCCACTAACCAAATGCAATTTAGAAGGCAAAAGGTTCTGATGTTTCTGTTGGCAAATACAGTCATGACAATGTTGAGTTCTTCTGTAGCAGTGTTCCAGTTACTACTTTGTGAGTTATGTTTTTTGTTTGTTTTTTGCCAGTGAGCATGTCAAACAGACACAGTGTGGCTCCAAAGTCCAAAGCTGTTACAGTAAAGGCTACTTAATCCCTGAATCTCAGCTAAGGTGGTATGTTGCCAGTGCTGGCTTCCAGATTTGCTGCCTTCCTGCGTCAGGAGCAGCAGTGCCCTAAGCAGCCAGTTAAACATGCTGTGTGAGTCATCCCTGGGAGATCTCCCTACCTAAACCCACTCACTGATTTTAAAACACCAAATTCCCATTACTAAATCCCTTTTTGCTTAAAATAGCTAAAGATGTTATAAGGTTTGGCAGTGTCCCAACCCAAATCTCATCTTGAATTGTAGTTCCCATAACCGCTATGGGTTGTGGGAGGGACCCGGCAGGAGGTAATTGAATCATGGGGGCAGTTACCACCATGCTGCTGTTCTCCTGATGTGAGTTATCACAAGATCTGATGGTTTTATAAGGGACTTTTCCCCCTTTTGTTCATCATTTCTTCTTGCTGCCACCATGTGAAGAAGGACATGTTTGCTTCCCCTTCCACCATGATTATAAGTTTCCTGAGGCCTCCTCAGTCCTGCAGAACTGTGAGTCAATTAAGCCTCTTTCTTTTATAAATTACCCAGTCTTGGGTCTGTCTTTATTAGAAGAATAAGAAGAGACTAATACAAGATGTTTCTGTTTTCTGCAGCTGAATCCAGGAAAACAAAAGAACAGGAGAAGGTCTAGGGACTAAGAGAAGGAGACAAGTGAATACATATATCAGGATCAATAAGTACTTCTAAGATAGGTTGTAGGGAGAGGGAGATGGTGATGAGGAGAGTAGTGGCTAAGAAGTTATCTAAAGGCACTGTTGTACTTTTCTCTGGCTCTAAGCCAGAAACAGGGTAGTAAAAGTCATTTACCTCTTATTATCATTTGCTCTTTCATATTCCAAAAGCACACCAAATGGAAATACGAATTGGTTGGAAGAAAGTGAAGGTCATTGGACATTCTAGAGTGCATAGCTCTGGTAGACAGGAATGGGGGCCTTCATGTCTACCTTTCTAAGTGGAAAGATTTACCTAAGGTTAACCTTTATGCTCCTGTATGACTAAGATGAACCACTTACCTAGAAATTTTTATCCAGATTTTCCCTGCTTCCTTCTTTCTGTCCAGAAAAAAGAACCAACCCTTTCTAGTGTTCTCTTTGGAAAACACCACTATCTATCTCAGTGGTTCAAACTAAAAATCTCTTCATTGCCAATCTCTCCCTCACTCCCAACAGTAATGACTATTTCTGTTCATTCTCCCTCCATGATGTCCCTCTTATCCATTCCATCTTCTCTCATCTGAGTTTTATGATACCATTTTTTCTGGTCCCTTACCTCCACACCCTCCTTCCTCCAATCCATGCCACATAGCCCTGCAACTGCTGTTAGCAGTCATCCTCTCTCCAAACATCTTACTAACTGCACACACAGTATACATAACCCAAGCTCCTGACCCTGGCAGTCAGGGTCCTTCACAGACTGGGGACCACCTACTTTGCCAACTCTGCTTCCTTCTCCCAACTTACCACCCAAGCTATGTTTGCAATGCAAAAAAAATGCCTTATGTGCTGGGATTACTCCAAGGACAATAGGGGAAACAGTAAAAACCAACAGGCCATTATAGTACCAAGTGGCTATGAAAATGGCGAATGATAAGGGCAAGACCTTCAGATCTCAACTCCTCCACGAGACCTTTACAAATCCTTCTCTGCCCAGCCCAGATACATGTCTGCCTCCCTGGTTTCCCTGTTGCATTTGATCTGCTCTTTCATTATACAATATACTGCATTCTATTCCATATGCCTTTTTTCACAGTAGAGCATAGGCTTGTTTGGGAGAAAAAGTGAGACTTATTCATTTTCTGTCTCCCAAAAACTTGAATGGAGTAGGTACTAAATAAATATTGTTGAATTTTGCTGAGTAAGAAAAGTCTCACAGCCAAAGCCAGCCCCAGACTCTGCCCTGGGGAACTGAGAATCACTGGTAAGGCATGAGATGCTGGGTGGTTCTCAAAGTGGGTTCCCTTTCGAGCAGCATTAGTATTACATAAGAACTTGTTAGGAATGCAAGCTACTGAGCCCTACCACAGACCTAATGAATCAGAAACTCAGGAGCTGAGGCCTAGTCATCTGTGTTACAACCACCTGAAGGTGATTCTGTCCACTCTGAAGATGGAGAACCATTGAGGTACTCAATCTTTCCTAAAGCAGCCTAATCATAAGAATATCCTGGGGTGAAATCAAATCTACACCTTCCCAGACCCCTTCTCTGAAGATTATAATTCAGAAGGTTTGAAATAGAGCCTGGGAATTGATACACTTATCAACCCCAATGACTCTTACCCTCAAGGAAGACTAAAAATCACTGATGTAATGGAAAGAGTGAGCCTTTGGAATGATGTTAAAAAACAGAATTTGGGCCCCTCACTATGCTATGTTTCCTTCTTCAGTCGATTTTCTCATTGACAAATGACAACAGTGATTTTTTCAGAGTCTAATGTCTTAGAAATCAGACATGATTTCTAAGAAGAGGCTTGCACACAGAATATGCTAAGAAAGTGATTGATATTACAACCACTATTTTTTATGGTCATGGAGGGAGAGGAATGAAGAAAACAAGCCCACTCTCTCAGAGTGAAAGTTAAACCTCCTTTCAGGTCAACATTAGTCTCCCATGAGGCCAGGCAGAGAAATGTATTTCAGATAGTACGATGCTGTTAAAGAAGTTTGGAAAACATTTTTTCTAAGCTGTGAGTACTCTTAAAATATCTCTGCACACATCTTCTATGAGTTCCATAAAGATGACTGTGAGCTACATCTTGTGAAGCATGAAGAAGGGATCTCCCTCCAGCAATCCTCCCCTACCTTGGTATGACCCTAACAGAGAGGCCCTCCATTACAGCTTCACTATCTCTTCTTAACAAATTTATCTTGCTCCTTGGTGTACAAAAGCCTGAAAGAGGCTTCACAGGATGTTGCTCACAGTCACTCTTAAGTAACCACAGAAGATGCATACAGGGAAATTTTAAGAGTGCTCACATACAAAAGTTTCATCAAAGTCAATCTCACATGCAATGGTTCTATTCTAGATACCATTTTTTAAAGTGCTCATAGCAAACCACTAAACTGATTTCACAACCCACTCACTGGGTCACAATCTACCATTTGGAAAACATTAACTTGCAGAGAATGTTGTTTAAAAAGCAGACTTCAAGGTCTGGAAAAAGCTTTAGGTATTCATCTTCTTGAAAATGTTAATCTATAGACAATTTTCTTTAGTCTTGTGTAATTTTTCCTTTAAAATCGACAGCAGAAGCATATGAATACTTTGTATGTTTTAAAAAGATCAGAAAATATCGTCTTGATAAAATAACAAGTCTATAGAAGAGTAAGTGTATAACTACAGAGAATTTTTTTTTTTTTTACAAAACATGACTGGGGAGGGGGAGATTGTATTTTTCATCATTGTAACTTCATTGCTACATGCAAACAGTGACATCTGGTGGAATGATACTGCTTTACTTTTTAAAATATCCAGCTTTCACATATTGGCAGTTACAGAAACAGACATATTTCCAAATAATTCCTTTTTTGGCATTTCTACATAAAAACAGAAAGACACAAGTCTAAAATCTTACCAGACATTGATAGTGCATACTGAAATGATTTTTTTCATCCCAATCTGTATTTTTTTAAAAATGCTAAAGGCATACTGATGGGGCTATTTGTTCAAAGTGAATATAACAAATTTGAAATGAGGTTACTATTGATTCCAGTTCTATCTCTGCCAGCAACTGTAATTTAGAGTGTAAAACTTTTCCTCAGTTTTTCATGCATAATATGAGAGGCTTAGGCTAGGGAACTACTAAGATCTCTTATAACTCGGTTCAGTGTACTTCTGTGACATATATCACCAACTCGCACAGTGATTTTTGTGTTCTTTGGTGTAATACCTTAGACCACTGCTTGGATTATGTAGCAAGGAACAAGGCCATGTAAGGGGTAGGGGTTGGACTAGGATTAGATCTGATCATTGAGAAATGGCAGATGGTAGGGGAAGTTCAGTCCTAGATACCGATACTGGTAGGAAATGAAAAGCATATGAGACGGAGCAGAGTATTACAAATGAAGTATAACAGACCACAGGTCCTGGGTGCACTATAATTAAAAAGGTCTAGCATGAGATGATGGCACATTTGGGTGGGGGGCAACCAGTGATAGGAAGTACAAAACCAGGCAATATACAGAGACTCCAAAGCTTTCAGTAATTAAGTAATTAGCATCAGAGAAGTCTCCCACAATTACCAAGGCCACATCCTTGGCCTAGACTCAAAATAGGGGATTTTTCAGTTCCTACGTGGGAACAAGGAATAGTAAGATAAAAATCCTCATTCTGTATAAGCAGAAGTCCTGCTTCCAAAATTGGTTTACAATGGATCAAAAACAAACTACCAAGAGCAAGTAAAATATGCTTCACAAAGATTATCCAACTAAGGCTCCTCAGATTCTTCCTAGATTAGATCAAATTGGTCCTAAAAACAGAATGAGAGTGAGTATACAGAATTAAGCATAAAGAGAAAACATGAGAGGACCTTTCACAAATACACAAAGCAGTAGAACATAATGGAAACCACATTTAAAATTATAAAGACCTGGGTTTGAATCCTAGCTTTTTCTAGCTACATAAACATGGTCTAGTCAATCATTATGCTGTATTTTTTATTTTGGAAATAAAATGATTTTATCTACTACATAGAGTTGTTAATGACACAAAATTAAATCATAGATGCAGTGTACTTCAATGCATTTTTTCTGTTAGATGATTTTCCATTTTCCCAACAAATATTACTACCTTATTTGAAGGATTTGGATAAAATTTTTCAAATAAAAGCACACATTATATATCTGATTTGTAAGCTATCATTAGTAGAGATAGTAAGTCAAAATAATTACTCATATATGTATCTCTACATTTTTATTTATATATATAGATAGACATCCTCAAAGGAATACAGGTTGCCAAAATAACATATACAATGTCATTTTCATGAAATGTATGTGTGTGTGTGTGTGTGTGTGTGTGTGTGTGTGTATATATGCACAGAAAAGCTTATAGTAATCTACCATATAGAAAACCCAATAGGAAAAGGTCACCCTTAGTACAATACTTTTAGCAATCACAGAGAGAAACTATAGAAGCAAATTTTTCAGATCCTGTCCCATTCCACCCCAGTGCCTTTCAAGATTCTGAATTACTCAACTACTAACATAAACCTGCATCTCTGGTTCTCCTACTTAAGATCTAAAAGTACTATCCTAATACCTCCAAGATAAACAGTCAAAAAATGCCAGATAAATCTATCCAATAATAACTTTGGGTAGCCAAAAATAACTTGTCTTCATTCAAAGATGAGTACACAGAAAAACCTAAAATAATTTCTGTGAAGACAGTCTGCAAACTATAAGAATGAAATACAGCATTCAAAAAGTGACAGAAAGAACATCCTTTTGGGAAAGATTTATTATAGGAAACAAAAATATTTTTGAAAGATACTGCTTTGTGTTCTTGAAGTAATAAAATTCATATAAACAAAAGAGATTTTCTTAAGAGACTGATAGAATTTAGAAAAATATGTAGATGCCATAGCAGTCTTACAACGGAAATTAGAAGGACTTTTTAAATTTTATACCACAGAAAATGAAACCTCTGAAGAACAGAGGTTTGAGAGACAAATGTAAGCCAAACAATGATAAATGTAGAGGAAAGATAATGAAGATCCAACATACAGTTAATTGATATTCCTGAAGAAATGCACAAAATAAATAGAATAGAAACATTACTCAAACTAAAACAAAAAAGTCCTATAGTGAAGATTTATATTTGCATATAAGAAGGGCTTTCTGTGCACCCCCAAAATTAATTAGAAAGCAATCCACTCTCAAACATATGCTAGGGAAATTGTTCAAATTAAAGCAAAACATAAAATTCTGTAAGCATCTAGATGAGTAGGAGAAGCAGATTACATGCAAATAAATAAAAAACAGATTGGCTTCACATTTCTGTCTCACAAAATTAGATATCAGATAATGATACAAACAAAAAACACATAGACAAATGCTGGCTTATGAAACAGATTATAGGAATAGCAAAGAAGCAAAAAAGAAAAAAAAAGAGACTATAAAATGACAAAAAATAATACCAAGTACATCTGATAGGACAATAAATGAATATGGGGTGACCCAACCTATTATAAGAATAAAAATTCTGATTGGTTAAAAAATATTTCAGTCTATGCAATCTACAAGGGACGCATCTAAAACAGACTAAAATGAAAGTGGAAATAGATAACATATAAATAAAGCAAAAACAAAGAAAGTAGTTTTCACTTTTATGAGTTTAGTGTAGAATGAAAACAAGAAAATCACAATTAACAGTTTCTTGAAGTTTTTCACTCACACACACACACACACAAATTGTTTTATATAATCACATACTTCTGCATTTAGTTCTACTTCCTTTCAGAATACAGAGCCCTACCTCATTCTTTATTATGGTTGCAATGCGTCTCATTATTGAATGCACAATTAAAATTCTTCCACTGACGGATGCTTAGGTTGTTTCCAGTTTTTAGTTAATATAAAAAGTGATATGATGAACATCCTTGGGCATTTCTCTTACCAAATGATAGTCATCAGCATATAAAGGTCCTTGATAAGATCAGCTTGGTAAGCCTGGCCACTCCAAAGCTGAGAAGTCAAGGGATCAGAAGTCCCTCGAGGAGGGACTGAGAAGCCATAGCCAGGGAAGCAGGAAGATAACCAAGAAAGAAGTGGTCCCTAAGGCCAAGGGATAACTGTGACTTCTATAAGAATAAGTGATCAACCGTGTCAAACACAACTGAGAAGACAAGGACTGTGAGATCTTAAAGCAAACCTGATCATGTCATTCTTCCTCAGAAACCCTATCAATGCTTTCCCAGTGCACTGTGACTAAGAATCCCTCCCACAAGCACTCACACACGCCCTCACATACATACACATACACATACACATACACATACACATACACATACACATACACATACACATACGCATACACCTACAGGGTAACCATAAAATCTTGCCTTCTCTCTAGCTTCAAATGTATCACTACTCTTCCTGTTCTCTAATACTGGACTTCTTTGCAATTCTCAGATGGATTCCAATGATCCACAGCATGAACTCAAACCTCAATGTGTATACAAATTTCCTGCATTTCTAACACCTTCCCAGATGATGGTGATGCCACTAGTCTGTGGACTATACTTTGAGTACCAAAGATGTAAAACATTCTTTCCCCTCCTCCTATCTTCTATCCATATATTCAATATAAGTATCATCTCCTCAAATCTTCCCAAATAATCAGGGACTCCTCTTACATGTTTCCATAGTACACTGCACACCTCCATATTGTCGCATTCACAGTAATTAACTCACCTCTCTTTTCACTGATCTCCAGGTTCCCTGAGGGCAGTGGTGTCTCTCTTGTTTGCAGATGCCTCTCTAATGCCTACCTCTGTGCATACAACAGAATCTGGCATGCCATTTGATTTCACTATTTCTTGACATGGAAATATATTTACACATAAGTTTTTAAAAGTTAGGTTACAAAACATTATGCGTATAGTATTATTCTGGTTTTGTTCTATCTTATTTATTTGCAAAAGGAAAAATCTGGAATCCTATATTTAAGAATGTTAACAGTGTTATCTATGAATGGCAAGATCTTGAATAATTGTTTTTCATTTTTGCATTTGCTTGCATGTTCTTTCATATTTGTTAAAATATTTGTATTGTTTTCTGTAATAATCAAAAATGAAATTAAACATTGAATTTTGACACTTAACCTTTGGTTTTTCAGTTGTTGTTGCTGCTGTTCTAATATATAAAACTAATGATCTATCCACATATTTTACAAAAATTGACTAGAAATTTCTTATTTAATTTGAAGCCAACTAGAGGGTTAAGTCTGGGATCTATCGCCTGTTGTTCACCATCCAGAAGCTGGCTAAGAGGGGGGCCTGATTTGAAAAGGTCAGCCAATGTTTGTAGGACAGCATTTTTGCCACCAATTTTCTTGATGGTGAATCAAGAAAATACACAAGCAGTTTTAGATGGACAAATAGTGAAATGGAACAGAAATCCATAAATAGACTCAACATGCTTGAATTTAAGGTATTTAAAAGTTAGCATTTTGATTCAGTGAGGAAAAGAAAATTCATTGAATAAAATATATTTTACAATTATTCTTATCAAAATAAATTACAAATGGATTAAATATTTAATGTTTTTGAAAGAAAACCACAAAGTTACTAGAAGAAAACATGAGAGAATATGTTCAAATGTAAATATATAAACACCCTTTCTAAGATTAGCATTAAGACAAAAACACATAAAATGATTGCTACATTTAAAAATTTCTGATAGCATAAAACACTATAAACAAAACTGAAAAGCAAACAACAAATTAAAAATATATCTATAATATATATATGGCAAATAACTAAAATTTTTAATATAAAAAGATCATTTATAAAATATTTAATATAAAAAGATCATTTACAAAACAAAGAAATATATGACAACTCCACAAAATATGATCTAGTAATTCTCAAAAGGAAAAAAGCAAATAACCAAGAGGCATCTAAAAATATGTTCAACCTTACAAGAAATGAATAAAAATAATAAGACTTTTAAAAATTCAAAAAGAGTAACAATCATAGTTTGGCAAGAGTGTAAGGAAAAGAACAGTGTCATAAATTGGCATAAACAGCATCACTGCAGCTTGGTTATAGTAGTAACCATTTGGCCAGGCACAGTGGCTCACACTTGTAATCCTATCACTTTACGAGGCTGGTGCATAAGGATCACTTAAGGCTAGGAGTTTGAGACCAGCCTCGTCAGCATAGTGAGACTCTATGTCTACAAAAAAATAATTAGCCTAGTGCTACCCAGGAAGCTGAGGTGGTAGGATCACTTGCGCCCAGGAGTTCAAGGTTACAGTAAGCTACAGTTGTGCCATTGTGCACCAGCCTTGGCAAAAGAGCAAGACCCTGTCTCTATTTAAAAAAAAAAAAAATTGTATGAAGTAGTAAATATCATGAAATAAATGTAGAAACTCAGGCTATAGAATGTCACATGTGGATTAAACACATACATATACAAAAGATGTCTGAAAGGCTGTTCACCAAGCCATTAACATTAATCTAAGTCTTTTAATGATTTCCCCTACTTTAAAGCCTCAAAATATAAAATTCCATACCAAAAAGTTGAACTAAATATCTATAAACTTCTCTGTATAATATACAAATATTTTTAAAGCAAAAATATGGCCAATATGAAATATTTTTATAGTTCTCATCATAATTACTGTTTAGCAAAATAAGCCTAAGTTTGAACACTACAAAGCTGTTCATATAAATTTAAGTATATACTCTTACAATTCCATCAAAATATTCTTAGTGTTTCCCATAAATGATTACACAAACTTGGAAACGCATTAAAACTATACAACCACAAGTATTACTACCTTTGAAGTTAACTGATCATTGCACAAAAAAATGCAAAAAGCCATCAAATGAAAGGGTATGGTATTCATTTTGTTTACAGTTACCTTTCTTGAGAACACTCTGTAGTGCAGAAAAAAATTATATATTTCTCCGAACTTGTAGGTTCAGCAGACAGATATATTTTGAAAAGGTTAAGCTATGTTTAGCAAGGTAATCCTCAAGAGATAGATGCTGGAGAATTAAATATTCAGTACTTAAATTAACTTCTTATTTGGTACTTAAGAACAAATTGCCAAGAATTATCCTCATCAAATAGAACGTTTATTGACTCTCTTGGAAAAAGAAAGTGAAGTCTACTTGAAGAAAAATATTTTCAGAATTGAAAAGAAACCAGCATTTCTAACACTTTGCATGAATAATTGAAGCTGTAAGTCCTGCAAATGATGTTTGGCTTGCATAGTGCTAATGGTAATGATTCAAGACAACAGAGTTTCATGACTACTAGATTATGTTTATGTCTTTATTTTCTACTCCCAGCTTTAGGCTCTAAAATACATTCCAAAGACTGGCATGTTGAACTGCTGTTTTCTACTGGAGATACTGGAGCAGTTCTGAAATTTCAAAAATTCTTTATATATAATTTTTTTAAAAACTGTAATTTGATAAAGCAAAACTAACAGACTTGAGATGTATAAAATTATGATTGACAAATAAATCCTAAATCTTTTTTGCCTACATAGAAAACAAACATAAATATGACCTTCTTTTAGGAATTCAAACTGAAACTAATTGTGACTGCTAATCACTGGGAAACAAGGTAATTTTTAATTCATGAAAGAATGCAATAGTGTTGCAATTTTTACTAGAAGTCAAGTTGGAGAAAATTCATTCAAAATGTACCATGAAAAGTAAGGGTACTAATAAATTTTCCATTTAACTTAATATTTAATATTTGTAATAGTCGTAAAACATGTAGTACATTTTTCAGTGTTTTTACCATGGCTTCTGAAAGGCCGTGACTGGAGGGTAAGCATTCTCAATGGGCAGGTGATATTGGTGCTTTGGGTGGGTGGGCACAGAGTGAGTACAGCTTACTCTTTTTATTTATAAAGCACAGACATTCATATAGTATATAAACAGATATACAGTATATCTGGTGTATTAAAATTTAATTAGCAGGGGTGATTAGGAAAAAAAGCCTTAAAATTCTCTGTAAGTGGGTGATAATATTAAAAGGCTGAGAAAAACTGAGTTAGACAAACCCAAATTCTAATTACTATCAAGAGATAAGAACTTCGGCAAGTAACCTGATATCACAGACCTGAAATTTCTTCATAAATAAAATGGAAATTACAACTTCTCCCTTACAGTTAAAAATTTAAATAGAAAACATATGCAAAGCACACAGCACAGTGCTGAGAATATAGTTACGGCAGCATAAACCTTAGGTTCCTTCCCTTTTCTCCTCTCTTTTGATGATGCTGTCAATTATATACCCTCCACAAAAGAATATGTAGATTCCAAAGGAAGGTGAGACCCAAGGAGAAGTGGAACAAACTCCAAGAGCAGTGACTTTTATACATGATCCGTGGACTCAAGTATGCCCAATGATGATGAAATCTAGTTCAAAAGACTGGCTTGCTTAACTTTTATTACCCTCAATTTCCAGATCTGTACTCCAGAGCTGTGATGACAAACAAATGAGATCATGTAGGTAATATGCAACACTCTGAGAATACTAAAGTTACCTTAAATTTGGGAATGGGTTCATGTTAATACCGTCAGGAAATGGAGACACAGACCTAGACTGTGTACCCGAGGAAGCATTGGAAAAGATGAAAAACTGCTCCCCACTCTTTAGTGTCCAAGAACAGAATCAAGTCTTTAAAATCTAGTCCTCAAAGGCAGGATTTACTTGACAGTTTAAATTTAGTTTAAAATAAAATTACTAGTGGAACTCTTACCTCTCTGTTTGTTCTTCATCTGTAAAGCGATCATCTAAGAAAGAGGTTCCAAAGATTCCAAGCAAAGTACTGTGGCCTTTCCTGTTAGCAGTGTGATACACTCGAGAAGCCAGGCACAGGTCAATGGGCAGCTGCCGGGCTGGGATGGTGGTGCAAAGATTGTGAAGGTGCGGTGTGAAGTAGTCTCGTGGAATTCTGCAACAGAGAAAAGAAAGTGGACTTTCATCATGTTGTGGCCTTTTAGATATAAAGTACATTTATACTGATAACTTAGTTCAGGTTCTAAAGACATATATAAATGTGGGAGATCTGATTTAAAACTACAATAATGGTATATAACAAATTTAATATCACAATCTTAGGCCATTGTTCAGAGCTTTAAACTTGTGTCCAACTGCCTGCTGAATAGCTCAGCCTGTACCTCTAGAGACTATAGTCTACAGGCCTCTCAGGATCAATAAGTCTAAAAACAAACTCTTCATCATCCCACCCTAACCTCTTCTCTCCTGAATTCTGAAACTCAGTCTAGAGATGTTGTATCCAGCCTTCATGCATTATTCCTTTGCTACTCTGCTCAAATGCTAATTTCCCTAAAGAAGTAGAACAATATTGGTAGGGCATTACCCATTAGTAGCATTGATGGAACTCTGGGTATCTCTAAATCAGTATGGTACCTCCTTTCCCACTCTGCTGAAACTTGACTCTGTCTCCTGTCTTTCCTAAGTAGAGAGGATGACATGAAATCTGCTTTTTTTTTTTTTCTTTTTGAAACGGAGTCTCACTCTGTCACCCACACTAAAGTGCAGTGACACGATCTCAGAGCTCATTGCAACCTCTGCCTCCCAGGTTCAAGTGTTTCCCATCTCAGCCTCCCAAATATCTGAGGCTACAGGCCTGTGCCACCACGCCCAGCTAATTTTTGTGCCTTTAGTAGAGACGGGGTTTCATCATGTCGGCAAGGCTGCCCTCAGAGTCCTGACCTCAAGTGATCCTCCTTCCTCAGCCTCACAAAGTGCTCGATTACAGACATGAGCCACTGAGCACAGCTGAAAATCTTTAATCCCCAGTGCCACCTGTCATCCAATCGACAATTATTGAGCACCTACTACCTGCCAGATTCTGTGCTAAGTCCTCTACATACATTTTCTCTAATTCCCACAATGAAGTGCTATTGGAGGTCTAATTATCCTTATTTTGGATAGGTCACAAAATTGGGTATCCACTAGTATCCACACACAACATTACTGGCTATCAGCCAAACTTCTTGCCTATTAGTGACTTCTGGGTGGAAGTGCCCTTCTCCAGAAGTACTCCATGCCTACCTTCCCACTAAAGCTTACATAACCAAATGGCCTTCTTTTCATCAAATCAAATCAACTTTAGATATTTAGATCATGTTCTCTTCTGACGCCCAAAACGCAGCTGAGAATATGAATCACTTGTTGAAATTGCTCTTCCTTCATGGGCCTTTAACGCTGCACTATCCCAGATTTCCATCTACCTCTCAAATTCATCATAATCTGATTTAGTCGTTAGTTTTCCTTCTCCAGTTTCCAAACTGGATGTGGTTTCTGAGGTTTGAACTTCTCTTTGTACATTGGAAAAATCATCTTTAGTGTTTCAGCTATTACCTCTGTGCTGAGAACTCCCAAATCTTACCTCCAATATCACTACCTCAATTAGATTCCTCATTTTGAAGACAGAAAACGTTTTTGACCCCTCTCTCTTTTGCCTGCTCATCCAATGGAGAAAACTGAGTTTCTACCCTACACAGGATTGCTCAGGTGTTCTCCTTCTCCATCCTCACTGCCAGCACATCCTTCATCACCTCAGCATGCACAGGCAGTCGTTTGCCAGTTGGGTTGAGCACAGCACCCTCTGTCTATTCTTCCCCTCTGCAAAGTTCTACCAGATTAATCTCCTTTACTCAGCACATTGGTTGGTTGTTGCTTACTGCATCTGTCTAACTTCCTCTCTCTGTTTCAAGGCTCCTAGACTTTGAACTTACTTCTAGCATTGTGATTAAGAATGCAGACTCTAAAGTCAAACACTCTTTATAATTCTCGCTTGGTCTTAAGCAAGACAATTAATGTATCTATGCCTTCTCTTGGATACAGTTGCTTAAGAAAGAAGAGTGAATGCATTTAGAATGGTGTTTCTCACATGGCAGATGTTAGCTATTCTCATCAGTTTCTGGGACAAATTACAAGACTAGACCTGTCAGTCCCTTCAGTTATGGATACAATGCTGTCTACCCTTTTGTCCATGTCTAAATATCCTTCAAACAAGATCTCAAGGACAGACTTCTCTGCCAAGTTTATCTTTTTTTCTTTTTTACAAACTTTTTTTGTAAGTTGCTCTACTCTTATGTCACCCACTTTGACCCTTTATCT
Organism: Callithrix jacchus; assembly: GCF_049354715.1. Classification (NCBI taxonomy): domain Eukaryota; kingdom Metazoa; phylum Chordata; class Mammalia; order Primates; family Cebidae; genus Callithrix; species Callithrix jacchus. Next base: position 72,377,713 of record NC_133509.1, on the reverse strand, counting down.
AGAGGGTTAATGCTCGTCTGTCCACTGACTACTCCATATGGCTGGGACTGCTTCAGAGATTAGCATAGTGTAAAGAATATAGACTTTGGAGTTGACTAGGCCTGGATAAGGATCTTGGTTCTAACACTTGCTAACTGTATTACTGACTTCTTTAAAAGTCTTCCGATAAATGAGGATAAAAATCCCTAACCCTTGCCTTGCCTTTATAAAAACCGACAAAAATAGAAGATATGTCATTCCCAGTCTATGGAAATCTCTCAATAAATGGTTTATTATTGTTGTTGTTACTATTATTTTGCACTACATAGCACCTAACCCATTGCCAGGCACCATATGTACACTACTGAATCATCTGAATCATAGAGAGTGATCTATGGCATTTCCAAAAGAGCATAGGGCCTACTAAAAACAGGATATGAAATGTGTACGTGTGCATGTGAAAGAGGAAAACAGAGGTAAGTCTAAACATTTGGCGCCTGAGACAAAGAGGCCAAACTAGAGGAGAGAAAGGGGGTATCCAGAAAGCCAGGGCTTCCAGGTACTCTAGGCTCCTAACAAAGGGCTTTTAAAATAGAGGGGGGAAAAGGTGTGCTCTGATGTCAAGCTCGCCTACATCATCATTCTACCTGAGACAGGTCCTGACTAGTGGAACATGTGTGAGATTACTGATTTTTATTTTTTCTTTTAAAAGCATCACAACCAATGTGAATTCCTGTGTACCCATTATAGTCTATTAACATGAATAAGCAAATAAATTTCCCTTGGTTATTAACCTCAGTAACAATGTGCTGCAACAGATGTTTGAACTCCCAAGAATACAATTTAATTTGAGGGCTAGTGAGAAAATTTAGGTTGAAAATTGAGTAAAGGAAAAGGAAGAGTAAATAAAAGACTTTCAGAAACACTTTTCCAAGATTCTCTTTTACTATATAATTTTTTAAAATATCAGACTCTTATTGCTCTGCATCTCTTTCTATTTCTCACTAATGGAAATTTCTAATTTTGGTTTTAATGAATTAAAGCAGTACTATATATATCAATAAGATCTACAAATATTTTTGGCATGCTCAAGAAAAGCTGTGTGTTTTTATAGCACACTCTTCTTAAACAGGACTATTTGTCATTCTTTGAAACACTAAGACATAGAAAAGAAAAGACTCTGACTCTGTGTGTGGCCATACTACTCTACTTAATGCACTAAACGCAAGGTTTTTTAGAAAAAAAAATCAAGAAGTTTCTGCTTCATTGATAGTCTGACAGTAACTATTTATTGAAGGTAAAATACTTGTTGTCTGCTGTCACTATTTGTTTTAATACATAATCTTGCTAACTAAATGAGCTTAAAGCAATGCAGATAAGCAATGGTATGTACAGGGTCACTTAAATGCCAATTTGACTGTTTCATAAACTTTGGAATTCTTTTCCCATGAGTCTATTCTCAGCTACTAAATTGTGAGTAATATCCATTTACAAAGTTTGAGCTGGCTATAAAAAGGTTGTCTTCCATGTCCAGCATACTTTTCAGTGCCCTAAACAACAACAAAAGCCAATAATTAAACCTTCTTCAAACCCCCATTACGAGTTAAATGAAGAAGAATCTAGAAGAAACCAACCCATAAAAACTTAGTGGTAAAATAAGGAGAAAATTAGAATTTCAACAAGGTGACTAGCAAAAGGTTAACCATAATCTAAAGTGCATTTCCACATTATTATTTAAAAAATTGTGGTTGTATTCCTGTGTAGTAAGAAACTCCATTAAAAATATGGATGTGAGCATGAAGCACGATATTAATAGCAGAGAAAAATAATGCCATCTAAATTACCAAACTGATGGCTTATGGACATTTTGCATTGGCTTGTTTTTCATTTAATCATAACAAAATCAACCAATACAATAGGCAATTGATCCAAATCAGGCTTTAAAGTGACCAAAAATATCAAATCTAACATGCTAACATTTAATTTTCTCTAGTCTCACAAAGAGTTTTTTTTTTTATTCCAGCTATTGTTACATCATGAAAGTAAGTACATTTTCCAAAAACAGGAAAAGAAAAAAGCATGGATTATAGCACATATATTTAACTGTAAAATCTACCACCAACTTTTCCTGTAAGAAGGTTTAACCTCATATATGAATTTCTAAAACATCTAGGTTTTTTTTTAAAAAAATGTATTTTCATGTCTCAGTGCTACTGAATAACTTCTCTTCCAATAGAAAAATTGTAAGTTTAAGAAAATTACTTTTTATGTAGTTTTTTATCACAGCGTGGTTTTGAAGACTTTCTTGGTCTCAGTGATTCATATTTCCGCATTCGCTTAATTTGTTTTCCTTTGATTTGCAAGAATTCTGATGATTTTGCCTTTAAAAAAATACAAAGTGTGCTGTTAAGGGAAGATGTAACATGAGAGTCAGATCTTTCTCTCATATTTAATAAGCCATCTCATACTAAAACTCCAGATTTCTATGTATATTTTATAAAAGGATCCTAAAAGTAAGTTGATGGTTTCCTCTAAATCCATTCCTAAATTTTACATATACACCTTTATAACAATAAAAATATTAGTACCATATTTATTTACAATATTTTTATTTATTACCTCAAAATTATTAAAGAATAAATATAATATTTTCCCTCCATAAGTGCACTCTTCTTTATTGGTATTTGTAATAAAACTTACCCTTAGTTTCTTAAAATTTGGTATGACTGCTGGTTACAACCACAAGCTAAAAAGAACTTCAGTGCTTTATATTTTTGTTTTGATCAACATTTATCAAAAGTTGCACTGTTTTAAAGTTTGTACGTCTTACAGTTGTACTGTTTTCTATTTGTTTTGCTTGAGGAAAATCAAATACATTTTGTATCATAAATAATTGCCTTTTACTCATTGTAAGTATCAGGGGTATTATTTCCCTAGATTTTCTAGAAATTTTTCAGAATTCATGGTGATCATTCATGTAAAGATATTTTTCTCTGTGGGTTGCTCTATATATTTTTGAGATTAGACTTAAGAAAGAAATCAGGGAGGCCCTCCTTAGAAAAAGCTATGGTTGAATAAGTAGAAGATAGCCAGATAAAAGGAAGTTAGTTTATTTATGTTAGGTAGAGGGTTTAAGCTTGATACAGTAGCAAGGAAGGAGGTACTGCAACTTCTTGGGTAATGAAGTAATGACAAATAAAGTTCAATGAATATGAGCATTCCATCTAAACATCTTGGTAATCTGAATTTCCTGTACAGTATTTCCACAAAGTGGTCATCACCTGGCTGGAACATGGTCAGGAGTGGAGAACTTGAATGCAAATAAAGTCAGCCACTTTCTCTTTGAAAGTCTTCCAGTCCTGGAGTTTTTGCTTGTTTCTTTATTATTGAATCTAACAACTTTCATCCACCAGTATCAATTCAAACCTCAGGAACCATACAAGCACAATGTAGCTCTCAGTTGTTTGAGAGACAGACAAATATTAGAATACAGTTGACTCCCCTTTGCCTGCTTTTCCCTCAGATATATATACCCAGTCCTTTCAACTCTATCTTACATAACATGGTTTTGAAGTACTATACTTAGTCATCTTCACTGCTCTCTTCCAAACAGACTCTAATTTGTCAGAGCTCCTTCTGGGGTTGGATACCTGGATGTGAACACAATATGTGAGGTGTGATATAATCAGATCAACCAGAAAAAAAATGGTATTTGTAAATCAATGCAAACCATGATTGCATTTGGCTTCATCACAAAACAGCCTAAAACACCAAAGCTTTTCACATTTGCTACTAAATCTTGTCATCCCATATCTAAACACTTAGTGTGTGGATCCTAAGGCTATCCTAATTAAATTTTATCTGAGATGACTAATTATATCTTTTTTTAATTCTTCATTTTTGTGGGTACATAGTAAGTGTATATATTCACAGGGCACATAAAATGTTTTGATACAGGCATGCAATGCATAATAATTACATCAAGGAGAATGGAGTATCCATCCCCTTGAGCATTTATTCTTTGTGGTACAGACAATCCAATTACACTCTTTTAGTTATTTTTCAATGTACAATTAAATTATTACTAACTGGCTGGGCATGGTGGTTCACGCCTGTAATCCCACACTTTGGGAGGCTGAGGTGGATGGATCACATGATGTCAGGAGTTCAAGACCAGCCTGACCAAAATGGAGAAACCCTATGTCTCCACTAAAAATACAAAATTAGCTGGGCATGCCTATAATTCCAGCTACTTGAAAGGCTGAGGCAGAAGAATCTCTTGAACCCAGGAGGCAAAGTTTGCGGCGAGCCAAGATCACATCATTGTACTCCAGCCTGGGCAACAAGAGTGAAACTCAGTCTTAAATAAATGCTATAGTCACCCTGTTGTGCTATCAAGTACTATGCCGTATTCATTAATTCTAACTATTTTATGTACTCATTAGCCACCCCTACTTCATACCCGCCAAGTCTCCCTTCCCAGCCTCTGGTAACCATCCTTATACTCTCTTATCTCCATGGGTTCAGTTGTTTTTATTTTTAGATCCCACAAATAAGTGAGAATCTGTGTTGTTTGTCTTGCTGTGCCTGGATTATTTCGCTTAATATAATAATCTCCAGTTCCTTCCATGTTGTAGCAAATGACTGAATCTCATTTTTTTTTTTCTGAGACAGAGTCTCAATCTGTAGCCCAGGCTGGAGTGCAGTGGTATGATCACAATGCACTGCAACCTCGACCTCTTGGGCTCCATTGATCCTCCCACCTCAGCCTCCCAAGTAACTGGGACTACAGGATGTACCATCAAGCCTGGCTAATATTTGTATTTTTGTAGAGATGGAGTTTTGCCATGTTTTCCAGTCTGGTCTCAAACTCCTGAGCTCAAGCAATCTACCTGGCTAGGCCTCCCAAAGTACTGGGATTAAAGGCTTAAGCCACTGTGCCCAGCCTCATTCTTTTTTATGGCCGAATAGTACTCCATCATGTGTATGTACCACATTTTCTTTATTGATTCTTCTGTTGATTGACACTTAGGTTGCTTCCAAATCTTGGCTGTTGTGTGGCCAGTGCTGCAACAAACATGGGAGTGCAGATATCCCTTTGATATACTGATTTCCTTTCTTTGGGGTATGTACCCAGCAGTGGGATTGCTGTGTCATATGGTAGTTCTATATTTAGTATTCTGAGGAACCTCCAAACTGTTCTTCATAGTGGTTGTCCTAATTTACATTCCCATCAACAATATATAAGGCTTCACTTTTCTCCACATTCCTGCCAGCATTTGTTATTGCCTGTCTTTTTGATATAAGCCCATTTTAACTGGGATGAGATATCTCATCGTAGTTTTCAACACTTTTCAAATGTTAGTTTGCCACTTGTATGACTTCTTTTTTTTTTTTTTAGAGACGGAGTTTTGCTGTTGTTACCCAGGCTGGAGTGCATGGCGCAATCTCGGCTCACCGCAACCTCCGCCTCCTGGGTTCAGGCAATTCTCCTGCCTCAGCCTCCTGAGTGGCTGGGATTACAGGCACGCACCACCATGCCCAGCTAATTTTTTGTATTTTTAGAAGAGACAGGGTTTCACCATGTTGACCAGGATGGTCTCAATCTCTTGACCTCGTGATCCACCCACCTCGGCCTCCCAAAGTTCTGGTATTATAGGCGTGAGCCACCGTGCCCGGCCCTTGTATGACTTCTTTTGAGAAATATATATTCAAATCTTTTGCACATTTTAAAATAAGTTATTAGGGTTTATTTCCTATGGAGTTGTTTGAGCTCCTCATATATTCTGGTTATGCATCCGTTGCAGGATGGCTAGTTTGCTAATATTTCTCTCATTCTGTGGGTTGTCTCTTCACTTTATTGATTGTATCCTTTGCTGTGCAAAACCTTTTTAACTTGACATGAACCTATTTGTTCATTTTTGCTTTGGTTGCCTGTGCTTGTGTGGTATGGCTCAAGAAATTTTTGCCAAAACCAATGTCCTGTAGGTTTTCCCCAACATTTTTTGTGGTAGTTTTACAGTTTGAGGTCTTAGATTTAATTCTTTAATCCATTTTAATTTGATTTCATCTATGGTGAGAGATAGGGGCTAGATTCATTCTTCTACATATGGATATCCAGTTTTCTCCACACAATTTATTGAAGAGACTGTTTTTCCCCCAGCATATGTTCTTGGCACTTTTGTTGAAAATGAGTTTACTGTAGGTGTGTACTGAATTCTGTTCCATTGGTCTATGTGTCTGTTTTTATGCCAGAACCATGCTGTCTTGGTTACTAAAGCTCCAAAATATAATTTGAAGTCAGGTAATGTGATTTTCCTCCAGGTTTTTTGTTTTTGTTTGTTTGAGGGGTTTCTTGTTGTTGTTTGGTTTTGCTTTTATTATTATTATTTACTTAGGATAGCTTTGGCTATTATGGGCCTTTTTTGGTTTCATATAAGTTTTAGAATTGTTTTTTCTATTTCTGTGAAGAATGTCATTGATACTTGTATACAGACTGCATTGAGTATGTATATTGATTTAGGTAGTACAGACATTTTAACAATATTGGTCCTTCCAATCCATAAACATGGAATGTCTTTTCATTTTTTAGTCCTCTTCAATTTCTTTCCTCAGTGTTTATAGTTTTCCTCATGGAGATCTTTCACTTCTTTGGTTAATTCCCATATATTTTGTAAAAGGGACTACTTTTGATTTATTTTTCAGTTTGCTGACTGTTGGTTGGCATAGAAATGCTACTGATTTTTGTATGTCAACTTTTTATCCTGCAACTTTACTAAACTTGTTTATCACTTCTAATAGTTTTGTTTGTGGAGTCTTTTGGTTTTTCCAGATATAAGATCATACCACCCCCAAACAAGAATAATTTGACTTCTTCCTTTCCAGTTTTGATGGCTTTTATTTCTTTCTCTTGTCTGATTACTGTAGTGAGAACTTCCAGTATGGCGTTGAACAACAGTGGTGAGAGTGGGCATCTTTCAGGTGCTTCAGATTTTAGAGATAAGGCTTTCAGTTTTCCCCATTCAGTATGATACTAGCTGTGGGTCTGTCATTTGAGGTTTTTTAATTAATTAATTAACTAATTAATTTATTTATGAATGTGACAGAGTCTTGCTCTGTTTCTGTGACTGGAGTATAGTGGTGCAATCTGAGCTCACTACAACCTCTGCCTACCAGGTTCAAGCAATTCTCTGGCCTCAACCTCCCAAGTAGTTGGGCTTACAGGAATGCACCACCACATCCATATAGTTTTTGTATTTTTAGTGGAGACGTGGTTTCACCATGTTGGCCAGGCTGGTCTCAAACTCCTGACCTCAGGTGATCCACCCATCTTGGCCTCCCAAAGTTCTGGGTGGGACTACAAATGTGAACCACTTTGCCTGTAAAAACCATATGTGGTTTTTATTATGTTGAGCTATATTCCTTCTATACCCAGTTTTTGAGGAGTTTTTTTTTTTTCTTTTTCCATGAAGCGATGTTGAATGTTATCAAATAGTTTTTCAGCATCAATTGAAATGATCATAAAATGTTTGTCTTTCATTCTGTTGATAGGATGTATCACACTGATTGATTTGTATATGTTGAACCATCTTTGCATCCCAAAGTGGGATTTATCCACTTTGTCATGAGTGATCTTTTTAGTGCATTGTTGAATTCAGTTTGCTAACATTTTGTTGAGAATTTCCACATGAATATTCATCAGGGATGTTGGCCTGTAGTTTTCTTTTTTTGATGTGTCTTTGTCTGTTTTTGGTATCAGGATAATACCGGCCTCATAGAATGAGTTTGGAAGTATTCCCTTCTCCTCCATTTTTCAGAGTAGCTGGAGTAGAATTGGTGTTAGTGCTTTAAATTCTTGGTAGAATTCAGCAGCAAAGTCATTGGATCCCAGGCTTTTCTTTACTGGGAAACATTTTATTATGGCTTCAATCTTGTTTGTTTGTTTGTTTTTTGAGACGGAGTTTCGCTCGTGTTACCCAGGCTGGAGTGCAATGGCGTGATCTCAGCTCACTGCAACCTCTGCCTTCTGGGTTCAGGCAATTCTCCTGCCTCAGCCTCCCAAGTAGTTGGGATAACAGGCATGCGCCACCATGCCCAGCTAATTTTTTTGTATTTTTTAGTAGAGACGGGGTTTCACCATGTTGACCAGGATGTTCTCAATCTCTTGACCTTGTGATCCACCCACTTCGGCCTCCCAAAGTTCTGGGATTACAGGTGTGAGGCACCGCACCCAGCCCCGATCTTGTCACTTGTTATAGGTCTGTTCAGGTTTTGAAATTCTTCCTGGTTCAATCTTGGTAGATTTTATGTGTCTAGGAATTTGTCCATTTCTTCTAAATTTTCCAATTTATTGGCATACAGTTGGTCATAGTAGCTACTAATGATCCTGTGAATTTCTGTAGTATCAGCTGCAATGTCTCCTTTTTCATCTGAGTTTATTTATTTGGATCTTCTATCATTTTTTCTTAGGCTGGCTAAAGGTTTATTAATTATCTTTAGCTTTTTAAAAAAACCAACTTTTTTACTTCATTGATCTTTCATATTGTTTTCTTCTTTTCAATTCAATTTATTCCTGCTCTGACCTTTATTCTTTTGTTCCCCTAACTTTTGGTTTGGTTTTCTCTTTTTTATTCTAATTCTTTAGGATGCATCATTAGATTGTTCATTTGAAGTTTTTCCCCTTTTTTTGATGCAAGCATTTACAGCTATGAACTTCCCTCTTAGTGCTACTTTTGTTGTATCCCACAGGTTTTGGTATGTTATATTTCCATTATCATTTCTTTCAAAAAGTTTTCAATTTCCTTAATTTCTTCATTGACTTGCTGGTCATTCAGGAGCACACTGTTTAATTTCAACGTGTATAGTTTCCAAATTTCTTGTTGCTGATTTCTAGTTTTACTCTATTGCATTGTTTTCTTGTTTGGTTTTTGTTTGTTTGACAGAGTCTCACTCTGTTGCCCAGGCTGTAGTGCAGTGGCACTATCTTGGCTTACCACAACCTCCTCCTCCCAGGTTCAAGCAATTCTTATGCCTCAGCCTCACAAGTTGCTAGGATTACAGGCATGCACCACCACACCCAGCTAATTTTTGTATTTTTAGTGGAGATGGGGTTTTGGCATGTTGGCCAGCTGGTCTTGAACTCCTGACCTCAAGTGAGCCACCCACCTTGGCCTCTCAAAGTGCTAGGATTATAGAAGTGAGCCACCACACCTGGCCAGTTTTACTCTAAGTGGTCACAGAAAATATTTAATATTGGTGGGGTTTTTTAATGTTTAAAGACTTGTTTTGTGACCTAACATATGGTCTATCCTCGTGAATGATTCACGTACTAATGAAAAGAATGTGTATTCTGGGGACCGACTCAAGATGGTGCGGTGAGAACAACCCAGGATTGAAGCTCTCGGTGAACGTGTGGAGGGTGAGTCAGGGCTGCATTTCCAGACGGATCTTTGTTGCCCACAGAACGGGGAAATTCCCAGGTATAAAAGAGACGCAAGACACCAGCGCAGTGGTTTTGGCTGGTGCAGCCGGCGGCTGGTGCAGCCGGCGGCCAGCACTGCAGTGCAGTAACCTCCACAGCACTCCACACAAACTGCACTGGTCTGGGTGCCCTGCTGAACCAGCAATCTGAGACTTGAGAGGGCAGATTGGTATATACATCTGATTGAACAAGACTTGGACAGTGAGCCAGGCCAGGAGATTAAAGGGAAATGACGTTTGGGCCAGGGCAGTGGGACAAACAAAATGGCGATTCCAAACGCTCCAGGTGGAGAGTTTCACTATGGGCACAGCTGAACCCAGGATGGTGCAGCTCGGTGGGGGAGGGGCGTTTGCCATTACAGAGGCAACCCGCCCCTACTGAGATACACTCCCACTGCTGCCATTGCCGAGGCAACCCACCACAACAGAGAGACTCCACCACAGGGAGTAGCCCATGGCAACAGGGCGGAGACCGCAGCAGCAGGACAGAGCCTGCAGCAACAGGGCAAACCTCACACCAGCAGGGTGGAGCCTCGGCAGGCAAATAGTGACTAGACTGCCTCCTAGCTGGGCAAGACAGTGCAATGGACACTCATAGAAAAAACCTAGACCCCCTGAGACAGAGCATCTGAGAAAAAAAGGGTTTTTTTTATGAGTTCTGCTGCAACCGAATTAAATGTAGCAGCCTAACAGCCCTGAATGAACAACAGAGCTCACAGATCAGCACTTGAGCTCCTATAAAGTACAGACTGTCTCCTCAAGCAGCTCCCTGACCCCTCTATATCCAGAAGCTTGACATTGGGCAGGCATCATTCTGGGACAAAGATAGCAGAAAAAGAAACTGGTAGCATCCCTCACTGTTCTGCAGCTGCTATAGGTGCACCCCAGACAAGCAGGGCCTGGAGTGGACCTCAGCAGTCCTACAGTGGAGGGACTAGACTGGTAAAAGAAAAACCAAGTAACAGAAATACTTCATCATCAAAAATATGGGCGTCCACTCAGAGACCCAATCGAAAAGTCAGCAACTACTCAGATGACAGGTGGATAAATCCACAAAGATGGGAAGAAACCAGCGCAAAAAGGAGGAAAACACCCGAAACCAGAACACCGTGACTCCTACAAAGGACCAAAACTCCTTACCAGCAAGGGAACAAAGCTGGACAAAGAATGACTGTGACAAAATGACAGAATTAGACTTCAGAAGGTGGATAATGAGAAAATTTTGTGAGCTAAAATAACATGTTTTAAATCAATGCAAAGAAACTAAGAACCTTGAAAAAAGATTCGAGGAAATGATAATAAGAGTGGATAACTTAGAGAGGAATATGAATGAATTGAAGGAGCTGAAAAACACAATACGGGAACTTCCCGAAGCCTGCACAAGTTTCAACAGCCGAATTGACCAAGCAGAAAAAGAATATCAGAAGTTGAAGATCAACTCAATGAAATAAAATGAGAAACCAAGATCAGAGAAAAAAGTGCAAAAAGGAATGAACAAAGTCTCCAAGAAATGTGGGACTATGTGAAGAGACCTAACCTACGTTTGATAGGCGTACCAGAATGTGACGAAGAGTATGAATCCAAGCTGGAAAATACTCTTCAGGACATTATCCAGGAAAATTTCCCCCACCTAGCAAGACAGGCCAACACTCAATTACAGGAAATACAGAGAACACCACAAAGATATTCCGCAAGAAGAGCAACCCCAAGGCACATAATTCAGATACAACAAGATTGATATAAAGGAGAAAATACTAAGGGCAGCCAGAGAGAAAGGTCGGGTCACCCACAAAGGGAAGCCCATCAGACTCACAGCAGATCTCTCGGCAGAAACTCTACAAGCCAGAAGAGAGTGGGGGCCAATATTCAACATCCTTAAAGAAAAGAACTTTCAACCCAGAATTTCATATCCAGCCAAACTGAGCTTCATAAGTGAAGGAAAAATAAAATCCTTTGTGAAAAAGCAAGTAGTCAGAGATTTTGTCACCACCAGGCCCGCTTTACAAGAGCTCCTGAAAGGGGCACTACACATAGAAAGGAACAACCAGTACTAGCCATTCCAAAATCACACTAAAGGCTAAAGAGCATCAACATAATGAAGAATCTACATCAACTAATGGGCAAAACAGCCAGCTAGCATCAAAATGGTAGTATCAAATTCACACATAACAATATTAATCCTAAATGTAAATGGACTAAATGCACCAATCAAAAAACACAGACTGGCAAATTGGATAAAAAGCCAAAACCCATCATTGTGCTGTATCCAGGAAACCCATCTCACATGCAAGGATACACAAAGGCTCAAAATAAAGGGATGGAGGAAGATTTACCAAGCAAATGGAGAGCAAAAAAAAGTAGGAGTTGCAATTCTCATCTCTGATAAAATAGACTTTAAAGCAACAAAGATCAAAACAGACAAAGAAGGCCATTACATAATTGTAAAAGGATCGATACAACAACAAGAGCTAACAATCCTAAACATATATGGACCCAATACAGGAGCACCCAGATACATAAGGTAAGTTCTTAATGACTTACAAAGAGACTTAGACTCCCACACAATAATAGTGGGAGACTTTAACACTCCACTGTCAATATTAGACAGATCAACCAGACAGAAAATCAACAAGGATATCCAGGGCTTGAACTCAGACCTGGAACAAGCAAACCTGATAGACATTTACAGAACTCTCCACCCCAAATCCACAGAATATACATTCTTCTCAGCACCACATCACACCTACTCTAAAATTGACCACATAATTGGAAGTAAAGCACTCCTCAGCAAATGCAAAACAACTGAAATCATAGCAAACAGTCTCTCAGACCATAGTGCAATCACGTTAGACCTCAGAATTCAGAAACCAACCCAGAACCGCACAGCTTCATGGACACTGAACAACTGGCTCTTGAATGTTGACTGGATAAACAATGAAATGAAGGCAGAAATAAAGAAGTTCTTTGAAACCAATGAGAACGAAGACACAACATGCCAGAATCTCTGGGACACATTTAAAGCAGTCTCTAGAGGAAAATATATAGCAATAAGTGCCCATATGAGGAGAATGGAGAGATCCAAAATTGACACGCTATCATCAAAATTGAAAGAGCTAGAGGAGCAAGATCAAAAAAACTCAAAACCCAGCAGAAGACAAGAAATAACTAAGATCAGAGCTGAACTGAAGGAGATAGAGACCCGAAAAACCCTTCAAAAAATCAACAAATCCAAGAGCTGATTTTTTGAAAGGATCAACAAAATAGACCACTAGCAAGAGTGATAAAAAAGAAAAGAGAGAACAACCAAATAGATGCAATAAAAAATGATAAAGGGGAAATCACCACAGATTCCACAGAAATTCAAACCATCATCAGAGAATATTACAAACAACTCTATGCACATAAATTAGCAAACCTGGAAGAAATGGATAAATTCCTAAACTCCTGTGTCCTCCCAAGCCTAAACCAGGAGGAAGCTGAAGCTATGAATAGACCAATAACAAGGTCAGAAGTCGAGGCAGCAATTAAGAGCCTACCACACAAAAAAAGCCCAGGTCCAGATGGGTTCACAGCCGAATTCTACCAGACACATGAAGAGGAACTGGTACCATTCCTTCTGAAACTATTCCAAATAATCCAAAAAGAGGGAATCCTTCCCAAATCATTTTATGAGACAAACATCATCCTGATACCAAAACCCAGCAGAGACCCAACAAGAAAAGAAAACTTCAGGCCAATATCCATGATGAACATAAATGCAAAAATCTTCAATAAAATATTGGCAAGCTGATTGCAACAGCAAATCAAAAACTTATCCATCATGATCAAGTAGGATTCATCCCGGGGATGCAAGGCTGGTTCAACATACACAAGTCTATAAACATAATTCACCACATAAACAGAACCAAAAACAAAAACCACATGATTATCTCAATTGATGGAGAGAAGGCATTTGACAAAATTCAACAGCCCTTTATGCTAAAAACCCTCAATAAACTCGGTATCAATGGAATGTATCTCAAAGTAATAAAAGCTATTTATGACAAACCAACAGCCAATATCATACTGAATGGGCAAAAACTGGAAGCATTCCCTTTGAAATCCAGCACTAGACAAGGATGCCCTCTTTCACCACTCCTATTCAATATAGTACTGGAAGTTCTAGCCAGAGCAATCAGGCAAGAAAAAGAAATAAATGGCATTCAAATAGGAAAGGTGGAAGGCAAATTGTCTCTATTTGCAGACGACATGAGAGTATACCTAGAAGACCCCATTGCCTCAGCCAAAAAACTCCTGAAACTGATAAGCAACTTCAGCAAAGTCTCAGGATATAAAATCAATGTGCAAAAATCACAAGCATTCGTCTACACCAATAACAGACTTAAAGAAAGCCAAATCAAGAACGAACTGCCATTCACAATTGCTACAAAAAGAATAAAATATCTAGAAATACAACTCACAAGGAACTTAAGGGACCTCTTCAAGGAAAACTACAAACCACTGCTCAACGAAATCAGAGAGGACACAAACAGATGGAGAAACATTCCATGTTCATGGTTAGGAAGAATAAATATCGTGAAAATGGCTATACTGCCCAAAGTAATTTACAGAATCTACGCTATCCCCATCAAGCTACCATTGACTTTCTTCACAGAACTGGAAAAAACCACCATGAACTTCATATGGAACCAAAAGAGAGCCCACATAGCCAAGTCAATTCTAAGCAAAAAGAACACAGCAGGAGGCATCACACTACCGGATTTCAAACTATACTACAAGGCTACAGTAATCAAAACAGCATGGTACTGGTGCCAAAACAGAGATATAGACCAATGGAACAAAACAGAGGCATCAGAGGCAACACAACATATCTACAACCATATAATCTTTGATAAACCTGACAGAAACAAGCAATAAGGAAAGGACTCCCTGTTTAATAAATGGTGTTGGGAAAACTGGCTAGCAGTGTGCAGAAAGCATAACTGGACCCCTTCCTGACACCTTACACTAAAGTTAACTCCAGATGGATTAAAGACTTAAACATAAGACCTGGTACCATAAAAACCCTAGAAGAAAATCTAGGCAAAACCATCCAGGACATAGGAGTAGGCAAGGACTTCATGAACAAAACACCAAAAGCATTGGCAACAAAGGCCAAAATAGACAAATGGGACCTAATAAAACTCCACAGCTTCTGCACAGCAAAACAAACAGTCACTAGAGTCAATCGGCAACCAACAGAATGGGAAAAAATTTTTGTAGTCTACCCATCTGACAAAGGGCTGATATCCAGAATTTACAAAGAACTCAAACAGATTTACAGGAAAAAAACAAACAAGCCCATTCAAAAATGGGCAAAGGATATGAACAGACACTTTACAAAAGAAGACATATATGAGGCCAACAATCATATGAAAAAATGCTCATCATCACTGGTCATTAGAGAGATGCAAATCAAAACCACATTGAGATACCATCTCACGCCAGTTAGAATGGCGATCATTAAAAAATCTGGAGACAACAGATGCTGGAGAGGATGTGGAGAACAAGGAACACTTTTACACTGTTGGTGGGAGTGTAAATTAGTTCAACCATTGTGGAAGACAGTGTGGCGATTCCTCAAGGCCTTAGAAATAGAAATTCCATTTGACCCAGCAATCCCATTACTGGGTATATATCCAAAAGACTATAAATCCTTCTACTATAAGGACACATACACACGAATGTTCATTGCAGCACTGTTTACAATAGAAAAGACCTGGAACCAAACCAAATGCCCATTGATGATAGACTGGATTGGGAAAATGTGGCACATATACACCATGCAATATTATGCAGCAATCAGAAATGATGAGTTCATGTCATTTGTAGGGACATGGATGAATCTGGAGAACATCATTCTCAGCAAACTGACACAAGAACAGAAAATGAAATACCGCATATTCTCACTTATAGGCGGGTGATGAAAAATGAGAACACATGGACACAGGGAGGGGAGTACTAAACACTGGGGTCTATTGGGGGGAAAAGGGGAGGGCCAGTGGGGAAGAGAGCTGGGGAGGGATAGCCTGGGGAGAAATGCCAAATGTGGGTGAAGGGGAGAAAGGAAGCAAAACACACTGCCATGTGTGTACCTACGCAACTGTCTTGCATGTTCTGCACATGTACCCCAAAACCTAAAATGCAATAAAAAATTTTTTTTAAAAAGTGTGTATTTTGTAGCCATTGGATGAAATGTTCTGTAAATATCCATTATATCCATTGCTCTATAGTGCAGATTAAGTCTGATATTTCTTTGTTGAATTTCTTTCTGAAAGACCTATCCAATGCTGAAAGCAGGATGCTGAAGTTTTCAGCTCTTGTGTTAGAGTCTCTCTCTCTCTCTCTTGTTGCCTCCCTAATATTTGCTTCATTTATCTGGGCACTCCAGTGTTGGGTGCATATATAATTAAAACTGTTATATCCTCTTGCTGAATTGGCCCCTTAATGATTGTATAGTGACCTTTTTTTAAATCTCTTCTTATAGTTTTTGTCCTGAAATCTATTTTGTCTCATATAAGTATAGAGATTCTTGCTCTTTTTTGTTTTCCATTGGCATGGAATCTCTTTTTCTAACCCTTTATTTTCATTCTGTTTGTCTTTACAAGCGAAGTGTATGACTTGTAGGCAACAGATCAATGAGTCTTGTTTATTTAATCCATTCAGTCACTCTGTGTCTGTTGATTAGAGTGTTTAGTCCATTCATATTCAATATTATGAATGATGAGTAAGGACTTACTCCTGCCATTTTATTACTTGTTTTTTGGTTGTTTTGTGGTCTTCTCTTCCTTGTTTCTTTCCTGTCTTTCTTTTAGTGAAGGTGGCTTTTGTTATATGATCTAGTTTCTTGCTCTTTATTTGTGTATCTGTTGGATGATTTTTCTACCATGAGGCTTGAAAATACTGTCTTATAGTTCATTATTTTAAACTGTGAATGACTTTACACTGTTTTTATAAATACACAAACAAGCAAGCAGAAAAAAAAACTAACAACGACTCCACACCTTAAGTCCATTCTCCTGCTTTTTAACTAATTGTTGTTTCTATTTATATCTTATGGTACTGTCTATATCTTGAAAAGTTGTTATAGTTATTATTTTAGATTGGTTAATCATTTAGTCTCTCTACTTAAGTTTACACACCACAGTTATGGTGGTACAATATTCTGTGTTTTTCTGTGTACTTCCTATTACCAGTGAGATTTGTGCCTTCAGATTATTTCTCATTCCTCATTATCATGCTTTTCTCTCTGGCTAAAGTATTCTTTTTAGTATTTCTTGTAGGACAGGTCTGGTGTTGATGAAATCCTTCAGCTTTTGTTTTGTCTGGGAAAGTCTTTTTTCAAACATGAAGGATAATTTCACCTGATACATCATTCCAGGGTTAAAGTTGTTTTTATTCAGCACTTTAAGTTTGTCAAGCTACTCTCTCCTGGTCTGTAAAGTTTCCACTGAAAAGTCTGCTGCTGGACATATTGGAGTTCTATTGTATGCTGTTTCTTTTCTCTTGCTGTTTTTAAAATCCTTTCTTTATCCTTGACCTTTGGGAGTTTAATTATTAAACGTCTTGAAGTAGTCTTCTTTGGGTTAAATCTGCTTGGTGTTCTATAGTCTTCTTGTACTTGGATAGTGATATCTTTCTCCAGGTTTAGGAAGTTCTCTGCTATTATCCCTTTGAGTAAACTTTCTAACTCTATGTCTTTAATCCTCTTTAAGGCCAATAGCACTTGGATTTGCCCTTTGGAGGTTATTAGATAGAGCTTGTAGGTATGTTTCATTGTGTTTTATTCTTTTTCTTTTGTCTCCTCTGTGAATTTTCAAATAGTCTGTCTTTAAGCTCATCAGTTATTCCTTCTGCTTGATCAGTTCTGCTACTAAAAGACTCTGATGCATTCTTCAGTATGCCAACTGCATTTTTTAACTCCAGAAGTTCTGCTTGATTCCTTTTATTTATTTCAATTTCTTTGTTAAATTTTTAAGATAGAATTCTGAATTCCTTCTCTGTGTTATCTTGAATTCGAGATTCTTCAAAACAGCTATTTTGAATTCTCTGTCTGAAAGTTTATATATCTCTATTTCTCCAGGGTTGGCCCTTGGTGCCTTATTTAGATCATTTGGTGAAGTCATGTTTTCCTGGATCATCTTGATACCTGTAGATGTTCATCTGTGTCTGGGCATTGTTGAGTTAGTTATTTATAGTATACTTTGCACTCTGGGCTTGTTTGTACCCATCCTATTGGGAAAGGCTTTCCAGATACTTAAAAGGAGTTGGGTGTTGTGGTCTCAGCTGTATCTGCTTTAGGGCATGGGACCCCAAGCCCAGTAATGCTGTGGTACCTGCAGAATCATAGAGGTACCACATTGATGATCTTGAACAAGATCCAGAGGAATTCTTATTCTCTTCCTTCACTTTGTCCTAAATAAATTATGTGTATATATATCTCCAACTGGAGCTGGGGATGGAGTAACACAAGCACCCCTGAGGCATCTATTCCTAGGTCTGCACTGGGTCAAATCTGAAGCCAGCACAGCACTGGGTCTTGCCCAAGGACTGCTATAACCACTCCCTGGCCACTACCTATGTTTCATCAAAGACCAAGGACTCTACAATTAGCAGGTGGCAAAAACAGCCAGGCCTATATCATTTGTAGCAAATTCACTCACGCCCTGGGTGAAACCAGAGGTACCATCCAGGAGCCTGGGACTAGAGTCAAAAACCCTAGATGGCTATCTGGTATTCTATTGTACTACAGCTGAACTGGCACTGAAACCACCAGATGAAATCCTTCCCACTCTTCTTCTTACTTTTCAAAAGCAAAGGAGCCTCTCCCTGTGGCCACTGCCATCTGAGGCTCATGGCAGATACTGCCAGACTCCTGCCAATGTTTCCTCAAGGCCTAAGGGCCCTTTAGTCAGTTTGTGTTGAATGCTGCCTGGGACTCGTCCTTCATGGGAGCAAGCTTCCCTCTGGCCTAGGGCAGGTCCAGAAATGGTGTACAAGAGCCAATTCCTGGACTCAAGGACCCCAAGAGCCCACTTGGTGCTCTACTCCCCTATAGCCAAGCTGGTTCCTAAGGTGCAATACAAAGTCCTCTTTACTCAAGCAGAAGGAGTCTCACCCTGTAGCTACCACAGCTGGGAATGTGCTGAGTTTTGCCTGAGGCCAGCAAGTCTCAGAGTCTCACCCAAGGCCCTCAGCTGGTATCGTTTCTAGTTATTCAGAGCCCAAGGATTTTTCAGTTAGGAAGTAATAAATCCTATAACAATTTGGTCCTTCTCTTCAAGGCAGCAGGTCCCCTTCTGGCACAGAGCATGTCTAGAAATGCCTAGGAGCTTGGGCCTCATGACTCTGACTAGTGCACTATCCTGCTGTGGCTGAGCCTGTTATCTAAGACACATGAGAAAGTCTTCCCCATTCTATCTCCCTCCTGAAGCAAAAGGAGTATCTTTTGGAGCCATGAGCCATGCAGCCTGAGGTTGGGGGAGAAGTTATGCCAGCACTCCTTAGCTGTCCTGGCTGGTATCTCAGTAGGTTGCATGCCTCCCTAGTCCACTATCTCTGAGCCCAGTTCAACCCCAGGACTTACCTATATGTTGCAGTGCTTGTGACCTACATTGCCCTTCAAATTTATTTGGGGCCTCAGAGCACTTTAGCCTGTGGTGGCAAGGCTTTTAAGAAATCGAGTTCCAACCACTGAGATCAGCTATTCCTCTCTGGCTATGGCTCATTTAAATGCACTCTCTGTGGGCAGGCACCCTCTGAGTTTGGTTAAGTTTTGCTTTCTGCTACAACAAGACAGCACCGGGTTCAATAATTCACAATTGCTGGCTCTACCTCTCCCCAAAGCATAGAAACACTCTCTTCACCACTTCTCTGCTGCCGATGGGTCAGGGAGAGGTGGTGTCAGCAATGCAAGACTATTTTTCCTACCTCTTCAGTTCCTCTTTCAGTGATACGTAGTTACAATCAGGTACTATGTCTTGAGGTACTGTGGTGGGGTGGAGGGAAAATCAGTAGAGCCTTCTATTCCACCATCTTGCTCCACCTCCTCCAGACAAATCTTACCAGCAGCATTTTTAATGCTATCTACAAATTTAGTCAGCAAGCTTTTCATGATCTCATCTGATATGGTTTGGCTGTGTCCCCACCTAAATCTCATCTTGAATTGTAGCTCCCATAATTCCCTTATGCTGTGTGAGGGACCCAGTGGGAGATAACTGAATCATGTGGGCAGTTTCCACCACAATGTTCTCATGGTAGTGAATAAGTCTCACAAGATCTGATGGTTTTATAAGGAAAAACTCCTTTTTCTTGGCTCCTATTCTCTTCTGTTGTCTGCCCCCATGCGAGACACACCTTTCACCTTCCACCATGATTGTGAGGCCTCCCCAGCCATGTGGAACTGTGAGCCCATTAAACCTATTCCTTTTGTAAATTGCCCAGTCTTGGATCTGTCTTTATCAGCAGCATGAAAACAGACTAATACATCATCTAAATCATTAGGAAATATATTGAATTGGACACCACCCCATAGCGGTCCACCAGACTTCCATGTACTAGTTGTGCATCCTTTGCATAACTAATTACAAATCCATTTAGTAGTCCAGCTGACCACAATGTCCTCTATAAAACCATCATTCAGAGGCTTTCATAAGCAGGTTGCTGATATTCCAATGATAATAGCAATAACTAATGTTTATTGAGTTTTCTGTGTGCTAGGCATTGCTCTAAGTGCTTTATGTTGTAGCATCTACATATAATCCTCACAAAAGCACTGCCATTGTCCTCAGTTTACAATACAGACATATAGTAGAGTTCAGTACTTTGCCCAAGGCCACACTACTAGTAAAGGGCAAAGAGAGGATTCTCTTTGGTCCTTGGACATCTAGCTGCAGAGCCTGTGCTATTCTCACAATACTCGTATGTTGAACACCAGGTCTGACATTTTTATAACGCTCAGTCTAGGAATTCTAGGAAAATAAATGAGTTTAGTCGTCCATGGCTAATCCTTAAAGGACCCATACTCCAAGTGATTATCACTTTCTTTTAGAAGGGTTCAAACATGATTCTTTCAATGAGCCATTTAATAATTCTAGAGTTTTGTCCAATGTCAATGCATAGATTGCAGAAATCACAACCTTTACACTTAAAAAAAAAGTCATATTTGCAGTTGCCAGTCTCCAGGCATTGGCACCTCTCCCACTACAGCAGCTCCCCAAAGCTGCTGCTGACAGGTGCAACAAGCTTAAACCCATCTATCTGAGCCACCCAGCAGGCTCAGATGTCGAAGGTAACTCTTAAAATTTTTTACAAGGCTTGGACTTTAAGTTTCTATTATCAATTCTTCTTCTTTCTAAAGATCACTCTGCCTGTCAGATTTAAAGCACACAAAGCATGAGTTTATCAGCTTCCTTTTCTCTTTGTCATACTTCTGTTTATTTAAAACCTCAATCTTTTTCCAAAAATAAATTAAGGCAGCACTGTCATCTCTTGTCATCACACTATTTAATCCATATGACAGAGTTACCTTTCTTTTTAGTCCCCCTCTCTTTGCTCCAAAACTAACATTAAAAATACTTGGTTTTGTTCTTAACATTATTCATAGGACTAAACCCATTCTGGATCTCAGCCTTCTTGGTATAATTTTATACCAACATGCCACCTTTATATTTATCTATGAATATGCATTTCTATGGACATTTTTTAAACTCCAAATGCAATAGATTATTCATATGCATTTTGTGAGAATTTGGGGAATTTAGGGCATCCCCAGACCCCTTAAACTTTCTTTAATTTATAATCTCAGGTCACGTGATCCGATCTACAGTTTGTATAGACTTTTACTGACATTTTCTAAAATGTTCAACCATTCTATTATTGGCTTATGTCAGTTATTTCTTCACATAATCACTATTATTTCTATATAACTTTGTTTTGTTCATCATAACTGAAACCAAAATACTAATTACCTTCATTATGCTAATGAGCTTCTAAGAGTAGAAATGGCCAATTAGGTAAGTATTGATCAAATTCTCTATTTTGCTGAACAAGACCTTCCAGCATATATCTCAGCAATTAGAGTCCTGCATTGTTCCTTTATCATGCCCCTGTGCTAGTTCTGGCTAGTTCTGTTTAATTGGGTCAGAAAAGGTCCCATTAATCCTCAGCCTGGCTAGGCTTGCTGGAGTATATTGTTCCTCATTCTGCTAGCATTTTGTGTAGAAATGCTAGAAACTAACCTTATGCCCTCAAATGTTCACATACAGTGTAAAGTTCATGGATCTTGATATGTTAACACAAAAAATAAATACATAATTCTTGGTGAAGACTTGGTGGGAATAGTTCAGGGCTATTTTTATGGCATTTCTGAAGGGCCCGACAATATCCCACAACAAAAAGGCATAAAATCTTATTAGACATTCTCTTCTCCTCCCCATGAAACATTGCTCATTTCAGTTTAGAGTCTTTTTCTTCCATTCACCAAGTCACTCTGATCAAAACATTCTTCCCTTTGGGAGGCCAAGGCGGGTGGATCACAAAGTCAGGAGTTTGAGAACAGCCTGCTTATATGGTAAAACCCCATCTCTACTAAAAATACAAAAATTAGCCAGGCATGATGGCATGGGCCTGTAGTCCCTGCTACTCAGCAGGCTGAGGCAGGAGAATTGCTCAAACCGGGGAGGCAGAGGTTTCAGTGAGCTGAGATCACACCACTGCACTCCAGCCTTGGTGACAGAAAGAGACTTCATCTCAAAACAAAACAAACAAACAAACAAAATTCTTCCTAGAATGCTTCTTAGAAACATCCAAGTGTATGCTTTGTAAAGAGCACGACTGATTGGGTCAGTCACTGGAAGTAGTTATAGATTTTCTCTGGTCAACTATTACTTGTGGATCTTCTGCTAGTGTCATGCAGGATGAACCTTAGAAAACAGGGCTTGAGAAATGAAGAATAACCACTGCATTAATTCAGACATAAGGTCACCAGGCCCTGAGTAGAATGGGGCAACTAGAAAAGAGAAGAAAAATATAGAAGCAATAACATTTGGGAAATTCCAGGCTTTAGACATTGATCTATACATAAAAAGCAAGGGAAGGGGAAGGCCATGGATAAATCCCTGGTTTCAGAGGTGGGAATCTTGGGCAAAAATTGAAGAACAGGTAATGGCTAGTTGACGTGGGGGAAGTGTAGTAGGAACATAATCACTGGTGGGGTGGGGAAGCCCAGAAGAAGAGGAATTGACCAGAAAGTCTGTTTACCCAAAAAGGGGCATCCATCTGAATAAGTCTGGGAGAAGATTTCTGGTGATAATCAAGACAATACACTATGGTTCAAGGAAAAGGGGCTGGTTTTTTTAATGCTAATAATAATATATCTATTTTTAAGTAAAAAAAAAGTGACTCAAATTAAAGAAAAGAATGAATACAACAGTCCTCCCTTATCTGTGAGGCATATGTTCCAAACCCCAGTGGATGCCTGAAACCTTGAATACTACTGAACCCTATATACACTATGCTTTTTCCCATAGGTACATATTGATGACAATGTTTAATTTATAAATTAGGCACAATATAAGATTAACAACAATAACTAATAATAAAATAGAAAATTATAACATGCTGTAATAAAAGTTATATGAATGTGGTCTCTCTCTCTCTCTCTCTAAATATCTTATTGTCAATTTCCATACTGCACTTGACCACAACTAACTAAAACCTTGGATAAGAGGGAACTTAAACCCTACTGTAAAGGAAGGGTGATATTTAAATATGGTAAAAATTATGTAAACAATACTTAAAATGAATTATGTAAACATTCTCACAGTAGAAAATGACTCGGGGGTTAGTATGAACCTAAATGAGGTAACGTTATAAAAGCTACAAAGTTCACCATGTTCTGGTTCCTGGACTACAATTCCTGACTTCCTTGAGATAGTATCTAGAAGATTCTTGGCCAATTTCTAAAAGACCTAAAAGTTCCTTCCCTCCTTGAAAATTTTTCTCTCCCCAGAGTTGCAATTAGGGTTGACACTAGAAATTCACGAAAAACATGTTCTCTTTTCCTAAGTAGGCAACTTGCACTTCTGTGGCCCTGTTTTCAGGGTGAACACACCACCACCCCCGCCCCCAGCCCCATATCTTGGTCCTTGCTTGGGCCATTCCTTCACACCTGCACATCCTCAATTCTCATAACTCTCAGGTGTTTCCAACATAAATAGTCTCTTACCTTTAAAGACATCGGCTTGTCTTCTTTTGAATCACTTGTGGGCTGTCCATATTCCAAAGGTTTACTTAATTCCTCTGCTGACCGAACTTGCAAAGTTTCCTGAGGTTTAAATACTGTGCTTTCTACTTCTAAGGGTCCCCATTCTATATCCTCTTGTTCAATCTGGAAAATACTTGATATGGCTTCAGGAAGTTCCTTACACATATTCTGTCAAAAAAAGTAAATGTGCAAGAATGCTTTTTTAAAAATTGGTCCTTCTAGGGTTTTCAATAATACAACAGTTTCTATCTGTTTTCAATAATACAACAGTTTCTATCTGACAACAAGATGAATATGAAAAATGTATGCTTGAAACTAAGCAGAGGTGATAAGTTTCCTCTGAATGCTTAGAATCTCAAACTGACTTAAGAAAAATGTGAAGCCTAGCAAATTATTTTCCTTGGCCCTTCTCTCAGAAAATATAGCCATCCCACAGTTGTTATAGGTAAAAGATGGCATTTACTACCAAATACTTTAAAATTGTCTTTATTATGCAAGAAGGCATAGCCAGATCGAGAAATTTGATTTTGAAAAATAGAACTTTAATCTTGAGCTCATGCTTTTTTTTTTTTTCTGCATCACAAGTCATCAAGCAGGGCTCATGTTTTTACAGAGGTACTAAATGGTGTTATGGAAAGATTAAGAACTTTGTTACCAGATGGAACTGAATTCAAATCCTGGACCTGTTAGTTAACAGATGTTTGACCTTAGTCAAGCTACTTGAACTTTTGTAGCCTCATTTTTGACACTGGTAAAAGGGGGTTAATAAATCGATTTTATAAAATGGCAAAGTAGATGCACTGGGGTAATTGCCTTGTGAACCCTCCTCTTATACTGTCTACCTATGGTAAACTCAATCATTATAATGTTCCATAGCTTTTGGAACTGCTGATCATTCCCTTTCTTTTGAATTTCTCTGCTCCTGACTTCCTCAACACACTCTCCTAGAGTTCTCATTTGGGAGGGGAGGGGAAAGGAGGGGAGAGGAGACAAAACCACCACTTGTGGAGTTGTGGTGCAAGAGTATCCATAAGTATATAAAAAGGCAATTGAAATATTTCTCCCTTTCTGTAAGAGATCAGATTTACTTAACATACTTCAACCAAAAGAACACATTACAGCCTGAATGCCAAAGCAGATATGAGAATCTAGTTTCTCTATTAAATCAGAGAGTAGATTCACAACAAATGTAAGACAATTCTACTCTTTTCACTCAAATTGTTTTGTTTTGGATATTTTTTGTCTAAAAATTATGTTCTTATATTAATAATTAGCTTATTATTTTAAATGAGTGAATACATATTTTAAATTTTTCTCAGTTTTAGTTTTTAATATGGTTAATATTGGTTGATATGATCCACATAAACAAAAATTCTCATTAGATCCTAAAAGTAATTTTTAAAAGTGTACAAGTGTCCTGAAACTAAAACTGTGAGTCCTTCAAGACTTTAAAGTTTGAGGATTCCTTTAAAAAGAAATTAACTGTGTCTCACTTTATCTTTTATATCTCAAGCACTTAGCACATTATATACACTGTAATTATTTATGGATAAAGAAATGATTTCAATTTTTCTCTGCTATGTAATCTCTATTAGAACACCCATTACATAGCAGTGCACTTTGTCTCTTTATAAACTGACCTACTCCCTAAATGAGTCTCTCCAGACAAGAGCTGTCTTTTCTATCTTTGGATCAACCGTGTCTGAAACAATACCAAGTACATAATAGGAAGAGCAGTGAATGAATAAATTCTGTGATTTTTGGTAAATATGTAAGGAAATCACTCACTATGATCAAAAACTGTTATATTCAAAATGATGGGTACTCGAAAGGTATTCTATTAAGAAGGCTTCTTTTTAAAAAGAAACAAGTTGCATCAAAGAACTAAGAAAGCTCTGACTTGTGGCGTTGAGATGCTCATGACTGAGGCCACCATGTGCTGAGAGTAGGAGCCAGGTGCCACTTAGAAAGAACAGGTCCTCCCAGAAGGGAGTGTGCTGACCAGTGCCGCCCAGACAAATCTCAGCCCAGGAACCACCAGGGTAAGCTTCTAGGGCAATCTAAGGGGCAGGTAAGGCAGATAGAGTTCTGTTGTCTGGCATAGAGTGGGCACTCCACAAAATATGTCTGGAATAAAAGACACCATAGAGGAGCCTTTCTACCATGACCAGGTACCAAGTTGAAAGGCATTTTACCGCTAAAGTAGTGGTCTGCTTCCTCATAAAAAGCCAGAGCCAAAAGAGGTTCAGTGATTGCCTGT
Source organism: Callithrix jacchus (assembly GCF_049354715.1). NCBI lineage: Eukaryota > Metazoa > Chordata > Mammalia > Primates > Cebidae > Callithrix > Callithrix jacchus. The sequence continues at coordinate 72,351,689 of NC_133509.1, read as the reverse complement.
AAATGTCAAGGCTAAAGGAATGGTTCCAGTAGAATTACAAAGAAATTAATCTTTTTGCTTAAATATTTATTTTAAATAATCAAGATGATATTTAAGTTAGGTAACTGATTGTGGGCCTTTTTCACAGTTTCCTTCAAAATAGTATATTTCCTTATACTTTATATGAACATAGTGAATGGTATTAAGTTTATCCTATTAATGAAGATTTCTATCTTGCTAAACATAACTGATCTTGTGTTTTCAATTTACTATACCTGTTAGAGGCTTCGAGGTCAGAAGTTTTGATATCTACTTGTAAATGGTGTCACCTAAAGGCAGCTGTCAATGTCAGTGTTAAGCCCATAGCATATGTGATAAGGCTTCACAATTGATATATACACATACTATTATAAAGGGCTACCGGTACCATCTCATACTGGGTCTTAAGGCAGGTGATGGGAATACAAAGGAGAAAAAGATATGGCCCCAAAGCATCTCGAACTCTACTGGTTCTACCATTTGTGATAACTCTAACATTACAGGATCCATAGCTTTCATGAAAAGAAAAAATTCCATGCACTTTCTGAACATGATATATTAACCTAAAAATGAAATATGATCACAATTTTATGTATGTGGGGGTCATATTTTCAAGAACCAAAGGAGAAGGTTATTTAATAACATTTTAGGAATTCTTTGTAGAGGAACTGACCATTAATTAGGCTCTCACTTTTCTATATAAATGTGGGTTTCTATACACAGGGAGACACTGCCCATTCACAGGAAATATGTTCCAGATTGCTTTGAATCCAATGGTTATTTTGCCAATGATGGATAAAAATAAAACTTTATTTCCCAAACAAATTTCTGTCACCAACTGTCCATATTTCTCAACCAAATTCTCCCCTTGCAATGCTTTTAACAATTATTCTAGCTGAATACAGAGGAAAGTAATACTTTCTTAGAAGCTAACAACTTTTAATTAATGATACACCTACCTTCTAGATCTAAATGTCTCTAAATCAGAATTGTTAAAATCTTACCCTTCTAAAAAGAGTTTGGGGTCTTAGCTCAAAAGATCCATGGAAGCCAGCAACAGTGAGCCAAAATGGCCAGGACTCCCAGGGTGGCATTGAGTTAGATGTGCTCACAGGTAAACACACCTCTAAAATACATCAGAGGAATTTTTTAAGCTCTCTATATAAACATTCAAGCAATAGGAAGCATCCTGTTACTTTAACAGAGGAAAGGAGGATTTTTATTAAAGACTTTACCATTTGCGATTCCTCAGCACCTATCTGGAATCTATGCTCTGCTTGTATCTGAGGTGTTTCTGCTTGCATAGATGATGTTTTGAGGTACAATTTTCCCATTAGAGAAATATCCTTAAGGAGAAAAGGAAACAAAATGATGCCAATTTTTAAAATCTCTGAGGTGCATCATTCATTATACTAAAATGCTATATGTCTCTATTTCTCATTTCATGTAGTAAATGAGAAACAGAGACATATAAGCTAGTCAATCACCTGCAGTAAATACATACAGCAAAAAAAATAAATAAATAAAAGCAGGGTGCAGTGGCTCACACCTGTAATCCCAGTACTTTTGGAGGCCAAGTTGGGTGAATCACCTGAGGTGAGGAATTTGAGACAAGCCCGACCAACATAGTGAAACCCCATCTCTACTAAAAATACATTCCTGCTAGCAGCATACAAGGATTTCAGTTTCTCTGCATCCTTGTCAAGTCTTGTTATTTTCTGTTTTTTTTTTTTAAATTATAATCATCCTAGTGGGTAGAAAATGGCATTCTCATTGTGATTTTGATTTGTGTTTCCCTGATTATTTGTGTTGGTCATCTTTTCATGTGCTTATTAGCTTTTGAATATCTTTCTTGGAGAAATGTCAAAAATACTTTGCCCACTTTTTAAATACATAGAAATAAAAATTTGTTGTCTATCTGTGATTATATTCTCACTTATAGTGGGGTGGCCAGGACACTTACAACTTGTAGGAAGAGGAAGGAAGGGAGTGAAATTCTTAAGCTGAATAATCAGCATATTTCCTTTGAAGCTTCCTTCTGTTGTTATTTTCTACTTTAAAATGGTGCAGCCACTGTGGAAAAGTTTGTTGGTTCCTCAAAACTTACATACTATTACCAATCAACCCATCAATTCCCCTTTTAGAAGTATGCCCAAAAAAAATTGAAAAAAGCTATTTCAATAGATATTTGTACAATGATATTATCGCAGCACTATTCACAATAGTCAAAATGTGGAAACAAGCCAAATGTCCATTCATGGATGAATGGATAAACAAATTTGGTATATCCATACAGTGGAATACCATCCAACCAACAAAGTACTGATGTACGCCACATGTTGGATGAATCTTGAAAACATTATACTAATTGAAAGAAGCCAGATACCACAGGTCATAAATTGTTTGATTCAATTTATACGAAACATCTAGAATAGGAAAATCTATGGAGAAGAAAGCCAATTTGTTGTTGAGGATGGGGAATGGGGAATGACTGTTTAATGTGTACGGAATATCCTTTTGGAAAGATGGAACAGTTTTGAAACTAAATGAAGGTGATGGCTGCTCAACATTGTAAATGTTGATGCCACTTACAGCAACATTTGATGTAATTGTGCACTGTAAGATGATTAATTTTACATTATGTGAATTCATCCCAGTGTAAAAAAAAGTAATTGGATGTGATGAGCACTTGAAAATAGTAGGTGCACAACAAATGCAATTTCCCTGCTCCTTAGACATTTTTAATTAATATAGCCATAAAATTTATTTGTGATAGTTAATATGTTGCCCAATGACACACAGGTTTATTTTTGCTTGCCTATACTCTAGTAAAGCCAGAGAAATAAACTTCACACTTTTCATGTTAAAAAAGATGTGCAATACAAAAAAATGTTTTATTTACAACAATAATTTTGTTAGTGCTGGATCTAAAGTTTAATCACAAAGAAACACAAATGGATGTATAGGTAACAGGTGAGATTTTAAAAAATGCACTTTATTCAACATTAGGAAATCCACTAATTCATAATTAAAGTATAAAAACATACAATGATCTTCATGGTACTCTCAAGTGAAAATCACATGGTAGTCTAAGGTGGAATGATAAAGTGGTTGAGCACACATGCTATGCTTTTGGTTTCAAATCTTGACTTCAGTTGGCTTAGGACATTCTCAAGCAAATTATTCAATCTCTCAATTTTGTAAAATGGGAATAATAATAGCACATACATCATATGCTTATTATGAGGATTAAATGATACAATACATGCAAACAGAAAATATCTTATACATAATAATAGTTATTATTCCCATTAAAATAAAAAAGCAAAATAAGGATGTCTATTGCTACCATCATAATTTGACACCATACTGGAAATTCTAGATATGAAACAGAAAAGAACATAATTATAAGAAATGAATTAACCACATAACTGTTACTTGAAGAGGCTATGATTATATACCTAAAATTCCCAAAATAATCTGTAGAGTTATTCAGATGGAAAATCAATTTATCGAAACCAAATTCAGAAATTTAGAAAATAAGAAAAAGAACAAAATTATGAAAGCAACAAAAATTATAAACTACCAAAATAGTGCCTTAGGAAACATGAGGAAAACAAAAAAAAAAATTGACTGAGACATAAAAATTGACTTTTTAATGTCAATTTTTAATACACAACTAGTATTTTATTTAACATGTATTAATTCTACCTTGTCTCCCTAAGTTGTAAACTGTAACTAGTAGTATACTTCTACACCCTTACAGAGTCTGTCAAAGTGTTCAACAAATTTTTTAACTCCATACATAATTGAAAATTTATAAACCTGTAAGCAGTCCAGCTTCACAATCCTGGATGCATTTTTTTATGTGTTTCATAGAGCTGTTTCTACCAATGGCATGTAACAGAATCCAAAATGTCTGAGCTAGAAGGGCCTTAAAGGATCAGTAAAACCCAAAGGATGCCCAAATTTTTCCAGATGCTGAAACCAAAGCTTTGAGGCTTAAAGGGTGCTGTGAAGTATTCAAAACAAACAGAGTACATGGTCTTTCCCCTAAACTGCTTCAAGCAGATAGATAGCAACAGAAGCGGCAGTGTTCCTGTGGTCTGTAAGGCAGGCCCAGTATTTTCTCAATCACCATTAAAGGAAGGGGTAGAGAGACCAGCTGCCCTCTACCCTTTGTCATGTAATCCAGGTTCTCCCCAAATGGCACCGGCCCAAATAGCATGGGCCAAAACAGTGTTTCTAAAATATACTCCTTATGTTCATCAGCACTTAATCAAGCTGCATTGCCTTTAAATAACTTACTATAAAGTTTAAGCTTTAGAAAGAAGGAAAGAAAAGGCATCGTATGGCCCTAAATGTATGTATTGCCCACGCAGGCTACTTTCTTGAGAAACTGTACTGATCTGCATTGACTTTCTCTTGCTTCCTGCAGGCAAAACCCCAACGGCAGTGGTCTCTGGAATCCTCCTTACAGGCACAAGAATATATCAGGGCTGCCTGACATCCATTCTTTCCCATTGTGACCTTTTACATTAAATATATATATGATTGGTCTGGATGACTGGACCCTGTATTCCACAGACCTGTCAGTTCTAAAAATATTATTTAAAAATGAACAACAAAAAAAGGAATCTGAATGGCTGCCACATAAATTTAAATATCAAAATTTCTATGGGCATTATCTAAAACTAAATGTATATAGCACCTTTCCCACAAAGTCCCAACAGAACATAGTCCATTACTTAAACCTGTTCAAAAAGTACAATAGTTCCAGAAACAGAAAATTATTTCAAGTAAAATTTTCCACTTTTTAATATTACTTCTCTGATAGCTACTCTACACAAGAAAACCACAGTGCTTTTAGAAAAAGAAAATGAGGCTTCTTCTAGATCCTCCCATTTTAACTACTTGTCTCTGTACTTTCTAGAACAGCAAATGCTACTGGACATCACTTTCCCAGCTGTGTCTAGTCAAGGTACTGAGCTATGTTTTCTCCTCCCCCATGATTAAGTATTTGTTTTCCATCTGGCTCTACCATCTTTATATGTCCTAATTAAAAAGGCCAAGTAGATTAACATGCCAATATTTCAACACAAAATATCACAACTACATATTTATGTACTCCATACTAGGTGAAAAAGCAACAAAAATCATTCCAGTCATTAAACACCCTATGTTAAAAGAATTTAAAGTTCATATACAAATAAAAGTACTGACAACTCTTTTTAAGACATTTTAATTTCAAGCTATTCATCTGTAAAGTATGTAATACTAAAATGCGCTTGACCTTTCTTCGTAAAAAGGAAATTAATGGCAATTTCTCTCCTGTGGAAATCCCAATTGCCTGAATTACTGATACTTTAGAAACAGACTTTTTAAAATGCTGTATGTAATTTTATGCAAGTTGACTATATATCTTGGACTTAATAAATTATAGCCTCATTTTGTTATTTGCTAGTTTAAAATAAATTGTTTAATAATAGATGTGTTTTTAGAGGAAATGCTGTCACTTGGAATTAACTTTCCAATGATATAATCTTCTATAACCTACTCATAATATGCTATATGTACTCTGTAATTTCCCTAAAAAGAATGAACTACCACTACGCTATGGTATTAAACCAAAATATTGGGAAAATAAACACTAACTGCTGCTTATGGATAACACTGAAACTACATGTTATGCATATAATATTTTACTTTTTCATATGTATAAACTGCATTTCTTAGGTGTTTTAATGTTTTAAATATATTTACATTTTAAAAATTATTTAGTTTTGTTTTCTGTTTTATAACTGTAGTGAGAATGATGTTTTGAAACAAAGTTTTTGGTTATTATATATATATATAATATATATATGTATACTGGTTACATATGTATACTGGGTCCTATCACTTTTCAGCAAAATACAAAATCTTTTAGAAATTCAGTATAAATAGGTTATAATACCCATATTCTTTATTCCCTTATTGAGAAATAATGTACATGCCATAAAGTTTACCCTTAAAATATACAATTCAGTGGTTTTAGTAATATTTACAAAATGGTACAATCATCATCACTTTCTAATTCCAGAATATTTTCATCACCCCAAAAAGAAATCCTAAATCCATTAGCAGTTACATCCCATTCTTCCCTTCCTCCAGCCCCTGGCAAACAAAATAATCTTTTTGTCTGTATGGATTTGTCTGTTCTGGACATTTCATATACCTAGAATCAAACAATATGTGGCTTTTTTTTTTTTAATCTGGCTTCTTTCATTTAGCTTAACATTTTCAAGGTTCATCTATGCTGTATCATGTATCAGTACTCTATTTCTTTTTATGGCAAATTATATACCATATTTTGTTTATCCTTTCATTAATTATGGGCATTTGGCTTATTTCTACTTTTTGGCCATTATAAACAACACTGCTATGAAAAAAAGGAAAAATGAGGTATTCATGAAAATCTTGTTTAAATCAGGTCGTCTAAAACAGATGCAATGCAATCAGAAAAATATTGCCAGAATATGATAATGCCTATGGTTGGGCAATGCACCATTCTTTATTCCTTGACATTCATATTAGAAAAGACAACAGAAGGTCCAAACTTTTCGTTTCAGAAGGCTATGAAGAAATTTAAATTAACATACCTGACTCTAGGTTATGGCATCTGCTATGTCAGTTATGTCAAATTCATCCCTTTGAATTATGTACCAACTGTTTAGTGAGTTATGATGTGCTATGCAAGCAAGCGGCACTGTGCCACAGCCCTCCAGGACTCAGAATCCAAGAGAAATACAAGTCAAGATTCTCTCCCTCAAGAAGTTTCAGTTAGTTAGAGAGATGAAAACAGCAGACTAGGAATAATGTTTTTCAAAATGCAAAGCAGTATATTTAATCAAGCATAATTATTATGCACAGGCTCCAAGTTCAATAGAAATCTAATTTATTTAGAGAGATGAGGATAAGGGTATAAATATCAGAGAATGTTCCAGTTTTAGTTATGCTAGTGAAAAATAAATGTGGTTCTGGGTCAAGGGATAGAGGGAGGGGGAATGTAGTTCTTATCTCATATTTTAATATAAGAGCACCTGAAAATAATTATGCATCTATATCAATGAATTTTGAAAGTTCGTATGCCTCTTTTGTTTATGTAGTCAATAGTATTTCATAAAACTAAAATTCCCAAGACACACACTGAGTGTATTAGTCTGTTTTTACACTGCTATAAAGAACTGCCCAAAATTAGGTAATTTATAAAGAAAAGAGGTTTAATTGACTCACAGTTCTGCATTGCTGGGGAGGTATCAGGAAACTCACAGTCACGGTGGAAGGTGAAAAAGGCACCTTCTTCACAAGGCAGCAGGACAGTGTAAACACACAGGAAAAACTGCCATTTATAAAATCATCAGATCTCATAAGAATTCACTCACTATCATGAGAACAGAATAAGGGAACCACCCCCGCAATCCAATCACTTCCCTTCCTCAATACATGGGGATTACTGGACACTCCCTCAACACATGGGGATTACAATTCAAGATGAGATTTCGGTGGAGACACAGAGCCTAACCATATCACTGAGGAAATACAAAAACATATTTGCTATGTCTTCTCAAATGACACTACATCTCAAAAACAGTTTTTGCTGTTCTTGAATCAAATAATAAATTTCATTATTTTCTTAAATGTTTTCCATTGTAAAACCATTCAAAATGTTAACTAATATAAAACTCAACAAATTAATACACAGTTCGCCTATCCTGATGTTCAACAAAAACATTTGTAGTACCACTTGCAGGTCTTATTTCAAAAAGGCTCTAGTAAGCATTGTCCAAGATGATCCCCAATGATTCCCTCCTCAAGGTATTGAAAGGCGTCTGGATTCACAGAATAAGTAGAGGAAGGACCAAATAAGTCACAGAACCCAGAAGCAGGAGGCATCATAACAGTCTTTTAGCAATAATAAACTTTCCAAGGTTCCTCATTACCCAATGGCCTGGAATGAATCCTTATCATCCCTTTCATAAACAGATATGGTATATTCAGGAAATGTTAAAATTCAGTTGATGGCTGGCATGGTAAAGTGCATTAATGGTCTCAATTCTTCACCTCTCACTCTATCCATACCTTTTGCTATATGATTTTGCATTTTTTATCCATCAAGAGGCAAAGTTTATTTTCCTGCCTCCTGACTCTGAATGTATCAATTTGTCTCTCAATTTATCCATTTTATTGCTTCAGCCAGTAAAATGAGGCAAAAGTAATGATGTGCCAATTCCTACCCTAGGACTCAAGAGTTTACAGGTTGCTCTCTTGAACTTCTGCTGTTACTATGAGAAGTGTGTGCCTAGTCAAACCATTGGTTCCAGGGGGATAAAAGTGCATAGATGTCCCTGGTCTAGATGTACAACATGAAACAGAGCTAACCAACCTAAAGTCTCCAACCAGAATAGAACCCAGCCTAGATTAACTGACTCCAGCCAATCCACAAAGGTGAGAGCTATAATAATATTGTTTAGTACTAAGCCCTTAGTTTTGAGAGTTTGTCACACAGCATTAACTGTCTGATACAACTGGTGAATAAATTAGAAGGCAAAAAAAAATAAGGCTAGTAAGGTCAAATTATGAAGAACCCTTTATGCTATCTATTCCTGCAGTTAGTAGCTATCTAGCCAAACTTTTAGTGAGAAAATAAATTAATACTAGTGTCTGGTGAATAAGCTTTAGTATGGGTACAAACTGAAAGTTGGTCCTGGAGACACTATAGGGATCCAAGTGAAAGCTGATAAGAGCCTAACCTAAGCCACAGACAGTGGAAATAAGAATATCTGCTTAAAAATAACCCTTATTCTCATTCTTCATCTTTAAAAGGTATTCTTACAGATCAAAATAAAAGATTAATGAAAATAACCCTAAAATTTTTGAAATATAGGGAGCCCTGACTTGATTCCAAATGGGATTCAAACATTTTTGGGCATGTCTGACAAAGTCCGATGGACAGACTTTCCAAAATCTCATTTACATGAGTAATGGAGAGTCACTTGGGAAAACATCCCAACAAATGAAGAAGTTAGCTTGATGAGCAGAGCCCTGTATGAAAACCTTGGTCTTCTGGGAACAGATGCAGTTCTGTCTCTCAGATCTGTTCCCAGCTCCACCCCAGTGAGACTCATATCTGATTCTTAGTATTAATGTCCTGGACAGGGGGTGGGGAACCAAAAAATGAGAACATGGGTACTATAAGTGAACTATGAAAGAACTAATTAACTTAAAACTGTCCCACTAAGACATGAAGAGGAGTCCTCCTCCCCTAACCTAATCTCCCTGTCCCAAGCAGGGTTGACTTACCTAGTAGGCACAGTAGGTAGAGTGTCTACGGTCCATGGTATTTTAAGGACCCACAAAAATGTTTTGTTTTTAATTTATTTTAAAAGAAAAAGAAAACAGTGTGATTTATAAAAGTGAAAGTTTCTTTCTTGTAAATTCATTTAAGCTCTTTGTAGGCTCTGGATATTAGACTTTTGTCAGATGGTTAGATTACAAAAATTTTCTCTGATTTTGTTCACTCTGATGATAGTTTCTTTTTCTGTGCAATAGCTATTTCATTTAATTTAGAACCCATTTGTCAATTTTTGCTTTTGTTGCAATTGCCTTTGGCAGTTTTATCATGAAATCTTTGCCCACACCTATGTCCTGATGGTACTGCCTAGATTTTCTTCTAGGGTCCTTATACTTTAGTGTTTTACATTTAAGCCTCTAATCCATTTTGAGTTAGTTTTCATATATGGTGTGAGGAAATAATCCAGTTTCAATTTTCTACATATGGATAGCCAGCTCTCCCAGCATCATTTATTAAATAGGGAGTCCCTTCCCCATTGCTTTTTGTTGTCAGCTTTGTCAAAGACTGACAGTTGTAGGTGTGATGTTTCATTTCTGAATTCTCTATTCTGTTCTATTGGTCTATGTGTCTGTTCTTATACCAATACCATGCTGTTGTGGTTACTATAGCCTTGAGTATAGTTTGAAATTGGGTAATGTTGTGCCTCTAGCCTTATTCTTTTTGCTTAGGATTGCCTTGGCTATATGGGTTCCTTTTTGGTTCTACATAAACGTTAAAAAGTATTTTCTAATTCTGTGAATAATTTCAATGATAGTTTAATGGGAATAGCATTAAATCTATAAGTTACTTTGAGCAGTACAGTCATTTTCACAATATTGATTCTTCCTATCCATGAGCATGGAATGTTTCTCCATTTGTTTTTGTCATCTCTTATTTTCTTGGGTGGTAGTTTGTAGTTCTCCTTGAAAAGGTCCTTCACTTCCCTTGTTAGCTGTATTACTGGGTATTTACTCCTTTTATAGCAATTGTGAATGGGAGTTCATTCACAATTTGGCTCTCTGCTTGCCTGTTGTTGGTGTACAAGAATGCTAGCAATTTTTGCACACTGATCTTGTATCTTGAGAATTTGCTGAAGGTGCTTATCAACTTAAGAAGCTTTTGGGCTGAGACAATGGTTTTTTTTTTAAGTAAGTGATGATTTGGAAACATGACCTCCTAATCACATAAACCTCATATTAACTTTCATCATAACAGTGTTTGACTTTTCAAAGACAGCCAACTGTGACATAGCACCAATGTTTTCTCAAAACTTTTGTCTATGATAACACCCTAAACCTCATGTCTGAAGTAACTGACATAACTAATAAAGTAAAAAGTTTAAATCTGATGATATTAGTAGGATAATTGAAGATAAGCATTTCAAATTAACTCATAAATCTTGATAATTTATCATAATAATGTTTTTTGAAAAAAGTAAATGTAACTGTGCAATACAATGATTGATTACAATTTTGTGAGACAAAACACCCAAATTTTAGAGTGAAAGCACAGATATATGCTCAAAAGCATCATTTGAGTTTCCATAATCATGTTATTTTGCATAATTTCAAAAGTGAAGGTGAAATAAAGGCTTTTTCAGTGTATCTAGAAAAAACCATAATCTCAACCCAAAAGCTCCTTCAGCTGACAACTTCAGCAAAGTTTCAGGATACATAATTAATGTACAAAAGTCCCTAGCATTCCTTATACACAAACAATAGCCATGCCAAAAACTAAGCCAGGAATGCAATTGCCACAAAAAGAATAAAATATCTAGAAATACAGAAATACAGCTAACTAGGGAGGTGATAGATCTCAACAGTGAAAATTACAAAACACTGCTGAAAGAAATCAGAAATGACAAAAACAAATGGAAAAGCATTCCATGCTCATGGATAAAAAGAATCAATATTATTGAAATGGCCATACTGCCCAAAGCAATTTACAGATTCAATGCTATTCCTATCAAACTCAACAAACTGACACAAGAACAGAAAATGAAACACCGCATATTCTCACTCATAGGTGGGTGATGAAAAATGAGAACACATGGACACAGAATGGGGAGTACTAAACACTGGGGTCTATTGGGGGGAAAAGGGGAGGGCCAGTGGGAGGGGGAGGTGGGGAGGGATAGCCTGGGGAGAAATGCCAAATGTGGGTGAAGGGGAGAAGAAAAGCAAAGCACACTGCCATGTGTGTACCTACGCAACTGTCTTGCATGCTCTGCTCATGTACCCCAAAACCTATAATCCAATAAAAAATTAAAAAAAAAAAAAAAAAAAAAGAACTGGGGAAAAACTATTTTAAAATCCACATGGAACCAAAACAGAGCCCAATAGCCAAGGCAATCCTAAGCAAAAAGAGAAAAGCTATAGGCATCACACTACCTAACTTCAAACTATATTATAGGGATACAGTAAACAAAATTGCACAGTACTGACACAAAAACAGGCACATATACTAATGAAACAGAAGAGAGAGCCCAGAAATATGGCTACACATCTACAACCATCTGATCCTCAACAAAGCTGACAACAAGAAGCAATGGGGAAAGGACTCCCTATTCAATAAATAGTGCTGGGAGAACTGGCTAGCCATATGGAGAAGATTGAAGCTGAACCCCTTTCTCACCAATCCTATTGGAAGTTCTGGCTGGGGCAATCAGGCAAGAGATCAAAATAAAATATATTCAAATAGGAAGGGAGGACGTCGAATTATCTTTGTAGATGACATGATCCTATATCTAGGAAACCCCATCCTCTAAGCCCAGAAGATTCTTAAGGTCATAAGCAACTTCAGCAAAGTCTCAGGATACAAAATCAGTGTGCAAAAACTGGTACCATTCCTATATACCAATAACAGGCAAGCAGAGAACCAAATCATGAATGAACTCCCATTCACAACTGCTACAAAGAGAATACCTAAAAATACAGCTAATGAGGGAAGTGAAGGACTCTTCAAGGAGAACTACAAACCACTGCTCAAGGAAACCAGAAAGGATACAAGCAAATAAAAAACATTTTATGCTTAAAGATAGGAAGAATTAATATGAAAATGGCCATACTGCCTTAATGCTCTTCCCCTTAAACTACCATTGACATTCTTCACAGAATTAGATCAAACTATTTTAAAGTTCATATGTTAACAAAAAAGAGCCCATATAGCCAAGACAATTCTAAGGAAAAATAACAAAGCTGGAGGCATCATGCTACCAGACTTCAAACTATACTATAAGGCCACAGTTACCAAAACAGCATGGTACTGGTACAAAAACAGACACATAGACCAATGGAACAGAATAGAGAACTCAGAAATAACATAGCACATCTACAACCATGTGATCTTCAGCAAACCTTAACAAAAACAAGAAATAATGGGAAAAGGATTCTCTATTTAATAAACGGTGCTGGGTGAACTGGCTATCCATTTGCAGAAAATTGAAACTGGACTCCTTCCTCACACCTTATACAAAAATTAACTCAAGATGAATTAAAGACTTAAATGTAAAATACCAAACTATAAAGACCCTAGAAGAGAAGCTAGGCAATACCATTCAGGACATAGGCATGGGCAAAGATTTTATGAAAAAAAAAAATCAAAAGCAATTGTAACAAGAGTAAAAATTGACAAATGGGATCTAATTAAACTAAAAAGTTTAGGCACACCAAAGAAACTGTCATCAGAGTGAACAAGCAACCTACAGAGTGGGAGAACATTTTTGCAACCTATCCATTTGACAAAGGTCTAATATCCAGAATCTACAAGGGAACTCAAGTAAATTTACAAGAAAAAAAAATTTTTAAGTGGGCAAAGGACATGAACAGGCTCTTCTCAAAAGAAGACATTCATGCAGCCAGTGAATATACAAAAAAGTTTCAGCATCACTGATCACTAGAGAAATGCAAATCAAAATCACAATGAGATATCATCTCATGTCAGTAAGAACTGTCATTATTAAAAAGTCAAGAAACAACAGATGCTGGCATGGCTGTGGAGAAATAGGAATGTTTTATGCTGTTTGTGGGAGTGTAAATTAGTTCAACCATCTAACAGGTGGCAATTTCTCAAATATCTAAACCCAGAAATACCATTTGACCCAGCAATCCCATTACAGGATATATGCCCAAAGGAATATAAATCATTCTACAATAAAGACACATGAATGCAAATGTTCATTGCAACACTATTCACAATAGCAAAGACATGGAATCAACATAAATACCTATCAATGATAGACTGAATAAAGAAAATGTGGTACATACACCATGAAATACTATGCAGCCATAAAAAGAATAAGAACATGTCCTTTGCAGGGACATGGGTGAAGCTGGAAGCCATTGTCCTCGGCAAACTAACACAGGAACTGAAAGCCAAACATTGCATCTTGTCACTTAAAAATGGGAGGTGTACAATGAGAACACATGGACACAGAGAGGGGAACAACAGACACTGGGGCCTGCCCACGAGCGGAGTGTGGGGGAGAGCATTTGGAAAAATAGCTAATATATGCTGAGCTTAGTACCTAGGTGATGGGTTGATAGGTGCAGCAAACAACCACAGCACACATTTACCTATGTAACAAACCTGCACATACTGCACAAGTACCCCAGAACAACCAAAAATAAAAATTCTTAAAGAAACAAAAAACCCTGAAAGACAACCATCCTAGACATAGGAATGGGCAAAGATCTCTTGACAACAATGCCAAAAGCAATTGCAACCAAAACAAAAATTGACAAACAGGATTTAATTAAACCTATAAGCTTCTGCACGACACATGAAATTATCAACAGAGTGAACAGACAACCTACAGAATGGGAGAAAATTTTTGCAAACTATGTATCTGGCAAAGGTCTAATGTCCGGCGTCTATAAGGAACTTAAACAAATTTACAAGAAAAAGCAAACAACTCCATTAAAAAGTGGACAAAGGACATAAACAGACACTTCTCAAAAGAAGACATAGATGCAGCCAAAGAGCATAAGAAAAGAAGTTCAATATCACTAATTATTAGAGAAATGCAAATCAAAGCCACAATAAGATACTATCTCACACCAGTCAGAATGGCTACTATTAAAAAGACAAAAACAACAACAACAACAACAAAAAACCAAAAAACAGGTGCTGAAGAGGTTGCAGTATAAAAGGAACACATATACACTGTTGGCAAAAGTATAAATCAGTTCAACCATTGTGGAAAGCAGTGTGGCAATTCCTAAAGAGCTAAAAATAGAACTACCATTCAACCCAGCAATCCCATTTAGGTTGTTATATGCCCAGAGGAATATAAATTATGAAGATACATGCACACAAATATTCATTGCAGCACTATTCACATAGCAAAGACGTGGAATCAACCTAAATGCCTATCAATGGTAGCGTGAATTATGAAAATGTGGTACACATACACCATGAAATATTATGCAGCCATAAAAAAACAAGATCATGTATTTTGTGGGAACATGGATGGAGCTGGAAGCCATTATCCTTAGCAAACAAATGCAGAAAGAGAAAACCAAATACCACATATTCTCACTTGTAAGTGGGACTAAATTACACAAAGAAAGGGACTCATGGACACAAAGAAGGAAACAACAGATATTGGGGACTACTTGAGGGTGAAGGGTGGGAAAAGGGAGAGGAGCAGAAAAAATAACTATTGAGTACTAGGCTTAGTAAATGGATGATGAAACAATCTGTACAACAAACCCCCATGATGCAAATTTATCTATAGAACAAACCTGCACATGTACCCCTGAACCTAAGATTAAAAAGTTTTTAATGACTTTTTCAGACATTTTACTTATCCAGGACTTTTTCTTTTTTGTATAAATATATGGAGTATAACTGTAGTTTTTGCTACGTGCATACATTGTGTAGAAGTCAGGGATTTTAAGACATCTTTCACCCAAATAACCCAAAATACCTGTTAAGTAATTTCCTATCTTCCATCTCCTCCCACCCCCTCACACTGCCAGGTGTCCACTGTCTATCATTCCATACGCTACATCCATGTGTATGCATTATTTAGCTCCCACCTACCCAGGGCTTTTCTAAAAGTAGAAAACCAGAAGATCAGGCAAACCCAAAATGCCCACACCAGGCCCCCATCACTTCACACACACTTTGAAGTAACAATAGCCAATGTCCTCATGGTCTCTCCTTTGTTCAAAAGAGAAAACCCTGATCCCATAAAATGACTGACAGACTCTTCACAAGGTAATGTAAATAAGTGTTGGCAAAAGAAGGGCCCACCGACCAAATCTGGCTCACCACCTGTTTTTGTTTGGCCTATAAGCTAAGAACTGTTTTTTTATGTATATTTTAATGGTTTCTTTAAACAGAAGAATGTTTCATAAGTGAAAATAATTATATGAAATTTAAATTTCAGTATCCATTATGTTTTACATTTTATCAATTAAAAATTTGTGGAAATTATTTTCTCTCTTGTTATATAAGTGCCTAAATACTATCCTTGATTTTGTCTCCTGGTTCAACGTAGCTTAAACTATTTACTATTCAGCTCTTTACAGAAAAAGTCTGGCCACCCTTGATGTAAATGACAACTAATAAAAAAGCACCTCTCTGTAGAACAAATGCATCTCTAAAATGGACCAAAGGAATGAATTTTTCATACTGCAATGTCAGACAAAAATGTTTTTAAGGGTTGATACATACTTTAAAAGATCAAACTCTCTCCTTATGTAATAGAGTTACACAGGCTATGCTGATTTTATCACTCTATTACATATCAGATTGTTTGAAAAACAAGATATATTGGCATTTTCCTCAAAATTAATTTCATTTAGCGTTTAGGTCTAACTGAGCAACTACTCTGCTCTTCCTCTGTGCTTTAACTTGATTTTTTTATTAATCAAAATATTTTACTACATTATCATCTTTGAAAGAAATCTACTTAATAACAGTATATTAAATAATTTTCAATCCAGAAAGCCAACAAATAAGCTTTTCATTTTTCTTTGTGGGTTGTTCATACCATTCACCTTGGGATATTCAGTCCCCCAAAGACACCAGGCCCTTTCTTGTCTCTGTGTCCTTGTTTATGCTTTTCTCCCACTCAGGAATTCACTTCCCAAATACTCTCCTGGGTAGTTCCCCAGGTAACACAGGAAGATAAGTAAGATTTTTTTTTGTTTGTTTTATTTGATGGAAAGGGTTTTTTTTTATTTTTTTAATGGAAAGCTTCCAAAACTTCCACACCTTTTGGAAAACCATTTTTTTATTAAAATGCCCCTCCTAAACACTCACTCAGAATTTATTGATCCCACAACACATTGCTTGCACTTCTATTTGGCATTTAGCTCGTTATGCATTTAGGCTTTTAGGATCAACCACCCCTAGTTCCTTGCAGATTTCAAGAAGGTGCTTCTCTCCTGGTATTCCCCATCTCCAGAATTTCAAGAAGCCGCTGAAAATGTCAGAAAGGAGAAGCCATCCTTGATGTCTCCTCTTTCTCTCAACTTCTAAATCTAATTCAGCATGAAACTCTTAGATTTTCTGCCTGAAAGTCTCTGGAATCCCCACTGGAGACTCTTAACTGTTATAACCCAGACCTCTAACTACCGTCCACCACAGCTATTCATTCCTCACACTAAAGTCAAGGTAATCCTCTCAAATCAAACTCCCATCAATACACGCATACCCTGGACTAGGTTAACTACCCATAGACTCTCACAGCACAAGGCAGCTTACAAAATTGTTTAGAGTTTTAAGCCTGTCTCTCTCACTAGATCATAAAACAGGGACTGTATCACAATACCTGGTACCTAGTAGCTGTTCAAAGATGTTTTATGGATGAGTTTACCAAGTACCAGCGCGTCTGGGAGACCCCCACCCAGGCGGCATTGAAGGCAATGAGAGGCAGACACCCAGAAAGAACAGCAAAGTGGATCTATCCTGGGGGGCAGCAGCCTACCGAGCTGAGAACCTCAGGGGCTGACAGCATGCCAGGCTGAAGGCCTCGAGCAGATTCTGATTCACATATTTAAACACCCTCTCTTAAACAGGTGATTCTTATTAATAAACAGGTGTTCTGCATTTACTTATAACTCAAAAATATTCCCAGTAGGCAGCTGTTACCCACTTAGCACTAATTGCAAACTAAAAGGTATTCTCCACAAGGGAGCCATGGGGGCAGGGTAAACTCAATGTTTCTCAGCATGAGTTAATGCAAACCAACAGTTCTTTGCATCCTCAAGGCTGCCAACTACTTTAAAGGAGTCCGTTTTAGAAGCTCTATACTTAACGTCTGTAGTTTTTGGAATACCTTTTGGAATTGACTTCAGAGACCACTTGCCATTCACAAAAGAAAATTTGTCTTTCCTCTTCATTGCTACACCTGGATTTTTGACTCAAGGCAGTTTCACTCCAATCAAAGTGTTCACACATTTAATTTGCAAGACATTGCTCTAAGTGACATTTGTTTCCAAAATAA
Source organism: Callithrix jacchus (assembly GCF_049354715.1). Lineage (NCBI taxonomy): Eukaryota > Metazoa > Chordata > Mammalia > Primates > Cebidae > Callithrix > Callithrix jacchus. The sequence continues at coordinate 72,333,840 of NC_133509.1, read as the reverse complement.
AAACTCCAAACCAACTCCAAAGACTAGATACCTAACAAGAGATTAGCAAAAGAAGGTACTGTGGAAATGCGAGCTAACAATTATTGAACATTGAGTGTCCATGGACACTTTACAAACATTATTTAATTTAGTCCTCACAACAAACCAATGTGGTAGTTGCTATTATTCCAACTTTACAGATAAAAAATAACCTGAAGTTAAGAGAGATGATTAAATGTCTAACCATGTGTAGCCTTCAATTGTGGACTACAAATAAGACTGATTTTGTAACAAAGTCCTTTATTAATGTCCATGAATGAAATATTGGGTGGTGTCAAATTAATGTTTCTGAATGTCAAATTAATGTTCCTGAATGTACTATATTTCTTGGGACTTTGCAGCCTTATTTCATTCCTCTTTTGGTACCTGTTCAGACTATTTGGGGTGTCTTCACGCTGCTGAGTCATGCTGAGTAAGCCTGGGAGGAGCTGTTAGGAAAATAAAAATCTAGAACAGGGAAGTCTCATGCCTTTATCATAGACATGGCAGAAAGTTCAAGAGAAAGGCAGTTTACTTCAAACTAACACAAAGGGAGTTCTGGAAAAAAGGCTAAGACTGCTTGGCTGTTCATACCCTATAAATTCAAGACATCATGATTCATTAATAGCACTATAGCAAAGTAGCAATACAGAAATTAAAACACTAAGTTTTATTTTCAAACTGCTGGGAATAAAATGCAGAAAGTTAAAGTAAAAATAGAATAATATGAGAAACTATTTTGTTTCCAGAATTTTACCATTTTTTTTTGTTTTTGCTTTTCTAGATGAACTTCTCTATTTAGATAAATATATTTATCAATTTATGTTTTATCATAAATATTTATTTTTAGAGTATAATAATTCAAGGGTGGCATTTGGCCATGATTCTTGCTTTTCCAGTCTTTGTGTCAAAATCTCTGGGCCTGCTACACTGGACAAGCAAGTAGTTTAACGGCTGGGGGAATGAGAGCTGTCAGTGGCAGTAACTGTAATGCATGTGCTAAGAGCAGCCAAGATAACTCCCTCACAGTATTCCCAAACACATTCCCAGGGTACTAAAATCATGTACATAGTATGAATTTAGAAATAACAGAAGGAACAAATTAATAAATGGAAGAGTATAATCTTCAGATTAACATAGATTATAAAACCTAACAACATTCCTTGTATATTAGAAAACAACATTTTTCAAAGATTCAAGTACCTGACTTGGCCATACTCTGGGAGAGCTATTATTTAAACTAATTTGAATTTTGTCTGGATATCAACTATATATTTCTCTTAAATGCATGAGATTAAATTTAAAAAGGAGAAAATTTTATCACTGAGCTGCTTACCCTCTGAGTGACAATTCTATCTGTTCTAACTTCTGTTTTCTTAGAGCTACATTTAATAAATGTTCTATAAAAAAAGAATTTCTAAAAAGCATTGTATTAGTCCTTTCTGCCATTGCTATAAAGAAATATCTGAGACTGGGTAATTTATAAGAAAAGAGGTTTAACTGGCTCACGATTCTGCATGCTGTACTGGAACCATGGTAGCATCTGCTTCTGGGGAGGCCTCAGGAATGTTCCAATCATGGCAGAAGGCAAAGGGGGAGCAGGCATGCCACACTGCAAAAGCAGGAGCAAGAGGAGCAAGAGAGCCAGGGGGTAGGTGCTACATACTTAAAAATTTTTTTTTCATTATTTTTTAAATTTTGTGGGTAGATAGGTGTATATATTTATGGGGTACATGAGATGTTTTGATACAGACATACAATGTGAAATAAGCACATCATGGGAAATGGGATATCCATCCCCTCAAACATTTATCCTTTGAGTTATAAACTACTCACTTTTAAATGACTAGATCTCACAATAACTCACTCACTATCTCAAAGACAGTACCAAGGGGAATGCTGCTAAACCATTCATGAGAAAACTGCCCCTTTGATCCAGTCACTTCACAACTGGCCCCACCTTCAGCACTGGGGATTACATTTCAATATGAGATTTGGGCATGAACACACATACAAACTATATTAAGCATCTGTAGAAACAATTATCTTAGACAAGCTTTAACTATAAGAAGAATTGCTTTAAATAAACACTCTTCTAATTGGGGACAAATATGTAAAAGGAAGTTTACCTTGGACATGACTCGATAGTAAGAACCTCAAAATGTATTCTATAAGATAGTTATTTATTCTTGTGCTCGGCTATTATAATGATTGTAGGAAGTTGCCAGTGTATAAATAAATAAAAAGGTGTAACTTAAAAACAATAATAAACATGAATAAGTTGACGAGAGAATGTCTTGCAAATATTTTCTTATTATTTTATCAACAACTCTCTAAGAAATGTGACTACATTTTACTAAAATGAAAGCCCAAAAGCAAAACAAATCATAAGACCTCAGAAAGATTTAGAAATTGGAGGTACCTAATTCCAAAAATGAGAGTGCAAGTGAACCAAAAACAGCCTCCCTAGATAAACCCTCCATGCAGTCCAGTAACATCTCTCCCACACCTCATCAGAAGACAGCAAGTGTTAAACATAAGGCATCCTAGCAGGAATTCATACTTTGATACAAAGTAATAAGCTAAAATGGAAAATATTCTCTCAGAAAAGAAGAGGAGGGAACAAAAAGGAAAATAGGAGAGATATATATATATAAATAAGAAAATCAGTCCAGACCCCCAACATCCAAATAATAGAAGTTACAGAAAGTGAGAATTGAGAAAACAAAGGGGAAAATATTTAAAAAGAAAAATCCCAGAAATGAAGGATACTGGAATGAAAGGGCCACTCTGAACCCATCACAAATAAATAAAAAAGAAGTCACATCATGTCATGTCATATATATTTCCCATGTATCCTTTCTTGGTAGAGTTAGTAAATTAAGAAAGGGGAAGACATGGGATCCAATCAACAAATGAAGGCAAAGGCGGGGGCCACTGCTAAGTATCGAGTCCACTGCTAAGTATCAAGTCCAGAGGGCCATTCATCCTGATTATACCAGGAGATCAAAGGGCTCCAAGAGGAATGCCTCAAAAAAAAATAGATTACCTAACATATCTGAATATTTTAAGAAGACATTTACACGTGTATAAAGAGTTTAGGGATAACTTAGTGATGTACATATAGAAAATTAAGTTATTTTGTGAAAAAAAATAAATCTTTCAATCATTAACTGTAGGGAAAAGCAGTTACTTGAGAAAGGAAATGTTACCTGTGGTATCTACCTAAATATAATATTACAGATATCAAAAATTATAATTAGCTATATTGGGAAGATAGGAAAGTATATGTGCCATGGGTAGGGAGGGGTAGGTGCTAGTAAAAGCAATAAATCATAATATTCCATAATAGGAGTCAATAAGTTCTCTCTAATATGGGGGGAAATCAGAAACTAGTAACATTAAGATATGATTTAGAATCTAAAGGCATATATAAGATGAAATAACTAAAAGGCTGGTAAGTGGTTGTCTTTAGGGAGTACAAATGAGAGGTGTGAAAAGGTTTGACAAGAACTGCTTTAATAAGCCTAGTCATACTATATAGTTTTTAAACTATGTTCATGTATTACTTTGATCAAAATAAAAGTTAAAATATAACAAAAACTAAAGCACTAGAATAATAACAGCAACAAGAAAATTAAATCTACCTCTTCTTGCATCTTCCATCTCTCTCTCTGCTAGATCATTCCTCTCATCATATAAACATTCATTTAAAAGAAAATCCTTATATAACATCTTTCAGCTATAGTCCAATTTCTTTCTATCACAACCAGTCTTACTTTAAATTATTCTCTGATCAGGTGTTCACCATCCCTCCTCAATGTGCTGCAATGGATTAAGGTGAACCATATAAAATTGCTGATCTGATTATTTTTAACTATAAAAACAGCAATTTCATATGGCTCAACTTAGCAGTTTACTGTCATCTCAGCCACCAAATGCTGAGTCCATCACCTGAATACTTGCTGTCCTGTTTAACAGTGCCCTGATCTCCAGCCTCATTGCCCTGCCTGAGTTCAGACATATTTCATTTCCTTCTTGATTAAGGTTTCAGCTCCTCACTCTTCTGCCCACCAATCTGCCTCCAGAATGATCTTTCTAAGATATTAGATGTATCACATCACTTTCCTGCTTCAAATCCTCCAATGGCAGCCCAGTGCCATCAGAATCAAACCTAAATTCTTTTCCATGGCCACATGTTGACCACTGCATGCCTCTCCAGCTTCATCTGTGCCCTCTATACGTGCTTTTTTTTTTTTTTTTTTTTTTTTTAGAGTCAGGGTCTCGCTGTGTTGCCAGGGCTGGCATGCAATGGCTACTTACAGGGGCAATCACAGCACACTGCAGTCTCGAACTCCTGGCCTCAAGTGTCCACCCACCTCAGCCTCCCAAGTAGCTGGAACTACAGGTTTGCACCACAGTGCCTGGCACCCTCTATATTTGAGACACACTAAACAACTTACATGCAGAAATGTTCCTTTTATTTTCATACATTAAAATGTACATATGGGAGATTAAATATCCCTGATATGTGGCACCTTGAAGGTACTTTATAAATATGTATGAAAGGAAAATTCAATGTTTTCATTGATGACCCAAAAATGAATCATGGATGAAAAAATATATATAACATGTACAGTACATATATTCAATTTCTTCTAAGAGCCAAGTGAAAGTTAAAAAGCCTGACTATGGTTATTTAAATATTCAAATGGATAGTGACAGGAATCTAAGAACAATGTATGATTTGTGTTGACAGAGAAAGGAGAATTAGAAAAAGAAAAAAAGAGGAGCAGGGAAGGGAGGGGCAGAGAGGGGTTTGGGAAAATAGCTTCACCTCAATTTTACAATGTAACTACTAAGTAAAGAAAATTCATAAATACAACAATCTGTGTGCAGGAAATTGTTCTCCATTTTCTAAAAAGTGATGAAACGAAGTCCTTATAGTTAGCCTTAAATAATATATGTACCAAGTATTAATACTTATATTTGTTTTCCGATGAAGAACTGCGTCATGAAGTTTTAAAAGCTGCCCAACCAGTTCTCAAACTAGCATCCCATCCAAGGAAAGTTTAATTAGGTTTGGAGTTTTGTTTAAACTGACAGCTGTGATTCAAAAGCCCCCAGGGTCAGCATTATAGTTTGCATTGTAAGTAACCAAATTGCCCAAAGGTATTCTGTGGTTCCACAGCTGTTATTTTTTTATTCTGATTTGCAAAGGATACAGTTAATAACACTATGCTAAGAATATGGATTATTCAAATGCAAAAATATTATTACAGTATCTCTGAGTCAATTTCTAAGGGGGAAAAAAAAGCTGTTATTCTTCACCTATCCACTGTGCAGTCATCCAAAGACCCGACCTCACAGATCTAGCAGAGACACGAAGCAGGATGTAAGCAAAAAAGGCCTTAGAGGAAGCAAAAGAGATGTTAGCAAAGGCCGGTGCAAACGAAGCTTGCTCACTTTCCCATAGGAAAGCTTTGAGGCCCTCCCTTGGAGGCTGTTTACTTTCACTTTACAAACAATGTAGCCAAGCTTATTTACCTAGTTTCTAAGCCTAGGGCAGAATAGAATGAGATGTTAGGATGAGAGCTGTGGGAGAAGGGGTACTTACAGCAAACCAAAATACTGACTGCAAAACAGAGAGCCCTCAGCCTAATGGGGAGGAAGAAACAAAAATTATCCAAAAGGAAACAAAAGAACTCAAAATACAGCTGAATGCAGGGAGTGGGGGCAAACACTTCACTTACCCAATGAGATCTTGGAGTATCACTATATGACAGCATAGCATAGAAGATCGACATCCAAAACAGTGCCCTTTTTCCTCAAGAAAAAGATCAACTTAGAGCCTCTCCAGGGGCACACCTGTGCTGGGTAATGGACATGCAAGAAGGAACGAGCGACACCTGCTTTCACAAGGGAGCCAGAGTATAGCGGACGTTAGAAAATGTTTCTTCTGAAAGACTAAGCATAAAAGAAAGTTTAACTGGGTGGGGCGCGGTGGCTCACGCTTATAATCCCAGCACTTTGGAAGGCCAAGGCAGTGGATCCCAAGGTCAAGAGATCAAGACCATCCTGGTCAACATGGTGAAACCCTGTCTGTACTAAAAAATACAAAAATTAGCTGGGCATGGTGGCATGTGCCTGTAGTCCCAGCTACTCGGGAGGCTGAGGCAGGAGAATTGCTTGAATCCAGGAGGTGGAGGTTGCTGTGAGCCAAGATCGCACCATTGCACTCCAGCCTGGGTAACAAGAGAGAAACTCCGTCTCAATTAAAAAAAGAAAGAAAGAAAAAAGAAAGTTTACTTGTCCTTAAAATACTGAATTGCTAATTATCAAGAAAAGTCAGTATCTAAAGATGACTCATTTTTAAGGATAGCAGTTACAATGAATTAAAAATCTATTTGAAATACTTACGGGGTTGTAGAACCTAAACTCCATAATTGTTTCAAATAACTGTTTGACAATATATAACATCAAAGAATACAGGAGTAATAGTTAGAGGATCTAGAGTTTGTTCTCTCTGCTTCACCACTAATGAAACATGGCCTTGGCAAATGAGTTACTTCCCTGAGACTCCATCTCCCCATCTGTCAAATGAAGAGGTTAAAGAGACAGTTGTGAAATATCCACCAATGTTTCCCTCTAACTCACACAGTCAATATTCTCCCTTTACCCACATAGACCACTGAGGGCCCATGGCCTCAGGTAAAAGGCACTACCACAGAACATAAAATGATAGACAAAAGCCTCTTTCTGGCTTTCAGGTTTCAAAAACCTGGGAATCAGGTGGAACAGTAAGAGAAAATGACAGGTGATTTGGGAGAAAACAAGATGAGTTTGAGTAACATTTCCTTTCTCTGCAGTTAGACATGAATTAAATTCCTGGGCCAGAAGAAGTCGGCGGAGAGGTGAAGAAAACATAAATGCTGTGTGGTCCCTGGGCTAGGGGCTCATACCCAGCTCCCCAGGGATAAGCCCAAAGGAAACAAAAGGAAGATGTGTTTGTGGGAAGGAAGAACAGAAAAGACCTGGGACTTCTCATGAAGAATCCAGGAAGCAGCAAGATCCCAGAGAATAAACAGCCCTATGGAGTGTCAAGGCAGGTGGAACATTATATCATCTCACAGAGTTTAGCAGGACCCAGAATGGCCTGAGAACAGCAAAATGATTTCTGTGTGCCCAAGAGTAGAGAGATTGGAACAGGGACAATTTAGAAGGGACGTGTGTGGACTAACAATGTTGGGAAGACCTAAGCGGACCATCAGATGGAAGTATGGATGTCTCAACAGAGGTGTCCAGCATGGCATGTGATCTTAAGAAACTCTATGTATTCTGGGGGTGGAGAGGTATGGATCGCCAAATTGTACAGACTAAACATGGTTCTTATACATCTGTTTACAAACTGAGATTCAAACCCACTATATGCTGAGATAGATTCCACAGCAATAAAATCAAAAAACCAAGCCACAGAATAAGAAGAAATAATCTAATACCTTCATGATAATAAATGTGGGAAAACACAAATAAAAAGAATAACTGTCTAGAAATGTACAAGTCACAAAATTGACCTGGGGGATGGTTACAATTAACATCCCAAATGAATTAATAATCATTAAAGAAACCAAAATAATTTTTTTAAATCTCTTTACCCAAGACACAAGCCCAGACAACATTACAGGTGAAAATTACCAAACTTACAAGGAAAATATAATCCCTCTCTTATACAAACTGTTTCTGGAGAACAGAAAAAGAAATCAGACCTACAATGTATGAGGATAGTACAACCTTGATATAAAATGTGGACAAAGGCAGTAGGAGAAAAAAAAAACAACAGTCTCACCTTTGAAGACAAATGTAAAAACTCTAAATCATCAGTGTATAGCAACATACTATAACTCAGAATATTTTTCCCAGAATGTAAGGATAGTTCAGATCAACTAGTAGATCACAATAACAGATTAAAGAAAAAAAGTACTCAACAAATTTCAACACTTATTCATGATAAAAATTCTTAGCAAGCTGAGAAAAGAAGTAAACCTAATAATGAACATCTGTCATAAAGCTGTAATGAACAACATGCTTAGCAGTAAAACTCTAGAAGTCTTTGGTTTAAAATCAAGGATAAAACAAGAACTCCTCCTATCACCACTTTCATTAAACACCAACTGTATTAAACAAGAAATTCCACAAATTCAACATATTTAAACCAATACGATAATAAACAATTTGAAAATACAAATAGAAAATGCATCCCATGTACAAGAGCAATAAAATCTATAAGATGGGCAGGGGTGTGAGAGAGAGATTGTGTGTGTGTATGTATGTGTATATGTGTGTATAAATGTTATAGTTACAACCCTATGGTTAAACCTTGTAGTCTTCATCTTACTAGACTTGACAGTATTTGACATAGTTATTGGGTCCTTCTTGAAATATTTTTTTCACTTGGTTTCCACCAAACACATTCTTCCGGTTTTTCTCCTCCATCAGGCTCTCCTCAGCTTCTCTGGTTCATTCCACTTCTCTCTGCCTCTAACAAACAGTGGCATGTTCTTGGGCTCATTTCTCTTCTGCTTTCTAGTTACACTTATCCCCTTGGTCATCTCTTCCAGTTTCATAAATTTAAACACCATCTGATCACTGATGACTTCCCATTCCTCTAACCCTAACCTCCCACCTGAACAGTAGAATTATAACTGACTGCCTGTTTGACATCTCCGCTTGGAAGTATATTAGGCACTTCAAACTTAACATGTCTAAAATCAGCCCCACAATTGGGCTGTCCACCCTTCATCTTCTCCATGTCAGAAAATGGAAACTATTCTACCAGTTAACTACACACACCATAAACCGTAAAGTCATCCTTGATTCACCTCGTCTCTTTCCACCCCATTCACCCAACAGACATATAAACTTGTTATGTTCAACAACCGTCAATGTAGATGCTGAATCTGAACATTTCTCACATCCTTCCCACTGTCACCATGATTGGTCCAAGCCACCATCATCTCTTGCCTGGATTATTTTAACAGGTGCCCAACATATCTTCCTTCCTTTGCCATTTCCCTCCTATAATCTATTGTCCACACTGTAGGCAGATGATCCCTTTAAAACAGGAACAGATCATGTCACATCCCTGCTCAAAACCCTCCAGTGTCTTCCCACATCGCTTGGATTGAAATCTAAATTTCTTACCATTGGCTACAAGACTATGGTGATTCTCAGGAGGGACAGTACTGCTCCCTAGAGAACATTTAGAAATTGCTGGGCAGTGGGTGGGAGACACAGCGTTTTGGTTTGCTAGAATAAGAAAGTGCGATTGGCATTTAATGGACAAGAAGAAGCCAAGGATATAGTAGACATCCTGCAGCTCACAGGGCAGTCCCACAAAACAAAGAAATATATGTCCTGAAAAACTTTCACGTGGGTAAAAAAGTTTCATAAATAGACAAGGCCAGAATCTAATTTCACTTTATATATTTAAACACAAAACATATCCCTCATTTAACCCATGCTATATTTTCCAGAAATGCAACTACTGTGTAAATCCCAGCAACTATGCGACAATAGTTTAGTCACCAAAACAACACACCTGTTTCACTCTGCATTTGTAGCAGTTATATACAAATACATACAGAGAATATATAAAGTTCATTTTGTAAACTTAGAACTAATCATAATTAAATTAGCAGAGACAAGTGAAACTTGGGGCTAAAGAATATTGCATTAGTTAAGGTTTTAAAAAATAAATGTTATTGCCAATCTATATAATTTTTAAATATTTTAGCAAAATAATAATACATTTATATTGGGAAAGTTACATATTGAAGTTACTAATTTTGAATGGCCTTTTGATTTTGTCTTACCCTGAAATTGTCCACAGAGGTCTATTTCCTGTCTTCATGTAGTATTACTTTCTTTTTTCCCATCCATCCTATAGTCTCATCATCTTTTGAAAACCATGGCTGCCAAGGTCTTTGTAAGTACCAGAAACGGAGTATGTTCTGATATGTTCAGATTTCAAGATGGGAGAGATGTTTTACTTGTTTTGGTTTGGTTTGGTTTTCCGATACTTTGTCACTTTGTCCAATGTTGCAACAGAGATTTATTTTGACATTACATTTATAAAGAGGCCTAGCTTATTTTCTCTATTTCAAAAGTCTATCACTGGTCTTGGCATGCATTCTTACTTCATGTAAGGTTATTTACTATTTTCTCATCATGTACAAATAAGCCTGTCTGCTATCATTTATCCTAATATATTCTAGTGATAATTGTACTGTTATTTCATTTTCTAGAACTTCTTATACAACACAACTCCTTATATTCCTACCCAAAGAGATTCACTATGGGTTGATAAAAGCAGCTAACAACTTCATGTGTCTTCCAGTGTAGTTGTTTATAATTGATTTAATCACATGTTACTCTCATTGTTCCTATATGTTACAAAAAGGGTACATTTTCACATTGCATGAATAGATACAAGATAATTATCTATGAATTTTGTTCATGATAATAAAAAGGACAAAATATACCCAATAAGAAAAGTGTGCTGAGTCTGGTAGTATTGACAACCACTGCCCCAGTTGATCTGGCTCTTGGCTACCTCTATGACATCATTTCCCACCATACTCCCATTGAAAGATCCCTACCTTGTTTCTCAAACATCACAGAACATTTCCACCTTGGAGCCTTGCACTGTCTCCTCCCTCTTCCTGGAATGTTTTCCTTCATACATGAATTGGATGGCTTGTTCCCTTACTTCCTTCAGACTTCTGCTCTAATGTCATGTTCCCCTATGGTCCTTTTCTGATCATCTTAGTTAAATGTCTCTCCCTCACCCATTCTTCTATCTCTCTGTCCTAAATTATTCTTCTTTTTGTTACTTATTGCCACCTAAGACATTACTAATTTCTTCACTCTCTGCCTCCTCCCTCTAGACTGTAAGCAAGGATTTCACGTATTTACTGACATTTCAAAGCATCTTGTATAGCACCAGACATAACAGGCACCCAATAACATTGCAAGAATGAATAATTGTTTTAAATACCAAAGAGTGTGCTGGTGAGAATCTGGATTGAGCAGGTAGGTCCAGGTCCTCCATTTCTAATTGAGACACTGCTGTCATGCTACTAAATGTTTGCAATACTGAACTTTTACTGAATATTTTGGAGGCTGAGCAGGAGAATTGCCTGAACCCAGGAGGCAGAGGTTGCGGTGAGTCGAGATCGCGCCATTGCACTCCAGCCTGGGTAACAAAAGCGAAACTCTGTCTCAAAAAAAAAAAAAAAAAAAAAGTTTCCATAACTGAAAAGTATTGGAACTGGCCATTCAAATGAGTAAAGAGTGAAAAGTACCATACTGCACAAAGCTGGTGAGGATATGGGGAAACAGACTTGTATCCCCTACCAATTGGAAAGTAGTTAGTTCAACCTTACTGGGATGCAATGTAGTAGTATATACTAAGAGCCTTTTTAAACGCAGCCTATTTAACATGTATTATCTTATTTAAGAACATTTTATTCTCACAATATTTAAGGTAAGTATTATTAACTCTATTGAACAGATAAGAAAGCTGAGGCACAAATAATTTAAGAAAAAAATAAATCACAAATCAAGGATCCCAACCTAGGTCATCTAACTCTAAACTCAGGGCTGTCTCCACCCTTTTCCATTGTCTGCTGGCTCCCTTGTTATGTTTCCTAACACCTTAAAGCTAAAAACTGTGCCATGTAACAAAATCTTCCCATACTTAGCCAAGCAGAGGGCTAAATATTGCAGGTACTCAAAAAAAAGTTTGCTGGAAGAGTGAATAACACTTTGAGCCATAAGAGTCTCTATAGAAGGTGTATCGCCATAGAGACCATGTCAGAAAACACCTCATTATTTCTTCTACCCTTTCCGTAGTCACAGAATGTGAACCTTGGCACATACCTGCTCAGGATAGTGATTTCATTTTTCATCCTCTTTCATAGCTGAATGTGATCATGAGTCTAAATTCTGCCAGATTAAATATAAGCAGAAGTGGTGTGCAATCTCAGACACACACTTTTCTTGTGTAACACCTTCCTGCTGGCTGGAATGCAGAGGTAATAACGGATGCAGCTATGTTGGGCCTTATGATGAGCTTGGGAATGCAGATCAGTGGAGCACTCAAATGGCAGGATTCTGGATCCCTGGCCCTATGGAACACTACATTGGTATTACATTACCTTTTTGTAAGACTTTTTTTTTTTTTTTAACAAGAGAGAAATAAACTTTCATCCTAAGCCACTATTAATATTACTTCGGGTTTTCTGATTATCTGGACCCATTAGCTGCTCTGAACTAGTTCTATTAGGAGTGCCTCTTACTCCTTCTTTCACTGTAACTTGATATGTAGTTAAACCAATTTGGCTTCGTACTAGAGACAGCTGATATGAATTATGCATTCCTTTTAGCATTTTCAAAGATTCCATTGTAAATGGATATTTAATAAGCCTTTTCACTTAACCCTAAAGAGCAACAGAACAGTCATGCATAAAAAGCCATAATTCCATAAACTGTTTAATAATCACTTTCCAGAGTAATAATTGATTGTCAAAGACTATACAACTAGGCAGGTCTCAACAGCATAATGAAATCAGAACAATGAAAAGTGTCTCAGCTGTCTCAATCTTTCCTTTCTTCATAACCCTATTTCCAATGATTAAGAGATGAAGAGCTTGAGACAGTGATGTTCTTGAGGGGAAATCTGGCTGAAATGATGAGGTCTGGCTTTATTATAATCTGCTCCTGTATGCCTAATAAATGTGTAGTAAGCCAAGAAAATGACAGGAATTTTATTTATTGTATTATCTGTGCAATACAATAATACAGTCTAAAGAAAAGATAGGCTTCCTCTTTAAAAGGTGAGGAAAAGGTAAAAGGTACAGGGAATTTTACTTATTAACAAGACTGAAAAAAAAATCTGATAACAAGTGTGCTGATTAGCAACTGGCCATGTGATCATAGCCATCCTGTAGCCCTCTTTAAATAACATCCAAAGCATTAGCTCTTCCTCCTGGCTTTTGGGAATTCCTGGTAAGGCCATGGACACACCCCATTCTCTCAAGTCAAAAATTCTCAACAAGACCCTAAAACTTATCACAGAAAGTAATATTTCTTTTCTGTTTGTTTTTGTTTTCTTTTGCTTTTGGGTTTGGGTTTTGTTTGTTTGTTTTTTGTTTGTGAGACAGTCTCATTATGTTATCCAGGTTGGAGTGTAATGGTGCAATCTCGGCTCACTGCAACCTCCGCCTCCTGGGTTCAAGTGATTTTCCTGCCTCAGTCTCCTGAGTAGCTGGAATTACAGGTGTGAGTCACCACACCTGGCTAATTCTTGTATTTTTAGTAGAGACAAGGTTTTACCAAATTGGCAAAACTGGTCTTAAACTCCTGGCCTGAAGTGATCCTCCCATCTTGACCTCCCAAAGTGCTAGGATTACAGGTGTGAGCCACCACACCTAGCCAGATGAGATTTCAAACATCATTTTATGTACCATATAATAACATTTCTATCAATGATAGACCCCAATATACAACAGTGATTCTATAAGATTATACTGCATTTTTACTCTACCTTTTCTATGTTTACACATGTTTGCTTAGATACACAAACACTACTGTGTTACAACTGGATGCAGTATTCAGGACAGTAATATGCTTTGTAGTCCAGAAGCAAAAGGCTATACCACATAGCCTAGGTGTGTAGTAGGCTATACCATTTAGCCTAGGTTTGTGTAAGTACACTAGGTTGTTCATGCAATGATGAAATCGCCTAATGACGCATTTCTCAGAAAGTATCCCCTTTGTTAAGAGTCAAAGGAGCTCTTCTTCCATCTGGCTAAGATGAGAAGTACTTGCAGGTATTCACTTTGAGAACACGTCAAAGATTTTAAAAATAATAAAGCTAAGAAGAATAAGTAAAAGCAGGTCAGTCTGTTACTCTGCTGTTATGTGACATGAGAGATGGCATATAAAGATTTTATCTTTCATTAATATTAACAGCAACTTAAGTTGGCAAAATCAGTGGTTTTTGACTGAATGTAACTGGTTAGTGAGCATATAACCAATTGCAAATGTCACCACCACCTGCAGATATCCCTCCTGTATCCTTTCACTCTGATGACAAAATGTGATGCCTTAGGTGCTCAACCAGAGTCTCATCCCACACCCACCATCCCTACCAATAGGGTTCTGTGAGCAAATCCTTGGCTCTTGCTGACCCTCCTCAGGCCTGGGTGTGCTAGGCTCAGAAGCTACCAGCGGAGGCTATGGGGCCATCCAAGCACAGGAAAGTGCAATGGTCCTCCCACTAATGCAGAGATCTGAAGGAGAAGTCAAGGGACAAATAATTCTGGATACCTGAATATCTAGGTTTTAAGGCAGTAAAAGAAAAAAGGTAGGAACAGTATAAAAGAGAAAAAGCAAAGTGCCATCTGCATGATGTAATACGAATAAAATCAGTTCTGGACTGGCTGTCAGAAGAACTAAATAGTTCTAGTCTCAACTATGCTAATTAACTGTGTGACCTTGCAAAAGTCACTTTCCTCACCGGGTCTAAGTTTTGTTGCCTATAATACAAAATTAATCAGGTTACCTTCCAGCTCTAGACACTATTTTAGTGAAAAATTAGGGTAAATAAACACTATGGGGAAATTTATCACCAAGACTTCGAAAGCTTTTTTCCATATGAGAAAACAAAGTAAAATATGTCAAAGAAAATATATTAAATGAGAACATATTATTTATAGTTACAATGAGATAGACTAAAAAATTAAAGCTTTTCCTACTATGTTCATAAAAACTCACAAAAATTATAAATACGACTAATTGTGTCAGGCTATCCCTCTTCCCTACGGCGATACTAAGATTCAGCACCCTTTGCAATGAACTGAGAAAACCAGGTACTTATAAAAGAATATGCCTCAAAAAATAAAACACATATCCAACACAACTTGAAAATGTGCTGTGCAGTCTGTTAGACTGTTTTCATTTGGGATAAGAGATGCTTACACATGATTATGGTTGGCTAGCTCTCAAGATTTTGATTTTACTGTCAAACTGTTTATCTACCCATCCCTAAAACCCACATATTTACCTATTCTGCTTTAAAACAAACACTGTAAAGAATACAGCTGCCTAGCTTCAGGCTGTTTACAGCTACAGAATGGCTGACTTCAATCACAACCAAATACTGTACTTTTCAGTAATAAAAAATAAACAGCTTCCCATGTACAATATGTCAATGTGTAACCTAACTGGAATATTTAGTCAGTTCAATTTGCTGTTAAAGTAACTATATTATTTTAAGCTCTGGTATCAACTTTACATGTTAAACAATTGTTTTAAATTGTATAAGATTTTTCCTCTAGTTTTATACTCAATAAATAAATATCATGACTCAAAGGTATCACAAAAATTACCCTTAAAGTAGACTAACAATCTACAATGTGAAGGCAGCAATCAGTGCTGGATATTAACAATGCAGCTTGTCAGCTAGTGGCCCACCTCACCTTCCACTCGGGGAGATTCTAAGGCCTTGGACCAGTCCTTAAAATGTAAAAGCCTTAAAAGTGTCTACATTGGCCGGGCATTGTGGCTCATGCCTATAATCCCAGCACTTTGGGGGGCCAAAGCAGGAGGATCACCTGATGAGGTCAGAAGTTCAAGACCAGCCTGGCCAACATGGCGAAACCCCATCTCTACTAAAAATACAAAAATTACCCAGGCGTGCTGGTGCACCTGGAATCCCAGGTACTCGGGAGGCTGAGGCAGAAGAATTCCTTGAACATGGGAGACAGAGGTTTCAGTGAGCTGAGATTGTACCATTGCACTCCAGCCTGGGAAACAAGAGCGAAACTCTGTCTCAAAACAAAACAAAACAAACAAACAAAAAAGTCTACATTACAAAATCAAAGGTGATATTGAGTTATATATTAAAATAAGAAACCTCGGATGACTAGAAGCTTTTACCCTAAATAAGTAATTATACCTGAAATAGCCAGAAAAATCATTAAAAATTCTTCACTTTATCTCATATGCAGATCTTAAACTCTGCTATGCATAAATATTGATCACTTTCAAAATTCAAATGCACCTGGCCATTGTCCTTTGGTGTCTAAATTAAGGGATTTAATTACAAAAATAAGCAAAAAAAAAATCATTGCTGGGTAGCATCTGTACTAAGAAATGGAAAATAATACATATGCATTCTATAATAAATTAGCATTTCTTTTGTCAAGTAATTCTATATTTTAATCTCAAAAATAAAATCTCTTACGGAAAGTAAACTGCACCTGTATCCAACAAAGAATAGGCTTATTTTGAAGAAATAACTTCTAGCTGATTCGAAATTCTTGTTAAAATCAAACCAGCTAAAGGAATAGGAATTTTCCTTAAGACCTAATATATATATTAGACCATGTCTTAGACTAGGTCTAAGATACATATATATCTTAATATATATAAAATATATATACCTTATATATACATATAAGATATATATATATCTTATTTTGCTTCTTTTCTGTTTGTTTTGTTTTGAGACAGGGTCTCTCTCTGTCACCCAGGCTGGATTGCAGTGGTGCAATCTCAGCTCACTGCAACCTCCATCTCCTAGGTTTAAGCAATTCTCCTGCCGCAGCCTCCTGAGTAGCTGGGCCTATGGGATTATAGGTGCACACCACCATGCTGGGCTAATTTTTTTCTTTTTTTTAACTTCTTGTAGAGACAAATTTTGCCACGTTGCCCTGGCTGGTCTCAAACTCCTGAGTTCCACCTTGGCCTCCCAAAGTGCTGGAATTACAGGTGTGAGCCACTGCACCCAGCCACTTTGCATTTTTTTAAATAAATAAAAATTAAATACATAGCATTTGTATTTACTGAAAGCATCCAAATGTTATGTGAGAACTTTTAAATTTACACAGAGAAAGCTGTAAATTAATTTGGCAATAAAAGGAAACTTCTTAATTATTATATCATTTGTACTAGCATAAACTGTTACGTCTGTGAGGACCACAAAGAAATGCACGAGGCCAGGCATGGTGGCTCATGCCTGTAACCCCAGCACTTTGGGAGGCCAAGGCGAACAGATCACGATGTCAAGAGGTCAAGACCATCCTGGCCAAGATGGTGAAACCCCATCTCTACTAAAAATACAAAAATTAACTGAGTGTGGTGGTGGGTGCCTGTAGTCCCAGCTACTCAGGAAGCTGAGGCAGGAGAATCACTTAAAACTGGGAGGCAGAGGATGCTGTGAGACGATATTGTACCGCTGCACTTCAGCCTGGCAACAGAAAAGACTCCATCTCAAATAAAAGAACTGCATGAAGGGAATGTTAAGAGAAAAGTGCAATAAAAGTGTCTGTAATTTTGAGTCGAAAACATTTGCCCAAACGAGTCCCTACCAGTTGTACTGGTATAATTCAAACACAGATTGCTTTTCTCTGCCCAAATCCTGGTAGGTTATTTGATTTATACCTTCAATGAGAAAAACGTGTTCCTAAGACAGGAAAAGATAAAATTTGAAAAGTAAAGGGCCAAAAAAATTTTAAATACTATGAATTCTGCAATATGCAGCTCTACAAGATAATACATCATAAGTTATACATAGCAATGTATGTTCTTTGATATGTATCAAAAAGTTAGTTGCAAAATTATATGCATAGTATGTTCTTATTTTTACAAATAAAAAATGTATATGTATGTATGTATGTACAAACATTTGTACTAAGAATTGAGAAGTGTATAAACAATAAGTATTAGTTAGTCCGGGACGTTGGGGGTTTAAAAAATATATATGATTTCCATATATATCTTCTTATAACTTATAAAAAGCACACACTTTTATAAAGAATCTGCTAACCTCTTTAAAGATTTTATTTTGAGATGACTGTAGATTTATATTCAGTTGTAAGAAAAATACAGAGATCTCTTTACCAGCTTTCCCCAAAAGTACCATTGTGCAAAACTATAATACAATAATATCACAACCAGGGTATCAACAGTGATACAGTCAATATACAAAAATATTTCCATCACCACCAGGATTTTTCATGTTGCCCTTTTAAAGCCACACACTTCCCTCCCACCCCCACCTAACCTTAACTCTCAGCAACCACAAATTTGTTCTCCATTCTTATAATTTTGTCATTTCAAGGACATATATATAGGCTGGGGGCAGTGGCTCACACCTGTAATCCCAGCACTTTGGGAGGCCAAGGTGGGTGGATCACCTGAGGTCAGGAGTTCAAGACAAGCCTGGCCAATATGGTGAAACCCCATCTCTACTAAAAACATAAAAATTCGCTGGGCATGGTGGCAAGCCTGTAATCCCAGCTACTTGGGAGGCTGAAGCAAAAGAACCACTTGAACCCGGGAGGTTGCAGTGAGTCAAGACCACACCACTGCACTCTCCAAAAGAAAAGAATCTAACTTTTGGAGATTGGCTCTTATTGCCTCAGCATAATTCTCTACAGATTCACCAAGTTCTTGCAGGTATCAATACTTTATTTCCTTTTCTTGCTAAATTGTATATCCATTTACCCATCGAGGGACATCTGGGTTGTTTACAGTTTGGGATTATTATGAATAAAGCTGCTATGAACATTTGTCTCAGATTTTTGTGCAAGCATAAATTTTCCATTCTCTGTAATACATGCCCAGGAGTGCAATTGTTAGATCACATGTTGCAAAGGGGTGCAATTGTTAGATCACATGCTTAGAAAAGTATGCTTACTTTTTTAAGAAACTGCTAAGCTGTTTTCCAGAGTGGCTATGTTATCTTATATTCCTACCAATAATGTATGAGTGATCTAGCATCTTTGCCTCCTTGCTAGCATTTGGTATTGTCACTATTTTCCTTTTTCATTTTAGGCTTTCTGGTAGGTGTGCAGTGAAATGTCATTGTGCTTTTAATTTGCATTTTCCTAATGACGAATGATTTTGAATATTTTTTCATGTGCTTATTTGGCATTTGCATATCCTCTTTGGTGAAATATCTGTTCATACCTTTTGCCTGTTTTTTTCTCTTTTTTTTCCTCAAGGCAGGGTCTCACTCTGTTCCCCAGGTGGGAGTCCGGCAGCATGATCAGAGCTCACTGTAACCTGAAACTCTTTGGTTCAAGAGATCCTCCTGCCTCAGTCACTTGAGTAGCTGGAGCTACAGGCACCAGCCACCACACTGATGTCTATTTTCCAGCTGGATTTCTTACTGTTGAGTTTTCTATTTTCTAATTGGATTTTTTACTGTTGAGTTTTGAGAGTTCTTTATAAATTCAAGATACTAGTCCTTTGCTGAATGTGTGGTTTGCAAATGTTTCCTCCCAGTCCACGGCTTGTCTTTTTATTCTCTTAACAGGGTCTTTTGCAGAAGGAAAAAAAAAATTTAATTTGGGTAACATCCAATTTCGCAATTTGTCTTTTGGATCATACTTTGAGCGTCAAATCTGAGGACTCTTTCATAGCCTGAGATTTAGAAGATTTTCTTCTTTGTTTTTGTCTGAAAGTTTTATTGTTTTATATTTAAGTCCATGAGACAGATTGAGGCATTTTTTGTTGTTGTTGTTGTTTTGTTCTTTGTTTGTGGGTTTTTTGTTGTTTGGTTTGTTTGTTTTTTGGCTTGTGGATGTCTATTAGTTCCAGTACTATTTGTTGGAATGAAGTTAACTGCTTCTTCACTTTGTCAAATCACTGGGGCATGTCTGTGTGGCCCCGCTGCTATGTTCTCTATTCTGTTCTACTATCTCTCCTTCCATCCCAATATCACACCGTCTTGATTACTATATCTAAATAATAAAGCTTGCAATAAGGCACACTGGTATCTCCCACTTTTTTCTTCTTCTTCAAAATTATTGTAACCATTCCACTTCCTCTGCCTTTCCATTAAAGTTTAGAAATCTGTTTGTCAATAACTGTTATAAAATTTGCTTGGATCAAATGGCTTTAAATGTAATTTGCTTACAAGTGGATACCATGTTACTTATAGTTCAGTAAACCATCCATTATAATATTAGTTGGGAAGTTGGATAATTGATATACTTTTTCTCTTTCCCCTAAGGTATACATTTAGTGCTATTAATTTTTCCCTCATCATTACTTTTGCTATGGTATACCAATTTTGACATGTATTTTTTTTAATTCAGGTCAATTTTTAAAAATTTTCCTGATACTTCCTCTTTGTCCCATGGATTATTCAGAATTATATTATTTAGTTTCCAAGTTTTTGGAGATTTTCCTATTATCATTTTGTTATCAATTTCTAGTTTGATTCCATAGGGTCAGAGAACACACTCTATATAGTTTCAATTCTTTTAGATGTATTAAGGTTCATTTTATGGCACAAGATGTGGTCCATCTTAGTATATAATCAGTGGGAAGTTGACAAAAATGAGTACTCTGCTGTTGTTGGGCAAAGTATTCTAAAAATGTAGGTTAGAGCCTAGTGGCTGTTATGGTCCTTGAGTTATTCTATATCCTTAGGGATATTCTGTCTAGTTTTTCTACCAATTGTTGAAGGTGTTATGTATTTTTAACTATAATGTTCAATTTGTCTATCTCTCCTTCCAGTTTTTACTTCACATATTTTGTAGGTCTGTTATTTGGTAAATACATACTTAAAATTGTGGTTGGTCTTCCTAGTAGGTTGATCCTTTAATAATATCATAAAGTCCTCTTTGTCTCTGGTAATTTTCTTTCTTTCTTTCTTTCTCTCTCTTTCTGTCTACCTGTCTTTTGTTCTTTTTCTTTTTTTTTTTTTTTTTTTTTTTTGAGATGGAATTTCACTCTTGTTGCCAAGGGCTGGAGTGCAATTGTGCAATCTCTGCTCACTGCAACCTTCACCTTCCAGGTTAGAGATTCTCCTGACTCAGCCTCCTGAGTAGCTGGGATTACAGGCATGAACAACCACACCTGACTAATTTTTGCATTTTTACTAGAGACAGGATGATTTCACCCTGTTGGTCAGGTTGGTCTTGAATTCCTGACCCCAGGTGATCCACCCACCTTGGCTTCCCAAAGTGCTGGGATTGCAGGCTTAAGCCACCACACCTGACCATCTCTGGTAATTTTCTTTGCTCTGAAGTCTACCTTATCTAGTATTAATATATCCACTCCTGCTTCCTCCCAATCAATATATTCATCATACATATTTTTCATACCTTACTTTCAACCTGCCAATATCATCATGTTGGAAAAACATTTCTTGTACACAATATATCATTGAGTCATGTTTTTAAACCACCTGCCAATCTGTCTTTCAATTGGTATATTTGGACCACTTATAGTTACTGATACCTTAGGATTTAAGTCTGCCACTTTATTTTTTGGTTTCTTTTTGTTCTTTCTGTTTTTGCCTATCTCCTTATGGGCAACAACATTTTTTATAATTCTATTTTGATGTGTCTATAGTGTTTTATTTTTTATTTTTCACTTTGTATATCTTTTTTAGCCATTTCCCTAGGTAGTACATTATACCAGTATCAGTAGCATGGTCTCCTGGCATGGAAATTGTTCCAATTAGAGTGACACATAGAAACCTTACCTCCCTTTATATCCACTTTAACTTCTCTATGTATAATTGTTTTAAATATTTCCTCACCTACATTTAGAACCACATCAGATAGTGTTATAATTCTAGCATCAATCATCAAACACATTCTAGAAAACTCAAGGAGAAGAAAAGTCTATTGAATAAAACCATAGTTTTTATTTAGTATGTTCTTTCCTCCTAGTTCTCCAAGAATCCTTTTTTCTAATCTTTTCTGCTTAGAGAACTTCCTCTAGTCATCCTACTATGGTAGAACTGCTAGCAAAAAAAAAAAAAAAAAAAAAAAAAAAAAAAATCCTAGTTTACGTCACCTGAGAATGTCTTGATTTCCTCTTCATTCTTTATAAGTCATTTCACTGGAAATAGAATTCTGGTAGACAGTTCTTTTCTTTCAGTACTTCAAAATTCTGTGTCAATTCCTTCTGACTATCGTAGTTTTCAATTAGAAATCTACCATCAAATTATTATTTCCTATAGGTAGCATGTTGTTTCTCACTGCATTATATTTTTGTTTCTTTGACTTTAGTTTTCAGAAGCATTACTATTATGTGTCTTAGTGTGGATTTCTTTGGTTTGGAGTTCACTCAGCATCCTCTTGAATATATGTAGGTTTATGTCTCTTGCATTGGGACATTTGGGAAGTTTCGAGCCATTGTTTCTTTTTGTACTTTTTCAGTCTCTTCTTTCAGGACTATAATGACACCAAGCCATATCTTCTGTTTTAGATCCACAGGGTCTGTAAGCTTCTGTCATTTTTTCTCTCTCAGTCTACTGTCTTTGTTTTCAGCTCAAGTATGTTGTATTGTTCTTCAAGTTACTGATTTTTTTCCTCTGTCTTCTCCATTCAGCTAGGGAGCCCATTTATTGAGTTTCTATTTCAGTTATTGTATTTTCCAGTACTAAAACTTTCCTTTGGTTCTTATCTGAATTTTTTGTTTCTTTACTGAGACTTTCTACTTCTCTGCTAAGAATTTCTAGTTTTCCATTTGTTTCAAGTACATTCATAATTGCTTACTGAAGTGTTTTGGTAGAGGAGCTGCTTTAAAATCTGTTAGATAATTCTAACATCTTTGTCATCTCAATTTTGGCATCTATTAATTGTCTTTTTTTCTTTCAAATTGAGATATTTCTGGATGTTGGCATAATAAGTAATTTTCTATTAATACCTGGACATTTGGGGTATTATGAGAATTCAGATATTACTTAGGCTTTCTGTTTTAGCTGGCTTTCTCTGACACTGCTCAAATAGAGGCAGTGCAGGGAGGCAGTGCACTTCCCCTATTGCTGCCAGGTAGAGGTAGAAGTCTAGGTTCTCACTCAGCCTCCACTGGCAACAGGTATGGGGGCCTCCTTGTTACTGCAGTGGTGAGACTAGGAGTTCTGACTCCCCATTTGGCTTCTGCTAATCCCATCCCACTTGGAAAGACTAAGAGTGTCTCATTACTGTTCTCCACATGGCCTCCATTGACACCAGAGAGAAGAGGGAGAGGGTGGCTTCTTTACTTCTGGGCAGTGTTGAAAGTCTAGATGCTCCATTGTTGCCATCCCACTGGGAATGGGTAGGGGGAACTTTTTACAGCCCATTGATATTGGAAATTATATTAGGCTGTTCTTGTGTTCCTATAAAGAAATACCTGGCTTGCAGGATGACTGAATAGGAACAGCTCCAGTCTGCAGCTCCCAGAAAGATCAACACAGAAGGTGGGTGATTTCTGCATTTCCAAATGAGGTACCAGGCTCATCTCATTGGGACTGGTTAGACAATGGGTGCATCCTACAGAGGGCAGCCAAAGGAGGGTGGTGCATCTCCTCACCTGGGAAGTGAAAGGGGTCAGGGAACTTCCTCCACCTGCCAAGGGAAGCTGAGAGGGACTGTACTGTGAGGAACAGTACATTTCAGCCAGGATACTATGCTTTTCCCACATAGTGTGGGGAGGGGCATCTGCCATTACTGAGGCTTGAGTAGACAGTTTTCCCCTCACAGTGTAAACAAAGCCACCAGGAAGTTCGAACTAGGCAGAGCCCACTGCAGCTCAGCAAAGCCACTGTAGCCAGACTGCCTCTCTAGATTCCTCCTCTCTGGGCAGGACATCTCTGAAGGAAAGGCAGCAGCCTCTGTCAGTGACTTATTCATAAAACTCCCATCTCCCTGAGACAGAGCACCTAGGGGGAGGAGCAACTATGGGCGCAGCTTCAGCAGACTGAAACGTTCCTGCCTGGCAGCTCTGAAGAGAGCAGTGGATCTCCCAGCACAGCATTCCAGCTCTGCTAAGGGACAGATGTCTCCTCAAGTGGGTCCCTGACCCCTGTGCCTCCTGACTGAGAGACACCTCCCAGTAGGGGTCGACAAACCCTCATACAGGAGAGCTCTGGCTAGCATCTGACAGGTGCCCCTCTGGGACGAAGCTTCCAGAAAAAGGAGCAGGCAGCAATCTTTGCTGTTCTGCAGCCTCCGCTAGTGATATCTGGCAAACAGGGTCTGGAATGGACCTCCATTAAACTCCAGCAGACCTGCAGCAGAGGGGCCTGACTGTTAGAGGAATAGCATCAACATTAACCAAAATGACGTCCAAACAAAAACTTCATCTGAAGGTCACCAACATCAAAGACCAAAGGTAGATAAATCCATGAAGATGAGGAAAAAACCAGTGCAAAAAGGCTGAAAATTCCAAAAACCAGAATGCCTCTTCTCATCCAAGAGATCACAACTCCTCGCCAGTAAGGGCAATGAAACTGAAAAACACAGCATGAGAACGTCATGAAGCATACACAAATATCGACAGCCAAATTGATCAAGTGGAAGAAGGATATCATAGATTGAAGATCAACTTAATGAAATAAAGCATGAAGACAACACTAGAGAAAAAAGAATGAAAAGGAAGGGCATTACATAATGGTAAAGGGCTCAATGCAACGAGAAGAACAAACTATCCTAAATACATATGCACCCAATACAGGAGCACCCAGATTCATAAAGCAAGTTTTTAGAGACCTAAAATGAGACTTGACTCCCACACAATAATAGTGGAAGACTTTAACACCCCACTGTCAATATCAGACAGATCAATGAGACAGAAAATTAACAAGGATATTCAAGACTCAAACTCAGCTCTGGACCAAGTGGATCTAATAGACATCTAGAGAACTCTCCACCCCAAATCAACAGAACATACATTCTTCTCAGCACATCACATTTGTTCTAAAATTAATTATATAACTGGAAGTAAAACACTTCTCAGCAAATGCCAAAGAACAGAAATCCTATCAAACAGTCTCTCAGACCACAGTGCAATCAAATTTGAATTCAGGATTAAGAAACTGACTCAAAACTGCATGACTACATGGAAACTGAACAACCTGCTCCTGAATGACTAGTGGGTAATAACAAAATTAAGGCAGAAATAAATAAGTTCTTTGAAACCAATGAGAACAAAGACACAACACACCAGAATCTCTGGGACACAGCTAAAGCACAGTTTAGAGGGAAATTTATAGCACTAAATGCCCACAAGCAAAAGCATGAAATATTTAAAAATCAACACCCTAACATCACAATTAAAAGAACTAAGAGAAGCAAGAGCAAACAAATTCAAAAGCTAGCAGAAGACAAGAAATAACTAAGATCAGAGTAGAACTAAGGGAAATAGAGACACGAAAAACCTTTCAAAAAAAATCAATGAATCCAGGAGATCATTTTTTGAAAAGATTAACAAAAGAGACTGAAGCCAGACTAATAAAGAAGAAAAGAGAGAAGAATCAAATAGACACAATAAAATATGATAAAGAGGATATCACCACTGATCCCACAGAAATACAAATTATCATCAGAAGATCCTATAAACACCTACACCTCAATAAACTAGAAAATCTAGAAGAAACGTGTAAATTCCTGGACACATACACCCTCCCAAGACTAAATCAGGAAGAAGCTGAATTCCTGAAAAGACCAATAACAAGTTCTGAAATTGAGACAGTAACTAATAGCATACCAACCAAAAAAAAGCCCAAGACCAGACAGATTCAAAGCCGAATTCTACCAGAGGTACAAAGAGGAGCTGGTACCTTTCCTTCTGGAACTATTTCAAACAATAGAAAAAGAGGGACTCCTCCATAACTCATTTTATGAGGCTAGCATCATCCTGATACCAAAATCTTGCAGAGACACAACAACAACAAAATTTCAGGCCAGTATCCCTGAGGAACATTGATGTGAAAATCCTCAATAAAATACCAGCAAACTAAATCTAGCAGCACATCAAAAAGCTTATCCACCACAATCAAGTTGCCTTCATCCCTGGGCTATAAGGCTGGTTCAACATACACAAATCGATAATCCATCATATAAACAGAACCAATGACAAAAACCACATTATTATCTCAACAGATGTAGAAAAGGCCTTCAATAAAAGTCAACACCCCTGCATGCTAAAAACTCTCAATAAACTCGGTGTCAATGGAGATAGAATGCATCTCAAAATAATGAGAGTTATTTATGACAAACCCATAGCCAATATCATAGTGAATGGGCAATAGCTGGAAGCATTCCCTTTGAAAACCAGCACAAGATAAGAATGCCCTCTCTCACCACTCCTATTCAACACAGTATTGAAAGTTCTGGCCAGGACAATCAGGCAAGAGAAAGAAATAAATGGTATTCAAATAGGAAGAGAGAAAATCAAATTGTCTCCCTTTGCACATAATTGTCTATTTAGAAAACCCCATTGTCTCAGCCCAAAATCTCCTTAAGCTGATAAGAAACTTCAGCAAAGTCTCAGGATACAAAAATCAATGTGCAAAAATCACAAGCATTCCTATATACCAATAATAGACAGAGAGCCAAATCATGAGTGAACTCCAATTCACAATTGCTAAAAAGACAATAAAATGCCTAGGAATATAACTTATAAGGGATGTGAAGGATCTTTTCAAGGTGAACTACAAACCAGTGCTCAAAGAAATAAGAGAAGAGACAAATAGAAAAAAATCCACACTCATGGATAGAATCAGTATCGTGAAAATGGCCATACTGCCCAAAGTAATTTATAGATTCAATGCTGTTGCCATCAAGCTATCATTGACTTTCTTCACAGAATTAGAAAACAACTGCTTCAAATTTCATGTGGAACCAAAAAAGAGCCCATATAGGCAAGACAATCCTAAGCAAAAAGAACATAGCTGGAGGCATCATGCTACCTGACTTCAAACAGTAATACAAAGCTACAGTAAACAAAACGGAATGGTACTGGTACCAAAACAGATCTATAGACCAATGGAACAGACAGAGACCTCAGAAATAATGCCACACATCTACAACCATCTGATCTTTGACAAACCTGACAAAAACAAGCAATGGGGAAATGATTCCCTATTTAGTAAATGTTGTTGGGAAAACTGGCTAGTCATATGCAGAAAACTGAAACTGAACCCCTTCCTTATACTTTACACAAAAATTAACTCAAGATGGATTAAAAACTTAAATGTAAAACCTAAAATCATAAAAACCCTAGAAGAAAACCAAAGCAATACCATTCAGGACACAGGCATGGGCAAAGACTTCATGACTAAAACACCAAAAGCAATGGCAACAAAAGCCAAAATTGACAACTGGAATCTAATTAAACTAAAGAACTTCTACACAGCCAAAGGAACTTTCATCAGAGTGAACAGGCAAACTACAGAATGGGAGAAAAATTTTGCAATCCATCTGACAAAAGGCTAATATCCAGAATCTACAAGGAACTTAAACAAATTTACAAGAAAAAAATCCCATCAAAAAATGAGTGAATAATATTAACAGACATATCTCAAAAGAAGACATTTATTCGGCCAACGAACATATGAAAAAAAGTTCAGCATCACTGGTCATTAGAGAAACGCAAATCAAAACCACAATGAGATATTATCTCAAACCAGTTAGAATGGTGATCATTAAAATGTGAGAAAACAGGCTAGGCATGGTGGCTTACACCTGTAATCCTAGCACTTTGGGAGATCGAGGTGGGCAGATCACCCAAGGTCAGGAGTTTGAGACTGGCCTGACCAACATGGTGAAACCCTGCCTCTACTAAAAATACAAAATTAGGTGGGTATGGTGGTGCATGCCTGTGATCCCAGCTACTCAGGAGGCTGAGGCAGGAGAATGGCTTAAACCCCGGAGGCAGAGGTTGCAGTGAGCCGAGATCATGCCATTGCACTCCAACCTGGGCAACAATAGTAAAACCTTGTCTTAAAAAAAAAAAGTCAGGAAACAGCAGATGCTGGAGAGGATGTGGAGAAATAGGAATGCTTTTACACTGTTGGTGGGAGTATAAATTAGTTCAACCATTGTGGAAGACAGTGTGGCAATTTCTCAAGGATCTAGAGTCAGAAATACCATTTGACACAGCAATCCCATTACTGGATATATATCCAAAGGATTATAAATCCTTCTCCTGTAAAGGCACATGCACATGTATGTTATTGCAGCACTATTCACAATTACAAAGACTTGCAACCAACCCAAATGCCCATCAGAGATAGACTGGATAAAGAAAATGTGGCACATATACACCATGGAATACTGTGCAGCCATAAAAAAGGATGAGTTCATATCCTTTCCAGGGACTTGGATGAAGCTGGAAACCATCATTCTCAACAAACTAACACAGGAACAGAAGACCAAACACCACATGTTCTCACTTATAAGTGGGTGTTGAACAATGAGAACACATGGACACAGGGAGGGAAACATCATACACTAGGGCCTGTTAGCGGGTGGGGAGCTATGGGAAGGATAGCATTAAGAGAAATACCTAATGTAGATGACGGGTTGATGGGTACAGCAAACCACCGTGGCACGTGTATACCTATGTAACAATCCTGTACTTTCTGGACATGTATCCCAGAACTTAAAGTATAATAATTTTTTTAAAAAAGATTTAATATCATTAAAAAAAAAGAAATACTTGAGACTGGGTAATTTATAAAGAAAGGAAATTTAATTGGCTCATGGTTCTTCTGGCTGTACAGGAAGCACAGCTCTGGCATCAGCTTCTGGGGAGACTTCAGGAAGCTAAAAATCATGGTGGAAGGCAAAGCAGGAGCAAGCACTTGACATAATGAAAGCAGGCACAAGAAAGAGTGGCGGGGAGGGGCCACACATTTTTTAATAACCAGATCTTGCAAGAACTCTCTCACTATTGCAAAGAGAATACCAAGCCATGAGGGACCCTACCATGACCCAAATACCTCCCAGCAGGCCCCACCTGCAACATTAAATATTATAATTCAACATGAGATTTGGGTATGGACAAATATCCAAATTATATCAGAAATATAGGCTCCCCATTCAGCCTTGAGTTGTGGGATGGGAGTGGGGCCACAGGTTGTTCTGCAGTATTTAGCTGGAGTAACATAGTTATTGTCTAAAAGTTTTTTGCTTGCTAGGCTGCCCCTTTCCTGATCCTTTGGCTAAAGAGCAGGCATTTGTTGCAGCTTTTTCTAGCTATAGCCATTCTCATTCCTATGTTACCAGATGCTTTAGCTAACAGTTTGGGAGAAATCATGCAAAAAGAAAAGCCAGAGAATTCACCACCGTGTCCTTCCTTGTGTCCCAAAGTCCCCAGATGTGCTGTCTTCTGCTATGCACCTTTTGGAGTCTTCTCGTATTTGTTTTATATACAATGTTCAGGGTTTATAGTTAGTTTTACTTAGCAGTAAGAATAGAGAAAACAGATATCTATTTCATCTTCCCTGTTATGTT
The DNA here is from genome assembly GCF_049354715.1 of Callithrix jacchus. NCBI lineage: Eukaryota > Metazoa > Chordata > Mammalia > Primates > Cebidae > Callithrix > Callithrix jacchus. Next base: position 72,304,507 of record NC_133509.1, on the reverse strand, counting down.
CTAATATAACATTTTTGTAGACTGTATATTATTTGCTTATAGGAGACCTCAGACTATGAATTCTCTCTTATCTAGGTAATGTTAAGCCATTTTCCTTTTGAGCTGTATGATCAAAAACAACCATGCATGACAGAAGCAAGGAACCACCTGGATACTGTATCCTCCAATTAACATCTGGAAAGTGGTCTGTGAACCCCAGCCTTACGTAATTAGAATGTATTTTTGTGACTGATACTATTGAATGTCTTGGCAAAACAAACACTAACATTAATAACATTTTTACTTCTCCTCCCATGGTACATGCATGTTGTTTAAGTCAGTGGTTCTCAATTGGATGAAAGAGTGTGGCACGATTTTGCCCTCACCTCAAGGGCTTACCTGGCAACAGACATTTTATATTATGACTTGGGATGTTCTACTAGTATGTATTGTGTAGAAGCCATGGATGCCTTGAAACATTCACAAGACAGCCACCCTCAATGAAAGTTAAGTGGCCCAAAATGTTAGTAGTGCCAATGTTGAGAAACCTGGTTTAGATGTCAGACATTTGACAGCTAAGTTTAATCCTCTGTATTCTTTACAACTCTAGGCCCATGTAACTGTGGACCTCCAAATGCTACATGTGCAATGTCCTTTCCCAAGCTCTCAACAAAGACAGTCTAGCCTGCGGAGATCATCTTACCTCTCGGCTTCCCTCTAGGGATTGCTGTGTGGCTGTAAGTTATGATTTCTAAAGTGAAGAATCATGTTCCTTGTTTTTCCTGGAAAGAATGTCATTTACATAAGCCCCAAAAGTTTAAAACAAACGTCCTTATTCTAACCTTCTTAAGAATTTTTAAAATCATAATTTGGGCACCACTTTTATACTTGCATTCTTATTGCTGTCTCTCACCTACCACCCATTGCCATTTCAACAAATTCCCCATTGTACCTTATTCACCCTAATTAAAGTTCTGAAGCCAATTTTACTTTAAGAAATGCAACCTCTAACTTCTGGAATTATTGTTGGGTGGGGGTATCAAAATTTTAAAAGCCAAGAACAAAATCCAGGCTGCACTCACAAAATTAAGATAATGAGAAACAGGAATGGGACTGAAAAACTTGATTCTGTCCAAGATATACCTGATTCTAATGCTCTGCAATCCATGCTGCTTTCCTACATAAAACAATTTGGGTAACTGAAACGCCATTAAAAAAAAATACATAGGAGGAATTAACACTTCTGGTAGAAGAGCAGAATACACTTCAAAGTTCATTATTCATTTAATTGTTTATCTTCGTATATCCCTAAGTCCATTTGAGCCCTTCAAAATACAATCTTTCTTATGGGACCCGCTCTGAAGTATAACTTTCTGCAACTGTGCAAGACTTCTGGGCCAGTTTCTAATACCAACCCCTTTTCATGTCAAGTACCTTAACTATGTCATAGAGTATGGGCCTAACTCAGAAGAAGGGGCAACAAGGCCTTTCTTCTCTTTGCTAAGGCTCTTCATTGGGCATCCCTGATTTCTTTTCATATTCGATTCACAGAAAATCTAACTAGAAATACCCATTTTGAAATGACCTGAGCAGTCACCCTGATCTTGTTCAGTAACTATGGGGAGATGTGAGTCTCAACCCAGAACATTTGTCATATTCTGCCCACAAGCACTGGGCCAAAGGCAACACTACAGACACTTGTTCATACCTGTTTTTCTTTCCCTTTATGGTCACATTCCTTAAATCACAGCCAAGAGTGTATTCTGGGGCCGAAACTATTTTAAAGACATAATGCAGTAGCATTATTCTGTGTACTGATAAGATATTTGTAGCTGCAGCCAAGAACAGTAATAGAATATTCTTGCTTCTGTCATTCTCAAAAAATACTATGTCTCATATTTCTTTCTTTCTTTGGCTATGGGGCTCAAGTTCCTTTGTTACTACTTTTGCTGTCAATGTTCCTGCCACAACAAAGTCTGTATAATGGACAAAATATCTTAAACTTAAATATGACCCTATCTAGCTTTGCTTCCTGCCAGGTACAAATCATAGTGAATCAATGGGCTGTCCTGGGCATAGTGTCAGTTCAGTGTCGCAGATGAGACTGACTGGGTTGGAATCCCAGCTCTGCCATGCATTAGCTCCAGAACACTGTGCCAATCTTTTTTAATTTCACTAAAGCTAGAAGGCCTCCACGTCAGATAGGACTTTTATTGCCATCTATTGACCTGAGGGGGTTGTCATGGGGACAAAAATGCACATAAAGTGTGTCCCATCGAGTTTGGCACACAAGAAGCTCTTACAAATCTCTATAATTGGGAAGACCTAGAAAACAAAGTTTTAAAAAATGTTTCAAAAGATGGTTGTCAATAAAAATAAAGAATTCTTATAAATTAAATAGTAATACGCTGATCTTCTTAAGATATAAATGCACTTACTGTAATTCACCACTAGTAATACTAAACTGTAACAGAAAAAAAGAGTTTTTCACATAAAATGCCTGTTTCTTTAATACTAAATAATCACAAAAACCTTTGAAGGGGAAGGCTACCAGCAATGTATTACTGAAGTTTTTAGCAAATGTTCTCTGAACTAGTTTTTGGGATCATCGCTCAGTTTCCCTCACTTTGAAAAGAGGATACACTCCCTAGACAGAAAAATCAAAAATTCAAATGGAAAATTCAAACAAAATGCAAAGAACGTGAATAATACCGCAGTGTTTTCGTGTTATAACACACGACACTGAAATATTATCCATAATTAACTATTCTTACTTATGTAATGTACCACAAATTGCGTTTGGGAGAAATGTTACTCTGGTTCTGGTTCACCTACTTCCATTCTAATGTCGTAGTTCTGGCCAAGTACGCTCCGTATGAGCTCTTTGATGGTCTGGTCGGAGGCCAGCTGGGCCTCGGACTGCAGCGAGGCGATGCTCTCCTGGATGGACGTGGGGACCACGCGGGCTGGCAGCAGCGCCTGCCCGGCGGTCTCCCGCGTGTCGCAGGGCGGCCAGCTCTCCCGCTCTCCCCGGGCTCTTAACCCCGCCGCTTCCGGCGCCTCTGGGGACCAGCTCTCGCTCACGAAGCAGGTGCGTATCCTCACTTTCCTCCTCCCGCCGCCCGCCTCCGCGGAGCCGTCCCCTGCGGAGACGTAGCTGACCTTCCTCTCTCTGGCTTTGCAAGGCCCTGTGAGTGGAGCTACCGTCTGGCTCTCCTCGCGCCCCTTGGCCAGGTCGAGGACCCGCCTGGGGCCCGCGAGCCGCGGGCTCTCCAAGCCCCTGAGCTTCGCCGGCGGCTCGGGCGGCGGCAGCAGGACCACGGGTCTGGCCGTGCCGAACCCCGAGGCGATGACTGGCGGCGGCTTCTGGGGCGGGTGCCGTAGGAACGCGGAGCTCCGCAAGTAAAAGTCCCGGGGGAGAAATGGCCGGGTCTTGCCGGGAGCCGCCGCCTCGCCCAGGCCCGAGGGACGCGGCGCGCCTCCGAGCACCTCCTGCAGGAGGGCGGCCGCGGACCTGGCAGGGCCTTTTGCCGGAGGGGACCCTCTCGACGCCCGGGATGCGTCACGGGAAAGGCGCGCAGGGCGGGCCGGGCCAGGGGCCTGGGGGCTGTGGACCCGGCCTTCACCTACACCCGGCTTGGAGGCCAACTTCTGCTTGAATCGGAGAAAATCCTTTTTAGTCTCCTGCCGAACCTTCTCAAGCTCTTTAAACATGTACGATTCCTCTTTGTGTTTCAGGCCAAAGTGCTTCGGGATCGTGGACATCTTGACAAATTTGACCTTTAAAGTAAGCCCCCAAGAGAATCATATAAGTGGTGTGCGTATATACATAAATATAAAACAAAACTGGAATCAATAAAATTCCAGCTCAGCAAAGCTTCTTATAATGGAACCTCACTGTGTTCCCTGACGCACAAGTGGGTAAAATTATCATGTAATTTTATATCCACCTATTGGTCCTTTCACAAGAACCATGAAAAATCTCTAAAACAGTCATTTTTCTTGGCGTAAGTTTCCCAAACCCCTATTGGATTTCTTTTAACATTTCTTTAGACTCTGATGCAGTGTTCCACTTCTAGGCAAGCAGGCATCATACTAAGCAGGGCTTAGAAAATCCGCAGGACCCCTGCTACAACAGAATAAAGGCCACAAACTGTGGCATGGAGCCTGGATCATTCGGCCCATATTGTTCAGAGTATTTCAACTTTTTTTTTTTTTTTTTTTTTTTTTTTTTTTTTGAGACAAGCTCTCACTCTGTTGCCCGGTGGCTGGAGTGCAGTGGCATGATCACGGCTTAGCACAGCCTCAGCCTCCTGGGCTCAAGTGATCCTCCCACCTCAGCCTCCTGAGTAGCTGAGAGCAGATGTGGTATACCACATTCAGCTAATATTTTAAACTTTTTGTAGAGATTCAGTCTTTTTGTGTTGCCTAGGCTGGTATCTAACTTGTGGCTCCTGCCATCCTCCCATCTCAGCCATCCAAAGTGTTGGAATTACAGGTGTGACCAATAATGCCTGGCTTGTTTCCACAATTTGAATTCATAGCCAACAATTTTAAATTGGAAGATTTTCATATACCAATTCAGATTTGCAGTTTCTCTGAAAAAAAGAAAAATGAAGGCTCTGGCAGTGTAAAGGCCAAATCCCGGCTCTTGTGACTAGACAGCTGTTTCCCCTTCCCTCTCCAGTTGGTGGCAGATGCCCCCTTCCTGTCCCAGTTCACTCCCTCAAAGTGTCACCTGAGCCACAGCAGCCTGTAGGAAGGGAATGTGGGCAGCCTCAGAGTGGGCTGCAGCCAGATTATGAGGCCTTCACTGCCGCTCTCTACTTTTTCTGTGAGCTACTGGAAACCACTCAACATTTTTAGCAGAAAAGTGACTTCGTACATTGAGCAGAAGAAAGAATAAAGCCTGGAAGGGCAAGTAAGAATATAGTAGCTGGAGCCTGAGTCTGGCTTTGATAATGAAGCAGAGTAAAAATAAAGGCAAAGCAAGGTAAAACTGACAAGACCTGGCCAACGATTAGGAATAAATGGAAGCAATTAAAGCTCCTTCGTAAAATAGGGATTTTGAGTCACCCTAATGAAGTATTAGTCATAATAAAACTTTTGTTATTCACTGAACTGTACCCTTTAAAATGGTTAAAAGGACAAATTTTGTTATGTGTATTTTAACTACAGTTTTTTTTTTAATCCATTATTCAGCAGAGCCAGCTAGCTATGACCATAAGTAGATTTCGAGATATTGAAAGATCATTACCCAAAGTCAGGCTAGCGGTAAATATAAATAGGGGCCAATGGCGGGTTCTGTGGCACACTTACCCATGGGAGGCAGGAGCGGCAAAAGCAGAGAGTTAGAAAAATGAAGAGGACAGTGTTCACAGAACACACCAAAAGTAACATTTCAAGAAATCAGAGTAAAATGATTAAAGTCAAACAAAAGACAATGAACTAGAAGAATAGTAAGTCTTCAGAGAATACTCAAGGGCAGGTTTCTTTGAAAATAAATAAAACAATAGAAACACTTCTGGAATATCATCATTATTTCCAGACATGATCATCTACCGGAAAACACAGACACTAGAACTATAATAGAGTTCTACAAAGAATTTTAATTTAAAATATACATATCCCCCAATAATTCCCTTATACCAAAATGGTCCTATCAAAAACATAATGGACTCTAACATGGACAACAGAGACCCTGTCCCTATTTTTAAAAATGTTTTTACGGCCGGGCGCGGTGGCTCAAGCCTGTAATCCCAGCACTTTGGGAGGCCGAGGCGGGTGGATCACGAGGTCAACAGATCGAGACCATCTTGGTCAACATGGTGAAACCCCGTCTCTACTAAAATTACAAAAAATTAGCTGGGCACAGTGGTGCGTGCCTGTAATCCCAGCTGCTCGGGAGGCTGAGGCAGGAGAATTGCCTGAACCCAGGAGGTGGAGATTGCGGTGAGCCGAGATCGCGCCATTGCACTCCAGCCTCGGTAGCAAGAGCGAAACTCCGTCTCAAAAAAAAAAAAAAAAAAAAATGTTTTTACTATGATGGTAAAATTTCATTTGTGATATATTTTCTTTTCTTTTTTTTTTCTGAAATGGAGCTTCACTCTTATTGAACAGGCTGGAGTGCAAGGGTGCTGTCTCGACTCACCTCCACCTCCCAGGTTCAAGCGATTCTCCTGCCTCAGCCTCCCGAGTAGCTGGGATTACAGGCACCCACCACCATGCCCAGTTAATTTTTTCAGTTTTTAGTAGAGACGGGGTTTCACTATATTGGCCAGGCTGGTCTTGCACTCCTGACAGTGGGTGATCCATTCACCTCTGCCTCCCAAAGTGCTGTGATCACAGGCATGAGCCACTGTGCCCAGCCCATTTGTAAAATTTTTTAAAGTAAGTATCTAGGCATAAACCTAACAAAAACAATGTACTAAAATTACTCGATTGCATTTTTAAAATTCTACTGAAGGACATTAAAGAAAGATTCAACCAAATAGAAAGTTAATGTTCCATGATGGAAAGACCAAATATTTTAATTGTATTAGGGCTTCCCAAAATACTATATTGGTTCCATGCCAATGCAAAAATCTGAAAATGATATTTTGAACTTTGAAAGGTAATTCTGAATTCATTTGAAATAAAAGGTTGGATTAGCCAAAAAAAAAAAAGAAAGAAAGAAAGAAAGAAAGAAAGAAAAACAGAAGTGAGGGAGCACTTGTCTCTCAATGAGAAGCAACCAGATAAATAAAACGTTTACAGATGTAAGAATTAGAACTGAAAAACTGCTGCTAAAATCAGTAGCTACACTGAGAAAGTGAAAAAAGGATTAAAAATTATATTAGTTATAATATAAAGGCAGCATTAAGTTGATGAGAAAAGAATTTTTTAATAAATTGTGTTGAGACAGCTGGACAACTATTTGGTAAATTTTTTGGTGTATTTCATGTCATGTACCCAAATAAATCCAGATGGACTTAAAACCTAAATGTGGAAAACATATTTTTATTTTACTTTGCTTTTTTTTTTCACAGTCTCACTCTGCCAACAAGGCTGGAGTTCGGTGGGGAGATCTCGGCTCACTGCAACCTTCCTCTACCTCCTGGGTTAAAGAGAGTCTCATGTCTCAGCCTCCTGAGTAGCTGGGATTAAAGGCACACACCACCACACCCAGCTAATTTTTTGCATTTTTAGTAGAGACAAGGTTTCACCATGTTGCCCAGGCTGGTCTCAAACTCCTGAGCTCAGGCAATCTGCCTGCCTCAGTCTCCCAAAGTACTGTGATTACAGATGTGAGCCACCGTGCCCAGCATTTACTTTGCATTTTTATCACTTATCCACATTTCTTAGTTGGACTCATATCAATTCATGAAAGAATTATCTTTACAACTGTAATTATTCATTAATAATGATGTTTGAGTAGTATGAAGAAAATATTCTGTTTATTCTCCAAATATAGTCCTATTGCTTTTAACTGAAGACCCTGCTACATGAAGAGCTCATCATATCTGGGAATCAATAGGCTTTCTTTCTTTACCTAGCTCTACCACTGACTTGACCTTCGACAATTCAATGCTATCCATCCAAAGGATTCATATTAAAAAGTGAAAATAATCTGTTGCCAGTTTTCCAGGCCATACGATATGGACATTAGAAAATATTTCTAAAGCCCTTAAGAAAGTTTCCCTGCTTTAAAAAATGCTGTATAATCCCCCCCTCCACAGTATTTTGGCTGTTATTGTTTGCACAGGTGGCAATATGTTCATATCAACATTATCTGCATTTCTTCCTGCAAAAGGTTGAAAGGTAGTAACTGGAACTGAGCACAGACCAGAAGTACATTAGTACCTGCTGAGAATCTGACTTGACTCTCCCACTTGCACTTCCCTTTTATTTCTTAGTTCCTGCTTTCCCACTTCTCCCAGGCATTTGGTTTGCTATTGAAGTTTAACAAGTGTTCATTGTTTAACACTTCTCAGTACATTCCCATGAGTTCTTAACAGGAAAGTTGCTCTTTCTATCTAAAATTAAACCAACAGGAAATAGAACTTCTAAATTCAACAGGAACTTTTATTGTACATTCAAGATGTGTGGTATCCCAGTGCTTCATGGGCCAGTCCATCAAAGCTAAGTGCCTTTATATCCCCACCCACTTTTACCACACAAAATAAGTAAAATGACTTTTAAACAACCATTCCTGTGAGAAAATAGCTTGTTCTCTTTTTCATAGGAGTAATTTACTAAGAGAGACTAGTTCTAGTTTGGAGATACCAAGGGAAAAATAATATAGTTGTCTCTAAAAAAGAAAGTATTCATTTACATGATGTGTCAAAGTGGCAGCTCACAAACCAGGTTGATTATGTTTACCCTACACATTAAAATGGGACAGAATGCTCTTAAAATCTATCTATGCCTTTTCCTTTCTCTTCTGCCAGGAGGTTCAAGGCCTGAGCACTAAAGTAGTCAGAAGGGTCAAGAACCAACCTTTTCTTCTCTCTCACAAGGCCAGGTCAGCCATCAGAAAAAAGTTCTTCAGCCAAAAATGGCTGAAGCGTCAGGGAGGCCTGCCTGCTTGAATTTGCTAGACCATTGCAAGTTCTTGCAGTTGCATCTGTTCTTGCTCTCTGGTTCTTGCAGTTGCATCTGTTCCTCCTATTGGAACAGAAAATCCAAAACTCTGCTCTAGATTATAACTAAAGTAGAAATAAATGGAGCAGATTACCACATGACTTGGTTGCAAGCTGCACAAATCCCTCTCACAAAGGAAAAGCAGTCCTGTATATGTTAGGCCTAACTCATCAGAGTATTACATTAGGAATGGGCCCAGCAAGTAATATGGATTACCTGACTTTGACCTCTTCCAATATGTAGTCAGATACCACACTGGGAAGGATAACTTATTAAGAACAAGATTTGGGTTCACCTAGGTCCATAATCAAATATCAGCTCAATTGACACTTCCTAAATTTCAGGCCAATGTCCATTTCCGACGCACAGTACGAAAGTTCTAAAAGAAACCTTTTAGCCCAAGGACAATCTATCTCATGTAGTAAAATCTTCAGCCTCTCAAGGAAAATAAAAATATCCTGAAAACAATATTTGCTTTTGAAATATCAGTGGGAGAAATGAGATCTGTTTGTGCCCTCATTGTCATTTACCAAAAAAAAGCCTCAAAAGAAATATATAAACATATTAATAACTTTGCTAAGAGGATTGGAAAATAGTAAATCTTTTTCTATTTTTCTGTACTTTCTGTAATACTTGTTTTGCTGCTTTTAATCCTGTTAATATCAATAATAGTAACTACCACTTACAGGTGCTCATTTAAAGGGATATAGAAAATAGAGAAAAACATATTTTTCAGGATCAGAAGAGGTTTTTCTCTAAACCATTCAAAAACTCACAGAAATTTCATAACTAAAAACTATAAAAAGCTATAATTTCATAAACTATTTTAGCTGTTTATAGTCACCTAGAGTATTCCTATATCCGTTGTGAATATATATTTACCTTCAAAAATACATACATATAGAAATACATAACAGCTAATGATACAAAAAATACTCCCCTGCCTTTTTCTTCTCCCTATTTTCTATCTTCCCTTCTTGGACTCCCTTTAATTCCTAAAAAGTCAAAATTAAAAATAAAATGTAATGGCCAGGTGCAGTGGCTTATCTTGTAACCCCAGCATTTCGGGAGGCCAAGAAGGGAGAAATGCTCCAGCCCAGGAGTTCAAGACCAACAAGAGCAACACAGAAAGACCTGGTCTCTACAAAAAATAAAAACCTAAGCAGGCGTGGTGGCACATGCTTCTGGTCTCAGTTACACAGGAGGCTGAAATAGAAAAATTGCTTGAGCCCGGGAGGTTCAGGCTGCAGTTACCCATTTTTGTACTACTGCACTCCAGCCTGGATGACAGAGTAAGACTCTGTTTTAAATAAAAATACATTTAAAAAATACATAAAAATAAAATGATGTGTGTGTGTTTTTAATGTTCATTGTGCTTTTGACATGTTAAAATGCTTCCTGCTCTAAGTTTCAAAAGCAATTTGTTGGAGATCCACAGGTGCATCTTTCAGACCAATTCTGCATGACATATAAAGTCTGGACAAAATATTTTGTTATTGACCTAAGAATTCTTAGGAGTAAACAAAAGCAGGAAGATTGTGGAGAAAGTCAACATTTGTAGAAACTGCCCTGGAGAGAAGTTTCCAGGTTTATTGTGGTTTTTCTTCAAATAGTCTCTAATTGCCAACTGCCATAATGCAAGTGGCAAAAACATTGATAGAAAGCCCTTCATCATTCTAGCCAGAACAATCAGGGAAAGGAGCCCAAACAACAAACATCACTGAGAAGTGAGAGAGAAATTCCAGAGGGAAGAGACCCAGAGAAGATAATCCCCAAATTCTCTCTAAACCCCAGGTCTCAGACCGACCTTTGATACATGTATATGCAGGACAGACTCAATGTAGCACAGCAAAGGCTTAAAGAGCTGAACTGAGATTTAGCTGAACTGAACCACCAACCACAGAGTAAGACAGATCTTACAATGAGTTTAACTGACTGGTGAACTGCCTGCTAAATGAAAAACAAAAACATTCTTCAGAAAGGATGTGACAGAACCCAAACTCTACATGACAAAACATTCACAACGTCCAGGATATAGTCCAAAAGTAGTTGGCATGAAAGACTCAGGAAAATTGACTCATTCAATCTCAGAGGTAAAGATAATCAGTAGTTTTCAGTCCAGAAATGACTCAGATGTTGAGAGTATTAGGAAAGGACAGTAAAGCAACTGTTATAAATATGCTCAATGAAGTAAAGGAAAATATGCTAGAGATAAATAAAAAGAACATCTTGGAGTATAAATTAGTTCAACCATTGTAGAAGACAGTGTGGCAATTCCTCAAGGAACTAGAAATAGAACTTCCATGTGACCCAGCAATCCCATTACTGGGTATATAGCCAAAGGATTATAAATCATGCTATTATAAGGACACATATATATGTATGTTCATTTTGGCACTGTTTACAATAGCAAAGACCTGGAACCAACCCAAATATCCATCGATGATAGACTGGACAAGGAAAATGTGGCACATATACCCGATGGAATACTATGCAACCACAAAAAGTAATGAGTTCATGTCCTTTGAAGGGACATGGATGAATCTGGAAACCATCATTCTCAGCAAACTGACACAAGAACAGAAAATTAAACACTGCATGTTCTCACTCATAGTTAGGTGTTGAACAATGAGAACACATGGACACAGAGAGGAGAGCATCACACACTGGGGTCTGTCTGGGGGACTAGGGGAGGGACAGCAGGGGGTAGGGTGGTTGGGGAGGGATAACATGGGGAGAAATGCCAGATATAGGTGACAGAGGGATGGAGGCAGCAAACCACATTGCCATGTATGTACCTATGCAACAATCCTGCATGATCTGCACATATACCCCAGAACCTAAGTACAATTATATATATGATACAAAGAAATATGTAATATTTTAAAAAATAAAATCTTGGCAGAGAAATAATAAAAAGAGAAATTTCATACCTGAAAATATATTTTCAAAAAATTTTGACAAGGAAAATGGAGATGTCAGAGAAAAGAGTAACTAAGTTGAAAGATAAATGCACAGAAACTATCCATCATAAGAAGAGAGAAAAAAGAAAGCCTGAGATCCCTGTAAGGATAATACCAAAAAGTTCTAACATTCAGATAATTAATGTCCCAAAGAAAAGGAAGATGATTGCTCCAGTAGCCTAGATGACAGAGAACCTGTCTCAAAAAAATAAAAAATAATCACGTTTGAGAAACTCCTGAATTTGACAAAAGACAAATTTATAGATTCAAGAAGCTCAGTGAATCTCAACCAGAATAAATGCAAAGAAAATCCTGTGTAAGGTGATCAAAAACAAAAACAAAGATAAAATTCAAAAACAGACAGAAAGAAACAACACATTATTGACAGGGAAACAATAATTCAAAAGACCATGGACTTCTCATCAGACACCACTAAGAACAGAAGACAGGGAAACAGGATTTGTAACATGCTAAAAGATTTTTTTTTTTTGACTGTCAACTCAGGCCAGGCACAGTGGTTCATGCCTGTAATCCCAGCACTTTGGGAGGTCCAGGCAGGCAGATCACCTGAGGTCAGGAGTTCAAGACCAGCCCAGCCAACAAGGTGAAACTCTGTCTCTACTAAAAATACAAAAATTAGTCAGGCATGGTGGTGGGCACCTGTAATCCCAGGTACTTGGGAGGCTGAAGCAAGAGAATTTCTTGAACTCAAGAGCTAGAGGGTGCAGCCAAGATTGTGCCATTGCACTCCAGCCTGGGCAACACAGCAGGAGTCTGTCTCAATAAACAAATAAATAAATTGATAAGTTTAAAAAAAAAACTGTCAACCAAGAATTATATATCTTGCATGCATAATTTTTTTAAAGGTAAACAAAATAAAGACACATTCAGACAAAGAAACCTAAAAGAATTTTGAACTCAGGAGCCAGAGAGTGCAGAGGGCCAAGACTGTGCCATTTCACTCCAGCCTGGGCAACATAGTAAGAGTCTGTCTCAATAAATAAATAAATAAATAGATAAATTTTTTAAAAACTGTCAACCCAGAATTCTATATCTTGCATATTTTTTAAAGGTAAACAAAATAAAGACACATTCAGACAAAGAAACCTAAAAGAATTATTCACCAGCCAATAGGAACTACAGGAAATGCTAAAGAAAGGTCTTCAGGCAGAAGAGAAATGACACCAGAAGGAAATTTGTATCTTTAAGAATGAACGAAGATCAGAAATGTCAAATGTCTGAGTAAGTGCATGAGGCTATTTTTTTCTCTTAAGTTTAAAAATAATGTATGAAAATTATATTGTGGTGTGGGATGTTTATGTAAGTAGATGTGGTACCTATGACAACAAGAACCATAAAGACTGGGATAGCACTGGATAAAGGAATTATATGGTGGTACAGTTTCTGAATTTTATGTTAACTGTTCAATATTAACTCTAAGTAGACTGAAGTGTTAAGGATGTATATTGTAATTACTAGAGAAACCATTCTTAAAGTAATACAAAGAGGTGTAACTACACAATAGATAAGAAAATGAAAAACAAAAGATATTATTAAATCTTAGAAAATATTTTAGATTGAATAATCATGAAAACACAACATATCAGAATGTGCGGGGTATCACTAAAACAGTGTTTAGAAGGTAACATATACCTTAAATGCTGAAAAAAAGAAGAAAGGTCTAAAATCAACAACCTAAAGTTCCACATTAAGAATCTAGTAAAAGAAGACTAATGCATACTCAAAAGAATGGAAGGAAATAATAAGTATACGAATATAAATCAATCACATGGAAAATAGAAAAAGAATTGAGAAAATTAACTAAGCCAAGAGTTGGTTCTTCTAAAATATCAACAAAATTTAAAAACCCATCTGGCTAGACTGTTTAAGTGTACAAAAATCACCAATATCAGGAATGAAAGAGAGAATTTCATTACAGAACCTAAAGATACTAAAGAGCAATTAAAGAATGTGATAAACAACACTATACCAACAATATTAACAATTTAGATGAAATGGGCAATTCTGAAAATTATGACTTACCACAGTTAACACAAGAAACAGGAAATCCGAATAGCTCTATATTTTTAAAAGATTTCATCAAAAAATCTCACCACAAGGACACTTCCAGCCCTGGATGGTTCTCTCAAATATTCAAGAAAGAAATAACACCAATCTTACACAAATTTCCTTCAGCAAATAGAAGAGGAAGGAACATTTATTTTATGGTATCTACATAACCATAATAGTAAACATGACAAAGCCATGTTTTAAAGAAAGAATATTACATACTAATATTCCTCATGAGCATACATGCAAAAATCATTAACACAACACTAGCAAATCAAACCCAAAAAACGTATTTTTGAAAAGGATAACAGATTCTGACCAGAGTTTATCCTAGGGTTGAAAAATTGATTTAAATATCTTGATTTCATTATATTTATTTGCAAATCAATATAATTCACATGAAAAGAATATAATTATTTTGATAGTGAAAAAAACATTTGACATAATTCAACAACCATTCAGGATAAAAATAAATTAGTAGCTCTAGAGAAACTATGAATCATAGGTAACATCCTCTATTTAATTAAGATAATCTACAAAAAAATTACAGCTAACATTATATTTATGCTTTCCCTCTAATGTTGGAAACAAGGCAAAAATGTCTCACGTTTACCATGTGTATCCAACATCATACTGAAGTTCTTAGCCATTGCAATATGGCAAGATAAAGAAATAAAAGTAATAAAGATTGAAAACAAAAAGGGAAAAGTGTTTCTATTTGCAGGTAACATAATTTTTTACGGTAAAAATCCTGAGGAATCTACAAAAATCTATAAGTACTAATGAGTGAATGTATCAAGGTCGCACAATACACAGTTAACAACATACAAAATCAGTTCTATGTTTATATAGTAGCAGCAAACAACTGGAAAATATTTTTTAAATTCCACTTACCCTAGTGCCTCCACACAAAAAAAAAATTTAGAAATTAATTTAACAAGTCCAAAATCTCTACACTGAAAACTACAAAACATTATTTACATAAATTAAAGACCTACATAAATGGAAACATATTATATCCATAGACTGGAAGACTCAGTATTCTTAAAAATCACAATTCTCCCCAATAGATCTATAGATTCAATGCAATCCCAATTTAAAAAAATACAGCAGGTTTTTAAATATAAATTACAAGCTGATTCTAAAATGTATACATAAATTCAAATGACTTAAAATCACCAACGTAATTTTTAAAAAGAAAAAGCTAGAGGACATACACTATCCAATTTCAAAACTTACTGCAGTAAGCTACACTTATCAAGGCAAAGGTTGTGGCAAATCATTATGCCAAGCAAAGGAAGCCAGACACAGAAGGGCATATAGTGTATGCCTTCTTGTAAATGAAATTCTAAAACATGCAAACTTTTCTATAGTGTCACACAGCAGATCAGTGATTGGTCGCAGGGTGTGGGCTAAAAGCAGGGGTGGAGAGCAAAGAGAACAGAAGAATGAAACGGTTCGATTATCTTGATAGCAGGAAATGTTTCAAAGGTGTATGCATCTGTCAAAACTCATCAAATTGTATGTCTGTGCCTCGTACATTGTACAGCTAACTCTTCATTTGTGCAGTTTACTGTACAAATTATGCCTCTATAAAGTTGTAGACAGGGAAAAAGCAATCTGTTCAACTTTTAGATGTGCACATTAAAAAAAAATCTATTGATCTCCTTTAAATTTCTGCAGTAGTTCCATTGTGGGTCTGCGGCCTTCAATGCCAACAATTCTCGCATTAAGCCCACAGTGTCTCACTGACCACCAAGGAATTAGAGCCAAACTCAGGAAACCGCTCTGTGTTCTGAAACTACACACATTGATCCTGGTGGGAGCAGTCACCTAATGGCAGTTAAGGTTTGCTCAAAACAAGCTGCCCTGCAAAGGGACAGTAGGGGTCAGGTAAATGGAAATTAAAGTCCCTCCACTGTGACCTTTCACCTCCCGAAGTCTCTCTGAATCCCCTCCTTTCTCCTTCCTAGCCTATTTTCTCCTGTCCCCACAGTCCGGTCCTGCGTCCTGCACCACCTCTCTCTTCTACCAGGTTCTCTATCCTCCTCCCAGCTCCTCTTCGACCCGCGCTCATTCTCCCACGAAAGGCAGCCCTAAACTCCAGCCCCAGTGCCCCAGCCCTATCTTCCACCGTGATATCTGCCAGGCTGGGGCTGAACCTGCCACTCAGGATTCTCGAGGCGGAACAGAGGGGACAACCGCCCCGCCCAAACAACGCACTTCTCCTTCGCAGAGCGCCAGCACGAAGTCACCGCGCCCCCGGCTGCGCTCTCCTCTCACCCGGCTTCGAGGGCGCCTCCGCTCCGATTCAGGTGGCGGTGAGGTTGCCCCGCTGCCCACAGGCCATTCCGGTGCCGAGGGGCCGGGTGGGCTCGACTGGCCCCAAGGACGAAAGGACGCGCTCCCCGTCGCCCAGCAACGAGCCGAGCCGAGCCGCGCGCCCTCCCCCGTCCCCACCCCCCGCGCCACGGCGCGCACCTCAACTGCACCCACCTCGCGAGACCCGCTCCAGGGCAGCCTCGGACTTGGACCCCTAAACGAAGGCCTCACTTCTCCCAGCGCTAAAAGACACTGCCCCCGAGGAGCCTCCTGGACTGAAGCCTCCTGAATTGGCCGCTTTTGCCGAGCTTAACCAACTTTTTACCTAAAACTCTTGCTCTTTCTACGTTTAAAAGAATAATGCTGGACGCCCAGACTTAAAACTTCAGCTTTGGGGGAACAAAACAGATGAATCTCTCACAAACATAATGTTGAGCTAAGAAGCCAGACAGGAGGAGTACATACTGTGTCATTTCATCACATAAAGTCCCAAAACTGCAGTGCTAATGGATGTAGGCTCAGCTGGCATATTATAAATAAACACAAGAAGGTAACAGCCATAAAGTCCAGAGAGTAGCCATGTTGGGAGTGGGACGGTGATGGTGAGTGGGCAGGCAGTTCCGGGGTAGTGGGGATGCTAGCAACATTCGATTTTTTAACCTTGATGATGGCGTCTCAGATTTTCTCTTTGTGATAAACCATTGTTTTCTATTGTGTTCATTTTCCTGTGTAATATCTCACCATTTTTAAAAGCTCAAAAACAAAAAAAAAGAAAAAAGAAAAACCAATTAGAGAAAATAGTGTAGATGAATGTGTTTTGCTCAGTACACTAAGCAGGCCTGCACATATTTATTTTATATTCCTCCGTACTATACCAACCCCTCTTTCCAAATACTCAGGCAACTAAAAAAATGAGGTGGAGAGAATGGCAGATAAAATGTACTGGAGTTTATTGTCATGAATAGTCAATATAAGAAATAAACATTCTAGAGAGGCTCCATGAGATCTGTGCTGGAAGAGGGCAACATGTTTCCCAGAAGTTCAAGATAAAACGCTTGTTCTCCACATTTCCCTAGGGAGGGGCCTCTCAATAGCCCAGCTTTGGATACTGATCCACTCAGGCATCCTCAGGCCTCTGAGAAGGAAGCTCCTGCTCTAGAAACAGAAAGTCAGGCTGGGACACACAGCTTTACTATGTGGGCAAGTTGCTTTCATTCCCCGGGTTTCTGCATGCTCATCTGTAAAATGGAGATCATTATCTAACCTCTCAGGTCTGTTATTTCACTCCCTAACACAATATGTTCACAAATGGTTGCCGAATGCTCTCAAGATGAGAAGCATTCTACCCTCTGGTTTTATTGCATTCATCTCACTGCCCTGTGAGCACTCTGTATGGGCAGCTTTACTCTAAGTGTGGGAGTAGCCTCTTCAGGCCAGGACTAAATTGCTTTTCCCTACTAATTAAAATAACAAGCAAATAGCCAAAGGGCTTGTGAAGTGATTAAAAGTTCATGGTACTATCCCAAATGCTGCACAAAAATAATACACAGCCCATGTTCCTAAACTGAAAATACATTTTAAATTAATGCAACCTTCAAATACGTCTGTCATAGAGTCAGGAAACAATTCAAATGGCAAATAAATATTGTTGATTAATACTTCATATAATCAAAAAACAATAAATATTGTTTATCAATACTTTATGTAATCAAAAAACAGCAACTAAGAACTCAAGTATCCATGTCATAAGATAATACAATCCAGGGAACCTAGGTAGTATTATCATCTTCATTGTACAGATAAGATATTGTTCAAAAAGATTAAGGAATTCACCAGAGGTCCCCTAGTTAGTAATACTGTGCTAGAAACCTCTATTCCAGGTCTAGTTTGTTTGTTTATTTATTTATTGAGACAGGGTCTCACTCTGTCACCCAGGTTGGTGGGCAGTGGGGCAAAAATGGCTTACTGCAGCCTTGATTTCCCAGGCTCAAGCAATCCTCCTGCCTGAGTCTCCCAAGTAGCTGGAACTACAGGAGTGTGCCACCATGCCCCACTAATTTATTTTTTTTATGCTTTGTAGAGATGGGAGTCTCTATGCTGCCCAGGATTGAGCATTTGGGCTCAAGGAATCCTCCGACTTTGGCCTCCCAAAGTGCCTGGGTTATAGGCACAAGCCACTGTGACTGGCAGATCTAGTTTCATTTTTAAAAAGGTGGGAGTGGGAGACAGTAGAAGTGGGAGGAGAAGTTAGTTATTGATTTAAAGGTATTTTAAACTTGTTGATACTGTAATGTCTTCATATGAAAATGTTAACACTTCTAGTACCATTTTGGGAATAAGACTCAAAATAGCAGCATCAAATCATTCAATAGTCATTGAAACACTATGATTTCCTCTAGTTTTTGCCACTCTCCAACCACCGCCTACGAGTCCTCTTGCCACTATAGCTCACTATAGTGTGAGCGAAAGTAGGGCCAGTGTGACTTTCCAGCTTCCACAGCTTTGATGCATCACCACAGAACAAAGTCCAAACACACAGTTCTCCAAAGAGAATTTGAGGCTCCTCACAATTAGAGCCTGTCTAAAGGTTTAAATACTTGGGAAACAAATATTAAAATCATGACTTTACTTCAAATTATGGCCTAAATAAGTTCTAACTGGATGAAATATTTTGATTTTGTATAGATAAGACTTGCAAGCACTAACCAGGTGCAGTAGCTTACACCTGTAATTCCAGCATTTTGGAAGGTCAAGGCAGTACAATCACTTGAGCCTAGAGTTCAAGAGCAGCCTTTACAACATGGTGAAACCCTGTCTCTACAAAAAATACAAAAGAAAAAAGAAAAAAAAACCCAGGTGTGGTGGTGTGAACCTGCAGTCTCAGCTACTCAGGAGGCTGTGGTAGGAGGATTGCTTAGGCCCAGGAGGTCGAGGCTGCAGTGAGCCAGGATCTTACCATTGAACTCCAGCCTTGATGTCAGAGAGAGATGCTGTCTCAAGAAACAACAACAACAAAAACTCGTAAGCACTAAACCATAAAAGGCAGAAACTATAAGTAAAAACAGAGTTTCTGAAATATTTGCATTATGCATTAAAAATAAAATTAAAATGCAAATAAGAACCTGGTAAAAATTTTATAACACTTATGGCAGACATGGGATCAATATTCTGCAGATGAGAAGGAGACACTCCACATTTTCAACTGGCTAATGAAGGTGAGAATAGGCAGTTCCCAAAAGAAGAAATATTATGGCCAAAAGAAATAGAAAAATATTCAACTCAATTAATCTCATAAATACAAATTAAAACAATGTTACACAATTTTCATTAATCAAATTACAAAGTTAGTAATAGAGTGTGTGCATGAGAGTAAGGAAACAGAATTGCTCATAGATTTCTGAGGGCATACTGCTAGATGTCATATAGCAAAATGTCTAAAAAGGCTTAAATATATCAGTCTGGGCAACATAGCAAGACTCTGTCTCTACAAGAAAAATTTAATAATTAGCTGGGCATGGTGGCATGCACTTTGGGGCTACTTTGGGGCTGAGGTTGGAGGATTGCTGGAGCCCAGGAGTCCAAGGCTGCAGTGAGCTATGATTGCACCACTGCACTCCAGTCTGGGTGACAGAGCAGGACCCTGTCTCAAAAAAATGAAAGAAAGAAAGAAAGAAAGAAAGAAAGAAAGAAAGAAAGAAAGAAAGAAAGAAAGAAAGAAAGGAAGGAAGGAAGAAAGGAAGGAAGGAAGAAAGGAAGGAAGAAAGGAAGGAAAGAAAGAAAAGATTAAATACTTGCATGTATTTTAACCAAGAAATTCCACTTTTATGAACTTTTTCTACATATAAGTATGCCAAAATTTCAAATAATAATGTTGAAACATTGTTTTAATCATTAGAAGGCAGAATCTTATCTTCAATTTAGTACCTTTAGCATCTAGCACAATGTTGGCACATGTAATTCTCATTGATGGTCACATCTAAATAATGTCACTGGTTTAGATAGTCAAGACTGAGTTGTTGTCAGACACAGACCTGAAAAGAACTGAGCTCTAGAGTTAATGTTCTAGAGATGAGGAGCCAAAAATGCTGAGGCCTTGTGGAACACACAAGGACATTTCCCATGAACCCCTCAGTCACTGGACCTAGTTTAGTGTCTGCTTCTATTAACACAACTCACCACTAGCAAAAGTCTTAGTCCTTGATTTATAGCAAAGTTCAGTTCACTGATGAAAAAAAAAAACCTTTATACTATCAATATTTGATTTTAGCATCAGTTACTTTAACAATTATGTCAAATGCAAATCAGCAAATTAAAATGGCAAATATAATGCAAATAAACTCAGAGTTTTCTCCCTTGCTAGACCCATATGCAACCTTTCCTGCAGAAACCAGCCACCACAGAAATCCTGGAGCCTTCATGTCTGTACTCCAAGAGGGTGATGGGGAAGGAGTAAAGCCTTTTGATTACTTACAGGATGAGGATGAACTGGAAAGAACTGAACATATCATACCTCACTTCCATGAATCCTCATTCCTCTCCTCATCAATCAGGTCCCCACAGAAAACATATGGCACACAAAAAAAGATTTTCCTGGGGGAAAACAAATTGAAGGTGGGATTAAAGGGAATTAACAAGAGAAAATGAGCCACTCAAGGTCTAGCAATATTAGGAAGTTATTGCCACTTCTGATCTGAATGGGCAAGGTGGGGAAAGGAGGTGTTAACACAGCCTGGTGAAAGCTGAAACTGTGGAATAAGGGCTGCTGATGCGACTGTAGACACAGAGAGGGGAAATAAAGGACAAAACCACAGTGAGGCAGGGAGGCCTAAATACTTCTACCATTCTACCCTCCTGCCATTCAGTCCTGCATCATTGTCCTACATTGGTCAGCCCCATTTGGAAGTCCAAAGGCAAGGAAGACTAAGTAGTGTGGCCTATGAAGAACTTGGCAAAGTGGGGAGCTGGAGGGCATAACAGAATAACCAGCAGAGTCCCCTACTGTACAGCCATTGATCCACAGAAACAAACATGGAGACAGCTTCCAGTGCCGTAGGGTGCTCCAGCCTTCTCCAAGCACCTGCTCACCCCACCTTCCCCATGGCAACCTAATTAACATCTGCCAGGCTTCCCTCCAATGAGGTTCTAGTATCTAAGCTTATGGAGTTCAGGAATGTACCCCTAGGATGTCAGCTACCACTCTTCTTTGGAACACCCTGGAAGTCTGGCACTGGGGCATGACCTCAGGGTTCTTAAGGCAAGATAAAAATAGCGAGCACTGAGCAGAAAGAAAAAAAAAACTGAGTAAAACTACTCATTTGAAAAAGAAAAGATACAAGTAACACTAATGAGTCTGGTCCAAAGCAGGTGTACTTGGCGGGGAATTAAGGATTTATTTTTCTTGGAGGTATTGGCTGATGTTTAGCATTCCATTTACACTTTACACTTCCAAAGGGCTTTGCTTAGATGTTCTCCAGCTATGGTAATGCACTAGAGATTTTGCTGAGTTTGAGGTCAGAGTCATTCCTTTTCTAAAGCTAGGTATGTAAGACTGTTGTATGTGCTTTGTAGCCTAAACATTGAGCTTAGAGAACCAATGCCTGGTTTATGCTTAGAAAAACTAACAGCTCTCCCAGTAAGCTGTAAAAACAGAAGCTGCATTTAGCCAGGGATCACAGCCTGAGACTTCTGTGTACCAGCCCACTTCCCCCCCATATTCACCTACCCACATACCAATCCAAGAAAAATTAATAAGCTTTGAATATGTGTTGTTTTTCTGTTTTCCAGTGAAGGAAATATTCTATTTTATCCACTTGGATCCTGATTACTGAGTGGAGCAGAATTCAGAAACTTCCTGAAACTGGCACTCATGACCTTCTTAGCCCATCTAAGCCCTGTTTAAAATCTGTGGGACATTTCTTATGAAAGAGTCCTGTATCCACAGCTGAGCTGCAGACATCCCAAACTTCATCAATAGGAAGGTTTAATCAATTTCTAGTCTTCACTTGAACAGACATATCTATATGTGAGCAGACAAATCACAGAAACCCCTCTGTGATTCAGTCTTTTCAGACTATACTGTCTGTCTTAATTAAACTTTAGCATCCCGCTAAGCTTTCTTGCACATGCAAGGTAACATTTAAGTCTTTAATATTTGAAGCATACACCGTAAGCCCAGCATGCTTGCTTCATTTCAGATGGACTTCAACTCCCAAGAAGAAATTTATAGGGAATTAAAATCAAATAATTTTTGAAGACAGCAACTAAAGCTTCCTTGATAATGATGTCTTGGGTTTTCAGGATTTTAGAAAATGTCTAAGTATACTTCTCTAAATGCGTTATAAGTTGTTCTAACTGTCCATGAGAAGGGCAGAGGAGGAAGGAGAAAGTGTCTAGGTGAAATCAAGAGTCTTGCTTTCTCATCTCCCTAAGTTCAGGTGCTGAGGGTGGATTGGCCTCTCAGAAGCCCAGACTTCATTTTCTTTCTCTTTCTCATCTCCCCTCTTCTTCCCAG
The DNA here is from genome assembly GCF_049354715.1 of Callithrix jacchus. NCBI lineage: Eukaryota > Metazoa > Chordata > Mammalia > Primates > Cebidae > Callithrix > Callithrix jacchus. The sequence goes on along the minus strand of NC_133509.1, from coordinate 72,282,040 downwards.
GTATCTCCTAGATCCAAGCCGCAACCCCATGTTTGCCTGATATACACACAGCCAGGGCGATGGCCGGAGCCTTTGAGAGAGGTGTACCCAGACACCCAATGCCTGCAAGTCCAGCCAGTAAATTCATGTGGGCTCCAAGAATCCTCTCAGGAGCCCAGGAAAGGCACAGAGAGACTCTTGGGGAGGGATCTTCCCTTTCTCACCTATGAGTAGAGGAAAGGACAGTTTGTTCTGCTACCCCAGTCGGGTTCAACAGGGCCTAAAGGGTAGGAGGTTCAAGACCTCTCATCTCCTCTCCCCTTGAACCACCTTCCTCCAGAAGGTCCTTAATGTGAGCTTAATGCAGTCTCTGGATCTCCTTCAGATGGTGCATTGCCTTTGTCATCCATCACTGACTGGGTGGAGAGTGACTCTGCCAGTCAAGGAAATTGGGAAGTTCCAAGCAGAGTCCTGGTGGACACTGAGACTTCTCCCCCTGCCACGGGGCCCAGTTCTCATGGGAGAGCTCTCTCCTCCTCCTGGACTGTAGCCTGGAGGAACTGCAACATCACAGAGAAGGAATGGTGACCACAGGCAAAAGATCTAGAAGGGGGAGTATGGGAGGCACACTTGGTCGGCAGCGCCTGCCACTACATATCTCAGCATTCAGCACCGCCCAGGCTCCCAGAATTCTGTGAAGGCTCTTTTTGTTACCACTTATTGCATACTCAATCTACACTTAACTGGTTTGAGGTGGGTACTCCCAAACCCATTTTACAGTTGGGTTGAGGCTGCAGTATCCAGATTGGAATCCAGGTCTGATTCCAAGCAGTAATTGCATTGAACATCCCCCGCTGCATGGCTGATTGCATGGAATATGCCCCAATGAAGTTTGTCTAATGAAAAAGACAACATTTCAGAGATCTTCACCCTCAGACACTTCACCTGAGACTGCCAGCTCTATGGAAAGGAGTGTGCAGAACATTAAGCCTTTGCCTCACTGAGGAGGCTTTGCCTGGGCTTAGAAATTAGAAGGACAGGTTGGTCTCTCACTCTTCTGCTGCTGCTGCTCCTGTCTTTGGAGATGCCAGCAGTGAAAAGGAGGAAAGCTTTTGCCCTAAACTTACCATAAAACATGGACCACAAACCTGGATATTCAGCAAAAAGGAAGGAAATTTTTGTGGTACCAATTATCCCAGAGTCTTCCTTCTCTCCTGGAAAGTCACTTTGCCACTTCTGGAGCTGAGCCACCCACCACCACAATCACCATAGCAGTTTTCTTCTTAGGTTCACACAGGTTCCTCATTTCCCTGGGTGAGGTTGTCCGGGCTGACTCTCATGCCAGCCACTACTCCAGACTTTGTTCCTGCAACTGACCATTGCCAGAACCCAGACATTGGGTCCAAGCTCCTCACTTGGGAAAAAAAAGGAACGTCAGCACAGAGAGCCTGGCTGGGGTTTCCTAGCATATTAGAGGTCTGCAGCACTGGGGCCAACCTCAGAACCATGTTGCCCCACTCTAATTCTAACACCAGGTCTGCATCTCCACATTCCTCTTTGCTTCTCCCCCCACCCCCACCTCCCTATTCTTGGTCTTTTTCTCTCTCTCCCTCTCTCTCATCTCTTAGGATGGTGGTTTATTCCCATCCAGCACCTGCAGGAGTTTGTGAAGCTCCTGCTCCAGTGTAAACTGACCTTCAACCCCAGCACTGGGCTTTATTTATTGAAACCACTTCTCTTGGTGGGGATATAGGGGGGAGGGTCACGAGGAGGTCAGTGGAGACCAGCAATTCACAATGGAAGGTATTTTGGTGGGAGGAGGCCAGTGGGATTAGAAGAGTGGGATCTACGCCACCGACTGCATCCTCCAAAGCATTTGAAAAAAAAAAAAAAATCGACATCAGATCTGCTAAAACTGAAAACCTGAGTCTCTAAGGTGGGTGAGGCTTAACCTGAGTTCCCAGCCCCGCTCCCTGACCTCTGTAACTGGGGTCTGGGTGGGGCAGCTTGAAGAAGAGGATCTGAAAGCAGGATGGTTGGGGTGCAGATCCTTGGCAGCAGCTGAGCCACAGCTGAACCCCATATCTGCGCAGTGGGAGAGTGGGGGGTGGTAGGAACACCGAAGACACCAGAAGCTGCCGGAGGATCGCACAGCCTTGTGGCTTCCTGAGTGACAGCAACCCAGAAGAGGAGGTAGGCACGTTTACTCTTGTAAAGACTCCCCCAACTCCAGCTTTCATGGCAAATAATATTTAAAAATAAAAAAATGACACGAGGGGTCTCCAGTTATTACCTTGCCGCAACACTGCCCGTTCTGAGATTGGTGGTACTTTAAGGAAATCATTACATTACACAGGGAAAGTGTATAGAATAAAATACTTTGTATCTTATGTATACTTTGTATCTTATGTAAAATAAAATACTTGGTATCTTAAAATGCTTCCTATCTTATGTAGAATAAAATACTTTTTATCTTATGTATACTTTGTATCTTATGTAGAATATAATACATTGTATCTTATGATACAAGACAGAGAGGCAATTAAGGTCAACACCTGGTAATTTCAAGTGCGCTGTCTCGGTCTTGGCCAGCTAAGAAGCAGGCACCAAGGAGGATCACATCTGTGAGGCTCGCTGCACAAACCGGCCCCGCAGGCTCGAAGAGCCCCAGGCGCCCCCCCAGAGCAGGGGCCCAAATGAACACGAAGCGTGTTCTAAGCCGGGAGCGCAGCCTCGAACTAATAGAGAGCTCTAGTGTAAAGCTTTTCCTTCTCACTACATGGGCTCAGCTTTATTTGTTTGCCAATTTAAACATATTATTTAAACACTGATGTTTCTTTTCCAGCTCCTAGTGAAACGTGTAGCTTGACAAGAAATTGATGGGGTTCTTCATCTTTTAGTCAATGTCTGCTATTGAAAGGTGAGGCTGCTGCCTTTTCACAGCAAGGGGAAGTAAAATATTTGACTTTGGGCCACAAGTTGGCCGCCATATAGGGGCAAAGCAAGTTGCTGATTCTGCCCATGTCCAGGTATCCAGGACAGGAAGCATTTATTTGTTATGCCACCAGATGATACTGGTTAAAATCAAGCATGGATGACAGAAAAAGAGTCAGACTCACTGGGTTTGGAAGCTCAAAGTTCTCAAGTATCTGAGACCCTGTCCACTGTGCCAGAGCATCTTTCCCATCCAATTCTTCACTCAGTCCATTGGCCCATTCATTCCATAAAACCTTTGTTTTCCTAGTGCACCTAGCTAAACCAAATCTCTCAGATTCTCTCACTTGGGGACTTTGGATGTGGTGGATATGGTCTCTAGATTCAGGAATTAAGCTAGCCTGGCCAGTCTCCGGGCTGGGGTAGTTAGATGACTGACTCAACAAATCTTTATTGAAAGTCTACTATGGTGCAGGCTTTGCTCTGGCAGCAGGAACCACAGCAGTACCTACCCTCAGGGAGCTACTAGACCAGTAGGGGAGAGAAAAAATGAATAAGAAACAAATGGAATTTGCTGTCAGTATGTGATAAGAACCTGGCAAGGCATCGAGAAGAAGGTGTGGACCTAAGAAGGGCAGGGCTCAGTTGTTTGTGAAAGGCTGCAACATTCTCAACAGGCACTCCAGGAGTCTGCTCTGGACTTGCCACCACAGGTAGTATCCAGTGGTGGCTGTTGCATTTCTTTTCTTTGATCTACGATTCTGGTAGGAAACCAAAATTACAGCATTTAGAAAGTGGTCAGAGTTCCTGCAAATCTTGCTAGTCATCTAGCAAAAGCAAATGCTGCCAATGAGGCTGCTTCATAGTTAAAAGCAAACTCACTGCAAGGTAAGCTAAGCAGTTTTCTTCTGTGGTCCATAAAATAAGGAAAATTTTTTTAAAAAAAATCACACAAATGCACGACTCTTAAAGCAAAACTTTTCTCTGATGTTAGCTCTTGGTATAGCTGCTGGAAGTCCCAAAAGCAGCTACCCAACAGTGCTCTCCAATCGAATTTTAATTTTAAGTAATGAATGTAATCTCCCTCTAGGCATGCCAGTAAATTAGTTGGCAGTCCAAAGCATAATTTTAAAATTTGGGGGGAAAGCAGAAAGCTGATACAATGAAAAACTGCTGGTAGAATATATTTTTATTTTCTTTCCAAGTGTAGGATATGACATTATTGTTATTAAAACATCTGTTAAACAGTGCTATGTAATTTGAGGGTAATCACATATGAATAACCAAAGTTAAACCACCAGGGACTACTGAGAGACCCTGGGAAAGTCCCTGGGTGTGTGGAGGGAAGGGTGCGAGTAGATTGGAGGGCACTGGCTGGCCTGGGACAGAGAAGCTAGACACTGGTAGACCCTTCAGGAAGGATTTAGGTTTAAGCTGTCAGCTTTGAGGCAAGAGATGAAATAGTTGACTTTTCCAAGCCCCATCTGCTTCCACCACTGCTCTCCATTAAGGTGCGCTTCTGCTGATGGAGAGGAATCCAGGTCCTGACGTACCCTCCCTCACCCAGGTTTCCAGCCTCTCAGCTCTAGCACACAGGACAAGTAGGCCGGTGGGGAAACGCCGGGATCGCAAAGCACTCTACTGAGTCTGTGGCACCTAGTAGGACCTCAACTGCTCAGGTCCTTTTTGCTCTAAGGCAAACCTAAGAGCAGTCACGTTTCCCTCTAATTTTCCAACTCTTTGTGGGAAGCGTGCATTGCCACTCCCTTCCCTAGGCCCCTACCCCTACGGGTTTTAAAGTAGAGGTCCGGTAAAGCCTGAGGATCTTTGAGCAGCACGGAGCGGAGACCGCGCTCCCTAGGAAGAGGATCGGCGGGCCGAGGAGGGACCGGCTGGGGCTGAGCACATCCTCCAACAGGCGCTAACCGGTTTGAACAAAACAGTAACTCGGGGGCCACCGGGAGGCAGACCTGGGCGGGGGCATCATAACCGGCTCCTGGGGCCTCGGGGGAGATGGGTTACCGTCCTCCGCGAGGGCCTGGAGGGCACTTCTTCCTTCCAAGGCTGTCGATTGCCCAGCAAGGGAAATCGCCTTTTTCAATCTTTCTCATTTGAATACATGAAAATGCGAGTTGATTTTGGCAAGGCGATGCTCTCCCACGGCCAGAGGGACGGTTCTGTCGCCCGCGGGAGAGGCCGGGTGGGGAACAGCTCCGGCTCCGACATCCGGCTGCAGGTGAGCTAGGTCCGCGCCCGGGGCCGCTCAGAAACCTGGCGGCGCTTAGGCAGCAGTAGGGGAAAGGACAAACCCAGTGGCTGTTTTTGTTTGCTTCAACAAAATAAGCGAAAGCTCGGGATATGTTTGTGTGTTGCTTTTACACACACAGACACAGACACGGGCACACGCACAAGCACATGCACACACAGCTGGGAAAGGATATGACTGTACAGAACTGCCTGCAAAGCCCCGTCAAGTAGTCCCAGGGCCTCTACATACTAGAAAGTTGTGAATTGATCCCTTAAAGATTTAAGGATGGAAGGAAGGGAGAGAGGAAGGAAGAAAAATAAAAAGGCAGCGAGGGAACCGAGTTCGAACCCTGGCCCGGCCCTTGCTTCTCCTCTCGCGCTGGGGACCGCTGTCTCTCGGGGCCCTGGCCCCTTCCCCACCTCGGCGCACACGTCCAACTGCGAAGGCCAGGCACACGCAACTGTGACCCCTTGTTTCCAGCGTCTCAGGACTTCCTCACTTCTAAGCTGAGCCGGGTCCCAGTCGGGGTCGGCTTTGAACCGTGTTAACGACCACAGGTCTTAGTTTCATTGCATCCGATTCTCCCTTGCAGAAGAAGGACTTAAGCTTCTTATCTGGGTGGGGGGCGGGGGCCCGCGGGGTAAGTCGGACCACCCCACACCAAGCGTGTCTGGGCCGCTGCGGCCGCCACCTGACAACAACCCCGTCCGGGGAAGGGTAGGCAAGGAAAGCGGGAGGCGAGGCAGCCACAGAGGGAAGCTCTGGTGAGACTCCAGTGGGACCGCAGAGCCCCGCAGGCCCGGGTCCTGCTTTCTGCCCACCCTGCGGTCCTGCTAAATGGCAAAGACCCGGTCGCCGCGAGAGGCCGCCGGCTGGGCCAGAGGCCGGAGTCCGCGGCCTTTCCTTCCACCTTCCGCCGTCGTCGCCCTCTGCTTCTCCCTGCCTGGTGAATATCTGCGGAAGGGGCTCCCAGCCAGATTCTGCTGGGAAGTGTAAGCTGAGGCAGCCCAGCGTGGTCAAAGGACCTAGTGCCACCCGGGCACTGCGGGACTGCGCCAGGAGCAGGCCCCACAGGTGTAGCAGGCGCAGCTTCCGGGAAGGGCGGAGCCGCTTCCTCCGCTGGCGGCCACCTGGAGTACCCGCGCACCCTACCGTCCTCACTGCCGCCGCTAACCTCCACTTGAGGAGCCCGCCCTCTCGGCGACCTGGACGGCTCCAGGCTGTTGCAGACCCGTCCCTACCCAGGCAACTTTAGCCTGGGACACGCCAGGAGACGCCAAGTGTCTGCCTTCGTCGGTTCCCTGCCCTGAGTCCACCCAGCCTCCCCAGAGCTGAAGACAGGCCTGGTTTCCTCCAACGAGCAGCACAATCCTTGCAAAGCACAGTTTGCAATAGTGTAGGTGCCTGTTTGGGAAAAGCGGCTGGAAAAGAACAGCCTGCAGCCGCTGGACTTGGCTACCGACTGGCCAGCAATCCAGACAGCAGCATTAATTTATGTATGTATGTATGTATGTATGTATGTATGTATGCATGCATTTCCAAGTCAAAGACCCAATACGACTCTGCTGATTCGCCTTTAAACTTCGGGGAAAGTGACTGGTTGGCATTTGGGTATACTAGAACTTCACCTCCTAAATTTGTTAGGGGTCTTGCAGTGCGCTCACTGAGATGGAGAGAGTCTGGGAGCTGGCCGAACTGTCATCTCTCCTTCCACCTCGGCCTAGGCTCTAAGAACCTAAATTCCTGGCTGTGGTTTGCCTGCGGAGTTCAACCCACTATCGCCTGGCGGTGCTCCCTGGAGTGCCTGCGGAAAATTTCAGCGATCCCTCTCCACAACAGGAGGCGCTGTGTTTGTGGAGAGGGATCCATCCCCACCCCCTACCCCCGCACCAGGCCGCGAACCTGTGATCCCCGAGCTGGATTAAGGCTCTGAAGCTGACAGAGTCCATTCTGCACCACCGGTCTTGGGCTTTGAAGAAGCCTAGGAGAAATTTCGCTCTGGCCATCACGCTATGAACAGTGGATGTTTTTTTCTTAAGTCAGCTTGTTTTCTTTTAAGATTAGACTTAGTAAGTTTGGGAAATGGGCTAAAATAATATTTGATATTGTAATTGAGCCCCCTCCGTAAGGTGACAGTGTTTTTACCCCGCTTAACGCACCAGATTTTTGTGCACCATAAAAGCCATTACTATCTATAAATTGTTACTATTGGTAGAAAATACCCTAGACTTGCTCGATGTTATTGAAGAGCCAAGAGAGTGTTGGAGAATCACCTCCAGAAGGAACAAGGAAGCTCATTAGCACTGAAAGTCCCCCCACCCCCATCAGGCCAAGGAAGCTAAGCATCCGTGTACTTTACAAATGGAACTAAAGTCAGCTGCTGATGGAAACTTTGCACAAAAGCATTAGTTTCTGACACACAATTCGCAGATACATTTACACAAACTGATGGGACAACTTGCAGTTACAGGAGCAGGTTGCAGTAGGGAGGGTTCCTGCCCTACTGAGTTCCAGGTGAAGCTAATTTCATTCATTCCTTTCCTTATGATGTGACATTTCACCCACCACCCTTTTTGAAAAAAAAAAAAAGTTGTAATCCAATGCTTTTATCTTTTTTTATTTCCTTAACTGCACATCTTCACCCTCTCTGCTCCCCTGCTGACTTAAGAGAGTTGTTTGGTTCAGGGACTTAAAGTGATTCTCTTGCCAGATTTCAAGTAAGAGAGATTTAAAAGAACAAAGCACAGGGAAAAAGGTATTTGTTTGGAAGACAAGTTAAAACACATTTCTTAAATTGAGATTAATAGCAGTTTAAAAACTTTGCTAAACAAGAAGATTTTGCGGATTCTTAATTACTTTAGAAAGATTTTATTTTATTGTTACTTAAGGGAACCTAGTGCTTCTACAGGCAGTAGAACACACACAGGGTCACAGACACTCAGAAACTAACACACTCAGTCACACGTGCTCGGAAATACACAAACGATCACACACTCAGAAACACATGCACCATTTCCCAACTTATCACCAAGTCATTGCCTATCACCCAGTCACTTCAGTAGTTCTCTCTGCCATGACAAGTGGGCAATCCGCCACCCACGGCCCCATGAAAGTCAAGAGACTCTGCGTGGGGGAGACTCTCCCACCGACGTCCAGAACCGATTAGGAACCAAGCGAGCCCCTGAGATCCCAGCCCGGTCTCTCCGGTCACAGACAGGATCAAACTCCCCTGCAAGCCATCTCGGGCTTCTGCCTGGAAGCTCTTTCGCAGTGCAGATGCGTTCACGCGCCCGGGCCCTTGCGCTCCCAGCTAATGCGCGTGTTATGGAAGATGTCCCCTCCCCCTGACCTTTTCCTATCAGAAACCAGACGGTCGTCTACAGCTCAGTCCCTGAGGCAGCTGAAGGGGGGCGGGAGGAGGAGCCCGGCAGAGGGAGGACCGCCCGACTTGGGTCCGCCTGCCCTATCCCACAGACATCTGCTCTCAGTTTCTTCCTCTTTATGGTCGCTACAGATGACAAGGGGAGAGGAGCGGACCGAGGCTGGGGGAGAAAAAAAGTTATGTCATAAAGATATAAACCATAAAGGTGACTCACCTGCTCTTAGCCGCAGGTACGAGTTTGTGGCAGCGCCTCCGCTCTGCTAGCCAGGAGCTCAGGTCGGCCTAACGTCATTTGGCTCGGCTGACTCAGATGGTCGGGTTTCTAGTGACGAAGCAAAAGTGGGGCTTTTTTCCCTTTTCTAGTCTGAAGCCCAGAGGAAAGAAAAAAAAAAATATCTGTATTCTCCAGTCTCCTGGGGTTGAACTTTGAGTCAGGAATCAGGAAGGAGGGGGAAGGGAGCAGGAGGGGCGCGAGACTGGGACACAGTCGGAGCTCGGAGGGTGGCCAGTACCTCTGGGGAGGAACCCCGGTGTCACTTAGCCCACAAGGTCTCTAAGCTCGGGCTCCGACGCCACCGCCCCCGGCCTTCTCTGGCTGCGAGATTCCCATCCAGAGTCCTAGCCAGCCTGCCCGGCCCCGCCTATTTTTTTCTTTTTCCAAAGGGGGTTACACCCCCTCCCACCCCATTTCCCTCTTTCCCTAGCCTCCGGGCTTAAACCAATTACACTGCTTTGCAAACAAAGTGAGGGCCGGGCTTGGGGGAGGGGGCTCAGGGGAGGGGGCGCGCGGCCGCAGCGGCGGCGTGGCGGGGCGGGAGGCGCGGCGGCCGGACTGGCAGGCGGCCGCCTTGCAGGTGCACCTCGGGCTTTGTAGGTGCGAGCGTCTTTGTGCGGCGGACAAATGGGGAGAGGACGAGGAGGTGGGCACTCGAGCGACGTAAGATCCACATCAGCTCAACTGCACTCGCCTCGCAGAGGCCGCCCGCTCACTTCCCGCGGAGGCGCTCCCAGGCGCCCCGCTCCGCGGCAGCCGCCTGCCCCCTGCGCTGCCCCCGCCCGCGGCGCCGCCGCCGCCGCCACCGCGCACGCCGCGCCCCGCAGCTCCGGACTTGCTCTTCGCCCGGGTGGCGTTGGGCCGGCGCGGGCGCTCGGGTGATTGCAGCGGCTCGGCTCCCCTCCCCCGCCCCGCGCCGTGCAGCGCGGCCGCCCGTCGCTTCGCACAGGGCTGGATGGTTGCGTCGGGCTGGGTGGCTCCAGGATGTTAGGGACTGTGAAGATGGAAGGGCATGAGACCAGCGACTGGAACAGCTACTACGCGGATACGCAGGAGGTGAGAGACTAGGAGAGGCGGGCGGCGGGCAGGGACCCCCTGGAGCCCGTGTCGGGGGAGGCCGGGGAACGGTGGGTGCCGGGCAGGGCAGGCAGGAGGGCCGGGGGAGCCTCCTCGGTGCCACCGCTACCTGCCCGCTGATGTGGCCCCGGCCGGGCCTCGGCCGGGCCTGGAAGCGGGACCTGCTGCCCTAGTCTGTCCCGACTCTCGCAGCCGGCGAGAGAGTTTTAGGAAACTCCAGGCTTTGAAAACAGCGGCTCTGGGAAGCGCTTGCCTCTTCCCAGCGGAGAGGGGGAGCGGGAGCCGGGCCCAGGGTGTCGCTGGCGGGAGAGCGCGGGCGCGAGTTAGAAGCAACTCTAAGAAAGCCGGAGCACGCCCGCAAGGCGACCTCTTCCTCCCGTCGTTTAATTCAAAGACCTCTTCTAATTAAAGCGCCCTGCAGCCAAGTTGAGTGTCTCAATAATGAAACGATTTCTAAATTTCGTAAAACTTGTTCTTCAAAAGCCCTGTTTGGGGAGTAGTGTGTTTCTTTTTCTCTAAAACCGCTGGGTGGCGCTAGTGCGACCAGCATCTTCTTTAGAACTCCGGGCCCAGAACCTGTTTCTCTTCATTGTTCCCTTAGTGGCACGTTCTTGGGGTTTATTTTACAATGTGCATAAAAGGATTACAGGGAAAACCAGGTACAGGCAGAACTGCCACCTATTAAAAGTATTTTTGTGGAAACAGCTGGCGATTACCCCCCAAAAGTTTACCGTTATTGAAAACCCGTATTGGAACTGCCTGGGATAATTTTGGGAAGAGAGAAAGAAAATAAAACCCCAAGGTAAAAAATACTTCTAAGACGTGGACAGAAAAATATAGAATCAGGTAATATTTTGATGGTAACTAATTTATTTAGATTCATATATTCACAAATTTACCTCTGAGTTTATTTGCATACCATAGTTTAGTGGGTGTTCCTATTTAAATCTATTCTCCTGTTTTCAAAAGGGCTCATATTTGCTGATGAAAGTAAACTTAAGGACGTAATTATTCCTTATTAAATTATTAGAGGAGTACTTTTTAACATCCCTAGGTTCTGTATTTTTAAAATACTATACCTAATGCTTCCCCACATTGCTATGGATAAGGATTTTCGCTTGTTGATGATTTTAAAAAGAGCTCAGAGGTCTCAGAGGTTTAATTCTGATGTAGTAATCTCGACCCCACCATTCTATCAAGACCTCTATCGAAAAGTGTTTTCTTACATGTTAAAGCTGAGAATTAGCAAATACAATAGCATTAAGAAAAAATAAGTAGAATTTGATTTTAGAATTTTAAATTATTCAAGACTACTCACGGAGTTTCAAAATCCAGGCATTGAAATCATCATCAGCAATATATCAATATGGGGAAAAAATGATTTGTTTTGACAAACTGTGTCACCAAATTTTTCAAACAGGGGACTGTGAAGTGGTGACAAAATTAATGCAAGTTTCTGAATAGCTTGCAGAGGTGTACAGGTAAAGTCACGTTAAAATCAAAAGTATATAGCACGTTGAAATTATTATGGCACCCTCTCCCAGCCCTTTCTGTTTTTAGTTTTATTTTTCCAAAACTTATTTAATTTCTGAGTTTGCTTCCCTTTTAACATTACAGTTGCTACAGGTAGGTAGAAAACACTACTTCTAAATATGATAAACAACAAAAAGTCACCAAAGGCAATAAACTCCTAGGACAGTAAAGCCAGTTGTAGGGAAATAAATGATTCAGGGGGTCCCACGTCCATAGATGATTTGCTCTATCAGGGAGTTTCATTAACAGCCTCCTAGAACAACCGAAACCGCTGTGTGGTCAGCCAGGCCTACAGACTCAGGCGAAGAGGGCGTGGAGTTGGTGGTTCCCTGTGGTCCACCCCAGTGGGCTTGTGACGTGGAACCCATTGCACCCTAAGGGTGAAGTGAATAAGCGGAGGGTCAGAGATTAATTCTATTTTTGGAGTTTTAAAGACGATTTGCCCCAAAGAGCTCTTTGCTGAGGCTGGTTGGGGTGGATACTTAGGATACCGCCCGGTGTGGATGGAGGAGGCGATGAAGGGGTCCTGGAAGCCAGCCCCTGAGCCTGGCATGTAAGGCGATTACACATCTTCCTGGGGACATACTTTCTGTGAGCGCTTATCTTTTCGTGCCTGCCATGCTAGGATTTTCCCCGTGCTGTGCGAGACGCCTTTGCTCAGTCTGGGGAGGGCGCCTAGCCATTTTCCCGGGTGGGGGTGTCTCGTGTTCTGCAGAAATGCTCTGCACTTGCCCCCGTGTTCGCTGCGGGCGGCAGCCCTCCTGCGCCCACCACTAACCCCGCCCTCCGGGGCCTCTTCACTCGCTGTCTCCGCTCCAGGCCTACTCCTCCGTCCCGGTCAGCAACATGAACTCAGGCCTGGGCTCCATGAACTCCATGAACACCTACATGACCATGAACACCATGACCACGAGCGGCAACATGACCCCAGCGTCCTTTAACATGTCCTATGCGAACCCGGGCCTGGGGGCTGGCCTGAGTCCCGGCGCGGTGGCCGGCATGGCGGGGGGCTCGGCGGGCGCCATGAACACCATGACGGCAGCCGGGGTGACGGCCATGGGGACGGCGCTAAGCCCCGGCGGCATGGGCGCCATGGGCGCGCAGCCGGCAGCCTCCATGAACGGCCTGGGCCCCTACGCGGCTGCCATGAACCCGTGCATGAGCCCCATGGCGTACGCGCCGTCCAACCTGGGTCGCAGGAGCGCGGGCGGCGGCAGCGACGCCAAGACGTTCAAGCGCAGCTACCCGCACGCCAAGCCGCCCTATTCGTACATCTCGCTCATCACCATGGCCATCCAGCAGGCGCCCAGCAAGATGCTCACGCTGAGCGAGATCTACCAGTGGATCATGGACCTCTTCCCCTATTACCGGCAGAACCAGCAGCGCTGGCAGAACTCCATTCGCCACTCGCTGTCCTTCAATGACTGCTTCGTCAAGGTGGCGCGCTCCCCGGACAAGCCCGGCAAGGGCTCCTACTGGACGCTGCACCCGGACTCCGGCAACATGTTTGAGAACGGCTGCTACTTGCGCCGCCAGAAGCGCTTTAAGTGCGAGAAGCAGCCGGGGGCCGGTGGGAGCGGGGGCGGAGGCACCAAGGGCGGCCCTGAGAGCCGTAAAGACCCCTCGGGCGCCGCTAACCCCAGCACCGACTCGCCTCTACACCGGGGGGTGCACGGAAAGGCTGGCCAGCTAGAGGGCGCGCCGGCCCCTGGGCCCGCCACCAGCCCCCAGACTCTGGACCAGAGTGGGGCGACTGCGACAGGGGGCGCCTCGGAGTTGAAGACTCCAGCCTCTTCATCTGCACCCCCCATAAGCTCCGGGCCCGGGGCGCTGGCCTCTGTGCCCCCCTCTCACCCAGCACACGGCCTGGCTCCCCACGAGTCCCAGCTGCACCTGAAAGGGGACCCCCACTACTCCTTTAACCACCCGTTCTCCATCAACAACCTCATGTCCTCCTCGGAGCAGCAGCACAAGCTGGACTTCAAGGCATACGAGCAGGCACTGCAGTACTCGCCTTACGGCTCTACGTTGCCCGCCAGCCTGCCTCTTGGCAGCGCCTCAGTGACCACCAGGAGCCCCATTGAGCCCTCAGCCCTGGAGCCGGCATACTACCAAGGTGTGTATTCCAGACCTGTCCTAAATACTTCCTAACCCCCCGGGACTGGGGGGTTCGTCTGGCATGGCCATGCTGGTAGCAAGAATGAAAAAATTCAACAGCAAACAAAACACAAACCAAACCGACAACAGCATAATAAAATCCCAACAACTATTTTTATTTCATTTTTCATGCACAACCCTTCCCCCAGTGCAAAAGACTGTTACTTTATTATTGTATTGAAAACTCATTGTGTATATTACTACAAAGACAACCCCAAACCAACCATTCTTTTCCTGGGAAGTTTAATGATCCACACGTGTATATATAAAATTCGCCTCCTTCCTTGCCCCCCTCCCTTTCTTCCCTCTTTCCCCTCCAGACAACATTCTAGTCTGTGCAGGGTTATTTAAAACAAAACAAAACAAAAAAGGAAGATGGTCAAGTTTGTAAAATATTTGTTTGTGCTTTTCCCCCCTCCTTACCTGACCCCCTACCAGTTTACAGGTCTGTGGCAATACTCTTAACCATAAGAATTGAAATGGTGAAGAAACAAGTATACACTAGAGGCTCGTAAAAGTGTTGAAAGACAATACTGCTATGTAGCAAGACATAAACAGATTATAAACATCAGAGCCATTTGCTTTTCAGTTTACATTTCTGATACATGCAGATAGCAAATGTCTTTAAATGAAATACATATATATTGTGTATGGACTTGATTATGCACATGCTCATATGTGTAGACATCCTTCGTATATTTACACAACATATAGAGGTAATAGATAGGTGATATCATGATGCATTCTCAAGAGTTACTTGACTGAAAAGTTACAAGGACCCCAACCCCTTTGTCCTCTCTACCCACAGACTGCCCTGGGAATCAATTCCTCAGGAATTGCCCTCCAGAACTCTGCTTCTTGATTTGCAGAGTGCCATCCATGGTCATGTCATTCTGAGGTCACATAATGTGTAAAATTAGCTTCTATGGGTGTGTACCATTTAAAGAATATTTTCTTCCAGAAAAATGGAATATTATGATGTTGGAGGAGAGATAAGTTATAGGGAGCCGGATTTCAAAACGTGGTCCAAGATTCCAAAATCCTATTGATTGTGGCCATGTTAATCATTGCTATCATGTGCTTGTTTCATCCAGTGTTAATGCACTTTCCACAGTTGGACATGGTGTTAGTATAGCCAGACGGGTTTCATTATTATTTCTTTTTGCTTTCTCAATATTAATTTATTGCATGGTTTATTCTTTTCCTTTACAGCTGAAATTGCTTTAAATGATGGTTAAAATTACAAATTAAAATGTTAATTTTTTCAATGTGATTGTAATTAAAAGTATTTTGATTTAAATAACAAAAATAATACAATATTTTAAGCCGTGGAAAATGTTCTTGATCATTTGCAGTTAAGGACTTTAAATAAATCAAATGTTAACAAAAGAGGATTTTTGTTATTTTTCTTCACTTAACTAAATCCGAAGTGGATATTTTAAATACGATATTTTTCAAATTCTAGAACTGAATATAATGACAAAAACAAAAATAAAATTGTTTTGTTTTTGATTTTAACGAATGTCTATCTAGTAAAAAGCAATGAAAGAAAATCAAGTAAAGTGCATAAATTGAATTAATACTCCAAGAATTGAGATTTTTATGATTCTTTGTTCCCAGTGATGTTTACTTCATTTTTTTCTCACACCGGCTTAAGCCTTCTGTGCTTCCTTTGAGCCTTTCCACTACAAAATCAAATATTAATTTAACTACCTTTCCTCCTCCCCCAATGTATCACTTTCCTTTATCTGAGAATTCTTCCAATGAAAATAAAATATCAGCTGTGGCTGATAGAATTAAGTTGTCTCCAACAGCGACTCCTGAACCCTCTTCTCATTAAAAGAGAAACAAAACTTAGCCATCAGGGTAGCTCTGGAGGAGGTGGGAGGAGGGGAGTTAATTCGCTCTGGCAGGGGCAGCGTTGTGCCGACAAGACAATTTAGGTTGGCCCCTATTTTGCATTTTGTGAAGAAATTTTTAAAATTTTTATTCAAAAATATCTTACCTAAGTACTTAAAGTTGATTATTTGTTTGCCTTCTAAGGACTTTTAAATGCAACGTCACACCCCTTAGTTGCTTGGGATCACAAAATGAGTAATCTCCTTTGATAGCAGGCTCCCTTTCCAGTCCACCTATTTCTTTGTAAGTCTTGTTCGGATTGACATCAACAATAACAACACCAGCTCAAGCAGAGGCCGGCCTGCCTGAGCCCTTGTGTATGAACTCCATCCTCACCAGGGCTTGAACTTGGACAGCCTTTACTTTGATCGCCCCACTCGACACCGGGGACAAGATAAAAAGAGCTGTGTGAGTCGCTTAATTATAGCGTAATTGCCTTCCCAGATGAGAGAAAGGGTGCCATGTAGCACTTGAGAAAAAACCAGAAATCCCACACCCCAGCTCACTTCAACTAATGAAAGGAGGAGATGAGGGAAATTACTAGTTTGAGTAATTTCAAACCCTGGTTTGGAGGCCTCGCAAGGACATTAAAGTCCCCAAGAGAGGAAAAAGCTTCCAATCCCAACCGTTACTCATATTTACATAAGGTAAACAAACGTTGGCAAATTCAGCTTCCAAATGTAATATAAAGGCGTGGGCTTAGGCCTGGGAATCCCGCCCCCACTGAATCTAAGATGTCTAACTTCTGTGCTGTCCCCTTTCTCATTTTCAACGTAAAAGAAACATCAGTGCCTTGCCTTCACCCCACAAAGCTTAAGCTAGCCTTAGTTCTTGCTCTCTTACTTGCCGGAGACTTTTTCTAGTTAAGCGGTGAAGGGGGCACTTTGGAGGCCTGCCTCGGGAGTTGGGCTGCGGGGAGGCTGCAGGCTCAGCCCTACCTCGCGGGCTTCTCGCGGTTCTCAGATCGCACACTCAGCCACCTCTGGGCGATGCGACCTGCCGCCCGCGCGTTACGACGCGCGCGGGTTGGCGTCCAGGACAGCTGGTTGCCAGGGAAGGCGGACAGAGCAGGACAGCAAGCATCTCGAGGTGACAAGTGCAGTTAGTTCTTCATTGTTTGGGCATTTTCCCTTCCAAGCGAATAAATCTCCTGTTGAGCCCGGGACCTAAAAGTCAACAAAGAAGGCCAGCCGCCTCGTTACGGCTCCAGCGGCCCCGGCTGCCCGCGTTACCGCGGCTGCTCCCGCTGCGTAATCCCTTCCTCGGAAACCCCAACACACAAACGCCCGGGCGCCCGGGTCGGGGCGTTCCGGCCCAGGGCCAGGAGGAAAACATCTGTGGTTCCGAGGGAGTGCGGGGACCCTCCCCGAGAGCGCCGCCTTTCTGCCACGACCCACCCCATCCACTTTTCGTCTCGGTGTTTCCACATTTCTTCACCTCGCCAGCTCTTGAAGACCAGGGCCGGAAAGGGCCTGCTGACCGCCCCGCCGCGTTGTCCCGCTCGCAGGATTTAGGAATTTCGCCCGAGAGGGGGAGGGGTCCTCGGAGAGGGGAGGGAGGGGGCGGGGAGGGGCGAGGAGGGAAAGCGTTCCTCCCGACCCGAGTGTACAGCTCCGGAGGCACTCGGATCCACCAACGCCATCGAGAAAACACTTCCAGAAAAAAAGGAAAAATAAATGTTTTGGGAGTGTCAGGGGAGGAGAGCTGCAATTGTTACTCTCACCTTGCGTTTGGGAAGCGCAGGTCTGAAACATTTTTAAGGTGATAAAAAGAGAACCAAAGATAGGAAAGAAGAAAAGCTCATCGGTTCTATTCAGCAAAAACTAAACAACTCTCAAGTGTTCACAAGTAGAAGGAAGCTCCGTCCATTTTCTACATGATGACTAATACTGTGTTTAAATCAAAGACAAAATTTAATTTCCATTGTCCCTTTGTGATCCCCCTTATACAGATTAAACTGGTGAGAATTATTAGGGAAGGAGGGATTAAAACAAACAAGATCCTATTAAAGCTCCTAACCTCTGTTTTCATTTTCTGAAGGCTAGATACCTGATTGATTTCACTGTAAGTATAAAACACATTATTTTTATCAGAAGTCTAACAGATTTGAATGAGCCATGACAGAAAAGAAGTCCTGAAGTGATAAAAATGTAAGCCCTTGTTTTGGCATTTTGAAAAATTGGTCTCAATTCCACAAACATGCTTATTAAGTTTTTTTTTTTTTGCAAAAAACTGCTGAGATCAATACAAATTCCTTTCAATGTGAGCCAAAGTAGGAGACCTGTAGCCCAAATTAATTAACCTTTCCTCAAGATCAATTGGCTTTCTGTTGATTTAGCAGTAATATTGTAGAACATTTAGCTATAATGTATTTTAATGTGATACCTCAATGTCAAGAGGAAAAAATGTGTTGAAAAATAAAATTGCTTAAATAATTTAATATACATTTTATACATTTGTAAAAAATATTTTGCCTTCAAAAATTAAATAATTGTAATAAAGTGTGCTTTGCAACCAAATGGAGTTAAGAACATGCCTAATTACTCCAAAATAGTTATATGCAAAAAGGTGATTGTTTTAAAGATACCTAGAACTAAATAGGTAATCAAATTATGCTGAAATTGAAAAACAAAATTTTCTCAAACTAAAAGAATCGTTAGAATCAACTGATCCTCATGAGAGTAAAAATGTAAGAAAATGAAATGAAAAAACGTGAATATTTCACAATATTCCTGTTTATAAATAGAATCTATTTGGAAAGGTAAAGGATTTTTTAAAGTAGCCACTTATGCAAGTTTTATTCTCATCCACGATGTTATTTAGTGCATCCAAATAACTTTTAACAACAGATTACCTTAAATCTTCTGTTTTTTTCTTCCAAATAGTTAAGTTTGGGGGGATAACAGCCCCACTGGCTTTTCTCTTTTTAGCCCCAGCCCAGCGTGGTTCTTTGAACTTTGGCCAGCTGGGAGTGCAGCCCTCAGCTTTTTGTTCTCCACCATCATTTTACCAAGCAATACGGGGCTGGAAAATACTCGTGTCGTTCAATTTCAACTTGTAAAATGCATGCATTTTCCTATTATAAACATTTAAAAACACCCGACAAGGGAAAAATCCTCACTTGCCACCTTTCTTTTTCTATTTAACTTCCTTATTTCTTCAATTACCTTAGCTGTGACTACACTGTAAGAGCAAAGCGCATGGTGAGAGTGAGCTCACCCTTGCAGCCCCGGGAAATAAAGAGCCCTCCTTCTTCTAGGTGCCACTCTGTGATCTTTTGGGGTTCCCTATGTTCCAGTCAACCTACAGGACAGAGGCAAGATATTCTCCCTCAATATCCGGGAAGGAAAGGGCTTAAGTACAATCGTGCTGGAACACATCAGAATCCAGGTGGAACGCAGGTCAAGTCACTAGCGAAATCAAGTTAAGAACCAGGCCAGTGATACCCACGGCAGGCCTGACTCAGAGTTTAGGTGTGAGATTGCCTTGGTTTGACTTTTACGTCTCTTAACACCCGTTCAAGATTACAAATCGGGGGCTTTTTCTTTTCTTTTAATTTCTGGAACCAAGAAAAAAACAACGTGGAAATTCCCCCCAAAGCATTGCTTGGAAATACGGAACAATGAATTAAATTGGAAACCTCCTTAGTCCCCCTCTCCCCCTCCACACCTTTAAAAAGGAGTATATTTGTTACTCTTTTGCTTGCCAGCTCATATCCCGGGTCAGTTTTTTGGTTTCTCTCTCTTACACTAAAGGATTGTTTTAAAACACAAACAATTTAATGAAAAGACTGTAAGGGGCTTTGCGGCGGTTTGTATCCTTTGTATGTTTAATTTTAAAGGTCCATTATGCCCGAGGGAGGAAGAAGGTGCTCGCCTAGTCCCTTGCTCCAGGAGAGCGAAATTTCTTTGCCTGATTCAGGTGATTGGGATATTATTGGAACGTTCCCCTAGCTCTGGGTCCCACCTGGGGGACTTTGTGCCTCACTACCGCAGTCCAGCTATACACTCGTAAACCAATTGCGGCTCAACCCTGGGCGCCAACTCCCGCTGCTTCCTCCACAGCTTTTCGTAGGGGGAGACCGATTCAGGAACTCAAGCTGCAATGAGCCGTGTTGTAGCGCAGGGCCTCGTCCAGGTTTTCTCGTCTCTCCCTGGAGTCACACCGCCTTCTGCTGACACGCGCTTCCTTTGTGTCATGCCTGGCTAATATATTAATGGGGCGGATAACCCGGACCCTTCGAGGAGGGGAGGAGGGGACTGGAGATGGGAGGGCAGCGAAGGGAACCGAACAGCTCTGGTTGCTGACCCTTGGGCCAAAGAGCCCTTGGGCTGACCAGGGATGGGGGAGCGAATCGAGGAGGGGAAAGTTCACATTGGGAGCACTAAAAGTAAACTTAAATGCCTGAAACAAGTTTTAGAAAAGGTGACCTGATGCCAATGCGCGGTCCTGAGCACGAACTGCGCAGCCAGACACTGCGGATGCTCCAGAAACTGCCCCTACGGCAGAGAGGGCTGCGCGCCTGCAGCGGAGTGTCCGCACCGCCCCCCACCCCGGCCACCACCCCCGCGGCCAGGAGCTCCGCCGCGCTGTGCTGTGTGCAGAGTCACAGGTGAAAAGTCCTAACTGCGTGTCGCACGAAGGCCACTCGCGGAGTGCACACCTTCTCGGACGCAGGCTCATCAAGCTCTAGCCGAGCCAGCCACCTTAGATACTGGGTCCCAGTGCCAAAAAATAAAGACCGGCCCGCTCCCTGCCCTCAAGGAGAAGCCACCTTTCCCCACCCTCACCCCCAAAGGGTTTTGCGGCCTCCCAGTCGGAGGTCTTCACCCATCAGCCACACAGGTGGATCCCCTGCACTAAGCCAGGTGGGCGGGAGGCACTGCAGATCCCTGCCGCGAGGCCTGAAGCCCTAAGGACCCGCAGCTGGTTGCTCGCCGGGTCTCCAGTCCAGGCCTCTCGGGCCGAGCCCCCTCCCCGCTGGACCCTGGCCCGCCAGACGGTGCCCTGGTGCCTCGAGACATATGCTGCCCGCAGGCCGCGCGGCCCGACGTGGTGCTCATTGCCGAGGAGGTTCTCAGTCCATCAAAAGCCCGGGCTTTCTTCAGCCGTATGGGCCGCGAGGTGAACAAGAATGCCCGGGCCCCTTCACTTCAAAAGCAGCGATCAGGGAAAAGGCTCCCCAGAGAATTTTTTTTCCCCCTCAGCCTTTCATTCCTGATTTGAAAAAAAAAAAAAAAAGGCATCAGCAACTCCAGGGCCCGGGCGAGCCTAATGCCCTTTGATGGGGATTGAATTCATTATCTCCAATAACACAATTGTGCTTGGCCAACGAAAAGAGCAAAGCAGGGCTCTATCCCGCCGGAGGGGCCCGGCCGGGCGGGGCGGGCAGGCGAACAGCGCTCCTGGGACCCGCACAGTGGCGCAGTCCTGGCCCGCCAGGCCCGCTTCGGCGCCCTCTGGGCGCTGGGGCGCGGGCGGGCGGGAGGCTGCAGGACTAGTGGCACCGCCCGCAGGGACCACGCAGAGGGGCGGGACGGCTCTGTCGTTTGATTTAGATTTATTTTTCGTTCCTCCCTTCGCAACCATCCCCTGAGGGCGGCCTCCGCAGACTGGGTATATCCTCTCTCCTGGCCTCCAGCTGCGAAGCCAGCCTGCGTCCCTAGCTGAGCACGCGAGGTTCTCAGCATCCGGGCCGCGCCGCGCAGCCCCGGCGCAGAGCCGGCTGTACCGGCAACCTGGCACCGAAAAACTGGGCCCCCTCTGGCTTCCACGCCAGCCATTGCGGAAAGGTGCCCCAAGAGCTTGAGCGGGGACCACGAGACAGCAGATCCCTCCCCCGGGTGCAGGGGTCTGGGCTTCCGGCATGATGCCTTGTCCCCTCCTCTCCTGGGCCCGTGGACACTGCCTGGGACCACCACCTGACATGAATGTCGCCTCCTCCCGGATTCCACAGCCATCCTTGCCCTTTCAGCCACCTCCAGCCCTCGCCTTTCTGTCGTCTTGATTGTACCATGGTGGAGATGAAAATCGACTAAAACAGACGTTGCGTGTCTTGACCTCTTGTGTGTGTGTGTGTGTGTGTGTGTGTGTGTGTGTGTGTGTGTGAAAGAGAGAGAGAGAGAAGAGAAGAGGAGAGGAGAGGAGAGGAGAAGAGAAGAGAAGAGAAGAGAAGAGAAGAGAAGAGAAGAGAAGAGAAGAGAAGAGAAGAGAAGGGGGAGGGGGGAAAGAGAAAGAGAGATTATATTTTGAATCTTTAGGAATCATGAGCAAAGAAGACGGCGTCTGGTGTCTTAAGTCGCAGTTCAAGGCACTACTGAGATGCTTCCTACACAACCTTACTTCCCTCCTCCCCCATTACTGGGGAAAGTTCGGAGTGCAGTTTTGTTTTAGACAGACAAATAATAATAATAACAATTTACAGTCCTTTAAAATACAGAACACTTATTGAAATGCTCTGCGGTAGTAACTGTGGATTGGTGGTTCCTCACCAATGAGTCATGACTATCCCAACCTCCAAGCAATGGATTCTTCACCTTTCTCTTCAGAGAATTAGAGCCAGAACACACATGCTGTAGGAGGTATATAGACAGGTAGATAGCTATATATATTCACACAAATAGATATATCGACTTAGAGGAGCATCCACAAGAATTTCTCATCTGTACAACTGTCCTAAAAGCAAGGAAGTAAGAAATTGAGCAATTGCTAATTTGAGGTCAACCAAGAGAAGTGTTTCAGATTTGACTTTCAGCGAGGCATTATTTTCATCAGGAGTATAGGGATTAGTTATTTAATTCTCTTTAGCATAAAGTAGAGTAGTCTTCACAAATTCAACCCATTGACTCTGACTACAACCTTCAATGTTAAGGCCACCGAACTGGGGGTGGTGAGGTAGGGCGGTTTCTCTTGGTGTGTAAGATTAAAACACTTCAGTTCTTTGTTCCGGAGCTTTCTTTTTTCCCCTTTGTCTTATAGAGCAGCATCCTGAATGTAATTTACATTAAAACATAAATTTACTTTAATGAAGTCTGAGGTAAATAGTTTTCATTTACTTCAGAAACGATGTAAAACATTTACCTTGCAGATATTCTGAGTGTCTAATAAATAAATGCATAGGAAATTCTATTCTTTAGGTGAGTTTTAAACTCTGGATTCTACAGGTTATCAAAAAAAAAAAATGAATGACTTCTCTTTTGGACCCTTAGCCCATTTTTTATTAACTTACTAAAAATAGGTTTGAATCTTGGTGACTGGTTCATTTACATTGTGATGACTTACTTCAGTCACCTTTTATAAAATCTCTTTTGCAACATCAAGTGGAGGTTTAATCTTTGTCTTGAATTGTGCCACACACATCCCACACCTAGTGGACTGCTGTGCTTCCTTTGCATATTCATTGTCACATGCTTAGAAATACTGGGAAGAGAAAGGCATTTATACAGGGTAAATATGGCAGTGAATTAGATTTTACACATTAACAATTTGAATAAGAGTTTAACATAATATGTATAATCAGAGTAAGTTATATGTAAGTATAGCTATTTAAGAATTAATTTTCATGATATTTTGAGGACTTCAGAGGACTCAGGACCCAGGGTAAGAACTATTCCCTGCATAACAATATGTTCAAAACAACCACCAAAAAACCTTTAATTCTGACAGATAGTCACCCGACCACAGAAGCTACAGGACAGGCCTGTGGCTTATCACATAAACAATTAATCTAGTGTCTGAGCACACATAAAGGATTATGTGGCTTCAGGTGAGCAGGGCCCCATAGGATGGATGAATTACTAAACAAAAGATACTATGATTTTCACGTAGATGTCTTTGGCCATGGAACAGAATTAGGAAGAAAGGAGATGCGAAACATTTCAACAGAAATGAAAATCCAATGTAATCTAAAGTGCAACTCCAAAGCCCATTTCAGCCTTGAGAATATCTCAATCATGAAGCCATGGAAAGTAGCGATGGAAAAGACCCTTTATGTCTTCTAGTTCACTCATCGGCAAGATTACTCTCCTCAGAATATTCCCAAGCCATGTCTTGAATAGGTTTAAACATCAAGAATTGAAGGACTCCCTTCCACTTCTCGAGTTTCTTGGATAAATTATATTCATGGTGCAAAACATTTTGCCAACTGATTATTTTCTCTGTTATTTATTAAGGTAAAATTGTCTTGCATTTTAAACATGCCTCTTTTAGGATCCATTTTTATTAGTTCTCAAACCGGTTTCAGATACCCAAATGCTTGTCTCTTTATTTATTTAGCCAGCCTATACATACGTACTTTATTTAGTTCCTATATAAGATTGATCCAACCAAAATCCTAGTTGGGAAACTTCCTTTAATATGTATTAAGCATTTGATTTTCTATTCTTAATACTGAGAGTAAAATAATAAATTTAAATCTCAAATTCCTTTGAATGATACCAGCATTATAAACATGAGACTTGATCCATTTGTGAGACGTCACCCAAATGCTAAGTCGTGAAGTTTCTTTGCCTTTTAATTTATGATAAGACATCATAGGACCTCAACTTCTTAAAATATGGTAAACTCTTAAATTATAAGAAAGAAAAACTAGAAACCAATTTGGAGTTGGTTCATTGAGAATACTGTTCCTCTTACTGGAGAGATTTGAGTGTTTGTTTCTTGTGACCCAGAGATTTACATGTGTCCTATCAGGAATACATTATATTCAGAGTTTTTAATAGCAAATAGACCAAGGCAGTTAATTGTAAAACTTCTCTATTTCAATTGCAGAGATTCAGAAGCTGGAACTGGAGTGCTGCATTATGATTTGGCATCCCATACTCAGAACCAGACTCTGGCCCCCAATGTGCCAAAGGAGTAGCCCGCCCTCTCAACAGTGACCTTGCTATGTCCAGGCTTACCGGTCTTTTATACTTCATCATTTCCGCTGAGTCAGGAAATTAGGAAGGAAACGCTCCTTTGGTCTGACAGATAATTCACTTTAGAAGTATAATCATAGCAAGAACAGATTGTGAGGTAAGCAGAGAGAGGAAATGAGAAATATTGAGAAATGATCTCCCCTGAATTCCATTCACCTATCTATCTCATCGTATAAAATAGAATAGGTGAAAAGGGAAAATGGTAATTAGAATCAAAATGAAAGATTGTAAGGTCTCTGACAAGTCAAAGAGTGATACTGAGAAGTTGTGTAATAATACTATAAACTACATACATCCATTGAATACTAGATTGCAAATATTTCAGCTTCCTTCCAATTTGCTACTGGGTCTTGAGAGGAGAAAGTTCTACTCAGTCTTGATAATTTATCTGATACAGCAAGTGACAGTGCTGGGTTTTATTCAATTCCCTGTAAAATGAGTTCTACCTTAAAATATCCAAAGAGACTTTTAGAATAAAGTAAGGTCTGCTTTTCCCCCCAGGATTTATAGTAAACACATATTTTAAAGCCTTATGTTCACTTACAGTTATTACCAGGTGATGCTGTCTGTGGAATAACCTGAGATTTTAACACTATGCACAAATTAACTTTCCCGGAGTATACCAGAATCCTTTCTATTTTCATCTTACCCTCAGCAACAGAAAAAGTGGTATAGTAGCCAGTGTTCAACCTGAAATATAAAAAATATGTAGAGCATAGTAAGATTCCTCTCAACTACAGGCAAGAATTATCATTTAATTACAACTGAAATTATCAATGAGGATAATAAACAATGATTACCATACTTTTAAATAAAAATTTTAAGTGTTTTTAACTCAGGCAGGTAACTTGTTTTCAAGAGGAACAGAAAACTGAGATTGCCAAGGAAACGTAAGTGTTGAAAAGATGAGAGAAACGGAAGTACCATAGCAGAAGCAGCAAAAGGTATTAGGTCATGTATCGACTCACAGCTCAGGGGACTGAGGGAGTGAGAGATGGGACAGAGGCAAATTAATAGCTGGAGAGAGCTAGACAGAGTGTGCTGAGGAAGGGCCAGGCGTGAAAAGATTTGGTGTTGTCATAGCAACAGGCTCAGCCCTGCTCCCCCTGAAGCCCATTCAGCTCTGAGCTGCCGGAACACGTTTTTAATTAAAGCGTATAAAAGTTGTTTTGTAAGGACTTCTCATTCGATAGATTTCAAAATGGTTAATCAGGCTTCATCTCCTTTTGATGCTCACAAGAGCATGGGCTACAGCATGCACAGAAACTACTGCTGCTGCCGCTAAGTGACTTATCTCTCAATCACACTTAATACCAGAAATGAGCAAGGCATCTAGTTATTTACATACACAAAAACAGAGGATTCAAGTGGGAGTAGGGAGTCCATTTTTATAATGGTGAGTGGAAGCATTAATTTTCTTTGCTATGGAACTCAGTTCTCTGGATGGCCATGGTCCCTGGTTGATGTTGTATTTAACTTTTGAAAACAGCAAGATTTTTTTTTTTTTTTACTTTGAGAGATTTCATCTCCCTTTCTCCCAAATCTTGGCTGATGATCTTGTTTCTAACTTCACCGAAAAAGGAAAAAGAGAGAGAGAGAGATTATTTTACCTGTCATCCATTTCTTCATCTACCCTTATCCCAACTGAACATTTATACTCCTATACCAAATGCATCCTCCATTAGGTCGCAGATGAGAAGGAGTCCTGCCTCCTCTCTGGGACAAACATACTGACCAAATGATTTTACTGAACACCAACATTAGACAAGGACACTCTATAACCAGAGTGAAGTGAGACAAAACCAAGACCACTTTGTAATTTTGTCTAAGCACAGATGAAAACAAGATCACTATGTAAACTACAACTTTAGCAAGCATACCCTCATCCCAGCTAATAAGAGTAACTGTTGCTTCTTTATAAATTACAGCTGTAAACAAAGTACCACTTTCTTGAACTCTCCCCGGAATAACCTGACACAAGCATCAATCCTATAATAAGTCCTTTCTAACACCCTCTTACTAAAATGCCACACAAGTCCCCATGATGTGTAGTCTCCCTTATTTGCAGTCAGCAACAAACCCAAATTACTCAACTACAGATATGTCCCTAATGGTCTGGTGTGAGAATATTGACAGGCCTTTTGTTCCTTTGTTTCATGGCTTGAACTATCACATAGCAAACTAAAAATTAACCCTTACCCTTTGAACAAAACTCCTATCTTATTTCTATACCATTTTACTTGGCATTTCCATGATTATCTAATATATTAAAGCAATACATTTCTTTCTTAGTAATAGGGCATCCCTCCTGATTTTTACATTTTTCTCATGCTCTTAGTCACTCAGGCTTGAAAAGTCATAGTCATCGTTGACTTGTCTCTCTTATTACCCGTATATCTGCAACTGATTAATATGCCCTGTCAGTAATCCCCATTCCCAACCTCTATTTTCTGGACATTCCAGAGGTAACAATTTTAGTCCATGCTACTGTTCATTATCTGCTAAAATAGCCTCCAGATGCTCTTTGGCCAGTTCTTATCCGTACACCATTTCTAGCCTAAGGTTCCTGAACAACTAGCTTCCCTGAATGCAAATAAATTCTAACCTCTTGAGGCCACAGTTTTCACAGAGGTAAAATTAGAAAGTATACATAACTAGCACAATTTTTCTCTCTTAGAAAAGATAACATCATCTTAGGCTGCATACATGAAATGGGGAAAGTAAGAATGCACTGGTCAATACAGGGTCATGTTTCATGTATTAGGAGTTATTCTTTAAGGACTGTAGGCCCAGCATGGTGGCTCACACCCTTAATCCCAGCTGTTTGGGAGGCTGAAGTGGAGGATTGCTGGAGGCCAGGAGTTCAACACCAGCCTGGAAAACAAAGTGAAACCCTGTCTTTACAAACATTTTTAAACAGTTAACTGGGCATGGTGCCATGTGTCTAGTCCCAGCTTCTCAGAGGTTGAGGCAGCAGGATCACTTGATCACTTACTGAAGACTGCAGTAAGTGATCACACCACTGCACTTCAGCCTGGGTGACGTGGGAGACCCTGTCAAAAAAAAAAAAAAAAAAACCCACAAAACAAAACACCAAAGGAAAGGAAAAAAAGAAAAATAGAGAAACGTAGAAGTAGAAAAAGCAAGATATTTAAGAGATTGTGACTACAGGTGAGAACTAAATCATGCCTTGTGAAGGATGTTTTCGAATGGGGAGGTTTGGCCACAGAATAAAGTATTTCTGTTATATTTGAAGGATATTACAGTTATTTTAAGCATATGTGGTAGGAAAGAATTAGGGCCAGAGGGTAGAAATTAGGGACTTACCGATTACAGCTTATATGAGACATTCATAACATCGTTCTAGATTGAGTAGGTTACCTCAGGAAATACAGAGCTTGTCAAAATTGGAGATTCAAGTGTACAGAAGATGACCACTTGGATGTACATTTTCCTCAGACTTATGCTTTATTTACTTAGCTCTAGTCATTCAACTTTCAATTACAATAGATATGTTTGTTATGAATAAAATGAACTTTTTATTTCATGTATTCTATTTTTAAAAAGCAGTCAATATTCATTTGCCATATCCCACAGATTTAGCCTTCCTGGTGTATTCATTCCTTCCCTTGTCAGTATGATCCATCTGTGATCACCTTCCTTTTGCCTACCCAATTTCCTCTAGGATTTCTTTCCGTGGACATCTGCTTGTGATATTCTCTCACTTTTCGCTGGGCATTTAATTCAAGGTTGTTGCTGTTGTCTTACTTTCACCACTTTAAAGATGCTATTTCATTCTTTTCGGGCTTCTGTCAGAAAAGACTTACTCCTACTCTCCTGAAAGCCGTGGTTGTTTTGTTCTTTTTGTTGTTTCTTTCTTGAGTTTCTGTAGTCTCTAGCAGTTCCAACTTCTGAGTCACCTCCGGGTCTGGTTCTGCTGACCATTTTGTCTTTTAACATAAGTCTTTTAAAATTTCTTTTTAATGTGTCTTATTTCTTTAAGTTAAATGCAAGGTATTTTTGTGTACAGCAGTAGAGACTGAAGTAAATGTTCAAAGTGGGAATATCTATCCTTCCATCAAACTATTACTGTGGGGCTATTAGTCAATTTAGTCAGCATTTGTGGTAAATTGGGCTTTGGTGTAGCCATGCTTATTTTCATTGTACAGCAGGCTTGAAATTTCTCCATTGGTGGGCTGGGCCCACCAATCTTTACCTGGGCCTAAGGGATAGGATTGTTCGTGTCCTTCTTCTTGTGGCAGACAGCTTTTGCCTCATGTTAAAGCAGGGTTTCAGTTTTCTACATCTTAAGTGGAAGTAGAGCTCTCTGATTGTTTTGAAGATTTGTCTATTTGTATTTGTATTTGTAGCAGTTTTACCATGATGTGCCTAGGGGTGTGTAGTGTGTGTGTGTGTGTGTTTTGGGTTCTTAAAGAGTATCATGTTTCAGCAGCATATTGTTCATCTGTTTTAGAAAATTCTTGGTCAATATATCTCCAAATATTGATTCTACTCCATTTTCCTTCTGTCCCTGGACCCGAATTACACACATTAAGCCTTTTACTGTGTCCTATATATCTTTTACAATGTTTTATAGTTTTCATCATCTTTTTTTCCTTTTTCTTCTTTAATTTGGATATTTTCCATTGGCCTCTCTTTCAGTTCCTGAATTCACTTTTCTGGTAGGTCTAATCCACTAAAACTGTCTATTGATTTATTAACTTCATTCTATTTTTCAGTTTTAAGATTTCCATTTGAATTTCTTTTAAATTTCCATTTAAAATCCAATTTTTGAGTATATTTGATTACAATGATTTTAAAGCCCGTGTCTGATAACTGGATTTGTTTCTAATTTCTGTTTTTGTGCATGTGTGTGTGTGTTGGTTTTTGGGCATTTAGTTTTATTTTCTGCCATGCTTGATAACTTTCAGTTGAATGATAAATATTGTGTTTGAAAATAGTGGGGGTTCTAGCTGATATTGTTGCTTTCTACAGAGATTTTATTTTTTTATTTTAGCATTTGAGAAGATCCCCTTGGCATAGTTGAGGCTAATCTAGTTATAATTTGTCCTTACTCTTGTGATGTAGATTTTCCAAGGTGTGAATCAAAAGCTGAGCTTCTTCTCTTTGGTGAGACTTGCACTCCAACTTTTGTCTCCTCAGAATCATGGGACTGATAGGTTCTCACCCTAGGTTTTAATCTTTCTAATACATATTTTTTTACTTGGTTTTTCTGTGTCTTGTCTTGAGTTTAGCCTGTTGGATATAAAAAAATGCCTTGAAGGAAAAATGCAGGTAGAATGTTGGCCTTAACCATCCATAGTACTTTTCTTTAGATCTTGGCCCCTTGCATCATAACTGGTTAATTTAACTCTGAATTCCATTTTTGGTTTCCTCAGCCCAGTACAACTGCCACAGGCTCAAGAATGCTGCATTTGTTATGCCTCTATGTCCCAAGCCTTGAATCAGCAAACATCCCAAGGCGAAAATAGCTATGAATGCAGTACTCACTTCAGTGTGTTTTCCTTCTCTCCAGGATCTTGGTCCCTGAGGTCCTAGCTGCAGATTGTTCTCCAGAGCTTTCAGATTTTGTTTTGTTTTGCTTTGTATTTTGTCCAAGTTTTATAGTTATTCTCAGTGAATGAATTCATCTGGTTCTAGCAAGTCTGTCATAGCCAGAAGCAGAAGACATTTCCTTATTCTATTCTAAACCGGAGTCCTTAACCATCAAGTCTTGGCAATTCTTATAAGATCCTCTTAATTACCTGTGTTCAAGCCTCAAATTCACTTTCTCACTCATATTTTATGGGTTTGCATATATTTGAGTCACAGTTATGGCAGAATTTATTTTTTGTAAACTTTGGTTGACTGAACAATTAAGATCATTTGCTTATATATCACAACTCTAGAAGAGTTGAAGATCTTGGGATTATTTATTTCCTATTCTTTTATCTTCTATCTTCCAACAATCTTTAGCTTAAAATGTTAGTCACCTCTACAACACTCTTCCTTCACTTCCATCAGCACAGTTTACTATCACTTTAGCTCTCTAGAACTCAGCTTAAAATCCATTTCTAAAGAGTAGAAAACACAGATTAACATCATCATGAAGAGCAAATCTTCACACTTAGAATACAGATCAGTGTACACGATTCCTACTGGAGTTTGCCCAGTTTGGATTAGATAATGTCCATAATGGAGCATTCTTACAGAGAGGCAAGTTGAATACAAATTTAGTTCAAATTACTGTAGTAGTTAAACAATATATAGTAATTGAACAACTAAGCATAGTGATACACAAATCTAGGTTAACCAAAAAATTATCTTGGAAATAGATTACAAACTGGGTTCAAGAGAGCTGAAATGATAGTAAACCATGCTGGTGGAAGTGGACATAGAATGTTCCAGAGGTGACTAACATTTTAAGTTAAAGATTATTGACAAATAGAAGATAAGGGATTAGCAAAGAAACGAAAGTGTGTTAGTGTTGGTATTATACAGTTTTGTTTTTGTTTTGAGACAGGGTCTTACTCTGCTGCCCAGGCTGGAGTGCAGTAGTGTGAACTTGGTTCACTGCAACCTCCACTTCCCGGGTTCAAACAATTCTCATGCCTCAGCCTTCCAAGTTGCTGGCATTACAAGTGTGCACCCCAATGACTGGCTAATTTTTGCATTTTTTGTAGAAATGGGGTTTCGCTATGTTGGCCGGGCCATGTTGGTGAGGCTGGTCTTAGACTTCTGACCTCTAGTGATCCGCCAACCTCAGCCTCCCAAAGTGCTGGGATTTCAGGGGTGAGTCACTATGCTTGGCTGTATTATACAGTTTTCAAATTTCTGTTGGAAATTAAGAAATTTAAAAAGTCATATAATCTAAGTCTACATTCAAAGACAACATATGTAGTGTGGATTAGAAGAAAGAAGTCATTGGGGCTTAGTGAATCTTTTCAGAAAGAAATTGTAGCATAGTCACTAGCTAAGTGACGTAGTAATGGACATAAAGTGGAAGAAATTGATTAATACTATAACTTGCGGAATCTTTCAGTGGAATGGTGGAGCTGAGGGCAGGGAAGAGGTTAAGAGAATAAATACAATGAAAATAAATACCATTTTTTAAAAATGCCCTATAAAGACATTTAAGCTTAGAAGCTATCAAACAGTATTCTTGCAGATATTGGCAGGAGAGAAATTCATGGCAGGGAGTATAAAAGATTTGGGTGCTATCTTTGCCTTATTAAATTTCAGGGATGAATCTCCATTTCAGACTAATTTATTCATTAACACATTCAGCACATTTGTTGAAAACATGGATAAAGCATTGTGTTCATGATTTATAGAATTATATTAGATGATCCTTGATCTTGAGGAATTTATGTGATAGGAGTGATGAGATAACACATTAATAATTAGAACGAAAAGAGAATATGGCCAATTTAGTTTCTGGCACACAGTAGGTGCTCAATCCAGGTATGTTGAATGAATGACGAAGCACATATAAAATAGAGTTGAGAAGAAAAGTTATTTATATGTAGAAGGGTCAAAAAAGTCTGGGTGTGGTGGCTTATGCCTGTAATCCCAGCTTTTTGGGAGGCTGAGATGGGAGGACTGCTTGAGCTCAGGAGTTTGGGACCAGCCTGGGCAACATGGTGAGACCTCATCTCTATGGAGGAAAAAAAAATAAAACACATTAGCCAGATGTGGGGGTGCACACCTGTACTCCTAGCTACTTAGGAGCCTGAGGTAGAATGATTGCTTGAGCCCAGGAGGTCGAGGCTGCAGTGAGCTATGATTGTGACACTGCACTCCAGCCTGGGAGTCAGAGCAAGACACTGTCAAAAAAAAGGGAAAGAAATAATAAAAAGGCTTTTATAGAGAATAAGACAGCTGAGTAAAACCATAAATGTAAGATAGGATTTAGGATTTAGATATGAGATTGCAGTGAGGGACAATTCCAGGTAGAGTTAACAGTGTAAGAAATTGGAAGCCAGAAAGTTCAGGGTGTATAGAGCCCAAGGTGACATTGAAGCATGAAAGGGGATGTCACAGAAAGCTAAAGCTGAGAAAGTAGGTTGGAACAAGAGTCTGGAGGGCCTTAAATGTACCAACAAGTTTGGTGTTTATTCAGTTAATAATACTTAACATTAGAAAGATAATGTATGGATGACAAAGTATTTGAATCCCTTGAAGAGATATGGTTAGAGGTATAAAGAGAATTTATAAGAAAGAGTGAAGAGAGGAAGAGAAGAGAAAGGTTCATCGGGATGTATTTGGCAATTGAGACTGTGAAGCTCCAGAGCAGAAAAAAAGAAATAGAATTGGGAATCAAAGATGTTCATAATACAAAGGTGTAGATATAAACCTCCTTCAAGTGCTGACGCTCTTAATGGAAGGATTCATGTTATTGAGCTTGTACAAGTAGAATGCCATTATTTCACTATCACCCAGAAAACAATCCATTGCTATAATTAGCACTTAATTGTGCTATGTAATATGAAATTCCTTATTATATCTTTTCAGAGGCAGCAAGTAAGAACAGGTAGAAGGCAGTTTCCTGGGAAAAGTGGTCTATATTTACTGTCTGCATTTCTACATTTTTCATTCCCCTCTCAGTTCACTGCTATCTGGATTTTGTCTCTCATTTCAGTAGAACTCACTCTCATTAAAGTCACCAAGGACTTCCTAATTGCCAATCCCAATGGCACTTTGTTCAAACATCATCTCCTTTGGGAAGCCTTCCTTAATGTCACAGAAAGAGCAGGAAACCCTTTTACCTGTGCTGAGCCTATCTCTGTCATGGCACCTACCACGGTATATTACAATCATTTAAAGCTATGTAAATTCCCTTTTAACTGTGATTTCCATGAGGTCAGAGACTATGTCTTATTCAACTTTGTATCCCCAACACCCAGTATAGTATTGCCTGAATAATTAAGAAATACAAATACAAATAATAAACCTGCCTCTAAATTATCTCATTCAATCATCTCTGCAGGATATACTTTTAGAGAACATACTGAAGACTTTTTTTTTTTTTGAGACAGAGTTTCACTTTGTTACCAGGCTGCATAGAGTGCAGTAGAGCTATCAAGAGTCACTGCAATCTCTGCCTCCTAGGTTCAAGCAATTCTCCTGCCTTAGCCTCCTAAGTAGCTGGGACTACAGGCACCTGCCACCATACCCAGCTAATTTTTGTATTTTTAGTAGAGATGGGATTTCACCATATTGGCAAGGCTGGTCTCAAACTCCTGACCTCAGGTGATCCATCTGCCTTAGTCTCCCACAGTGCTGCAATTACAGGCCTGAGCAACTGCACGTGGCCAAGACAAAATACTGAAGATTTCTAAATATAAACAGAACACAAATTGTCCCAAGAACTTCCAAACAGAACTAGAATAGAAACATTTCCTCTGAGAACATTACTTTTACCTTTCCTTGTACTGTACATTATTTGTAAATCATTAAATAATTAATATATATTAATAAAGCCAAAATGTTTTACTATTGGTCTTCTTGTCTCCCACCCCCCTCAACCATTGTCATAGTTCATTATCCATACTTCTTGTGACACTATCATGTTGTGATTTCACTGGGTAAGGACTATTTGGATTTACCTAAATATTTTAAAGTGTCTCTTATAAGATTCCAAGATAAATAAGAATTGATAAAAATAAACAACTCCCATGAACAAACTTATTTATTTCTAATTTTATCTAACATGGTTTTGTCTAGTAATATAGCTCATGGTTAAGTAATATTCCTCATGGTCAATAAAGAAATTCAGTGTTTTATTATTACAACTGTTTTGCCAAATCCTTACATCTTTGAAATTTAACATGTGAAGACCACTCTTGCCTATATTTTTATAAAAACATACACACTGCTAATCTCTTTTTAATCCAATTTTGCAATTATTTTGGAATTTACCAACCTGGATACATATGACAGTTTAGAGTTATTTTTGGTTCTTTCTCTTCCTTTTGCTCCTTTATTGCCAAATTGTTTCTTCTTATCATCTATAAAGCTCACACTTTTTATCCTTTTCTTTAATTCTGGTTAACATTTGCCTTTTCAACCTTATACTTACCTATCTTTACTTCTCCTATTATCTTGTTCATCTATTATTTTGACCATTTTACTTTGGTGAAAGGTCTTCCTATGACCTTCCTATCATATGTAGAACTATCTATGAATAACTATACAGGTATCTACATATGCCCTGAAGATAATCATCCAGATAATCCTTGGAAAAAATTGAGGACAGCCTTTAGTCAAGCACCAGGAGAAATAGGGCTGTCATCTTTTAAGAAAGTTTTTTAAAAAAATCAAATTAGTATCTAATACAGTACAAAGTTCAAGACAACCAAAAACTTAGAATCTAAGAGGTAAAGTATTCATGTTGTCAGTTCATTAGTACCCCATCTGAGTTTATAATTTCCATGAAGAAACTTGATACATACTGTGAGTTGAAATAACAATGACAGTGTATAATCATGTGCTAACAAATAGTAGAGACTAAGCTTCAATGATCATTATATGAGGGTTCCTTGGGGTGGAACCAATATATGTAGGTGGAGCTGACGTCTGAAAACAATGATATCTTGATTTGGTATTACTTGTGATAAATGTCCCAGTTGCCCAAATGCATTATTTATATATATTCCATATTTTAAAAACATGTCTATCAAACTAATTTCAATATTATCATTTAAATAAAATATACTATGAGATAATATAATATGTGACCAAAGGAATCTGTAAATGCTTTGTTCTAAAACTACTATTATTTTTGTTTTTGCCATGAGATTTTCAATTTAATAATGCTGAGGATAGTTATTTTGAGAGGGGTTAAATACAGGTATATTTTAAAACTATGTTCAGTTTTTAAGAATAAATTAATATCTAAACATATTTGAATTTAGTTTCTGATTTTTCTTTAACAAAAGTCAATAAAAGAAAATCATTGGATAATTACCCATTTGTTGGTAGATGGTATTAAAAGACATTAATAATTTATATAAACAATATTTGTTAAATGTCAAATTAAATGTCAAACATTTTCTTTCTGAAGTGCTTTCTTTGATGCTTACAAACAACCATGCTGTCATGCTGGGGTAGCAGTAATGGAGGTTCTGCTTTTGCTCTTGAAAAGGAGTGTTGGAGCATCTCTGGATTTTAGATACATAGGAAGCCCTTACAAAGACTTTACAACAGACTGAAGAAAAACAGAGATCAAAATTTGGTCTTTTAAATAGTACCTCATCATCGTTCCTAATGGAAACTTTTCTTACTTCAAATTCTTTTTTATTTCTAATAAGGTGTAAACTATGCATATATGACAATATTTGCTAGCAAGAGAATCATAAAGAAGATATGCAGAAAATAAAATTTTTAGGAAATAAAATATTCCTTATGATGTACCTTAAAACAACAAAATGAACAATTAAGATGTATAAATATGAACTGGCTGTGCATTTACTTAACTTTAAGGATATCAGAATTAATCTTTTACAAAAAACCACTCATTCTTAAAAGCAAAGTATAATTGTTTGCCACGATTATTTTAATAAATATATTTCTTTCCCAGGATAAATTTTAAACTCAGAAAAGCAAGGATTGGAATTGGAAGAGTTAAAAAAACACGAAGCAACAGTAACTCTATTTAGATAAGGGGATAGAAGGGTGGAGCAAGGGAACAATACACTAAAGTACCTTTCTTTCTCAGATCTTGGTTCAAATTAAGGTTAAATTCCAAAGGAGGATGTGTTTTCCCCACATGGAGTCTTAAAGGACAGGCCTTTGTTTCCAACTTCCCAGAGAAGATATATGTTAACACAAACAAAGCATTTCATAATAAATTTAACTTTTATAGAGTGACTAATGCCCTGTGGAGATAAGGCAGACTCTCAGTCACCTGTGTTTAATCCAGGCCGAAGAAATTATGCCAAGAGCACACTGACAAAACTTTATTTCTTTGGAGAAGATGGCAGTAACTTGGTAGGGAGCAGGAAGGGTCTTAGTTTTAAAAGTCTTGTTGGAATGACTCTCATTCTCACTGTGAACCCGTTTAGCATTTATGTACTTTGGAAGGACAAAGAGGTGAGGTAAGCCTGCCAAAATTTGAATCTGTGTTTCTGGGAACCTGTTAGTAGGTCAACTGTTACAAATGTAAGAGGAACTGCAAAGGAGCGGTAAATACTAGAAATTTGGGAGTTGGCCTGCAAACAGCTTTATTAAAGCTTGCACTGTTTCTTCTTCTAGATCTCAGGTGAGGTGACATGATATTTAAAATGCCACAGAGTATCACTATTTCTCAATCCAACCAGGCTTGGGTGCAGGTAGGGTGGGAGGTAGAACACCATGTAAAGAGACAACTGTTTTCTGCTAAAAATATTTTACAATTAACAGACAGAAACAGAGATCTTTAAACTTTTACTTGGGATCTTGCTAACAATAATAATTTATTAATCTCTCTCTCCTAAGAAAGACAAATAGTTTATTTATGAAAATAGTACTTTTATTTCCCGTTTCCTTCTTTTGTCTTTATGTTGTTATTAACTAGAGGCTTAATTGTGAAGTCCTTATTCTTGCAAAATGTCACTGAATTTGTGGTTAGGTAAAGTCACTCATTGAATATACATCCCCTTTCCATGTGCAATTTCTATTGACTTCAATTGAAGAGTAAAAGTGCTGTGGCATGTGAGGAAGGAATTCCTTTTGAGAAAAGGAAACTATCTATTTGCCTCAGTCATATAAAACACATCTGACTATACATTATACAAGATTTAATTTATTTTTTATATTTATAAATTCACCCTTGATGAAAGGCTTAGGCAATCTAAATAAAATTTAAATAAAATAGAATAGCAGCCTCCCTTCTCCATTCACTAGAAAATGGAGACACAGACATAGAACAAACTTGATTTTAGTTGCTATATGATAACTTTTAAAACACTTATTTAGTTTATCAATCTGCAGGTCACTAATATTGATTTTAGACAAAATTGACTATCATCACTTATTTTACTTATTTTTATCATTACTTATTTTAAAGATTCTCTCATATCTTTACAGTTTTCAAGTTCCTTCTTGTGCTATGTAAAAATACCTTTATTCTCTTTATGTTAGCCAGTGGCTAAAAGAAGATAACTTTTCTGACTCTGGACTACTAGACAAGGGCAATGAGGTTTCTCTTCTCGGGCTACGTAATGCCAAATTCAAAAATCAGAAATTAACTTTCCCAAATTTCAGAAATTGATTAATTTCTCAGAGGGGAACACCACAAGGGGGCAGGTGAATCCAGGCTAGGTCCTAGGTAAGAGGGTCTCAGTATTGGGAATCCTGGTCAAAAGATAGGGAAAGGTTAGGTGAGAATTAGAAACAACTCTAAAGATAGTGTTTCTTCATGAACATAGCATTAGATCGGATCACCCAAGTGCAATTTTATTGATCACATCTCCAAAGACATTAATTACAATACACCAAGAAAATAAGTGAAAGATACCAAACCAATATAAATAGTCACAAATATGAAAGTGCTTACTATGTTTAAGAAGGCCAATGGGATAATTTTACCAAAAAGGAAAAGACTGTATGTGAGAAGAAATCCAAAATTTACTACAGAGCAATCGGGGTATGGTTTGAAGATAAATTACAACCAGACAAGCTAAGTAGCAAGTAATAAAAAGATGACATAAGAAGATATCTTTGCTTCAAGGTGATTTTAATAATGAACAATTTCATAACAGAAGCATAAACTTTGAATAGAGCTATGCCAGTTTTTTTTGAACACAAAAATTAAGAAAATAATTTGAGGCACTTTAGGAAAGAGACATCTGCTGTTTAAAAAGATTAAAGAGTCTGTTTTGGTTTCATTAGAAATTAAACTTACCCTACCAATAAGAGGCAAAAATTTATATTTAAAACTTAGTTCTCCTAAACAAATATTTTAAAGTTGATACCAGATATCTCCTATGAGAATGTCAATGACAGTATCTTCTATGGCCAACATGTATGTATACCTTCTGTGCAAAATAGCCAGGATGAATTCTGTTTGGCAAAGCTTGAAATTATCACCAGTTTCTCTTTTATACCTCGCTAAGAAAATATATTTAATTATTTGATGTGAATAGACAGTATATTATTTTATCTTTTATACATTAACAAAATTAAACACACAGAATAGTGTAGGTTATGAAGTACACAAGTTTTGGTGGTTGTTATTGGTAGTTTCTATTTCATTTCCAATAGCAATTATAATCTTTAATATGAGCTCTTAAGTAGCTTCTTCTATTTGTGATAAAATTAACTTCTTTTTAGGGCTATATAATATTTTTATATAGTGACAATGTACAAGTCATTTCTTTTATTATAATTCTATTGATTGATGAGGTTATCCCATAATAGAATTTAGGGCAAGCCAGGTTTTAGAATGTGGGACTCCAAATTGATCAATCTTTCTGTTGTACCATGATATGTATATATATACATATATATATTTTTTGGTATCATAGGACTCAACACTAAACTAATAAGCCTATTTTTAAAGCAAAACTCTGGACTGAAATGTGAATGCCTATTCCTATTATACTTTAACAAATGCTATTTATTGCCAAATTCCCTCATTCTTTTCATTATATGCATATGCATATATAAACACATACATACATAATATACTTGCATACACACAAACTCATGCATACATACATACATACATACATGATGCGGTCCATTGGTGGTATTTTAGAGCTCTCTTTCTCCTCTTTTCACTCTGAATTCTCTTTTCTTCCTTGTCTTTCTTTACTCCAAGTGCTTGCCATCTCCTCATATGCTTTGTCACCTTAAGGACATGGAAGCAGCTTCTGCAATGCTTGAAATAATAATGCTTTGATTTATTAATGTGAAAAGTTGGATGGCTTTTAAAAGCTGACCAGTCCAGGGTTATTTGCACATAGTAGACATTCAATAAATATTTGTTGATTTGATTTATTCTAGGGTAAAGAAATGAGTAACAACTCTTTTTGTCTTCACTGATGTGCTATGGTTGAGCCTGTGTACAAATCCATTTATGAGTAAATATTAATGGTCAAGGTCATTGAAGATGTTTTAGGGAGAAAAAAAAATCTAGATCTACAGGCTGTTAGAAATAGCAATGTTTGGGAGCATGTTTAATAAAATACTCTAAGTAGTTATGAAAGAATAGATGACAGACACTGTAAAATAGGGGCTTACTAAACAGCATTCTGGATAAATCATGTGGAAAGAAAGTGATTATTCCAAGAATTTTGCATTTTTGTTTCCATATACTAAGGCAAAGGACCTTTACATTTAAAAAAATTAGGGATATTATTTTGGCTATAAAATTTAGTGAGCATATATAAGCTACATAATATTTCCCTTGGTAGATTCTCCTCTGCAATAGTCCCAAAAGTGTTAATGTATGGCTTTATTGACGACTGAGAGGCTCTGAACATATAGCATGAGAATTCGTCCCAAATTTCAAGCAATGTATAACCTTTAAGGAGTTAAACTCTATACTCCTATCATACAAAAGAACATAATTATTTCCCTTTCTGGATTACCAACAGTAAAAACTGTTTCTGAGCTTACAACATGTTAAATTTTGGCTCAAGGCAAATTTATAACAGCAAGGTTTATGATAAAATCTGTCAAAACATTAACCATGATGCCACAAGTTTCAGCTCTAAGCAGCAGCAGATAGGGAAGCTGTATGGCTGACAACCTGAACAGCTTAGGGATGGATGTACATTTGTAATTCCAGCTCTGAAAAGTGCCTGCTTATGTCACGTTATAAATGTTTTTAAATTCCTCTTTTCTCATTTTTCACAAATGTGAAGGTTTTATATAAAAAGACAATGTTTTAAGTGGTTTCAAAGCAATTAGAGATCCTACAATTAAAGATATAATTCTAAATAAAAAGTTATTAGTTAAGAGAACTTTAGATGTTCAAGACAAGAGCTAGGAATCAATAGTGTTTTCATTTCTTCTGTGATGAATCTCAAGAAAAATTAAGTATGAATGCAGGTAGTATCTTAACCTTTTTGCTACTTAAGGCAAATATGATTCCTTTGGTCACATGCTAGCATTTAAGCAATATTCATCTATGTAATTTTAATTTTCAACGTGGAAAAATAATGCTAAGTTTTGGTTTCTTGTTCCTTCATGGTAAAAAAGCTATATTTCCTGAAAAATTATGAGTAAAACACGGTTACTCCTCTTATTTAAAAGTAAATCACTCTGCCAGCAGTCAATTATAATCAAGATAGTTAACTTTGTGTATGAGGTACATACTAGAAACAGTATTGGAGAAGAACATATGATATTGAAAAAAGTAATTTGATTAGACACAGCCAGGACAGATTTATGAGAGGAAAATCTTCTTTAATGAACTTAAAGTATGTTAATGTCACGGCCCTACAAGTAATATGCAGTGAATATTCTTTGCTTAAGTGTTTCAAAAAGACTTTGAGACAACTGACCTATTTGTTGAAGAATGACAGGCATGTTTTTAAGCTTTAGGATCATCATTCAACAAATTACATGATGAAAACTGGTAGAGTCTGAATCAGAGACAAAATAATATTAGTAACCAAATATCAATTTTTGAAGCTGTAGTTTGATAGGTAATATATGTGCATAATTTATTTTTGCTCTCACATATCTTAAAATATGACTTGGGTATTGAAAGAATAATATATAACCAGAGAGTAAAATCTCAAGAAAGTATACCAAAGTCATAAGAACTCATATAACTTTGGTCGTTTGTAGAAAATGAGGGACCACTGAATTTGAAATCATAATTTAAAGTAGATGCAGCAACATGAGAGGACATCCAAACAATTTACACTGGTTTATACACTGTTAGCATTCTCCTTCTCCTTGTCTGAATTTGGACAAACAATGTAGTTATCACTATTGTTCAATAAGGATTTAAATTGCCTATTTTCTCATTGGGAAATTTTGTATAAACTTTGTAGTCAACAAAATAAAACCAGTCTTCAGTTCATCAAAGGAGTGAAATTTCAAACTTTGGACTGCAGAGAACCAATATTTAACAGTTATACAAGAAGTGTGGATTAAAAACAAACCAAGGCTGAATGTGGTAGCTCATGCCTATAATCCCAGCACTTTGGGAGGACAAGGCAGTTTGCTTGAGTCCAGGAGTTTGAGACCAGCCTGGGCAATATAGGGAGATCCTGTCTCTACAAAACATTAATAAAAAAGGAGCCAGGCTGATGGCGTGTGCCTGCAGTCCCAGCTACTTGGGAGACTCAGGTGAGAGGATAACTTGAGCCTGGGAACTTAAGGCTGCAGTGAGCTATGATCACACCATTGTACTTCAGCTTCAGTGACAGAGTGAGAACCCCTCTCAGAAAAGCAAAATAACCACCCACCCTCCACCCCCCAAAAAATAAAAAAAGCAAACCACAACACACACACAACCAAACCAAACCAAAAAAATTTAAGAACACCACAAAACCCCACAACAACCCTTCTCTTTAAATTGGTTAATAGATTATGGTTAAAAGGTTACAGTATTTAGGTAAGAACAATGTTTTACCTGGTAATGTGCCAGGTGGTAGATAATTTGACATAATTGTATATTTTAACATTACTGTTATAGAAAAAATATTTAAATTTTAATCTTTTCATGTCATATTTTTAGAACGGCACATCACACAAATGTTTAGAAAGTTAAAATAGTTTAAAAATTTAGCTTTCATCATTAAACAAGAATGATTATTCATCAAGTATTTACCTGTACAAAGAAATATGAACAAGACTGAATTTCTCCTCTTCAGGAGCTTGAATTCTAAGGGGAAATAGTAAAGGAATACTGAAACGAAGAGAAAACTTAATAACTGCCCTAATAGAGAGATGAAGAAAGAGCTATATGGCAAACAGAAGGGAGATTAACTACCAACTTGGTGGTGGGGTGGGGGTGGGGAATTAGGGAAAGCTTCATGTAGCGGGTGGTACATAAGTGTTCTTGATGTATGAATTGGATTTAAACAAGAGAAGGTGGATTTGACTGAGTAGAGGGTTAAAATAGCAAATGAATCAAACAGCGAAAATATAGGGCAGGAACTGAAATGATATTAGTATGTTATGAATAAAAGTCACTTTTATTAACTTGCTTGCCATTCATAAGACAACAAAATGTGGCATAGAACTTCTTTATATAATCTGGGCAACTGGCTCTATAAAAAATGCAACATGGGCCCAGAGAACTTTTCTAAAATGTAAAGAAAATAATATCTGCCATATAAAACTAACTATATTTCTTGAAAAGTTGTTGCAATTTGTAAAAGTTTTTTATTTATAAAAGCAGAAATAAATTATTGCTGAGATATAATTGAAGCTTTAACTGAAAGGAAACTTCTGATTTAAAAAGCTTTTCCTCACTTCTTTTTGACAACGATTACATATTCATATTCATTCATTCCTCTATGTCACCTAAATAAAATTATACAACTAGTTTTTATAATATGACCACAGTTTAAGATGCAAAAAGCAAACCTAATTTTGCAAAATGCTGACTATAACATACTAAGACATTAGTAATCAGTATACACACTCAAATAAAAGTGTAATTCTTCAAAGAAATAACACTGAGATATTTTATGTCAAATTATTATATCATTGCTTAACATATATTTGAATTTTCTCCCACAGAACTATCTTCAGAACTGGTTTATGAGTTAGAGAAGAAATTCAGTCTCTTGTCTTTCAGTCACTTGGTTTTTAGACTCAAGATACTATAGTTAGAAGCAACATGAAGCAGCTATTTTAAAGAAAAACTTGTTCTTAGCAAGCCAATGTGTACCTAATCTATATGGGTCTGAGAGACATTCTTTGTGACATTATCAGGAGGATCTCCCTAAGCAACAAAAAACATTGTCATGGACCAAAAGGGCCACATGAGATAAAGTATGCATGACTGGTGCATTTGGCAGTTCTCACCTTTTCAAAATATTATACAATTATGGTTCCTCTATTTTAGGCAAAGTTCCTAAGTTTTAAAACAGGTATACTTTTTGAAGTTTCTGTCACAGTAGGTATGATTTTTGAAATGAAAATTACCTCTTAATTTTCTTAGTGCACTTTGGGTTATTTCTTTACTTTTCACATACATAAAGGCTACCTTTTTAGGGAGCAGTTGGTTTAGGGAGGCAAGAGCCTCTTAGTTGCATGAAGACATATATATTATATAATCTTAATTATAAAACTAAAAATGTTGATTGCTGCTGTTTTCTAAGTCTTGTCTTATATGGAGCCAGTGTTAAAAGTTCGTTAGCTAGAGCTTAACAGCACAATGGCTTGAAGGAATGGAGTTACCACACAAGTGTTTAAATTCCATGCCGGATCCCTAGCTACAATGGAGAAGAAAGTTCAAACAACAAAAACAGAGTTGCAAGGTCTGAACTTGTGTGTCATGGATACCTCTTACTCATCACCAGGCAGCACTTATTCAGGGCAACC
The DNA here is from genome assembly GCF_049354715.1 of Callithrix jacchus. NCBI lineage: Eukaryota > Metazoa > Chordata > Mammalia > Primates > Cebidae > Callithrix > Callithrix jacchus. Next base: position 72,238,142 of record NC_133509.1, on the reverse strand, counting down.
AGGCCCTCCCAAGCAACATGGTTAATTGAATAAGGATTCTGAACCTTTTGGCTGCAGATAAACCAAAGCAGCACATGGCTCATAACTCAAAGATTTCATTTTAGGCAGCTGTCAATTTTCTTGCCCAGGCTAATTTGGATTATTCAATCATTTTCTTTTCTTTAATGAAAAACTGCTTGTAGTTGCTAGGGGGGACAAAGAGCTCCAATTATGGATCTTGGAAAGTAAATTTACTATCTGCTCATTTTAATCATGCATACAAGTGATACTAAATTCACAACATTTATTAGCAGTGCAATTCTCTCTCTCTCTCTTTCTCTCTCTCTCTCTGTGTGTGTGTGTGTGTGTGTATAGATTTAATAACATTCAATCTTGACTACTGTTTCTTGCTATGATGGACCTGGTACCTCCTGCAGTAAGCAACTAAAAATGTTAGAAAATGGGAAAAACATCTTTTCAAATTCATCAATACGTTGGCAGTCAATAAGGAATACTCTGAGCCCCAAATCTAAGTAAAATGGGACTCTGAGTGGTAAGTAAAGCACAAAAGGCAATTTTCACCTTGAAAGCATTTGTCTTATCATAAAGTAAAGTTGAGCTTGGGTTTTTGTGGCCTTGTAATGTAGAAGGGGACAAAGGACAAAGCCAGAACCCATCTGGGGAGAGAAATCTTGAACTCAGGCTATGAATGAAGGATAAAAAAAAAATTCCCCTATGAATTTTATAACCATAGGCCAGCTCTTCCGTGGATTTTCAACCAAAATTAACATTACCTAACTGGCTTAATAAGAGTAAAATTAAGATTTAGAAGTGATCCAACATGCTTCCAAGTGACTAGCAGAAGCAAATGCAAAGCTCTATGGAGGAACCCACCTATAACCCAGGCTTTGAAAAACTCCATAGAGAATAATTCTAAGAAGATGTAAGCTCACATTAATGAATCACCAAACATCTGAAGAAGTAAGGCAAAATAAATATGGCTAGTAGAAATAACAGACAAAAAATTAGAGCAGCAAATTCTTGACATGTCAAAATTATCAGAAATTAAGAATAAAATACATATATATTTAAAATGTATAAGAAAATAAAAAGGAAATTAAAAATATGACACAGGAACTCTAAAAATGATCATATGCATTTGGGTATGAACAAAATATAACCTCCAGAAATGAAAAGTATAATAAGAAAATTTAAAACTCACTGTATTTCTGCTTCCAGACAGAACAGAATAGTTTGTGACAGACCAGTGCGCCAACCAAAAACAACTAGAAAAGCTAAATAAAGTACAAAAAACAGTATTTGTTTAAAAGCATAGAGGAGGATCTAAAATAAAGACAACTAGAGGGACTAAGATTTCAGAAAGGAGAACAACAGAGAGGTAAACTGATGATCTGCAGCCACTTTTCCCCTGGAGGCATTTGCAGGTTCTGGGTGAAGATGAGGGAATTGATAATGTGGGCTCTGTCCTAGCAGAAGAGTGCTTCTAGGAATAGGGAAACTAGCAGAGCTTTGGGCAATTTTGCAGGGCTGGAGTGACAGAATTGGAGACCTAAAGGGCCTGAAACACATATCTAGTTCTCCTTTCAAGATACTTGGCAAATTCTGAGATGTCTGAAGTGAGAGATTAAAGAAGCTAAAATGAGAATTTCTAAAAACCTTAGTGAAGATATCACTTTCACCACTGAAAGCCCTAGTGAACTATGCAACAAGAACGGAGGCAAACCAGAAAAATGATCCTTATTCCAACTGGAACCCAGCTTCAAGTCAACACAGTACCTTACTGGATAAAGGTGACTGGGTTTCATTCAGTCATACCAGGAGAGTAAAGGATAAATCCTCTCTGGAGGAAGACAAAATCATCTCGAGTTCAGGTTATATTACATTCAATCAAGAATGAATAGGCATGCCAAGAGACAAAACAGACAATAGAGAAAGATCCAGACATAATTCAGATATTGGAGTTAATAGGCATGGACTTAAGAGTAACTATTACCAGTATGTTCAAGAAAATAGAGGCAAAGGGGGAAGAAAATAGATTTAGAAAGATGAGCATTTCACCAGAGAATCAGAACATACAAAAAAGAAAAATGAAATTGTAGAATTTAAAAATTCAAACCTAAAGTTAAGAATTCAATAGATGGCTTTCAAAGAAGACAGGCTTAGTAAAGTAAAAGACAGGTAATTTAAAAAATTCAAAATTGGTTGGGTGTAGTGGCTCAAGCCTGTAATCCTAGCACATTTGGAGGCTAAGATGGGAGGACTGCTAGAGACCAGGAGATCAAGCCCAGCTTGGGAAACCTAGCAAGACTCCGTATCTTAAATAAAAAAAAAAAAATCGAAACTGTTGCACATAGAATTAAAAAAGAAAAAGAATGGAAAATATGGGAACACAGTGAAAAGGTTAACATATATGTAACTGAAGTCTCAGGAGGAGAAAGAGATATTGATTAAAGATGTCCTAAAATTGACAAAAGATGAAGATAGAGATTTACTAAGGTCTCTGAACTCAAGCAAGAACTATAAAAAGAAGACCATAGGGGTCCAAAGTGGCTCCCGCCGGAGGTCATGGCGCTCGCGAAGGCGAGGTCATCGGTTCAAGGCTAACCTGAGCAACCTCATAGAGCTCAAACTGATTGGCAAAAAAAAAAAAAAAAAAAGAAGAAGACCACATCAAGGCATAAAATTAAACTGCCAAAAAAAAAAAAGTAAACAAAAAATGTAAAAATCCGAGAAACAAAAAAGTTTACTTCAAGGAGACAATAAGACTGATAGCTGATTTCTAAACAGGTAAGAGAGAAGCTAGACATTAACAGGATGACATTTTAAAAGATCTACAGAAGGACGTACACTATTGACTACCATGGAATAACAGGGACCAGATTTATCCTGCCACTGTCCTTAAGAAACTAAAAAAACAACAGCAATAAAACCAAAACAAACACCAACCAAATAAAATGCAATAGTGAAAATACATGAAACAATGTTTTTGAACTTTGGACAACAGGCAGTCCAATACAGTGAATCAAACAAATGAAGTGAGCCTTATGATTGCCCCAGTTTATTGTCTGTGGAATTTACAGGGTGTGGAGAGGGGCAACAAAAACAGAGCTTGGAAGTCTCCCTGAGTTGAGAACACAGAGTTGAGAATCTGGGGATACCAGGGAAGACAGAATTTTCAGCTCAGAGTACTGGAGAGGAGAAATTCTAAGCGGAGGAGAGGGCTGCACAGAGAAAGAGAGAGAAAGAGAGAGAGAGCACATGCACAGGAGAGCAAGTGAGCAAGCTCTGGAGAGTTGTAGAGTATTCCTTGAGTCTTCCTTTGAGTACTGATCAGCACACATATGTCAGCGAACTAGCAAGGCCAGGGTAAAAACCACCAGGAAATAAAAGGCAAAATAATGATCTAAACTCACACATGATTAGGAATGGTTTCTGTTGTGACAAATTGGAGTAGATAAATCACATAACCACAAAGAACATAAGGTAATATATTCAGAAGGGGATTGCCTCGCTTGTGTGGAAAACTCTGCTCCAGACTAGCTGTTTTGGTCTTGCCTGTCAAAGTTAAAACAGCCTTAAAAGTATCATACTGTTTCCAATCAACATAACTGCACTCCTGAACAAAACTCAAAACATTTTAAAGAAATACAAAAATATCCAGCACTCAACAAGATAAAATTTACAGTAACTGCAATAAAAAGTTGCCAGCATGCAAAGCAGAAAAATATAACCTATGGTAAGAAAAAAAAATCAATCAGTAGAAACATCTGTAAATTACATAGATGATATAGTTAACAAACAAGAACATTAAAACAGTTACTACAGCAATCCCTTCTTCTCAGCTTGGGCGATACATTCCAAGACCCTCAGTAGATGTCTGAAACCAAGGATAGTACTGAACCCTATATATATTTTTTTTGTTTATGTACATTTTTATGACAAAGTTTAATTTCTAAACTAGGTATAATAAGAGATTACACATAACTAATAATAAAATAGAACAATTATAACAATATACTGTAATAAAAAGCATGGCATGTAAATGTGGTTTTTCGATCTCAGAGTATCTTATTGTACTATACTTACCTATTCTCGGACTGTGGTTAGTTGTGGGTCACTAAAACCAAGAAAGTAAAACCACTGTATATGTCTTATGTTCTTGAAGATAATGTAAAGCATAAACAAGTTAATGAGAGCTATAAAAAATTTTAAAAACTAAATTCTAACTTATAGAGATGAAAAATACAACATCTTGAATAAAAAGGCTCTGGATGGATTAACAACACATTAGACACTGCAAAAGAAAAGACAAGCAAACTTGAAGACAAAGCAATAGAAACTATCCAAAATGAAACAGAGAAAAAATGAAAATACTATAAAAATATAGTTAGATGGAATGAATAAGATCTAATTTTTGTACAAGATGATAAGTAGCACAAGATGATTACAGTCAATAATTATTGTATATTTTTAAATAATTGAAAGAATATAATTAATTATAATAAAAAGGATAAATGCTTGAGGTGATGGATACCCCATTTACCCTGATATTATTATGCACTGTATGCCTGTATCAAAATATTTCATGTGTGCCATTAATATATACACCTGCTATGTAGCCATAAAAATAAAAAAAATTAATGAAGCATGAACAAGCTGTAAAACAACTTTAAGTAGCCTAATATCCAGAGAATAGTAGTTCCAGATAAAGAAAAAAAAAAGAGATAGGGAGAAATATTGAAAAAGGTAATGGCTGAAATTTTCTGATAAGACTATAAATTCATGGATCCAAGAAGTTCAGCAAACCACAGGCACAGAAACATGCAGCAATCTATATTATAAATCATAATCAAATTGGTTAAAACAAGTGACAAGGGGAAAATCTTTAAAGCAGTCAGAGGACACACAATGTAGAGAATAACAGTAAGAATGACAGCAGGAACAAAGTAAGCCAGAGGTATTAGACCAATATCTTTAAAATACTGAAAAAACCCCACAAAACTCTGTTAACCTCAAATTCCATATGCAGCAATTTTTTTTCCACACAGAATGAAGGCAGAAAAAGAGTCACATTTTTAGACATATGAAAGTTGAACCAACAGTTCTGCACTAGTATATAGATGATAAATACTTATCATCAGAAAATATATAAGGAAAACAGTAACAGGTGAAAACCTGGATATATGCAAAAAAAAAGGGCACTGGAAATGGTAAATACATGAGTAAATATGACATATGTTCATTTTTATTTTGAAAATTTTCTTAAACATAATTAAGTTTTTAAAGTTAAAAAAGTTACAATTATGTGCATTAGAGAAGTAAAATGTGTGACAAACCACAAAGGCCATACATGGTGAAACAATAATTTAACAAAGTAATGTGATAGTTTAAATATTACCAGTTTATAGAATCTTTGCCCCTAAAGACACCTAGTGCCCAGCTCCACTCTGTTCCTCTTTTAGTCCTCTTTTACTCTAAGATTTGAATTCTAAGTTCACTCCAGGTGATACATAGTCTGTTTACATTTACCTTATCATGATTGAATAATCAAACACAAGAGAAACATTGTTTTTAGATTTCAGCTATTGACACAAAATTCCATGTACATATTCCAAAATTAGTAGAGATGCTTTATGGTAGATTTGAGTCAGTCTATTATTTCTTAATTAATTTGATCTCCTTTCTTAGGTTCTTTCTAATGATATTTGCTGAAAATAATATTTATCTTCAATATTTTATTACTATAATTTTATTTTATATCTAAATAGTTTTGAAAGATTCCTAAGGTACCTAACAAATTTGTTCATAATGACATTTATCTTTATTACATTTGTTAAGGAAGTCAGACAGTTTGACAGTGAACTTAATCTGTTTCTTTACTGCAATATATTTTATAGTGCATATGTAGTACACTGTCTTCAGGATTGTATACTTAAAAATTTGATTAAGATCGACGTATAAGAATTGCATTGAAATACGTGTAGGATTTGCAATAGGGGATTTTATCTGAATATAAAGTAAACATGTATTTTAGAAATTTGAGTTTGTGCATTAAAATACGCCCTTTTAAATAATCAGATAGTCCCAAATTGGTGCCTTCTAAAATAATAGCATAAACCAAAACTATATTTGGAGGACAATTAGATTACAAAAATTAAGCATATTAAGACTTCTGCAAAGGAGTACCATTGTATGCAATATTTTAATGATTATCAAAAATACATATTTATCATTGTCAAATTCTATTTATGAAGTCCTACATTAAAAAATTCAACCTATAGAAGTTTAACTTAACTTATGCTAAAACATATAGTAAAAAAGAAAAGCTTTTTAAAAAAATTTCAGTATATATGCACCAAAGTGAGCACAAGAAAACATTTTCAAAAAAGATTATTCTGGTAAAAGGATTACAAAAAAATTGGTAACTTGAGATGCTCTTCTGGAACGTAGGCTGCTAGATTAAATGTGCAAGCTCCAACTTAACAAATGTTTAAAATATTTGAGTTTTTAAAACAGTGCCAAAACAAACCAAATCTTTTCTAGAGATGACATATTTAGCTAAGCACGAGCAAAATAAATCTTTCAACCATTCCATGTATTTGTTTAAAGCCTCAGAAACCACGTGCATTTCCAATAAAACACGAACAAAATACTGAAATCACCGGAGCCTAACAGTTGACTTATAAATCATTTTTTTGAAAAGGTAAATGCATCTGTGTGCATATATATATATATATGTAAAATATGAATAGACAGGTTAGTTGTAAATAGTAGTTACCAGCAACACAATAAAATCAGTAAAAAATCTGTATAAAAAAACAAAAATGTATAAGCCATGGCTATTTCATCATACAATGCTTTATTAATCACAACTATTTGAAAATAGAAACTTTAAAAATAATTGTGATCTTTAAGAATAGTACATATAAAATGCTTTTCTATAAAGTTATATTCAATATTAACGGTATAAATCTTTAATATTCTAGCTTTTTAATAAAATAAACTAATTATTAAATAAATGACCTGATAAGATGATTGAGTTTATTTGAATAAGGAAATATACAAAGGATCAACTTTATCAATGAAAAAAGCAAGCAAAATATTTTATTCCATAAAGTATTTAAAATACATTAATACATTTCTAATTTATTTATAAAGTTTAAAATTCTCATATATTAATAATTAGTAACTTTGCTTTAACTGCTTATACCTTGCTTATAACCAATAACTTTGCTTATAACTGGTTTTAGCTCTAATAATTGCTCTAGGAGATAGAGAGAGCCTTGAAGTTTAGACTACCATGTGATAAAACTAAGCTGATAGGTTTTAGCATCAGGACAAATTAAAAATAGTACAAAGAGACTCACATTATATTTTATTAGAAATCAATTGTCAACAATATTTCTCATTATTGAAGGCTGAGGCAAAGCAATGCTGCCACTATAATACCATAGAAAGGTGGTAATAATGTGATGCTGTTTACATATGCAGTTCACATTATTGTACTTTATTGAAAGAAATGTGTACAATCTTTTGATTGTTAGCGAATTTGTATGTAGGTATATGAAAGAAATGGTACTGTAACAACAGAAATCGCAAGAGTTAAAATCTTTACTTTGAATTTTTTGTTTTCTTACAGAGAGGTTTAGAGACTCCTAGTTGCATGGAGTATTGTTGTAAGATCTTAGTTCTAAGTCCTAGGCAGTACTTGGCAAATTCTAAGGCTTACTGAGTCTGTCTCCTCATCGGCAGAATGAACATAATAATAATTATAATGACAGTAATACTAAAATTATCATTGCCATCATTATTATATAGGTTATATATAAAATTTGTTATTATTATTATATGGTTGTTGATAGGATGAAATGAAAAAGAAAAACAGATGTAAAAGGACTTCGTAAATCATCAAGTGCTACAAATGTTTCCTGTGAATTACTTATTTTTACAAGAAGAAGTGAATTCTCTTGTTACTAAGGAATTAGACTTGATGCGTAAAGCAAACTCAAAGCAACATTTCTCAGCAGTGTGGAATACTTCTAAAGTTGCATTATTGTTGAATATATAGAGAACCTATCTTCAGTAAGCAAGGCTATTCCTCCATACAGAAAAAATACATAAAGACCATATGACATACTGTTGATGGACATTTTTAAGTGTATGAAATTAATTAAGATAATATTTGGCTGTAATACTTTGCATTTGAAATTCTGTAGACAACTCATTGAAATTTTGTGAATAACTCATTTTCAAGAGGATATTTTTGGGAGATTACCTACACTGAACAATAGTGGATGTTAGAATTATTTTGTGAATTTAACTTTATAATATCATAGTCTACAAAAGTTTTGCATATTAATTATTGGAATTGGTTATTCTAGTTTGATCATTTAAGTGTAGAAAGATTTGTTTGGAAATTGTGAAATGCCTTTATACTATATTTTATGTCTTCTAAAGCCTCAGACAAAATAACTGAAGAAAAGTTCGTCTGTTTTCAGGATTAAACTAAAAATTCAATTTTACTTGTAATTTATTTTAAGAGGGATCAAGAATGGACCATTTTGTTACAAAAATGGTTTTTCTTTACTTACCTGAACCTCCCAGATGACTTTGAAGATGCTGTTTCTTCACATAGGGAGCTGTTACAACTTTCAAATACAGCCCAGAGACAAGACTCCCTGTATGACCAAATCATTACCTATTTCTGTATTATAGAGTCCCTGGTCTATAAGAGAATATAATTCTCTTTAGAACTATAGAGAAAAATAAATTAGTTTATTTTAAACTCCCATTGTCCCTTATTTCCTAATTCTCATAGTTAAAAAATTACTTTAATGAATACAGATTTAATAAGGAAGAAATAGAGTTTGTTAGCATTATGATTCTTTCATTACCTATGACAAAGTAGCTTACATTTTTCCTGTGAAGTAAAAAAAATTCAAACGTATAATCTACTATGATATATGAAAGAATGGTGCAATAATTGTCTTGGATGTACTTACCCTGTAAATAGGCAATGGTAGCTAATTTAGCTCAATCTTAAAGATAAATTAAAAATGTATAGACTTAGAAAAAAATTTTCCTTGCCTAAAAAATTTTCACTAATTAAATCTCTACTTGTCTATTTCATCCTGTTCCATGCATAGTCATTTCCTCTTGGGCTTCCATCTGTTTTAATCTAAAAAAATAAAAATATTTTGACTATAGCCAATTACATAAAAATTTCAGTTCTATTCATAACTTCATATGAATAGAAGTGATTGCTATGTTGTATCTTAAATAAAAAGCAGGTAACTTTAACCAAATGGCAAGTTTACTTTTTTCTAAGTAATTTCTACATTATAATTTTTTAAAATATTTTTTATTGGATTCCCCTCCTCCACAACAAAAATAAAATGGTAATTAGAAAAAGATAAACAGTAAGAATACTTAACAGGTTTGATGGTCTCTTTTTTTTTTTTTTTAAGATGGAGGCATGCTAATTTTCAAGCAAAAATGACAGAGACTTGGCAATTATTATAGCTTAAGTAGAGTTTGGATAATTATTCAGACCCAACATTAAAAAATACTGACAATGTGAATTCATAAGTGTACATTAACAATCTCCCCTTTTTATTGAAAAGTTTGCATTACTTGTAGTAAAACAAAAAATCATGCCTTGATAAATGTAATTTTAATGTATCTGTCTCTTATTAAAACAAATTACACATTTAATTCATGGGATCTATATTCAATATTTTGTAATACTAACAAAGATTACATACATGCATTGAAGGAAGACTACACACTCATGTTTAAGCCTCTCTCATCAGTTACGAAATATACCCTATATTGAAAAATGCATGTATTTGAAGTTTTGACCTAACACAGTGGATTAAAGCTTAGACAATATTTACTTTGCTGCGCTTTGATTCAGAAAGGGCCATATGTAAAGATATGATCCTAACCAACTTTAACATGTTTCTATAATGATCTCTCTGTAAAAAAATTTATATTAAAGATATTGAGATATAAAATAGTTACAAAATAAGCTGTAACCTTTTATCTACCTATTGGTAAAAGTCTGTAGTTAATATATTTGGATAAATAACTCAAGTCAGCAGCAAAGTGGTTAAACATTTGTGATTTGATTTTATCTCAGCTTGGAATGTGGTTGGAGTGTCCCACTTCTAACAACTGTTTGCTAAGTTAAGGCTTTAGTGTTTACACAGTGTTGAATGAAGCAGCCTGGTCACCAGATGTGATCGCTTCCCCAGACTGTCGTTTTTTCAGTCAGATCACTGTCCTCATGGTCCCGGTTCCAACCTTCTTCCTCAGCACATCCACCAGCCTTTCCAACCTAAGTTGGGGTGGGGGTGCAGGTGGGAAGGGGGAAAAAAGTGCAGTTATTGTTAAAAATATCTTGGCTGATAAAGGACAGTATTTGCCTGTGACCAAGCAGTCCTCACAGTCATGTTAAGAAACAAAGCATTACTGTGAGAGACATTGGTACAGACTGCCAAATATTTGAGGTTAAAAAAAAAACAGCAATGACACAAACTTTAACCCAGATTCTTGAATTATGTCAGCATCGGAAGCCACACAAAGTTTTTATGATACTCATTTCGATACATTTACCTATTTGCATTAAGGTTGTGAATGAATCATTTACTATGCAATGACAGGATTGTATATTAAATGGAGAATAAACTGATTTTCAACTTAGAAAAGCACATATTTTAAAACAGAAATACCAGCAATCTTTCACCTGTTACTTAGTTAGATAAGTGATTCATTGGTTGGTATACTGTATAACTTCTAAGTACTAAATTCCCTTCTTTTTCACAGAATTGGCTGATAAAAATAAAGCTAGAAATTATGTGGCTAGGTGGGAAAATTTTCAAGTTACAGTAGCTTGGAAATAATTTAAGCATACACAATGATGTGATACTAATATAACCAGACTTTTAGTTCTAATTAAAAACCAAGTTTCTATCTCTGAGTATCATAAATACACTAGAATTTACCTATATAGACTTTTTAGTTAAATAAAATGATTTTTTTAGTTGATTAGAAACTTGTCAATTAAATTGAAAAGACAGTCAAAAATTCAGAAGTCCATTCTTCAGTGTTCTGACTACTCTGTGAGCAGGAGGTCATATTCATGTGGATCAGTGAGAGTTTTGCTTGACAAAGGATGATAGAATCAGACCATTAATGGGTTTTCTTCTTTTATTTTCTTTACTGGAAGCATAAAACCTCAACCAAAAATCTTGCTTCATGTTATACACACAGAAATCTTCCTTATAAATAAATATCATGCCTAGCAGTTTTCATATACACAATCTTCCTCTCTCAAAGACTGGTAAGCAGCACAGTCTAGCCTGCTTCACAGTTTGCCTCATTTATATGGATCCATGCATGAGGGTCCTTTGCAAATAAACACACCACAGAGCTAGACACTAAAGGAATGAGGGCATTCTTAGTGTCATACATTCTAGTTTAGATGACTTGAAAGTTTCAGTAAGGAATGTAGAAATTAACTGCATATAATGCTGAAAACTAGCTGAAGTTTATTGGATAATTTTGCATCTATCAATAATTCTGTTGACAAAAAGCAGGAAAATGAAACAAAATAATTCAGTGCATCAAAAACTTTGCTTTAAGAAACACAGTAATGATCTTAGAGTAAAAATCTTACCTGAGTTTATCACTGCAAACTTTTCTAAAATGCAAACTATACATAAATGTTATATATCCACTAAAACAGTCTAGTGAAGCAAGTACCTGAATAAGAAGAGTCATTAGAAAATTCACTGTATTCTTAGATTAGTCTGTAATACTTGGACCTTCCCTAGTTTTTAAAAACTTGTGCCACCTTACACACTCTGAATATTATGACTCACAGGACTATATGAATCCTTTAAGGCAAAGTTTAATTAACTTAAATTGTGGATGAGGGTAAAGAAAAATGTTAGTATGAATTATAGAACTACACTATGAAATTTTAGGTTTATTGTTAAAATCTAATAGTAATTTGAAATACCATTAAATAGTTTCCAGTAGAAATCATTTTAAGACATTAGTAGCATTTCTTTGCATATGTTGTTAAAAGCCAGAAAATATCACTTGCAAGTTGACTAAATGTATCCTTTCTTCATAATATAATTTATATTACTAACTAATAAGAAAAACCTTCTTCATAACATAAACATAAGCTCTATTTTTTCTAGTTATTATTATTACTACAAATCCAGAATCAATGGGATCCCAAATTACTGAGATGAATCTATGTTGTGCTTCTTCTGGCTTTTCCTTTACAGACAGGCTCATCTTACTTTTGTTTCATTTTTCTACATTAGGACATCTTTCCATTTAGAACTCATATCTTGTTAAGGTAAAAGATTAGTAGGAAATTCTTAAATATCATATTTTGCAATGTCTTCATTATATTTCAACAATTACCAGATCAACTACATTCTCAATTTATCCAGGTCGAATGATTTATGAAAATTTGATCTCAGAAATGAGAAAAATGTCAATTACTTAGTTTTGTGAAAGCTTACTGACTCCTGTAATACAATGAAGCACCTATTCCTTCCTGTAAGGAATGGAATACACCTGTCAAACATGGGCTGTGCCAACAGGAAGGTAGACATGTGTGACTGTTGAAGCACCTTGGAGGATTTGCCTGCAGGCTATTCTTACTGTCCAAATCAATAATGTCCTGAAAACAATATGTAGCACACTAAAATACGCTCCAGCTGCTTTAAATATTACTTAGTGATATCTTCGCAACAGCTTCATGAAACAGGAAAACGGCTAGAGCTAGGATTAGGATTTCTCCGTTTTAAATATGAAGAAACTGAAGCATAGACAAGTAAATCCTTATACAAGGTTTTGAGGTAAAACAGTGATAAAGCTGGTCCTGGTTTCCTTGTTTTTAGTTCAGAGCTATTTCCATTAGGGGTTGAGTGACTATAGACCTACAAATTTTACATTACAGGGTAATAGACTATTTGTCTTAGTAGCATAATTAAAAATTTTTCCTCAAGTTATTCAGTTTAACTGGGGACATATTTGCTGGTGTGTTTCATCTGGTATTTTAGTAGCAACACATTATAAGAAATTAAGTTACAACCACAGAACATACATTCTTCTCATCTGTACAGAAAAGCATATTCTAAGATCAACCATATGTTTGATCATACAGCAAGTCCTCATAAATTAAAAAAATGAAATCATACCAAGCACACTCTCAAAACAGTGCATTAAAAATACAAATCAATATCAAGAAGACCTCTCAAACTACACAAATACATGGAAATTAAACACCATCCTCCTAAATAACTCCTGGGTAAATGTCAAAATTGAGGCAGAATCAAAACATTCTTTGAAAGTAATGAAAATATGCACACAAATTACTAAAATCTCTGGGATGCATCTAAAGCAGTGTTAAAAGGAAAGTTTATAGTGCCAAACACCCTCATCAAGTAGTTGTAGGATCTCAAATTAACAATCTAACTGCATCTAAAGAAACTAGAAATAAAAGAATAAGCCAATTCAAAGCTAGCAGAAGAGAATAAATGACTAAAATTAGAGAAGAACTAAATGAGATTGAGATGCAAAAACCCATACAAAAGATTGATGAAACCAAGTTGATTTTTCAGAAAAATAAACAAGACTGATAGACTGCTAGCTAGATTAACAAAAGAAAGAGAGAAGACCTAAATAAGTACAATCAGAAATGACAAAGATGACATTACAACTGATTCCACGGAAATATAAAAAATCATCAGAGAATACTATGAACAACTCTATGCACACGAATTAGAAAATCTATAGGATTAGAAAAATGAGAAAATCAGTGATAAAAGATCTACTAACAACAACAACAAAAGCACTGGACTTGATAGATGCACAGCTGAATTCTATGAGACATATAAAGAATTGGTATCAATCCTACTGGAAACTATCCCAAACAATTGAGGAGGAGTAGCTCCTCCCTAACCCATTCTATGAAGCCAGCATTAGCCTTATATGAAAATCTGGTAGAGACACATGAAAAAAGAAAACTGCAGGCCAATATTCCTGATGAAGATGTAAAAAATTCTTTACAGAATATTAGCAATCTGAATCCAGTAGCATGTCAAAAGGTCAATATATCATGACCAAATAAGCTTTGTTCTTGGGATGCAAGGCTAGTTCAACATAGGCAAATCAATAAATGTGACTTGCCAAATAAACAGAATTAAAGGCAGAGACCACGTGATCATCTCAGTAGATGCCATAAAAGCTTACAATCAGATCCAACATCCCTTCACAATAAAAACCCTCAACAGACTGGGCATCAAAAGAACTATAACTCAAAATAATAATACCCATCTATGCATGACAAACACACAGCCAACATCATACTGAATGGGCATAAGCTGGAACCATTCCCATTGAGAACTGGAAAAAGACAAGGATTCCTTCTTTCACCACTCCTTTTCAATATAGTGTTGGAAGTCCTAGCGGGAGGAATCAGGCAAGATAAAGAAATAAAAGGCATCCAAATAGGGAAAGAAGATTTCAACCTGTCTTCACCGATGATAAGATGCTATACCTAGAAAACCCTAATGACTCTGAGAAAAGGACCCTAGAACTGATAAATGACTTACTTAAAGTGTCAGCATACAAAATCAGTGCACAACAATCAGTAGAATTACATCTTATTATATTAATAACATCCAGGCTGAGAGACAAATCAAGAACACAATCCCTTTTACATTAGTCACACAAAAAAATGGACACGAAAAGATGGAAAAACATTCCATGCTCATGATTAGGAAGAATCAATATCGTGAAAATGGCCATACTGCCCCAAGTATTTATACATGCAATGCTATCCCCATCAAACTACCACTGACCTTCTTCACAGAACTGGAAAAAAACCACCTTAAACTTCATATGAAACCAAAAAGAGCCCATGTAGCCAAGACAATCCTAAGCAAAACAAACAAACAAACAAAAAACCAAAGCTGGAAGCATCATGCTATCTGACTTCAAACTATACTACAAGGCTACAGTAATCAAAACAGCATGGTACTGGTACCAAAACAGAGATATACACTGGCACCAAAACAGAGATATAATGGAACAGAACAGAGGCCTCAAAAGTAATACCACACACTATAACCATCTGGTTTTTAACAAACCTGACAAACACAAGCAATGGGGAAAGGATTCCCTGTTTGATAAATGATGTTGGAAAAACTGCCTATCCATATGCAGAAAGCTGAAACTGGACCACTTCCTTATACTTTATACAAAAATTAACTCTACATGGATTAAAGCTGAAAACATAAGAACTAATGCCATACAAACTCTGGAAGAAAACCTAGGCAATACCATTCAGGACATAGGCATAGGCAAAGACTTCATGACTAAAACACCAAAGGCAGTGGCAACAAAAGCCAATATAGACAAATGGGGTCTAATTAAACTCCAGAGCTTCTGCACAGCAAAATAAACAATCATTAGAGTGAACCAGCAACCAACAGAATGGAAAAAATTTTTGCAATCTACCCATCTGACAAAGGGCTAATATCCAGAATCTACAAAGAGCTTAAACAAATTTACAATTAAAAAACAAACAACCCCATCAATAAATGGGAGAATGATATGAACAGACACTTTTCAAAAGAAGACATTTATGTAGCCAACAAGTATATAAAAAAAAACCTCATCATCACTGATCATTTGAGAAATGCAAATCAAAACTACACTAAGACACCATCTCATGCAATTTAGAATGGAAATCATTAAAAAAATCTGGAAACAATAGATGCTGGAGAGATTGTGGAGAAAAACGAATGCTTCTACACTGTTGGTGGGAGTGTAAATTAATTAAACCATTGTGGAAGACAGTGTGGCAACTCCTCAAGGATCTCGAAATAAAAATACCATTTGACCTAGCAATCCCATTACTGGGTATATGACCAAAGGATTATAAATTGTTCTGTTATAAAGACACATGCACATATATATTCATTGTGGCACTGTTTATAATAGCAAAGACTTGGAACCAACCCAAATGCCCATCAATAATAGACTGGATAAAAAAATATGGCACATATACACCATGGAATACTATGCAGTCATAAAAAAAGATGAGTTCATGTCCTCTGCAGGGACATGGATGAAGCTGGAAACCATCATTCTCAGCAAACTGACACAAGAACAGAAAACCAAACACCACATGTTCTACTCATAAGTGGGTGTTGAACAATCAGAACACATGGACACAGGGAAGGGAACATCACACACCAAGGCCTGCTGGGAGGTGGGGGATCTAGGGGAGGGAAAGCAAAGAGTGGGGGGATTGAGGAGGGATAACATTAGGAGAAATTCCTAATGTAGATGACAGAGGGATAGATGCAGCAAACCACCATGGCATGTGTATACCTATGTAACCATTCTGCACATTCTGCCCATGTACCCCAGAACTTAAAGTACAATTTAAAAAATGAAATACCTATATGTAACCAGGAAAGTGAAACATCTTTACAACAACTACAAAATGCTGCTGAAAGAAATCAGAGATACTGCTAGGTGTGGTGGTTTAAGCCTGTAATCCCAGCAGGCTGGGAAGCCAAGATGGGAGGATCCCTTGGGCCCAGGAGTTTGAGACCAGCCTGAGCAATGTGGTGAAACTTTGTCTCTACAAAAAACAAAACAAAACAAGAAATTCATTGGGCATAGTGGTGCATGTCTGTAGTCCCAGCTACTTGGGAGACTGAGCCAGGAGGATCACTTGAGCCTAGGAGGTCAAGGCTGTAGTGAGCCATGATTATACCACTGCACTCCAGGCTGGGAAACACAGTGAGACACTGTCTCCAAAATAAATAAATAAATAAAAATGAAAAGGCTGGACACAGTGGTTCATGCCTGTAATCCCAGCACTCTGGGAGTGGGAGGCTGAGGTAGATAAATCACTTGAGGTCAGGAGTTCATGACCAGCCTGGCTAACATGGTGAAACCCCATCTCTACTAAAACTACAAAAATTAGGCAGGCAAGGTGGTGCAAGCCTGTAGTCCCAGCTACTTAGGAGGTTGAGGCAGGAGACTTGCTTGAACCCAGGAGGCAAAGGTTGCAGTGAGCCAAGATGGAGCCACTGCACTCCAGCCTGGGTGACAGAGCAAGATTCTGTTGAAAAGAAAAGAAAAGGAAGGAAGGAAGGGAGGGAGGAAGAAAAGAAAAAAAAAAAAGACTACACAAATAAAAAGAAAAACACCTCATGCTCAAGAATTGGAAGAATCCATATTGTTAAAATCGCCATACTGTCCAAAGTGATTTACAAATTTGCTATTCCTAGCAAACTACCAACATCATTCTTCATGGAATTAGAAAAAAAAAACTATTTTAAAATTCATATGGAACCAAAAAAGAGCCCAATAGCCAAAGTAATCATAAACAAAGAGAAAAAAGCCAGACGCATCATACTACCTGACTTCAAACTACATTATAAGGCTGCAGTAAAAAACAGCATGGTACTGGTACAAAAATAGACATACAGGCCAATCCAACAGAATAGAAAACTCACAAAAGCTGCACACCTACACACATCTTTTTTTTGTTGGCCTCAACAAGGCCGACAAAAGCAAGCAATGGGAAAGGGCTCTCTATTCAATCAACAGTGCTAGGATAACTGGCTAGCCATATACAGAAGAATGAAACTAAATCCTTATCTTTCAATCTGCACAAAGATTAAATCAAAGAGTGATTAAAGACTTAAATGTAAGACCTCAAACCATAAAAATCCTAAAAGAAAACCTACGAAATATCATTCTGAACACATGCTCTGGCAAAGAATTTTTGGCCAAATTCCCAAAAGCAATTGCAACAAAGTAAAAAAATATAAGTGGGACCTAATTAAACTAAAGAGCTTCTGCACAGCACAAGAAATTTTCAACAGAGTAGACAGATAACCTACAGAATTTAATAAAATATTCACAAACTATGCATCTGTCAAAAGTCTAACAGCCAGAATCTATGAGGAACATAAACAAATCAACAAGAAAAAAACAAATAACCTCATTACAAAATGGGAAAAAGACATGAACAGACACTTCTCAAAAGAAGGCATACAAGTGGCCAACAAACATTTTAAAACAGTTCATCAGCACTAATCGTCAGAGAACTGCAAATCAAAGCCATCTTGAGAATCATCTCACTCCAGTGAGAATGGCTATTATTAAAAAGTTGAAAAACAACAGATGCTGGCAAGTCTGTGGAGAAAAGGGAACACTTATACACTGTTGATAGGAATGTAAATTAGTTTAGTCCATCTGAAAAGCTGTTTGGAGATTTCTCAAATAACTTAAAATAGAACTATCATTCAATCCAGCAATCCCATCACCAGGATTTATTTTCAAAGGAAAATAAATCATTCTGCCAAAAAGACACATGCTCACATTTGTGAATTGCTGTGCTATTCACAATAGCAAAGACATGAATTCAACCTAGGTTCCCATCAGTAGTGGATTAGATAAAGAAAATGTGGTACATATATATTATGGAATACTACACTGCTAAAAAAGAATAAAATCACATTCTTTGCTAAACACTGTGTACTCACGGACATAAACAGCAGACATTACAAACTATAGAGAGGGAAAGGGAAAGATGGGGCTATGGGTGGAAAAACTACCTACTAGGTACTATGCTTACTACCTAGATGATAGGATTTGTACCCCAAACCTCAGCATTATGCAATATATCCAAGTAACAAATCTGCACAGGTACCCCTTGTATCTAAAAGTTGAAACTAAAAAGGAAAAAATTAAAATCATGCCCCTGTACAGAGTTAGAAAATAGTTAAAATATATTATTTGCTATAATAAAATTTCTAAATAAACTTCAAAAATATGTACAGCTATTTTTAGATGAAAATCCTATTTTTTCAAATAACATTATTTTTATATGTTCTATGTAATTACATCTCATGCATGTACTATAATGGGATACATAGTTTTCCATTATGTAGGTTAACAATAAGTTATTTACCAATTTGCTTAATTGGCTTATTTCACTTAGTTTCAGTTTTCTTTCTTTATTTTATTTTTATTTTTTTAAGAGATAGGGTGTCACTATGTTGCCTAGGTAGGCCTCAAAGCACTGGGCTCAAGTGATCCTCCTGTGTCAACCTTTAGAGTAGCTGGAACTACAGACATGTACCTCATTGCCTGGACATTTTTCAGTCTCAATGAATATTGTGATATATTTTGAAAGGCAAGTAATACTTAAGGAGTACTGACTATGTGCCAGGAAGTATGAGAGGTCATTTATCAATATACTTAATTTTCATGATAACTCCATATGAAGTATTAGGCTGGTACAAAAGTTATCATGGTTCTTGCCATTATTTTTAAATTTTTATTTTATATTATATTTTATTGTACTTTGGGCTCTGGAGTACATGTGCACATCAGGCATTTCTCCTGGTGTTATCCCTTCCCATCCTCCTGCTCTCCCCTCCACTGTCCCTCACCTCCACTCTACCCCACCTACGTAGCCAAGTGAGTGTTGTTCCCTTCCCTATGCCCAAGTGTTCTCATTGTTCATCACCCGCCTGTAAGTGAAAACATGTGGTGCTTGGTTTTCTGTTCTGTTTTGTGTTAGTTTGCTGAGAATGATGGTTTATAGATTCAACCATGTCTCTATAAAGGACATGAACTCATCATTTTTTATGGCTGTACAGTATTCCATTGTGTATATGTACCACATCTTCTTTGTCCAGTCTATCTTTGATGGGCATTTGGGTTGGCTCCAAGTCTTTGCTATCATAAACAGCACTGCAATGAACATACATGTGCATGTGTCTTTATAATAGAATGATTTATAATCCTTTGGGTATATATCCAGTAATGGGATTACTGGGTCAAATGGAATTTCTGTTTCTAGATCCTTGAGGAATCACCACACTGTCTTCCATAATGGCTGAACTAATTTACACTCCCACCAACAGTGTAAAACTGTTCCTTTTTCTCCACATCCTCTCCAGCATCTGTTGTCTCCAGATTTTTTAATGATTGCCATTCTAACTGGTGTAAGATGGTATCCCAATGTGGTTTTGATTTGCATTTCTCTAATGACCAGTGATGATGAGCATTTACTCATATGCTTGTTAGCCACATATATATCTTCTTTTGAAAATTGTCTGTTCATATCCTTCTCCCACTTTTGAATGGGCTTGTTTTTCTTTCTTGTAAATCTGTTTTAGTTCTTTATAGATTCTGGGTATTAGCCCTTTGTCAGATGGGTAGATTGCAAAATTGCTTTCCCATTCTGTTGGTTGCCAGTTCACTCAAATGATTGTTTATTTTGCTGTGCAGAAGCTCTGGAGTTTAATTAGATCTGATTTGTTTATTTTGGCTTTTGTTGCCATTGCTTTTTGTGTTTTAGTGATGAAGTCCTTGCCTGTGCCTATGTCCTGAATGGTGTTGCCTATGTTTTCTTCCTGGGTTTTTATGGTGTTAGTTCTTATGTTTAAATCTTTAATCTACCTGGAGTTAATTTTTGTATAAGGTATAAGAAAGGGGTCCAGTTTCAGCTTCCTGCATATGGCTAGGCAGTTTTCCCAACACAATTTATTAAACAGGGAATCCTTTCCCGATTGCTTATTTTTGCCCAGTTTGTCAAAGATCAGATGGTTGCAGATGTGTGGTGTTGCCTCCGAGGCCTCTGTTCTGTTCTATTGGTGTATATCCCTGTTTTGGTAACAGTACCATGCTGTTTTGATTACTGTAGCCTTGAAGTATAGTTTGAGGTCAAGTAGCCTGATGCCTCCAGCTTTGTTCTTTTTGCTTAGGATTTTCTTGGCTATGTGGGCTCTCTTTTGGTTCCACATGAAGTTTAAAGTGTTTTTTCTAGTTCTGTGAAGAAGGTCAATGGTAGTTTGATGGGATAGCATTGAATGTATAAGTTACTTTGGGCAATATGGCCATTTCACAATACTGAGTCTTCCTAACCATGAGCATGGAATGTTTTTCCATCTGCTTGTGTCCTCTCTTATTTCCTTGAGCAGTGGTCTATAGTTCTCCTTGAAGAGATCTTTTACATTTTTTATTAGTTGTATTCATGAGCATTTTATTCTCTTTGTAGCAATTGTGAATGGGAGTTCAATCATGATTTGCCTCTCTGTTTGCCTGTTCTTGGTGTATAGGAATGCTTGTGATTTCTGCACATTGATTTTTGTATCCTGAGACTTTGCCGAAGTTGCTTATCAGCTTAAGGTTTTGGGCTGAGACAATGGGGTCTTCTAAATAATCATGTCATCTGCAAATGGGGACAATCTGACTTCTTCTTTTCCAAATTGAATGCCCTTTATTTCTTTTTCTTGCTTAACTGCTCTGGCTAGAACTTCCTATATTATATTGAATAGGAGTGTGAGAGAGGGCATCCTTGTCTAGCGCCAGTTTTTAAAGGAAATTCTTCTAGTTTTTGCCCGTTCAGTATGATATTGGCTGTGGGATTGTCATAAATAGCTTTTATTATTCTGAGAAATGTTCCATGGATACCTAGTTTACTGAGAGTTTTTAGCATAAAGAGCTATTGAATTTTGTTGAAGGCCTTCTCTGTATCTATTGAAATAATCAAGTGGTTTTTGTCTTTGGTTCTGTTTATGTGGTGAATTATGTTTATAGACTTGAGTATGTTGAACCAGCCTTGCATCCCCAGGATGAAGCCTACTTGATCATGGTGGATAAGCTTTCTGATATGCTGTTGGATTTGGTTTGCCAGTATTTTATTGAGGATTTTTGCATCCATGTTCATCATGAATATTTTCTTGCCATTATTCTTAATAACAAAACCTGCAATTACTTTTGCACCAACCTATGGGTATTAATATCAAATGACAAAACCAGAGTATATGGGTGTAATTGGATAAGAGTCAGATAGCTACTGGGTTTTGGAACTGAGACATGATGCTAGGTCTAACTACCATGTCTCTGATGGTTCCAATTTACCACAATGCTTCTGAAAGCATTGAGACTTCTAAGGCGTGTTCCTGTATTTTTGTGGTCTTGAATTACTGCTATTGACCAGATAATTCTATTGCAAAGGGAAAGAAAGGAGTAAAAGCAGAACAAGTTCTTCATCATTATTTAAATTGTACCAAAGTAAATATCTCATTGTAAATTCCCTTTTAGAAAATAATTTTTGTATTTGTCAACATGAGAGTAGGAGAATTCTTGTTCACAACTTTCTTTCCAGAAAAAGCATTCATATTATTTAGGCAATGAAGTTACTCCAACACTCCATCAAACATACTTGACATTTTTTCCCCAGAGGGCAAGAAACCATGGAAATCCAAGAGAGACGGATAACAATCACCCCTTCAGCAGAGGTGACAAAGTCACTAAAAATGCTGCACTTAGGGTTTCCCATTAATATCAAAGATCTTACCCTTTTTCAATCAGAAGGGTAAGAAGACTTTAAACATAATTTTTGTTTCTTTTACCATTATGGTTGTTCTTTTGTTGGCATTTTTAATGTTGATGTATTTATCATCTTTTCTTTACACTTTGCTCCCTTGATGACACTTAAATCCTCATAACTTCCAAATCGAGACCCCTTTCTCGAAATTCTCTTCTGAGTTTTAGACTCATCCAACTGCCTTCAAGACATCTCCTCTTGCTTATACCCTCTTATTGTCAACTGGTATCATTGGCTGCATATCATCTGCAGTTTATAAAGTTGGCTGGATATACATGTATTTCAAAAAAGAGAGAAAAACAGGAAAAACTTTGGAGATATGGCCAATGATATTTAGCTTTAAAGCATCATTACTAATCATGTATGAATTAGTTTATTGATTTCTACTATAACTTCAAAATTAATCAAATCTAATTCAGTCCTTTCCCCTAGACCAGTGTGCTATGTAAAAAGTTATCAGCCAGGCATGGTGTTGCATGCCTGTGGTCCAGGCTGAGGTTGGAGGATTGCCTGAGCCCAGGAGATGGAGGCTACCAGAAGCTGAGATTGCCACTGCATTCCAGCCTAGGAAATAGAGCAACACCCTGTCTCCAAAAAAAGAAAGGGAAAATAAAGGAAAAGAAAAAGAAATTGAAAAAAGACAAAGAATTACTGGAATAAAGTATACAAGGAAATAATGTAGATAAATTAATTTACCTCCTAATATATGCAATTATATACAGCACCGTCATTCATTCATTTATACGTACTTCTTGGGTAACTGTTTTGTGAATAGTACCTTCTAAACACTTGTTCTACACAGCCTTTTAGATGTTTCTACTGTAGATATATGTCATATGAAGTCTTTTAACAAAATTCTCGGTAAGGATGGATTATAGAAGGAGTTTTCATCCATAGCAGGTTATAATATAGGGAGCTTCATGTTATATCCTTTTGAAGTGGCTGAAACGTTTTAAATACTGTGAACAAGAGAGCGTGTGTTACATAGGAAAACAGTGAGAAAGTAAGAATAAGCTGTACTCAGATCTCACAATTCTTGGGTCATTTTATTTACCATGCTGCATTAGGCTTGACTTTTATATTTACATTAACATTAGAGAAATTACTTCACACCTTGAAATTCAGCAAGAAAACCGGATTTATTGTTGAGATGAAATAGAACATAGAAAAAACTTGGGATATATATATTCAACTGTATTTAGATATGTGGCATTCCTTTTTCTTTTTGAGACAGAATTTCACTCTTGCAACTTCCGCCTCCCAGGTTCAAGGGATTCTCCTGCCTCAGCCTCCAGAGTAGCTGGGATTACAGGCCTGAGACAATATGCCTGGCTAACATTTTTGTATTTTTAGTAGAGATAGGGTGTCTCCATGTTGGTCAGGCTGGTCTTGGACTCCTGACCTCAGATGATCTGCCCCCCTTGGCCTCCCAAAGTGTGGGATTACAGGCATGAGTCACCATGCCTGGCAACATTCCTTTTTCAATGTCATCAATATCAAAAGTAGACAAGGTACCAAAAAATTACCTATATTTTAAACATTGACTAACATTTACTATCTTTTAAGTAACCTTGAAAAATAAAGCTCAACAACCAATCATATCAATTAATTTCTACTTAGGTGAGTAATAAACATAAAAGTAAGATATAAAATTTAAAATATGGAAAACTTTGTTTTCTTTACTTTTGTTTCACCCCCTTTAAAAATCAGAACATAGAGAAGAATTAAAGCAATATTTTCTTCTTTCTAGTATCACTAAGGTAATTTTAAGTTTTGGATTTTACAATACTACTTTTGGTATAATGTTACTCAAGGCTTAATTAAGACTTTGTAAGTTAGCTGTCTCCATTAAAATACTCTCCTTGGTATAATTTTACCCAAGGCTTAATTAAGACTTTATAAGTTAGATGTCTAGATTGCCCCCTGGATTCCAGTTAGTCCATGGCAGCACTAGCTTAGTGGATGACACTATTAGGAAAGTATTTAACAGAAGATAATGGAGTTATTTTGCTTAATCCCCTAATAACATTAGGAAGCAACTGAGATAACAGAATAAATTAAGTAACAATTTTATTGGGTTCTTTCACTTTGTCTATCAGAGGATATTTAAATCATATGTAAGATTCCCAAGAAAACTCAACACCCATGAGGCTCCAGAAAGGTAGGACAATGTGTTTACTACTGTATATTTGGTAACTTGCCCAAGGAGCTCTCAAAAATCATTAGAGTACAGTTTATGAATAAATCTCACACACATATGTTGGGAATAAGGAGTACATTTACATTTTCTATTCTAAAGTAATGGGTTGAAATTTTGATGATGACCTTCTAAAAGCAGGTTTTTGAGAATAAAAGGAAGTCAATTACTTGATGTGAAGATTTGCAGTATATATTTTGTTAGTAACCTTTGCAGAAGAACATTAAATGATAGAGAAATTATCTAAAAAGAACAGATTTCTCTCACTTTAAATTGAAGGAGTTTGGGAGACTTGGTGAGAAAGATGTTAGATAAAATTTCACTCTAAGTAATAACTAAGAAAAGGTTAGCCTTTATCAGGAGGAATTATCTAATGTGATAACAATGAATCACTGATTCTGATTCTAGAAAACCAGCATTTTAGATTTTTTTTTTTTTTTTGAGATGAGTCTTGCCAGGCCGGAGTGCAGCTCTCCTGCCTTAGACTCCCAAGTATCAGAGATTATAGGGATATGCCACTGTACTCAGCTAATTTTTTGTATTTTTAGTAGAGATGGGGTTTCGCCATGTTGGTCAGGCTGGTCTCAGCTCTTCTTTTTGATTTCCTAATTTATCAGAAGAAAAATGGAGAAACTTAAAAAGAAATGAAGTTGCTATGAATGTAGACTGCTTATACATCTTCTATGGAAGAAGCATCGGAGTCAAATATAAGCAGGCATGTGACAGAATGTAGAAAAACACAAATTCAAGGTCAACCATTTCAATGATCCCATTTAAAATTCTTTTGATTTCTAGGAATTGGAATGGGGTACATCAATGGTATTTTTTAAAAAGGCTATAGATTAGTGGAAAAGTCCCTCTTTTTGCCTTATTCTGGTATTTGTGTTTTACTCCTGCTCGCCATATGAGCATTTGCTTAAGTTACATCTGAAGGCTCACAGAGAATCTTGACTTCTTTTAGTGAGAAAAGGAGTTTGTCAATTCTAAGCAAAAAGAACACAGCAGGAGGCATCACACTACCGGAATTCAAACTATACTACAAGGCTACAGTAATCAAAACAGCATGATACTGGTACCAAAACAGAGATATAGACCAATGGAACAAAACAGAGGCATCAGAGGCAACACAACATACCTACTACCATAAAATCTTTGATAAACCTGACAAAAACAAGCAATGGGGAAAGGATTCCCTGTTTAATAAATGGTGTTGGGTAAACTGGCTAGCCATGTGCAGAAAGCAGAAACTGGACCCCTTCCTGACACCTTACACTAAAATTAACTCCAGATGAATTAAAGACTTAAACATAAGACCTGGCACTATAAAAACCCTAGAAGAAAATCTAGGCAAAACCATTCAGGACATAGGAGTAGGCAAGGACTTCATGACCAAAACAACAAAAAGCATTGGCAACAAAAGCCAAAATAGACAAATGGGACCTAATCAAACTCCACAGCTTCTGCATGGCAAAAGAAACAGTCATTAGGGTGAATCGGCAACCACAGAATGGGAAAAAATTTTTGCAGTTTACCCATCTGACAAAGGGCTGATATCCAGAATTTACAAAAAACTCAAACAGATTTACAGGAAAAAAACAAACAAGCCCATTCAAAAATGGGCAAAGGATATGAACAGACACTTTACAAAAGAAGACATACATGAGGCCAACAAACATATGAAAAAATGCTCATCATCACTGGTCATTAGAGAAATGCAAATCAAAACTACATTGAGATACCATCTCACGCCAGTTAGAATGGCGATCATTAAAAAATCTGGAGACAACAGATGCTGGAGAGGATGTGGAGAAATAGGAACACTTTTACACTGCTGGTGGGAGTGTAAATTAGTTCAACCCTTGTGGAAGACAGTGTGGCGACTCCTCAAGGACCTAGAAATAGAAATTCCATTTGACCCAGCAATCCCATTACTGGGTATATATCCAAAGGACTATAAATTGTTCTACTGTAAGGACACATGCACACGAATGTTCATTGCAGCACTGTTTACAATAGCAAAGACCTGGAACCAACCCAAATACCCATCGATGATAGACTGAACTGGGAAAATGTGGCACATATACACCATGGAATATTATGCAGCAATCAAAAATGATGATTTTGTGTCCTTTGTAGGGACATGGATGAATCTGGAGAACATCATTCTCAGCAAACTGACACAAGAACAGAAAATGAAATATCACCTGTTCTTACTCATAGGCGGGTAATGAACAGTGAGAACACATGGACACAGGGAGGGGAGCACTACACCCTGGGGTCTATTGGGGTGAATAGGGGAGGGACAGCACGGGGGGAGCTGGGGAGGGATAGCAGGGGGAAAATGCCAGATGTGGGTGAAGGGGAGGAAGACAGCAAATCACACTACCATGTGTGTACCTATGCGACTATCTTGCATGTCCTGCATATGTACCCCAAAACTTAAATGCAATTAAAAAGGAAAAAAAAAAAAGAAAAGGAGTTTGTGGTCACATCATTGTCTCATTTAAAACATCACAGCTTCACTATTTTTAGAGTGGCTTTTGTTAAAAATTAAGAGTGATAAATTATTTGCTCTTAAATATTGTTTTGAAAACTGCTCAATTATACTGTCCTTGAAGTCTTTTTCTTATGGGGAATCCATCCTTGGTTTCAAGATAAGGACATAATAAACAGAAATCTGAAGTATAATTTCATTCATGGTATTATTAAACTTTCAGGTAGTCACTGCTTCTTTCTGGCAGTTTAAAACTGCATGTTATTGGGCTTAGCTATATTATAGAGTCCTAATCTTTTTACATATATAAGAGTGATTCATTTTTCTAAAACATCAGATTTAGTTGTTACATAACCATGAAAAGGCAGGTTGCTCTGAAATTGTTATTATGCATATTCACCAATGTTATTTAATTAGTATAGTATCACAACATAGAAAAAAGAGAATGTTACAAAGCCTATATCACATATGTAAAAGAAACGAACAGGTTTATATTTTCATTTATCACAAAAATAGTGTGCAAACATATACACTTTTTTGTATTTTATAGACAAGGAATTCTGAATGCAGATAAAGATTGAAGAACTAAGAGGTTACTCAGTACCATCCTACTCTATGATATAATGCATGAACAAGGAAAAACACATATTA
Source organism: Callithrix jacchus (assembly GCF_049354715.1). NCBI lineage: Eukaryota > Metazoa > Chordata > Mammalia > Primates > Cebidae > Callithrix > Callithrix jacchus. The sequence continues at coordinate 72,210,338 of NC_133509.1, read as the reverse complement.
ATATGTTACTAGCATGATATATACCTATATACATAAGCTAATAAGCAAAGATTTATGGCAACTATTCATTAATATTATCTAGGTGATTTACTCAAAATAGGTATTTGTTACCTAACCAAAGTTAGGTAACAAAATACACACCAAAAGAGATAGATACGGCATATTGCCCAAACCTAAACTAATCTAAGGAAAAATAACAAATTACAATTTTCACGTCATGTTTTGTAGTTTCTGAAAATCCTTGATGATTTTACCAGGATTTTACCAGGTTTGAGATTATTCTCTTAGTTAGACTGTAAGACTGACTTTCATTTCTTTTTTTCCAATGCCTGATTTTTTTATGCTACTTGTTAAAGTAATTTTCATTCTTTAATATCCATTCACTTCACAGTTAATACTTTACAAGCACCACAGATGACTTGAAATTAAATCACATACATCTTTCTTTTATGTGTTAAAGTGTTAGTATTAAGGATTAATGGGCTTTATTCACAGTATCTAGATTATTCTTTGGCATTAAGTTAGTAACATAGGAACACATTAACTCTTTCGAACTGACAGGACACTAGTAAACCATATCAGGAACTGAGTTACAATGATCTTAAGTGTGAATTACACTTATGTTCAAATTTATTTACTGTGAGATATTTATTTATTCACAGAGACTTTTCATATGATTTCCTTTAGACTTACAGCATTTGTACTGTTAACAATATATGTACTATATATTCTTGAAAAATTTTTTAAATTGGCAACAAATAAATAAGTCCTCATCTATTTATAATGATTATGATTTAGAGACTTCTAGAAGACACTTTTTCATTTTTTTTCTTTTTAGTAATAACAAACATTTATTCAGAAATGGATAAGTAATACATAGCCATCCTTCTACCTTTAATGCCTCTTCCTCTCCTTTTAAACAGATGGGTAATGTAGGCGGATGGGAGGTGGAAAGGACATAAGGACCACCACCTTCACTGTCTCCCAAGATGACAGCTTACAGAGCAGAGGAAACAAACAGGTCCCCTTTCCTACCCTCAGTGTACCATATGGTTACCTAAAGGGCCAGCTCCAATGAAAATTATTGTTTCATCTTAATTAGTAGAGCAATTCTCATATGTGTGCTAAGAGAATAGCCTCAAACCGGTCTCCTAAAAAAGTCCTCAAGGATTTTCAGAAACTCTGCTTAACATGACATGTAAAAACTGTAATTTGTTATTTTTCCTTAGATTAGTTAAGGTTTGGGTAATATGCAGTATCAACCTTTTTTGACGTGTGTTTTGTTATCTAACTTTGGTAGAAATACTTATTTTGAGTAAATCACCTAGAAAATACTAATGAATAGTTGCTGTAAATCTTTGCTTATTAGTTTATGTACATGTATCATGTTAGTAATATATTAATATATGTTTTTCCTTGTTCATTTATCATTTCTTAGAGTAGGATGGTACTGAGTAACGTCTTAGTTGTTCAGTACAGGTAATATATAGAGAAGGAAGGCTTCAAGGAAATTGAACTTGGCCCTATAAAATGGGTAGAATATGAATAAGCAAAGAGGAAAAAAAGAGGATAACACAGAGGAGAAAAGTAGCACAGATGAAGCACAGGTACAAGGGCGAATATAATCTGAGAGGAGCTGCATAGAGGTGTCTGGCAGGAACAAAGAGAGGCTAATAAGCAAAGATTTACAGGAACTATTCATTGTCCATCCTCATCATGTGCCTTCTTAAACAAAATAATTAGTAAAATTAGTTCTGGCCAGGCATGATGGCTCATGTCTGTAATCCTAGCACTTTGGGAGGCTGAGGCGGGTGGATCATTTGAGGCCAGGAGTTTCAGGCCAGCCTGGCCAATACAGTGAAACCTCATCTCTACTAAAAATACAAAAAATTAGCCGGGCATGGTGGCGGGAGCCTGTAATCCCATCCACTCGTGGGAATGAGGCAGGAGAATCCCTTGAACCCAGTAGGTGGAGGTTTCAGTGAGCCAAGATCACTCGACTGCACTCCAGCCTCGTTGGCAGCAAGACTACATCACACAAAAAAAGTCCTTTATACTTGCCATGCAGCCTCCAGCTGCTTATATCTGAACTTTAAAATATTCACATATCAGGCTACTTCTGATAATTCAATCTGAATGACATCACTTCAGAAAGTGATCTGCTGTTTGCCTGGTAGAGGAGTTACATATTATTGCCTTTTGAAGGATGATACCTCAAACTGCAAGCCTTGACATCTGGCCTATCTTTGAACCGCTAAAGATACAGCTCTTATGAATAATCTTTATCATTCAGAATAACTTTGGACATTCTGACGTTTAGCACTAAACTCCATGGAATGAGTTTAATTATTTGGGAAATGGGGTTATACAATCTAAATTGCTATAATTCCAAAAAAAATTCTCATAGGTATTTCTATTATTCCCAGAGAAGAATCCTTAGAAGCCCTTCCTTTCTTTTCCTTGTCAGTTTCTAGAAGCCAATTTTGATGAGTTTTATATCTGCCACCTGGCCTTACTTTTCTGAAACTCAACTTAATATTTTTTCTCATAAATTTATAAGTTAGGGTTACACAAAAAGAAAATGAAATTAGTTCTTAGTATGGAACTAAAGACATTCTATTAATGGCACTGTGTTTTTCCTATCTCTTATGCAGAGTTTCTCCTATCTCTTATGCAGAGAACCTTAAAATGCTGAATTCTTTACCCTTCACATCATTGGTCAGTAAATCGCATATTGTCAATAGTGTTTCTGACATGAATTTCTTCCTCCCATTCTCACTGCTACCAACCTACATCAACACATCATTTGTCTATCTTGTTATACTATACTATCATGACTGCTTCTTAGCTGGTACTCTTCTCTCTAACACCAACCTGATTTAATTAATATTCTAATGCTAAGTGAGAGACTGATGTTCCTAAAATGCCATTTTCATCAAGTAATCATTGCTACATTAAAAATTCTACACTGACTTCTTATTTCCTACATGAAATCTAAATGCCTTTGCATACTTTTGAAGGCTCTCAGTAATTCAGACTAGTCTTGCTTATCTGATACCGTGCTCCAGGAGCCTCTGCTCCTGCCAGGCTGACCTCCGTGTACCTCCTCTTATAGATTATATTCACCCTTGTACCTGTGCTTTATCTCTGCTGCTTTTCTCCTCTGTATTACCCTCTCTTATTCCCCCTATGCTTATTTTATATCCTACCCATTCTACAGGGCCAAATTCAAGTTCCATGAAGCCTTCCTTCTCTCTATATTACTTGTACTGAACAACTAAGAGGTTATTTAGTACCATTCTACTCTATAAAATAATAAACAAAGAAAATTATGTTAATACATTATTAGCATTATATATACACATACATGCACACACATTACAGATAACAGATACTTTTTAACTTAATTCTACTTGAGGGCACTTGAACCCTCTCCAAATACTTAGGTACAAGTATGTTTACTGCAGCAGTATTTGGAAACAACTCAATACCAGTGGTATAAACTTCTCATGGGCAAAGGAGGTATGAAATCCTTTTAATATATCCCACCAGTAGTCCTAAGTACATGACACAATGTTTTCGATTAGTTGTCTTTCTCTATATCTTATAATAGCAGTAACAGAGATGAAAATAAATTTTGTTGCTTTTTCCTTATACTAGTCTACATTTTTCCACTAAAATTCGACATCTTTTCAAAAAGTCATAAAATGTTTTAAATTGCATCTAGTAAGTAGTCAGACTAACAAGAAACTTTTTGTAATAACACTTACAATGAAATGTCAAGGAGAAAAGGTGTTGCCAACTGTAAAAAACAGGTTGAAAGAGTTATTCATGCTTGTCACCTTTTTGCCAAAAACTTCCCTTAGGTATAGCACTTCGAATGCTATGTTCATATACCTGAAGATTTAAATGACTCACATTAACAGTTTCAAAAAGTCTGGTCCACTATTTTGACATGCTTACTGAGAACAGTGCATGACTATTTTCAAGGAAGTTATTAGCTTCTGTTTAAATCTTCTCTTTCAGTCTATACAAACTATAGCAGTGAAGCTCTTTGATGGGACACACAATGCCTTTTCCAGCTTCACATCATTCTTTTCTATTGCTTCACATCATTCTTTTCTATTATGTACCAGTGTCTTTGAAAGTTATAAAAATTATTTAAAAAGTATGGAAATTCTGAATAGAGAGTTTCTCCGTACTTGTACCATAAGTAAATCCAAATTAAGTTCTAGCTATTACTATATATCTTTATAGCATTTGCAACTTAGATCACTCTTAGAAAATATAATAATAATATATTTTATAATTAGAGGGCAAGATGAAATATCTTTCTGCTACAAAAAACCAGGACTATATTTCTCTCTTTTCCATATACCTGAGGGGAGTTAAAAATATACAGATCCTCAAGGATATCTCTATAAATAGCCTAATTGTTTTTCCAATTGATAGAATTTTTTTTTTCTAACAATTCTAAATATTCTTTAACTCAAAAATTCCACTTCCAGGAATTTGTGCCCTCTGTAATAATCATAGATAGGTGCAAATATCTAGTCGTAAGTATTTTCACTGCAGTGGTATCTGAAAATAACAGTTAAGTTATAGTACAATCATATAATAGACTTAAAGCCATTTAAATTATTTATTCCTTATGTGTAAAAGATTATAACATAGGAAATTATTCATAATATGCTAAATAAAACAATCCAGTCATAATATTGTATGTATTGTATGAAAACATTTTATAAAAATGCCAAATTGCTTAGCTATATTTAAATTTTTTTCTAAAATGAATATGTATTAATTACTTTAGTAATTTGTAAAAAGAAAATATGATGGATGAAAAAAGCATTTTCTGATTGGCCAACCAAAAACATATTAATACTTTTTTTGATCATGATGAACACTTGTATATAACTACTAAAGTGAACAACAAGAGGGTATTTAAAAAGGAAAAAAATGCAACCTTTTTTCACTTCCTATTCTCATTTATTTTTAGCTGAACTCTCTAAGGTTCCAGGATCTTATGAGCCTGACAGAGAATTAAGCTCAAAAACTATATGTGGCTGTGTCACTATGAGTTTATACCATATATATATATAGTGCATATATATATAGAAAATGAGCTTATCCTATATATATATAATGCATATATATATAAAATGCAGGTTTTTATAATTTTACTTCTTCATAGCTAGACATTACCCAGAAAAATAAATTAAGGGGAAATGTGGTACACAAAGATGGAAGAACTACTTATTTTATTGTTTTGTTTTAACATTATAAGTCAAGGCCCTACAATTTTGATAATTAAGCATTTGTAATATTTGAATGAAAAGAAACAGAGTTCTTTTTACAGTTAAGGCTAACTCAGATGCTTTCCTTTAATCTCATACATCCAAATGAACCTAATCTAGCATCTAAGGGTTCAAACCTCTCATTGTGTTTTGATTCTGTTTGTTCTATCCTTGAAGGATATTTGCTTTGGAAGAGAAGATTTATGACTGAAGAACTATGGCTAAAAAGCTTATTTGCTAAGATAAACACATCTGAATTAGTATTAAGTTATAAAAACTATAACCTAATGGACTTCTAATTAATAAAAATAACTGTTTAAAAGGAAAAAAAACCCACAAAGACCAAGTTTACAAATAGTTCTAATGCCTTCTCTAGGTAATCATAAATAACAATAATAATAATAATAACCTCAAATAGGCAACTCAAAAGAAGGCAACCTGCCTGTTATCATAAAATACCACAATTTAACAAATAAATCTGACAGAGTAAAATAAAAATAAAACTTCTCTGTTAAAAAAGTATGCAAAGGCCGGGGGCGGTGGCTCAAGCCTGTAATCCCAGCACTTTGGGAGGCCGAGGCGGGTGGATCACGAGGTCAAGAGATCGAGACCATCCTGGTCAACATGGTGAAACCCCGTCTCTACTAAAAATTACAAAAAATTAGCTGGGCATGGTGGCGCGTGCCTGTAATCCCAGCTACTCAGGAGGCTGAGGCAGGAGAATTGCCTGAACCCAGGGGGCGGAGGTTGCGGTGAGCCGAGATTGCGCCATTGCACTCCAGCCTGGGTAACAAGAGCGAAACTCTGTCTCAAAAAAAAAAAAAAGTATGCAAAATTGCAAACAGAAAAAACTGCTTACAGTGCATATAATAAAAAGCGAATTTATTTACTATTCAAAGGATTTTTATAAATCAATAAAAATTGATTTATAAACAATTGTTTGTCCAACACAAAAATGGGAAAGATCAGGAATAGGCAGTTCACATAAAAAAATATATTGCTAATAAAATATTTTTAAATGTTTAATCTTCTTCCTAATAAAATAAATGCATAATAAAACAATATAATATTTTACCTTTCACGTTGGAAGGCTAACAACTTACTAAATAGTAATGAATGCTTACAGAAATGAGCATTCTCTTAGACATTGCTGTTCTCAAATATTGTTCATATAACTTTTTAAGATAACAATCTGGCAATTTTTATCAAAGTTAAAAGAACACATATTTTTGAACCTCAAAATGTTTATTCCTAGAAATTTATCTTACAGATCTATCAAAATAACTACAGAAAAATATGTTTCAGGAAGGCTTCTCATTTATAGCACTGTTTGTAACAGCAGATTTTAGAAATAAAACCAAATTACTTTCTTTCATCACAGAACTTGCACTCTGGTCTACAAAAAATATATGTAAAGAATACATTTTTAAGATTCAAATTATACTTTTACAATACTTTATATTATCTGGAAATTGTGAATCAGTGCTTATAGTTTTGAAAGTCTATAACGAGGCAGACAGTGTTGAAGACACTAACATTTCAAAGTTAATTTTAGCACTATCAAGATATATTTTTTATCTTTCTTGGGCACATCAGTATAAATTTTTATTCACAAACAGGCAAAACAGTGATTATATTAACCAAATTGTAAAGAAAGAAGCTGTGGGGAGTCAAGACAGCTTTCATTTGGGTTTCAATGAGAACTTGAGGCTCTAAAGCAGTTCTAATTGTTCATATATTTTGTTTTCTCCATTAGGGGCCCATCCTTCAAAATCTAGCTGGAGTCTGAAGCAAAAAGGACATCTTTTCAAGGAAAAAGTTACAAATCTCTCTTTCAGAAAGCTCTTTAATGTGTGGCATTTGATATTTTCTTTTTACTTAACCCAACTAATATGTGGTTTTGCATCTCACTAAAAATAAAACTTAACTGACTTGTCCAACTCTAGAAAAAAACATTAACAACAAAGGGATAAAGTTTGGGGGAAATGTTGAAATATAAAAAGTTCCCAGTTGTGACAAATTTTTAATAACAAATTCAGCCTTCTGTTAAGTTACTACATCAATTGGTAATATAAAATAGCATATATAAAACTACAATGACCAGAGAGGCTTATTTATGGGGGACTAATATTTAGTCTCAAGTTATTAAGAAATCATATTTTAAGTTATCTATCACATTTCTTGATGATTCTTCTCTATAACTTTAACAACGTTTGATATGCCATACTCTTTTAGAAATACTATGATAAAGAAGCCATTCAGAGTATCCTCTACTTTTTCCCATTTTATTTTCTCCATCATTGAGGAATATTCAATACAATACCATAGAGGAACAAATGTAACGGAATGAGAGCTTTCTCCTTAATTTCAACAACTGATAGAGGCACAAAACAATGTAAAATCTTCACTGGGTATCTTTATTGTTAATTTATCAGGTTCAACTTGTTTTATGGACAAGTAGGCTATATGCATAATCCTTTAATGTAAAATTTCAAAGTTCAGAAAGTTCTGAAAAACAAAAAGTACTTTTATAAGTTAGTTGCATTCCTGTTGCTGCAAAACTGACCTGATTTAGGGTAACAGTTCACATGTCTCCTTGCAGAAATATTCATGTGTTTGACAATAGGGTGCTTCCTGGAACAACATTCTTTTATAGGATTTAGAAAATTCTGAATTATGAAACACATAGAACCCCAAGGGCTTTAAATGAAGGATATGGATCTGATTAGGTTCCATGTTACTCCTTTAGGAGGTGAACAATATTGTTCACATGCCATAGCAAATTCATTATTTTTAAATCATGTTTTTGGAAGGCCTAAAATTGAAGATATTACATTTTATGGTACATTCTAAAAAGTAATCAAGAGTTACATAACATAGGCCAAAGAGTTAATGGAATATATGGTTTCCACAATGATAAAGCCTTCCTTGATTCACCCAAGTCTGAGATAGATATCCTTCTTAAATGTCCCCACAGTACTACATACTTCCCCAATTATGATTGCTGTTTACTGGTCAGTATCCCTTGCTAGACTGTATGGTCAGTGATATCAGATGCTGCTGCCTTGGATTTTATTTTACCAGTAATTCCCAGTGTTTGTCACAATGCTTGGTGCATAGCACATGCTTGTTTAAAACAATAACTGAATTGGAGGGCAGAAGAAATAAGTTTCAAATAATTCTCTAAGTACCTCCAAATAACTCAAGGTAGGAGAGGTACTACTCTCATTCAACTTCTATCCTTTCATTATTTAAGGATCCCTTTTATTCTTATTTCACCAGAATATTTTAGCAGCTGTCCGTTTACTAACATTTCTATTGTGGCGATAATCATGCTCATTTTATTTCCAGGTTTTTTTTTTGTAGTCTTTCATGTTAATGATTATACTTCCTTTATCCTTTTAAAAGAAGCTTCAGGCAGGGCGCCGTGGCTCACGCCTGTAATCCCAGAACTTTGGAAGTCCAGGGTGGGTGGATCATGAGGTGAGCAGTTCAAGACAAGCCTGACCAAGATGGTGAAATCCTGTCTCTACCAAAAATACAAAAAAAATTAGCTGAACGTGGTGGTGGGCACCTGTAATCCTAGCTATTCAGGAGGTGGAGGCAGAGAATTGCTTGAACCTGGGAGGTGGAGGTTGCAGTCAGTCGAGATCATGCCACTGCAACTCCAGCCTGGGTGACAGAATGAGACTCTGTCTCAAATAAATGAATGAATGAATAAATAAATAAATAAAGTGTCAGTGTTTAAATATTTATATTTCATTACTTAAATTTTTACCAGATTTCCATAGCTGCTGATTTTTATTTTAAAAACTGTTTATCAATATCAATATCAACAACAAACAGGTCTGAAGTACAAATAAAATTCCTACATATCACTCATATATTCAAATAATACTGTCTACATTCACCACAGTTGAGTATTCTTTTTCATAATTTTATTTTTCTCATTTTTACTAGTAGAGCTGGCTTAACTTTTGACTCAGATTCTCTCTGTATTCATCTTGACTTGAAAGAGGTAAAAATTTAATTTTTCCTATGTCAGCAGCATTTTGAACTGTAAAATTCAAGTGTGTATGTAGGAAGCTATCCAGAACTGACTGCACCACAGACAGATCCTACTAACAGTGCTGCTCATAATCTATTAGTTTCTGAATATGCGTGATTCCTGGTACTTAATTTTGGTTCAAGCTTTGGTTTCCTTAGAAGGTATGGCCCTTCCATGACCTTAGATTTCCTTAGACAGAATCTTACAGATTTTCTAGATTGTGATGGTATTCTAAGGTCAGATTATGATTGTGCATTTGCTCACAACTGTCACTGCTCATGAAGCAATACAACTAACTGAGTCTTACAGACCACCAATTTCCAGCTACCCAAGGCCTGATAAATGTTAAGTTACATTTAAACAAATCTTTGTGGGAGGCAGCTTCTAACATGGCTCCCAACAATTCTTGCCTCCTCTTGGTATTCACACCACTATGTAATCCCCTTCTCTGTAGCATAGACTGGCTCTAGTGACTTGTTTCTACTGAACAGAATATGGCAAAAGTGACGGAATGTCATCTCTGTGATTAGGTTACAGAAGACTGTGACGTCCATTCTGCTACTTTACTCTTTCTTTTGCCCTTTTGCTTGTTCAATCTGATGAAGCCAGCTGGCATGTTGGGAGCCACTGTATGAAGAGACCCAGCAAAGAACCAAAGGGTACCTTGAGTGCATGAGGAACCAAGGCCTTAGTCTAACAGCCTGTCAGGAACTAAATCCTGACAACAACCATGTGAGTCAGTGAGGAATTTGATCCTTCCCATCAGGTCTTGAGATGATGCAGCCTTGTGAGAGACTCAGAGCCAGAGACACAGCTAAGCTGCACTGACTCGTAGAAACTGTGAAGTAATGTTGTTTTAAGTCATTAAATTTGGGGACAATTTTTTATACAACAACCTATAATTAAACTAATATAAACCTGCAAGGCAAAACATTTTAAATCCTGAAACAAAATAATAACATAAAATTGTAGTTTCAAATTATATAGTTGTCTGGTTTAAATGTATCCATTATATTTTTTTAATAAGATGTAAATTCATTATCTGCGGGAAATACATATAGAAAATAATCGTTTTTGGCACAAAATAATTGACACATGTATGAATAATGTAGTTTTTAAAGCTAAACAGATTCTTGGCAAGATAGTTCAGTTAAAACTTTTAGGTAAGAATGATCTACTCTATTGGAAGGAAAAATATTCTAACTAGTGTTCTGAGGTCATGCCTGGTATTGCAGACATCAAATACATCAAAAGATATTATCTGGCCTCCTCACATAGTCTAATGGCAAAGTTATCAGAATAAAAATCCTCTTTACAAGTTACATTCTTTTTACTAGAAATTTCTGCAATAAATATAGGTAATACAAATCCCAAATCTTTTCTTAAATGGACTTACTAACAATTCTAAAGGATTATCTGTTATAAATCTAAGTCCTCCCTTGAGAAACTAAGATGTCAAAAAGCACATTCACTTGGATGTTTTACATACTACTGAATTCAACCTTCTAAAGATGTCATTCCATTTCACTCTGTTCTTCCTCTAGTCTTCCAAATCTCAGCAAATGATTTTGCCATCTATCAAACTGTTCAAGACAATTATCCGAGAGTTCTCCTTGACACCCTGTATCTTTTCAGGAAGTCCACTGCCCAAGTTGATCACATCTCACTATTTCTCTCTATCTCCCCCTACCCCATATCCAAGTTACCACAATTTCTCATCAGTTCTATTATTTCCTAGCGAGTCTCTCTATTTATATGCTTGTCTCATTCCAATTATCCTCAGCATAGCAGTCAGTATTAATATTTTAACAATGCAAATCAGAATACATCCCGAGATAAAAATCCATCAACAACTTCCACTGCTTGTAAGATAAAGTCAAAAAAATGAATAAAACAGACAAAAACCACAACGAAAGTTAAATGGTTCCATAAGATCTGATTCTGTGTAATAGTCCATCCTCCTTTTTGCTCCAAGCAGCCATTATTTTGCTGCAAAAATCTTCCTTCAGTTTCTCCATCATGCCAAGTTATTTGCTTTGGCTTCCATATAATAGGTTTTTTCTGCTGGCTAATTCCTGTTTATACTTCTGGTTCCAGCTGAGAAAAATGCCTCTCCCCCTACTGCAACACTAAATTGGATCTACCTGTTATATTCTAGAATTCCTAGAAACTTTTTCTCATCATATTAAACATAATTTGTAATTATATACTTATGTGTAGGAATATTTAAATATGTCTCTCCTGAAAGATTATTTAACTTCATGAGGTCAAGGTACAGTGAGGAAAAGATACAGTTTGAGTTTGTTCATTAGTGCCTAACACAGTACCTGGAACACACAGATGTTTTTAAAAAATCTGTTGAATTAGGACATGAATAGAATTGATCAACATCTATTATAATTACTAAATAGGAAAATATTTCAATCATGACCTGTTTTGAATATGCAACCATCTTTCCTCTTTTATCCATTAGGAATTTTTCTCTTTCATCTTTCTTATTTAGAATGAAAGATTTGTATTTGAGATCTGGGAAAAAAAAACTTAATATTTATATTTGGCTTAGCTAGTATAACTCATCTATTCACTTCATGAGATATCTGTAATGATTTGTGTTTAAATTTTTACTTTAAAATAACTAATCAGGATACCTAGATCACCATTTAAAAATACAAATAGCCACTTCTGGTAGTCAAAAAAGGATATTTCTGAAAGTGACAAAAACTATCACAAAACAGTATCAAAGCTAAGTTTTATCACAGAAGTATGAAGTCATTAATTAATTAGGTAGACAAATGGGTTAGCTGTTATACTTAGAACTTGGTCCAAAGTCGGGCCAGGCACGGTGGCTCATGCCTGTAATCCCAACACTTTGGGAGGCCGAGGTGGGTGGATCACGAGGTCAAGAGATTGAGACTATCCTGGTCAACATAGTGAAACGCTGTCTCCACTAAAAATACAAAAAATTAGCTGGGCATGGTGGCGCATGCTTGTAATCCCAGCTACTCAGGAGGCTGAGGCAGGAGAATTGCCTGAACCCAGGAGGCAGAGGTTGTGGTGAGCCGAGATTGCGCCATTGCACTCCAGCCTGGGTAACAAGAGTGAAACTCTGTCTCAAAAAAAAAAAAAAAAAAAAAAGAACTTGGTCCAAAGTCTAATGAGTAATGAAACTTGTTTATTAAGCAGGAACTTAAAGAAAATAAGCAAGTGATGTGACTGGTAACACAAATCTTTGAGGCACTGATATGATTCCCTTCTAAAGACATTTACTTAGTGTAGACTTTATTGTGTTTAAATTGTTACTGAAATATTTTAAAGTTCTGTATTTTTGTTTTTCATGTGATACAGAAAATGTATGAAACCACTATAAAATTCAATTACTAAAAATGAAAATTATATTAACATGTCCCAGTTTAACTCCCTAAATAAGAAAATATGATTAATATCTATTAATTTGCCACTAACATGTAGCTCTCGAGAATAACTATGTGAAATGTAGTCCTAGGAAACACACATTTTTATAATTTTACTATTCACTGGATTCATTATTCAAAAAATTATGAGCAACAGTACAACCAATAAATACTACACAATAAATGATGTATTTTATGGAAAGTCAAATGCTTTCAGAGTAAATATAATCACAACATATTTTTTTGGACTCGTGTGCCCTCACAGTTTGCTTTTAACTGCTTCATAGAGATGGCAGTTTACACATTATAGTGGTGTTTTATTGATTTATCAGTTACAGAGTATAATAAGCATTCTTAATAAACTGGAAAAGCTAACTCTGAGGCAAGTTGCAGAATACTTCGGAGCAAAATTAGAAGGTTGGCATAAGGGAAAGATATATGGTATAAACTAGACAAGCAAAGACTAATATTTAGTAAGTTCACTAACACAAACAAATTAGGTTTTTGAGTTGTATACTATGTCCACGACGGGAAAAATGTTTACTTAGTATTTTATGTCATATGGTCAATTATTCTATAACAAACTATTAAATTTCCTTTTTAGGAAAATGTTCTCTTAAGTTACATTTAACATTAATATGATGTAACACATACTTTCTCCAGCAAAAAAGTCCTTTCTTTCAATAATGTATCTAAATTTTGCTACCTTAGATAATTTGACTTTCACATGTATTTGTGGGGCATGTTTTGTTAATTAATAATAAAAATATTTAAAAATATGTTTTTAGTAGTTTAAAATAAATACTTTTAAACAATAAAATGTGTTAAATTGTAAGAGAGTAAAAGAGTTGAGAAAAAACTGTACAATAACATTCTCTAATGTATCATGTAAAAATGTTATAATTTAGGTGAGGGGACTCAAGATGGCACTTTGAGAACAACCCAGGATTGAAGCTCGCAGTCAATGTGCGGAGGGGGTGAGTCAGGGCCGCATTTCCAGACGGATCTTTGTTGCTCACAGAACGGGGAAATTCCTAGGTATAGAGGAGACGTGGGAGGCCAGGCAGAGGTTTTGGCTGGCGCAGCCGGCGGCCGGTGCGGAGGTGGCCCGTGCTGTGGCAGCGCGCTGACCTCACAAAGCGCGCTCGTCCGGGTGCCCTGTTGGGCCGGCAACGTGAGACTTGTGTGGGCTGAACTTGAGACTGAACGGGACTTGGACAGTGAGCCAGCCCAGGAGATTCCAGGGTGACAGCGTTTGGGGTAGCACAGTGGGACAAACAAAACAATGATTAAAAACGCTCCCCGTGGAGGGATTCCCTGAGGCCGCAGCTCCGTGGGGAAGGGGCATCCACCATTACCAAGAAAAACCGCCCCTACTGAGGTACACGCCCATTCCTGACGTAGCCTGCCATTGCCAAAGCAACCCGCTACAACAGAGAGACTACACCGCAGGGCGTAGCACGTGGCTGCAGGGCGGAGACCGCAGCAGAAGGGCAGAGACTGCAGCAACAGGGCGAACCTCACACCAGAAGGGCGGAGCCTCGGCAGGCAAATAGTGACTAGACTGCCTCCTAGCTGGGGAGGACAGCATGGCAGACACTCACAAGGAAAGCCCCAACCCCCCCCAGACAAAGCATCTGAGAAAAAAAGTTTTTTTTTTTATGAGTTATGTTGCAGCAGAATTAAACATAGCAGCCTAACAGCCCTGAATGAACAACAGAGCTCACAGCTCAGCACTTGAGCTCCTATAAAGTACAGACTGTCTCCTCAAGCAGCTCCCTGACCCCTCTATATCCAAAAGACTGACTTTTGGCAGGCATCATTCTGGGAAAAAGATAGCAGAAAAAGAAACTGGTAGCATCCCTTACTGTTCTGCAGCTGCTATAGGTGCACCCCAGACAAGCAGGGCCTGGAGTGGACCTCAGCAGTCGTACAGTGAAGTGGCTAGACTGGTAGAAGGAAAACCAAGTAACAGAAATACTTCATCATCAACAATTTGGTGTCCACTCAGAGACCCAATCGAAAAGTCAGCAACTACACAGATGACAGGTGGATAAATCCACAAAGATGGGAAGAAACCAGTGCAAAAAGGAGGAAAACACCTGAAACCAGAACAACTCGCCTCCTAGAAAGGGCCAAAACTCCTCACCAGCAAGGGAACAAAGCTGGATGGAGAATGACTGCGATGAAATGACGGAATTAGACTTCAAAAGGTGGATGATGAGAAACTTTTGTGAGCTAAAAGAACATGTTTTAAATCAATGCAAAGAAACTAAGAACCTTGAAAAAAGATATGTAAAAATATTCGGGGAAATGAAAACAAGAATGGATAACTTAGTGAGGAATATGAATGAATTAAAGGAGCTGAAAAATACAATACGAGAACGTCGCAAAGCATGCACAAGTTTCAATAGCCGAATTGACCAAGCAGAAAAAAAAATATCAGAAGTCGAAGATCAACTCAATGAAATAAAATGAGAAACCAAGATCAGAGAAAAAAGCGCAAAAAAAAAAATCAACAAAGTCTCCAAGAAATGTGGGACTATGTGAAGAGACCTAACCTATGTTTGATAGGCATACCAGAATGTGATGAAGAGAATGAATCCAAGCTGGAAAATAATCTTCAGGACATTATCCAGGAAAATTTCCCCACCTAGCAAGACAGGCCAACACTCAGTTACAGGAAATACAGAGAACACCACAAAGATATTCTGCAAGAAGAGCAACCCCAAGGCACATAATTGTCAGATTAAACAAGGTTGAAATAAAGGAGAAAATACTAAGGGCAGCCAGGAAGAAAGGTCGGGTCACCCACAAAGGGAAGCCCATCAGACTCACAGCAGATCTCTCAGCAGAAACTCTACAAGCAAGAAGAGTGGCGGCCAATATTCAACATCCTTTAAGAAAAAACCTTTCAACCCAGAATTTCATATACAGCCAAACTGAGCTTCAGAAGTGAAGGAAAAATAAAATCCTTTGTGAGCAAGCAAGTACTCAGAGATTTTGTCACCACCAGGCCTGCTTTACAAGAGCTCCTGAAAGAGGCACTACACATAGAAAGGAACAACCAGTACCAGCCATTCCAAAATCACACTAAATGCTAATGAGCATCAACATAATGAAGAATCTACATCAACTAACGGGCAAAACAGCCAGCTAGCATCAAAATGGCAGTATCAAATTCACGCATAACAATATTAACCCTAAATGTAAACGGACTAAATGCACCAATCAAAAGACACAGACTGGCAAATCAAATAAAAAGCCAAAACCCATCAGTGTGCTGTATCCAGGAAACCCATCTCACATGCAAGGATACACAAAGGCTCAAAATAAAGGAATGAAGAAAGATTTACCAAGCAAATGGAGAGCAAAAAAAAAAGCAGGAGTTGCAATTCTCATCTCTGATAAAATAGACTTTAAAGCAACAAAGATCAAAAGAGACAAAGAAGGCCATTACATAATGGTAAAAGGATCGATACAACAAGAAGAGTTAACGATCCTAAACATATATGGACCCAATACAGGAGCACCCAGATACATAAGGCAAGTTCTTAATGACTTACAAAGAGACTTAGACTCCCACACAATAATAGTGGGAGACTTTAACACTCCACTGTCAATATTAGACAGATCAACCAGACAGAAAATCAACAAGGATATCCAGGGCTTGAACTCAGACCTGGAGCAAGCAAACCTGATAGACATTTACAAAACTCTCCACCCCAAATCCACAGAATATGCATTCTTCTCAGCACCACATCACACCTACTCTAAAATTGACCACATAATTGGAAGTAAAGCACTGCTCAGCAAATGCAAAACAACTGAAATCATAACAAACAGCCTCTCAGACCATAGCGCAATCAAGTTAGAACTCAGAATTCAGAAACCAACCCAAAACCGCACAGCTTCATGAAAACTGAACAACTGGCTCTCGAATGTTGACTGGATAAACAATGAAATGAAGGCAGAAATAAAGAAGTTCTTCGAAACCAACGAGAACGAAGACACAACATACCAGAATCTCTGGGACACATTTAAAGCAATCTCTAGAGGAAAATATATAGCAATAAGTGCCCATATGAGAAGAATGGAGAGATCCAAAATTGACACGCTATCGTCAAAATTGAAAGAGCTAGAGGAGCAAGATCAAAAAACTCAAAACCCAGCAAAAGACAAGAAATAACTAAGATCAGAGCTGAACTGAAGGAGATTGAGACACAAAAATCCCTCCTAAAAATCAATAAATCCAAGAGCTGGTTTTTTGAAAGATCAACAAAATAGACAGACCACTAGCCAGATTGATTAAAAAGAAAAGAGAGAACAACCAAATAGATGCAATAAAAAATGATAAAGGGGAAATCACCACAGATTCCACAGAAATTCAAACCATCATCAGAGAATATTACAAACAACTCTATGTACATAAACCAGTAAACCTGGACGAAATGGATAAATTCCTGGACTCCTGTGTCCTCCCAAGCCTAAACCAGGAGGAAGCTGAAACTATGAATAGACCAATAACAAGGTCAGAAGTCGAGGCAGCAATTAAGAGCCTACCACACAAAAAAAGCCCAGGTCCAGACGGGTTCACAGCTGAATTCTACCAGACACACAAAGAGGAGCTGGTACCATTCCTACTGAAACTATTCCAAATAATCCAATAAGAAGGAATACTTCCCAAATCATTCTATGAGACCAATATCATCCTGATACCAAAACCCGGCAGAGACCCAACAAGAAAAGAAAACTTCAGGCCAATATCCATGATGAACATAGATGCAATAATCTTCAATAAAATATTGGCAAGCTGATTGCAACAGCAAATCAAAAAACTTATCCATCATGATCAAGTAGGATTCATCCCGGGGATGCAAGGCTGGTTCAACATACGCAAGTCTATAAACGTAATTCGCCACATAAACAGAACCAAAAACAAAAACCACATGATTATCTCAATTGACGCAGAGAAGGCCTTTGACAAAATTCAACAGCCCTTTATGCTAAAAACCCTCAATAAACTCGGTATCGATGGAACGTATCTCAAAGTAATAAAAGCTATTTATGACAAACCAACAGCCAATATCATACTGAATGGGCAAAAACTGGAAGCATTCCCTTTGAAATCTGGCACTAAACAAGGATGCCCTCTTTCACCACTCCTATTCAATATAGTACTGGAAGTTCTAGCCAGAGCAATCAGGCAAGAAAAAGAAATAAAGGGTATTCAAGTAGGAAAGGTGGAAACCAAATTGTCTCTATTTGCAGACGACATGATAGTATACCTAGAAGACCCCATCACCTTAGCCCAAAAACTCCTGAAACTGATAAGTAACTTCAGCAAAGTCTCAGGATATAAAATCAATGTGCAAAAATCACAAGCATTCCTCTACACCAATAATAGACTTAAGGAAAGCCAAATCAAGAACGAACTGCCATTCACAATTGCTACAAAAAGAATAAAATACCTTGGAATACAACTCACAAGGAACGTAAGGGACCTCTTCTAGGAAAACTACAAACCACTGTTCAATGAAATCAGAGAGGACACAAAGAGATGTAGAAACATTCCATGTTCATGGTTAGGATTAATTAATATCGTAAAAATGGCTATACTGCCCAAAGTAATTTACAGAATCAATGCTATACCCATCAAGCTACCATTGACTTTCTTCACAGAACTAGAAAAAACCACCATGAACTTCATATGGAACCAAAAGAGAGCCTGCATAGCCAAGTCAATTCTAAGCAAAAAGAACACAGCGGGGGGCATCACACTACCGGATTTCAAACTATACTACAAGGCTACAGTAATCAAAACAGCATAGTACTGGTACCAAAACAGAGATATAGACCAATGGAACACAACAGAGGCATCGGAGGCAACACAACATATCTACAACCATACAATCTTTGATAAACCCAACAAAAACAAGCAATAGGGAAAGGATTCCCTGTTCAACAAATGGTGTTGGGAAAACTGGCTAGCCATGTGTAGAAAGCAGAAACTGGACCCCTTCCTGACCCCTCACACCAAAATTAACTCTAGATGGATTAAAGACTTAAACATAAGACCTGGCACCATAAAAACCCTAGAGGAAAATCTAGGCAAAATCATCCAAGACATAGGAGTAGGCAAGGACTTCATGAACAAACCACCAAAAGCATTGGCAACAAAGGCCAAAATAGACGAATGGAACCTAATCAAACTCCACAGCTTCTGCACGGCAAAAGAAACAGTCACTAGAGTGGATCGGCAACCAACAGAATGGGAAAAAATTTTTGCAGTTTACCCATCTGACAAAGGGCTGATATCCAGAATTTACAAAGAACTCAAACAGATTTACAGGAAAAAAACAAACAAGCCCATTCAAAAGTGGGCAAAGGGTATGAACAGACACTTTACGAAAGAAGACATATATGAGGCCAACAATCATATGAAAAAATGCTCATCGTCACTGGTCATCAGAGAGATGCAAATCAAAACCACATTGAGATACCATCTCACGCCAGTTAGAATGGCGATCATTAAAAAATCTGGAGACAACAGATGTTGGAGAGGATGTGGAGAAAAAGGAACACTTTTACACTGTTGGTGGGAGTGTAAATTAGTTCAACCATTGTGGAAGACAGTGTGGCGATTCCTCAAGGCCTTAGAAATAGAAATTCCATTTGACCCAGCAATCCCATTACTGGGTATATATCCAAAAGACTATAAATCGTTCTACTATAAGGACACATGTACACGAATGTTCATTGCAGCACTGTTTACAATAGCAAAGACCTGAAATCAACCCAAATGCCCATCGATGATAGACTGGATCGGGAAAATGTGGCACATATACACTATGGAATATTATGCAGCAACCAGAAATGACGAGTTTGTGTCGTTTGTAGGGACATGGATGAATCTGGAGAACATCATTCTCAGCAAACTGACACAAGAACAGAAAATGAAACACCGCATATTCTCACTCATAGGCGGGTGATGAAAAATGAGAACACATGGACACAGGGAGGGGAGTACTAAACACTGGGGTCTATTGAGGGGAAAAGGGGAGGGCCAGTGGGAGGGGGAGGTGGGGAGGGATAGCCTGGGGAGAAATGCCAAATGTGGGTGAAGGGGAGAAAGGAAGCAAAACACACTGCCATGTGTGTACCTATGCAACTGTCTTGCATGTTCTGCACATGTACCCCCAAACCTAAAATGCAATAAAAAATTAAAAAAAAAAAAATAAAATAAAATGAAATATTTTATAATTTAAAAATGTAAAGATCATGTACCCAAAGGTGGTTATGTTCTCTTATAGTTTTATTTTTGAAGCCAAAGAACATATATATATACACACATACACATATACATACACACATACACATACACACACACACACACACACACACACACACACACACACACACACACACACATATATATTTATTTTTTCTTTAGGCAGCTTGCTCTGTCACCCAAGCTGGAGTACAGCTGCATGATCTCGGCTCATTGCAACCTCCAACTTCTTGGCTCAAATAATAAAGAATAAAATTTTTATTAAACTTTGTTTTGCTTTTTAAAATGGAATAGTTTGAGGACTTCTGAGAACCTATAAATGAGCAAAGAAGATATCCACAGAGCAGTTCATGATTCAACCAGCTGACTGAGCTGTTTATCATTCAGCTAAACAGAACTGGCCAACATGTTGTTTTGGAGCATAATTTTTTTCTTTCTCAGTTATAACTTCTTTAATTTCCATCCCTAATAGGCCACTGAACTCGTGAAGCAAGCAGAAAGTATATGGATGTTGAAATACAAATTAACGAGGAGCGTAAAAATAAATCTGTAAATTCACGTCAGTATTCTCTTCATGAGATCTTTAAATTGTATTCATTTGATCACCCTACTCATGTTACCTATTATGTAACTGCTATTTAATAAACAAAGATAAAGAAAGAGAATATTGGAATAATAATATTCAATTTAGTTTTTCATATACTCGCATAAAGGCCAAAATATCCACAACATGTTATCTGTGAAAATATTCTAGAAAATAGAGGCTCTATTATTTTATTTTAAAAGTAAAATGTGGCTGGGTACAGTGGCTCATGCTTGCAATCCCAGCACTTTGGGAGGTCGAGTGGGTGGATCATCTGAGGTCAGGAGTTCGAGACCAGCGTAGCCAACATGGTGAAACCTCACGTATACCGAAAATGCAAAAATTAACTGAGTATGGTGGCAGGTGCCTGTAATCCCAGCTACTCAGGAGGCTGAGGCAGGAGAATCACTTGAACCTGGGAGGTGGAGGTTGTAGTGAGACAAGGTCTTGCCATGGCACTCCAGCCTCGGCAACAGAGCAAGACTCCATCTCAGAAAAAGAAAAAGTAAAATGTTAATAATTCCAAATATCACCTCACAAGCAGTTTTTTAATGTCATAATATGTTACTAAAATTTAATCTACTTACTTATTTATATTTAGTCCCTAAGCCCAACTTAATATACCATTATAAAATTTAACAAATGGTGCTTTTTCTTATATAGCTGAAGTCAAACACCATGTGATGTTATATATTATAAATACTAAAGATTGTGTTAAATAAAATTTATAAAACAATCAGTGTAACTCAACTTCTTTATCTTATACCAATGCAAAAATAATGTTTAAAACACCAGCTAGAGAAAATATATTGAAGAGATTCAAGAGGCAAGAAAGGTTGTGAAATGTTGCTTTAACATTGCTAAGGGTTTTGATCATTTTAAACCCAGAAAAGTTTCAATTAATGATGGAGGAAGTGAGTCAATGATTTTTATACTGCCAAGTGAAATGCAACAAGCTAGAATAACTGGTTAGTTTTATTAAGGTATCTTATTAAGATGGCTTATTAAGCCACTCACTACTGTTTTCATAGGGCTTTAGGCAGACACTAAACTTTAAAATGTAGGATTCGTTTCTTCCCAACTTTCATAAAAGTCATATATAATTAGCACTGAATGAAATTTTCTAATGTCAACATTTCAAGTTTTGATTAACAGGGAATACAAATCAACCTTACTCAGGTTTAATTCCAAAGATAGGCAACATCCTTTGGGAGACTAGCAGAGATAATATATCAATGCAACTTCAAATTTTAGATTAAGCCATGGGCCTACAAAGTAAAAGTACTATTCAACTTATTAAACTGGCATCATCACAGTCATTTTCCCTACTTGATTTAACTATGATTCATAAAAACCATGTATTCTCAAATTTAGATCAATATTTAAGGTCTAGAATGCAATCAGGACCCTGCTGATAGATATGATGATTGATCTACATAGAGTATGAAAGATGACTAAATTAAAGATAAAGTAACAGTTGATGAAAGTGGTGCAGGTTCCAAATATGAATTAAGACATAGAAATTTAAAGAGTGGTAAGGTTTATGGACACCATATGATTAAAAACATGGCCAAATTCTGTAAGGTGGAAAGAACCACAATTGTTCATATCTATGATGTCACTATCATTTCTGAATATAAAATACCATTCAATAGAAATCATACAAGTTAGGATAACAGCAAGGTATCATCATTATTATTTTTAATGAGAATAACTTAGGAGTCTCTTTTGTTCCCCTGTAATAGTCTTATTTTTTCCCTTGTAATAGTGACTTTTTCATCTTCTATAGGATATCCAAGGTTAGAACTAGTGAGGTGAATGAGGCACTCATCTCAGGTTAAAATTTAAAAGAATGTTAAAGAAAAGTAATCAAGATGAGTAATATGTTAATAAAAATAGTTTTAAAATCACGATTAACACATAAACTTAAATAATATCAAAATTTTAAAAAAGGAAAGGATCAGTACCTAGTCTAACACTGATAAAGTCTCTAAAGCAAAACTTCTTTACATCATAATGAGTTTCTTTAAAAGAAAAATTTTGATAAAAGGTTAAATGGTTTAGGTCTGTCCCATCATTTACATAAGCACAGAATACATGAGTGAGAAAAATACCCAAAGTAAATTTTAATAATAAATCCCTAAATATTGTTCTAAGGCAGTTGACATCATAAATCCCTATGTCTAAACCCACTCTGATTACTAAACTCTAAACCCCTTGGTTATGCTAAGTAAGCTCTCCCAAACTATTTAGACCGATTGATTCTAATACCAACGTTGCTTCTTTTAACTAATTATATAGCTGATTCATAGTCTTTGCTTGAATTGATTATACTGGAAGTTACAAGGTAGAAAGATTTTCTAATTTTATCATTCTCTCTACATTTATTAACTGACATTCTTCTGTAGAAAAGATTTTTTTCTCTTCATCCTTCATCTCTTGTTTTTGAGTATGTTTATAGACTCTAAGATGTAAAAGTTCCATATTTTGTAATCAAATAAAGTTCTTTTTTTGATTCACACATCATCCCAATTTGGTCAGTGGGAACATTTTCATGCTGGCTTATGTATCCTGCCTATATAATCCCATTTATCTTTGAGCATTTGCTTGTTTCTTGGCACAAAAAGACATCCCAGACTACTCTGTATTTTCCCTGACCTAGACCTAGAAGCTTTGTACTTTTTAATGGAAAATGGTACTTAGAGACTAAAATCTGGGAGCTAGGAATGTCTATTGCTTTTAAGCCTTTTTCAGTGGACAGAGCTAAGAAAAATATTTATATATTTAAAATCATGCCAGGTAAGGTGGCTCACACCTGTAATTCCAGCATTTTGCAGGACAGAGGTGAGCAGAACACTTGAAGCCAGGAGTCGAAGACCAGTCTAGCCAACATGGCAAAAACCCATCTCTATTAAAAATACAAAAATTAACTGGGTGTGGTGGTGTGCACCTGTTATCCCAGCTACTCAGAAGGCTGAGGCAGAAGAATTGCTTGAACCTGGGAGGTAGAAGTTGGAGTGACCTGAGATCCTGCCACTGTACTCCAGAGTGAGACTCTGTCTCAAAAAATAAATAAATGAAATACAATAATGGGTCAATTTTGATATGTTAAATTCAAATTTAATGTTACAGTTTCTATTTCCTAATGCCATTTATTTTATGGTGGAAATCTTAGCTCCTAATAATGTTTGTTTCTTTATTTGCTCAATCCAACAATATACATAAAATTGTTTAAAAATGTTAATAACTGCAGGACTAATAACTGTTAATATAGTGAGCAACATTAAAATTTCTTTGCATGTATTTTTGTTCTTAGAATATATGCCACTAATAATGTATAGTCATAGTATGATAATCAAAAGATACTTGAAGATACTCTCTGTATCTTATCAATTTGCTGTACAGTTAGGTGTATTTATTTGTATTTGTAGTCACTGTTAGGGCTTTCTTTTTATCTTTTTAATTTGATTTTCATTTCTGAATATGTAAAAGATTTACATGGTCCAAAAGTCAAATCTATACAAAAGGGCATACTCAGAAAAGTTGCACTCCCATCCTCGTCTGTATCTGTTTCCCATATATCTCCAAAGGTAAACACTTTCGATTCTGGCTATTTCCTGTTCCTTTTATTCTTATTTCTCACACAAAAGGCAGTATATGAGAAGTACTTGTTTTTTTTTTTTTTTTTTTCAGTTAGGAATCTGTCCTGGAAATCATTCAATATCAGTGTATAGATATCTTTCTTATTCTTTTTTATAGCTGCACTGTATTACACTACGTGCATGTACCATCATTTATTTAACTACTCTCCTGTCTGGGTTATTTTTATTTGCTATTAAAAACAGTAATGTAATTCTTATGTTGTTTCATATGCATGAAGGTTTATGTTCAGGATAGAGTCCTACAAATGATTCTTCCTTAGTCAAAGGGTAAATGCATATGTACTATTGTTAGATATTGCCAAGTTATCCTCCATAGGGATTTTACCATTTCATGTTCTCACCAGTAATGCATGAGAACACACAGAACCTTCTTCCAGTTTTCAAGATCAATGTAAAGAATCTCTTTCAAAAGTTACATGGTTCTTAGATTGTGTCTAAAATATAATTTTTCTCCCTTTCTGTTTCCAAACAGACAGGTGATCATAATGTTTTAATTTAAAATACATAAGTTGAACATATTAAATGTCTTATGTTTATAGAGCACATTATACTTTTCAAAGTACTTTTATGCACATGCATTTCATTTGATCCTTATAGCCATGTTTTGAAGACTAGTGCAAGTATATTTTCCAGATGAGAAAACTGAGAGCAAATTTAATGATTTGTACATACCTAGTGAATCCTAGTTAATGACACTTGAGGGTCCTGCTGGTTCACTAATATTTTTACTAGATAGGAATGAAGTTGCCTCCCCTATAACTTAGAATTTTAGTGTCTTCATTTACTATGTGTTAGTGTAACTTGCTAGATAAAAGTATTAGGAATGCAAACTTAATCATTATATTTAGCTAATAAATGGCAGAAACAACAAAGCAATTATTGAGTTATGTAAGCTTGTGTTTTAAGTTTATTTTGGATAATAAAGCTTCATTTGTTTGGTTTAGCTTAAATATTGTATAAACTAAAAAGTGCTAACCAAGTATAATATCGTTTACTCTAAAAAATACAGCATATTTTAAAGAGTTATATAAAATAAGTAACAACTTGAATACAATGAATTAACTTTTAATACATAAGCAATTGCTGTGTATTTCTAAAATCATAGCAAATAGAGTAAAAGGTAGCCAAGATGTAATTTCAGGACTGAAATAAAGTTCAAAGTTTTCCTTTGTACTAAACAATGTCTCTTTGCATTCTGTGAAAAGGTGAGAGAAAAAGTTCTATTCTGAGAATAAAATGTTTCAGCTACATTTTTAATTAGATTGATTTGTCCTTGAGAATGGCAACATATATTTATCCTATCAAGTGTACTTCAAGAAAATATTAAAGAATGACATTAACGAATATAAGCTGAGTCCTCACACCAGAAGGAATGAAATCATTGAGCATAGATATAAACCCCGATTTTGGCCTCTTTTTCATAATGTAAACTGTATTCCATAAAACACAATCTGTATGTTAAAGATGCTGTTTATTTTTGAAGTTAAAAAATAACAAAAAGACTTTAGACCCACATATAAAAGGTACTCTTTTTATCCTTTTCTGAGACACTGACCTGTATACTCATTTAAAAATGAACACCACATCTTTACGTTATTAAATCTTTGTTTTGATCTATTAGTATTCACCAAAGTGCCATTTTATAAAACCCCACACTGAATAGACAAGGCTGGAGGTGACCATCTGCAGCTTTAGAGTCTGTGTTTGAATTGATGAAAAGAGCTTTGTGTTTTCATTGCCAAGTTTGATTCTTCCAGTCATTAGGCATTCCCCTCAGATCCCATCAATGAAGCCGGACTCTCTTACACCCATGTGTTAAAATTCTCTTCTCCTCATGGTTTCCTTTGCAGCTCTACTCAAGAATGACTATTGGGTCTTAGCCACATTCTTCTCACAGCTGTGTTAGAAAAGAGCATCAGAAACTCTTCCTAAAACCCATATGTGTATCTGGTCAGTTCTCTGTCTTAGGGTCACCTCACATTGTGGTGTGATTATACAGAGATTCATTCTTGTTCTTGAACTGTGCTACTCTCATCATTCTGGGAAAGATTTAGGCCCTCTGAGAGTCAGTAGTAGAGAACTTTTTGGAAGACTGATGTGAAATACACATAACTTAACTCAGAAGGCAGATTAGTTTAACTTAAGAAAGATATTTCAAGACACTAAAAATGTTTTATGTTATTTTTACCATTATGTAGCTTGTTATATGGCAAACAGTAACAGAAAGAGAAATAACATGCTTATACATTACACAGGATAGTGTTGTATGAGACAAAGGAAAAACTGAAAAGATGATGATGTTCCAAGAACTACTGGATTGTATTGTATAAACACCAAAGCAACGAAAAAAAGTTAAAATTAGTTTGGTAGGTTCCAAAATATCATTTACATGTAATTTGTAGAATCTTCCTTTTTTTTTTTTCACTTTTGTCAGTCTTCCTATAAAAAGACCTGCTAAAATAATCTACAACGGTGTAATTATTTTTTCATTATATTCAGGTTAAGAAGTGAAAAGTGCCTCTGTTGAGTTGTTCAAGAATGTACAACACTGAAGGAAGAAAGAAGATACACTTCAGCTGTAACTATAATCAATATTGTTATAGAAACTTTTTTTCCTTAAATGTAACTGATCAAGAATAAAGCTAATCTATGGACAACGTTTGTGATTTCACCATCAGACAAAGTTACACTGAAACAAGCAAAGGATTCTTCACTGTGTAAATTTACCCAGGGCCAAATATGCACAAGTGCAAATCCCTGACCCAGTAGGAATAAATAACCAATTACGGAATCTTAGAATCCAAGTGAAATTTTTATTTTGTCTTGCTCTTGGGATCAACTGATTTTCTCCCAAATATATTTTGGGAATAAAATCTGTACCTATTATACCTGTTTGTCTGTTTAGGATAGTTGTGCAACTGTGAAATCAGATTTTAGATGAGCATACTGAGGATTTATTCAAAGCAAACCAGACCCTGTTTTATATAAAATGTATATATTTTCTATATTAACCAGTAGATACATTATATCAATTCTGTGTGTTTAAGAATAGAGACAACAAAGGGGAAAGTTTTGAGTAAGTCATATAAAGTATCAAGTAATATGATATGTTACATCAAGTCTAATGAGATTGAGCAACCTTTAAGCAGGAATGACAAAAACTTCTAAAAATCTAACTTCTAAAACAACTTCCTTTCCCCCTCTACAGTAAAATATTTTAAAGTACACTAACAATTAGTGTCATTCAGTAACCTTTTCCTAGGGAGTTCGAATCCCTTTATACATCTTATTTTTATCAATTCTCCAACTAATTTCAGGTAAGGTAGATGAGTACTCCTAACTTCACAGAAGTACCCAGGAGCCTGTCAAGGCGTAAACCGTTAGAAAACTTTTGACTGCAGCTAAAAACAGAAGCAAGGAAAAGTATACTTGTTAGATCATATATCCCTCTAAGAAACTTGTATTTCATATAAAATATTTGTGTGAAAATCACGTGTGTGTCTCTAAGGTATAAAAAATGTGTTTCTCCCCTATCAAATTTTAGTTAAAATGTAGATGATCATCATAAGTGGATTCTATATTATCCCTAAAATAATAAAAACTCTGGTCTTTGACTTTTTAAATCACTGTAGTACTGGGATTAACAAAAACCCAAAACTCCTGTATTTTATTTAAACTGAAACAGTATGGATATCTCATATTTAGTTTTTTGTTCTTTTTCTTCCATTCCTCTCTATTGTGTTCGTCTGAAACATGTTTTATCTATCTGAGTATGCAGAAACATATAATAGCTCAACTCTAGTTCATTATTGGAAGATAGCTTCTGAAATGAAGAAGTAGATTAAGTACAAAAAGCCATGTTGTAATTTAAAATTTTGGTTCCTACTTTTAGGCTCTTAATTACTCATTCCATAAGGTTAGTTACAAAAGGGATCTACCTTATCAGGAAAAATACAGAGTCTAGGTTTAAAGGGCCCTTTTTCTTCTTTAGCCTGGATCCCTCACTTTCCAATCTACTGGGATTTCTTATATTCTGGGTTAAGCTTCAATCCTAATAATCCTACATTAATCCTCCCCTGGCATAAAGGAATTAGTCAGATAATTAAAACTGTTTCTTCTTCATATCAACATGAGACATTCCCCAGTAGTGAAGATGTAAGCCCAAATTCTTTAGTTTTTATAAATAAATGAATATAATTATGCATTTGTCAAGCATTGTAGGTATATACCTATGTATAATAAGAGCAGCTCTAACGAAACCTTCTTTATACACTAGATGAATGGGAAAGGTGATCCACTATACAGGCATATGATGGAATTGGTGATAATTTTAATGAAATGCTTTTTAATAGAGTATAAGATGAAATATTTCACAAGTTAAAGATGTAATCAGATAACTTAATGTTTATAATTCACAAATCCAGAATATTAAATTCTTTAAAAGCATATAGCATGTCCAAGAATAAAAATTAAGCATGTTTAGATGCTGTACATCTTATAATGACTATTTAGGAGCCATCTAAGTTCATCTTCCATATGTAGATGACAATAAAACTATCTTCAATTAGATTTAGATTTAGAAGGTGCCTGCCAAAGCTAATTAGGGAGGGCGTTTGTTGATAAACTATCATAAGTAAATTAACCTTATGATAGTTTTATTCAACTTATTATTTGGTGAAGTACATATATTTCACAGCTTATAAATTTCAAACACAAGAAAACATTTTAAGGAGCAATTTCTAGAGAAGTTTTAGGTACTCTCACTTATTAATAGTACTAATAAATCAAAGCTCACTTTCAACATTATATAAAGTATTGATTTATACCTTCTTCTAAGTTGAGGAATTTCAAAAGTTATTCTTTGATTCAATCAACACATATTTATATTGTTTAGATATGTCTAATTTTGCCTTGGAGCTTAAAATTCAACAAAGAATTTATAAGAAAAATATTACAGGCAAAGTTGACAAGAATCAGAATAATTTTAATGAAAAGAATGAAATTATAAAAAAAATCACTAAGGCCTTTCATTTTTTAGAAGAATTATTTTTCATTATGGTTAAAATCAGATTCTGGAGCCAGCAACAGATGTAAAAAATCTAGTAAAATCTTTTGATAAAAATAGCATACTTATTTTTTTTAATTGAGAAACTTTAGAAATGCTCTGTTCCTCTTCCCAGCACCCACAGTCATGGATCCTGTTTTATAATTCAACCTGCAAACAGATTAAGCAGCTGAGTTTGTAGAAAGTATGTTTGCTCTACACTAAGAACCCTTGTGTGACACTATGGTGACTCCCCTGACACTTTGAAGAGAACTACAGATGGTTCTTACTCATTAGCTGGAAAACCAGGCTGAGAATTCACAATTTCTTTGTAACCCCAATTTCTTCATAGAAATCCGGTATTTGGTCAAAAGGCAGAAAAGACTTTAAACAGCTTTACTTTTTTTTTCTTTGTCAATAATGCTCAAAAGATACAGCGTGCCCTATATTTCAAAAGACAATCTACAACTTAAAAAAACCTATAAACTGAAGTGCTTTAGCCTGATCTTTGATGTTTTAACTATGCTATAAAAATGTAAGATGAGCAGAACTCCTGTACATTTTAAATAATAGATATTTTCCTTTTAGGAAAGTATGGAAAGCATGTAAGTTCTTGAGTTGATACATCTTTTCCAGCAAATGCCTTTAAAAGTTTACCATTTTTTCTGTATCTCTTTGTCTCATCTATTCATTATATAGTTACAGTATATAACTCCTCATATAGTTTACGGGAGAATTTGAATCATATCCCAGTCAATCTGGCCCACAGTAAAGATGAGATATGACAAAACTTATTTCAGTTTTAACCCCAGATCTTTGAGAGTTTTAACTTTATAAGCCTGGTTGTAATTACTTTTACTTTAGGTAACTATGTGTATCTTAGGCATGCTAAGTATAGCAAAATGTATTTTTAAAAGTCCTTTGGAACTTGTTCCAGGCCACAAGAAGCAAGTATCCTTGTAGATGGAAAAGAAACTATAGCATAAAGAATCACAAAATTTTAAATCTCTCACGAGGAATAAAAACATCTTTTAATAGATTGGTGTGTCAGTTTTCTTTTTAATAAATGAGGATTAGGGATAGTCTTTGATAAAACTATTAAGAGAAGTTTTTCCTACAAAGTTCCTGTGCTCTTAGCTGCTCTTCAGTTCCCTTTACCTCCACATAATCCCTCTGTCCAAAACCAAGCACATTCAGAACCTAAAAGAGCAATCTAAAAGCTACATCACAATGTGCTATGCTTCTACAAACATTCACATTTTTCAATAAAAGTACATAAATATAAAAGAATTAATTTCCATTGGTAAAAGATTAAGCTTTATGATAGGTAGGACAAGAAGATATTTTTTGGTTATGAGATAAGGCATGCACTGACTTTTTCCCTGTAAGTGATGATCTGCCTATACTGGCTAGCTTATGGATGGTAATCCTGTACAACTTATCTTTCTATGAATAGTCCTATTGGCTAAAACATTTAAGAAAATATCAAACATTTTTATGACTCTGAAAGAAAGTAAATTAAAAATTCTATGGTTAGTAACAGTAGAGAGTCTCTACTACTACTAAAGATTTCTGGTATTCTAAATGTAATTAAATTTGATGGAAGTGAGTGGTTAAAATCTGATCAACAGGAAGTATAGTGCTACCAGCTCCTCAGAGAGTGAAAGGTGTGGTGGTAGCAGTGAGGGGAGGGAGGGAAAAACCAGTCATAGAAGTCATACTTTTCTATACAACTGGTAAACTCTGGGCCTAAAAAGTATTTATTGTGGGCCTACAGTAGAGTGGAGCATATCTGGTTTTCCTGCATATCTCTAACTTGATCTGCTTTTACATTATTCTGTTATTCTCTCAAACTATTAAATTGTTACAGTTGATTTATTGATAGCATTTACAGAATACTTACTTTACAGCAGTTTTCTGAATGAGTTTTTAGAAGAGATGGGGAAACAAACATGAATAGAACACAATCCATGTCTTAGGGGATCTGGGAGAGAGTGCAGAAGATAGAAAATAGATATACAAAATATATCACCTAGGCCTGGCACAGTGGCTCATACCTGTAATCCCAGTACTTTGGGAGGCAAAGGTGGGCAGATTGCTTCAGCCCAGGAGTTTTGAGATCAGCCTGGGAAACATGATTAAAACCCATCTCTACCAAAACAAAAAAAATAAACAACAAAAAATGAATTAAAAAATTCCAAAAATATTTGCCAGGTGTAGTGGTGCATACCTATGGTCCCAGCTACTGGGAAGGCTGAAGGTGCAGTGAGCCATGATTGTGTTGCATAATTGTGCCACTGTACTCCAGTCTAGGTGACAGAGTCATACCCTATCTCAAAAAAACCACCAAAATCAAAACAAAACTACATATACACACACAGAAGTACATGTATGTGTGTGTACATATATATATGCCATATATATGCATAATCTATATCTATGTATATATACACATATGTATAGTTTATATAGTATGTATATATAGCTTTATATATGGATGTGATATATAGGTAACATATTTATATACATGTATAGACACATATACTTTATATATATTATATACACGTGTATAGACACATATATAACATATGAAAGAATATGATACCAGAACAATGGGAGAAGGCAAGTGACATATATAAACACATAGTTTATATATATGTGTTATATATACACATTTATGTATATATAAATATTATGTTATTTATATACACATATAAATTATATATGTTATTTATATATATAAATGAACATTTACTTAAATATTTAAATATTCATAAAAACATTTATTTAAATATTTAAATAAGTATATAAATAACATTAAATACTTATATAAATAACATTCATGCTATTTATTTATATTTATATAAATATACATTTATATGTTATTTATATACACATATATAGTTTATATACACATATATAAATTATATATATAAAGTATATATACACATATATAATCTATATATAAATTTATATATAGATATATAAATTATATACACATATATAGATTATATATGTGTATATAAATTATATATGGAGCATATATATAATTTAAGTGTATATATTATATGTTTGTATATATTATATATATAATGTATGTAATATTATATATATTAAATAATATATAAATATATATGATATATAAATTTATATATATACATATAAATTTATATATCGATTATATATGTGTATATAAATTATATATGAAGTATATATATAATTTATGTGTATATATATATTATATGTATGTATATATTATATATATAATGTATTTAATATTATATATTAAATAATATATAAATATAAATTATAAAATGTATTTAATATATATTATATTTATATAAAAATATATATTATATAACGTATTTAATATACAATGTATTTAATATTATATAATATATAATATATAAATATATATTATATAATGTATATATTATATATAATGTATTTAATATATAATATGTATTATATATAATGTTTTTAATATTATGTATTAAATATATATTATATATTAAATATATAATGTATATATTACATATATGTACACATTATATATATGTACATATATAATATATTATATTATATGTACATATATAATACATACCCACATATATAAATTATATTTATATATAAATTATATGTGCATATAAATTATATATGTATTATATATATTTATAATATATAAATATATGTATTATATATAAACTATATATGTGCATATAAATAACATATATGTGTATATACATGTTATATATGTTATATGTGTATATTATATATACATATATAAACTATATATGTGTATATAAATATATAAACTATATGTGTATATATACATATATAAATTGTATATGTATGTATATATATATTTGTACTATAGATGTACATATATGTAGTGGTTTTTTTTTTAATTGAGAAAATGTAGAAATGAACTCTGTTCCTCTTCCCAGCACCCAGAGTCATCTATCCTGTTCTATAATTCAACCTGCAAACAGATTAAGCAGCCGAGTTTGTGGAAAGTATGTTTGCTTTATGCTAAGGACCCTGTGTGACACTATGGTGACTCCCCTGACACTTCAAAGAGTGATATGTATGTATATATATATACACATATGTATATAGATAGATAGATATCCTAGATCCTAGATGATTAGTAAAGGTATGGATTAAATACTTTGAAAACATTAAAGAAAGAGAAAATAAAGAAATTAGTAACTGGAAAAAGCCAGTTAAGGCTTTATTTTAGAGGTGACATTTGGACTGGACTTTCAGAAGTAACAACAATTTGGCCAGGCAATAAAAGGGAGAAATACATTCTAAGAAGAAGAAATAACATGTGCAAAGAGGTTGTGGTAGTGTTGGAGAAGAATATGATACTAGAACAATGGGAGAAGGCAAGTGATAGGCATCATATGTCATGTTAAATCATTTAACTTGAGGGAATGAAGAGCCCTAAAAAATCTTAAACAGGGAAATAATACAAATAACATTTTAGAAAGATTAATTGGTGGCAGTGAGGAGGATAAATATGAAAGACCTATGCAGGTCAACTAGTTTTATGATTATTCCAATAGTCTAGGTGAGTGATGATGAGGGCCTGAATGAATGAATGCAATTACCAAGAGAGTATAAGGTAAGGAGAATCATGAGACATTTAGGCAGCAGACAAAACAAAGATTTGTGGCAAAGTGAATGTGAAAGGCAAAAATGAGTGAGGAAACAAGGACAGCTTGGAAGTTGCTAAAGTCCATTAATTGTGACAGAAAATAGAGGAGAATGGGCAGGACTTTATTTTCAGAAAAGTGAAGAGTAAAGAGTTTTGGAAATCTGAGACTGGATCTCAGGGGATAGGTGAGTGCTAAGATAAGTATTTGGAAGTTATTTGGCTAATAAGTAGTATTTGAAGCTGAAGGAAATAGATGACATTCCTGGGAATTGTGTAGAGGTAGAAGAAAAATAAAATCTTTAAGAAACCATTATTTTGGATATCTGGGAGGTGTATTCCCTGAAAGAAATGAAGTAGACACAGTCAGAGAAGTTGTAAAGGTAGAAAAAAAAAAAAAACGATGCTACAGAATCTAAGAAAAGAAAAGACTTCAAGAAGGAATGATGAACAGTACTAAATGAAGAAAGTGAAGTAGGATAAATATTCTAAAAGTGGCTGCATTTGTTATTGGATGCTTGCTAACCTTAAAAAAAATCCTAAAATAACATTATGTGAGCAGAGGGACCAATATACACAAAGGCATTTAGTCCTGAAAAGGCAGAGCTCATCTGAGGAATGAGATAGTATAATGGAGTAAAATGCCAAAAGAAAAAGAAATTATGTAATACAGATTGTTCTAAAAGCATTATATGTATTAGCTCATCAAATTATCATGGCGATGTTATGAGATAGATGTATTATTTTCCACATTAGCATAGTGTTTTATGTTCAGGTTCACATACCTATACATTCTGAATCCAAAGCCTGAGCTTTTAAACCACTGTGTTATATTGCTGAAGATATATGAAGTTCTTTATTTATTTTTACCATGAACATATATTCATTGTATAATAAAAATATAGTTAAAAGTGAGCCACTGAACTTAGTAGTTAGAAAATTACTGGTGATCTTAAGAAGAACAATTTAAGTATACGAGCTAGCCACAGTATACTGAATAGCAGAGGAGTAAATGGGAATTGAAAACTTACAGATAGTAAGTGTGAATATAAATCAGTTATTCAAGAAATTTGATTGTGAAGGGAAAAGGGAAAAGTTATTCAAGAAATTTCATTGTGAAGGGAAATGTGATTGTGAAGAAACCTTTTTAATTTAAATTTTAAATTCCCAGGAATATTGATATATTTTCAAAGAACTTTTAAACATATTAGCTAATAACAGTGATTTTAGATGTTTAGAGAGTCTACTAATACCATCTTACAAAGTCTTATAAGTTGGTTTCCTTTAAGAGGATAACATTTCTCTTAAACTCAATAAAATAGGCCAATATCCTCATGAAGATACACCTTTGCCCAATTGGTGGCAATTAAATATGAAATACAGTGGATCAAATATGAAAAGGAAACCCTATAATATTTCAACTAGGTCTTATTGTTGGAAATCAGAATAAGAGATTTAACATTTAATTCTTATAAATGACATAGTTGTACTTAAATGCTGATCCATGGATTAGTGCCATTGCATCAGAAAGTTTTGAACTGTCTGTGGTTAAATGCACAAAATTAGGAAGAGATACTGATTTTGTCAGAGTTAAAGTTATTTAATTTAAACCATTATCTGAGATTGTTACTTCTACTTCTTGGTGTATAAAGATGATTTCTTTAATGAAATGATGATTATAGTTGATGAGATCTAAAAGATAAAAGGTTTATAACACTTGCAAAGATTTTTGAAATTCGAATTGGTCTGTGGGAACCACTGTTTTGGTCATGTATGGAAATTAAAGTGTCATATATAAAGAAAACTTTGAAATTTGTAATTCGTAGACTTGAAGCAAACAGAGCTAAATCAGATACTGACTGTCAAAAGTTACTGATTGTGATTTACAAAGAAATGGTATCTACCTATATATATCACAGTGTTCTTAGAATATTAATGTACATTGTGAATAACTGGATATAGTTTCTGACTAAATATAAACCCAATCTTTTAACTTATAAATACATATGATACACATAAATCAAAGGTTTCCAGGTACACTGGTTTTAAAACAGTCTTGACTACTGATTTATATAACTTTGGCTATTAATCAAAATATAATTTCAGGGATATTGAGGAAATGATTGAGATGACATTTTCAAATAAGAAGTAGTGGGAAGTAAGAAACCTTGAAGTAAGCACTATTTCATAGTGTAAAACTGACAAAAAAAATTTGTTAAGAAAAAAGGTATATCTTAGAAATTGGAGGTGACATATGAAAGCTGTAATGCTGTTAATAATACATAAAGAAGGTTAAAATATGTTCTATTACATGTATTCTATGTATTCTATTACAGTGGTTCTATTACATAATGCTGTCTCAGAAAATTCTGCTACAATGTTCAAGTCCAATAAATCAATAAGTGACTTCTTTGCCTGATAAGCTATTTGTTAACATTTTGCTAGCTGTCAAAATGACTGACAGATTATTCAGCTTCATTTAAATTTTAATAAAAATGTAAAGATTATTTAAAATAAACAAATATAATTATGCACTGTGAAAAGCAGTACTGAATACTTCAGAAGAACAACACAAGAAAATTAATTTCACCCTACTGGATTTTATGCATCTACAAGTCTCAGACTGCAATATCACAGATGATCTCAACTCAAGCAGGATTATTGTAAAGCTAAATGAGTTCAGGTGGTAACTTGACTGCCTCTTCCCCTTGCTAATAACTTTGCCTATTAACTTGGGACTGTGAAATAATTTAAATAATATGGTCTTCGTGAACTGATAATCAGTTATTAAATAAAAATGGTTTGCCCTACACGGTAACAGTGATTCCCAAGAAAATAACTTTTTGACCCCAAATATGACATATGGTATCCAATCTAAAA
This sequence comes from Callithrix jacchus, assembly GCF_049354715.1. Lineage (NCBI taxonomy): Eukaryota > Metazoa > Chordata > Mammalia > Primates > Cebidae > Callithrix > Callithrix jacchus. The sequence continues at coordinate 72,173,463 of NC_133509.1, read as the reverse complement.
AGGTTCATTTGGTTCAGTCTACTTTTGTCTTAAGCTATTAATATGATCAATAATGTTTGGTTCCCAAAAGAAAGTGTTATTTTGTTTTGTTTTGTTTAATGTCTTTGAAGTATTACAAGATCATTTTACTTACTTTTGAACTTTTTCATTGGCCACTTGGGAGGCCTCTATGGCATGCTGAAGTTGTAATTCCATATTTGCTCGCTCTGTCAGAGCTTGTTGCAGTTGGGTAGCCAGTTCCTCATTTTGTTGTTGAGTGATGGAAACAATGTTCTCTCTGTTTTTTAAAGCTTCTTCATATGTGCTAAGAGTGTAGTTAAACTGATCTTTCAGATTTTCTTCTTGAGATAAAGATTTGTGTAAACTGAGAGAAATTAAAACAAAATTTAAAGATAAGTAATGTAGACTGAGTAATCAATTAGCTATTTAACAAAAACCGCCATTTAGACTCTCTAGTTCTAAAAATCAATAAATACTTAAATGAGCAAATGAAAATAATTTTTATGTCACAATATTATAATCGATAATTTCTCTCCTTCTAGGCTGAAAGCTACCCGGACAAATGATGCTACCAAAGCATACAAAAAGATGCTGCCAGATGTTAATTTAATTATATCAGTGTAAATATTACATTCAATTTTCTTTTAAAGGGATAGCAGAGAACTAGAAAATAAGGTATCTCTAGGCAAATAAAATAATATAATAAGCTAAAAGAAGTAAGAAGAGAATGGCATTGGTTTAAGAGATTGAGGGTCTATTCTGCTAAGCACTTAAGGAGAATGGATGAGGTTTATGCAAATACTGACCAGCCTCCTACACAGCATTTTCTCCTTGTCACAGTTGAGATATAAATAAATTTAAAATAACTAGTCAGATTGCACAGAAATAATATATATTCATATATACGTGTGTATATGTATTCTTTTTGGCTAATGAATCTTATAATGAATACATCTACTCATTAAGTCATACAGAGAAATAGCATATAAATTAAGACTAAATAAATGCAGAAGAAAACGCAGACAAATAGAATCCTAAAATGCTAAAGGTCAAACCTTTGATATGTCATTACACCTACCAGCTGAGGTTATTTTGAAATGGCACCAAACACCTCACTCAATTAAATAAAGACATTTTGAAAATATAAATATTTAATAAGATAAATTTAAAATCCACATAGGAGATGTTCTTTTTTATTAAATATCATTTCAGTATATGCATACAAAGGAAATGCCGATCGGAGACATTTGAAGTAAAACAACTTAACTATATGATATAGATTGATAATGTGAAAGAAAGCAATATCATTATTAAACCTGCAAAAAGCTAGTCAATGAACTTTGGCACTGTCCTAATATCTAGTCTGATACTTTGTTTAAAACTGTTCAGACTAATAATACTTTTCTTTTTTTTAGTTTAAGTTACCTATAAGCCTTTACAGTATGCTTATTTTGGAGAAGGCATCCCATAGAACTAGGATGGACATGAAACAAGGACAGTCAGCATACCAAATGAAATCATTGCAGGATTCAAATTATTTCCTAAGACTACAGACTGTTACTAAGTCCTGGTCAACTGGTTACTACATAGAAAATTAGAATGGTGTGTAGTGCCACATTGGTAGACTGCAAAAAGTATCTTTTTCCATGGTTTTCATATTGTTATTAATCTAACTAATCCTATTTCATTTCTTCTCAGTTCTTTTTACCAACCCATATGCCTAAAGACTATCTCTTGCCCATTTTCCTTTTTCTGTCCTCTCACTTTCCGCATCTTGCCTATTCCAAGTTCCAATTTTCTTCAGCTCACCCTCTTTATCTCCCTTAAAGATGCAAGAAAGAAAGAAATGAAAAACAAACTAAAAGCAAAGGCTTAATAAAGATGCTTGTTTATATTCTTTACATTTAAAACATTAGTTATATTTTAATTCTTAATTACATTTTAAATTACACAAAGTGCATATATATAGAGTATTCAGCTTGAAAAAATGTGAAGAACAAAATACAGAATAAACACAGAAATCTAGAAGACCCCTCCCAGTGTTCACTCCCATTTTTCCCCCACCCCAAAAGCTAATTACTAATCCAACCTTTATCAAAATGTGAATTGCCTATTTTTAAACTTTTTGTCTGGCTTATTTTCCTCAACAATCAGTATGTGTGGTTCATCTTGCTATAGCATATAATTCATTGCTTTTTATTGCTACAAAATATTCTGTTACATACATACGTCATAACTTATTTAACAATTCCACTGTTGTTGCTATGAATATTCTTGTATATGTCTTTTGAGGGACCTAGGTATTTATGTCTAAAGTAGAATTTCTCCATAGAGCATGCGTTATTTTCAGATTTTGTACTGCTGATAACAGATTCTGATTTAGATTTAGATGCTGCTAATAGTCTTCCGTATTAGTTGTACCAATTTATAGTCCCATCAGCAAAATATGAGTTTCAGTTGCTTCACATTCTCCCTCAGAATGGCACTGTCAAGTGCTTTTTTTAGTTATTGTAATATGGATGCAGTGATATTTCATTCTCTTAATATTGTCTTATGTATGTGTGTATTGATTGATTGATTGATTGAGACCAGGTCTCACTATGTTTCCCAGGCTGACCTTGAGCTTCTGGGCTCAAACAGTCCTCCTGCCTCAGCCTCCTGAGTAGCTGGAACTATAGGCACATGCCACCATGCCTGACTCTTAATGCTGTCTTTTGATGAAGGTAAGTTCTCAATTAAATAAAGTTCAATTTACCACTGTTTCTTTAATGGCAATGCTTTTCATAAACTGTTTAAAAAATCTTAGCCTACTCCATTCCCTTATATTTTAACTTTACATATATGGCCTAGTTTAAAACTCAGTGAGACAGCTTAGTTTGGGAATTCTGCGTTTGCCTATCATGCCTAAAGTAGTAACCACTATATTGTAACCAATTACATATTAAGAATCAATGATTCCATTTAAAAAATCTCACCATTATTAAAATTATGGGCATCCTGATTTAATATCCTAATCACTCCTCACTTCCTATCTTCTAACATTTAATTTTTAGGGGGCAAATTTATACCTGATTTTGATTTTTCTCTCAGTTGGACATGTTTGGATTGTCCCTGCAAGTTCAAAAGCTACTTATTCAAAATGAGTTGGAAACCTGTCAATTACCATCAAGACTTTCCCAAACAAGGAACATGATCTTTTTAAAAAGATAAAGTAGTTATATCACTTAAAATCCTGCAATAGCATTTCTTTGCACTCAGAAAACAATCTTTAAAAACAATAAATGCTATACTTTAACTCACTGAAACTCGCAACTTGCATGAGAAGTCCTATTTAATATTCCTTTTTTTACTGATAAAGAAGTGGAAATGAAGAGAGGTAAGTAATTTAATACATGTAGCAGAGCTAGAATGTGAACCCACAGTCTTTATCTATGCACTGGAACCCTCTTCTATACTTGCTGTGGTCTAAAAAGCCCTGCATGACTCACCTCTCACTTCTTCCTCAACTTTTAGCTTGGCATTCAGATTCTCAAGTGTGTCAAGTATTTTCTGCTGAAGGTATTTGTTTGGAATGCCTTTCCATCCATGCTTCTACCTGACAAAGTCCTACTCATCTAGTAAGTCTTATGTATGTGTGTCATAGCAAAAATAACACTTTCTTAGATACACCTAGATGACTCTTCAATCTAAAGCTTGATGTTTCTCTGTTAGTCTGTCTCACAGATCCTACTCTTCCTTCTCAGAACTTAAAATTCATAGCTTTTTTTCCAATTCATCTTGTGGTTTTCTTCCCAATTCTAAAATATGAATACTTCATTTATATAGAGTAATTTTATTTTATGGGAGGAATACATTCCTTAAGGACTATAATAAATCAAAATGTTTATAATTCTAAGGAAATTTTCCAGTAGGAATAAAGGTGAAGAAAGAGAGCTATGTTTCAAGCATTTATAAATCTGTAATCATTGAAGCACAATTTTTGCTTTGGTACTCCTTCTTCAGAATGGTCTTCTTTAAATTGACAACAGAGCCTCCTTGTTTAGCTTTCTTCACAAAGACATATTACATTTACCCTCTTCCAAAGTTACTAATTTTTAGATGCATTTTCAGCATAGTAGTAGTATTATAATTCAATGGCACTTAAATTGTATGGGAATATATTTTAGGTTACAGTAGGCATAAATGATGAAATAACAACAGAAGAGTCACTGAATCACTCTCAGAAATTCTAAAGCATGTAATCAAATAGTGCAGCTTACACAATATCCACATAGGATGGTAACTATTTCTGTTAACCAGGAAGTTAATGATGTAATAACATAAGTAAAGTTTAAATTCACTCTTCCAGTTTTAAAATTATATAATTCTTTATAAATTTATTGTTTATAATTTAGAGTAGAAAGTAAAACTTTAAAAATATTTTTACTTACTAATATTTCATATAATCATATTTCTAATTAACATCAAATAAGCCTGTACACTGTCTCCTATGCTGCTCACCACAATGAGTCCAATGGCAGGCTAAGGTAGAAAATGTCCTTAATGCATATCACTCCAGTGAGTACCATGTAATAGAAATATTTTCTGATGTGGCTTCTGTCTTGGTTTTAATGTTCCCTGGTCTATTACCTTATGTCTGTGGCCCTGACTATTTTCCTGGTCCCTGACTCTTCATGCCACCTCAGCTAAATATAACTTGGAATTAACAGGTTTATGAGCCACTGAGATGTTTTGCTTGCAGATATTTACATTCTCTTCAAATTGTCTGCCCACCTGCTCATTGAACTCTCTCTCTTAACTGTAATGTCCCACATGAATTCAGCTTATTCTTGCAACTAGTATTTTTCCATTTGTACCAAGTTTTGATGCTACTTTTCCTGACTTCCTCTCTTGTCTCCATGATGAGGTATTGGTCAAGTCCTTACAGGAGATCATTTTACTCGTCATCCTACAATATGCACTTACTCTGTTTATGCTTCTTTATTTTAGAGTAATTGTTCAATCATTAGTGTGTTCTATATATGCTATTTAATTGGATAAATATTTTTGGATTAAAATTATTAAAATAATTTTGGATAAAATTAAAATTTAGGTACAACAATGTAGATCAGTAGGTCTTAACCAGGAGTAATTTTGTTCCTCAGAGGATATTCTGTAACATCTGAAGACATTTTGGTCACAACTGGTGGGGGTGGCAGGGAGGCTGAGATAGTACTAGCATTTAGTGAATGAATAGGAGCTAGAGATACTGCTAAACATCCTATACTGCAGAGGATAGATTCCTACAACAGAGAATTATCCAGACCACTGTGTCAACAGTGCTGAAACTGGTGTAGATTAAGAGATGTTGGGTTGAACTTAGAAGGTATAGATTCAAATTGTCATTTGCTCTGAGTGACATTGGGAAAAACACCTACTGAATATTAATTTTCTCAACTCCAAAACCATAAGAAAAATGTCATGGAATTCATATAAGAATGAAATGAGATCTACATGTGCGAAAACAACTGGCACAAAACCTGCCAAAGAATAAGCATTCATAACTGTACAATTTTAAAAAGAAATTACTTATATCTAATTAACTTTGTACCAAATCTTACACAATACTCAGGTATTTTATAAACATTTTACTGAGAAAAACAGCTGCCTGTTCCTACAGGTTTTTCATGAATTGGGAGAAGGAAACTAGTTTTCTTAACCTTTATTCACTTACTGATAACATTCTTAAATCATTCTTTTTAAAAAATGGGCAGGTTAGGCTTGGTTTACTGAATTAAAATAAATAAAACCAAAGCAAATATGAAATGTAGAAGTATGTGCTGCTTTTTCCTAAGAATACATTTCTGAAACGATAATGTATACTTTTGTTTCCTGGTTTACTGCATCAATTAATTTGCTAGGACCCTTTCAAAAAGATAATTGAGGTTAAGCATGGTGGCTCATGCTTATAAAATCAGCACTGTCAAAGGCGAAGACAGGAGGATTGCTTGAGTCTAGGAGTTCTAGACCAGTCTGAGCAACATAGCAAGATCCCATCTTAAAACTCTTTTTTTAATTAAAAAAGAAAATCATTGACTTCCTCACTTATTTTTAGGGAAATTAGCATATGCTCCAGTATAACAGGTCTTAATTTTGAATGACATATGGATAAAGGAAAATATATTCAGAATGGCTAAGGAGTGTGGATGAGGAAATTTAATCTGCAAATGAGATAGTCTAGTAACTCCAATGATTTGCTTCCACTGTTGCTGTAGTTGGTTTAGTTTAATAAAATAACTTGCTAAAGTAACTTGAGAGAAAATAGTTTTTTTTTATTATAAAGTAAGCCAATTAATACTGAACTGAAAATTTCAAGAATTTTAAACTGGACAAGGTGTTAAGATATTTATTAATATTTATTTAAAGCCTTCTGGATGCTACATTTAATAATATAAGTTGGGTGTCACTAAATATCTGTTGAATTCATGTCTAGAAATGTAACAATCTATACAAATAATTCCAAAGAAGTATTAAAAATAATCTAACTTTTTGGAGTTTTTTTTAGACAGTCTTGCTCTGTCACCCACGGTGGAGTGCTGTGGCATGATCTCAACTCACTGCAACCTTCGTCTCTAAGGTTCAAGCAATTCTACTACCTCAGGCTCTTGAGTAGCTGGGACTACAGGCACACACCACCACACCCAGGTAATTTTTGTATTTTTGGTAAAGACGGAGTTTCATCATGTTTCACAGGCTGGTCTTGAACTCCTGACCTCAAGTGATCCACCCACCTCGACCTCCCAAAGTGCTGGGATTATAGGTCTGAACCATTGTGCCCAGCCAAAAATATCTAACTATTAAATATCCTATAGCACCTGGAATTGATGTAAAGTTAGTTCCTTATTATCTAAGAATGTATTGTGTACTACATAATGTAGTGATCTGAGAAGCAGAGTGGTAGGAGATTATACTCACAAAGCCACTTATGTTTATATACCCCTGTATAGCTCATAGGCAACAAAGTTTGAGTTTTATCATAAAACACATAAATACAATTTTATGGGCATCACTAAAATGAAAAAATTATACATTCCAATTTAATAGAAAGGAGGCTTCTGCTTTTGAGGAGATGGGAGAAATAGAAGATGCAATTAAGAAACATATGGAAATTTTAGAACTGAAAATATAATAACTGAAATGAAAAGCCCAGTGGATAGGCTCAATAGCAGAATTGAAGGGATGGTGAAAGAGTAAGAGAACTGGAAGACCAAACAATACAAATGATTCAGTACAAATAACTGAGATACAGACTGAGAAAAATTATCAGAGTTTCAGGGACCTGTGGACTATAATAAAAGATCTAATGGCCAGAAGCAGTGGCTCTCACCTGTAATCCCAGCACTTTAAAGGCCAAGGTGGGCAGATCATGAGGTCAAGAGATCAAAACCATCCTGGCCAACATGGTGAAACCCCATCTTTACTAAAAATACAAAAATTAGCTGGGCATGGTGGTGTGCACTTGTAATCGCAGCTACTCAGGAGGCTGAGGCAGGTGAATCGCTTGAACCCAGGAGGCAGAGGCTGCAGTGAGCAGAGGTCACACCAGTATACTCCAGCCAGGTAACAGAGTGAGCCTCCATCCCCCACCCCCCCACTGCCAAAAAAAAAAGATCTAACATTTCGGTCATCAGAGTCATGGAAGAAGAAATGAAAGAGGAGAGAACTAAAAAGTACTTAAAGAAATAATGGCTGAAAATTTTCAAATGTGGCAAGACACATATACCTACAAGAAGTTGAGCAACTCCAAAAGGGGAAAACTCTTATAAATGCATGCAAAGACACATCATAATTAAACTTCAAAAAAGCTAAAGCCAAAGACAAATGACAGAACTCAGCTTCTTTTTCAAGATTGACTAGGATTCCATTGTGTGTATATGTGTGTGTGTGTGTATATATATATATATATATATACATTTTCTTTATTCATTCATCTTTTGATGGTACTGATACTTAGGTTGATTCGATAACTTGGCTATTGTGAATAGTGTTGCAATGAACATGGAAATGCAGACATCTCTTTGAAAAACTAATTTCATGCCAGTTGTGGTGGCTCATACCTGTGAAGTCAGCACTTTGAAAAACTGAGGTGGGAGGATTACTTGAGGCCAGGAGATCAAGACCAGCCTGGGCAACATAGTGAGATCTTGTCTCTACAAAATTTTTTAAAAAATCAATCATGTGTGGAAGCATATACCTGCAGTCCAGTTACTTGGGAGGCTGAGGCAGGAGGACTGCTTAGCCTTTGAGTTTGAGGCTGCAGTGAGCTATAATCATGCCACTGCACTCCAGCTTGGGCCACACAGAGCAAGACCCTGCCCTTGAAAAGAAATGATTTCAAATCTTTTGGGTAAATATACAGAAGTGGGATTGCTAGATCATATAATTCTGTTTTTAGGTTTTTTGAGAACCTGCATTCAGTAATCCATAATGACTATACAATTGGCCCTCTATATACATGAATTCTGCATTTGTGGATTCAAGCCACCATGGATGAAAAAATATATATATTTTAAAGGTGAATGTTGGCTGTGCACGGTGGCTCACACTTGTAATCCCAGCACTTTGGGAGGCCGGGGCAGTTGGATCTCTTGAGCACAGGAGTTTGAGACTAGCCTGGGCAATGTGGCAAGACCTCATCTCTACTAAAAAATACAAAAACTTAGCCAGGCATGTTGGCACAAGCCCATAATTCCAGCTTCTCAGGAGGCTGAATCAGGAGAATGTTTGAATCCAGAGGCAGTGATTGCAGTGGGTCAGGGTCATGCCACTGACTGCACTCCAGCCTGGGTGACAGAGACCTTGTCTCAAAAAACAAAAATAAAAAAGGATGGTTGTTTCTATATCTATACTGAACATGTGCAGATTTTTTTCTAGTGATTATTCCCTAAACACATAGTATAAATATTATGTACATAGCATTTACATTGTATTAGGTATAAGTAAGCTAGAGATGATTTAGGTATATAAGAGGATGTGCATAGGTTATATGCAAATATTACACCATTTTACACAAGGGATTTGACTATCCATGGGTTTTGCTATCCAGAGGGGGTGGTGATATCAATCTCCTAAAAGATACTGAGGGATGGCTGACTTAATTTGTGTTCCCACCGAGTGTATACAAGGGTTCCCTTTTCTCCATATCCTCACCAACACTTGCTATCTTTTGTCTTTTTGATAAAACAGCTAATATGGTAAAGCTTTGTGTCCCCACACAGATCTCATGTTGAATTGCAATTCCCCAGGTGTTGAGGGAGGAATCTGATGGGATGTGATTGGATCATGAGGGTGGTTTCCCCAGTGCTGTTCTCATGATAGTGAGTGAGTTCTCATGAGATCTGATGGTTTCACAAGTGTCTGGAATTTCCCCTGCTTGCTCTTCTCTCTCCTGCCACCAGGTGAAGAAGGTCCTTGCTTTCCCTTCACCTTCTGCCATGATTGCAAATTTCCTGAGGCCTCCCCAGCCATGTGGAACTGTGAGTCAATTAAAACCTTTTTTTTTAAAATAGATTATCCAGTCTTGGGCATTGCTTGATAGCAGTATGAAAATGGACTAATACAACAGCCATCCTGACTGGTGTGAGATATCTTATTGTGGTTTTAATTTGCATTTCTCTATGATTAGGAATGTTGAGCATTTTTTTTTTCATATATCTGCTGGATATTTGTATGTCTTCTTTTGAGAAATGTCTATTCAAGTCACTTGCCAATTTCTAAATTGGTATTTTGTTTACTTGCTATTGAGTTGTTTGAGTGGGTTATATATTTTGGATATTAACTCTTCATCAGATGTATAGTTTGCAGATATTTTCTCCCAGCCCACAGGCTGTCTTATCAAACTGTTAATTGTTTTCTTTGATGTGCAGAAGATTCTGGGTTTCATGTAATCTCATCTGTCTATTTTTTCTTGTTCTTGCCTGTGCTTTTTGGGGTCAGATCCAACAAACCAATGTCATATAGTTTTCCCCTTATGTTTTCTTCTAGTAGTTTTATAGTTTCTGACCTTTCATTTCTTAATCCATTTTTAGTTGATTTTTTTGTGTGGTGTGAAATAAAGATCCAACTGCATTTTTCTGCCTGTGAATATCCAGTTTTCCAAGCACTATCTATTGAAAAGACTATCCTTTCCCATTGTGTATTCTTGGCACTTCTGTCAAAAATCAATTGATGATAGATATGCGGGTTCATTTCCAGGCTCTCTATTCTGTTCCACTGGTCAATAGGTCTATTTTTTGGCAGTATCATGCTGCTTTAATTGCTATAGCTTTGTAATATTATGTGAAATCAGGGACTATGATGCCTGTAGCTTTGTTCTTTTTGCTCATGATTCCCTTGGCTATTTGGTTTTGGGGTGTGTGTGTGTGTGTGTTGGGGGGTCCATATGAGTTTCAAGATAGTTTTTTTCTATTTCCATTAACAATGACATTAGAATTTTGATACGTATTGCACCGAATCCTTATATCACTTTGGGTAGATTACTCGGTATGACATTTTAACAGTATCAACTCTTCTAACCTATGAACATAAGATGTCCTTCCACTTATTTGTGGCCTCTTCAATTTCTTTCATTGACATTTTAGAGTTTTCATTGTACAGGTCTTACATCTTCTTTGGTAAATTTATTCCTAAGGTTTAATCTTTTTTAGGGGGTAGCTATTGCAAAAATGGGATTGTTCTCTTGATTTTTTGTTCAGATGGTTCATTGTTAGTGCATAGAAGTGCTAGTGATTTTGGGGTGTTGATTTTGTATCCTACAACTTTACTGTATTTGTTTTAAGTGTTTTTGTTTTTTTAGAGGATCTTTCTCTGCCACCCAGGCTGGAGACTAGTGGTGCAATCATAGTTCACTATAACCTTGTACTCCTGGGCTCAAGCAATCCTCCTGTGTCAGCCTTCCAAGTAGCTAGGACTAAAGGCACATGCCAACATGCCCGGCTACTTTTTAAAAAAATTTTAAATAGAGATGAGGTCTCACTATTTTTCCCAGGCTGATCTTGAACTCCTGGCTTCATGTGATCCTCCTGCCTTGGTCTCTCAAAGTGCTGGTATTACACGCATGAATTACTGCACCCAGACTGTTTTATCAGTTCTAAGAGTTGGTTGCTTTTTTTTTTTTTGAGTCTTCAGGGTTTGTGATCCTGTTGTCAGCAAACAATGTCAATTTTCACTTCTTTCTTTCCTCTTTGAATGACTTTTCTTTCTTTCTTTTGCCTAATTACTCTGGCAAGAATTTCCAGTACCATGTGGAATAGAATTGGTGAGAGTGGGCATTCTTGTCTGATCCCAGATCTTAGAGGAGAGGCTTTTAATATTTTTATTGCTGAGTGTAATGTTAGCTGTGGGCTTCTCATATGGCCTTTATTGTGTTGAGGTACATATTTTCTATATCTTGTTTGGTGAGAGGATATAGAGGATTTTTTTTTTTAATCATGAAAGGATGTTGAATTATGTTAAATGCTTTTTCTGCATCTAATGAGATAATCACATGGCTTTTGTTTTCATTCTGTTAATGTGAGGTATCAATTTTATTGATTTGCATATATTTTACCATCCCTGCATCCCAAGAATAAATCCCACTTGAAAAAGTTGTTGACTTTGATTTGATAGCATTTTGTTGAGAATTTTTACATCTATGTTACTATGAATACTGGCCTGTAATTTCCTTTTCTTGTAATGTCCTGGTCTGACTCTGGAATCAGGGTAATGGTGACCTTGCAAAAAAAGTTTGAAAGTATTCTCTCCTCTTTAATTTTTGGGAAGAGTTAGAGAAAGATTAGTATTAGTTCTTCATTAAATGTTTGGTAGAATTCAGCGGTGAAGCTGTCAGGTCCTGGGCAACTTTTTATAAGAGATGTTTTTAATCACTGATTTAACCTCCTTAGTCATTACTAGTCTGTTTAGATTTTCTATTTCTTCATTATTCAGTGTGGTAGGTTCTATTGTCTAACAATTTATCCATTTCTTCTAGGTTATCAAATTTATTGCCATATCTTTATTCATAATATGTGTGTGTTAGCAGTTGTAAGGTCTCCTCTGTCATTTCTGATTTTCATTTATTTAAGTCTTCCCTCTCTTTTTCTTAGTCTAGCTAAGGGTTTGTAGATTTTTGTACTGTTTTTCTAGTCTCTACTTCTGTTTGTTTTTTTTTTTTTTTTTTTCTCTGAGCTTTATTATTTCCTTCCTTCTGCCAACTCTGGATGTAGTCTTTCCTAGTTCCTTTAGGAGAAAGAATAAGTCATTTATTTGAAACATGTCTTCTTTTTTGATATGGGCATTTATTACTGTAAAAGTTCCTTAGAAGTGCTTTCCTCTATACCATAAGCTTTGCTATGCTTTGTTTTAATTTTCTTTTTTTTTTTTTTTTTTTTTTAATTTTTTATTGGATTATAGGTTTTGGGGTACATGAGCAGAGCATGCAAGACAGTTGCATAGGTACACACATGGCAGTGTGCTTTGCTTTTCTTCTCCCCTTCACCCACATTTGGCATTTCTCCCCAGGCTATCCCTCCCCACCTCCCCCTCCCACTGGCCCTCCCCTTTTCCCCCCCAATAGACCCCAGTGTTTAGTACTCCCCTTTCTGTGTCCATGTGTTCTCATTTTTCATCACCCACCTATGAGTGAGAATATGCGGTGTTTCATTTTCTGGTCTTGTGTCAGTTTGCTGAGGATGATGTTCTCCAGATTCATCCATGTCCCTACAAACGACACGAACTCATCATTTCTGATTGCTGCATAATATTCCATGGTGTATATGTGCCACATTTTTCCAATCCAGTCTATTATCAATGGGCATTTGGGTTGATTCCAGGTCTTTGCTATTGTAAACAGTGCTGCAATGAACATTCGTGTACATGTGTCCTTATAGTAGAACGATTTATAGCCTTTTGGATATATACCCAGTAATGGGATTGCTGGGTCAAATGGAATTTCTATTTCTAAGGCCTTGAGGAATCGCCACACTGTCTTCCACAATGGTTGAACTAATTTACACTCCCACCAACAGTGTAAAAGTGTTCCTTTTTCTCCACATCCTCTCCAGCATCTGTTGTCTCCAGATTTTTTAATGATCGCCATTCTAACTGGCGTGAGATGGTATCTCAATGTGGTTTTGATTTGCATCTCTCTGATGACCAGTGACGATGAGCATTTTTTCATATGATTGTTGGCCTCATATATGTCTTCTTTCGTAAAGTATCTGTTCATATCCTTTGCCCACTTTTGAATGGGCTTGTTTGTTTTTTTCCTGTAAATCTGCTTGAGTTGTTTGTAAATTCTGGATATCAGCCCTTTGTCAGATGGGTAGACTGCGAAAATTTTTTCCCATTCTGTTGGTTGCCGATCCACTCTAGTGACTGTATCTTTTGCCGTGCAGAAGCTGTGGAGTTTCATTAGGTCCCATTTGTCTATTTTGGCTTTTGTTGCCAATGCTCTTGGTGTTTTGTTCATGAAGTCCTTGCCTACTCCTATGTCCTGGATAGTTTTGCCTAGATTTCCTTCTAGGGTTTTTATGGTGCCAGGTCTTATGTTTAAGTCTTTAATCCATCTGGAGTTAATTTTAGTGTAAGGTGTCAGGAAGGACACCTTACTTTCTGCACATGGCTAGCCAGTTTTCCCAACACCATTTGTTAAACATGGAATCCTTGCCCCATTGCTTGTTTTTGTCAGGTTTATCAAAGATTGTATAGTTGTATGTATGTTGTGTTGCCTCCGGTGCCTCTGTTTTGTTCCATTGGTCTATATCTCTGTTTTGGTACCAGTACCATGCTGTTTTGATTACTGTAGCCTTGTAGTATAGTTTGAAATCCGGTAGTGTGATGCCCCCCGCTGTGTTCTTTTTGCTTAGAATTGACTTGGCTATGCGGGCTCTCTTTTGGTTCCATATGAAGTTCATGGTGGTTTTTTCCAGTTCTGTGAAGAAAGTCAATGGTAGCTTGATGGGGATAGCGTTGATTCTGTAAATTACTTTGGGCAGTATAGCCATTTTCACGATATTAATTCTTCCTAACCATGAACATGGAATGTTTCTCCATCTGTTTGTGTCCTCTCTGATTTCGTTGAGCAGTGGTTTGTAGTTCTCCTTGAAGAGGTCCCTTACGTTCCTTGTAGAGGTCCCTTACGTTCCTTGTGAGTTGTATTCCAAGGTATTTTATTCTTTTTGTAGCAATTGCGAATGGCAGTTCGCTCTTGATTTGGCTTTCTTTAAGTCTGTTATTGGTGTAGAGGAATGCTTGTGATTTTTGCACATTGATTTTATATCCTGAGACTTTGCTGAAGTTGCTTATCAGTTTCAGGAGTTTTTGGGCTGAGGCGATGGGGTCTTGTAGGTATACTATCATGTCGTCTGCAAATAGAGACAATTTGGCTTCCACTTTTTCTATTTGAATACCCTTTATTTCTTTTTCTTGCCTGATTGCTCTGGCTAGAACTTCCAGTACTATATTGAATAGGAGTGGTGAGAGAGGGCATCCTTGTCTAGTACCAGATTTCAAAGGGAATGCTTCCAGTTTTTGCCCATTCAGTATGATATTGGCTGTTGGTTTGTCATAAATAGCTTTTATTACTTTGAGATACGTTCCATCGATACCGAGTTTATTGAGGGTTTTTAGCATAAAGGGCTGTTGAATTTTGTCAAATGCCTTCTCTGCGTCAATTGAGATAATCATGTGGTTTTTGTTTTTGGTTCTGTTTATGTGGTGAATTACGTTGATAGACTTGCGTATGTTGAACCAGCCTTGCATCCCTGGGATGAATCCTACTTGATCATGATGAATAAGTTTTTTGATTTGCTGTTGCAATCGGCTTGCCAATATTTTATTGAAGATTTTTGCATCTATGTTCATCATGGATATTGGCCTGAAGTTTTCTTTTCTCGTTGGGTCTCTGCCGGGTTTTGGTATCAGGATGATGTTGGTCTCATAAAATGATTTGGGAAGGATTCCCTCTTTTTGGATTGTTTGAAATAGTTTTAGAAGGAATGGTACCAGCTCCTCCTTGTGTGTCTGGTAGAATTCGGCTGTGAACCCGTCTGGACCTGGGCTTTTTTTGTGAGGTAGGCTCTTAATTGCTGCCTCAACTTCAGACCTTGTTATTGGTCTATTCATAGTTTCAGCTTCCTCCTGGTTTAGGCTTGGGAGGACACAGGAGTCCAGGAATTTATCCATTTCTTCCAGGTTTACTAGTTTATGTGCATAGAGTTGTTTGTAATATTCTCTGATGATGGTTTGAATTTCTGTGGAATCTGTGGTGATTTCCCCTTTATCATTTTTTATTGCATCTATTTGGTTGTTCTCTCTTTTCTTTTTAATCAATCTGGCTAGTGGTCTGTCTATTTTATTGATCTTTTCAAAAAACCAGCTCTTGGATTTATTGATTTTTTGAAGGGTTTTTCGTGTCTCAATCTCCTTCAGCTCAGCTCTGATCTTAGTAATTTCTTGTCTTCTGCTGGGTTTTGAGTTTTTTTGATCTTGCTCCTCTAGCTCTTTCAATTTTGACGATAGGGTGTCAATTTTGGATCTCTCCATTCTCCTCATATGGGCACTTATTGCTATATACTTTCCTCTAGAGACTGCTTTAAATGTGTCCCAGAGGTTCTGGCACGTTGTGTCTTCATTCTCATTGGTTTCGAAGAACTTCTTTATTTCTGCCTTCATTTCGTTGTTTACCCAGTCAACATTCAAGAGCCAGTTGTTCAGTTTCCATGAAGCTGTGCGGTTCTGGGTCGGTTTCTGAATTCTGAGTTCTAACTTGATTGCACTATGGTCTGAGAGGCTGTTTGTTATGATTTCAGTTGTTTTGCATTTGTTGAGCAGTGCTTTACTTCCAATTATGTGGTCAATTTTAGAGTAGGTGTGATGTGGTGCTAAGAAGAATGTGTATTCTGTGGATTTGGGGTGGAGAGTTCTGTAAATGTCCACCAGGTTTGCTTGCTCCAGGTCTGAGTTCAAGCCCTGGGTATCCTTGTTGATTTTCTGTCTGGTTGATCTGTCTAGTATTGACAGTGGAGTGTTAAAGTCTCCCACTATTATTGTGTGGGAGTCTAAGTCCTTCTGTAAGTCATTAAGAACTTGCCTTATGTATCTGGGTGCTCCTGTGTTGGGTCCATATATGTTTAGGATCGTTAGCTCTTCTTGTTGTATCGATCCTTTTACCATTATGTAATGGCCTTCTTTGTCTCTTTTGATCTTTGTTGCTTTAAAGTCTATTTTATCAGAGATGAGAATTGCAACTCCTGCTTTTTTTTTGCTTTCCATTAGCTTGGTAAATCTTCCTCCATCCCTTTATTTTGAGCCTTTGTGTATCCTTGCATGTGAGATGGGTTTCCTGGATACAGCACACTGATGGGTTTTGGATTTTTATCCAATTTGCCAGTCTGTGTCTTTTGATTGGTGCATTTAGTCCATTTACATTTAGGGTTAATATTGTTATGTGTGAATTTGATACTGCCATTTTGATTCTAAGTGGCTGTTTTGCCTGTTAGTTGTTGTAAATTCTTCATTATGTTGAAGCTCTTTAGCATTCATTGTGATTTTGGAATGGCTGGTACTGATTGATCCTTTCTATGTGTAGTGCCTCTTTTAGGAGCTCTTGTAAAGCAGGCCTGGTGGTGACAAAATCTCTGAGTACTTGCTTGTTCGCAAAGGATTTTATTCTTCCTTCACTTCTGAAGCTCAGTTTGGCTGGATATGAAATTCTGGGTTGAAAGTTCTTTTCTTTAAGAATGTTGAATATTGGCCCCCACTCTCTTCTGGCTTGTAGTGTTTCTGCCGAGAGATCTGCTGTGAGTCTGATGGGCTTCCCTTTGTGGGTGACCCGACCTTTCTCTCTGGCTGCCCTTAGTATTCTCTCCTTTATTTCAACCCTGTTGAATCTGACGATTATGTGCCTTGGGGTTGCTCTTCTTGCGGAATATCTTTGTGGTGTTCTCTGTATTTCCTGCAATTGAGTGTTGGCTTGTCTTGCTAGGTGGGGGAAATTTTCCTGGATGATGTCCTGAAGAGTATTTTCCAGCTGGGATTCATTCTCTTCGTCCCCTTCTGGTACACCTATCAAACGTAGGTTAGGTCTTTTCACATAGTCCCACATTTCTTGGAGACTTTGTTCATTCCTTTTTGCGCTTTTTTCTCTGATCTTGGTTTCTCGTTTTATTTCATTGAGTTGGTCTTCGACTTCAGATATTCTTTCTTCTGCTTGGTCAATTCGGCTATTGAAACTTGTGTTTGCTTCGCGAAGTTCTCGTATTGTGTTTTTCAGCTCCTTTAATTCATTCATATTCCTCTCTAAGGTATCCATTCTTGTTATCATTTCCTCGAATCTTTTTTCAAATCTTTTTTCAAGGTTCTTAGTTTCTTTGCATTGATTTAATACATGATCTTTTAGCTCACAAAAGTTTCTCATTATCCATCTTCTGAAGTCTAATTCCGTCATTTCGTCACAGTCATTCTCCGTCCAGCTTTGTTCCCTTGCTGGTGAGGAGTTTTGGTCCTTTCTAGGAGGCGATGTGTTCTGGTTTCGGGTGTTTTCCTCCTTTTTGCGCTGGTTTCTTCCCATCTTTGTGGATTTGTCCGCTGGTCGTCTGCGTAGTTGCTGACTTTTCGTTTGGGTCTCTGAGTGGACACCCAGAATGTTGATGATGAAGTATTTCTGTTGCTTGGTTTTCCTTCTACCAGTCTAGCCCCTTCGCTGTACGACTGTTGAGGTCCGCTCCAGACCCTGCTGTCTGGGGTGCACCTCTAGTAGCCGTGGCACAGCGAGGGATGCTACCAGTTTCTTTTTCTGCTCTCTTTGTCCCAGGATGATGCCTGCCTAATGACAGTCTTTTGGATATAGAGGGGTCAGGGAGCTGCTTGAGGAGACAGTTTGTACTTTATAGGGGTTTAATTGCTGAGCTGTGCACTCTGTTGTTCATTCAGGGCTGTTAGGCTGCTATGTTTGATTCTGCTGCAACACAGCTCATTAAACAACCCTTTTTTTTTTCTCAAATGCTCTGTGTTGAGGGGTTTGGGCTTTATTTTTGGATGTCCGATCAGGTGTCCTGCCCAGCTCAAAGGCAGACTAGCCACTGTTTGGCTGCCGAGGCTCCGCCCTGCTGTTGTGTGATTCGCGCTGTTCCTGCCGGCTCTGCTGTGGTCTCCGCCACGCCCTGCGGCGGAGTCTCTTCGTTGTAGTGTGTTGCCTCAGCAACGGCAGGCTGCGTCAGCAGTGGGCGTGTATCTCAGTAGGGACGGGTTGCCTCGGCAACGGCTGGCTGCCTCAGCAGTGGGCGTGTATATCAGTTGGGGCAGGTTGCCTCCGTAGTGGTGGACGCCCCTCCCCCACAGAGCGTCTCGGACCGTCTGCCCGGGATAGTTTGAAATCGCGGTTTTGTTCGTCCCACTGGGTATCCCAAGCGATCTGTCCCTGCAATCCCCTGGGCTGGGCTACTGTGCAAGTCTCGTTCAGTCTCAAGTCCAGCCCTCTCAAGTCTCAGGTTGCCGGTTCAACAAGGCACCCGGACAAGCGCGCCCTGTGGGGATTGCTGGGTAGGGCCGGCCGCCGCCCCGGCGCCGGCTTCGCCAGGCAGACCTACTGCCTGGCGTCCCGTGTCTTTTTATACTTGGGAGTTTCCCCGTTCTGTGGGCAACAAAGATCAGTCTGGAAATGCAGCACTGACTCACCGTTTGCGAATTCAACGCGGGCTCCAATCCTGGGTTGTTCTCACAGCGCCATCTTGAGTCCCCTCCTCTTTTTTTTTTTTTTTTTTTAATATTTTATTGGATTTTAGGTTTTGGGGTACATGAGCAGAGCATGTCAGACAGTTGCGTAGGAACACACATGGCAGTGTGCTTTTCTTTCCTTCTCCCCTTCACCCACATTTGGCATCTCTCCCCAGGCTATCCCTCCCCACCTCCCCTTCCCACTGGCCCTCCCCTCTTCCCCCCAATAGACCCCAGTGTTTAGTACTCCCCTTTCTGTGTACGTGTGTTCTCATTTTTCATCACCCACGTATGAGTGAGAATATGCAGTGTTTCGTTTTCTGTTCTTGTGTCAGTTTGCTGAGGATGACGTTCTCCAGATTCATCCATGTCCCTACAAACGACACGAACTCATCATTTCTGATTGCTGCATAATATTCCATGGTGTATATGTGCCACATTTTTCCAATCCAGTCTATTATCAATGGGCATTTGGGTTGATTCCAGGTCTTTGCTATTGTAAACAGTGCTGCAATGAACATTCGTGTACATGTGTCCTTATAGTAGAACGATTTATAGTCTTTTGGATATATACCCAGTAATGGGATTGCTGGGTCAAATGGAATTTCTATTTCTAAGGCCTTGAGGAATCGCCACACTGTCTTCCACAATGGTTGAACTAATTTACACTCCCACCAACAGTGTAAAAGTGTTCCTTTTTCTCCACATCCTCTCCAGCATCTGTTGTCTCCAGATTTTTTAATGATCGCCATTCTAACTGGCGTGAGATGGTATCTCAATGTGGTTTTGATTTGCATCTCTCTGATGACCAGTGATGATGAGCATTTTTTCATATGATTGTTGGCCTCATATATGTCTTCTTTCGTAAAGTGTCTGTTCATATCCTTTGCCCACTTTTGAATGGGCTTGTTTGTTTTTTTCCTGTAAATCTTTTTGAGTTCTTTGTAAATTCTGGATATCAGCCCTTTGTCAGATAGGTAAACTGCAAAAATTTTTTCCCATTCTGTTGGTTGCCAATCCACTCTAGTGACTGTTTCTTTTGCTGTGCAGAAGCTGTGGAGTTTCATTAGGTCCCATTTGTCTATTTTGGCTTTTGTTGCCAATGCTTTTGGTGTGTTGTTCATGAAGTCCTTGCCTACTCCTATGTCCTGGATAGTTTTGCCTAGATTTCCTTCTAGGGTTTTTATGGTGCCAGGTCTTATGTTTAAGTCTTTAATCCATCTGGAGTTAATTTTAGTGTAAGGTGTCAGGAAGGGTTCCAGTTTCTGCTTTCTGCACATGGCTAGCCAGTTTTCCCAACACCATTTGTTAAACAGGGAATCCTTTCCCCCTTGCTTGTTTTTGTCAGGTTTATCAAAGATTGTATAGTTGTAGATATGTTTCGTTGCCTCCGGTGCCTCTGTTTTGTTCCATTGGTCTATATCTCTGTTTTGGTACCAGTACCATGCTGTTTTGATTACTGTAGCCTTGTAGTATAGTTTGAAATCCGGTAGTGTGATGCCCCCCGCTGTGTTCTTTTTGCTTAGAATTGACTTGGCTATGCGGGCTCTCTTTTGGTTCCATATGAAGTTCATGGTGGTTTTTTCCAGTTCTGTGAAGAAAGTCAATGGTAGCTTGATGGGGATAGCGTTGATTCTGTAAATTACTTTGGGCAGTATAGCCATTTTCACGATATTAATTCTTCCTAACCATGAACATGGAATGTTTCTCCATCTGTTTGTGTCCTCTCTGATTTCGTTGAGCAGTGGTTTGTAGTTCTCCTTGTAGAGGTCCCTTACGTTCCTTGTGAGTTGTATTCCAAGGTATTTTATTCTTTTTGTAGCAATTGTGAATGGCAGTTCGTTCTTGATTTGGCTTTCTTTAAGTCTGTTATTGGTGTAGACAAATGCTTATGATTTTTGCACATTGATTTTATATCCTGAGACTTTGCTGAAGTTGCTTATCAGTTTCAGGAGTTTTTGGGCTGAGGTGATGGGGTCTTCTACGTATACTATCAAACAACTCTATGCACATAAACTAGTAAACCTGGAAGAAATGGATAAATTCCTGGACTCCTGCATCCTCCCAAGCCTAAACCAGGAGGAAGCTGAAACTATGAATAGACCAATAACAAGGTCAGAAGTCGAGGCAGCAATTAAGAGCCTACCACACAAAAAAAGCCCAGGTCCAGACGGGTTCACAGCCGAATTCTACCAGTCACACAAAGAGGAGCTGGTACCATTCCTTCTAAAACTATTTCAAACAATCCAAAAAGAGGGAATACTTCCCAAATCATTTTACGAGACCAACATCATTCTGATACCAAAACCCGGCAGAGACCCAACAAGAAAAGAAAACTTCAGGCCAATATCCATGATGAACATAGATGCAAAAATCTTCAATAAAATATTGGCAAGCCGAATGCAACAGCAAATCAAAAAACTTATTCACCATGATCAAGTAGGATTCATCCCGGGGATGCAAGGCTGGTTCAACATACGCAAGTCTATCAGTGTAATTCAC
The DNA here is from genome assembly GCF_049354715.1 of Callithrix jacchus. NCBI lineage: Eukaryota > Metazoa > Chordata > Mammalia > Primates > Cebidae > Callithrix > Callithrix jacchus. Next base: position 72,152,229 of record NC_133509.1, on the reverse strand, counting down.
CACATAAACAGAACCAAAAACAAAAACCACATGATTATCTCAATTGACACAGAGAAGGCATTTGACAAAATTCAACAGCCCTTTATGCTCAAAACCCTCAATAAACTCAGTATCGATGGAACGTATCTCAAAGTAATAAAAGCTATTTATGACAAACCAACAGCCAATATCATACTGAATGGGCAAAAACTGGAAGCATTCCCTTTGAAATCTGGCACTAGATAAGGATGCCCTCTTTCACCACTCCTATTCAATATAGTTCTGGAAGTTCTAGCCAGAGCAATCAGGCAAGAAAAAGAAATAAAGGGTATTCAAATAGGAAAGGTGGAAGCCAAATTGTCTCTATTTGCAGATGACATGTTTTAATTTTCATTTGTCTTAAGATAATTTTTAAATTTTTCTTTTAATTTCTTCATTGCCCATTGGTTATTCAGGAGTATTATATTTGTGAAGTTCCTAAAATTCCTCCTGTTTTGAATTCTAGGGTTCACACTAATGTGGTTGAAAAGAAAGATATGATTTCAATATTCTTAAATTTTCTAAGGCTTGTTTTATGCTCTAACAAGTGATCTATCCTGAAGAATGTTCCATGTGTGCTTGAGAAGAATATGTATTCTGTTTCTGTTGAACTGAATGTTCCATATATGTCTGTTAGTTCCATTTGAGCTAGAGTGTTGTTCATGTCCAATATTTTACTACTACTTTTCTTTCTGTATTATCTGTCCATTGTTTAAAGTGAGGTATTCTCCAACTGCACTGGAAACAAGAAAAAAATAAAGTGGTATACTGAAGTCTCTTGCTATTACTGGATTGCAATTTATCTCTCCACAGATTCTTCAATGTCTGCTTCATATATTTAGGCATTCTGATGTCACATGTGTATATATTTATAATTGTTATATCCTCTTGAAAAATGGACCTCTTTATCATTGTATAATGTCCTGTCTCTTTTTTAAAGTTTTTGACTTAAAATCTCTATTGACTAAAACAATATTTACAACTGTTATATTCTCTTGATCAACTGACTCCTCTATCATTATTATAATGTTCTATTTTTTACAGTTTTGAATTAACATCTAAATTGTCTAAGAATAGCTACCCCTGCTATCTTTTGGTAGCCATTTATGTAAAATATCTTTTTGTTCCCTTTCACTTTCAGTCTATGTGTCCTTAAAAGTAAAGTTTAGTCTCTGGTAGACAGCACATAGTTGAGTCTTGGTTTTTGTTCATTCAGTCACTCTATGTTTTTTTTTTAAAGATAATTTACTCAATTTTATTCATGGCAATTATTGATAGGTAAAGACTACTGCCATTTCACTAATTGTTTCCTGGTGGTTTTGTTGATACTTTGTGGTATCTCTTGCTATCTTCCTTTGTGGTTTCATGGCCCCAGATTTTCATCAGTAATGACCTTGGCAAATTTGTCAATGAATTTCTCTGCTGCTTTGTGATCAGATGTTTTATCACCATAAATCTTTAAAAATTTAATACCTTTCATTTCTTTTTCAGTTTCTGCAACCAGCCTGTTAAATATTTGCAGTTTTCTTCAATTTTCAGTTCATTGTGCAAGATCTTTGCTTGTTTAATGACGAGCATACCATTAAGTGTCATAAATTCACTGCAACACTGATGGATCTACTCTTTCAATACATGATTGAGGTCTTCATATTTTAGCTTTATGTAGTGTTTTATTTTTAATCACTTTAAGCATAGAACTTCAATGGCTTGTCCTTCTGTTACTTCAGGTCATATATGGTAGTCATTCTAGCACTGTACTCTTTTGTAAGACATTTCACACTTACACTGCTGTCCAGTCTCTCCAATAGCATGACTTTCTGAGCTACAGATAAACATAAATGCTTCTTTTTTTTTCTTATCATTGTTCCCAATGGGGCATCTGCAGACCTTTTAGATATTTTCAGCAATATCTTTACACCACAGAGCAGAGAATAAACAATACAAAACAAAAACACACAATGAGCAATGAATATAAATTCTTGCCCCATGTGGGGCATTATAGTGACCTGCTGTTCATGCATCTAGCCTGCACACATGCCATTTTATTACGCTTCTTAGGTGTGCTTGTGTAGGGGAATCTGGATAAGAACAGAAAAAGTATATTGAAGTTGAATGGGAATGGGGATGGGAGGGTCTTTTTTCCCTTGAGGATGCTGAATAAACTGTGTGTTGTGTGCCTGCATTTTTATTGTAACCTGTCACATGAGGTCAGGTGTGGAATTTTCTACTTGTGATGTCATGTCAGCACTCACAAAAGTCTTAGACTTTGAGCATTTTGGTTTTCAGATTCAGGATGTGCAATTTGTACTGATCTCAGGGACATTAAAAGTATAATAGAAAAATGTTATGAACAATCCCATGCCTGTAAGCTTAATAACTTACATGAAAGTGATCAATTCCATGATAGACACAAATTACCAAAACTCATACAAGGAGAAATAAATAATTGGAAAAAATTTTTATGAAATAAATTCAATAAAATAATCAATAACATTCCAAAAATGAAAGCACCAGGCCCACTGGTGAATTCTAGTCAGTATTTAAGAAAAAATAACGTCAATTCTCTATGATCTCATTCAAAAAATACAAGCAGAAGAAACATCATTTAATTCAATTAAATAGGCTAGCATTACCCTAATACCAAAACCAGATTAAGACGTTACAAGAAGGTAAAGCTTACAAACCAATGTGATGTAAAAACCCTAAACAAAATATTAGCAAATTAAATCCAACAAAATATATAAGCAATTATACTCTATGATCAAGTGAGACTTATTCCATATATCCAAGCCTGGTTTAAAAATCAATTAATGTACTCCATCACAAAAGAGTCTAAAAACTAAAAATTTTTAATAATATAAAAATGCGTTAGAAGTATTTGACAAAATCCAATACCCATTCATGATAGAACCTCTCAGAAAACTAGAAATAGGGAGGAACTATCTCAAGTTCATCTATAAAAACTGTACAGTTATTATACGTAATCATAGGAAAATAGATGCTTTATCTCTAAGAACAAGAAAAAGGTAAGAAGTGCTCTCTCACTACTTCTGTTCAGCATCGTACTGGAAGTCCTAGCTAATGCAATGACACAAGAAAAGAAAGTGAAAAGTATAAAGACTGGGAAGGAAGAAATAAAACTGTCTTTTTCTGCAGATGACATGATTAGGGTTGAAAATAACATTGCAAACCAACCAACCAACCAACCAACCAAACAACTCCTGGAACTATTAATGATTAATGATTAAAGCAAGGCTGCAGGACATAAGATTATTTTAAGGTCAATTACCTTCCTATGTAGCAACAATGAACAATTTTGAGATTACATTAGTGCCAAAAAGAGAAATATTTAGGTATATATGCAATAAAATATGTACAAGATCTATATGAGGAAACCTATGTAACTCTGATGAAAGAAATCAAAGATGTAAGTAAATGGAGTCTTGGGTAAGACAACTCAGTATTGTTAAGATGCCAGTTCTTCCAATTTGATCTATACATGCAACACAATCCCTATAAAAATTCCAGCAAATTATTTTGTATTGACAAATTGATATTTAAAGCTTATGTAGAGAGGTGAAAGACCCCAAATAGTCAACTCAGTATATAAGGAGAACAATGTTGGAGGACTGACACCACCTAACTTCAAGACTTACTATACTACTGTGGTAATGAAGACAGCATTGTATCACAAAGGAATAGACAAATCAATCAATGGAAGAGAAGAAAGCCCAGAAACAGATCCACACAAATATTGTCAACTTATCTTTGACAAAGTAGCATAAGCAATGTAATGAACAAAGAATAGTTTTTTTTAAATAAATAGTGCTGGACAATTGGATATCCATATGAAAAAATGAATCTAGACAAAGACCTTGCATTTTTCACCAATTGTGAATCAAGATGGACTATAAGACTAAACAGCAAAACACAAAATTATAAAACTTCTTTAAAAAAAAAACAAGAGAAAATCTAGGTGACCTTAGGCTTGGTGATCAGTTGTTAGATGTAGCACCAAAAACGTAGTTTATGAAAGAAAAGAACAGGTAAGTTGGATCTCGTTAAAAGTAAAAACTTCTGTGCTACAAAAGGCACTGTTAAAAAGAATGAAAAGACAACTCATGAAACAGGTGAACATCATTGCAAAACACATATTAATAAAGGACTGGTATTCAAAATATACAAAGAGCCCTTTAAAATCAACAATAAGAAAATAAATAACTTAATTTAAAAAATGAGCAAGGCTGTAATCCCAGCATTTTGGGAGGCTGAGACAGGTGAACCACTTGAGGTCTGAAGTTCCAGACCAGCCTGGCCAACATGGTGAAACACTATCTCTACTAAAAATACAAAAATTATGGTGGTGCATATCTTTAGTCTCAGCTACTCAGGAGGCTGAGTCAGGAGTATCGCTTGAACCTGAAAGGTGGAGGTTACAATGAGCCAAGATCGCACCACTGCACTCCAGCTTGGGTGACAGAGCAATTCCGTCTCAAAAAAAAAAAAAAAAAAGTAAAAGATCTTAACAGACACTTAAGCAAAAAAAGCATATGGATGGCAAAAGCATATAAAAGGCTCAACATCACATGTCATCAGAGAATTGTAAGCTAAAACAACAATTATATGCTACCACATTACTATTAGAATGGCTAAAATCCAAAAACCTAAAAATATCAATTGCTGGTAAGGATGCTGTACAACTGAAACTCTCATTCATTGCTGGTGAGAATGTAAAATAGCACAACCACTATGAAAGACAGTTTGGCAGATTCTTTCAAATCGAATATAGTCTAGGTAATTAATAAAGAAAAGGAGGTTTAATAGACTCACAATTTCACATGGCTAGGGAGGCCTCATAATCATGGCTGAAGGTGAATGAAGAGCAAAGGCATGTCTTACAGGGTGGCAGAAAAGAAAGCCTATATAGGGGAATTGCCTTTTATAAAACCATTAGATCTTGCAAGGCTTATTCACTATCATGGAAAAAACTGCCCCCATGATTTAATTTCCTTCCACCTGGTCCCTTCCATGACACATGGGGATTATGGGAGTTACATTTCAAGATGAGATTTGAGTATGGACACAGCCAAAAAATATCACCATATGATCTAGCAATCATGCTCCAATGCTTTACCCAATAGAGTTCAATAACTATGTCCATAAAAAAACCTACACATGAATGTTTATATTAGTTTTATTCATAATTTCTCCAGACTGGAAACAACCAAGATGCCTTTCATTAGGTGAATATATAAACAAACCATTATGTATCTATACAATGAAAAAATATTTTTATACTTTAAGTTCTGGGGTACATGTACAGAATGTGCAGGTTTGTTACATAGGTACACAAGTGCCATAGTGATTTGCTGCACCTATCAATCTGTCATCTAAATTTGGTATTTCTCCTAATGCTGTCCCTCCACTAGCCCCCCAACCCTTGACAAGCCATGGTGTGTGATATTCTCCTCCCTGTGTCCATGTGTTCTCATTGTTTAACTCCCACTTAGGAGTGAGAACATGCAGTGTTTGGCTTTCTGTTCTTGTGTTACTTTGCTGATAATGATGGTTTCCAGCTTCATCCATGTCCCTGCAAAGGACATGAACTCATCCTTTTTTATAACTGCGTAGTATTCCATAGTGTATGTGTGGCACATTTTCTTTATTCAGTCTACCATCAGAGAATACTATAAACACCTCTATGTAAATAAACTAGAAAATCTAGAAAAGATGGATAAATTCCTGGACACATACACCTTCCCAAGACTAAACCAGGAAGAAGTCAAATCCCTGAATAGACCAATAATATGTTCTGAAGTTGAGGCAGTAATTAATAGCTTATCAGCCAAAAAAAAAGCCCAGGACCAGATGATTCACAGCTGAATTCTACCAGAGATACAAAGAGGAGCTGATACCATTCCTTCTGAAACTATTTCAAACAATAGAAAAAGAGAAACTCCTCCCTAACTCATTTCATGAGGCCAGCATCATCCTGATACCAAAACCAGGCAGAGACACAACAACAAAAAAGAAAATTTCAGGCCAATATCTCTGATGAACATTGATTTGAAAATCCTCAATAAAATACTGGCAAACTGAATCCAGTAGCACATCAAAAAGCTTATCTACCACAATCAAGCGAGCTACATCCCTGGAATGCAAGGCTGGTTCAACATATGCAAATAAATAAATGTAATCCATCACATATACAGAACCAATGACAAAACCACATGATTATCTCAATAGATGCAGAAAAGGCCTTTTATAGGCCAGGCGCCATGGCTCAAGCCTGTAATCCCAGCACTTTGGGAGGCTGAGGCAGGTGGATCACGAGGTCAAGAGATTGAGACCATCCAGGTCAACGTGGTGAAACCCCTTCTCTACTAAAAATATTTTAAAAATTAGCTGGGTGTTGTGGCGTGTGCCTGTAATCCCAGCTACTCTGGAGGCTGAGGCAGGAGAATTGCCTGAACCCAGGAGGCGGAGGTTGCGGTGAGCTGAGATCGCGTCATTGCACTCCAACCTGGGTAACAAGAGCGAAACTCCGTCTCAAAAAAAAAAAAAAAAAGGAAAGGCCTTTTATAAAATTAAACACCACTTCATGCTAAAAACTCTCAATAAACTAGGTATTGATGGAACGTATCTCAAAATAGTAAGAACTATTTATGGCAAACCCACAGCCAATATCATACTGAATGGGCAAAGCTGGAAGCATTCCCTTTGGAAACCAGCACAAGACAAGGATACCCTCTCTCACCACTCCTATTCAACATAGTATTGGAAGTTCTGGCCAGGGAAATCAGGCAAGAGAAAGAAATAAAGGGTATTCAAACAGGAAGAAACGAACTGTATGCTTTTCAAAACCATCTTTAATTGAGAAAGAACTAACAGGGTGGCAACTAATTGAGTGAGAACTCACTCATTACCATGAGAAAGGCACCAAGTTCATCATGCAGGATCTGCCCCCATAACCCCAACACCTCCACTGGGCTCCACCTTCTAACACCACCACATTAGGGATTCAATTTCAACATGAGGTTTGGAGGGGCCAAACATCCAAGCTACAGCAGTGTCCAAACTAGACCTAATCAGACCTGAATTCAGTTATGCTAGATACAATTTATAATAGTGATAAATAGAAGCACTGCTATAGGAGGACTTACCAGATAGTGTGTGGTCTATAAAACTTATTAGGTTTTATGGAAAACTGCTGAGAAAACATACTAGGCAGGAATCGAGAAAAATTAAAGGACTATGATAAGTCTCTTCAAGTATTTCAAGAGGCACTTTACAGAATCCTGTGTTCCTTCAGAGGGTAACATATTCCAGCTCAGAATGGGACTTATTAGAATTGTACAGTAGGATGCTGATGCCTTACAAAAAAATAAGATGTTCTCATTATGTTAATGTATCCCTGCTTAGTACTGAAGGGTAGATAAAATTACCTTTACATAATTTTTCAAAGAAGACACATAGTTAAAAACAAGCTATCATCATTTTTCATCTTAATTCTGCTTAGATGGGGGCACTCAGTCACAAAAGAATAGTGCCATCTGCATAAGGGTCAATTCTAGCCAAAATAATTTTTGAGGAGCTCAGCACACTCTCACTAGCCAGTTTCTCCACAATGAGAAATTATACCCCACTACATCAACATGAATAAATTTTTACACTAAAAATGTATAGGCTGGTGCAAAACTTATTTTGCAATAATAATAGCAAATAACTGTTCTTACAGAGGGCCAATATTTTTCAATTTTGTTAATTACCCCAACTCCCTTAGAAACCATAAATCAAGTCTTATTAAATACACAGTTTTATTTTACATTATATACAGCTTAGGGATAGGCACTGATGTTGAATTCAGATATGAGGTCTAAATAAATTCATATTATGAGACTATTACTAATGCACAGTGCTTGCTACACAGCTGTTTGTAAATAGCTACTTGGTTAATTGAAATGCTAATATAGTACATGCCTATTAAAAGCTAATATAGTAAATGCTAATATAGTACATGCATGTACCATTATGCCTATTATAAGCATATGCTTTGTTTTACTTGGAACTGCATAGTGATGCATTGAGATACCTCAGGCCCTGTTTGTCTTCCTTCTATAAATGAGTGACTATTATGTGCTGGGTGCTTTGCTGGGGCTAGAGATGAGTATTGATCAAACACATGTTTTAAATTATTACAAATGCTATAAAGCAAAGGAGGTGACATTTGAGTTGAGATTTAAAGATAAAAATAGGTATTAAATTGAAGGATGGTGGAAGAAAACTTTTCAGACACAGGGAAGGACATGTACAAAGGCCTATAGCAAGAGAAAAGAGAGCTGAGGAGCTAAATAAATCCCAATTAGGCAGTGTTCAGAGACCATCAAAAAAATGTGGTTGGCATCAGATCACATAGAATCTTCCTGAAATATAGAATATTTTGGTCTTTATCATAGAGCAAATAAGAAACTGCTAAAAGGTTTTAAAGAAAGGGTAGAATATTTGCCTTTTAAAAAATTGCTCTGGCTAGGAGCTAGTTTGTATAGCTACAAGTGATCACATTCTCTAATAAGACACTAGATCTCTAACTGCTAAGCCTCACCTCTCCCTTCTCTAAGTTGGAGAGCTTTGGAATTGTAAGAGAATATGGAGCTATACTGAGGTGCAAACCCAGGAAATATAACAAAGTTCAGGAACTTATTTTTTTAGTTATTTGGGCCAGACATACTACTTAGAAGATTTTGTTGTTTTCTATCAAGGATTTTGACTCACTAAATTATGAAAATATTACTGTTTGTTCTACAAGATGGGATTTCTCTTGGACCTGGTTTGGTGTCATCTCATTTAGAATCAAATTGTCTGTTTGTTGTATTTATCTTCACAACTTCAATTCAAGGGTCTATAATCTCTGTCCCCAAGTGTTCCTATGATTTTTACTAAATATAAAAGATACTTAAAAATTTATTTGTATAAATTCAGTGAGTACATGTGCAGTTTTGCTACGTAGATATATTGTGTAGTGGTGAAGTCTGGGCTTTTAGTGTACCCATCACCCAAACAGTGAACACTACACCCAGTAGGTAACTTTTCAACCCTCACCCACCTCCCAACATCCCCCATTTTGGAGTTCCCAGTGTCTATTACTCTCCTTCGCATTAAAAGATACTTTTCAGTCATCTTATTTGACCTGAGACCAATTCTTTCTGGAAATGCCTTTTTTCCCTGCTTTCCATGACAATACAATTCTGGTTTCTGCTTATTTTCCTTGATGCTTCTCAATCTTCTTTAGGGACTTCTTGTCTTCTACTTAACCTTTAACTGGTATCTTCTCATTCTACCTACTCTCTCTTGATTTCAACCCACACTGATGGTATATTAGTCTGTTATCACATTACTATAAAGAACTACTGGAGACTGGGTAATTTATAAGAAAAGGGGTTTAATTGATTCACAGTCCTGCAGGCTGTGCAGGAAGCATGGCTGGGGAGGCCTCAGAAAACTTACAAGCATGGTGAAAGGCAAAGGGGAAGCAGGAACATCTTCACATGGCAGAGTAGCAGAGAGAGCACAAGGGGAGATGATGCACACTCTAAACATATCATGAGAACTTGCTTTCACGAGAACAGCAAGGGGGAAATCTGCCCCCATGATCCAATCACCTTCCACCAGGCCTCTCCTGCAAAACTGGGGATCACTATTCAACATGAGATTCTGGGAAGGACACAAATCCAAGCCATATCAAGTGGCTTCACTTGATCATCTATATAACTAATGACCTTTAACTCTGAAGTATTTCTCTCCAACTCATATTTCTATGCTGAGCAATTGATTTTCATAACCAACTCATAAACATCTCCATGTCACCAGTCTTCAAATATCTACAATTAAATGTCTAAAGCTGAACTCATGATCTCATTTTTGTACCCCTCTGCAAATTGGCCCTTTCTATTCCTTTCCTTAGGCATCACCATCTACTCAGTTGTTCATGCATGAAAACTGTACGTCCTCCTTAATATTTATCTCTCATCTCACACTCTATTCAATTATGCTGTTTTAAACATAAATCTCCTTTGCATCTTTCAATTTCTTTCCATCCTCATTTTAGTCCATTTTCTGTTGCTATAACAGAATACCATATGCTAGGCAGTTTACAAACAATAAAAGATTATTTGGTTCTGGAAGCTGGAAAGCCCAAGAGCATGGCATTGGTATCTGGTGAGGGTTATCCCATGGTGTAAAGTGGAAGGTGGAAGGACACACAAGAGAGAGAAAATGGGGGCTGACCTTAGCCTTTTATTAAGAGCCCACTCCTAACATAATTAATCCTCTTCTATGATAATGGAATTAATCCATTCATGAAGGTTAATGAATCCAGCCATGAGGCAGAGCCCTCATAGCTGGATAACCTATTAATGGCCCCACCTCTTAATACTGTTAAAGTGGCAATAATTTTTAATAAACCTTTGGGGGACACATTCAAACCATAGCAAGCTCCATCACCACTATCTTAATTTAGAGTGACTGCCATTTTTCTTTCAAGTGTATTACCACATGATATGGTTTGCATCTGTGTCCCTGCCCAAATCCATGTCAAACTGTAATCCCCAGTGTTGCAACTGTGGTCTGGTGGGAGGTGATTAGATCATGGGGTTGTTCTCATGAATGGTTTAGTACCATCCGCTTGGTACCGTTCTTGTGATAGTGAGTTCTCACCAGATCTGGTTGTTTAAAAGTATGTAACACCACCCTGCACTCTCTCTCTTCCTCCTGCTCTGGCCATGTGATGTGTCTGCTCCCCCTTTACCTTCTCCATGACTGGAAGCTTCCTCTGGCCTCCCCAGAAGCAGATGCCACTATCCTTCCTACATAGCTTGCAGAACTGTGAGCCAATTAAACCTCCTTTCTTTATAAATTACACTCTCAGGTCCCTTTATAGCAATGCAAGAATGGAATAACATAGCACGATAGTCTTTCAATTGTTTCTTGTTTTGAGTGAGTTTTCTAAAGCACAAATATGAATGTATCATTCCCTGGGTTAAATGCGTCCCATAGATTTTCATACATTTTTATTTTTATTTTTTTATTTCTGCCTTCATTTCACTGTTTATGCATCATTCAGGAGCAAGTTGTTCAGTTTCCATGTAATTGTAATGTTTGAGTGTTTTTCTTAATCCTGATTTTTAATTTGATTGTTCTGTGGCCTGAGAGACTGTTTTTTTATGATTTCCATTCTTTTGCATTTGTTGAGGAGTGATTTACTTCCAATTATGTGGTCAATTTTAGAGTAAGTGTGATGTGGTGCTGAGAAGAATGTGTATTCTGCGGATTTGGGGTGGAGAGTTCTGTAGATGTCTATTAGGTCCACTTGGTCCAGATCTGCATTCAAGTCCTGGATATCCTTGTTAACTTTCTGTTTCATTGATCTGTCCAATATTGACGTGGAGTGTTAAAGTCTCCCAGTATTATTGTGAAGGAGTCTAAGTCTCTTTGTAGGTCATGAGGAACTTGCTTTATGTATCTGGGTGCTCCTGCATTGGGTGCATATGTATTTAGGATAGTTAGCTCTTCTTGTTGCATTGATCCTTTTACCATTATGTAATGCCTTTCTTTGTCTCTTTTGATCTTTGTTGGTTTTAAAGTCCATTTTTTCAGAGACTAGAATTGCTACCCCTGCTTTTTTTTATTCTCCATTTGCTTGGTAAATCTTCTTCTATCCCTGTATTTTGAGTCTGTGTGAGTCTTTGTATGTGAGGTGGGTGCCCTGAATACAGCACACTGATGGGTCTTGACTTTTTGTCCAGTTTGCCAGTCTGTGTTTTTTGATTGGGGGTTTTAGGCCATTTACACTCAACATTACTATTGTTACGTTTGAATTTGATCCTGTCATTTTGTTACTGGCTGGTTGTTTTGTCCGTTAACTGATGTAGTTTCTTCATTGCATTGTTGTTCTTTACCATTTGGTATGTTTTTGCAGTGGCTGGTACTGGTTGTTCCTTTCCATGTTTAGTACTTCCTTCAGGAGCTCTTGCAAGGCAGGTCTTATAGCAACAAACTCTCTCAACAATTGCTTGTCCATCAAGGATTTTATTTTTCCTTCATTTGTGAAGCTTAGTTTGGCCAGATATGATATTCTGCATTGAAAGTTCTTTTCTTTAGGGATGCTGAATATTGGTCCCATCTCCCTTCTAGCTTGTAGGGTTTCTGCTGCAAGATCCACTGTGAGCCCAATGGGCTTTCCTTTGTGGGTGATTTGACCTTTCTCTCTGGCTGCCCTTGGGATTTTTTCCTTCCTTTCAACCCTGGTGAATCTGACAATTATGTGCTTTGGGGTTGCTCTTCTTGAGGAGTATCTTTGTGGTGTTCTTTGTATTTCCTAGATTTGAATATTGGCCTACCTTGTTAGTTTGGGAAAGTTCTCTTGGATAATATCCTGAAGGATGTTTTCCAACTTGGATTCATTCTCCCCGTCACATTCAGGTATGCCAATGAAGCATAGATTAGGTCTTTTCACATAATCCCATAGTTCTTGGAGGCATTGTTCATTTCTTTTCACTCATTTTTCTCTAATCTTGGCTTTTCATTTTATTTCATTGATTTGATCTTCAATCTCTGATACCCTTTCTTCTGCTTGATCAATTTGGCTGTTGAAATTTATGTATGTCTCACGAAGTTCTCATGTTATGTTTTTCAGCTCCATCAAGTCATTTATGTTCTTTTCTAAACTGGTTATTCTACTTTGCATTTCATCCAACCTTTTTTCAAGGTTCTTAGTTTCTTTGCATTGAGTTAGAACATGGTCTTTTAACTCAGATAAATTTGTTATTACACACCTTCTCAAGCCTGTTTCTGTCAATTCGTCAAACTTATTAAACTTATTCTCTGTCATGTTTTGTCCCCTTGATGGTGAGGAGTTGTGATCCCTGGGAGAAGAAGAGGTGTTCTGGTGTTTGATGGTTTCATCCTTTTTGCGCTGGTTTCTTCCCATCTTTGTGGATTTATCTATCTTTGATCTTTGACTTTGGTGATTTCGGGAGGAATCTCTGAGTGGACATCCTTTCTGTTCAGTTTGGAGCTAGATCTTTTTTGGCCTGTAGAGGTGCTGCTGGTCTGCCTAGGATTCAGTCAGGCTGCTAGGTTGGGCTGTCTTCCTCTGGAGTTTGTTTACGCAGGTGTTAGCCCCATCTTCCCAATGGCATCTCTCCTTCCCCAAGCTCGAACTTCCCGGTTAAGGTCAAACTGTCTCATTCACTGCAAAGCCCTCTAGCCTGCGGGCTTCAGTTTCAGTTTTGTGGGGGTGGGGCCTGCCAGGCTCTATGGCCTGTTTCCCTACTTTCAACTCTGCCTCTTTCTGTGGAAAAGGTAGTTCTGTCTCACTGGTGTTAGTCCAAACTTCCATCCAGGTTCATGCTGACAACTTACGGCACCAGGTGGGAGCAATTGCTCAGATTTGCATTGAAAACCCACAGCACCCCCTCAGCCTGGTGGGGCTCTCGTGGACTGTGGGTTGCAGGAGGGACGAGGGAAGCCATGGATCTGAATCAGAGTATGGAAGGCATGAAGTCCCTGACCCTGTAAGCCAGCTGCACGTTCCAGGTGGGGATGTGCCCCGTACTGTCTCAGTTCATCCCTCCCTGGGCTGCTCTTGCCCTGCTTCAGCTTCAGCTTGCCTTCTCTGGGCTATTGTCAGTGTCCTACCAGTTCCACTGAAATGAATCCGGCACCTCACTTGGAATTGTGAAGTCCACTAGCCCTGTGCATCTCATTTGCTGGGAGCTGCATTCCGATGTTGCCTCCTCTTGGCCATCTTGGTGCCCTCTGTTAAACCTCATTTACAAAGCTTTTCATGCCTCTCTTTATAGCTCATTTCTCATCATTCACCTCTTTACCTCTATATTCCAGTCAGGATGAATAACCTTCAAGTTTCCTAGAACACCGACACTATCTCCCTTTACTTAACTAGCTCCTACAGATCCTTTGGATCTCAGCTTGGATAGGAAAGTCTCCAAGAAATCTGACCTAGTATCCAGCTTAGGTCATTCCCTCATGCTCTCCCATAGTACTCAGACATTTCAAATGGATAAGGAGTAAACCCCATGAGAAACTGTCTTTTCACCATTTAATCTCTATCTATTACCTGGAAAAGGGTTTAATAAATATTGTGAAATGGATACATTAATAATTTGTTCCTTAAGCCTGTTTTATGTGGTTCTTAAGTTTTTATGTTTTAATGGATGGTGAGAATCTGTAATTTGCATATGTACTGCAGAATATAAGGTCTGGATATTTAGGACTAGTCTATAGTTAATCAATGTGGATTACAGACTAATTGCTTTGTGTACACTAAAGAGTAATTTAAAAACATCCCGAGATTTAAAAAGGAAATGAAAGAAAAGTAAGCAAAACTAACTTCATGAATTACTGTATCCTGGAAGGGAATGTTACATTGATTCTCATTACTATAACATCATTATGGATTTCAGCAGTTTTCCTGGAATGCTAAAAAGAAGTGCTACTGGAAGATCCCTGGTAATTGAGTAAACATTTGCTTGTGGTAAAATAATTGCTAAAAGGGGCACTCATTCAATAAACATTTATTGAGCAACTACACACACACAATGCACACACACATATGTATATATATGTTTATATACTATATTGTCACATAGTATATGACAAGTACATAGTAAATGCATGGGAATACAACAGTATACAAAGAAGATAAAAATTTCTAATTGTATAGAGGCTTTACTCACCATTTTATCTTCAGCACTTCAAAGAATACTTAATAAATATTTGTGAATTAACCAATGTTTCTTAAGACCTGCTCACAATCTATATCTCCTTAAGTCTTGATGGCCTTCAATTGTAGATGTGCTATTGCATAGCAGATCCCATAGATAAGGAAGAAAGGCTGTGATTCTCCTGAAGGTAACTTCTACTTCCCTTTATATTTCTTATTTTAAAATTACTTCACCATAATTTATCATAATTGCCAAAATGTTAGCTTGTGAAATCTGAAGCAGGTATCTTTACAGAGAATAGAAAAAAATAATCTTTTATCGTAATTTTGTTGATGATTTTGCCTACAGTAATGAGAGAACTGTTATTCATTTACACCAAGATGATCCCTAATTTAAGCAAATTACGCATGTGCTGTATGTACCTTATTTTAAAAAATCAACTTATTTATTTCATTATATTTTTCAATGGTTTTTCTGTACAATATGTGAAAATTGAAAAGTTGAATAAAGTCAACTGAAGGTTCTATCAGATTGCTTTATCTACATGTTTTAGGGATTATAAAGATAAAATTAAGGTTATAGTTTCTTTGAGAGCTAAAGTACTTAGCAAAACATTCATTGAAGTTTCTTCTTTGCAGTTTGATAATGCTAAAACTTGCCTTATTTCACATTTATAAGCAACAGAATTCTTTCAACAAACATAGCTAATGATCAGGATGAATGTCATGTACTTTTGTTTTTATCATCAGGAAATATTGTTTACTTTGCTGTAATATTTATGTAAGTCATTTGATTACATGCCTTTTTTAATTAGCTTGAAGGAAGCAATCACTGGCGAGAAAGTGGAAATCAATTCTGATCCGATATTGATAGCTACTGTGCTGTAAACTGTGTGTCCTTTCTAATTAAATGTAAACATGTTCAGTTCTAAAGTCCAGCAGCAATGACAACAGTCACTAGGAAAGATTGCCTAAGTACTGCTCAACTGATTTGCCTGGCCTTTATTTCTTTTAAAGTTGTGCTTGTGCAATCATTGGTGGGGTAAATATTGGTTGTAACTGACTTTTTTTTTAGGTCATCTTCAGAGAAAAGATTTGACAAGAATGTAGAGTGCTCTGTAATGCCTAAAGTTACTTATTAACTATGTCCTTCTGATAGCTAATCAATGGCATTGCATAGAGTGAAATTTGGTGCACTAAACTGCCCCCCTGTCCAAAGCCAAGTCTTGGTAAATATTTAATGGCTGTAAAGGTGTTTTGCTAGTTATCAAACTGATATGTTAAAGGACTCTTAAAAGCAACTTTATCTTTCCTTCTCTTCCATAAATAATTTGCTCAGCAATATACTGTGTAGGCGTAAAAGTATTTGGATATTTCATTTTATTATCTTCCTCAGAAAAAGAAGAAATAAGAATTAATATAAAATCATGTTCACATTAATCAAGTACTTTGTCACTTAAACATAAGAGAGAAAAATAACAACCACCAAACTTCACTCTTGGTAAAATGCCAACTTGAAAAGCATAAAACCCAACCTCTTTCACTTTACTAAACACTACACTAGACTTGTTCGAAACCTGTTATACAGCTGTCATAAGGAAATGTTATAAACTTTCTGTTGCAACACACTCTGAAAAACCAGAAGACATTTAGATTTTTGCTTTTTATTCAACACAGTACAGGTTGGGTTTTACATGTTTACTTTTTAACTTATCTATTGAGTTTAAAGCCCCCTTGTTTTACCTTTAACTCCTAGGTAGGCAGATAAACTAGCAGTTTCATTCTTTAAATAAAAACAAATCTCCCAAGATGTAAGTTTTATTAGAATACTTGATAATTGCTTAGGTCTTGTCTAGAAAAGAGACTGATTTCTTTAAATTTACACTTATTTCATGCTTACAGATTGTGAAGGAAGTTAGTAATACATTTGTTTTTTATTCTGGAAGGAGAAATAGTTTAAATGTATTTCAGTCTAAAATTTAAGACACTTACTAAAGACTGACTGACTTATGAGGTGGGAATTTTAAGAGCCTAATTGCAGAAAGTCACAAATTACATTCCTAAGTGTGAAATAAGAACTGGCGACTGAAAGCACTACACTGAATTAATGACAATATCAAGATGCATCCAACATCAAAAGGGTTAAATTTTAAAAATAAAATTTAAAAATAAAAAAGGGTTAAAATTTAAAAATAAAAAAATACTATTAGAGTAAAATCATTAAAGTTTAATTTCCAGAATGAAAAAATATTACAAATTTGCTAGATTTGAGGCGTAATGGTGCATTTCTCAACACTAGGAAGACCTGCCTATTTTACCTTGTGGTGGGCTGAAATGAATATTTACATATCTTTTTGCCTGACATAGCTGGTTTATGGAAGAGAAATAGCTTTCTATTATTAGTGACATATTAAGTAAGTTTTAAGTGTTATTGATGGTCCAAGTGCAATGATGGGAAGTTTTCTAAATTGTTCCTAAAATCCTGTCTAAAGATGATTTCAATATTGTATCACTTTAAAAGAGTAAGGCACCATGTTCCACCACGTTCCATCTTCAAGGAGTTTCATTTTATATATTGCTAACCATAATATGGCAAAGTTCGAAAATGCAGCATACAATATTCATGTTTTTAAATTGTAATTTCTGGTTTATGCCTTCTGAAACATGTCTATATTGATTTAGATCTCTGAAATGTTTATTATAAAGGTATTTTCCTACTTCTCAAGTTTTGGTGAGAAATCAGATCAGAACAAGGCAAAGGCCAGCAGTTACATGTCTGGGTCCTCAATATAAAATGATAACAAAACTACACTGAAATAAGTTGAAAATACGATGCTAGTTAACTCAGGCTGCACAGGTAACCAAGTACTCATGGAAACAAAAAAATGTAAATTGGGTATACTGCTGCTAAAATAGGCACTTCAACAGAAAATTAATTTTTTTTTTCTGGCACCTATACATAATTGCATATATGTGAAAAGACAAGCTGCATCAACTAGCCTTTGCCAGCCAGCTTTTTAAAAATTTGTTTTTATTTTTATGGATTCAGGGGGTACATATGTAGCTCTATTACATGGATATATTGCATAGTGGTATATTCTGGGCTTTTAGTATACTCATCACCCAAATAGTGAACATTGTACCTAAAAGGCAATTTTTCAGTTGTTAACCTCCTTCCTCTTCCTACCCTACTTTGGAGTCCCTAGTGTCTATTATTCCTCTCTGTATTTCCAGGTGTATCCATTGTTTAGCTCCCATTTATAAGGGAGAACACAGAGTAATTGATTTTTTGTTTCTGAGTTATCCTCTTAGGATAATGACCTCAAGATCCATCCATATGGCTGCAAATGACATATTTTCATTCTTTTTCATGGCTGTGTAGTACTCCATGGTGTATATGTACCACATTTTCTTTTTCTTTCTTTCTTTTTTAAGCATACAGCACCCAGCATTCCCAGGCAGTCTCACATCCAAGTACTAACCAGGCCCAACCCTGCTTAACTTCTGAGTTCAGGAGAGATCCCATGGGTTCAGGGTGGAATGGCCGTAGACTGTACCACATTTGCTTTATCAAGTCATCCAGTGGATGAATATTTAGGTTCATTCCATAATTGTGCTGTTGTGAATACTGGTGTGATAAATGCACAAGTGCAGGTGTCTTTTTGTTTAGGTAGATACCCAGTAGTGGGATTGCTGTGTTGAATGATAGTACCATTTTTACTTCTTTGAGAAATCTCCATACTATTTTCCACAGAGGTTCGTTTTTTCCACATCTTTGCTGCCATCTTTGTTTTCTGACTTATTATAATAGCAATTGTGACTCATATGAGATGGTATCTTATGGTGGTTTTAATTTGCATTTTTCTTCTGTTTAGTGATTTGAGTATTTTTTTCATGTTTGTTGCCCACTTGTATGTAATCCTTTGGGAAATATCTGTTCATGTTCTTTTCCCAATTTTTAATGGGGTATTTTTGTTTCTTGTTGAGCTATTTGAGTTCCTTGTTGATTCTGAGTGTTAGTCCTTTGTTGAATGCATAGTTTACAGCAAATAGCACCTCTCTTCTATAGTTTATCAGTTTAATGTGTTGATTATTTCTTTTGCTGCCTACAAGTTTAGTTTAATTGAGTCCCATTTGTCTACTTTTGTTCAAAAGTCCCATTTGCTTTTGAAGTCTTAGTTATAAAATCTTTGCTTAGGCTGATGTCCAGAAGAGTTTTTCCTAGGTTTTATTCTAGGATTTTCAGTTTCAGGTCTAATGTTCAAACCTTTAATCCATCTTGAGTTACTTACTGTATATGGTGAGAGACGGGTCCAGTTTTGCTATTCTTCATATGGCTATCCAATTTTTCCAATACCATTTATTGAACAGTGTGTCCTTTCTTTACTATATATTACAAGTCCTATCAAAGATCAGTTAGTTGTAGGTATGCAGCTTTATTTTTGGGTTCTCTGTTCTGTTTCATTGATCTATGTGTCTATTTTTCTATCACTACTGATATGGTTTGGCTCTGTTTCCCCACCCAAATCTCAGCTTGTAGCTCATCTAATTCCCATGTGTTGTGGGAGGGACCTGATGGGAGATGACTGAATTATGGGATTGGGTCTTGTTGTTGCTGTTGTCGTTGTTCTTATGATAATGAGTGGATCTCCCAAGGTCTGATGGTTTGAAATACAGAAGTTTCCTTGCACAAGGTCTCTCTTTGCCTGCTGACATCCACATAAGATGTGACTTGCTCCTCCTTGCCTTCCACCATGATTGTGAGGCTTCCCCAGCCATGTGGAACCATAAGTCCAATAAACCTATTTCTTTTGTAAACTGCCCAATCTCAGGTATGTCTTATCAGTGGCATGAAACAGATTAATACAGTAATTTAATAACAACAGAGTGAGGAATTGCTGAAGAGATACCTCAAAATGTGGAGTGACTTTGGAACTAGGTAACAGGCAGAGGCTGGAACAGTTTGGAGGGCTCAGAAGAAGACAGAAAAATGTGAGAAAGTTTGGAACTTCCTGGAGACTTGTTAAATAGCTTTGACAAAAATGCTGATAGTGATATGAACAATAAGGTCCAAGCTGAGGTGGTCTCAAATGGAGATGAGGAACTTGTTGGGAACTGGAGTAAAGGTCACTCCTGTTATGTTTTAGCAAAGAGCCTGGCAGCATTTTGTCCCTGCCCTAGAGATTTACAGAACTTTGAACTTGAGAGACATGATTTAGGGTATCTGGTAGAAGAAACTTCTAAGCAGCAAAGCATTCAAGAGGTGGCTTGGGTGCTTTTAAAGGAATTCAGTTTCAAAACAGAAACAGAGCATAAAAGTTTAGAAAATTTGCAGCCTGACAATGCAATGGAAAAGAAAATCCTGTTTTCTGAGGAGGAATTCAAGCTGGTTGCAGAAATTTGTATAAGCAACAAGGAGGTGAATGTTAATCCCCAAGACAATGGGGAAAATGTCTCCAGGATATGTCTTCACAGGTCTTCACAGCAGTCTCTACCATCACAGGCTGGAGGCCTATGAGGAAAAACTGGTTTTGAGGGCTGGGCCCAGGGTCCCCGTGCTGTGTGTTGTCTAAGGACTTGGTGCTCTGCAACCCAGCCACTCCAGCCATGGCTGAAAGGGGCCAATGTAGAGCTCAGGCCGTGGCTTCAGAGGGTACAAGCCTCAAGCCTTGGCATCTTCCATGTGGTGTTAAGCCTGTGTGTACACAGAAGTCAAGGACTGAGGTTTGGGAACCTCTGCCTAGATTTCAGAAGATGTATGGAAACACCTGGATTCCCAGGCAGAAGTTTGCTATAGGGGTGGGGTCCTCATGGAGAACCTCTCCTAGGATAGCGTAGAAGAGAAATGTGTATGTGTGTGTGTATTTTTTAGTAGAGATGGGTTTTGTCATGTTGGCCAGGCTGGTCTCAAACTCCTGACCTAAAGTGATTCGCCCACTTTAGCCTCCCAAAGTGCTGGCATCACAAGCATGAGCCACTGTGCCCAGCTTCAATATATTTATATAGTTTTGATAGTTCCTCTTGGTATTGATTTCTAGTTTTATTCCACTGTGGTCCAAGAAGAAGATACTTGGTGTGATGTCATTTTATTGAATTTATTAAAGACTTACTTTATGGACAGACATATTATCTATTTTGGAAAATGATCCATGTACAAATGAGAAAAAATGTATATTCTGTCACTTTTGGGTAGAATATTCTAAAAATGTCTGTTAGGTTCATTTGGTCTAGAGCTCAGTTTAAGCTCAGAATTTCTTTGTTGATTTTCTGCCTAAATGATCTGTCTAGTGCTATCTTGGGGTGTTTTGAAGTCCTCCATTACTATGATATTGCTGTTTATCCCTTTTTGTAGGTCTAGGAGTATTTGTTTTATGAATCTAGGTGCACATATATTTAGGAGAGTTATATCTTTTTGTTGAATTGAACCCTTTATTATATAATAATTTTCTTTATCATTTTTTAACTGTTGTTGATTTAATGTGTTTTATCTGATATAAGTATAGCTATTCTTGCATTTTTGTTTTCCATCTGTGTGGTATATATTTTTCAACCCCTTTATTTGAGTGTATGAATGTCTACCTATGAATGTCTAGGTGGGTTTCTTGTAGGCAGGAAATGCTTCAGCCAGCTAACTTGTGAACCCAAATAACATGTGGTATGATATTGTAGGTGATTTAGTTATATGTTTCCACAGAAATTGTCTGATTTGGAAAATTACAAAAGAACAAAAACCTATAGAAATATATACTAAGAGCACCTAACCCAGATTAAGTTTTGAAAAAGGGATAAGAGTTAATCAAACAAGGAAAAATAAAGGGTGTTTCAGGTAGAAAAGGTATATGTGTCAGCGTAGCAGTATGAGAAAATCTTCGCTGAAAATATTTAGTTAATTATGGGGTTGCAAATATGGCTAGTCCTAAATAGAAACCTTCAGAGTAGAGAACAAGTACCACATTGTACAGTAAGGCAAGTGAGGGAGAGAATATTATCTTGAGGGAAGGATAGTGTCCTCATCTCACTACTCCCAAGTGTTTTGTGAAACCAAGAAAAGAATAATCCATTCTCTGATTGCTGAAAACCCAATGTGTGGCAACTGTTGAGTCTGGTTGAAGGCATGTCCATTCCCATTTATTCAGAGCACCTACTTTGTGCCAGACACTGTTCTAGGTACTAAGGATAGAGCAGTGAATGAAAAAGATTAAGAAACCTACTCTTGTGGTACTTTCAGAATGAAGATTTTATCCAGCTTTAGGAAAGACTCACTTGCAGGTAAAGTCCCTTTCTGGAGAGCTAACCTACAGCCCTGGTCTAAAAGGCTCTTATCGCTCATGAATTTTTTACACTGAAGCACCCAGATCCATTTCTTTATAACAAATTCTTTATTTCAAATCTTATCATTTTATGATGAGTATTTTTATATTATATATAGCTCTGAAATAAATTTCCTATCAAGAAAGTATATATTGATGCAAGATGTCCTTTTCAATAAAGATATATCAAAGTAATATGCAAGTATTAAAAAGGATATTAGTTAGAATCTTCAAAAACTAGTCAACTATAAAAACAATTTCTTAAAGGTTGTCTGTAGAGTGAGATTTCATATGTTCATACTTTATTCTAAAAGATTCTATGTTTTTAGAAGACAATAACATTAGAATGAGCTTTAATATTTGATATTAAAAAAAGGACTAAAATATAAACACTAGATTTTGTAGTACTTCAATATCTCTGTCTACCTTCTAGTAATCAATGCCTATATGAAATTTACTTTTGGAAGTGACAAATACAACTGTGAGATCTCTTTGAAACAAGTCAATAATAAAAACACATAAGCCAATTTAACAAGCAAATTAAAATAAATTTTAATTTAGCAGGGAAATGTTTATTACCCTTGTAATTCTATATTTACCTGGCTTGGGATTGAAATAGTGGATTAGGGCAAGATGGCAATAATGCTGAGCTTACTATAACAAAGAATGTTAGGGTCTTTTCGCTAATAAAAGTTCTATTTCCTTTATCTGAAAAATTCATAGCCACAATATGCTTGTTTTTCATTTAATATGTGCCTATTATGGTTTTGTATAGAACTTACCCATAATATAAGTATGAACATGGTCCCAGACAACAATTTGTTATTCATCTGGGGAATATACTATGGACAGGTATCATTTAGCAACATTTATTTAGGTTGAGGAATATGTATCTGATCTTGTTAATTACTCAAGGAAATATATATTATTTAAAATATAGATTCAACTAGAGAAAATATGAAAGAAGACTAATTTGGATGGGCAAAGGACTGAAAACTGACCTACATCTTATTTATTTTATTCCTGCAATGAGTATGATGAGTTCACAAAAAAGTTACCAATATTAATATTATGTAGAATAAACCTGTATTTTCTTCTACATGATATTGATAAGTCAAGGATTGTAAAATAATGCTGTCAGTGCATCCTATATTTTTGCAATTTATTGAAACACATTGAAAAACAGAATATAACAAATAATTTATTTAATGGGAAAATAACATATGAATAGAATAAATCCAATTTGGTAAACACAGATTTACCAAATCTGAGCTATTAAGGGATTATTTACATCACAATGAAATACATTAAAAAAATAAAATCTGTAATTTTCATGGAACAACACCACATTTCTAAAAGAGTATAAATGAAAAAAATCATATCTATAATATAAACACATTAGTTGTCCTAGAATTATAAACTGAATAAGAGCATCCTTGCCTTAAGAAACTCAAAGTGCAAGATGAGAAGGCAGATAATAATAGAATTTGGGAGCAGAGAAGAAGCACACTTAATTTGACTGGTGAAGGAAAGAGAAGAAAGAGAGAAGAGTGCCAGTAGGTTACTCACAAGAGAACAATTCCTGAAGAAAAGTATGAGGTAGCATGAGCAGAAGCATATTGTAGAGAAAAAGAACAGTATATAGATAACAAAAGCAGTTTGGCCTCATGTACATGACAAGGAAAGAACAAAAGATGAAGGCAAAGTGCAGTTCTGAGTTAGATCAGGAGAAGACTTTAAAACTATAACATTATTTTGTGGGAATGAAAGGCTATTACTGAATTGGTTTTAAGGTAAATGGCAATCAAGAAAGAGTCAGGCATGAATTTGAAGAGAACAAAATCAGGTGTTGAGAAATTATTTAGGAGGCTATTTCTGTAGTTTCAAGTGATATATAATGAAGATCTGAATAGGATATTAATATTAACAATAAAAAGAGAAAACAGATTCAATAAATATTTAAGAAGTAAAATTGATGGAATTTGTTGATTCATAGGAATTCAGAAAAAAGAGCAGTTTTAAAAAGAACATTTGATGCCTTCCATTTTAGACATTTTGAATTGGGTTTACCAAGAAATATCAACTGAAAATGTCCAGCAGATAGTTTTGATGTACAAACTGAAACTAAAGAGAGAGATGTGGCTTCTCCATTTGGGAGTCATCAGCATATAGGTTGGGGTTAAGGAAACCAGAGGGGTATATGGAGACAGTTCAAGGAAAAGACATATAACAATTATCACAAACAGTGAAAATAATTCTTATAAGACAGTTACAATATATCATAGTAAGAATTTTTTATGAGATATTGTCATTTTTCTGACATTTTAAATGAAATAACCAGAAATATTTCTCAGCTACCTCCCATGTGCTGAGTACTGAGAGAAAAAGGAGAGAAGTAAAATTTATTCCTTAGTTAATACTTTGACAATACTATATTTCCCACATGGATTTATACATACATGCTTCTTTATGCTTTACATGATGAAAGTTCTCATATCACAATAGGTACTTTATATTTTTTCATTCTGTTTTTTATAATAGAATATTTTTGTTATCAACTGTCAGCAGCAGGATCATGAACCATGATTGAGAGGTGAAAACAGTATGGTATTTGTAGTACAAACCTGGGCTGTTTCATTCAATGTCAGTATGACTTTGGGGAAATTACTTAACTGAATTTTAGATTTCTCAATTTTAAGGCAGATAATACTGCTTATCTTACACAGCTGTTATGAGCATCAGTTCAAATTATAAATATAAAAGAACTGCCAAAAGTAAAGGTCTATATAAGTGTTAGCTAACACTATCAGTAAACCTTCTGTGGTTGACTACCTAGACAGTATGGGAAAGTGAGGGTTAGAAGATCCACATCAAGACTGCCAATGAAGATTGGCCTCATAGAAGGCCAAACATGGGAGCACCCTGAAGCCTGTAATCCAGTTGGAGTAAGGAATCTGAAGCCATGAGCATAGTTCTGGTCAGAGGGCACACAGGTCATGAGCAGAGCCAGTATGTAGAACATGACTCCATGAATCAGCACATATTGACACTGGGGCAACTGTATGACATAGTGTGGAAATGTCTCATTTGTTCTAGGTTATGGCTAACTAGACCCACTCTGCAGATGCTTATAAACAGCTATTGAAAAACTTTTGATTATAAAAGAGCTTGATAGTATCCCTCTGGAAACGACCGGATTATTTAAATCACACACACAGAAAAACATCTGCAATTCTGGCCTAAACGACAGCCATTTAAATCTTGAATTTTAGTGGGGAAAAAAAGAAAAGTGGTGATACTAAATAGTGTGGTTTTCACTAATGACTAACTGACTAAGTAGCCTAGATAATTTGAGTAAATATACAATATATCTGCAAAGAACACTGGTTTTGGTTAGGATGCTTTGGTTCTAATTGCATGCTTGCCACTAACAAACCATGTTACTTTGGCTAATTCTGTTTAACTTATTTTTCAAGGTCTAATTCTAAATGTGCAGATAATATTAAAATGACACTAATTATTTTAATTAGTGCCTTTTTGACACTTATAAACAGTGTATTCAATGTGTACAATAATTTTGAAAGGTAGTTACCATTTCATTTAAAATGAGAAAATGGAGCTAAAGAGGTTAAATAATTACACAGAGTCAAGCAGGGTGAAGGCAGGATTCCTATCATAATATGCCTTCTTCCAAAGACTATATAATTTTTGTTTTTCAAAACATGATTTTCTCAAGACATTTTCGCCCTTAAAATTTTTTTTATTTTTATTTTTTTTATTGGACTTTAAGCTCTAGGGTACAAGTGCACATCCCGGAGGATTATTCCACAGGTACACACATGCCACAGTGGTTTGCAGTCTTGGTCCCCCCATCGCCTACATCTGGCATTTCTCCCAGACTACAAGTCTACAGTAATCAAAACAGTATGGTACTGGTACCAAAACAAAGATATAGACCAACGGAACAGAACAGATGTCCCAGAAGCAATGCCACACATCTACAACCATCTGATCTTTGACAACACTGACAAAAACAGGAAATGGGGAAAGGATTCCCTGTTCAATAAATGGTGTTGGGAAAACTGGCTAGCAGTCTGCAGAAAGCTGAAACTGGACCCCTTCCTTACACTAAAATTAATTCCAGATAGATTAAAGGTTTAAATATAAGATCTAGCACCATAAAAACCCTAGAAGAACACCTAGGCAATACCATTCAGGACATAGGCACAGGCAAGGACTTCATGATTAAAACACAAAAAGCAATGGCAATGAAAGTCAAAACAGACAAATGGGATCTAATCAAACTTAAGAGCTTCTGCACAGCGAAAGCAAAAATCATTAGAGTGAACCAGCAACCAACAGAATGGGAAAAAATTTTTGCAATCTACCCATCTGACAAAGGGCTAATATCCAGAATCTACAAAGAAGCAGATTTACAAGAAAAAACACACAACCCCAACAAAAAGTGGGCAAAAAATATGAACAGACACTTCCAAAAAGAAAACATCTATGTGGCCAACAAACATAAGAAAAAATACTCATCATCACTGGTCATTAGAGAAATGCAAATCAAAGCCACCTTGAGATACCATCTCAAGCCAGTTAGAATGGCATTCATTAAAAATTCTGGAGACAACAGATGCTGGAGAGGATGTGGAGAAATAGGAACACTTTTACACTGTTGGTGGGAGTGTAAATTAGTTCAACCATTGTGGAAGACAGTGTGGCGATTCCTCAAGGATCTAGAAATAGAAATTCCAATAGACCTAGCAATCCCATTACTGGGTATATACCTAAAGGATTATAAATCATTCTACTATAAAGACACATGCACACGTATGTTCACTGTGGCACTGTTTACAATAGCAAAGACCTGGAACCAACCCAAATGCCCATTAATGATAGACTGGACAAAGAAAATGTGGCAAATATATATCATGAAATACTATGCAGCCATAAAAATCTATGACTTCGTGTCCTTTGTGGGGACTAGATGAATCCAGAAACCATCATTCTCAGGAAACTGACACAAGAACAGAAAACCAAACACTGCATATTTTCACTCATAGGTGAGTGATGAACAATGAGAACACATGGGCATAAAGAGGGGAACATCACACACTGGGGTAGGTTGTGGGGTAGGGGACTAGGGGAGGGAAAGTGAGGGGTGGGGAGACTGGAGAGGGAAAACATCCTTAACATTTTATAAAACAAATGTTTAATCAAATACAATGAGTACAAATGTAAATTCCAGGTTCTATTAAGTAATGTATCAAAGCTTAGTTATGAGATCCTGAAAAAAAAAAACACTAAGAACTTTTAGTTCTTCCCTTCCCTGTTTCACTTTTAGAACCATTTAAATAAAGATAATTCATGCTACCAATTATTTACAAGATGTAGGAAGTAAAAGGCCTTGAAGACACAAAGAATATGGCTAACAATATAACTGCCTATCATATGTCTAAGAAATCTCTCGAGACTTCTTGAAGTTAAAAAAAAAATCATACTTTTAATGCTCTATGTATGACCGAATAATAAAGATTATCAGATGGGGATTGAAGGAAATTTCTTTCATTGGTAAATAAAATGCATAGGCTAACATCATTCATTTTCCAATCTTATTACTGCTGCTTCTTAATACCATTGCCTGGTTTCTAAAAGAAATTCCTTAGAAGGACGTTTATCTAAAAATACCTAAGGAATAAAGCTTAAGGAAGAGAGAATGAACATCCTGCTACTTGACATTAATCCCATTAACTCTGAGTATGCAACAGACGCTCTGGCATTATTCCTAACTGGAAGACACTGAAGTTAAGGCACAAGGCTTTAAAGCTAATGGGAGCTGCAAAACTGAAAACAGTGTACATCAACTTGATAATATGCCCCTAAGTTATTTTTCATGGATAGTGTCATTCTTCTGTTTAATCAAGAGTTAAAAGCATGTGCAGTAATTCTTTATTTTCACAATATTCTTTCTGACAATAAAGATAACAACTATGAGAACAGCTTTTAGCTGGCCAAACCTGATGTACTGGTTTTGTTAATAAAAAATTCATGACAATTAATGAAATGGATCTATTAAGACAGTCCCCCAAAGTAGTACAGCTGCCCCACCTACAAATGAACTTCTCATGACCTATATTATTCAGAAAGAACTGTAGTAACTTGCATTAAAAATTGTTACATACAAAAGGTTCAAACCAAATCAAAGCATTACTCAGAAGCTGGCAAGACACTTCAAGTGAAGAATGCTTGATATGGCCACTTTTAATCAAGTTTGCATTTGTTGTTTATACTTATAAAACTAATTCTATAATTGATGCTTTTCTACTATATTAAATTTTTAATGCAAACCTATGTTTAAAAAACATTTTAAGATATTAAGTAACACTTGGCTGAGTTCCAGATTTCACACTTTGTTATTAGACCTGTATTGAAAAGAGAGACTTTTTGGTAGCCATATCTCTTTGTTTTCATCTCAAATCCTTAATGGTTAAGTGCTAGGCAAAGAGAATATGTAAAAGAACCTTAAGGTTCGTAATGATTAATTTGATACATTTTGACAAACACAATTCAGCAAAACAGTTACTTTCTGCAGGTCGCTCCTTAAAAACAATCCTTTAACTAAGTCGCTTTGATTTTTAAAATCAAGTGGATGTCAGTCTTTTTCTATCATAAATGTATTTCTTCATTAAACAATGCTGTGATTATGAAAGAGAATCAGCTCCATTTCCATATATAAGAATCACAGTCTATAGAGAAAAGCTCATTGTTTAAGAATAACAGACCAGCCAAGATGGCATCGCGATGCCATGTGAATATGTTATTCATGATAAGAATATGAAAACCTTTTGATGTACAATCTTTTCTAAACCAAAAAGCCTCACCATATTTCAGACTATCTTTCATTTAGAAAAATTTATTTTAAAAAATTCTCAAAAATACACAAGTAGAAGAAACACTGGCTTCTGACACTTACAAGACCATCTCAATAGCTGCCTTCTTTCTCTTCCACACATGTTAGTTGAGCACCTACACCAATGTGCAAGACAGTGGAGAATAAGGTACAGAGATGAAGTAGGGGGTGATACACAGGTGAACAAGAAAGATTAACTATTTACAACTGTTGTGACAAGGGCAGAGTATACACCAATGTATACAAAGTAGCTAATATTGCCTTGGGGAAGAGGTGTCAAGAACTCCATAGAAAATATCAATCTTTATGAATAAATGTGATATAGACCTTAAAAATAAATTTTTAGAATAATTTAAATATAGGAAACAAATAATATTTCTATTTAAAAAATATAATATTAGCCGGGCATGGTGGCTCACGCCTATAATCCCAGCACTTTGGGAGGCTGAGGCAGGTGGATCACCTGAGGCTGGGAGTTCAAGACCAGCCTGACCAACATGGAGAAACTCAGTCTTTAAACTAAAAATACAAAATTAGCTGGACACGGTGGTGCATGCCTGTAATCCCGGCTACTCAGGAGGCTGATGCAGGAGAATTGCTTGAACCCAGGAGGCAGAGGTTGCAGTGAGCCAAGATCATGCCATTGCACACTAGCCTGTGCAACAGGAGCGAAACTCCATCTCAACAAACAAACAAACAAACAAACAAAAAACCCTATAATATTATGGATGCCTTAACTTTATAAATACAGTTATAAAACCACTTTATTAAATTTTTAAGTGAATACATAATGTTTTACATATCAAGGTACAAGGCATCTTAAAAATTCAGATATTGCAAAACATCCACATTAAAATAAAAGGTATATAAAATGTATTTAAATGACAAAGGAGTGAAAAATATATGTGTAAGTTTTGATTTTATAACAATTGGCTAATGGGTGATATTACTTTCTTTTTTTGCTTTTTTAAAATTACTTATTTAAGTCACAGGGTCTGTCTGTCACCCAGGCTGGAGTGTAGTAGCCAATCATAGCTCACTGCAGCCTCAAACTCCTCGGCTTAAGCCATTCTCTGACCTTAGCCTCCTGAGTAGCTGGACTACAGATGCGTGCCACCACATTCAGCTAATTTCTTAATTTTTGTGTAGAGATGGTGTTCTCATTATGTTGCCCAGGCTGGTCTCAAACTCCTGGCCTCAAGTGATCCTTCTGTCTTGGGTTCCCAGAGTGCTAGAATTATAGGCATGAGCCACTGCATCCGACTGGTTTTTGATTATATTTAATTTTTTTCCCCAAAAAAGCTCTAGGATAAACAGAAGTCAAAATATTTGCACTTACAGAAATATCTGGCAAATTTAATTGCGTAGATAATATGAATTACTTCTCCAAGTCATTAGTTTACTCCTGGGGACTAACAGATATGTATACTATCCCATACATTTGCATCCCTTCCCTCCTGAAATCACACTGAAATAAGTATCACAGTTTAGAAAGAATAAACCCATAAAAGGGAAGATAAGGGAGGTAGGAATAAAGGTGGTGATTACCACTAATGAGAAATTTCAATACATTTTGTAAGACAGAAGATTGATGAGTGTGTCCACAGATAAAATGGGCAGAGAAAGAAGCATTCTAGAATATACTACGTGAAAACTCTAGAAGGTACTATAGCTCTGGGCTAAAAGGTGACTGGTACAAAGGAGAGTGAGGGTGAAAAATTGGGTCATAAAACAGGAGGATTAATTGAAAGTCTGTCCTCTTTGTGTCTCTCTGTCTCTCTCTCTTTCTCGCTCTGAGACAGAGTACTGCTCTGTCACCCAGGCTGAAGGGCAGTGGTGTGATCTTGACTCACTGCAACCTCCACATCCAGGGTTCAAGTGACCCTCCTGCCTTAGCCTCCCAAGTAGCTGAAACCACAGGTGCGTATCACTACACCTGAATAATTTTTGTATTTTTTGTAGAAATAGGATCTCACTGTATTGCCCAGGCTGGTCTCAAACTCCTGGGCTCAAGTGATTCGCCTACCTCGGTCTCCCAAAGTGCCAAGATTAGAGGTGTGAGCCACTGTGCCTGGCCAAAAGTCTCCATATAAGACCTTTAACCTGAGCACAGAGGGCTAGCACCCTGATGTTTATCAACAAGCAAAGAGCTGAGCTTTAGGAAAATGAATTTCCTGAAGGAAGCTAGTCTAAATATGTACTCCCAAGTCAAACATGCCTTGTTTTGGTACTTGTAAAATTACTTACCCACTAGCTTAAAATTAAAGTGAATCCTCAGGCTGAGTGCTCAGGCTTGTAATACCAGCACTTTGAGAGGCTGAGATGGAGGATGGCTTGAGGCTAAGGGTTTGAGACTAATCTAGACAACAATGGCCAAACCCCATCTTTACCAAAAATACAAAAATTAGCCAGGCGTGGCAGTGCACACTTCTGATTCCAGCTACTCAGGTGGCTGAGGTAGGAGGACTGCCTGAGCTCAGCAGGTTGAGGCTGCAGTGAGCTGTGATTGCGCCACTGCATGCCAGCCTGAATGACAGAGTGAGACCCTGTCTAAATCAATCAATTAATCAATTAATTAACTGAAGTGAATCCTACCAGTTTAGTTCCCTATCTAGCCCATTCAGTAATCTTCAACAGAATTCTCCCAAAGAAAAGAAACAGATCTACTTACATATTAGCTAATAAGTCTAAAGCAGACAGTCTGCCATTTTTTTTAACTAGGAAAAGACACATGTTGAGGAACAAAGGATGAAAAGAGAAAGAACAAAGTAAATAGAGAGAAAAATTGGTCCCCAAAGAAATACACAGTTCAGATAAAACAAAAAAATAAACAAATATAGAAAGCCATGAAAAGGCATCATATGGATTATTTGAAATTGGGATGCTATAAAAAATTAAAAAGAAAGCATTTTTTAAAGAATAAAAATACCATTTACCAAATTAAAAGTTAATAGGAGGACTTGCTTGCATAACAAAGTGAATATACTTAGGGCCACTGAACTGCACACTTAAAAATGGCTAAAATAGAAAATTTGATGTTATATATATTTTGCCATAATAAAAAAGTCTGTAAACCTTTACCCAACTTGCTAAATGAAAAAGTATTTCACCAAAAAGCTCCTCTTAGTCAATAGCTATGGTAGAATATTTTTTATCCGTGAACAACTTATTTCTATGCTAGAAAATAAAATGCTACTTAAAAATGAAAAAGTAGGTATAATTTTATATTTATACAAATAAATATTTCAAATACATTGACAAAAAAAGACTTGAAATAAAGTTGAATTAATTTCTAAGTCCATGTATCAGAATTTAAAGAAGAAAATCTGTCCAGAAAGTATCCGGCCATTAGGATACCAGAAAGAGAGAAACCAAGGTGAAAAATGGAAGAGAAAACTGTAAAATAATATTAAGGAGAATTTCTCACAGATGAAAGCCAAATATATTCAAATTGCAAGCCTCTATACGTGGAAATCACAGTAAATGAAGAAAGATCCATTCCTAGATACCTCCCTTATGAGATTTCAGAGTATCAAAATGAAAAGAAATTGAGATAAAAAATTATCTTCCATGAGAATAAGTCTACAAAGAAGACCGATCCATTCTGAAATCAGTTAAATGAAGCAAGAAAAGAAAAAGAATAACATCTTAAAGGTTTTGAAAGGATGTAATGTTAAAATATGAATTATATATTCAGAAAACTTCTCTGTTTGAAAATTACTTAAAGAGGAAATAAATCAAGAAAGACGACATGGAATCCATGAAACAGTGAAACCAATGCAGAAGAGAAGACAAATCCTAAGATGACAACTGTGTAGCAGCCTGGAGAGCCACAGAGGTTCAGACTGCAGCAGCGGGATGGATGGCCCTAGAGTAAAGGTAGACCTCATTGGGCCGGGCGTGGTGGCTCAAGCCTGTAATCCCAGCACTTTGGGAGGCTGAGGCGGGTGGATCACGAGGTCAAGAGATCGAGACCATCCTGGTCAACATGGTGAAACCCCATCTCTACTAAAAATGCAAAAAATTAGCTGGGCATGGTGGTGCATGCCTGTAATCCCAGCTACTGAGGAGGCTGAGGCAGGAGAATTGCCTGAACCCAGGAGGTGGAGGTTGCGGTGAGCTGAGATCGTGCCATTGCACTCCAGCCTGGGTAACAAGAGCGAAACTCAGTCTCAAAAAGAAAAAAAAAAAACAAAACAAAACAAGAAATTAAGAGTGACAGGATAGGAAGAATTGGAATAATGATGCACAATATCCAAGGAGAAAATGATGGCTGGGAGCAGTGGCTCAGGCCTGTAATCCCAGTACTTTGGGAGGCTGAGTGGCAGATCAGTTGAGGTCAGGAGTTTGAGACCAGCCTGGCCAACATGATGAAACCCCGTCTCTACTAAAATTACAAAAATTAGCTAGATGTTGTGGTGTGTGCTTGTAGTCCCAGCTATTCGGAAGGCTGAGGCAGAAGAATCACTTAAACCCAGGAGGCAGAGGTTCAGTGGGCTGAGATGACATCACTGCACTCCAGCTTGGGCAACAGAGTGAGACTCCATCTCAAAAAAAAATTAAAAAAAAAAAAGGTAAATAGTAAGTTCAGGCAGGATAAAAAACAATCTGTATAAGAAAGTCATGGCTCAAGTAAGAAAGAAACCCAAAATACGGTAGAATTTTAAGTAACTGATGAAGTATTTTAAAACCCTTTTGTCTTGATCCAAAGAACATTCTCTTCGGCACAGGGTTGACATATTCAATCCAAAGGAAACGAGTTATAATTTTAGAATACCACATGGCTAGCATGGTCAGGAATGTTGTTTCTTATTTTTCAAATCTTCACATCAACTTGTAAAAAAGCAATGAATAATTTCATTACTAATTCCACTAAAGGGCAGGTAAATGATAAAATTCAAATTCTTCATTTTCATTCAGTTTGTTGAACACTTTTTAGGTCTGTTTGCCACAATATAAATTCTTTACAGATTTATATGTTTTTTACAGGTCTACATTATGTCAATGTTTACACTCATAAATATAATTACTTATAATATGAGTACACGTAGGCTTTATTTAAGTACTTTGGCAATTGTTTTGTAGATTTTTTCTGCCAAAGATTTCTTCCATTTTTTTACTGGTAATATCAACTGCAGAACCTATTAAAAGGAAGATTAAAAGAAAATAAAAAAAGCTATTGATTCTTAAAAATGACTTTGACATGGAAAAAATTTTAGCAACCTGTCTGATCAAGTACCAATGTATGGAATGTAAAAAATACTTCTCAAGTGACAGAAGGAAGAATGTGATCTTGCTGCCATTCCCTTCTTTGTTGGCATAAACCAGAAATTATTTTAAGGTAGTTCTTGAGAAGATACAAAGAGCCAAAAATGAGTTAAAAATGTTTGAAGAGTTATATAAATACCTGAAGAACTTAAACTTGAAGACATAAAAGAAAGTGTCTGTCATAGAATTGGAAGACATTATATGTTCACCAGCAAATACTGATTAATTGCAAAAACTATGAGTGACCTCCATATATATGAAAACGTCAGCAGAGTACTGATTTTGAAATTTAAGGTCCTGTTTTTTTTTCTTTTTAGAATAATTAACAATGTAAAGTATGACTTTTAGTTCCCTAAGATCTTTAAAAGTTCCTCTCCCCTTGCACGCTCTTTTAGAAGACACCACACTGATTTTAGAAGACAACAACACAGCAAACAATGACATTAACTTCCTTGTAAAGATTTTCAGACTTTATGTTATGGAATAAAGTGGACTGCTGAGACTTTGAAAACTGCTAGTTTTATTTTTTTGCTAGCTATAATTATTTATTGGCAAACAAAACAATTCTTCAAGAAGAAAAAAGTTTGGGAAGCAAAAAGAATTCTGCTATGTATTAGAACCTATTTAAAATAACATCAATGAAAACAAATAGGATTTCCTGCTAGTGATATTGTGGGCACTTTATAAACTACTAGGAATATCAGTTTCAAACTAAGTAGCGGATACAGAACATGTTGATTCACATTTCTTATTTCAGATTCTGTGATACCTTCTGCAATAATCTCTATTCCTGCATTACCCACACTGGCTATGGCTGCTAGTGCTATAGTGCAGAGACTCCACTTTAAAGGATGATCGGCAGGTACTGAAGGGTTATAAAGGACTGTTAGCACCTAATTGGGGTTTTCTCTCTAGTGCAGTGACTGAAGTAATTATTATGAAACACAGTTTTGGAGAGAAATATTTTGGTTTTGGTTGATCCGACTTTATTTTTGTCTTTAATTTATGAGCATACCGAGTTTGCAGCCCTGTAACGAGAGTCACTCAAAAGTATGCACTCTTTCTGCTTGTTTGATAAAATCAGTCAAGAGTCCCGAACTTTGGCTCCAATCTTGCTCTTCTGTGTCAATGGCCAAATCATTTTATCTCTTTAGTTCACCTACCAACATTCATAACTGCCTATCTACCCATACATTGAAAAGACAGGTACCGATATTCTTTAAGTTCTTTGAGCCAAATGAAGTCACATTACATCTATATTATTAAAAAAAAAAAAAAAGCCAGCTCACTGGAATTAGTATTTAAGATAAATGAAGAAGTCATGTTGACTTTAGCTGCCAGTGGGAGTAAAATGCAAATGAGCACCATCAACAAATAGCATTGAATTATCTACAGTCACATATCATTGTTCTGCTTCTTGCTCCTCTATTTAAATTTAACATGTTCTTATCCTTACAGCTTCTAATACATACAAATGCAATGACACAAAGTAGTATCTGTAAAACTGTAAAGCATTTCAGGGACCGGTGAGTGCATCAGGGAGCTAAGATTGAAAAGCTACCCAGATTGACACAGTAAAATGAAGGAACTAGAACCAGTTTCATTTGGTTATGTCTTTTTGAAGATAACACATAAAAATTTGCCTCCTAAAAGTGTGATGGGCATCTTTCAGTGAAATTAGATTCAGAAACCTGGAGAACTAGAGTGTAGTTATTTATTATTAGACAAACCATTACATAGCAGCTACTATAAGCGAGATAGTATATTAGGTGTATGAATAAAAAGTAAAATAAGAAAAAGCAACTGTCAGGGTATTTTTTGTGAAGGATGTGAGGTTAGGGTTAATGTTAGTTTTTTACATATAATTGTTTACATATCCACTTGTCCTATCACTGCTTCTTGAATGGTGACCTTTTACCTATGAACTGCCTTGTCTTCATTGTTGAAGATAAACTGACCATATATGTGCTGGACTATCTTATCCTCAGGATCTATATGTACATTTACCCTTTCACCAATATCAATGTCTTGATATCTGTGACTTTACAGAATGTATCTCGAAATCAGGTATTTCTCTAACGGTGTCTTCTATAAAATTGCTTTGGCAATTCTAATCACTTGAACTTTAATATAAATTTTAAAATTAGCTTGTCAATATCTACAGTAAAGACAGATGTAATTTTTATTAGGATAATATACAGCCTACAGATCAATTTGGAGAGATTTGATATCACAGCAATATTGAGTGTTCCCATTTAAGCACACTATGTAATTCTTCATTTACATGGGTCTTCCATAATTGTTTTAAGCAATCTGTAGTTTTCAGAGTACAGAGTTAAATTCATCCTTAAATTTCTCATAATTTTGTATGCAACTTTTAAAAAGCTATTAGAATAAGTTAATTCAGATCAATATGTACAAATCAATTCTTTTCAATAAATTAGTAGTAAACAATTAGAAAATAAAATTTAAAAGTTCAGTTTCTGTTAAAGATTACTTAGGATTTTCTATGTGTACAATATATCATCTGCAAATAAAAGCAGCTTTATTTTTCCAATTTTTAATAATTATGGGTTCCTACAGAAACTTGAAGTAGTAAAATCATCCTTGCTTTGTTCTTGATCTTACATAGAAATCATTGAGCCTTTGTCATTAAATATAATAGCTATAAATTTTCTCCTAATTTTGTCTGACTGAACAACTGAATGGGTTTTGAATTTTATCACATGCTTTTTCTGAATCCACTGAAATGATTATTTTTTATCCCTTATTCTGTTAACATGGTAAATTACATTGATTTTCCAATGTTATACCAACTTTGCATTGCATTGTAGTATCCTTTGCACTGTAGTACCCTTTATAAATGTTGTTAAATTTGTTTGCTAGTTTTTGTAGAGGATGATTTTTCAGCGTATCATCATGAAGTACATTGGCCTGAGTTTTTGTTTCTTGTAATGCCTTCATCTGGTTTTTATACTAATGTAAATCAGATGTCATTCACTGAGTTGGGAAGTATTCCACCCTCCTTTATGTTCTGCAAATGTTTATGTTAAGATTGTTATTACGTCTTCCTTAGATGATTGGCAAAACTCGCCATGAAGACAGTTGGGCCTAAAGTTTCTGTGCAAAACGTTTTAAATTATGAATTCAATTCCTCTTCCTCCTTCTTCTTGTCATCCTCCTCCTTCTTCTTCCTCCCCTTCTTTTTTTGAGACAGTCTCTCTGTCACCAAGGCTGGAGTGCAGTGGTGCAATGATAGCTCACTGCGGCCTCAACCTCTTGGGCTCAAGCAATCCTCCCATTTCAGTCTCCTCAGTCGCTGGAACTATAGGTGCATACTACCATGCCTGGCTAATTTTTAAATTCTTAGTACAGATAGGGTCTCACTGTGCTTCCCAGACTGGTCTCAAACTCCTGGCCAAAAGCTCCTCCTGCTGTGACCTTCAATTTCTTTAATAGATTCCTTAGGATTTTCTTCTAAAGATTCTTTAGGATTTTCTATGTGTACAACATATCATCTGCAAATAAAAGCAGCTTTTATTTAAAATAAATAAAATAAGTTCGGCTGTGAGAACAACCCAGGATTGATGCTCGAGGTCAATGTGCGGAGGGGGTGAGTCGGGGCCGCATTTCCAGATGGATCTTTGTTGCCCACAGACTGGGGAAATTCCTAGGTATAGAGGAGACGCGGGACGCCAGGCAGAGGTTTTGGCTGGTGCAGCCGGCAGCCGGTGCAGAGGCGGACTGCGCTGTGGCGGTGCTACACAGTACCCTGCACAAAGCGTGCTCGTCTGGGTGCCCTGTTGGGCTGGCAACCTGAGACGTGGGAGGGCTGAACTTGAGACTGAACGGGACTTGGACAGTGAGCCAGCCCAGGAGATTCCAGGGTGACAGCATTTGGGGTAGAGAAGTGGGACAAACAAAACGGCGATTCCAAATGCTCCCCGTGGAGGGGTTCCCTGAGGCCGCAGCTCCATGGGGGAGGGGCATCTACCATTACCGATGCAAACCACCCCTACTGAGGTACACGCCCATTGCTGACACAGCCTGCAGTTGCCGAGGCAACCCGCTACAACAGCGGGACGCTGGCCCGTGGCAGCAGGGTGGAGACCGCAGCAGAAGGGCAGAGCCTGCAGCAACAGGGCAAACCTCACACCAGCAGGGCGGAGCCTCGGCAGGCAAATAGTGACTAGACTGCCTCCTAGCTGGGCAGGACAGCATGGCAGACACTCACAAGGAAAGCCCCAACTCCCCCAGACAGAGCATCTGAGAAAAAAAGGGTTTTTTTTTTTTAATGAGTTATGTTGCAGCAGAATTAAACATAGCAGCCTAACAGCCCTGAATGAACAACAGAGCTCACAGCTCAGCACTTGAGCTCCTATAAAGTACAGACTGTCTCCTCAAGCAGCTCCCTGACCCCTCTATATCCAAAAGACTGACACTTGGCAGGCATCATTCTGGGACAAAGATAGCAGAAAAAGAAACTGGTAGCATCCCTTACTGTTCTGCAGCTGCTATAGGTGCACCCCAGACAAGCAGGGCCTGGAGTGAACCTCAGCAGTCGTACAGTGAAGGGGCTAGACTGGTAGAAGGAAAACCAAGTAACAGAAATACTTCATCATCAACAATCTGGGTGTCCACTCAGAGACCCAATCGAAAAGTCAGCAACTACACAGACGACAGGTGGATAAATCCACAAAGATGGGAAGAAACCAGTGCAAAAAGAAGGAAAACTCCCAAAACCAGAACACCTCGCCTCCTAGAAAGGACCAAAACTCCTCACCAGCAAGGGAACAAAGCTGGATGGAGAATGACTGTGATGAAACGACAGAATTAGACTTCAGAAGGTGGATAATGAGAAACTTTTGTGAGCTAAAAGAACATGTTTTAAATCAATGCAAAGAAACAAAGAAACTTGAAAAAAGATATGAAAAAAGATTCAAGGAAATGATAACAAGAATGGATAACTTAGAGAGGAATATGAATGAATTAAAGAAGCTATAAAACACAATACAAGAATGTCGCAAAGCATGCACAAGTTTCAATAGCCAAATTGACCAAGCAGAAGAAAGAATATCAGAAGTCGAAGATCAACTCAATGAAATAAAACAAGAAACCAAGATCAGAGAAAAAAGCGCAAAAAGGAATGAACAAAGTCTCCAAGAAATGTGGGACTATGTGAAGAGACCTAAGGTACATTTGATAGGCGTACCAGAATGTGACGAAGAGAATGAATCCAAGCTGGAAAATACTCTTCAGGACATTATCCAGGAAAATATCCCCCACCTACCAAGACAGGCCAACACTCAATTGCAGGAAATACAGAGAACACCACTAAGATATTCCGCAAGAAGAGCAACCCCAAGGCACATAATGGTCAGATTCAACAAGGTTGAAATAAAGGAGAAAACACTAAGGGCAGCCAGGGAGAAAGGTAGGGTCACCCACAAAGGGAAGCCCATCAGACTCACAGCAGATCTCTCGGCAGAAACTCTACAAGCAAGAAGAGAGTGGGGGCCAATATTCAATATCCGTAAACAAAAAACCTTTCAACCCAGAATTTCATATACAGCCAAACTGAGCTTCAGAAGTGAAAAAAAAATAAAATCCTTTGTGAACAAGCAAGTACTCAGAGATTTTGTCACCACCAGGCCTGCTTTACAAGAGCTCCTGAAAGAGGCACTACACATAGAAAGGAACAACCAGTACCAGCCATTCCAAAATCACACTAAATGCTGACGAGCATCAACACAATGAAGAATCTACAACAACTAACGGGCAAAACAGCCAGCTAGCATCAAAATGGCAGTATCAAATTCACACATAACAATATTAACCCTAAATGTAAACGGACAAAATGCACCAATCAAAAGACACAGACTGGCAAATTGGATAAAAAGCCAAAACCCATCAGTGTGCTGTATCCAGGAAACCCATCTCACATGCAAGGATACACAAAGGCTCAAAATAAAGGGATGGAGGAAGATTTACCAAGCAAATGGAGAGCAAAAAAAGCAGGAGTTGCAAATCTCATCTCTGATAAAATAGACTTTAAAGCAACAAAGATCAAAAGAGACAAAGAAGGCCATTACATAATGGTAAAAGGATCAATACAACAAGAAGAGCTAACTATCCTAAACATATATGGACCCAATACAGGAGCACCCAGATACATAAGGCAATTTCTTAATGACTTACAAAGAGACTTAGACTCCCACACAATAATAGTGGGAGACTTTAACACTCCACTGTCAATATTAGACAGATCAACCAGACAGAAAATCAACAAGGATATCCAGGGCTTGAACTCAGACCTGGAGCAAGCAAACCTGATAGACATTTACAGAACTCTCCACCAGAAATCCACAGAATATACATTCTTCTCAGCACCACATCACACCTACTCAAAAATTGACCACATAATTGGCAGTAAAGCACTGCTCAGCAAATGCAAAACAACTGAAATCATAACAAACAGCCTCTCAGACCATAGCACAATCAAGTTAGAACTCAGAATTCAGAAACCAACCCAGAACCGCATAGCTTCATGGAAACTGAACAACTGGCTCTTGAATGTTGACTGGATAAACAATGAAATGAAGGCAGAAATAAAGAAGTTCTTTGAAACCAATGAGAACGAAGACACAACATGCCAGAATTTCTGGGACACATTTAAAGCAGTCTCTAGAGGAAAGTATATAGCAATAAGTGCCCATATGAGAAGAGTGGAGAGATCCAAAATTGACATCCTATTGTCAAAATTGAAAGAGCTAGAGGAGCAAGATCAAAAAAACTCAAAACCCAGCAGAAGACAAGAAATAACTAAGATCAGAGTTGAACCGAAGGAGACTGAGACACAAAAAACCCTCCAAAAAATCAAGAAATCCAAGAGCTGGTTTTTTGAAAGATCAACAAAATAGACAGACCACTAGCCAGATTGATTAAAAAGAAAAGAGAGAACAACCAAATAGATGCAATAAAAAATGATAAAGGGGAAATCACCACAGATTCCACAGAAATTCAAACCATCATCAGAGAATATTACAAACAACTCTATGTACATAAACCAGTAAACCTGGACGAAATGGATAAATTCCTGGACTCCTGTGTCCTCCCAAGCCTAAACCAGGAGGAAGCTGAAACTATGAATAGACCAATAACAAGGTCAGAAGTCGAGGCAGCAATTAAGAGCCTACCACACAAAAAAAGCCCAGGTCCCGATGGGTTCACAGCTGAATTCTACCAGACACACAAAGAGGAGCTGGTACCATTCCTTCTGAAACTATTCCAAATAATCCAAAAAGAAGAAATCCTTCCCAAATCATTCTATGAGACCAATATCATCCTGATACCAAAACCCGGCAGAGACCCAAGAAGAAAAGAAAACTTCAGGTCAATATCCATGATGAACATAGATGCAAAAATTTTCAATAAAATATTGGCAAGCCGATTGCAATAGCAAATCAAAAAACTTATCCATCATGATCAAGTAGGATTCATCCCGGGGAGGCAAGGCTGGTTCAACATACGCAAGTCTATAAATGTAATTCACCACATAAACAGAACCAAAAACAAAAACCACATGATTATCTCAATTGATGCAGAGAAGGCATTTGACAAAATTCAACAGCCCTTTATGCTAAAAACCATCAATAAACTCGGTATCAATGGAACGTATCTCAAAGTAATAAAAGCTATTTATGACAAACCAACAGCCAATATCATACTGAATGGACAAAAACTGGAAGCATTCCCTTTGAAATCCCACACTAGACAAGGATGCCCTCTTTCACCACTCCTATTCAATATAGTACTGGAAGTTCTAGCCACAGCAATCAGGCAAGAAAAAGAAATAAATGGCATTCAAATAGGAAAGGAGGAAGCCAAATTGTCTCTATTTGCAGACGACATGATAGTATACCTAGAAGACCCCATCGCCTCAGCCCAAAAACTCCTGAAACTGATAAGCAACTTCAGCAAAGTCTCAGGATATAAAATCAATGTGCAAAAATCACAAGCCTTCCTTTGCACCAATAACAGACTTAAAGAAAGCCAAATGAAGAACGAACTGCCATTCACAATTGCTACAAAAAGAATAAAATACCTTGGAATACAACTCACAAGGAACGTAAGGGACCTCTTCTAGAAAAACTACAAACCACTGCTCAACGAAATAAGAGAGGACACAAACAGATGGAGAAACATTCCATGTTCATGGTTAGGATGAATTAATATCATAAAAATGGCTATACTGCCCAAAGTAATTTACAGAATTAATGCTATACCCATCAAGCTGCCATTGACTTTCTTCACAGAACTGGAAAAAACCACCATGAACTTCATATGGAACCAAAAGAGAGCCCACATAGTCAAGTCAATTCTAAGCAAAAAGAACACAGCGGGGGGCATCACACTACCGGATTTCAAACTATACTACAAGGCTACAGTAATCAAAACAGCATGGTACTGGTACCAAAACAGAGAAATAGACCAATGGAACAGAACACAGGCATTGGAGGCAACACAACATATCTACAACCATACAATCTTTGATAAACTCGACAAAAACAAGGAATAGGGAAAGGATTCCCTGTTCAACAAATGGTCTTGGGAAAACTGGCTAGCCATGTGTAGAAAGCAGAAACTGGACCCCTTCCTGACACCTTACACCAAAATTAACTCTAGATGGATTAAAGACTTAAACATAAGACCTGGCACCATAAAAACCCTAGAGGAAAATCTAGGCCTAACCATCCAAGACATAGGAGTAGGCAAGGACTTCATGAACAACACACCAAAAGCATTGGCAACAAAGGCCAAAATAGACAAATGGGACCTAATCAAACTCCACAGCTTCTGCACGGCAAAAGAAACAGTCACTAGAGTGAATCGGCAACCAACAGAATGGGAAAAAATTTTTGCAGTTTACCCATCTGACAAAGGGCTGATATCCAGAATTTACAAAGAACTCAAACAGATTTACAGGAAAAAAACAAGCCCATTCAAAATTGGGCAAAGGATTTGAACAGACACTTTACGAAAGAAGACATATATGAGGCCAACAATCATATGAAAAAATGCTCATCGTCACTGGTCATCAGAGAGATGCAAATCAAAACCACATTGAGGTACCATCTCACACCAGTTAGAATGGCGATCATTAAAAAATCTGGAGACAACAGATGCTGGAGAGGATATGGAGAACAAGGGACACTTTTACACTGTTGGTGGGAGTGTAAATTAGTTCAACCATTGTGGAAGACAGTGTGGCGATTCCTCAAGGCCTTAGAAATAGAAATTCCATTTGACCCAGCAATCCCATTACTGGGTATATATCCAAAAGACTATAAATCGTTCTACTATAAGGACACATGCACACGAATGTTCATTGCAGCACTGTTTACAATAGCAAAGACCTGGAATCAACCCAAATGCCCATCGATGATAGACTGGATTGGGAAAATTTGGCACATATACACCATGGAATATTATGCAGCAATCAGAAATGATGAGTTTGTGTCATTTGTAGGGGGACATGGATGAATCTGGAGAACATCATTCTCAGCAAACTGACACAAGAACAGAAAATGAAACACCGCATATTCTCACTCATAGGCGGGTGATGAAAAATGAGAACACATGGACACAGGGAGGGGAGTACTAAACACTGGGGTCTATTGGGGGGAAATGGGAGGGCCAGCGGGAGGGGGAGGTGGGGTGAGATAGCCTGGGGAGAAATGCCAAATGTGGGTGAAGGGGAGAAAGGAAGCAAAACACACTGCCATGTGTGTACCTATGCAACTGTCTTGCATGTTCTGCACATGTACCCCCATACCTAAAATGCAATAAAAAATTAAAAATAAAATAAAATAAGTTCAGAGTTTTTATTTCTTTTTATGTCTGCTATGGGTTTATTTCTAGACTCCCAGTTCTATTTAATTTCTCAAGATGTCTAATCTTATGCTAATACTATTCTGTTTTTATCAGTGTAGCTTTGTAGTATGTTGTGCAATCAAGAGGTGTGAGTCTGCCACTTTTGCTCTTTTTTTTCAAGATCAATTTGGCTATTCTGGGTTTCTTTCATTTCCATATAAATTTTTTGAATTAGCTTTCAATTTCTACAAAGAAGTTAGCTGGCATTCTGATAGAAATTATGTTGGATTTGTAGATTCTTATTATCTTAACAGTATAAATGAAATCTTCTGATCCATGAACACAGATGTTTTTCCATTTACTTAGACCTTCTTTAATTTAATAATGTTTTATCACTTTCAAGGCATAACTTTTTGCTATTCTTTTCTTACATTTATTCTAAAGTATTTTATTCTTTTTGATGCTATTATAAAGGTTCTTTTCTTTTTTTCAAATGTTACCTTAAGTAACAATGTTTTAAAATTTTTATTTATTTTTATAATTTTAGTTTTTATTTTAGATTTGGGGGTACATGTGCAGGTTTAAGAAGCTTTTGATGAAATTCAACATCCCTTCATGATAAAAACAAACAAACCTTCAACAAACTAGGCATCAAAGGTATCATATACCTTAAAATAATAAGAGCCATATATG
The DNA here is from genome assembly GCF_049354715.1 of Callithrix jacchus. Classification (NCBI taxonomy): domain Eukaryota; kingdom Metazoa; phylum Chordata; class Mammalia; order Primates; family Cebidae; genus Callithrix; species Callithrix jacchus. The sequence continues at coordinate 72,107,411 of NC_133509.1, read as the reverse complement.
ACAAACCCATAGCCAACATCATACTGAATGGGCAATAATTGGAATCATTCCCTTTGATAACTCAAACCAGACAAGGATGTCCACTCTCATCACTCTTTTTCAACATTGTCCTGAAAGTCCTAGCCAGAGCAATCAGGCAAGAGAAATAAATGAAAGACATTCTAATAGGAAAAGAAGTCAAACCATCTCCCTTTGATGATTCTATGCCTAGAAAACCTAAAGACTCTGATAAAAGCCTCCTGAAAGTAATAAAAACTTCACTAAAGTGTCAGGATACAAAATCAATGGACAACAATCTAGCATTTCTGTATGCCAATAACATCCAGCTGACAGCCAAATCTGGAATTCAATTCCATTTACAATAGACACAGACACAGACACACACACACACACACACACAAACACACACACACACCAAACTAGAAATAGAAGGAAACTTCTTCAACCTAGAAAAGGGCATCTATGAATAATCCACAGGGGTGAGGCATGGTGGCTCACATCAGCAATCCCAGCATATTAGGTGCATAAGATCTGTACAAGGAGAACTACAAAACACTGATGAAAGATAATGTAGCTGATACAAACAAATGGAAAAACATCCCAGGCCCATGGATCAGAAGAACTAATATTAAAATGACCATGGTCCCCAAAGCAATGTGCAGATTCAATGCAAACCCTATCAAAATACCAACATCATTTTTCACAGAATTGGGAAAAATTATCCTAAAATTCATAGGAAACCAAAACAGAGTCCGAATAACTAAAGTAATCCTAAGGAAAAAAAAAAAAATAGAAAAAACAAAACAAAAAGCAAAACAAAACTAGAGGCTTTTTTACAGTACATTATGTTATTTGACTTAAAATTACACTACAAGGCTACAGTAATGAAAACAGCATGCTACAGGTACAAAAACACACACAGAGATCGATGGAACAGAAAATAAAACCCAGAAATAGAGCCACATATTTACAGCCAACTGATCTTTGACAAAATTGACAATAACATACACTGGGGAGGAGACACTCTTTTTAATAAATGGTGCTGGGAAAATTGGATTACCATATGCAGAAGAAACTGGACCCTTATCTCTCACCATATAGAAAACTCAACCCAAGATCAATTAAATCCTTAAATGTAAGACCTAAAGCTGTAAAAATCCCAGAAGAAATCCTAGGGAAAACTCTTCCGTATATTGGTCTAGGCAAATAATTCATGACTAAGATCTTAAAAGCATGAAAAAAAAAAAAAAAAAAACAAAAATAGACAAATGGTACTTGGTTAAACTAAAAAACTTCTGCACAGCATAAGAAATAATCAACAAAATGAATAGGCAACCTGAAAAATGGGAAAAAATATTTGAAACATATGCATCTGGCAAGAGCAAGAAACTCACATAACAATAGCAAAACCAAATAATCCCATTAAAAAGTGGGTAGTTGATAAGAATAGACATTTTTCAAAAGAAGACATACAAATAGCCAATAGGTATATGAACAAATGCTCAACATCACTACTCATCAGAGAAATGCAAATTAAAATCTCAATGAGATATCCTCTTTGACACGACTTAGAATGGCCATGATTAGAAAGGCAGAAAATAACTTGTTGGCAAGTTGGCAGACATAAGCGAACTCATACACTATTGGTGGGAATATTAATTAGGACAACCTCTGTGGGAAACAGTATGGAGATTTCTCAAAGCGCTTAAAACAAACCTACTATGTGATCCAGCAATCCCACTGCTTGGTACCTACCCAGAGAAAAAGAAATCATTACATTGCACTCGTATGTTTATCACAGCACAATCCACAATGGCAAAGATGTGGAATCAACTTATGTGCCCATCAACAGATAACTGGATAAAGAAAATATGGCATATATACACAATGGAATACTACTACTCAGCTAAAAAAAGAATGAAATTATATTTTTTTGCAGCAACATGGATGGAATTGGAGGTTATTTTCTTAAGTGAAAGAAACAAGACAAATACAAATATTACATGTTCTCACTCATTACTGGGTGCTTAAAAAATGAGTACTCATGGACATAGAGAGTGGAAAGACAACGGAGACTCAGAAAGGTGAGAGGGTGCACAGGGGGTAGATAATGATAAATTACTTAATGGCTATTTGGGTGATGGATACCCTAAAAGCCCTGATCTAACTATCACTTACTTCATGCATGTAATGAAACTATACTTGCGCCACACAAATTTATATAATACAAATATATGTCAATTGCAATGTGTGCATTTTATTTAAATCTTGATTAAAACAAATTAATAAGACATCATTACATGAAACAATTGGAAGTTTCAACACTGACTGGATACTTGAAGATACTAAGAAATTATTGTTAAGCCAGGTGTAGTAGCTCATGCCTGTAATCCTAGCATTTTGGGAGGCTGAGCTGGGAGAAGCTGTTGAGCCCAGCAGTTCAAGATCAGGCTGAGTAACAGAGTGAGACCTTGTCTTCATACACAAAAAACCCCAACAAATTAGCCAGGCATGGTGGCATGAGCTTTTAGTCCTAGCTACTCAGGACACCCTGCCTTGGAGGAAGAGGCTGCAGTGAGCTGTTACTCCACCACTGTCTAGCCTGGGCAATAGAGCAAGACCCTGTCTTAAAAAATTAATTAGTTAAATAAAATACAATTTTAGCATAACCACAATACCATTAACATACTTAAAAAAACAATTTAATTGTTTTTTTTAAGTATGTTAATGGTATTGTGGTTATGCTAAAATAAGAGTCCTCATCTTTTAGAGATATGTGGTGAAATATTTACAAATGCAGTAACACTGTATATGTAATTTACTTTAAAATAATACCAGAGAGTGGGGGTATATGCATGAGACCATGGATGAAATGTGATTGGCCAGGGGTTGATGTTTTCAGGGGCAAGTAATGTGTACATGTAGAGCTCATTCTGTATGCTTTTGTATGTGTCCAAAATTCTCCATAATAAGCTTTTCAAAAAGTATTTAGGCTTTTAAGATGCTTTAAATTTTATATAAAGTAAATAAGTATTTGAGTATACATTTAATTTTCAATGCTTCAAAGAATAAGCTCTCTATTCCCAAGGGTCTCCAGGAAACACAGAATAAAAACTAAATGCACGTTAACAATAAAATTCTTGCGATTTCCTCTCAATTCCATAATGTAACACAATATGTTCATTACAACCTCCACTTTCACTTACTCTGTTCTTCCAGGCTAGAATGTCTTCTTCCTCCTCTCTATCAGAACCTTGTTGGTTCATATACTTCAATTCTCCAGTATTCCTTAAAATCTTGTGAAATTTATTCAAGCCTAGAAGAATCTCTCCCTTCTGTGACTTGCAATGGAAACATCCAATTATTTCATTTAACAGAACATAGTAACATGTTCATTTTGAGTAAATATTTTTTTCTCTCCAGATAATTATAACCTATTTGAAGATAGCAATTGCATCTTATCTTCTGTCAATTCTATTTTTCACAAAAGTCTGCACAGTCCTTAGTACATAGTAGGTTCTTAATAAATTTACATACAGCTGAAAATAGCTATCTGGTTAATGATTACTACTATAATTGTTGTTATGTAAGTGATTGTGCTATAGCACAGATAAAACAACAATATTAGTACTATAACATACTAATAAAAATAAACTATTATGATTGTGTTAATAAAATTGTTGTTAGGCACAGTATTTACTTTTTGTACTCTGACATATGATATAATGCTAGAGCTTAAAGGTTCAAAAATATCAGAGGTACTTTATTTATAAATCCAGACATTGACTGTGGTTATAATTTGCACAGTTTGGTTGAATGCAGACAAAGACTGTTAAACTCCAAAGCACGTGAAATTCTTTCACTGTTTTAACCTGCCTTTAACATGGTTGCAGTGATGTGTTTTGTGCAATAAACATGTCAAGCATATCCAAATCAGGAAAATAATGCTGAAGTACCAGTTTTGCTTTGGCAGTATTTCTAAAGAAGTGAGAACAGGAAGTGGTCCAGTAGTAGAGTAAAAGGCCCAGCTTTCAGGAGGCTTAGGTAATATTTATACCTCTGTCAAAGGCCCTAATGTAAACTAGGGCATGTTAGTTTTCTCTCTATTTCAGTTTTCCCATCTCCAAAAAGGAATATGGGAAAACGATGTTGAAGGGATTAAATAAGATAACATGCATATGCACTGAACTCCAAGATATACGATAGATGGAATTAGAAACATAGCTTTAAAAATTATACCTGTATTTTCTGGGGTAAAATTTTTTTTAACACAGAATATTGAAGGAAATGTTATATTTTGAATTTGTGCCCTTTGGAAAAACATGTTTTTTATAGTCTAGGGGAAAAGTGATGAAAAGTATTAGATTTCTATCTCTCAGTATATTTTTGAACATTAAAATGTTGCTGTGTGAACAAACAACTCCTGAAAACAAATTGCTAATCAAAAAGGGCCAAATCTAAGTTCAAGCATGTCATTTTGACTAAATATTTTTTTAAATGCCTCACAAGGAAAAAATCTACCATCTTAACTACAGTGAAAACTGATTCCTAAAGAAAAATCAAATTCCATGTCATGTTCAGAAAATATTCCATTTAAAGTCTAAAATGCATAAAAAAGTTATAAATGTATTAATAGAATCTCAAAAAAGAGCTAATGCAAACAATAAAACTCAACATAAAGATTATAATAATAATGCATTATCTTTATTAAATACCTAAGTGTACCCAAGGGCTATATAAAGCATCATACATGCATTAATTGATTTGGTTATTCTAAATAATATGAGGCAGGTATAATTACAATTCTTATTTTGCAGGTCAGGAAATTGAGGCTTTGAGAGGTTAACTACCTGTCAATAGTCAGTCAGCTAGAAAGTCAGAACCTGCACCATCTGTCTTACTGCAGTGTTAGCTCTGAATTAAACGGCTATCATACAAAAGAATAAATGGAAAAGTTTTGTAAATAAAAAGGTGAACGAAAACCTAATGAAAGTAGATTTAGAAATATATGATGTTTTCTTCATTATTAATTATAATTTAAGTTAACTGTGTGTCCAACTTTCTAGGACAAAATTCTCAATTTTCTCCTTTTTTCATATAATTTTTTCAAAAATTTTTATTTTTTATAGTTTAGAACAGCTAACCAAGCTTGATAGGACAACTAAACTTTCCATGGGTTAAAATAAATGAAAATCTTTATCAGATTAAAACAAATGAAAATCTTGATCAGATTAACATTGAATGAAACTAAAAATTTAGGCTTTTGAACTTCTTGATTGCTTCACATAGTAACTGAATATTGTTTAGTTGTGATTCAGTCAGAACCAGGAAGTTTTAGAAGCTATTCGGTAGATAACTGGAACTACATTAACAGAATTGTCACAAAACAGAACAGATTGTCACAAAATTCTTATAAGACTAAAGAGAATAAGACATACTGTACAACAACATTTAAAATTTGACAACTAAACAATAGTAAATTAAACCTTAATAAATTCAGAAGTTTCATAAATATCATAAATTTGGAATAGTCAGTGGGGCACAGTATGTTTTTAGACTGACCTGAGTTTATAAAATAATTCTTTTGGAATTATGGGGAAACATTCAGTCAAGTCTATTTTGACCCTTGCAAACTTTTGGAAATCATTTAAACTTTAGAGAACTGGTTCATGATTTGAAGAATGGAAACTCTAGCTACCTCACATATAATTGAATCTGGAATATTTACACATTTAAATGCCTAACTCTAGGTAAACATTTATCCTTTTGGGAGAGGGCCAGGTGGCAGGACCTCATGGCAAAATAACAATGTGAAGTCCCGGATATCTGACTGCACTGCCAGTGCCACCCAGTCTTAAAAAGACTGCTGGATCATCATCATCATCCTCAGCCAATATTTACTAAGCTTTTTATGACAGCAGTGGCATTAGAAAGTTTATAGAAATCAAAACTAGCTTAAAGATTTCAGTTTATTAGATCTTGTACTGTATGTTTAACATTTATTGTTTTTATAATTAATGAATCAGAATGTTCCTGAACAAAGGTCTTCAATTATTAGCTATTATTTTCATTTGCCAAGAATTTTTAACTAGTTTAGATTCAACAAAAACTTTAATTCATTTATTAATGTATATGTGTCATACAGAGAAAAACATTCATAATTAAAATATACTAAATAAACCTAAGTACATTGAGTGAAATTTATTGAAATATGAAGGAATTTTCTCCTCTCATTATCATTTTTTGACTATAGCCATGTTCACAGGATTGAATTATTTTAAAAAGGCATCCTCTTCATTTCTATCCAGTCATAGGACCCTTCTTCTATATCAAGTGAAAGAAGAATGTTAATAGTTCTTTTAAAGTTGGTAACTTTTTTTAACATTTTATTTTACTTTTAAAAAGTACTTGAACTTTTTAACATTTTTAGCATTTTATTTTACTTTTGAAAAGTGCCATGAAAAATACCTTCAAAAACAGAAATATTTGGCAAGCATAAAATGTAAGTGAAGTTATCATTTGTATGTATATTTTTCATAATACAGGTGAATAAAATCTACTTTGGAATTTAATTCCCTTATGAATTCTGCCTTTTGTAAAGCACAACACTAATAAAATCTATTTTAAAAAATGAACTACATTGTCATAAATATATGTATACCAAAACATAGATCAGTTTTTCATTATGAATTCTAAGCATTAAGCTTAATTTGTGCAAGATGCCACACATGAGTCTTTTCAAAACTTACAAACCCACTGATGTAATATACAAAAGTAATACATGTACATAACATTTTTTAAAATTCAAACACTTATTAGGTTATAAAATAAAAGTTAAAATGTCCCCTTCTCTAACTTACCATGCATATAAATCTGACTGCTAGACTCAGACTCACTTCCCAGACAACCTGCTGTTAAGTATCACAATGTTTATGTATATATATTTTTATATAAATACATACTCATTCACTGTCATTAGAAAAATGCAACTCAAAACCACAGTCAGATACCATCTCATGCCAGTTAGAATGGTGATCATTAAAAAGTCAGGAAACAACAGATGCTGGTGAGGCTGAGGAGAAATAGGAATGCTTTTACACTGTTGGTGGGAGTGTAAATTAGTTCAACCATTGTGGAAGATAGTGTGGCAATTCCTAAAGGACCTAAAACCAGAAATACCATTTGACCCAGCAATCCCATTATGGGGTATATACCCAAATGATTATAAATCCTTCTACTATAAAAACATATGAACATGTGTGTTTATTGCACACTATGTACAATAGCAAAGACCTGAGACAAACCCAAATGTCCATCAATAATAGCCTGGATAAAGAAAATGGAACATATACACCATGGAATACTATGCAGCCCTATAAAGAAGAATGAGTTCGGGGCTAGGCATGGTGCTTCATGCCTGTAATCCCAGCACTTCGAGAGGCCGAGGTGGGTGGGTCACCTGAGGTAAGGAGACCAGTCTGACCAACATTGTGAAACCCCATCTCTACTACAAATACAAAAATTAGCAGGACGTGGTGGCAGGCATCTGTAATCCCAGCTACTTGGGAGGCTGAGGCAGGAGAATCGCATGAACCTGAGAGGCAGAGGTTGCAGTAAGCCAAGATCTTGCCACTGCACTCAAGCCTTGGCAACAGATAGAGACTTGGTCTTAAAACAACAAAAAAAGAATGAGTTCATATCCTCTGCAGGGACATGGATGAAGCAGGAAACCATCATTCTCAGCAAACTGACACAGGAACAGAAAACCAAATACCACACGTTCTCACTTTAAGTGGAAGTTGTACAATGGGAACACATGGACACAGAGAGGGGGACATTACACACTGGGACCTGTTGGGGGTTGGGGAGTAATGGGAGGGATAGCATTAGGAGAAATACCTAATGTAGATGATGGGCTGATGGGTGCAGCAAACCACCATGGCACATATATGCCTATGTAATAAACTGGCACATTCTGCACATGTATCCCAGAACTTAAAGTACACTTTTTAAAAAAAGTTAGCCAGGCATAGTCGCATGTATCTGTAGTCCTAGCTGCTCAGGAGGCTGAGGTAGGAGGATCACTTGAGCAAGGGAGTTTAAGGCTGCAGTGAGCTATGATTGCGCCACTGCATTCCAGCCAAGGCAACAGAGAGAGACCTTGACTCAAAAATAAAAACTTTTTTTTTAAAATATGTGCTAAAGCAAAACAGTTTTATAAGGAAATGTATGTGCTCATGCAGTCAGTACAGTTCTTTTTTTTTTTTTTTTTTGGAGACGGAGTTTTGCTCTTGTTGCCCAGGCTGGAGTGCAATGGCGCATTCTTGGCTCACCGCAACCTCCGTCTCCTGGAGGATATTGCACTTAAAATAAAAACTTTTAAGTGCAACATCAACCCTTCACTGGTTTTCCAGTGGGATGGCTTGCCCTGAGATTTTCAGACTTGTCAGGTCCCACAATTGTTTGAGCCAACTTCTTAAAACCAATCTCTTACCCTATTTATACACAGTCTATTGGTTCTCTTTCTCTGAAGAACCCTGAATAATAAACATCTCATACTATAATCCTAAGGGTCCCAAATTGCCAGATCTCCTAGATCTCATTTTGGCAATGAATTTAATATTTTTTTTCCCAATGACATGCAGATAAAACAAAGCATTTTCCAAACCATGGAAAATATTTTAATTTATTTTTTCACTCTAAGAAATAATGCTGCAATGCACAATGGATAATGATACTGTTTCCTAGTTTTTTTTTTTTAATTCTAAATTTTAAGAAAGATAAAATCCAAAAAAATGTTTCTGATGATAGTTTTCAAATATGTTAAGAAATTCTGTTGGTAGATGATATATTTGCTTTATTTTATGGAGACCCTATTTTTGACCCACATTCCTGTAAATGACTAACCTACATGCTAGATTAGGTTCATGTCATCTCAAATCATTCATTCATTCACATATGTATCAATGAGTTCTTATTATAGGCGTTGCACACACACACAAAATTGTGCAGGAGACACTTTGAATCTGAAGAAACTTTAAATCTAGTGTTAAATTTTATTCTTCATTCACTTGTTGACATATATTTACTGAAGTGCTGCTATACATAAAGAACAGAAGCACTAGTAGGGGAATTAAGATACATATTCATAGAACTATTGGATAAGAGAGCATGAGGTATGTATTGTGAGAGAGCACTGTGAATAACTATGGTAGGAATTTTACATAGTGAGATCACTTATAATGGGCAAGATTAGAAAAGGATTAATAGAATAGTTGTTATTTAAATTATGATGTGAAGCCTCAATAAAAATGGGATAGGCAGAGATGGAGTACTCCTGGAGGAAAAGATGACATATGAGAAAGCACTGAAATGGGAAACTGTTGGGTATGTCCATGAAATACTGAACAATATAGTTTGGAAATGCACATAATAGTCAAATCAGTGTAACAAATATTTGTTGAGCGCTTACTATGTGTGAAGCAGTATACCAGTGACACAACTATGAAGGAAACTGGGAAGCAAAAAGATGATTAGTGAAATATTAAATTAGAAACAGAGATGGCAGCAATATCAAGAAAGTTCATGAATGTTACATTAAAGAGTTTGGACTTTATTAATATATGTAATGTGGTATTGTTAAATACTGTTGACGGCTGAATTAAAGGGTGAAAATAAAGTTTCAGGATTCTTAAGAGAAGTAAAGATGGAAGACAAGTAAATAAAGTGGCCAGAAAAGCTTGGGCATGAAATTATTCAGCTGTGGTTCAAGTAGGAAAAAGGTAAAAGTGACAATGATTGCAAGGAAACATCTAGTAAAATTTGTTTATAAGTTAAATTTAAGAAAGGTATGAATCAAAGATTACCTATGTAGGAGGCAACTGGCATCTCTGGATGTATAATAATAGTGATTCTGATTGCCAAGACCAAGGGAAACACTGCACTTTTTAAATCTAACAAAATATAAAATTATATTTTTCTCAAGCTAATAGAAACAATGTTCAGAAACATCAAATTCCAGGACCTATAATTAGCAAACCTATTCTAATACAAACTCTGGGTCCTTTGCTAGGCACAAACATTAAGTGACAAAATATTTTGTTAAATGCTCTTAAAAGCAGGTTGAGTCACTTTGTAAAATAACAATTAGCAGTTGAGAGCTAAACATGTTGAAATTTAGTTTTGTTCTTACAACCTACTGTGTTGAATAAGGCACAGAAAATTGTGAAAACTGATAATGCAAAAAAAATGTCTTGCTGGATAGAAATCTATAGAAGATATAAATTTACTTTAGTAGCAATAGCCTCTTTACTAATGTAATTGTCTTAGGTCTCAAAAAAGCAAAAATTTGTAAGTGGTTTTATAAATTACATTTATTAATGTATTTCCTTTGCACAGTACTTTGTAATTTTCAAAAACATTAAAATATACCATATCATTGATTTTCATATTAAGCAGGTGAGATATTATTGCTGTTTATAGGTTAGGCAATCGACATTCAGAAGTTAAGTAACTTAGTAAATATCATATTCTATAAGTTGAGAGGAAGAAGAGATGAATGCTTAATAAATATAGTCCAAAATGTATACTATAAAAAACTGTTTTGTTTGTTTTGCATTCCAGAGCCACCAATACATATATATAGTGACTCGAATAGTGAAGCCACCTGTGCATTTTTAAATTTAAAGGCCCTGAAAATAGATACAACTTAATGGCATACACAGAATTTTTGACTCGAAATGTTACTAAATAAAAATTTAATCTATCCCATATAAAGGGGTAACAAATTTCACAAAATGTCAGAAGTAGGAAAAGCTTCTCACATCAAAATTAAAGAAACTGAAACCTAGAAAAGATGGAACTTTTCTAAAGTAATAAAAAAAATCTGATTAATGCCAAAGATGGAAATGTAATTCAAGTTTTCTTGTGTTCTTTTTAATCACAGCTTTTACAGAATGGTATCATAATGTGGCTCCATAGACAGTTAATCATTAGGGAATAGAGATGTGACAAAAATTTTATGTCACTGGGTAGGCCAATTGACACCACTGACTAGAATATACAACTAATGAGGTCAGGATCAAGTGTTCAACCCCACTCTTGATGAGGATTTGCAATGAGAAAAATACTGCTTCATGGCTATAGTTTGCATGCTATAATCAGTGACTGTCTTACCAACTCATAGTTCTGACCAAGAAAGCATATGGTTCAATAAAAAACTATCACTACCATTAAAAAAAAAAAAACCAGAAACAAAACACAGATTCTAGTGACAGTAGTATTTCTAGTTGTTAAGGATAGTAGACACACAGATGAAAAAAAGCATATAAAAAGAAAAGGACCCATACTGAATAAAATATACTAATGTAGAAAAAAAATAAAGAATTTCACTTTCTTTTTGAGTATATTTCATCTGGCCTCTATCTTTATGGTTTCTATGACTTTTAAATGTATACCACAAACCCAGTAAGTAGGGTTCATGTTTAGCCCACTTTTCACTATGTCAAACCCATAAGTATTTCATATAATCATTGCCAAAAAATACTAGTACAATCATAGGAAACAAAAAATGTTTTTGTTCTAAAATGTGAAGTTTACCATATTCTGAATGGCATTACAAATTCACACATGGAATCACACAAAATACAACAAAAATTTAAAACACATTGACTGCTATTAATTATAATATGTATAATAAATCCTATACTACTGGCACCAAACAACAAGATCTAATTCTTGTCTAAATACTTTAATCTACACTTTCTTTAAGTGAAAGAAAATATAAGGAAGCACTATAAAATCAGCAAACATTGAAATCAGCATTCCCTTGATTAGAAAAGAGTTTGTTATTATTATGCCTCCTGACTTAGGAATGCAGCACTACAGGTTTACAACAACAGGAAAAAAATCATTACTAAATACAAATCTAATCCCTACAAGTTTAAGATTCTTTCTTGATGAAACTGTCTAGATTTAGATTAATGAAGCTGTTGCAAATAATTTTAGCATTTGCTATGGCAATAAAGAGGTACTAATACTTTACTAATAGCACTTTCAAAATATGTGCAATTTATTTTAAATCTTGTTATTGTTATTCCTCTCCAGCTATCTTATCTGCTTTAATGCAAAAGAGCTATTAGTTACAGTGTAAGTTTAATATCTCTACCCTCCCATCTTACTGGTCACTGCTCCTAGCTGCCAAAAGAAACAAAAGGCCAACTTTCATTTTCTTAGCACTCAAAATATTCTAAAACTCAAAGGAAACAAACAGAATAAAGAAACTCAGAAACCTGTATTTCCATATTTCCATTTTCCTTATTTCTATATAAAGGAATGGAATTATTTTACCAGCAGAAGCTTTTATACTAAACCAGAAAAGAAATGATTTTTTTTTAAAGGCCACTATCACTAGTTAATAAAGAAAAAAAAAAAACTGGGGAGACAGAGTCTCACTCTGTTGCCCAGGCTGGAGTATGGCGGTGTGATCTCCACCTATGGCAACCTCTGCCTCTTGGGCTCAAATGATCCTCTCACCTCAGCCTACTGAGTAACTGGGATTACAGGTACATGCCACCATGTGCTGCTAATTTTTGTAATTTTTGTAGAGATGGGGTTTGGTTGTGTTGCCCAGGCTGGTCTTGAATTCCTGGACTCAAGTGATTCACTGGGCTCCCAAAGCACTGGGATTACAGGTTTGAGCCACCACGTCTAGCCGCTAACTAGTAAAATTAAAGGAAACGTAGAATGAAAGTCATCATCATATTTTAATCTGCCCCTAAAACGAAGAACTGATCATACATCATCCTTCGCTGTTTTGGCTGCTGGAGAGTTGACAGTCAGACTTCAAAGTTTTCTCTTTTGCTGCTTCACAGTATATACAGGCAGGCTGTATTCTGACTCGCTCCTGGCTCTAGCTACCTATGCTAACCCTATATTTTTCTGGCCTTATTTTTTTTCTTAAGTATTGGTAAATAACTTTCTCTAATATGACAATATACATGTATAAATATATATGCAAATGTAAGCTGACTTGGATAGCTGAAAGTATTGCTTGTCAAACATAATCCATTATCTATTAGTTTTATCCATCTATTTAATCTATCCGAAAATTACAGAATTCGTTTTAGGTTCCTTCACATAAAATAGAACCTTTTCATTTCCTCTATAACACAGGAAAATTAGTAGGAAAACCCAGTATCTCTATGAATTAGCTGTGTTTCACAAATAGATTTCTAAGCACCATTTATTAGGTGTGTAAGAAATACTATTTACTTTCATTTAAATCAAATTAAAGTAGACATTAAGCTTTCAGGAAACAAGCTTGTTTTATTGGTAATTTACTCTCCCTTCTTAGAGCTGTACATTCCAGGAATCAACCTGATTCCATTTAAAATAAATTGCTGTATATCCTTACAGAATGTTCTCTGTAGCTTTAAAAAATGTGTGGTGAAATAACAACATAAAATTTACTATTTTAACCATTTTAACTGTACAGCTTAGTGGCAGTAAGTCCACTGACAATACTGTACAATTATCACCATTATGCATTTCCACAACTTTACATCATCCCAAATAGAAACTGTGTGCATCATATAGCTCCTCACACTTAAAACTCCCTATTCCCCTTTCTCCAACTCCTGGTAACCTCTATTTTTTCTGTCTCTATGAATTTTAAGTATTTCATACCAGTGAAATCATATAATCTTTGTCTTTCTTGTCTGGTTTATTTCACTTAGCATAATGTTTTTAGGGTTGTCCATGTTGCAGCATGTATCAGAATTTCATTTCCTTTTGAATAATGACTAGTTGGATAATATTCCATTCTCTGTATATACCATATTTTGTTTACTTATTCATCTGCTGATGGACACTTGGGTGGTTTCCACCTTTTGGTTAATGTGAAAAATGCTTTCATGAATATTGGTGTGCAGTATCTGTTTGTCTTACTTTCAATTCTTTTGGGTATATATCTAGGAGTGGACTTGCTAGGTCATATGGAAATTCCATGTTTGACCTTTGATGAACCACCAAGTTTTCTGCCATTGTGACTGCATCATTTTACATTCCCATCAGCGATGCAAGAAAGTTCTCTGTAGCTTTTTTGTTTTAGGAGAAACATGGATCTCCCTGGAAGATGCAACTTCCCTTAAATTTCTGAGTGGATACAAAACATTCTTCCATGTATTGCACATTGTGCAGGTTTCCTCTTTTGAAATGTCTAGTGATGTGCCACTCTTCATTCAATATGTAGGATTTACCTATTATTGGGTCATGCTGAGAACTGAGTGCTTCACTTTATTTAAGCATTTCACTTACATAGTAACATTCCACTTTCTGACTTCAATTTCCTGTCTTTTCAGCTCTTGAATTATATATATGCTATTTTTTTTAATTGTGCTTTAGGTTCTAGGGTACATATGCAGATAATGAAGGATTGTTGCATAGGTACCTATGCAGCAATGTGGTTTGCTCCCTTCATCCCCGTGTCACCTATATCTGGCATTTCCTCCCATGTTATCCCTCCCCAACTTCCCCACCTCCTGCTGTCCCTCCCCTAGAGCCCTCCCAACGGACCCCAGTGTGATGCTCCTCTCCCTGTGACCATGTGTTCTCAATGTTCAACACCCACCTATGAGTGAGAACATGCGGTGTTTGATTTTCTGTTCTTGTGTCAGTTTGCTGAGAATGATGGTTTCCAGATTCATCCATGTCCCTACAAAGGACATGAACTCACCATTTTTTATGGCTACATGGTATTCCATGGCGTATATGTGCCGCATTATCCTTGTCTAGTCTATTGTCAATGAGCATTTGGGTTGGTTCCAGGTCTTTGCTATTGTAAACAGTGCCTCAATGAACAGATCTGTGTATGTGTCTTTATAATAGAACGATTTATAATCCTTTGGGTATATATCCAGTAATGGGATTGCTGGGTAAAATGCAATTTCTGCTTCCAGGTCCTTGAGGAATCACCACACTGTCTTCTACAATTGATTAATTAATTTACACTCCCACCTACAGTGTAAAAGTGTTCCTTTTTCTCCACATCCTCTCAAAATCTGGATACACAGCATCTGTTGTCTCCAGATTTTTTAATGATCGCCATTCTAACTGGAGTAAGATGGTATGAAAATGTGGTTTTGATTTGCATTTCTCTAATGACCAGTGATGATGATGTTATTTTAGCTCTGAAAAGTTTGTCATTATCCACCTCTGAAGCCTGTTTCTGTCTATTCATCAGACTCATTCTCCATCCAGCTTTATTCCCTTGCTGGTGAGGAGTTGTGATCCCTTGGAGGACAGGCATTCTGGTTTTGGGTGTTTTCATCCTTGTTGTGCTGGTTTCTTCCCATCTTCATGGATTTATCTACCTGTGGTCTTCGTAGTTGATGACTTTCAGATGGGGTCTCTGAGTGGACATCCTTTTTTTGATGTCCAGGCTATATCTTTCTGTTTTTTAGTTTTCCTTCTAACAGTCAGGCCCCTCCACTGCAGGACTGCTGGAGGTCTACTCCTGACCCTGCTTGCCTGGGGATCACCCATGGCAGCTGCAGAACAGTAAGGGTTGCTGCCAGTTTCTTCTTCTGTTATCTTCATCCCAAAAGGGTACCAGATGTCAGCCTGAGCTCTCCATTATGAGATATCTCTTTGGATACATGGGGTTTGGGGAGGAGCTTGAGGAGACAGTTTGTCTCTTATAGGAGCTCAAGTGCTATGCTGGGAGCTCCATTGTTCTGTTCAGAGGTACTGGGCAGGTATGTTTAAGTCTGCTGCAGCAGAACTCATAACCTCCTCTTTTCCCAGATGCTCTGTCCTGGGAAGGTGGGGCTTTATTTATAAGTTCCTGATGTGCTGCTTCCTTTTTTCAGAGATGCCCTGCCCAGCAAGCAGGTAGTCTAATCACAGTCTGCCAGCAGAGGCATTGCTGAGCTGCCATAGTCTCTGCCCAGCTGCTGTGTAAACTTCCTTGTGGTTTTGTTTACAGAGGTACAGTTAGAACTGCCTCAGTAATGGCAGTCTGCCTCGGTAATAGTAGACTGCCTCGGTAATGGCAGTCTACTAGGCAGATTGCCTTGGTAATGGCTGATTGCTTCTGTAATGGCAGACTGCCCCTGAAATGGCAGATGCCCTTCCCCTGACTGAGCGGAACCATCTTGGGTCCAGCTACACTTGTTGCAAAACTCTCAGTCCAGAGTGTTTCAGATTGTTGGTCTTTTTGTGGGTGGGACTCACCAAGCCAGATCACCTGGCTTCCTGTTTCAGCCCCCTCTTTTTCAGTTGAATGGGCGGCTCTGTCTCCTAGGCATTCCAGGCACCAATTGAAATGGCAGCCCAGATTTGTGTGTTTTTTTTTTTAGGAAACCCTTGGAGCTGGCTGAAATAGCTGTGCTGGAAACTCACTGCACTTTTCAGCCTGGGAATCTCCTGGTCTGCAAGCAGTAAAAACTTGTTTGGAAATGCGGTAATCACTCACCCTCTGTGTTGTTCTTACTGGGAACTGCACTCCAGAACTATTCCTATTCAGTCATCTTGGATCTCCCACTTCCCCCCCCATTTTTTTTTTTTTTGAGAAAAAATTTCACTGTTGTTGCCCAGTCTGGAGTGCAATGACACAATCTTGACTCACTGCAACCTCTGCCTCCCAGGTTCAAGCAATTTTCTGCCTCAGTCTCCTAAGTCACTGGAATTACAGGTGCCCCTTGCCACGCCTGGCTAATTTTTTCTATTTTTAGTAGAAATGGTGTTTCGTCATGTTGGCCAGGCTGGTTTTGAACTCCTGACCTCAGGTGACTCACCCCTCTTGGTCTCCCAAAGTGCTAGTATTACAGGCATGAGCCACCGTGCCCAGCCTATATATATATTTTTTGAGACAGGGTCTCACTTTGTCACCCAGGCTGTAGACAAATTTTCTTATTCTCACTACATTTACTCTATGATCTCTTCAAGATCTATTGTTTCTTGATTCCTCCTTTTTTCTCTGATATAGGTCCCTTTAACTTTTCTTCCTAACATATTTAGCTTAGACTATCATTCATCATCTTAACAACTCTTTTTTTAGTACCCTCGACTTCTCTGCTCATTTTTTTTTTTTGCCCTGTAAATTTGTAATACTAAATCATTGCAATTATTTGCCTTCGGTGTTTCTGTATAGGGAGAGTTGAATGTATTAAATTACACAACTGTATAAATGATTACTCATATAAATGTATGGCATTCATTACAGCCAACTGAGTCCTCCAGATTGCTTGACTTTGTTCTCTTCCTCACCCTCTTCAGTTCTTTCTTCCATTTCCTTTAATATCTAATCTCTGTCATTCCTTTCAAAGTATTCTGCCCTCTCATGTTCAGAAGCCCACACTGACCCCTACTTTACGGAAAACAAAACAAAAACAAACAAACAAACATTGAATTGTTCTTACCTCCTTTACTCCTGTCTCTGATTACAATCTGTCTAGCTTCCTGTCCAAGGTGAACTTTTCTACAGATACCCTAAATCCTATCTCTTCCTACCTCCTCTTAGATCCTGCTCTATAACAATTCTTTCTATTGGCTTCTTAAATTAGCCATAAATATACTCAAGTATTTTCTATTTTTCAGTAACAAAAAATCCTTACCTACATTTCATCTCTTCTCAATTATCATTACCAGTTTTCTTATTCAAGTTTCTTCAAGGATTACTCTATTGTCCAAATTGCTATGCTTCTTTACTTCCTAATTATTCTTTAATTCACAGAAAACTGACATCTATATCTAATACGTCATTGAATAAACTCCTCTTGTGGAAGTCACGAATCGCCACTGAATTTCTAATATAAGGATACCTTTGGTCCTTATCATAGTTAAACACTTAGTAACATTTGACGTTTTTTCCTTTGGGAAATCTTTGATTTCAGTGATATATTTTTTGGTTCTATTCCTACACCTCACTGGCCTTTTATTTTAAAAAGAAATATGTCTAACACTGGTTGATCAATAACAATAAACCAAATACTGTGCTAAGAGCTGAACATACTTAAAACAACCCTATATATAGGTACTATTATTTTCATTTTAAAGAAAAGAAAGGGACTTGGTGAGGTTCATTTATACTCAGCCACACATGGCATGGTTAACTGCAAATCCAAGTGGCTTTATTACATCAGAATTTTTTTTTAAAGTAGCAGTGGCCGGGCGCAGTGGCTCATGCC
This sequence comes from Callithrix jacchus, assembly GCF_049354715.1. Lineage (NCBI taxonomy): Eukaryota > Metazoa > Chordata > Mammalia > Primates > Cebidae > Callithrix > Callithrix jacchus. The sequence goes on along the minus strand of NC_133509.1, from coordinate 72,089,223 downwards.
TGTAATCCCAGCACTTTGGGAGGCTGAGGCAGGTGGATCACGAGGTCAACAGATCGAGACCACCCTGGTCAACATGGTGAAACCCCGTCTCTACTAAAAATACAAAAAATTAGCTGGGCATGGTGGCATGTGCCTGTAACCGCAGCTACTCAGGAGGCTGAGGCAGGAGAATTGCCTGAACCCAGGAGGTGGAGGTTGCAGTGAGCTGAGATCGTGTCATTGCACTCCAGCTTGGGTAACAAGAGCGAAGCTCTGTCTCAAAAAAAAAAAAAAAAATCCTCCCATTAATAGAGTGAATCGATTACTTATCACATTGTAACATCCATGATCAGGGCACAAATTACATGGTAGTCATGTCTTAATAATGAGTTTAATATATGCCTCTTTATTACTTTACCAAGAAAAGACCCTAATTTAATGCAGCTAACTGAAAGGTGCATGTAGAACATCAGCTCTCAAACTTGGCTGCACACGGGAATTTCTAGAGCTTTAAAAAACACACTGATATCTGAGCCCTACCCCTTGAGATTCTGATGTAATCAGCATGGGGTGGGCTAGGCATCAGAATTTTTAGAGGCTATCAGGTATTCTAATGGCAGCTACAGTTGAGAATCATGGTATAAAAGACAGAGGAACGAGTGTAATATTCATTTTGTAGTCCAAAATAAAGTAGGTTGGTAGCATGTATTCATTCACCGTCAGGGTTTTGCTCACCTGTATGCCCATTTATAGGCACTAATTCTAATTGCAAAAGCAAATGATTCCAACAGTCAGTCACCAACCAAACATACTTGATGTTTGCTAACTGCATTAGTTTCCAAGGGCTGCCCGTAACAAAGTACCACAAACTGGGTGGCTCTAAACACCAAGTATTAAATGTCACACAGTTCTGGAAACTATAGAAGTCTGGAATCAGGTGTCAGCTGGGCTATGTTCTTACTGACAACTGCAAAGCAGAGTCCTTGCTTGCCTCTTATAGTATTTGTTGTTTGCCAGCAATTGTTGGCATTCTTGGCTTGTAGATACATGGCAATCTTCTCCCTGTGTGTCTTCAGATTGTATTCCCTCTGGGTATGTCTCTTTCTATATCCAAAATTTGCCCCTTTTTATGGGGACCCCAGCAGTAGTAGATAGAGTCCACCCTAATGACTTTATTTAAACTTGATTACCTCTGTACAAACCGTATTTCAAAATAAAATCACATTCTGAAATAGCAAGGATTAGGACATCAGTATAGTCACTTTTGGGGGGCAGAATTCAACCTATAACAATAGTCAACTACTGCAGATGTTAGTAACATTGCTTTAAAACACTAGTGTTTAACTTGGGGATGAGAAAAAATTACATCTTTATTTTCACCAACTCTCATACTGTTTCACCAACTACAGTATTTCCTACAATTATAAACATGAGCAAAAAAATCACAGTAGTAGTATCACTGGTTCTTGAGGGTTTGCACCCATAGAAATCACTGGTATTTATGTCACATTTCAGCATTTGCGGATATCCAAAAATATCACTTACAATCATCACTGGCTTGAGATTAAAATTGTTAATGGACTTGCTGCTAGATCTAGTTATTTTATGCATTAATAATGATGCAGGCATATCATGATGTATCATAACATAATATTTTCATAATTGTATTTCAGTAAAACTTATTTTGCTTTAATTACATTTTATGCATTTTAACATTATTCTGAGGAATGGTCCTGATTAAAACAAAAATTACCCAAATTAAGACAAAAATCTTTCAATACCTTAACAGGACCCTTAGTGAATTTCTATATTACAGAATTAAGGATTTTTTTAAATTTAGTAATCAAAGAATATACATGGCATTGTGCATCAGTGTGCTTTTTCAATTTTTTTTACCATGATCCACTGTAAGAATTTATGTTTTACACATAAGCCAATACACAATATTTTCTCTTTCCCACACACAAACCTGAAACAAAAGTTTACATTTACTATACATAAGAGATGCATTCTGACATTTCTATTCTATTGATTTTCATTAAAAAATACCTACCTTATTAATTTATATTAAAAATACCTACCTTATAATTTATATTAATTATATATATTTTATATTTATATGTATAAATATAAACATATTTATATTTACAATTGTTTTAGAGGTGGAATTTAGATGGAAAAACAGCTCAACAGCTAACCAGGCTTCATTTAGATAACCGGTAATGGATTATATAAATTTCATAATTATGATGAGAGTGTAAATTTAAACTTTACCAAATATAGGAAGAAAAGAGGTAGAACAATAAATATTATGAGGCTGAATCATTTTTTATTATAAAAATGCTTTAAGTGCAGAATATTTAATTTCATTGAGGTATTTCCTCATTTGCTATTGTAAAATCAGGTAGAAACATTTCCCAAACTAACAATATTTACTTAACCCCAGGCTAAAAAGAATTTTACCTGTAGTAAACTCGAAGGGTCTGGATTTCCTCTTCCAGTTTTTTGTACTGTTGAACTGCAGTTTCTCTGGCTTCTTGCATAGATAACAACTTTGCCTGCAAGTAATTAATATTTTAAGAAATCCAGTATTCATTTTGGTATGATAAAATACAATACCACAGTAAGAACAGTAGTCTTAAATTACTAACAGTTAAAAAAAACTTACGAATGTTTTTAGTAGTGTCTCATAAGTTACCATAAAATAGTCTAAATGCATTAATAATACAAACACTAAAAATATGAACACACTAAATTTGGTAACTTTGCTCATTACTAAACTTCAACCTTATTTATCTGTATCATCAGATATATGCCCTTCTGCAATGTTTAACTTTATACACAGAATTCAGAATGTGGAACATGGGTTTCAGAGCAATATCTACAGTAGAGATAAGTACAATGGGTATTTCACTTACAGATTTAATGTGGCTCCACTGCCTGATCATACTAGATTTTCTTTTAACTTTATTAATAGTAAAACTCAGAAAATTCTAAATATGTTGTCAAGTTATCTTTGATATTTAATGTGAAAAAATACACCAGACTACAAACTGATTCTTACAGATATGATTTAACCTTTTCAATTCCTTTTCTGTGGGGGAAAAAAATTCCCAAAGGGGAGAATGGCAGCAACCCTGAATGCTAGCAATGTTTTATTAGAGGGGTGTAACTGTTCCTTCCTGCTATAATTTTTGAGTTTTAAAGAATGGGTAATCACTTTTTTCAATGAGGTAGTAATTTAAAAAGAATTTGCCACCCTCCCACCATCATTCCCATTGGATTTTAAACAACACCAAAAACAGTTTTCAATATAACTTTGAAAATGTGGCACTGGTAAGTCAGGCATTAGTATTGCTTATTAAAGTTAAATTTGCATAAAATGATTATTTTTCACTTTGCTTTAAATTGCATTTGAAAGGTAACACAAACTGCTGTCACAAACCTCACAAACTAGGACACCCTCGTTAATTAAAAAGTAATAGAAAGTCTGAAGTCACAGGTTCAGAATTTTGGTGAATTCATATAATTTCATTGGAATTATTTTTTTGGTTAAGAATGAAGTCATAAAAAACTTGTGAAATCCTGATTATAGAAAATTAGTCAATGAAATAAAAGTGAACATTACACAATGCCACTTTTCTATTTTAGTAATAGAGAATTTTAAAAACATGTAGCAATTTAGACCTTTGCATATAAGTTTTAGCATTAAGATTAATTTGTTCTCTGAACTGGTAAATTCTACCAAATTTTAATTTTATAGTTAAATTTAAGATGTTCAAATGCATTAACATGCCATATTCCATAATTATAGACAAAAAATTCTAAAAAAAATGGAAAAGCATATAAAGTAAAAATAGATGGCTGGTTCTTAATGAAAGCTTTTCCAGTTTTCAGTATACCATAAAATGTGATTAAAATGGTAACTTGGAAGACAAAGATACCCACTGTGACTAATGGCAGGTCAAAAAGAATCACACATATCACATTCAACTTAGAAAACTTCAAACTTCAAACATGCAGTTAAGGAATATCAAATATTGAACAGGTAATGGAGATTTTACTAAATAAATAGGTGCCAGTGCTACATATGTACAAATGCTAAAATATGATGATTGTTTTGAAGTCTTTTACTTGGTACCTGTGCACAGAAACGAAAACCAAAACCAACCAACAAAACACTAATTCTTGTAAAAGAACACTAAGATATAGTTTTTGCATATACATGTTCATAATGAAAATGGGATTGTGATAACTTTAAATTCCCAAGCTTAAGGTGTTATTGAACATTTCATGTTCTCCTCCCACATTTAGTTGACTATGAAAACTTGGTGGTGCTTTATGATAATTCAAGTTCTTAACTCCCAGTATCTAATTTTCTTCCTAGACCCTAGTGACTATGTTTAAAGCTATTATAAACTTTCTGGCTTTACAATATCCTTACTTTATCAGACATATACTTACCTGGCAGCATTTCTTTTTTGGAAAATACCCCTGCCCTATACTACAGTGATCTTGCTCAGTCTTTGTGGCTAGAACGAACTTCATCCCCCATCACCTCAGGTATACAATCCAGGTTGTCTAATTGAAGTATTTAATCCCCTAGCCCCAGAATAAAACCGAGTCCTGACAATGTCACTTTTACTCTTGGATCCACATATGTCTGAAAACAGATCCAGATCCGCTTCCTGGATTTCTAGGGTAGATAAATCTACCCATTCATTGGGAGGTAAGTTGGAGGGGGACTTAGGCTAGTTTGAGTTGGGTATCTGTTGCATGCATTGTTAAAACATTTAGCCAATTTAAATGTGCTATTTACTTCTACAGTATTTCCTTGATTGATATTAATACCACATAATTCTATCATACTATAGGTCAGAAAGAAATTTTGTATCAAAAATACCAAGGAAATTAGCAAACAAGATATATTCCTGTTTTTCTTTCTGGCATCCTATTCCCATATTTCTGGAAATTATTTTTATATTTCATTTATGTGTATACTTGCAAAAATAAACACATGCATCAAACAAAAACTAACAAAACTCAGTGTAAGAGAATATACAATGTAAAGTAAATCTCCCACCTCCCATCCTTAGTACTACAAATCCCTTCTCCTGAGATTACTAGTTACCTGTCTAGTTGTTGTACATCCTTCCAGAGATTGTTCTATACATATATAAGCATATATGGATACTTTAAGTAAATTGTCCCTATTTACAAAATTGATAGCACTTTATACATAGTGTTATAAACCCTGCTTTAATTTTTTTTTAATTGCTATTTTGTTTCACATAAAAAAAAATTCAGCTGGTTACCGTGGCTCCTGCCTATATGGTAGCTTATGCTTCATTTCCCAGGGCTTTGGGAATGTAAGATGGGAGAATACTTGAGCCCAGGAGGTTGAGACCAGCCTGGGCAACGTAGCAAAGTCTCATCTCTACAAAAAATTTTAAAAATTAGCCAGGTGTGTTGGTGCGCACTCAGAAGACTGAGGCAGGAGGATTGCTTGAGCCCAAAAATTCAAGGCTGCAGTGAGCTATGATCACATCACTGCACTCCTGCCTGGTTGACAAAGTGAGACCCTGTCTTTAAAAAAAAAAAAAATCCACTATCCCATTCCACATATCATACTCGTTAGTCACATCCCCTTTCTTCCTTCCAAGCACCAAAGAAAAACACATTTGGGTTCATCATTTTCAAGAATATTTTATACTTTTACTATAGTATAAACATTTTACACAAGTATAACACATTTTATTTTTATAGTCATATTTTAGGCAAAATTTTATCAAAGTAAAACATACATGCAACATAAGTACATGTATGGAGTTTTCAATATCAGATGTATTGAGTCGTAATTTATACAAGGTAAAGATTTACCCATTTTCGGTATATAGTTCTGTAAATTTTGACAAAGTTATCCAGCCTTGACATACAATATTCCTGTTACCCGAAAATGGTCCTTGTGCAACATTGGAATCAATACCCCTCTTTTTACACACAGCCTCTGGCAATCAGTGATGTAATTTTTGTCCCTATAGTTTTGCTTTTTTAAGAATGTCATACAAATGGAATCATACAGTATAGTCTTTTGAGTCTAGTTTCTTTCACTTAAAGAGATTCATCCATATTATTTTATGTATCAGTAGTTTATTCCTTCATATCACTGAGTAGTATTCAATTGCATGAATGTATCACAATCTGTATATCCACTTACCAGTTAGACATTTGGCTGATTTCCAGTTCTTTGACTATTACAAATAAAGCTGCTACAAATATCTACATATAGGTCATTTTTCTAGAAATATAACTTTGTTTCTCCTGGGTAAATACCTAAGAGTGAAACTGCTGAGTCCTGTGGCAAGTGTGTGTTTACACTCTATACATACATAGTTATATACTTTATTAAAAAACTGCCATACTTTCTGCCTAAAATGATATCACTTTAAAGTATCCATACTTAACTACAATCAATGCCACTTGTTGACTTCCTACTCTGAGTTAGAATTCTTTCAAGTGCTTAAAATATATTACTATATTCTCATAACCAACCTATAAGGCAGTTGCTATTATCCCTGTTTTGCAAGATATAAAACATAGGTTCATGGAGCTTAAGTGATTTCTAATTATAACAAGAGCAAGTAACTCATAGAAGTCAAATAGAAATTCAGACGTCTTTGTTCCAAAATACATAGTTTCTTTTTATATCACTGTATACATTATATATAAATTATATAATTAGAGGTGACACAATGGAATCAAATCGTCATGCAGTAACAAAGTTAATGACAATAATGAAAGTTCACAGAATAATCAGAGTATATTTCACTATACCTTACGTGATTGAAAAATGGGTTCGTTAACTGATGTTAGGTTAGACTTATAGTTACCTATCTTGATATCAGTCTTGACCAATGCCATCTAAATAGGACAGCCATTAGTACTGGGACTGTATCAGAAATGAACTACATTGTTTCCTTAGTGTTTAATCTAGTAACTCAGAATGACAAAGAAAAGACTACATTGTTCACATCACTAAGCACTATTCTTAATCAGTATTGGAGAGAAATCACTTTTATCTCTCTTTGAGATCTTGTTATGTTTGGCTTAAACGTGTTTTTAATAGTTATAGTCTGATACAGTTAAGCCTTCTTTTGGTAACTCCAAGACCTTGAATGGAAATTGGTTTTTATCTTAGAACAGAGTCATTTGATGTTATGTGTGATATCTGGTAAATAAAGAAGCATACAGTACAAATTAAACCATAGAAGAAAATAATTTTAGACTAGAAAAGGATCTCAGAGGTAATACGGAACCTTACTTTTATAGAGGAGGAAATTGTCTTTAATACACCATGTTCAGGGAAATGTTTGGAAATTGTCCAAGGTTTCATAGCAGGTTAGAAAGAACGTTGGAACTAACAGGTATCCAGAAAACATTGCTTATTTTACCAAAGAAGACCACATTTCAACATGGTATAATTTAATATGTATGTTAGTTATTTTAATAGAATTATTTTCCAGAGTAACTGTAAATATATATGATTAAGCTAGCACTATTAAACACATCTATATCTAATTAGATATCTTCAAACAATACATCAAGTTACATGATTGCTCAAACAATATGACTATAGAACTACTGAGATTTTAATTTTTAACCTCAAAAGAAGGTTAAGAACCTAGTGAAAAAAAAACATAACTAAATAACTTGTATAAGGAAACTCAAAGTGTTAAAAGCTGTTTTTAAAAGGATAAAAATGACCAGGTTTCAATTAAACCTCCACTTCGGAGGAGGATTCAAGATGGCGCGATAGGAACAACTCAGGATCGCAGTTCTCAGTGAACGCTCGGAGGATGAGTCAAAGCCACATTTCCAGACGAATCTTTGTTGCCCACAGAACAAGGAAAATCCCAGGTGTAAGAGAGACATGGGACGCAGGTGCAGCCATTTGGCTGTCACGGCCGCTTCAGCTGGCCGCAGCGCAGCAGCACTCTGCAACAATCCGCAAAAAACACACTGGCCCAGGTGCCCTGCTAAACCGGCAATCTGAGATTTGGGAGGGCAGATTAGCATATCCATCTGATTAAACGGAACTTGGACAGTGAGCCAGACAAGCAGATTCCTGGGAAGTGGTGTTTGAGCCAGCGCAGTGGCTCGCTGCATGGGAAATCACACAGATCCCGGTGCACTAACAGCGAACGACTGAAACACCTCGGAGAAAGCCAGCCGTTCAACTTAAAAAAAAAAAAGAGAAAGGCGCTCTGAGGCAGGGAGCCAGGCAAGCAGGCTCAGTGGGCTTCAGCCCCACAGGGACAAACAAAATGGCAAATCAAAACGCTCTGGGTGGAGAGTATCACTAAGGGCACTGCTGAACCCAGGACGGTGCAGCTAGGTGAAGGAGGGGCATCCGCCATTACTGAGGCAATCTGCCCCTACTGAGGTACACTCCCATTGCTGACGCAGCCGGCCGTTGCCGAGGCAACCCGCCATAAAAGAGAGACTCCACTGCAGGGCGGAGCCCGTAGCAGCAGGGCGGAGCCCGCGGCTGCAGGGCAGAGCCTGCAGCAACAGGGCAGACCCACCATAAGCAGGGCAGAGCCTCGGCAGGCAAATAGTGACTAGGCTGCCTCCTAGCTGGGCAGGATAGTGCAATGGACACGCATAAAGAAAGCCCCAAATCCCCGAGACAGAGCATGTGAGGAAAAAAAGGGGTTTTAAGAGTTCTGCTGCAGCAGACTTAAACGCAGCAGCCTAACAGCCCTGAATGAACAACAGAGCTCACAGCACAGCACTTGAGCTCCTATAAAGTACAGACTGTCTCCTCCCAGCTCTCTGACCCCTGTATATCCAGAGTACCTCAAAAAGGACTGATCAGACTGACATTAGGTGGGCATCATTCTGGGACAAAGATAGCAGAAGAAGAAACTGGTAGCATACCTCACTGTTCTGCAGCTGCTACAGGTGTACCCCAGAGAAGCAGGGCCTGGAGTGGACCTCAGAAGCTGTACAGCGGAGAAGCTAAACTGGTAGAAGGAAAACCAAGTAACAGAAATACCTCATCATCAACAATCTGGGCATACACTCAGAGACCCAATCGAAAAGTCAGCAACTACTCAGATGACAGGTGGATAAATCCACAAAGATGGGAAGAAACCAGTGCAAAAAGGAGGAAAACACCCCAAACCAGAACACCTCGCCTCCTACAAAAGACCAAAACTCCTCACCAGCAAGGGAACAAAGCTGGACGGAGAATAACTGTGATGAAATGATGGAATCAGACTTCAGAAGGTGGATAATGAGAAACTTCTTTGAGCTAAAAGAACATGTTTTAAATCAATGCAGAGAAACTAAGAACCTTGAAAAAAGATTTGAATAAGATTCGAGGAAATGATAACGAGAATGGATAACTTAGTGAGGAATATGAATGAATTGAAGGAGCTGAAAAACACAAGACAAGAAATTCACAAAGCATGCACAAGTTTCAATAGCCTAATTGACCAGGCAGAAGAAAGGATATCAGAAGTCAAAGATCAACTCAATGAAATAAAATGAGAAACCAAGATTAGAGAAAAAAATGCAAAAAGGAATGAACAAAGTCTCCAAGAAACGTGGGACTATGTGAAGAGACCTAACCTACGTTTGATAGGTGTACCAGAAGGGGATGAAAAGAACGAATCCAAGCTGGAAAATACTCTTCAGGATATTATCCAGGAAAATTTCCACAACCTAGCAAGGCAGGCCAACACTCAAATCCAAGAAATACAGAGAAAACCACAAAGATATTCCGCAAGAAGAGCAACCCCAAGGCACATAATCGTCAGATTCACGAGGGTTGAAATGAAGAAGAAAATACTAAGGACAGCCAGAGACAAAGGTCAGGTCACCCACAAAGGGAAGCCCATCAGACTCACAGCAGATCTCTCGGCAGAAACTCTACAAGCAAGAAGAGAGTGGGGGCCAATATTCAACATCCTCAAAGAAAAGAACTTTCAACCCAGAATTACATATCTAGCCAAACTGAGCTTCATAAGTGAAGGAAAAATAAAATCCTTTGTGAACAAGCAAGTATTCAGAGATTTTGTCACCACCAGGCCTGCTTTACAAGAGCTCCTGAAAGAGGCACTACACATAGAAAGGAACAACCAGTACCAGCCATTCAAAAACACACTAAATGCTAAAGAGCATCAACAAAATGAAGAATCTTCATCAACTAAGGGGCAAAACAGCCAGCTAGCATCAAAATGGCAGTATCAAATTCACACATAACAATATTAACCCTAAATGTAAATTGGCTAAATGCACCAATCAAAAGACACAGACTGGCAAATTGAATAAAAAATCAAAACCCATCAGTGTGCTGTATCCAGGAAACCCATCTCACATGCAAGGATACACAAAGGCTCAAAATAAAGGGATGGAGGAAAATTTACCAAGCAAATAGAGAGCAAAAAAAAAAAAGGCAGGAGTTGCAATTCTCATCTCTGATAACATAGACTTTAAAACAACAAAGATCAAAATAGACAAAGAAGGTCATTACATAATGGTCAAAGGATCGATACAACAAGAAGAGCTAATGATCCTAAATATATATGGACCCAATACAGGAGCACCCAGATATATAAGGCAAGTTCTTAATGACTTACAAAGAGACTTAGACTCCCACACAATAATAGTGGGAGACTTTAACACTCCACTGTCAATATTAGACAGATCAACCAGACAGAAAATTAACAAGGATATCCAGGACTTGAACTCAGACCTGGAACAAGCAAACCTGATAGACATCTACAGACCTCTCCACCCCAAATCCACAGAATATACATTCTTCTCAGCACCACATCACACCTACTCAAAAATTGACCACATAATTGGAAGTAAACCACTCCTCAGCAAATGCAAAACAACTGAAATCATAACAAACAGTCTCTCAGACCATAGTGCAATCAAGTTAGAACTCAGAATTCAGAAACTAACCCAGAATCGCACAGCTTCATGGAAACTGAACAACTGGCTCTTGAATGTTGACTGGATAAACAATGAAATGAAGGCAGAAATAAAGAGGTTCTTCGAAAACAACGAGAACGAAGACACAACATACCAGAATCTCTGGGACACATTTAAAGCAATCTCTAGAGGAAAATATATAGCAATAAGTGCCCATATGAGAAGAGTGGAGACATCCAAAATTGACACCCTATCGTCAAAATTGTAAGAGCTAGAGGAGTAAGATCAAAATAACTCAAAACCTAGCAGAAGACAAGAAATAACTAAGATTAGAGCAGAACTGAAGGAGATAGAGACACAAAAAACCCTTCAAAAAAATCAATAAATCCAAGAGCTGGTATTTTGAAAAGATCAACAAAATAGACAGACCACTAGCCAGACTGATATAAAAGAAAAGAGAGAATAACCAAATAGATGCAATAAAACACGATAAAGGGGAAATCACCACAGAATCCACAGAAATTCAAACCATCATCAGAGAATATTACAAACAACTCTATGCACATAAACCAGTAAACCTGGAAGAAATAGATAAATTCCTGGACTCCAGTGTCCTCCCAAGCCTAAACCAGGAGGAAGCTGAAACTATGAATAGACCAGTAACAAGGGCAGAAGTCAAGGCAGCAATTAAGAGCCTACCACACAAATAAAGCCCATGTCCAGATGGGTTCACAGCAAATTCTACCAGACACACAAAGAGGAACTGGTGCCATTCCTTCTGAAACTATTCAAAATAATCCAAAAAGAGGGAATCCTTCCCAAATCATTTTATGAGACCAACATCATCCTGTTACCAAAACCCAGCAGAGACTCAACAAGAAAAGAAAACTTCAGGTCAATATCCATGATGAACATAGATGCAAAAATCTTCAATAAAATACTGGCAAGCCGATTGCAACTGCACATCAAAAAACTTATCCATCATGATCAAGTAGGATTCATCCCGGGGAGGCAAGGCTGGTTCAACATACGCAAGTTGTTGAACATAATTCACCACATAAACAGAACCAAAAACAAAAACCACATGATTATCTCAACTGACGCAAAGAAAACCTTTGACAAAATTCTACAGCCCTTTATGCTAAAAACCCTCAATAAACTCGGTATCAATGGAATGTATCTCAAAGTAATAAAAGCTATTTATGACAAACCAACAGCCAATATCATACTGAATGGGCAAAAACTGGAAGCATTCCCTTTGAAATCTGGCACTAGACAAGGATGCCCTCTTTCAGCACTCCTATGAAATATAGTACTGGAATTTCTAGCCAGAGCAATCAGGCAAGAAAAAGAAATAAAGGGTATTCAAATAGGAAAGGTGGAAGCCAAATTGTCACTATTTGCAGATGACATGATAGTATACCTAGAAGATCCCATCGCCTCAGCCCAAAAACTCCTGAACTGATGAGCAATTTCAGCAAAGTCTCAGGATATAAAATCACTGTGCAAAAATCACAAGCATTCCTATACACCAATAAAAGACTTAAAGAGAGCCAAATCAAGAACAAACTACCATTCACAATTGCTACAAAAAGAATAAAATACCTAGGAATACAACTCACAAGGAACGTAAGGGACCTCTTCAAGGAAAACTACAAACCACTGCTCAATGAAATAAGGGAGGACACAAACAGATGGAGAAACATTCCATGATCATGGTTAGGAAGAATTAATATCGTGAAAATGGCTATACTGCCCAAAGTAATTTACAGAATCAATGCTATACCCATGAAGCTACCATTGACTTTCTTCACAGAGCTGGAAAAAACCACCATGAACTTCATATGGAACCAAAAGAGAGCCCACATAGCCAAGTCGATTCTAAGCAAAAAAAAAACAGAGCAGAGGGCATCACACTACCAGATTTCAAACTATACTACAAGGCTACAGTAGTCAAAACAGCGTGGTACTAGTATCAAAACAGAGATATAGACCAATGGAACAGAACAGAGGCTTTGGAGGCAACACAACATATCTACAACTATACAATCTTTGATAAACTCGACAAAAACAAGTAATGGGGAAAGGATTCCCTGTTTAATAAATGGTGTTGGGAAAACTGGCTAGCCATGTGCAGAAAGCAGAAACTGGACCCCTTCCTGACACCTTACACTAAAATTAACTCCAGATGGATTAAAGACTTAAACATAAGACCTGGCACCATGAAAATCCTAGAAGAAAATCTAGGCAAAGCCATTCAGGACATAGGAGTAGGCAAGGACTTCATGACCAAAACACCAAAAGCGTTGGCAACAAAACCCAAAATAGACAAATGGGACCTAATCAAACTCCACAGCTTCTGCACGGCAAAAGAAACAGTCACTAGAGTGAATCGGCAACCAACAGAATGGGGAAAAATTTTTGCAGTGTACCTATCTGACAAAGGGCTGATATCCAGAATTTACAAAGAACTCAAACAGATTTACAGGAAAAAAACAAACAAGCCCATTCAAAAATGGGCAAAGGATATGAACAGACACTTTACGAAAGAAGACATATATGAGGCCAACAATCATATGAAAAAATGCTCATCATCACTGGTCATCAGAGAGATGCAAATCAAAACCACATTGAGATACCATCTCACGCCAGTTACAATGGCGATCATTTAAAAATCTGGAGACAACAGATGCTGGAGAGGATGTGGAGAAATAGGAACACATTTACACTGTTGGTGGGAGTGTAAACTAATTCAACCATTGTGGAAGACAGTGTGGCGATTCCTCAAGGCCTTAGAAATAGAAATTCCATTTGACCCAGCAATCCCATTACTGGGTATATATCCAAAAGACTATAAATCGTTCTACTATAAGGACACATGTACACGAATGTTCATTGCAGCACTGTTTACAATAGCAAAGACTGGAATCAACCCAAATGCCCATCAATGATAGACTGGATTGGGAAAATGTGGCACATATACACCATGGAATACTATGCAGCAATCAAAAATGATGAGTTCGTGTCGTTTGTAGGGACATGGATGAATCTGGAGAACATCATTCTCAGCAAACTGACACATGAACAGAAAATGAAATACCACATATTCTCACTCATAGGTGGGTGATGAAAAATGAGAACACATGGACACAGGGAAGGGAATACTGAACACTGGGGTCTATTGGGAATAGGGGAGGGACAGCGGCGGGGGGAGCTGGGAGGGATAGCTTGGGGAGAAATGCCAAATGTGGGTGAAGGGGAGGAAGGCAGCAAAACACACTGCCATGTGTGTACCTACGCAAATGTCTTGCATGTTCTGCACATGTACCCCAAAACCTGAAATGCATTAAAAAAAAGAAAAAAAATAAACCTCCACTTCATAGGAAGGCTTGGATGCTCACCATTGTGTATTACGATAGTATATTGTTATTTAGAGCTGATTCCTTAGAGGTTCTTCTATTGTGTCCTTATGTCCTGTCCTTCTGTTTATCAGACCAGAGATAATGAGGTTCCTCAGTCGAAGTCATACATGTACTGTCGAGTAATATATGAGATAATCTGACATGATGAGAGAGAAGAAAAGAGTTTGTGGAGGAAGCAGAATTCAAAACATTCATAGGCAGAAACTGATTCATGGGCAGTGAGCAGAAGCCATGGAGGAGAGAAAGGCAAGGTAGAGAGATGTATGCCAAAACGACACTGCAGCCATGGTGATTAAGAGAATGTTCTATGGAACCAGAATGGCTAGGGTCACATCGTTTCTTCACCACCTACAAACTGTCCCATATTGGCAAGTTGGCAAATCTTTATGTACCTCAATTTCCTCACCTACCAAATGGGGTAACTATTCCTTATATCTTAGAGGGCTGATGTTAGGAAGAATTAAGTTAAAATCTGTAAAACACAACAGTGTCTGGCACATAGTAAATGCTTTAATAAGTGATGATTAAATAAACAGTAGGGAAACAAAAACTAGCTGGATCACTCAGCATATAAGGAAGCAGGAGATGTGCTGCAAAACAAGTAAAGAAAATAAATAAGACATTTATGCAGCTGACAAACATGAAAAAAAGCTCATCATCACTGGTCATTAGAGAAATCCAAATCAAGACCACAGGCATATATCATCTCTCACCATTTAGATTGGCAATCATTAAAAAGTCAGGAGACAACAGATGCTGGAGAGGAAGTGGAGAAATAGGAACGCTTTTACACTGTTGGTAGGAGTGTAAATTAGCTCAACCATTGTGAAAGACAGTGTGGCAATTACCCAAGGATCCCAAACTAGAAATATTATTTGACCCAGCAATCCCAGCAATCTGGGTATATACCCAAAGGATTATAAAGCATTTAGTTATAAAGATACATGCACATGTATGTTTACTGTGGCAATGTTTACAAGGGCAAAGACTTGGAACCAACCCAAATGCCCATCAATGATAGACTGGATAAAGAAAATAAATATACACCATGGAATACTATGCAGCCATAAAAAAGGATGAGTTCATGTCCTTTGCAGGGATATGGATGAAGCTGGAAACCATCATTTTCAGCAAACTGACACAAGAACAGTAAACCAAACACCACATGTTCACACTCATAAGTGTGTACTGAATAATGAGAACACATGGACACAGGGAGGGGAACATCATACACCGGGGCCTGTTGGGGCACAGGGGTGGTAGGGGAGGGATACTGGGGGTGGAGATTGGGGAGGGCTAACATTAGGAGAAATACCTAATGTAGATGATGGGGGGATGGATGCAGCAAACCACCATGGCATGTGTATACTATGTAACAAACCTGCATGTTCTGCACACATACCCCAGAACTTAAAGTATAATAAATAATTTTTTAAATTGTAAAAAAATAAAATCTAGTGTAAATCTGGCTTCTATGCTGAAAACCTTTCCACATACTAAAAGATGTCCAGTCTCTGAGAAGTCTTGCTATTTATAGTCCTCCTCATGATTCTATCTTCACCAAAAAGTCTTTGTTGACCAAGATAACTTAGGAGAGTTTTCTTGTTCTTTGTCATAGACCACGTAATTTTCCTTCCCAACAAAATTAGTACAGTTACACACAGAATAATAACACTTTGGTCAACAACAAACCACATATATGACTATAGTTCCTTAAAATTATAAGACCATATTTTTACTATACTTTTTCTATGTGTAGGTATGTTTAGATACATAAAGACTTGCTGTTGTCTTACAGCGGTACATGCTGTACAGGTTTGTAGCCTAGGAGCAATAGGCTATACCACATAACCTAGGTGTGTAGTAGGATATACCACCAAGGTTTGTGTAAATACACTCTATCATGCCCATACAATAATGAAATTACCTAAGGATACATCTCCCAAAATGTATCCCCACTGTTAAATGATGCATGACTATATACCAAATGTCATATTTTTTAAGAATCTCCTTTTAATATGTCATAGAATTTTCAATGATCACATGTAAAAACAGAATACATTTTTGAGACTTTATTTTAAGGAATTCATTAAGTTTAATATAAGTTAGATTCTGTTTATCATTAACACAATACCAGCATTTATAATATGTTAAATATGTATAGTGATGTGTGATTTATAAGAATTATACTATATTATCTAATTTGAGATAGTAGGAGCTTGAATACTTACATTGAATGCTATTTCTATCATTTTAGGAGAGAGGAAAATAAGAGTTAGAGAGGTTATTAACTATGTAGATTGTTAATGAGGGGGCAAATCCTGGTCTTCTTTCAAGTCCTAACAATATGGCACTACAGTTATACGTAGACTCAGCAAAATAGGAAAACACGCCAGACACTGTTCTAAGTGTATTATATATTCACATATTATTTTTCAAAAGGTATTGTATAGTAGTTACTATTACTATTTTCATTATATAGATGAGGAAAATGTTACTTCACTTACTTAAATGTCAGCCAGCTAATGAATGGTGGAGCAAGGGTTTGAACTCAGGAATTGTAGCCCATGTCTCTCTTTTTAACTACTATGCTATAAACACTAAACAAAATTTGGTGCTTTAAAATAATCTGTGCTAATTTTTATCAATGAATTATATTACCTAATTTTATTTAAATAAATTGGCATAAGAATTTTTTAAACATAACTCATATAGTTATTTTAAGATGGCATCTAAACCTTTCTTGGAGGCACATATGTAATTTTTGGACATTAGTCCATTTAGTGACAAAAGGCCATCTATGGTATTTCCCTCAGCTTTACAGACCCCTGGCAAAAAAAAAAAAAAACAAAAAAAACAACAACAACAACAACAAAAAAAAAACATAGTATCACAGCTTCTCAGAAATATTAGCAATAGTATATAATTTATTTTTCAGGAATAATGATGGTGAGGACTTCTCTCTACTGCAGTAGAGAAGAAATCCTATTCTTTTTTGGGGCAGATGTGGCACAAATTTCCAAGCATTTATCCATTTACACACATGCAAGTAAGACAGAGAGAAAAGAAATCTCTCTCTACTGGATCTAGCAATGGTTCAGCAAGTGTTTGTTCTGCTTGGCTTTCAAGTGTGTTTTGAAGACACTATTCTCAGTCGACTAGCCTGAGTTCCATTTTGTGCTTGTTTCCTAGTACGGGGCTTAATCTTGAATCCAGACCTGTCTCTGTTTACTTGGATTCAGGTTCTGCCTAAACTTATATCCCCAAAAGTATATATTACTTCAGCTTTTTCAAACACCAAATACTAAGATATGGAAGCATAAACATGTAATTGTGCTTCTATATCAACAAAAACAAAGAAGGAATCTTAAAGCAGCAAAAGATAAATGATTTGTTATTTAAAAATAATTCTCAATAAGATTAACAGTGAACTTCTTCTAAGAAACCATGGAGGCCAGAGGCAGTAAGATGGCATATTCAAAGTGATGAGAGAAAAGGTGCAAAGAGATATTTCACAAGAAAAGATATCTACATGGCTGACAAACATGATACACTAGTTTTCAGGGACATAAGATTTAAATCCTAATATGCTGTCACTTAATCCACAATTGAAGAGGTAAAATTAAAATGATTAATAATAGTAGAATATACTGGCTAAGATGTGAAATGACTAGAAATCTCTTACATTTTGGGTTGGTGTATAAACTAGTATCACGCTTTTAGGAAACGTTTGGACTATTGATAATGAATGGCTTATTATAGAAATATGTCACTAACTAAATTGGGAGAAGTCAACTTGTCTTTTCACATGTATTGTGGGTATTAATAAAGATTATATTATGTTAGATTTGATTTTTAATAAAGTCACTAAAATTATAGGTTAATAATCCTTAATTCACTATACAAAAACCCCAACATTTCTGAAAACAGAAAATAACTTAAAAATTTTTTTTGGTACTGAAATCAACTGACGTTAAACCTGGGAAAACTGATTTAAAGCTATTTATGGTCTTCCTTTATCTCACTTAATGTAAATATTCACATTTTTTGCAGAAATACTGTGTTTGGTTAGTTTTTAACTTATATGTGACTCCCCAGCATTGTTGCAGGGCTTTTAAAAGCCAGTAGCCTTGAGGCGCTATGTTTATAAGATAAAATAGCCTAGCAAAAGCCTTTTAAACTATGGTGTTTTAGGAACTGCCTTATTTCCCAATCCCTCACTCCAACCAGATGTTGTTACTTGATCCTACCTGTGGTCTCATGCCCACATGTATCTGGGAGCAGTTATCCTCAGCATGATAGGAAGAATAATGTCTCCCAAAGAGGTCTACATCCTATTCACCAGAACCTGTGAATGTATTAGGTTATATAAAAGAGGAGAATTAAGATTGGAGATGGAATTAAAGTTGCTAATCAGGTGACCCTGAGATGGAGATTATGCTGGATTATCTGGGTAAACCCAATGTAATCACAAGTATCCTTACAAGTGGAAGAGGGAGGCAAAGAATAAGAACCAGAGAGATGGCAGTGTAGGAAAAAGTACACTGGCTACATTACTGACATTGAAGATGAAAGGGGGGCACAGGTCAAGGAACATGGATAGCTTCTAGAAGCTGGAAAACTTGAGACAACTTTTGGCGTATCTTCTTATTTCCTTTATAAAGTTCTATTTTTTGCTATTGCTATTTGTCTCAATATTTATATTAACATTCATATTTAAATGAGTATTTAATACTATTAAAATAATACATTAAATTTATATTCCTTTTTAAACCATTAGTTCCTTGAGAGTTGGAACTAAGCACATATGCATGCTTTTTTATACATGGTACAAATAAAGATGTGCGTTAAATATTTGACAATATTAAAATATAAAAAATATTTGACAAAATTTAAAATATTAAAAATGGTGTAAACCATTCATGCTGGCATTTAAGGCCTTCCACAATATGGCATTTAATGCTCTCTTATTCCTTCACCTTCACTTTAGCCAAGAACCTTCCATAAATTCTCCCTAATTGTAATATTCCCTCCACTAGAAACCAAATCTATGCCATGCTATCAAATCTGTATCAATCCTTCAAGGCCCATTTTAATTATTACTTCTTACATAAAGCCCTTTCTTGATTATCTTCCGCATTCCAGAAAATTTTTCACCTCTAAAATCCTTAGTAATATTTTTTAGATTTTATTTTACATGAATGTTTTATGAAGTATAATATACAAAAAGAAAAGTTCAGGGCTCAATGAATCTTCATAAGTGAACACACCTGTTTAACCAGAAACTAGATAAATAATAGAATTATTTCCAACATCTGCAAACATCCTCATGCCTCTACCTAATCTTCACCTTCCCCAGCGGCAACCATCATCTTGACTATCTTGACTTCTACCACCATAGGTCAGTTGTGACTGTTTTGAACTTTATGTCAACAGAATAACATAATATAGAATAATATAATATGTATTCTTCTTTGTTTTCTTTGCTCAACATTAATCTTGTGAGATTCATACATGTTGTTTCTTGTTCCTTATTATACAGTATACAATTATAACTCTTGTACGTTATCTAATGACCACAAATATACCACAATTTATCTATTCCATTCCAATGATAAACCTTTGGGTTGTTTTGCCTTAGTGATTTTTAAACCCTTTCTTTATGACAACTATCTCAACCTATCTTACACTACAGTTATTTACATAAACACATGTCAAGGTAGGGACTATGTAGTAATCAAAAAACATGAATACAGTGCTCAGCACATACCAGATGCTTTGTAGATACTGTTGAAGTATAGTATTACACATTATGACGTCACAATTAAAACAGATAAGCATTTCACATTTTCAAAGAGCTCCCACATACATTGTATCATTTGAAATGATAGGAAGTAATACTACAGGGTAGTTAAGAGCAAGGTCTTTGGTGTTAAGCAAATTTGGGTTAGGCTACCAACAATCAGCTCTATGACTGAACAAGTTAAGGCTTCTGAACTTCAATTTTCTCACTGGTAGCATGAAAGTGATAATATCCATCTCATAGGATTATTATGCAATAATAAAAAGAGATAACTTACTATATCATATAGCCATATCAAAGTGAATATGTAAGCTATATAAGAGGCACAATTGAACCTTTGGTGTGATATGATTATGAAGTAACTGATGTCTGTAAGGAATAGCACCGTGCTAAGTGACAGGCGAATAAAGTGAGAAAGGACTTCTCTCTAATGCAATAACTAACTCCCAAGGAATCCTATTCTGTTTTGGGGGCAGGGGTGGCACAAGTTTCCAAGCATTTATCCATTTATGCACATGCAGATAACAGAGAGAGAAAAGAAATCTCTCTCTACTGGATCTAGCAATGATTCAGCAAGTGTTTGTTATAGACCACGGTTAGTTCAAGCCATATGGTAGTCTAGACTAGGGTTATTAAGGACCATAAAATAAATATTTTAGCTTTGTGGGCCATACAGTCTCTGGAACACGGATTCAACTGCTATTGTAACAAGAAAGTGGCCATAGACAATATGTTAATGAACCGATGTGGCTGTGCTCCAATAAAACTTTATTTGGAAAAACAGGCAGCTGGTCCAGAGGCCATAGTTTACCAACCATAGAGAACTAGAGTGGCCACAGGTTTACACAAGGTCCAGAATCTCTGATGATCTTTTTAAGTTTTTGGTTAGGTGCCAGATACCTTAAAACATGAGGAATGGAAATGCTAAACACATTGTCGGTACATTTGACCTGTTTAGAATGAACATATTTTTAGGGACAATGAAAGAAAATATCTATTTTCTTTCTGTTTTAGAACAGGTTATTTAGAGTAAATAATGGTAGGATGGGGAAAAAATTCATGTGGTTGTATGGAATCATGTGCTATGTAGTATCAACACATCCCAACAGGAAACCAGTCTGTCAGGGAGACATGACTTCAGCTATTAAATACAATGCAAAATAAACAAAATGTTAAAATGTCATAGTTTCAAACAGTATTTTGCCTGATGTTAATATAGCTATTAACAACATTCTTTTGAATAGTGTTTGTCTGACATGATTTTATATTTTTAAAATTTCAATCTATTTTATATGCCTAGGTTTAGATGTGACTCTTGTAAAAAGCATATTTTTTCCAGTTAAACAATCTTTGTTTTTAACTCGAACATTTGGTCTTTTGACATTTAAAGAAATTGCAAATAAATTTGGCTTTATATCTATCATCTTTTTGTATGCTTTCTACTTGCCCCACTATTTCTATGTTACATTTTTAAAATAAAAAACATCGCTTCATGCTGACTTTTGAATGGATTCATTTATTATCATCCCATTTCCCTCTATTTACTTTTGAATGCCATACATTCATTTTCTATTCTTTAAATGGTTATCTCAGAAATTACAAGATATAGCTTGGCTTATCAAAAAATCTAATATTAATACTCTTGGAGAGTAGGAGGACCTTAAAATCCTTTAACTCTATTGACTTGCCTCCTAATTTATTTGCTATTTTTAAAATGTATTTTAATTCTTTTTACATAGTTTCAAACCCCCCCCAAAATATTATTATTTTGTTGAGCCAATATTCATTTATATTAGTCACTTTTCTTTTGGGTTCTGATTCCTTCCTTGTTGGGAGGTCCCTTACACACTTGTGTGTCTAAACAACAGCTCCTAAAAGTTTCTTTAATACAAATCTGAAACGATTAACTCAGTTTTCTGAAAATGTCTTTATTTTATATTCATTCTTGAAGGATATTCATGCTGGGTATATGATTCTAAACAGGCAGTTATTTTCTTTTAGTACATTTAAAGCATTATTCTAATGTCTCCTGACTTCCACTGTTCTGTTCAGAGGTCATCTTTAAGTCTAACTGTTGCTCATTTGAAAGGAATCTATATTTTTCCTTTGACTGGCTACTTTTATAATTTTATGTTAGAATGCTAGATGTTTAGAATTCTTTGATGTCAGAATTCTTCAATTTGATTATGGTGTGACTGGGTTTAGATTTCTTATCTTGCTGTGGATAGATATTTTCCATCAGTTTTAGAAAAATCTCAGTCATTTTTCAGCTCTAATGATGCTTTTCCTGGATTGCTTGTATTCTCTCCTTTTTGGAGCCCAATTAAATGCTTATTAAACCATCTGACTGTAAATTAATTTTTTATTCATCCATCTGTGTTGAATTATGGGTAATTTTCAGATATATTCCAACATCTGTCTTCTAGTGCACTAATTTTTTTTTTTGCTGTGTATAATCTGGTGATCAACATCTCACAGAATGTTTTATTTCTAAATAATTTTTTTGTCTTTTTTTGTAAGAACTTGCAACTTTTTTTTCCAGCTTTGCCTAGTGTTTCCTAGAAAGCACCTGTGGATTACTTAGGGTTGTGATTCATATTCTATTTATTTAAATATCATTTAAGCACTTCATACATAGCTACTTATATTCTTTAGATGACTTTATTATTTGTTTGTTTTTGTTGTGTTGTGTCTGATGACTGTCCTTCATGATGGTTTTCTTCCTGATGTGCTTGACTAATCTTTAATTTTGAATTCAAATTTTCCCAATAACAATCTTGGGAATCCTGTTGGACTAAATTGGGTATGCCTTCTTCAATGGAGTACTTGTGTCTGTTTCATGAGGGAGCCAGGAAGAAAATTCCTAAAGTTCAAGAGGCCTGAATTAATGCAGGAGTTTCTGGTGCTGCATTCAGCTCCCTAACTGACCAAGTATTGGGACCACAACGAAGATACAAAATATTCCTATAGATATGTGTTCTTAGTGCAGCTCTGGCCCTTCTGTGTGCTTATCATGGGGTAGGGAGTTGCCTTTGGTTCATCTCTCATTTTTTGGTGAAGTAAAATCTTTAGACATTTCTTCTACTTTTTTTGTGAGACAAGCAATGCTGGCATGGATGGAACTGCTCCATCCAGGACATAGCAGTTTAGCAGCAGGAGGGTTCCTGCAGTATCTGCCTGCTACACTGCAGGAAATAGAAGTCTATGTTGAAAGTTAACACATATCACAATCATGAAAAATAGAACCAAACTGTTTATAATTCTCATATTTGGTAGATCAGCTTGTTTTGTTTGTCTTTTAAAATAATTTTTCTGACTTTTTTTTTCTTTTGAGACAGGGTCTCCCTATGACACTCAGGCTGCAGTGTAGTAGTGTGATCTCAACTTACTGCAGCCATGGCCTCCAGGGCTCAACGATTCTGCAAACTCAGCCTCCTAGATAGCTGGGGCTATAGGTGTGTACTGACACACCCAGCTAATTTTGGTTGAGATGGGATTTCATCATGTTGTCCAGGCTGGTCTCAAACTCCTGGCTCAAGTGATCTGCCTGCCTTGACCTCCCAAAGTACTGAGACTACAGGTGTGAGCCACTGCACCTGACCTTGTTTTTAAATAAAAAGTATACAACAAGTAAAGTTTCAGATTGGCATTTTCAAGTATTTTTCTGAAAATAAGACAATGTGGGGATTTCTAGTCTAAAATCACAAGATATGAAAAGTAAAGTAAAATTTTGGATATAGTCACTCTAATATCTTTTTCTCTTTTAACATTGTTTTTTAGAAATAGTGGGAGAGTCGAGTGTGGTAGCTCATGCCTGTACTTCCACCACTTTGGGAGGGTGAGGCAGAAGGACCTTTTGAGGCCAGGAGTTTTAGACCAGTGAGGGCAACATAGTGGCTATGTCTCTACAAAACAAAAATCAAAAATTAGCAGTGAGGTGCCCACCTGTGGTTTCAGTCACATGGGAGGATGAGGCAGGAGGACTACTTGAGTCCAGAAGTTCCAGGTTACAGTGAGCCATGATTGCACCACTGTACTCCAATTGGGTGACAGAGTGAGACCTTGTCTCCAAAAAAAAAGAAAGAAAAGAAAAGATAAAGTGTACTGGTAGATAGTACCAAAGATTGGTTAGATAAAAATTTTGATTAAATGATTAAGAATAGTACAAGGTAAATTTCCAATATTATCATTTTTAAGCTGAGTATTACCTTGTGTGACAATATCCTTCCTGTCAAAACAGTGGTCTCTCATGTACTACCTTAAACATTATATAAGAATTATTTAAATAAGAACTATTTAAAGCAGTTTAATCCTTACAGGAGCTAGTGTGGTTCAGTTGAGCAATGTGTGTTATAAATTTCTGATATCCAATAACTGCCACATATTCTAACTTACATATAGTTAGAGGTTATCACAATGCCACTCTTTAAAAGGTATGTGTAATTAATTATATAATTGATAAAATGTTCAAAAATAGAAATTGAAATATTCTTTCCAACTGTCTTTAAAAATGTAAATCTTTTGGCCAAGGCGGGTGGATCACGAGGTCAAGAGATCGAGACCATACTGGTCAATATGGTGAAACCCTGTCTCTACTAAAAATACAAAAAATTAGCTGGGCATGGTGGCACGTGCCTGTAATCCCAGCTACTCAGGAGGCTGAGGCAGGAGAATTGCCTGAACCCAGGAGACGGAGGTTGCGATGAGCCAAGATCGCGCCATTGTACTCCAGCCTGGGTAACAAGAGCGAAACTCCGTCTCAAAAAAAAAAGTAAATCTTTTAGGGAAACAAATTTATTGTGTAGGAAAACCATTCATTAGGAAATTATATACTTAAACACTCAGTGTTTAAGGTTATATGGAAAGCTTAGTGGCAGAACCAGAATTAGACTCTGGATTGCCAGTGGGTCTATCTATGCATTAACTACTCTGCTAACTTTCTCCAACCTCAAATGTGCCACTATTGCAATTAACTCCAGAGGTGACACGCTTTACTCCAAGTTTTAGCTCTTGTCCATTTACTGTCATTTAACTACTTTGTATTTTTATTTTCAGTATCTGATATAATTTATTTAGGCCTTTTGCAATTTAAAATATTTGTCTTGAGCCATTTCTTAGTGTATTAATTTAGACCATGGAAACTTTATCTTTTCTTTGTATCTTTTAAGTTGAATGAACCCCAGCTCAAAAGGTACTAAAATCTTAATCTGTTGCTAGTTAGATGCCAGTTACTTTACTTAAATACTGAGACTTCTTGACTCCACCTCCGAAAGTCATTCTTACTGATATGTAAAAACCACTGACTATTTCACTGGCATCACTAGTAGTCTATCCATCAATTAATGAGATTTACCACTTTTAATGTCTAGAACAGAGGCTAATCACATAGTATTTAATGGACTTCAGAAAATATATATTAAATGTTTATATTTTCATCTACCAAACTGACTATTCTTGAGGTAATTTCCTCAGGAAATAAAAACAAATTATGCGCAAGAAAATACTTAAAGCATCAGCTGGAATGTGGGTTCCTCAAAAAAGTTCACTCTCCTTTTTCATGGCATGATACATTCCTTTCACTAAGCTCTCTGGTACTACCTAAGAACATGAGCACACAGAGAAAATTAAATTCTTATTTAAACTCAAGAAGCAAACATTTCTCAAAAGGACAATATTTCCCTCCTTTACACTTGAGTTGTAAACATTACATGCCAATGCCCTTTTATTTAGTCAGAATTTTAGCAAGCAGTATTTTGTTTATTTGTTCAGGATCCTGTATGTTTTTTCACTACATCTAGAGTACACTTCATCACCTGAACACCTGCTGAACCAAACTTGCCTTGCCAGCAAAAAATTTTGAAATTATGCAATCTGTAATTCAGTCCATGGCAAGCACTTGGGTAGAATTTCTTCTATACCTTTCAACATCAATTAAAGAACCGCCTGCATAGAAATATTGCCAAATGAAAAGTTAGTGAAGCAGGTTTCATCAAGTGAACTTGTCTATCATTTTAGCTAAGGATTTGTTGGATACTCAAATAAGCACCATAATAACTGCCTATCAAATTAATCATAAAATTATTCTAAAATTTTATGAATGTATCAAAAGGAAAATCAGTATGATTATGTTATCTTTAATTAATACACATACATTTATCATTCATCAAAAAGTTTTTTAAGAACACAGGCTATAAAGAAAGTGTAAAAGACTATGGAAATGGCTATTGAAAAAACAGCCATGAAAACTAAAAAAAAAAACAAAACTCTTAAAGAAAGGAAAACATTTTAATCAATTTTGTTTTACAAAGAAAATTTTTAAATTGGAGAAAAATTAGCAGACTTTTGGCATGTACACATTAATTCATATCTAGTAAACAATTATAACTGCAGACACACATACATATAAAGATTTATAATCAAGGCTATAGGAAAGATTTTTTTTTAACTAAAACAGTTCACAATTACATGAAAGTACTAAAAGTATTCAAATAAAAAATATTAACATATAAGTCTCTCATTTGTGAAACGGTTTTATTCAGGTGTCCATGTCCAAGCCAGCAAGTATCTTGTTCATTTATTATAAAAATAAACAAGAAATTATCAAGGTTATCTAACTTAAAAGCAACTTCTTAAAAAGGCCAAATCACATTTTAACATAAAATAAACCAAGCAAGATTTCACAAATACACCAAAAGTTTTCTTAAATATTTTAAGTTGACATATGTGCATTAAAATGAGTAAACTGAAGTTTTTAAGAAAGGACAATTAAAATGATTTTTAATCAAAGGAAGAGGGCTTGCTAACCCTGACTTCATTTGTATTAATCACATATGCACTAATTTAAACAAAAATTCTGTATATGAATGTGGAAATTATTTGGGGGTACTGTCTAAGCATGTGAAAAGCACAAGAAAAAAGAATCCCCTGTTTCCTTTTGGATGCTTCAGACAACAGCAGCACAGCCTAGGGCACACTGCTGAGGATTTTAACTGTTGTATGGAACTACTCAAAATGCTTTTGATCCATTTTATCTTGCAAGTTAGCAAAGAAATGTTGCAATAAGAAACACCAACAAAGATCTAAAAAAGTTAAGCTCTGGATTACCATATTGTATTCTCCTGCCATTCAGCGCTTCATACAAAGGCAGTGGTGTTCAAAGTAAGAAAAAAAAAGTGGGGAGAGAGAAAAAAAGAGAAACTGGTTTCAGAAAGGGCAAAGCACAAAGTAAATAATATTCTTCTACATCCCTTCTTTTTCACAGATTGGATGTTAAAAGAGTTGCAGCAATTAGGCTTTTGTTAATTACCAGCTGTTGAAACAGATGTGTTGACTATCCTTATTAGTCAACAGCTGGGTAAGAAGAACAATCGATGCTCCCTAAAACCAACAGCCAGCTGCTCTGCAGTAATTATCTCCAATTATTAATACAGGTGATAAAGACAAAAAGCTCCTATCTCTCTCTTTCTATAACTTTGACAGTTTCAATAACTATAGCTTTATCATAATAAAGAAATAGAAAAGGCATTTATTAAAACAAGTAACGGTGATATATTAGAGTAGCATTAACTCTATGGTAGTTTCCATTATGCAATTTCTGGAAAAGAAATCAGACAAGTCCTAAAAGTAGAAGCAGATATTCTGTAGGCTTTTATTTATCATATTTCAAATGTCATTGCCAAGTTACTTCTCCAGTACTAACAATAATAGCTAAGCACTTAAGTTCTTTGAAAAAGAGAAGCATAACTAAAGTCTGTCCTTTCTGATTTCCAGGTGTTTTCACTGATCATATTTTATACTCAGTTCACTGAAGCAATATATTTCTTCTTGGTATGACTAAATATCAGTGTCTTGTTCCCTAGCTTAAATTTCCTAGGTGACTGGTAGAAGCAATTTTACCAAACCCAAAAAGAATTCATTTCATTGCAGTAAATACTTCATGTATACAAAGAGATCAGCAAAACAAACAAGCAAGCAGGCAAACAAAAAAATAAAAACATTTTAGCTAGTGGACACCATTTTCTGATATATAATATTCAAGTTTCTAATTATGAGGATGTTAAAAAAATATACCATGTTGGGCCACACTGATAAAATACCATTAATTACATGTTTTTAAATTACTTTTATATTTCCTAT
This sequence comes from Callithrix jacchus, assembly GCF_049354715.1. Lineage (NCBI taxonomy): Eukaryota > Metazoa > Chordata > Mammalia > Primates > Cebidae > Callithrix > Callithrix jacchus. The sequence continues at coordinate 72,060,936 of NC_133509.1, read as the reverse complement.
TTTAAATGTTCATATTAAAATTTTACTTACAAAAAATGTAAAACAAAGATTTAGACAAGCCAGGCAAAGCATCTCTTTCCTACAAAAGACGAGTCTACAAGAATTTACAACGATATCTATTCACTAATTAGAGAACACTTAAAGACATTGCCTTTCTGAAAACAAGGATTAGAGCTGGATGAATGCACCCCTTTCACAAACCTTCTTCATGTCCCTGTTGGGTCATCACAAGCAGCTTGTTCTTCCAGCATTAAATAGAAAAGCCTACTGATTATCAGTTTTTAACACCTCAGTTAGACATCAGGACAATTAACAGGGACAGAAACTTTAAATAACATGTAAATACATCATTTCACTAAGAAAGGCTGTAATAAAAAACAATAAACTGAACCAAACTTTCTAAAGCAATATTATATAGGTTGCCACTGAGGTATTATGGATGTCTGATATAAAAAATGTTAGCTGGAGGCCAGGCACAGTGGCTCATGCCTGTACTCCCAGAACTTTGGGAGGCCAAGGTGGGAGGATTGCTTGCAGCCAGGAGTTCAAAACCAGCCTCTGCAAGACAGCAAGACTCCATCTTTACTTGAAAAGAGGCTAGAAGTGTCTTATCACATTCTATGTAATTATGGCTCCTAAAGTAGAAATTTCAACATTTATATAATTACAAAACAAGAGAGAGAAGCAAATTACCAAAACAGGAAAAAAAAACAACCCATCTCTATGAAACCAACCTCCCATGAGAATTTGTTAATAGTTAAGATTCTGTAATTTACAGGTAATCCCTTGATATATAGAAGCTAACAAAATGTGTAAACAGAGGAACAAAACATTAGCATTTATGTTTGAAAATCTCTATTAGACCATAGAATTTTTCTGTGATTTCTCAATTTTAAAAAAAGATCTAACTTTTCAGCATAATAGCAGTGAGAGTAAATATCTTCCACCCTGATATTGGGCAGCCCTCCTTTCCCTTCCCACTAGGCAGAAATATTGGAAAAGCAAAAGCAATATATAGCAGCTAATCGTGCTTCTCTCTTCTCTGTGGAAAGGAACAGGTTGTGGTTATTGCCTAACGAGCCCAACCATCTTATACAACCATGCAGAGTAGCCATGGCTACAACTGAAGCAAGAGGGCTACCCTCTCCTATTTATATTCTAAGTGACCTAATCAGGGAAGGCAGAAGTGAAACCTGTTTCGAAGTCACAGTTCCTAAACTCGTTGCCGTTTAAAAATAAGCCAAGAAGGCCCGGCGCAGTGGCTCAAGCCTGTAATCCCAGCACTTTGGGAGGCCGAGGCGGGTGGATCACGAGGTCAAGAGATCGAGACCATCCTGGACAACATGGTGAAACCCCGTCTCTACTAAAAATACAAAAAAAATTAGCTGGGCATGGTGGCGCATGGCTGTAGTTCCAGCTACTCGGGAGGCTGAGGCAGGAGAATTGCCTGAACCCAGGAGGCGGAGGTTGTGGTGAGCCAAGATTGTGCCATTGCACTCTAGCCTGGGTAACAAGAGCGAAACTCCGTCTCAAAAAAAAAAAAAAAAAAGACAGGAAATGTATATCCTCTTTCCTTTGGAAAAAAACTAATGGCAATATATAATGAACATCTGATTGCTACACAGAATTCCTCTAAATGCTGCCTTTTTGAAATTTAAAAATACTTAGGCCATAATTCGTCTAGAATTTAAAAATACTGGAACAAAACTCAAGCACTCAGAACTGCTTTCAATATGCTGTACCTAAGGTATCTCATTTTCTTTTCTTTTCTTTTTTTTTGAGGAACTAGGATGTTGAAAAGTAAAAACAGGAGAGAAGGAGAGGAAGAAAAAGAGGGAGAGAGAACAGGAATATTGCTTCATTCTAGAAATGGGTATTAATAATGGCCGATCAATATTTTGTGTATTTAAAATGGAGAACTCTACAAATATTTATTGAGTTTACTTGTTCCGAATCTGAGTTGAAGTCCTTGATATCCTTATTAATTTTCTGTCTCGTTGAGTCTAAATCTCGTTATGGGTCTTATGTATCTGGGTATTAAGATCTCTTAGTGTTGCATTGATCGTTTTACCACTGTATCTTTGCTGCTTTGAAATCTATTTTATCAAATGTGAGAATTGCAACTCCTGCTTTTTATTTATTTATTTTTGCTCTCCATTTGGTTGGTAAATTTTTCTCCAACCCTTTGTTTTGAGTCTTTGTGTATCTTTGGATATACCATTAGGTTTTGGCTGTAACTTTTGATTGGGGGATTTAGTCGATTTAAATTTAGGGTTACTGCCATTTGATGTTAATTGGCTATTTTATCCATTCGTTGATGTAAAAGTTCTGCTTTACAAGAACTTCTGAAAGAAGCATTATACATAGAAAGAAACAACCAGTATGAGCCTTTCTAAAAATATACCAAAAAGTAAAGAGCATCAACATAAAGAAGAATTTACAGGTATCTCATTTTCACACCAATTTCAAAACATTTCAATTTAGAAATTTCATTGAATAGCTTAATTAGCTGGGATAAACACCTGCATTTTCTTATCCATAACACAGGTGTCCACTGTTCAGCATGCCTTCCTATCTTCCTCATTGGCAGACTCATAAACATCCTCACAGTTAAGTCTTTCACATCTTTTTCCTGTTTCACTTTAGGTTCTGCATACATCTAATAAAGTACTGATTTAATTTTACATGCATTTTTGGGCACATTTATCTCCCCAAAATGTGGCAATGTTTTTTCCTTTCTGTATTTTCAGCCTGTAGTATGTAAGCTTTCGTTAAATATTTTCAATAATAACTACAAATACGTATTTTTAAAATCAGGATGATATCTTTCATAATTGTTCAGAAAGTACATTTTAATAAATCATGTGATATATAATCATACCACAGAAAGATATTAATCTAGCTTTACACAGCATGCATATCCCTATGAATAAGAAAATTCATTCTCTTAACTGAAATAATCCTCTTTGCTTTACTGAATGTCATATTCAAGACACTAATTCTAGTTTTGCACCATCTCATAAGTGATATGCCTAAACAACAAAGGAAAAAATATTTAAAGCAAAAATAAGATGTTTAAACCTCTTTTATCCATACTCCTACTTCTACAGTTTTGAATAATTTAAAACTGTAGTTCCATGCCATATTTTTTATTTTTCTTATTGTATGTAACATATTTGAGAACCCTGTCTTAACACACATCACAATTAAAGTTATCACTGCTTTCTTTCTTTCTTTTTCTTTTTCTTTTTTTCAAGCCGGACTTTCACTCTTGTTTACCCAGGCTGGAGTGCAATGACGCGATCTTGGCTCACCGCAACCTCCGCCTCCTGGGTTCAGGCAATTCCCCTGCCTCAGCCTCCCGAGTAGCTGGGATTACAGGCACATGCCACCGTGCCCAGCTAATTTTTTGGTATTTTTAGTAGAGACGGGGTTTCATCATGTTGACCAGGATGGTCTTGATCTCTTGACCTTGTGATCCACCCACCTTGGCCTCCCAAAGTGCTGGGATTACAGGCTTGAGCCACTGCGCCCGGCCAAGTAATTCCACCAGGAAGAATAATGGGTATATTCTTAGTCTTAATTGTTTGAAATAAAAAGTCTTCATTTTGCTCTCTGCTATAAATGATATTTTGGCTAAATATAAGATCCTAAAATTGCAGTCTTTTCCACTAAGATTTATAAACATAGTTGGACGGTGATGTTTTCCAGTATTGCAAGTGAAGAATTCTATGCTGCTGTGATGCTCTTTCTTTTGTAAATAATCAGCTTTACACAATTTTGTAACAAACATTATAAAGGTATAACATTTTCTCTTCACCATTAACATACAGATATTTTGCCCAGATATGTCTATATATTTAGCATATGTATATGAATTTACATAAGCGAAGATGTAATTTACTTATTCTACTCAGTCATTGCTACGGACTTTCAGTTTGATAACTCAAGTTTTTCTTCAGCACAATTTTTTCTTCTATTATTTCTTTAAATATGGTTTTTCTTACATCTACTTCTTTTGCTCCTGCGCTTACTCCATTTTCCACAAATTAGGTTTTGCTTCTGATCATTTCACTCCATTTCTCTGTGTTTTTGCTTAGTGTTTCTCCTTTTGCTGTTCCAAATCACTATATTTTTTGTCCCTGATAATTCATATTAAAATTACCTATTATATTTTTTAAACAATGGTCTTTTTTTTTAAAAAATCACGTCTTCAAAATATCTTTGGTTCTCTATAAGAAGATTTATTTTCATTTTATTTTCTTCTCCTTTAAGCAAAAAAGACTTAATTGGAGCCAACTATGTGGTAGATGTGGTCTTTCTTCATACACCAATGAAATTCCCTGAATTACATATGGTCTCTAAAGGCTATTCACATCAGATGGTATGGGGTCCCAGAGTATATTTCAAAACTGGCATAGTTAGAATAGTGGTGATGCAAACAAGTGAGTAGTAAGTCATTTCTTCATTAGGGAGATTGGCAAGTTTCTGTATGACACAACCATTAACAGGACAAGGGGTAGTTTCCTTCCAAGGTCTAAGAAAACTTGGAGTTTAGGTAGTTGAAGCAAAAATAACTCTCATTACATTGTTTCTTCTCTATTATTGATTCAAACGTTTAAAAATTGTATTTATTTTGCTTCCATACAAGTGGAAATAGTACTCCTTTTGGATAATATTGACTCCATAGGGAATTTATATTGGTCCCACAGAGTGGTCAACTAGGCTTTGTACTATTCCTTATCAAGGAGCTTCAGTCCCAGTATATTCAAATACCAATCATGTATCTTATGCTTTAAAAATGGCATTTCTTTTTTTTTTTTTTTTTTTTTTGACGGAGTTTCGCTCTTGTTACCCAGGCTGGAGTGCAATGGCGCAATCTTGGCTCACCGCAACCTCCACCCCCTGGGTTCAGGCAATTCTCCTGCCTCAGCCTCCTGAGTAGCTAGGATTACAGGCACACGCCACCGTGCCCAGCTAATTTTTTGTAGTTTTTAGTAGAGACGGGGTTTCACCATGTTGACCAGGATGGTCTTGATCTCTTAACCTCGTGATCCACCCGCCTCGGCCTCCCAAAGTGCTGGGACTACAGGCTTGAGCCACCGCACCCTGCCAAGGATGGCATTTCTAAACTTAACTCACTTGTTTACAAAAATCAAATAAACTCAATTTCACTGTCTTTGTCAGTGACATTATTTCCCTAATTACTCAGTCTTAAAAACTTGAAGTTACCTTAAAACATCTCCTTCATTTACCATATCCAGTGAGCAAGTCAATAAGTCTTACTACTTATTTCAAAATGCTTCACCTTCTTTCCTATCTCTTCCTACTGCTGTTATTTAAGGGCCTCCCAATCTTCTTTACTTCACTCGTCAAATATTTTAATAGCCTCCAAGTCAGTCTTTCCTATCTTTCTATGCCTGCCCTAATTAATTCCACTAAAACTTGTGAGATTACTGTCTTCTGACTCTCATATTATCAAGTCATACATATTATCACTCCTTCAGGCAAAAATCTTCAGGGCTTGTCCAATTCTTCCTTCACCAAAAATAATCTTTTCTTCACTTTCAAGAGCCCACTGCACAATATTAGAGTTTTTCAGTAGGTGATCAATCATTCTAGGAAATGTCTCCATGGGATATAAAAAGTTCCAGTCTTTGGCAATAGGTGAACAAGTTTGGGGAAAAATGTACAAATCCATGCAGTGTTATAAAAAAAATAGACCTAAAAACAACACTGGTGTTAGTATCTAATGGATATGGCATAGATTATCTGCTTTCTACAGTTGCTGTTTTTCCTATTAATGTGAGCAAGCATAATTTATGGGTGATAATTAAGGATCATCCATAGTTTCACCACTCCTAGTGATGTGACTTAAGTACAACTTAAGTGGATGGTAAATATGAAAGTTAACAACCCATCTTTGACTTTCTCTGTGGATTAACTATTGTGCTTTGTATCAAAAGAGTGCTAGTTTAATTTTTAACATTAGGAATATTATTACCACCCTTTATAAGAACTCAGATAATGAAAATGAGAATGATGACAACTCCAATGCCTGCATGACCTAGATATCATAAAAAATGAAGACTAAATAGAAGAATGCCTCACTGGCTTAGGGAGACAAACAACAAAAACAGAATATACTGCACACTGTAGAGAAAAGAATTTGGAATTCAGCATCCTGGAGAAGGAGATGTGAAAGCGCATATGAAGACTGAATCTCATAAACCAAGTATTTTCAATCAGTCAGAGGTTTGTTTTATTTTCCTCCCAAAATGGTTCCAATACCAGCAGCTGCTGTGTTACCTTGGGCCACATGAAACACACATTATTGTATGGTTTCCCTGATTGGTCTATAAAACTGAGTGAAGCCATTAATACATATAGTCATTCAGAGGTTGCAACTAAAATGTCTTATGAACAAAAAAAATGAAAATATTTATAAGAGATGCATTGGCCTCCTATGGTGTACAGCTGATTCTGTCAGCCCTTAATAGCAATCATGCTTTCTACAGGATATCAAGTAATATGTGAAATTATGACAATAAATGTTCCCCCTACTTATCAGGTATTCTTATTTCAAAAATGAGGATTTAAATCATCATCTTGAATTCTGTGGTTTAAATAAAACCAAAGAAACAATTTTTAAAAAGACTGTTGATGTTCTTTCCAAATACAAACTAGACTTTCCTCATTTATCTGCCTTTTTTGGGTACATAACACACTTGTAAATTTTGAAAGTTTCTATTTAGTCGATAAACTTCATATCAAAAAAAAATTAAAAGATCTTATCTGTTCAATATTTGGCATACCTTCTATATAGCATTGCTGGAAGGGGTGTGATTTGCTTACCTGTAATATTGTGATTTTCATATTACAAGTTTTTGGTCACGTTTCAGTTTCCCAAAATATGCAAAACTGTTTAATGATTTTTCTTTACTCTATAGAAATTGAGGTAGATAGCCTCCTTACACATGTGCCTACAATGGCTATTATTGTTTATTGCCAGAGAAGATATAAAGATTGGCCTGAGAAGAGAGATCATCATGGCAGATGGGAGGCAGCACTACATTGCAGCTTCTACTTGGACAGAGCAGCATGTGGAGGCTCATGTCGTGAATTTTAGCTCCAGAACAACTGCAAAAACAAACCAGTTCACATCACAGGACTCTGTGAAGACAACTCCCAGTTGTCTACCAGCCTGGAGCTGGGTAGACTTGCTGTGTGGCAAGACCCAGAAAAGAAATAACAATCACTGCAACTTGGCTCAAAGGAAGCTACAGCCTTAGAAAAATGGGGAGAGTACTACATCAAGGGAACACTTCATGGGATAAAAGAATCTGAACAACAACTTTCAGCCCTAGACCCTCCATCTAACAGAGTCTACCCAAATGTGAAGTAACTAGAAAACCAACCCTGGCAATATGACAAAACAAAGCTCTTTAACACCCCCCAAAAACCTCACTAGCTCATCAGCAATAGATCCAAACCAAGAAATCCTTGATTGACCTAAAAAAGAATTTAGGAGGTTAGTTATTAAGCTAATCAGGGAGAAACCAGAGAAAGGTGAAGCCCAATGCAAGGAAATCCAAAATATAATACAAGAAGTGAAGGAAGAAATATTCAAGAAAATAGCATAAAGAAAAAACAATAAAACTTCAGGAAACATTAGACAAACTGATAGAAATGCAAAATGCTCTGGAAAGTCTCAGTAATAGAATCAAACTAGTAGAAGAAAGTAACTCAGAGCTCAAAGACAAGGTCTTTGAATTAACCGAATCCAAAACACCAAAAGCATTGGCAACAAAAGCCAAAATAGACCAACGGGACCTAATCAAACTCCACAGCTTCTGCACGACAAAAGAAACAGTCACTAGAGTGAATCGGCAACCAACAGAATGGGAAAAAATTTTTTCAGTTTACCCATCTGACAAAGGGCTGATATCCAGAATTCACAAAGAATTCTAACAGATTTACAGGAAAAAAACAAGCCCATTCAAAAACAGGCAAAACATATGAACAGACACTTTACAAAAGAAGAGATACATGAAGCCAACAAACATATGAAAAAATGCTCATTATCACTGGTCATTAGAGAGATGCAAATCAAAACCACATTGAGATACCATCTCACGCCAGTTAGAATGGCGATCATTAAAGAATCTAGAGACAACAGATGCTGGAGGGGATGTGGAGAAATAAGAACACTTTTACACTGTTGGTGGGAGTGTAAATTAGTTCAACCATTGTGGAAGACAGTGTGGCAATTCCTCAAGGCCTTAGAAATAGAAATTCCATTTGACCCAGCAATCCCATTACTGGGTATATATCCAAAGGACTATAAATCGTTCTACTATAAGGACACATGCACATGAATGTTCATTGCAGCACTGTTGGCAATAGCAAAGACCTGGAACCAACCCAAATGCCCACTGGTGATAGACTGGACTGGGAAAATGTGGCACATATATACCATGGAATATTATGCAGCAATCAAAAATGATGAGTTCATGTCCTTTGTAGGGACATGGATATATCTGGAGAACATCATTCTCAGCAAACTGACACAAGAACAGAAAATGAAATACCACATATTCTCACTCATAGGCGGGTGATGAAAAATCAGAACACATGGACACAGGAAAGGGAGTACTACACACTGGAGTCTATTGGGGGGAATAGGGGAGGGACAGCAGTGGTGGGGAGCTGGGGAGGGATAGCCTGGGGAGAAATGCCAAATGTGGGTGAAGGGGAGGAAGGTAGCAGAACACACTGCCATGTGTGTACCTATGCAACTATCTTGCATGTTCTGCACATGTACCCCAAAACCTAAAATGCAATAAAAAATAAAAAATAAATAAAAAAAGGAAAATATGAACAAAGCCTCCAAGAAGTCCAGGATAATGTTAAATGACCAAACCTAAGAATAATTGGTGTGCCTGAAAAGGAAGAGAAATCTAAAAGTTTGAAAAATATATTTCAGAGAATAATCAAAGAAAACTTCCCCAGCCTTGCTAGACATGTAGACATCCAAATACAGAAGCACAAACAACACCTTGGAAATTCATCATGAGAATATCATTGCCTAGGTACATTGTCATCAGGTAATCTAAAGATAAGAATGAAATAAAGAATCTTAAGAGCTGTGAGACAAAAGTACTAGGTAACCTATAAAAAATGCCTATCATATTAACTGCAGAATTCCCAGCAGAAATCCTACAAGCTAGAAGGGATTGGGGCCCTATCTTCATCCTCCTGAAACAAAACAATTATCAGCCAAGAATTTTGTATCCAGCAAAACTAAGCATCATATATGAAGGAAAGATACAGTCTTTTTCAGACAAAGAAATGCTGAGAGAATTCACCACTACCACCTCACCACTACAAGAACTGCTAAAAGGAGCTCTAAATCGGAAAACAAATCCTGGAAACACATCAAAACAGAACCTTGATAAAAAACAAAACAAAAAACAAAGAAACCAAGCTGGGCACAGTGACTTACACCTGTAATCCCAGCACTTTGGGAGGCTGAGGCAGGTGGATCACCTGAGGTCAGGAGTTTGAGACTAGCCTGGCCAACGTAGTAAAACCTCATCTCTACTAAAAGTACAGAAAATTAGCCAGGTGTGGTGGCAGATGCCTGTAATCCCAGCTACTCAGGAGGATGAGGTAGGAGAATTTCTTGCACCTGGGAGGCGGAGGTTGCAGTGAGCTGAGATAGTGCCATTGCACTCCACCCTGGGCAACAAGAACAAAACTCCGTCTCAAAAACAACAACAACAACAACAACAACAAAAAACCAAAACAAACAACAAACAAAACACAAAGAAACCAAGCCAACAACAGCATAATGAATGCAATGGTACCTCACATCTCAATACTAACATTGAATGTAAATGGCCTAAATGCTCCACTTAAAAGATAGAGAACCGCAAAATGAGTAAGAACTCACCAACCATATGCTTCCTTCAGGAGACTCACCTAACCCATAAAGTCTCATATAAACTTAAAGTAAAGGAGTGGAAAACGGAATTTCATGCAAAATGACACCAAAACTGAGCAGGGTAGCTATTCTTACATCAGACAAAACAAACTTTAAAGCAACAACAATGAAAAGAGACAAAGAGGGACATTATATAATGATAAAAGGCCTTGTCCAACAGAAAAATACCACAATCCTAAACATATATGCACTTAACACTGGAGATCCCAAAGTTATAAAACAATCACAAATACACCTAAGAAATGAAATAGGTAGCAAGACAATAATAATAGGGGACTTCAATACTCCACTGACAGCACTAGACAGGTCACCAAGACAGAAAGTCAACAAAGAAATAAGGATTTAAAGTATATCTTGGAACAAATGGACTTAACAGATACATACAGAACATTTCATCCAACAACCACAAAATACACATTCTATTCAATAGCTCCTGTAACTTTCTCCAAGATAGACCATATGATAGGCCATAACATGAGCCTCAGTAAATTTAAGAAAACTGAAATTATATTAAGCATTCTCTCAGACCACAGTGGAATAAAACTGGAAATCAACTCCAAAAGGAACCTTCAAAACCATGCAAATACATGAAAATTAAATAACCTGCCCCTGAATGAGCACTGGGTCAAAAACAAAATAAAAATGAAAATAAAAAGATTCCCCAAACTGAATGAAAATAATGACAAAACCTATCAAAACCTCTGGGATACAGAAAAGGTGGTGCTAAGTGGAAAGTTCATAGCCCTAAACACCTACATAAAAAGACTGAAAGAGCACAAACTGATATTCTATGGTCACACCTCGAGGAACTAGAGAAACAGGAACAAACCAAACCCAAACCCAGCAGAAGATAGGAAGTAACCAAGATCAAAGTAGAACTAAATAAAATTGAAATATATAAAAAAACAAAAGATAAAACAAAAATTGGTTGTGTGAAAAGTTAATTTAAATTGATAGACCATTAGCAAGATTAGCCAAGAAAAAAAGAGAGAAAATCCAAATAACCTCATTAAGAAATAAAACAGGAGATACTACAAAAGACACCACTGAAATACAAAAGACCATTCCAGGCTACTATGAACACTTTTATGCATATAAACTAAAAAGTCTAGAAGACACGGATAAATTCCTGAAAACATACAAACTTCCTAAAATCAGAAAGAATTAGATACCCTGAACATACTAATAACAAGCAGCAAGTTTGAAATGATAATTAAAAAATTACCAACAACAAAAAAAAGTCCTGGACCAGATGGATTCACAGCAGAATTCCACTAGATATTCAAATAAGAATTGGTACCAATCCTTTTGATACTATTCCACAAGATAGAGAAAGAGGGAGTCCTCCTTAATTAATCTATGAAGCCAGCATCACCCTAATACCAAAACCAGGAAAGAACATAATTAAAAAAGAAAACTACAGACTGATATCCTTGCTGAACACAGATGCTAAAATCCTTAACACAATACTAGCTAACCGAATCCAACAATATATCAAAAAGATAATCCACCATAATCAAGTGGGTTTCATACCAGAGATGCAGGGATGGTTTAACATGCTCAAGTCAACAAATCTGACACACGACATAAACAGAATTAAAAACAAAAATCACATGATCATCTCAATTGATGCAGAAAAAGCATTCAACAAAATCCAGCATCACTTTATATTTAAAACTTTCAGCAAAATTGGCATATAAAGGACATACCTCAATGTAAGAAAATCCATCTATGACAAACCCACAGCCAACATAATACTAAATAGGGAAAAATTGAAAGCATTTCTTCTGAGAACTGAAAGCATTCCTTCTGGAACAAGACAAGGATGCCCACTGTCACCACTCTGCTTCAACATAGCACTGGAAGTCCTAGCCAGAGCAATCAGACAAGAGAAAGAAATTCAGGGCATACAAATAAAGAGGAAGTCAAACTGTCACTGTTTGCTGATGATATGATTGATTACCTTGACAACTCTAAAGACTTCCCCCAGAAAGCTCCTGGAACTGATAAAAGAATTCAGCAAAGTTTCTGGATACAAGATTAAAATACACAAATCAGTAGCTCTTCTATACACCAAGAGTGACCAAGCAGAGAATAAATCAAGAACTCAAACCCTTTACAATAGCTGCAAAAAACAAACAAACAAACAAAAAAAACAACTTACAAATATGCCTAACCAAGGAGACAAAAGACCTCTATATGGAAAACTAAAAAACATTGCTGAAAGAAATAATAGACAACATGAGCAAATAAAAAGACATTCCATGCTCATGGATGGGTAGAATCAATATTGTAAAAACGACCATACTGCCAAAAGCAATCTACAAATTCAATGCAATCCCTATCGAAATACCATCATCATTCCTCACAGAATTAGAGAAAGCAATTCTAAAATTCATATGAAACTTAAAAAGAGCCTGCATAGCCAAAGCAAGACTAAGCAAAAATCACAAATATGGAGACATCACACTACCTGATTTCAAACTATACTATAAGGTCATAGTCACCAAAATAGTATGGTACTGGTATAAAAACAGACACATAGATCAACGGAACAGAATAGAGAACCCAGAAATAAATTCAAATACAGTCAACTGATCTTCAACAAAGCAAACAAACTGGGGAAAGGACACCCATTTCAACAAAAGATTCTGGGATAACTGGCTAGCCACATGTAGGAGAATGAAACTAAATTCTCATCTTTCACCTTATACAAAAATCAACTAATTAAGGACTTAAATCCAACACCTTCAATTATAAAAAATTTTTAAGATAACATTGGAAAAACCCTTCTAGACACTGGCTTAGGCAAGGACTTCATGACCAAGAACCCAAAAGCAAATGCAATAAAAACAAAAATAAATAGCTAGGACTTAATTAAACTAAAGAGCTTTTATATGGCAAAAGGAACAGTCAGCAGAGTAAACAGACAACCTACATAGTGGGAGAAAATCTTCACAATCTATGCATCTTACAAAGGATTAACATCCAGAATCTGCAATGAGCTCAAACAAATTAGTAAGATAAAAACAAACAATCCCATCAAAAAGTGGGCTAAGGACATGAATAGTCAATTCTCTGAAGCAGATATGTAAATGGCCAACAAACATGAAAAAAATGCTCAGCGTCACTAATGATCAAGGAAATGCAAATCAAAACCACAATGCTATACCACCTGACTCTTGCAAGAATAGTCATAATCCAAAAATCAAAGAACAGTAGATGGATGCAGTGATTAGAGAACACTTCTACGCTGCTGGTGGGAATCTACCCAGAGAAAAAGAAGTCATATGAAAAACATACTTGTAGACTCATTTTTATAGCAGGACAATTCCCAATTGCAAAATCATGAAACCAACCCAAATGCCCATCAATCAATGAATGGATAAAAAAACCTGTGGATATATATACATATATATATGTATATATATACATACACACAATAGAATACTACTCAGCCATAAAAAGGAATGAATTAGCAGCATTTGCAGCAACCTGGATGAGACTAGAGACTATTATTCTAAGTAAATTAACTCAGGAATGGAAAACCAAACATCACCATATGTTCTCACTGATAAGTGGAAGCTAAGCTATGAGGGCGCAAAGGCATAAGAATGATAAAACGGACCTTGGAGACTTGAGGGGAGGGTGAGAGGCGGAGAGGGATAAAAGACTACAAATAGGGTGCAGTGTATATTGCTTGGTTGATGGGTGCACCAAAATCTCACAAATCACTACTAAAGAACTTAATCATGTAACCACACACCACCACTTATACTCCAATAACCTATGGAAAAATAAAACTAAATAAACAAATAAAAGGTTGGCCTGCCATAAAATCATATTTTCAAAGGATGGGACAAAAAATATCCTTCTTTAATTTAGAAACATAATAAGGATAAGTAATTTATATGCTTTTCTCTAAACTTGTTTGATGATCACTTAAAAAACTACAAGGAGCCCCCCAAAAAAGAACAAACCACCTGAGTTTGATGTTGCATGTATGTTGCAACAAGTATTCATATAGTAAAACAAAACAAAAAACACACCTTTTTTTTTGGAAAATAAGAATGTTTCAGAACTCAAAAAAATGTTACTAGAAAGGGCAGTGTATTAATTTCCTAGGGCTGCTGAAACAAAGAACCACAAATTGGGTGGCTTAAAACTCACAGAAATGCTTTCACATTTCTGGAAGCCAGAAGTTCAAAATCAAGGTGTCAGCACAGTTGCTTTCTTATGGAAGGTCTGAGGGGGGACCTTCCGTGCCTCTCTCCCAGCTTCTGGTAGTTGCCATTAATCTTTTATGTTCCTTGGCTTGTGGACCCATTACTATAATCTCTTCCTCCTCATTACATAGCTTTCTTTTCTGCATCTTTTGTGTCTGTGTCCAATTTTTCCTCTTATAATGTCCCCAGTCATGGGATTAGAGGGTACCTTAATCCAGTATAACCTTATTTTAACTCAATTATATTTACAAAAATCCTATTTCCAAATAAAGTCACTTCAGAGGTACCAGGGTTAGGATTTGAACATATCTTCCAGGGGACACAATTTTAACCACTACAGGCAGCCAAGTTGCACAAAACTGTTTTAATTTCTTTAATAAATTACAACTCATTTTATGTCTATTTTTTATTTCATAAGTTCAAATTACCTTTGTGCCCAACTAATGCTGAAATAGCCTCCCACAGAGTTCAACATCCACTCACAATAAAAACATTTAGCAAACTAGTCAAGTGACTAAAACTTTCTCATAATGATAAGGGATATTTACAGATAATCACAGCTAGCAACATACTTAAGGTAAAATACTGAATACTTTCCCTCAAGATGGAGAACAAGGCAATGATATCTTTTATCACCACTATTATTTGATATAGCTAAATAACTCACAGTCAATGCTACAAGGAAGGAAAAAGAAATAAAAGGTATACATCATGGAAAGTATTAGAAATGTCTCTATTTGTAGATGACATGATTACATAGAAAATCCCAAGTAATCTTTTAAAAAGCAACTGTAAAATTAATAAGTAAGTCCATCAAAGCTGTAGGATACAGAATGAAACATCAAAACCAACCATATTTCTATATACTATTAATGTACAATTAGAAAGCAAAATTTTAAAATAATATTAATACCATTATAATAGTGCTAAATATTACTTAGGTGTAAATGCAACAAATATACAAAATCTATATGCTCAAAACTACAAAATGCTTATTAAATAAATCAAAGAAGACCTAAATAACTGGAGACACACATACTGTTCCTTGATCAGAAGACTCAGTGAGTAAAGATGCCATTTCTCCTATGAAAAGCTGAATCGGATTTTTTTTGTAGATGTAGACAGGTTGATTTCAAAACATATAAGAGGCAAAGGAAGTAGTATAGCTAAAACAATTCTAAAAAAAAACAAAATTGGAATAACTGGAACATTTAGTCCATTTTGTTTAACAAGGATTATGTTTACTACTTTAATATTAGTTTGGACTATTATATCACTTTCCCTCTTCATTTCACTTCTCCAGTAATGCTATAACCTTTGAACATTTTGAGTCCATTACCCACTTTTAGGCTTTAAGGTTATTTTTCTCATGGACTTTAATTTATACATGCATGTGAAATGGCATGAGCCTTTATTATTAATTTTGAATGGGCTTCATTAGGTAAATATTTTAAAATTACAAATACATTTTTCCTTCTGGTTGCTCTGAATTCCTTCTTACATTTCTAAGTTTGTGTTTGGTATCATTTTCCATTTGTTTTAAGAACTCCCTTTACTTTGTCTTTCAATTCACATCTGCATGTGACTAATTCTCTTGGGGTTTGTTTGTCTGAATTATGTTTACATGTCAGTATATCACATTCCACTTTGAAAGATATTTAAACTAGGTATAGAATTTTACACTGGCATTTTTTTTTTTGAGCGTTAACAATGTTATTCTAAGCTCTTTTGTCATCTGTTATTTCTACTGAGAATTCAGCAGTCAGTAATGCTGTTTGTTAAACAACATTTTTTTTTCTCTGTCTTTTAAATTTTTCTCTTTATCTCTGTGTATTACTTCAATTGTGTTGTGTCCATGTGTCATTTTCTTTTATTTATCCTACTTGGTGTTCTTAGAGCTTCAAGAATTTGTGGTTTCAAATTTCCCCCATTTTTGGAGAAATCTTGGCTATTATCTTGTAAATTCCTGCTTGTCATATTGGCTTTGTCATCTCCTTCAGACTCCAATTATACCTATACTGTACTATTTTGAATTTCACTGTCTCTTCAGCTATGTCTCCTCTCCCCTAATTCCTTTTTATCTTTGCTATAATTAAAAAATTTACTGTTGACTTGTTATCTAGTTTACTAATTTTTCTGCTAAGTCCATCTAATGTCAGATATTGTAGTCATCATTACTAGATTTTCTATTTTATTTCCATTTGATTATTTTATAGAGATTACAATTTTTTATGAAATGCTTAATATTTTCATCTACTTTCTCTGTTATTTCTCCTACCATTTTGGATATTTTCATCATGGCTATTGTAAAGTCCCTGTCATCTAATGCCAATATTTGGATTAACTTTGAGTCAGTTTATATAATGTGCATTTCTCTTTGTTTTCAGCCTTTGGTCATATCTTCTTGTGTATCTAGTAATTTTCAATGGAATGTCTTCCATTGTATATAATATACAAGTAGACATTCCAGATATTATTTTGTCTTGAGGTTTAACCTTCTCTGCCAGGCAGATAAAGTGGGGGCTGATTATTTTAATTAACAACTGTAGAATATGGAGAACAGTTAGCCTCTAGTTCTTTTTGTTGTTGTTGTTGTTTTGAGACAGAATTTCTCTCTTGTTGCCCAGGCTAGAGTTCAATGGCATGATCTCAGCTCACTGCAACCTCCATCTCCTTGGTTTAAGTGATTCTCCTGCCTCAGCCACTGGAGTAGCTGGGATTACAGATGTCCACCACCATGACCAACAAATTTTTTTTTTCTTTAGTAGAGACAGGGTTTCACCCTGTTGGCCAGCTGGTCTCAAACTCCTGACCTCAGGTGATCCACCCATCTCGGCCTCCCAAAGTTTTGGGATTACAGGTGTGAGCCACTGCATCCAGCCTCTAGTTCTTATAAAACAGCTGCAAAGTCCATTCTGCTTTTCAGACTTTTTGTTTGTTTTTAATCTCCAAATCTGTGCAGCTGCAGATATCCAGAAGGCACTATTGGATGTGTGTTTAAGACTCCCTCCCCTCAATATCAACCAAAAATCTGTTTTTTTAAAAAAATACCTGACAATGGTTCTCCATAAGTATAAAGCTATAATTTTCAGATTTCTGCCTGCAGATAATAAATACATGCCTATGAGATAAAAGTGGTTACAAAAATAGGCTCTCCTTTCAGATTCTTCACTTCAACTGTTTTAGTCTCTCTAGTCTTATTACTCCAATGAATAAAAAATTCTCAGGAATCTAAAATCAAGACTCAGAAGATAGAACAATGAATACATAATACAAAAATTGACAGGAAAAAGAGTAAAGAAAGACTCAGGTTACCATAATGTCAGAGAATCCAGCTGGAAAACAACATATCTACTCCATATGAGTCATGTGATTAGGTACAATATCTACACATACATATGTTAACTCTGGGATTATGTTTCTTCCTTCAAGAGTTGAAAAGATAAGAAACAGAAAAACTCTTTTACTACATGCCAGCATGCATGTTTTGGTCTTATAAAGAAGACACATTATTACAGTAAAAATGTGTTTTTTGTTTTTGTCACCTTTCATTCTTTTATAGTTTTTCTGGTAGGACAATATTTCAAATTTATTTTAGAAAATCATCCTTTCCCTATTCATAATATAACCTTAGGAGCAGATTTACCTAAGGCAGTCAGTATATTTATTTTCATTGATTACAGTAATCAGTTTAGAGATAAATGAATAAGCACATGACGTCTAGCAGTCCAATCCAAGTTTAAAAGACCGAATTCTACAATTTGTTTTTATTTTTGATAAACAACTTGTTTTTCTCACTAGCCTTCAACTGGGAAGTTGAGAAGGCAGAAACTTCTACCTCTTGAAACTCAAGCCAATACATAGAAGAGAGCAAGCAAAACTCAGACACAGAAAAAAAGTTTTTGAGTCCTACACAAGACTTTGCTGAAATGTAAAGAGAAATGAGCTACTATTACACACAACATGGATGAATCTCAAAATCATCATGTTGAAAGAAGCCAGACACAAAAAAGTAGGTATTATATCACTTTACTTGCATAGCATTCTGGAAAATGCAAATGAACTTATACAGACAAAAAAGCAGATGAGTGATTGGCTGGGCTGGGGTAGAGTCTGGGCTGGGGGTAGAGGCTGGAAGACAGCATAAAAAAATCTTTTGGTGGGATGATAGAAATGCTCTGTATCTTCATTACAGTGGACATATATATCAAAATGCATTGAACTGTATACCTTAAATTGATTAAATTTATTACCAGTAAAATTGATTGAAAAAAAAAACAAAACAAATAATAAAAAATCTCTGAAAGTTAGCCCTGTCCTTGGTCTTTTCAACTATGTGAAAAATAAGTTTCTTTTATGCTTAAGCAATTTAGGGTGTGGTTTTTTAACCCTTGAAACAAACAAGCAAATACTAGCCAATACAAGTACATTCGATTTACAAAATTTACCACGGCAAGCAAATGTATTAATGCATTTTTGAAAGATAGTAACAGTTGAAAAAAAAGGCTTACAGGTGCTTAAAGTCTCAGTTGTCTTTTAAACAAATAATTGTTTTAAAAAAAACCCCACGATTCTCCAAAAATGCTGAATACCTCAAGTTTTCTTTCATCCTTTCTAAAATGAGAGTCTAACAATGTTTCTCAAGCTCTTATATTGTTTAGGAATTGTCACATAATGTTTTTCCTAATAACTGATTAACATTTTTCTACTTCACGCTTCTAGTTGGACAAGAAATAATATATAATTCTCCAAGCAGCATTATCAAATATTTGCATTGTTTTAAGAAGCTTTCCCTTCTCTTGGTTCAATTATCTTAAATGCTATCTAAATTTTTATTTATTTTACTATATATTTTTGATCTTAGAAGCTTTCCCATTTCTACTTCAGAATTACATAGGACAATATTAGTTTTAGAGAAGTATGATTGTAAAACACCCAGTATTTTATAATAAATACATTCTAAAAACAAGACTGATAGCTTTCAGATTGAAAAAATCTGCTATAGAGAAAACTATAGTCTTAAAAATAGGGAAGTTAAAAATGTGCTTGAGACAGATAGATATATTACATTTTTGTTAGAGAGTCTTAAATTTTATATAATATAATAAAGTGAATATACATGATTAGATTGAAAGTTAGGTCACAGGTATATAGTACTACCAATTGGAAATTGTCATTAGTACAAAACTGATACACTCAATGGAAATACTATGTCAGGTTTCATGATTTAAGTTAAACAATCCAAGTTTCTGGAAACAAATGTCCTAATAGCCCTAAGAGTCTTTCCTCCCCTGTACTTCCTTCTTAGTCACAGAAAAGAATGAAAATGGAACACTTAAAATAAAATTACCTTTTACTTAGCAGTTGTTTCATCTGAACGAAACATTTCTTCTGATCCATGTTAAACTATATTTAATACAGAACTATTATAAATCCTTATTACTTTATTCTAGTTATGTTTATATAGTTTATGCCATTTAAAATAACTTTACCACTTTCCTTATATTTAAAAAACATTTCCTAAATACTTTCATCATATTTTAAAAATTCAGATTTTATTTTTCTCACAGTTTCATTATCTTCTAGGTAATAAACACTGTCATATATAATTCCTTTAAGGTAATGCCCACAGCTGAGCATTATTCACCCAGATGGATATCAACACCAAACTTATGGTTTTTGAATGGAATATTATTGAATATTATTTTATAGCTTTTATGCAATACTAGTTGAATTTATTTTGAGATAATAAGTATAACAGATAATAGGCATATTATCAATTGTCCTTGTTGGAAAATGATATAACTATAATTTGTATTTCAAATCTATTGAAAATCTGGGATTAGAACACAGATATATGTGAAGCCATTATGGAGTATGAACTATATTGTTAAAATACTATTTATATTTAAAGATAGCAAGGTCAATTATTGCTTTATGTTTTTTAAGACCTAACATGGTGACAAATTAGCTAAGCACTTAATTCTGTATTTAACTCAGTGATTTTGCTGTGATTCATTATATTAACAACTGTCTAAACAACTATATAAACAATTTACAATTACCTAAATAAAATAAGACCTAGAATATAGGTTCTTAGCCTAAATCTCATCAATGATCTTGGGAGGGACATAAACTCCATGAAGCTATATGCAAATTTCTTCAAATCTGTATTTTTCTAGGGAGAAGACTCGACATTTGCACTGGCTTCTCAAAAGAGTTTCAACCACAAGAAAATATTTAAAACTCCAGTTGTATGGAGAAATAAGATCAATTTATTGTCAAAAGACAGAATTATTCCTTTTTTATATCAACCAGGCTTGACATTAACTGTAATCTCATGGAAATGTCCACTACTGTAATTAAGTATTTGTATGTAGAAGAAATGCATCACAGAATATATGACATCTGGCTGTAACTACTGTACTAAAGAAATAAAGAGGCTTAAAACAAATACTGAAACAAACAAATCAGAAAGAAATCTCAATTTTATTAAACGAAAATATCATATCTAGGAACATCTCAAATTGAGAATAAAGTTTATATAATACTTCAGTGTCATATGAATGTCATAAAATAACAAATGTACCATGTAATTATTTAAAAAGCACAGGTCTATAAATTGGAAACACTAACCAGCTAAGAGATGACAGGTAGGCTGAAAAATCAACCTATTTCCAAACCACTAAAGAAGATGTAAATAAATCTAAAGGGTAAACTACTTTTGTAGGTTTATAAAACCACTTGTATAAAGCAAAATATATAAAAAGAAGAGGTGAGAAATGTCTATTAAAGGATAAAAAATTAACAAAGCTATGTGTCAGGCCATTTTGGTTCATACAGTTTTCTTTCATTTCTCTCTAAAAAGGTATATCAATTTTTATTTTTCACAAACTTCCTTAAATTAAGAAAGAAAATACATTTGTACACTAAAAAGCAGGTTTTCATTAGCTTTTTCTAGTCAGTGAGCAAAAGGCTGAGAAGAAATATATTTTTTAAGAAATGGTTATGCTGTAGTATCATTTATATATTATATAAGCCATGAATGACATTAAACACATATGTAAGTATGTGTAGTGATACAGTGTATAAAATAAAAGGAGATAACTAAATGCTTGCAACAGAAAATAAAAGTGTAAAGTTTAGATCTTTTTCTTTACTATAAAAAAAAAACAGCCATCCTGAGGGCCTGTGCCATTCTTAGGCCAATTTCAGGCAGATTCTGAAAAGCTGGAAAGTAAACACAGGTGTTTTAAAACTAGAGCTGCTGTCACAGACAACCACAAACACCCTTAACTCTGATGTGGCAACGCCTCTTTCCCTCCCTCAATTTCTTAAAGCAATACCCAAAAAGAAAATGTCAAATGTTTCACCTTTCAACACCTCAGGATAAGTAAGAGCTTAAAGTGTTGTTCTGTAAATCTCTAGCAAATAGATCATTTTTTCACTACTTTTGAATGTAGCCAATTAAATATTAATTGCATGAAATAAAAAGTGGAATTTCTTTAAAAATTTCTACCACCCTAAGCTTTCACGCCCCCTTCCACCATACTTTACAGCAGTTTCTTTAGATTCTTAAAGCAAAATGTTTTGTTTGACCACATCTAGATTGTTTCTTCTACTGCATAGTTTTTACAGAAAATACCTGATTTTTTTCCCTGTAAGGTTTAACAGACAACTCAGAAAAACAGAGTTTTAATTGAAATATACAATTCTGTTTTAGAAAACTGTATCCTAATAGGTACCTAAATAGGAGTAGAAATCATTTACAGAGAAAAATAGAAAACAGTAAGTAAAATCATTCCCAAACTGCTACAAAACAGGGAACTCATGTTTTGAAATCAACTCATAAATTGAATAAGTTTTCAAACACTGAAATATCAATCTATTCCTTATAATTGTAAAAAATTGCCCTTAAAAAGCAGGGATAAAATTCACTGGAAATTGATAAGTTACTACCTAACTAGTAAATATAAGAACAAAAGAAAAATGAATTTTTCATATTTTACCATATACATCAATTAACAGGTACTGTTAAGGGAATAGCTAAGTATCAATCAGTTCCCAAATTAATCTTGGAGGTTATTTTGAGAGGTTTAGTCCTACCCTCAGAATTTCACAAATAATTCCTTTGTGCAATTTATATAAGAACTGCTCTCTGAAATCTCACTTGTTTGTATATTTGATTATTTTTAACAAAACCGTAGTAGTTTCTATGATGTAAGCTTTTACTAAAGAGATGTCTGCCTTTTTAAATAATGAAATAAAAATTAATGAATAGGAATAAAATAAAACTGAATAACAATTTTATATCAGTAGCTATATTTTCCCCAAAATTTCCTCAGATATTTTATAATTTTCTATTACCTTTTTAAAAATTGTGATGGACTAATATCAGAGCTATATAATATTTGGCTAAACAGAGTCAATCAACAATAAATAAAAGTAAACTTTTGCCATCTTGTCCAGATCCACCCATGCATTGCTTTGTCTCACATTTGAACGACACTATATAGCATTAAGAGACAAAATAATAACGTTGTGACATAAATCAATGAAGTAAAGACATTCAGAATTGAAATGAGTCCACTATACTTTGGTATTATAACATATGCATGATATCCATGGGCACAAAAGAGCAAGGAGAGGACAGTGTGTCAGCATTAGAAGTTAATTTCCTTGCTTTTGTTGGTTTGTATTACCATCTAATATTACATAAACAATCTGTTTCTAGGCAATTAATTTCTTCCTCAGCTCCTCTGCCATGATGAGCTGAGTTCATCTGAACATTAAATATCCTTCAGCATATAAAAATCCAGTTTAACAGCAACAGCAACAAAAGCCAGTAAAGGAATGTCATTTAAAAATCAAATTTACAAAAATATAAGATATATAACATTTGCTTAATTAGAAAGAAGGCAACTACTTACATTTTACAACTTCTCAAAAGGTGAAGGTAATTAATACAGCTGAATTTATTAAAAACAAATGATATTACTATATCTTAGAATACTCAAGATTTGTTGGTAATTCTTTCTTGGTCTTTCTCAATGTAAAGTACTTATATGAAAACTTGTGGATCTAGATAAAACCAGCAAATGACTAACCCAAGTAAGATTCCAGCAACTACTACAATAAGTAAATTTTTCAAAGTGGCACCTCAGGTGTAAAAGCTGACTATCATATAATGGAGCAAAAATACAGTGGACAAATGTACTTTTTTGACTGCTATGATCATGACTTAATTTCATTATCCTCATTTTCTAGTAAAAATAATAGTCATTCTAGTATTTAAAATGAATAATTTATGTAATAAGATACAATATAAAAATGGTCACTTTTAGGAAAGAAAGACAAAAACGCTGATATAAATTGAGAATAAAATGCACAAAAATGACTCTGATCTTAAACCTAAAATAGGAAGTATCAAAAGAAGGTGAAGACTAAATAGTCATAAGCCACAAACAATACAGGAAATAAGATACTGGATTACACTGAAAACACTTGCATGGAATATATAAAGCTACATTGCATGATTTTGTGAAATTATTTAAAAAGTACAAATAAAAGATCATATATGTTATTTAGATACAATTATGGTTGTAGAAGATTCAAAGTTAACATTTTCTAAAGAAAAGCCTGCAAGTTATCAAAACTCCCAGAGACTGACAGTCATCTGAAAATACATGAAATTTTGTTTCAAGATTGTGAAATATATTCTTAAAAAATATTTAATATGAATACAAGAGAATAAAAATGTTGGAAAAATACCTTTTATATTGAATTTTAAATACTAATTAATAAATTATAGGATCTATAAAATGTGTCTAAGAGTCAGTAGGCAAGAGTGATTTTCCAAGATGCCTTTTTCTGTTTCAGTTAAAATTAAAATCCATGCTGTCTAATCCTTGGAGTCAATTTGTAATTAAGGGGATTTGATGAGAGACCAGGCACTGAATTAATGATAAAATTTAATATCTGTTTTAATGCATCAACATAACAGAAAAACTAACCAACACTGAACAACACAATAAAGTCATTTTGTTATAGAGGACATATGTATGTCAGTTTGTGAATGTTATTTTTTTGAAAAGAAGTATATGCGCTAAAGTTCTTTAGATGAACTGGTAAAAATGGTATATCTAAATATCAACACTCATGTCAAAAATATTAGGATAAAGATTAGTTTGGCACTGAAAACTACATTGGTATACGCAATTATTTTACTGGGAATTTTATATAATCTCTAATGAAGGTCTCAACTACTTTCCATATCATGTTTCAAAGAAGAAACAGTAAAGTAAATTAATTGCATTTGACAATAGTAAGTTTATTTATTAAAAATACATATTTAGTTTAGAAAGGATATTTAATTTTTAGATCTAACAAATTAAATTTCATAGTATTTCAAGCAAGCAATCTGGATTTTATGCTACAGTTTTCACATCACTACTATACTGAAATTCATAAAAGAATTTATCACTTATTCCAAATCACGTTAGGGCACAACTTTAAGTACAATTCAGTTACTGGAAATGGCTAAACCTCAGAGAATGAAACATTTCATTTGACCAGCATTCACCATGTAGTCTCAACCAATTCTTACTCCTAAAATACCAAGAAAGCATTAAAAAAGACATAAAACTGATAACACTACCAAAATACTGACATCATCCTAATATAGAAATCAACTTGAAAATCAAACAAAACTAAAATATAAAAGCACTATTGGTATCAATTTAAGAACAAAAAATTCATAGGCCTAAAAGAAGGTTGAGGAACTATTTTGTCCTTACTTTACCTTCCAAACACAAAGTCTATACTAGGCAAGTTTTGAAATTCAGAGTAAGATATTCTAATTCAGGTCAGGTGCAGTGGCTCATGTCTATAATCCCAGCACCTTGGGAGGCTGAGCCAAGAAGATAGCTTAAGCTCTGGAGTTCCAGACCAGCCTGGGAAAAATAGTGAGACGTCATTGCTACTAAAAATGAAAAAAAAAAAAAAAAATAGCAGGGCATGGAAGTGTGCCTGTAATGTCAGCTACTTAGGAGGCTGAGGAAGGAGGATCACTTGAGTCAGGAAGATTGAGGCTGCAGTAAACGACTGCACCACTGTACTGCAGCCTGGTTGACAGAGGGAGACCCTGCTTGAAAAAAAAAATACCAATTCAGTAGACTTTGGGTCAGGCCAGATTTATTATTTTGTAAACATTTTTTGATTATTTAAATACATGTCTTTGTAAAGAATAAATAGCCTATATTCATTACCTAATCTGACCTCTGCTAGGTATTGCTTTTAGAGCTATCCAGGGCATTGTTCCCAAAAATATATCACAGACACCTGCTCTTCTACATCCTCTTGGCCATTGTGATAGCAAAAGTCAATAGGTCAGACAAAGAAGGGAGAAGATAATAAACTCCTCAAAAAATAATTTACATTTTTTAACTTTTAAACTTTACATTTATAAGAGTCAAGGCTTCCACTATCACCAATGAGAGGTAAGGAGAAAGGCAGTAATTAAGGTGCCTACTGTTGATGTGGGCAGAGATAGGAAAGGCCTAGGAGGAAGGCCTGGGAATACTGGGAGTCTTACATATTCCATTCTTTTCCAGGTCAGTGAACATTTTCTTATTAAAACAATTTCATTCTACCACCCAAATTCCTCTCCCAGAAACATTGTGGCCAAACTGTAAAAAGGATAAGTATATATTGGCTTAACAAAGGAAGCAGGGCAACAGACAATACAGAGCATTTCCATTAGAGAAAATACCAGGTCCAAATACCAGGTGACATAAACATTGGAAAAGCATTCCAGGATCTATCCAGTCAGTTAACATATTGATAAGTCTTTCTGTTGGGACTACAATTCAGTCTCCTACTAAAAATTTATAATTGTATAATTTTTAATAACATTTCAATATAATTCAAGGCCCACCAGAACTTGCAAAAACATTACAGAGAGCTCCAGTGCAGCTTTCTTTTCCCAAAGATAATATCTTATTCTCCCAATGATAATCCAACTTCTCACAATGATGTCTTATTATATATGTACCATACTGCATTGCCCAGACCAGAAAACTGACAATTCTATTTAACTCAAAAGATATAGAAGTTATTTGGATTTCATCTGTTTTTATATGCACCCTTTCTCCCTCTCCTTTTCCTTCCCTCCCTTCCTCTCTCTTTTCCTTTATCCTTTCCTTCTTATATTCTTTCCTTCCTTCCCTGTCTCCCTCCCTCCCATCATTCTTTCCTTCCTGGCTTGTAAGTCTGTGACATTTTAACATCACCACAATGGGAATACAGAATGATTACATCACTGTAAAGAAATTCCCCCCGTTACCTCTTAATAATCACAGCCTTTTCCCAAACCCAACTCCTAGCAACCACTGATTTGTTCTCTATTACTACAATTTTGGCACTTTGGGACTTATATAAAAATGGAATCATATAAATTTAACCCTTTGAGAATGGCTTTTTCATTTCACTTGAGACCCATCTGAATCATGGATACATTAATAGGTTGTTTACTTTTATTGTTGAGGATTATTCTATTGTGTGGACATTTATCCACTGACCTACTGAATGTGGCTTCTTTCCAGTTTTGGGCAATTATGAATAAAAACTGCTATGATCACTTATGCACAGGATGTGTGTTAAAATCAATTTTTATTTCTCTGAGATAAAAATCCAGGAGTTTAATAGCTGGGTTATACGGTAAGTATAAATTTAACTTCATAATAAACTGCCAATGTTTCAAAGTAGCTGTACCATTTTACACTCCTAACAGCACTGTACGAAAGATTCAATTTCTCCACATCCTGTCAACATTTGGTATATCAGTATTTTTTTACTGTAGCCATTTATTTGGTGTGACACAATGTCTCACTATGATTTTAATAATCTTGTAAATTTTTAGAGAGAATTTTAATTTAAAAATGTTTTAAAAATAGTAAAGTCAAAGTTTAAGATTTCAGCTACTTTTGTCAAACATTCTGCTTCAGCAATATTGGAACTGAATCCAGGAATCAGAATTAAAATAGTCATACTGTTATTCAATTACTCTGCTCCTAGATAATCTAGCTTGAAGAAATAAGGCACAGTCTTTAAAAATTTATCCCTTATGCATCCTTTTCCAGGAAATTATTAGAAAATGTTTCCATCAAAAGGAAAGAGTAAATCAAGAATAAGAAAACATGGATTCAGGAGACAGGGGATTCAATAGAGAAGAAACTAACAGAATCCACAAAATGACAATGAAGGTAGATTCCAAGACCAGTAATGTGTTGCAGTCCTACAGAGAAACTGGTTCAGATTCTATAAAAGAAAACTGTAATAATTTTAGGTTACCTAATGTACTTGAATATACTAATAGGAAATTTATATGTCTAATAAAGAGTACATGGACGTATTGGTAATAGAAGTAAAGTATGCAAACAAACTAGACAATAATCCTGAAAAAGGCAAAATATTGAGAGAAAAAAGGAAACTGGTTTTTCAAGGACTGTAAGGGGTCTGAGATGTTTACCCTATTTCTAAACCAAAAAAAAAAAGCTTGGCACAGTTTCATTCACGTTGGCAAAAGACACAAGAATCCTAGGTCAAGGACAAAAGACTTAACTCAGGCACAGTAACCAGCATAAACTTTATGCTTGCATTGGTTCCCTTTGCTTCCTAAGTCCCATGGGAACAGTACAGAGAGGCTCAAGGAGATACTGCAAACATAGTGAGTTTACATCACCTCTGAAGAACTTCAAGCTTAAGGAACCCAAATCTTTTATAATACGCTACAAGCAAACTTGCCCAGCCTTTGTATTAGAGGATGACATTATTTTTATTATGTTGGACAGGAAATCTCTTCTCATTTAAAAGGAGACACTAGCTCTACCTTCCAAGGTATTCACTAAATAAAGATCCTTTAAAACATAATTTGGAGCAAAGGCTGTTAGTGACTCCACAAGACATATAGAAACACAAAAAACCCATGGGAGAACTGACTCTAAACATGGTTAATTTAGAAGGTCACTACTAGCATTAATTTAAAAAATGTTAAATAGAGTAAAAAGTTTCTACATGCATATATATCATTAGAGAATGCAACTTTTCCTTTTCTTTTTTTTTGAGACAGGGTCTTGCTCTGTCACCTGGGCTGGAGTGCAGTGGTGCCATCTCACTGCAACCTCTGCCTTCCGGGCTCAAGCGATCCTCCTGCCTAAGCCTGAGTAGCTGGAATTACAGGCATTTGCCACCACAACCCGCTAATTTTTGTATTTTAGTAGAGATGGGGTTTTGCAATGTTGGCCAGGCTGGTCTCAAACTCCTGGCCTCAAGTCATCCACCCTCCTCAGCTTCCCAACATGCTGGTATTACAGGCATGAGCCATGGCACCCAGCTTCCTTATATTTTTGCTTTAGTTTTATATTTATGTAAAACTATGTATATTATGTAAAACTAATACATAGTTTTACATAATATATTTATGTATATTATGTATATATGTATATTATGTAAAACTAATATACATAGTTTCACATAATATATTTATGTATATTAACTGGGTCATGACAGAAAATATAATTATTGCTGAGATGTCTGAATACTATATGGTCATCTATGAGTATTTACCAATAATGTAAATAATGAACATGGAACAAAAAGGCCAGAAAGCTAAATCTTCATAGTAGGAAGTCAACTAATAATAACTAAAAAGGACAAATCAAGAAATAAGCTTTTTATTAAAATATATAATGCAGGCACAGAAGAGTCAAACAAGTTGACAGTGATTTTTTCTGTGGAGTAGAAATCAGGAATGGTTGATGAGGAATCAGACTGTTCTTTTTGTTTACAACCTTACAGAATTATTTGGCTTTTAAAAATATGTGCTTTATTGGCCAGTTGCAGTGGTTCATGCCTGAAATCCCAATACTTGGGGAGGCTGGGGCAGGTGTTTAGGAGTTTGAGACCACTCTGGCCAACATCGTGAAACCTGTCTCTACAAAACATATAAAAATTAGCGAGGCATGGTGGCAGGTGCCTGTAATCCCAGCTACTCTGGGAGGTTGAAGCAGGAGAATCACTTGAACCTGGGAGGCAGAGGTTGCAGTGAACTAAGATCATGCCACTACACTCCAGCCTGGGCAACAGAGGAAAATTGTCTCAAAAAAAAAAAAAAAAAGGCCAGGCGCAATGGAAGGCCGAGGCGGGTGGGGTTCAGGAGATTGATGAGACCATGGTGGCCAACATGGCGAAACCTTTTCTCTACTGAAAATACAAAAATTAGCTAGGCATGGTGGCGTGTGCCTATAATCCCAGCTACTCGGGAAGCTGAGACAGGAGAATCACTTGAAGCACGGAGTCAGAGGCTGTGGTGAGCTGAGATCGCGCCACTGAACTCCAGCCTGGCAACAGAGCAAGACTGATGAAAAAAAAAAGAAGAGTTCTACTGGAGAATGCTTATGAAGTATTAAGCAGGGAAAGTAGAACACTTAACCACATGTGTGGTATTAATTCAGTCAATAGAAATTTATTTATTTAATGGATACCATGTGCCAGGCACTTTTGTAGGAAATTCAGCCAGGGCTAGTTTTCGGTTGTTATGTATGGGTACAGCCATTCAAATTGTTAACAGCTGGCATCTGCTGTGATTGGTTAGTATCATTAACTTACTTAATATCAATAATTTTAAATGTCATCAGTAGATATAGAAGTGTACAAGGTAAACAAAAATCTCTAACTTCATAGAGCATTAATTCCTATCAGGAAATGAGACACAAAAATATAATAAATAAAAATTTCATTTTATCATACAAATTATCATCTTACTGTGTAAGATAATGTCATGTACTTTAGAGTAAAAGCCAAAAAGAAGACAAAGAAAATGTTGCTGGGGTTTGGGTTGAGTCATAGGACAGATTGGTCAGGGAGCCCTTACTAGGCAGGTGGCATTTAAATAGACTTGAATAAAATAAGAATGTGAGCTGTGTGAACATTTGTGGGAAAAGCGTTCCTTGGAAGTAGAAACAGGCAGTACAAAGTCCAAAGATAAAAGCATGCCTGGTGTGACTGAGAAACAGTAACAGTATTGCACCTAAAATGAAGTAGGATATAAGGGGAAGACCAGATCAAGAGATCTTGTAGGTTTATCCTCTAGTGAAATGGCAAGCCATAGAAAGGTTCTTAGCAGTAGAGTAGGGAAATATAATTTACATTTTATTTTATTTTATTATTGCATTTTAGGTTTTGGGGTACATATGCAGAACATGCAAGATAGCTGCATAGGTACACACGTGGCAGTGTGATTTGCTGCCTTCCTCCCCTTTACCAAAATCTGGCATTTCTCCCCATGCTATCGCTCCCCAACTCCCCCTGTCATGCTTTCCCTCCTCTATTCCCCCCAATAGACCACTTTTGCAAAGTGTCTCTTCTTATTCCCTGTGCCCATGTGTTGTCATTGTACATCACCCACCTATGGGTGAGAACATGCAGTATTTCATTTTCTGTTCTTGTGTCACTTTGCTGAGAATGACGTTCTCCAGATTCATCCATGTCCCTACAAAGGACATGAACTCATCATTTTTTGTTGCTGCATAATATTCCATGGTGTATATGTGCCACATTTTCCCAGTTCAGTCTATCCTCAATGGGCATTTGGGTTGGGTCAAGGTCTTTGCTATTGTAAACAGTGCTGCAATGAACATTCGTGTGCATGTGTCCTTATAGTAGAAAGATTTATAGTCCTTTGGATATATACCCAATAATGGGATTGCTGGGTCAAATGGAATTTCTATTTCTAGGTCCTTGAGGAGTCACCACACTGTCTTCCACAATGGTTGAACTAATTTACACTCCCACCAGCACTTTAAAAGTGTTCCTATTTCTCCACATTCTCTCCAGCACTGCTGTCTCCAGATTTTTTAATGATCGTCATTCTAACTGGCGTGAGATGGTACCTCAATGTGGTTTTGATTTACACTTCTCTGATGACCAGTGATGATGAGCATTTTTTCATGTTTGTTGGCCTCATGTATGTCTTCTTTTGCAAAGTGTCTCTTCTTATTCTTTGCCCATTTTTGAATGGGCTTGTTTTTTTCTTGTAAATCTGTTTTCATTCTTTGTAAATTCTGGATATCAGCCCTTTGTCAGATGGGTAGACTGCAAAAATTTTTTTCCATTCTGTTGGTTGCCGATTCACTCTAATGACTGTTTCTTTTGCCGTGCAGAAGCTGTGGAGTTTGATTAGGTTCCATTTGTCTATTTTGGCTTTTGTTGCCAATGCTTTTGGTGTTTTGGTCATGAAGTCCTTGCCTACCCCTATGTCCTGAATAATTTTGCCTAGATTTTCTTCTAGGGTTTTTATGGTGCCAGGTCTTATGTTTAAATCTTTAATCCATCTGGAGTTAATTTTAGGAAGGGGTCCAGTTTCTGCTTTCTGCACGTGGCTAGCCCCATTTATTAAACAGGGAATCCTTTCCCCATTGTTTTTGTCAGGTTTATAAAAGATTGTATGGTTGTAGACATGTTGTGTTGCCTCTGATGCCTCTGTTCTGTTCCATTGGTCTATATCTCTGTTTTGGTACCAGTACCATGCTGTTTTGATTACTGTTGCCTTGTAGTATAGTTTGAAGCCCCGTAGTGTGATGCCTCCTGCTGTGTTCTTTTTGCTTAGAATTGACTTGGCTATGCGGGATCTCTTTTGCTTCCACATAAAGATTAATGTGGTTTTTTCCAGTTCTGTGAAGAAGGTCATTGGTAGCTTGATGGGGATAGTGTTGAAACTGCATATTACTTTGGCAGTATGGCCATTTTCATGATATTGATTCTTCCTAACCATAAACATGGAATGTTTCTCCATCTGTTTGTGTTCTCTCTTATTTCGTTGAGCAGTGTTTTGTAGTTTTCCTTGAAGAGGTCGTTTACATCCCTTGTTAGTTGTATTCCTAGGTATTTTATTCTCTTTGTAGCAATTGTGAATGGCAGTTTGTTCTTGATATGGCTCTCTTTAAGCCTGTTATTGGTGTATAGGAATGCTTGTGATTTTTGCATATTTATTTTGTATGCTGAGACTTTGCTGAAGTTGCTTATCAGTTTCGGAAGTTGTTGGGCTGAGACGATGGGGTCTTCTAGAAATACTATCATGTCATCTGCAAATAGAGACAATTTGGCTTCCTCCTTTCCTATCTGAATACCCTTTATTTCTTTTTCTTGCCTAATTCCTCTGGCTAGAACTTCCAGTACTATATTGAATAGGAGTGGTGAGAGAGGGCATCCTTGTCTAGCGCCAGATTTCAAAGGGAATGCTTTCAGTTTTTGCCCATTCAGTATGATATTGGCTGTTGTTTTGTCATAAATAGCTGTTATTATTTTGAGATACATTCCATCAATACCAAGTTTATTGAGCGTTTTTAGCATAAAGGGCTGTAGAATTTTGTCAAAGGTTTTCTCTGTGTCAATTGAGATAATCATGTGGTTTTTGTTTTTGGTTCTGTTTATGTGGTGAATTACGTTTATAGACTTGTGTATGTTGAACCAGCCTTGCATCCCCAGGATGAATCCTACTTGATCATGGTGGATAAGGTTTTTGATGTGCTGTTGCAATCGGTTTGCCAGTATTTTATTGAAGATTTTTGCATCTATGTTCATCATGGATATTGGCCTGAAGTTTTCTTTTCTTGTTGAGTCTCTGCCGGGTTTTGGTATCAGGATGATGTTGGTCTCATTAAATGATTTGAAAAGGATTCCCTCTTTTTAGATTATTTGGAATACTTTCAGAAAGAATGGTACCAGTTCCTCTTTGTGTGTATGGTAGAATTCGGCTGTGAACCCATCTGGACCTGGGCTTTTTTTGTGTGGTAGGCTCTTAATTGCTGCCTCAACTTCAGACCTTGTTATTGGTCTACTCATAGTTTCGACTTCCTCCTGGTTTAGGCTTGGAAGAACACAAGTGTCCAGGAATTTATCCATTTCTTCCAGGTTTCGTAGTTTATGTGCATAGAGTTATTTGTAATATTCTCTGATGATGGTTTGAATTTCTGTGGAATCTGTGGTGATTTCCCCTTTATCATTTTTTATCGCATCTATTTGGTTATTCTCTCTTTTCTTTTTTATCAGTCTGGCTAGTGGTCTGTCTATTTTGTTGATCTTTTAAAAAAACCAGCTCTTGGATCTATTGATTTTTTGAAGGGTTTTTTGTGTCTCTATCTCCTTCAGTTCTGCTCTGATTTTAGTTATTTCTTGTCTTCTACTAGGTTTTGAGTTTTTTTGATATTGCTCCTCTAGCTCTTTAAATTCCGACAATAGCGTGTCAATTTTGGATCTCTCCACTCTTCTCATATGGGCACTTATTGCTATATATTTTCCTCTAGAGATTGCTTTAAATGTGTCCGAGAGATTCTGGAATGTTGTGCCTTCGTTCTCGTTGGTTTCAAAGAACTTCTTTATTTCTGCCTTCATTTCATTGTTTATTCAGTCAACATTCAAGAGCCAGTTGTTCAGTTTCCATGAAGCTGTGTGGTTCTGAGTTAGTTTCTGAATTCTGAGTTCTAACTTGATTGTACTATGGTCTGAGAGAGTGTTTGTTATGATTTCAGTTGTTGTGCATTTGCTGAGGAGTGCTTTACTTCCAATTATGTGGTCAATTTTAGAGTAAGTGTGATGTGGTGCTGAGAAGAATGTATATTCTGTGGATTTGGGGTGAAGAGTTCTGTAAATGTCTATCAGGTTTGCTTGCTCCAGGTCTGAGTTCAAGTCCTGCATATCCTTGTTAATTTTCTGTCTGGTTGGTCTGTCTAATATTGACAGTGGAGTGTTAAAGTCCCCCACTATTATAGTGTGGGAGTCTAAGTCTCTTTGTAAGTCATTAAGAACTTGCCTTATATATCTGGGTGCTCCTGTATTGGGTCCATATATATTTAGGATCATTAGCTCTTCTTGTTGTATTGATCCTTTTACCATTATATAATGACCTTCTTTGTCTCTTTTGATCTTTGTTGTTTTAAATTCTATTTTATCAGAGATGAGATTTGCAACTCCTGCTTTTTTTTTTTGCTCTCCATTTGCTTGGTAAATCTTCCTCCATCCCTTTATTTTGAGCCTTTGTGTGTCCTTGCTTGTGAGATGGGTTTCCTGGATACAGCACACTGACGGGTTTTGGCTTTTTATCCAATTTGCCAGTCGGTGTCTTTTGATTGGTGCATTTAGCCCATTTACATTTAGGGTTAATATTGTTATGTGTGAATTTGATACTGCCATTTTGATGCTAGCTGGCTGTTTGCCCCGTTAATTGATGCAGTTTCTTCATTTTGTTCATGCTCTTTAGCATTTGGTATGTTTTTGGAGTGGCTGGTACTGGTTGTTCCTTTCTATGTGTAGTGCCTCTTTCAGGAGCTCTTGTAAAGCAGGCCTGGTGGTGACAAAAATCTCTGAGTACTTGCTTGTTCGCAAAGGATTTTATTTTTCCTTCACTTATGAAGCTCAGTTTGGCTGGAGATGAAATTCTGGGTTGAAAGTTCTTTTCTTTTAAAATGTTGAATATTGGCCCCCACTCTCTTCTGGCTTGTAGGGTTTCTGCTGAGAGATCTGCTGTCAGCCTGATGGGCTTCCCTTTGTGGGTGACCCGACATTTCTCTCTGGCTGCCCTTAGCGTTTTCTCCTCTATTTCAAACCTGGTGAATCTGATGATTATGTGCCTTGGGGTGGCTCTTCTTGCGGAATATCTTTGTGGTGTTTTCTGTATTTCCTGGACTTGAATATTGGTCTTCCTTGCTAGGTTGGGGAAATTTTCCTGGATTATATCCTGAAGAGTATTTTCCAGCTTGGATTTATTCTGCTCATCACATTCAGGTACACCTATCAATATAGATTAGGTCTCTTCACATAGTCCCACATTTCTTGGAGACTTTGTTCATTTCTTTTTGTGCTTTTTCCTCTCTTCTTGCCTTCTCATTTTATTTCATTGATTTGATCTTCAACCTCTGCTATCCTTTCTTCTGTTTGGTCAATTCGACTGTTGATAGTTGTGCATGCTTCGTAAAGTTCTCATGTTGTGTTTTTCAGCTACATCAATTCACTCATATTCCTCTCTAAGTTGTCCATTCTTGTTATCATTTCCTCAAATCTTTTTTCAAGGTTCTTAGTTTCTTTGCATTGAGTTAGGACATGTTCTTTTAGCTCATGGAAGTTTCTCATTACCCACCTTCTGAAGTCTGAATCTGTCATTTCATCACACTCATTCTCCATCCAACTTTGTTCCCTTGCTGGTAAGGAGTTGTGGTCCCTTGTAGGAGGCAAGGTGTTCTGGTTTTGAGTGTTTTCCTCCTTTTTGCACTGATTTCTTCCCATCTTTGTGGGTTTATCCACCTGTCGTCTGAGTAGTTGCTGATTTTCCAATTGGGTCTCTGAGTGGATGTCCAGATTGTTGATGATCAAGTATTTCTGTTTCTCAGTTTTCCTTCTAACAGTCTGGCCCCACTGCTATAGGACTGCAGAGGTCCACTCCAGGCCCTGCTTGCCTGGGGAATACCTGTAGCAGCTGTGGAACAGTAAGGGTTGCTACCAGTTTCTTCTTCTGCTATCTTTGTCCCAGAATGATGCTCACCAAATGTCAGTCTGATCAGTCCTTTGTGAGGTGACTCTTTGGATATACAGGTGTCAGGGAGCTGCTTGAGGAGACAGTCTGTACTTTATAGGAGCTCAAGTGCTGAGCTGTGAGGTCCATTGTTCATTCAGAGCTGCTAGGCTGGTACGTTTATATCTGCTGTAGCAGAATTCATAAAACCCCCTTTTTTTCCTCAGGTGCTCTGTCCCGGGGAGTTAGGGCTTTATTTATGAATATTCATTGCACTCTCCTGCCCAGCAAGGAGGCTGTCTAGTCACTGCCTGCCTGCAGAGGCTATGCTCCAGTTTACATTTTAATAGTATCATTCTGGAGGCTGTGCTGAGAATAGAGAAGGGCAAGGAAAGAAATGGAGACCATTAGGAGGCTTTTGCAATAATCCCAGCAAGAGATAGAGGCTTGAAAGATAGAAGTAGCAGTGGAAAAGGTAATAAGTGGCTAAATTCTTGATATGTACTAAAAGTACAACCAAGAGAATTTGTTTACAGAGACAGTGTGGAATGCAACAGAAAGACAAGAGTCAAGGCTAACTCCTGAAATTTGGGCCTAAGTCACTGCTAGGTTAAAAGAATGTTCTTTTCCAAAAGAGTCTGCAGAATGACCAAGTTTGGAGGTGGGCAGGACCAGGAGTTTGATTTTTGGTATATTACATTTATGGTGTTTATATACAGCCAAGTTGTGATAGGCAGCCTCTAGCATGCCCCAAATGATCTTGCCTCCTGGAATTCATGTCCTTATGTAATCCATTCCCCTTGAATATGGGCTGAACTATGTAATTTACATTTTAAAAGTAAGTATGTATTTTGAAATCATCATAAACTCACAGGAAGTTCAAATATCCAGGGCGGTCACAGGTACCCTCTACCCGATAACTCTCAATGGTTTAACATCTTGTACAATCACAATACAATATCTAAATACCACAGTATGATATATAAATCTGGCACTTTGGCACAGTCCACCGAACTTACTCAGACTTCACCAGTCTTGCATGCACTTGTGTGTATGTGTGTAGTTTTATGCAATTTTATCACGTTTATTGACATAACTATCACCATAGTCAAGATACAGAACTCTTCCATTACCACAATCAAGATAAGGAACTCTTCCATTATCACAAGAATCCCTTTGTAGCCATAATCCTGTTGTCTTGGAGTAAATACTAATCATACACCTTTTGCTCTAAAAAATGACTTAAACTATATGGCTATTCTACCAATGACCATACTAGCTTGAAAATGACTGCTCTTCTCTTAATTCAGAATCTGTATGGACCTGGATTCAGATTAGTTCACAAATATATATTGTTGAATGAATAAGTAAAAATATGATACCTCACTACAAATTCACAAAATCACACTGTTTTGTAATTTAAATGACTGAAAGTTATTTAACCTCCTCATTTTAAAGATATAAAATACTTCGACAAAAACCACACAGTTTGTTCATAGCAGAGCAAAGACAAGAACACAGGTCTTGATCCTGCACCAAATGTAACATTGGCATAATATATCAAATTTTATAATAGATTACACATATATTTTATTAGCTGTAACACTATCTCCCTGCTTTTATTATCTTATAAATGTAGGAGCCAATACTCACAGAATTTCTACACTACATAGCTAGTAAATGGTAAAATTCAAGATTTTAAAATGAAAATTGGTTACTAAAATTATCTTATAGAAAATAACCCATAACCATACTCCACTGTTAATAGAAAATATCTAACTGGGCATATCAAAGATAGTACACTAACATGGCTGCTCTAAGAAAAAGGCTAGTAACTCATTTAAATATGTGATTTCATCCTTTTATTTTCTTGAGACAGGATCACACTCTGTCGCCCAGGCTGGAGTGCAGTGGCATGATCGCTATTCACTACATCCTCTGCCTCCCGGGTTCAAACAATTCTCCTGCTTCAGCCTCCCAAGTAGCTGGTACTACAGGTGTGCACAACCATGCCTGGCTAATATTTAAATTTTTAGTAGAGATGGGATTTTGCCATGTTGACCAGGATGGTCTTGAACTCCTGACCTCAGGTGATCTGCCTGCCTCAGCATCCCAAAATGCTGAGACTACAGGTGTGAGCCACCACACTCGGCCTCAATAAATGATTCTATCTTAAAAAATTGTATTATTATTTACTATTAAGTGCAATTAATAGTGCTTGCCATTTACTTAGTCTCTTAAAAGAGCTTATCTCGCAGTACAATACAAACATCAGAGGACAAAATGAGCAAACCAAAGCTCTTTTATCAATATTTCTAAGTCAATAGTAAAAAACGGAATTCCTGTTGGCATTTTCCAATTTATAAACTAAGAAATCTTAGTGCAAAACAGAAATCCTTCTATAGAATTTTCACTGGGCACAGATAATGATTATTAAGACAATATTAGAGAAAAATAATTCCATGTTATCCATGTCTTGAACACTGTAGATAATAAAAACTTTGACTTCAACTAGGATATATTAAAATGATTTTTATATAAAAACTGGTGGTATAATATGATATAAACAATGTGCTAAATTCCAAGGGACTAGCATCATAAAAGTTATGATTCTTTATATACAAGAATTTTCTGATTTAGGGAAAATGACATTTAAATAATCAACTAATAATAAAAACTGAAAAAATAAAGTCATAACAAAAGCAAACACCAGAAGAAATTAAATAACATGACACATTTAGGAAACTCCAAGTAGCAGGGAATGCCTGGGGTTCAGCAACAATAAGGAGAGAAGTAATTCCAAGAAGAAAAAGAAAAAGAAAAGCAGGGTAAAACTATAGTGTAGAGTCCTAAATTCCATACTTAGAAAAGGCTTGAATTTTCATTCCACAGGCAACAGAATGCAACCAAATATTTTTATTTATAAAACTGTGAAGAGTGAAATCGCTCTTCTTCTTAAGTTACTCTCTCTCTTTTCTGTAAAATCTAAGGCATTACTCATCTTTTTATCACTGTATTCAAAGTACTACCCCATTATTGCTGTGGAGAGCTCAGTGAGTCTGCTGTCCTTCGTAAATGCCTTTTTCTAACACGTTGTTCTCCATAAGGCCTTTTCTTTAATTTCTGTGTTCCCCAGCGGTTTTTTTTCTCATTTGTTAAAATGAGAATTCATTTGAGATTCCTAGATCTGAGGTTTCTGTCATTTGATAATTCTTAAAAATATTAGTGATAATTTCTTTTTACCTTGCCTTTTCTTCATTCCCTTTGCTATCTTCTCTGAAACTGAATATTTTAGTTCATTTCACTTCGTCTTTTGTGTCTTTTAACATCTATTTTAAAATTTTCATGTCTTTGTCTCTCTGGCTTCCATTTTCATACTTGCTTCCGATCTTTCAGTTTACTAATATTTTCTTAAACTCTGTGTAATCTGCTATTAAACCTATTTGCTATATGTTTAATTTTCATTACTTTGTTTTAACTTTCTATGAGTTCAATCTAATGATTGAATTCAATTTGAGTGGATTTTCAGTCATTTTTCATCAGTTTACTTGCTCTTTTCAAGCCTCTCTTTTTTCCTAAAAGATAATAAACATACTTATATCATACTGTGACAGATATATTAAAATATTAGAACTATTTTTTGAACTATATGATTTTGCTGCTGTATATTTTTACTGATTTTCATTACAAGTGCCTTTTTCTCTTATGTGTTTTTTGATTTCTTTTTCTTTGAGCTAAGGGTCTTTGAAACATTATATATAGGAATTATTAGATGTCTAATGTGAAGGCAGTTTCCGTTAGTCTGTTGTCTATGGGCCCTTTCAGGGCAGGATCACTTAAATCAAGTCCTTGGCTTTTAGAACTACACATGCAGAAAAAATTCAGGCTACTCACCCATGCAGTTCTAAACTTGCCCAAAAAGTGGCTGTGGATGGCAAATTTTTAGAGATTTTTCCCCCTTCACAGTGAAGAGAGTCAGGTTCACTTGCAATCTTATTTGTATGAAGCGCTTGCCTGTTGTTCACCTAAACACTAATGGTGTGACCATCAAGAATAGTAGTTTCACAAAAGGATCTCTAATTATAACACTCACTGGTAGAAATGCACTCTGGGCTCTATCTAACTCCTGTCTCTCCTGACCTTGCAGCCACTAATATGGAAGATCAAATTCACCAAGATTTGACAAATTTATTCAGTGTGAAAGGCAGGTTCAGGCAATAACTTATTCCCCATGTTTTGTTTTGTTTTTTTTCATTTCCACTTTGTTTGAGGCCTATGTAGATTCTCATTTTCTTCCTTTCTCAAGAGTGTATTTTAAAAATACTCTTAAAATACAAATTATCACTGTCCCTTTTCAACACTTTCATCAGTAGAGTCACTCAAGATATCTGTATCTTACTACATTGCAGAAAATGCAAGAATTAGCAAAGGTTTTTGAGTAGAAAAGTATCAACTATATTTTAGAATGATATCTGATGGCAGCGACACAACTGCTTAAGAGGTGAAAAACTGAGGACAGAATAATTAGTTAGGAGAGTACTACTATCATCCAGGTGACGAACTTAACATAGAATAGACAATAAAAATGGCAGTGAAGTCTGGGCACAGTGGCTTATGCCTTCAATCCTAGTACTTCGGAGGCCTAGTTGGGAGGACTTGCTTGAGGCAAGGAGTTTGAGACCAGCCTGGCCATCATAGCGAGATTCTTGTCTCTCTAAGAAATTAAAAAATGAGTGCAGTATCGTGACATATACCTGTAGTTATAGCTACTAAGGAGACTGAGGCAGAAGGACCACTTGTGCCCAGGAATTGGAGGTTATAGTGATCACATACCTATGTATAGGTAAATGATCATACCACTGTACTCCATCCAGCCTGGATGAAAAGGCGTAAAAATAGAAAAGAAATAACTACCACATTCCTGTCAAGACTGAATGTTGAATTGCTTTATGGTGGAGGAGAGCTGGAAAGGATATGAAGATTATGTCAACTGTCTTAGCCTACATACCTAGAAGGATGGTAGGACCATTAATTGATAGATGTTAATAGACCAATTTGGCAGTAAATAATAGAAAATCATAAAGAATGATTTAAAATATAAGGCTATTTTCTCTTGCCCCCAAAAATATCATGGTATAGTTGCTTAACATTCTGTCAGTGACTCATTAGCTAAGAGGTTCACTGGTATTACAGCCAGCTATCCTTGGCCTTTTTCTCATGACTATAAAATGACTGCTGCAGTTTCAGAGACCGGGTAATAAGAAGGGAAGAAGGAATGATGTTTACTTCATCTGCCCTTATGTAAGGAAAACAAAAACTTTTACGGAGATGCTCCTCTTTCTTCCTCCACTACTTACTGCCTCACTTTTATGTCTCACTTGTAAATAGAAAAGCTGAGAAAGTATTGAACTTTCCCAGTGTCCATAGCAGAGGCATGCAAAGGAGAATATGACTGGAAATAAATGTTGAGTTATACAGTCAATAGTGACTGTATAAGAACTCAGGACCTGACTTCTTCCTAGGGAGAAGCCATACAGAGTCAAATTAGGCATTTGGTTTCAAACTTGCTGTGGTTAAGCACACATTAAGATATTCAAGTGGAAGAGCAGACATGAAAGTCATTGGGACAAAAACGATAGATGATGCCATAGGAAAAGATGAAATTGAGAAGACTACAAAAAAGAAACACAAACTGCTGGTGAGAATATGGAGCAACAGAAACTCTCATTCATTACTGGTAAGAATGCAAAATTGTACAGCAACCTTGGAAGACAATTGGCAGTTTCTTATAAAATGAAACATACTTTTAAATATGATCCAAAAATTGCATTCCTTAGTACATACTCAAATGAGTTGAAAACATTGGGGTCCACACAAATAAAATGCACATGGCTGTTTACAGGAGCTTTATTCATAACTGCCAAAACTTGGAAGTAACAAAGATGCCTTTCAGTAGATGACTGAAAAAATAAACTGTGGTATATCCAGACAATTAAATATGATTTGGCTAGTGTTAAGAGTTTAGCACCAACAAACCTCTAAGCCCATGAGCCACTGACAAAACATTAAGCAAATATATCCTGACTTTTTGTTGAGCAACAGAAAAAAAGCCCTATATTTTAAGCACTTAAAAAAAAAGCTATGAAGCCATCGAAAGACATATAGAATTTAAAATGTATATTACTAAGTTAAAGAAGCCAATATGAAAAGGCTACATATTCTATGATTCCAGCTATATGACATTCTGGAAAAAGCATAACTATAGAAACAGCAAAACGCTTAATGGTTGCCAAAATCTAGCGTGTCAGGAAGAATGAACAGGCAGAACACAGAGGATATTTTGGGCAGTGAAACTGTCCTGCATGATACTATAATGACTATATAACATTAGATATTTATCAAAAACTATTCAATGTTCAACACCAAGTGAATTCTAATGTAAACTATAGACTTTTGGTTATAATGATGTCAATGTAGATTCACTGACTATAACAAATGTACCACTCTGATGCAGGATGTTGATAGTGGGAGAGATTGTCTGTGGGAGCAGTAAGTATATGAAAACTCTCTGTGTTTTCCAAATTGGATGTGAACCTAAAACTACTCTAAAAAGCAAAGTTTATTTTAAGAAATAATAATAAGGAACTAACCCAGAGAAACATCTATTCTTTAGAAATAAAAAAAAAAATGGGTACCAGCTATCAAGACTAAGTAAGGAAGAACAATCAAGGAAGAGATAAATAATGGGAATACAGTAACAGAAAACTACAAAAAGCCAGTCACAGCAGTAACTTCCTGTAATACCAACTACTTGCGGTGGCTGAAGCAGGAGCATTGCTTGAGCCCAGGAGTTTGAGATCAGCCTGAGTAACATGGCAAGAACCTGTCAAAAGAGAGAAAGAGAGAGAGAAAGAGAAAGAGAGAGAGAAAGAGAGAGAGAGAGAGAGAGAGAGAAAGAGAGCGGGAAGAAAGGCAACTACAGGCAAATGTGTCAAGAGGGACGGTGACAACAAGATTGAAATAAGTTATTATTCTTAGGTGGATTGGGATTAAAGATAATAAATATCAAAGTTTTATTAACCATCAGAGCGTTTTTATAGTCTAAGGGAGATTCACTTTCAAAGGAATTCATTGAACAATTCCAATAGTGGGAAGGTAACGACATGTGACAAGGAAGGTAAATTAATAAAAGGAGGCTGGGCATGGTGGATCATCTATGTAATTTCAGCACTGTAAGAGGTCAAAGAAGGATGTTCACTTGAGCCCCGGAGTTTCAGACCTCATCTCTACAAATTGTAAAAAAATCAGCTCGGCATGTTGGCACATGCCATGATTCCAGTTATGTGGGAGGCTGAGGCAGGAGAATCACTTGAGCCAAGGTGGTCAAAGCTATAGTGAGCTGTGATTGTGCCACTGCACTCCAGCCTAGGTGACAGAGTGAGATGCCCATCTAAAAAAAATTATAGTAACAATAACTATAATAATTTTTTAAAAGAAAAGGCAACATACATGAAATTTCTTATTAAGTTTGATGTCTACATATTTATACCTAATGCAAATTTATTTTAAAAACACTCTATGTTCAAGGGTGGGCATGGTGACTCACACCTGTAACCCCAGCAATTTGGGTGGGTGAGGCAGGAGAATCATTTGAGGCCAGGAGTTTGAGACCAGTGTGGCATCATGGCAAAATCCTGTCTCTACTAAAAATACAAAAATTAGCCAGCATGGTGGTGCACACCTGTAATCCTAGCTACTCAGGAGGCTGAGGCCAGAGAATTGCTTGAACCTGGGAGTCAGAGGTTGCAGTGAGCCAAGATCATGCTACTACACTCCAGCCAGGGTGATGGAATGAGACTCTGTCTCAAAATGAACAAACAAACAAAAAAATTTAAATGTTTCATGTTCTTCAAGAAACCAATTAACATAAGTACATAAAATTTACATTAAATGAGAAAATAAGCTCTTTTGTTAAAAAGAAACTTTCAAAGTATATACTAGTAACAGTATAATTCAGTCCCTTTTCCTATAGATACCACTGTGTTTTGCTTGTTATTAGGGAAAATTGAAAACATAAAAGTAGGAGAAACAGTGCTGTCTTGCAATTCTTTTTTTTTTTTTTTTTTTTTTTTTAAGACAGAGTTTCACTCTTTTGCCCAGGCTGGACTGCAGTGGCACAATCAAACTCTGCTAACTGCAAACTCTGCCTCCTGGGCTGAAACAATTCTCATGCCTTAGCCTCCTGAGTAGCTAGGATTACAGGCACCCGCCACCATG
The DNA here is from genome assembly GCF_049354715.1 of Callithrix jacchus. Lineage (NCBI taxonomy): Eukaryota > Metazoa > Chordata > Mammalia > Primates > Cebidae > Callithrix > Callithrix jacchus. The sequence goes on along the minus strand of NC_133509.1, from coordinate 72,016,865 downwards.
CCCTGCTCATTTTTGTATTTTTCAGTAGAGAAGGGCTTTTATTATGTTGGCCAGGATGATCTTGAACTCTTGACCCACAGTGATCTGCCCGCCTCAGCCTCCCTACGTGCTGGAATTACAAGCATAAGCTACCACATCCAACCTACAAATTTATCTAGTATAATTGCATCCTACATTAAAAAGAATGCTTATAAATGATGACTAAAAATCTAATCTTAGGCTTTACCATAAAAAGTAACTTAGGAAAAAGTATCTGGGTATTAGAATAAAAAAAGACATTATTATTAAAATGACACTGGTATTAAAAAGTGTTTCCTTGTATGACATCTGATTTTGCCATAATCAAAGCTCTGTGTAGTCTATGACCATTAATTTTGATTGTTTTCCCCCTAAATATATCTCTAGAACTGTTACCTTAAAAATTTCCATGTAATTCAATGAAATAAAGCATGAATTTTTCAGTTCCTACCCTACTCAAGTTGACACTTAATAGTGACAATAACAATACTATTTGTAATAAAATACTAGAAATATCATTGGCCAACTGAAAGCTTTAGAGACAGCGATTCTTTTTAAAAAAAAGTTTTTCCTAAACAGGCGCCATGGCTCACACCTGTAATCCCAGCACTTTGGGAGTCTGAGACAGGCAGACCATGAGGTCAAGAGATCAAGACCATCCTGCCAAACATGGTGAAACCCTGTCTCTACTAAAAAATACAAAAATTAGTGGGGTGTGGTGGCATGCACATGAAGTCTCAGCTACTCAGAAGGCTGAGGCAGGAGAATTGCTTGAACCTGGGAGACAGAGGTTCCAGTGAGATGAGATCATGCCATTGCACTCCAGCCTGGTGCCTAGCAAAGGAACAAGATTCTCTCTCAAAAAAAAAAAAAAAAAAAGTTTTTCCTGACACTCATTAAGATACTAACTAATAAAATCAGTTAACAAACCAAAAAAATAATATTTATAAATAAGTTGTAAAAGATAAAAGATATTGCTCAGAAAGTAGGTAAACTGTTCATTCACCAGGTAGATTGGTAATAAACTTATTATTCATAACTCATATGACAACTTAAAAATAAATAGTGCTATAATTAGTACATCAAATACAAACCAAAAATTCCTGGAAGGTAAGAGTAGTTTTTTGAAAAAAATTTAGAATAAAGCAAATGTATTATAATTGATCTAATTTTCAGAAAAAATTTAGGGTTTCTCATGAGGAAATATGGCATAAAATTACTAAAAAATTATTCAGTTAGTGTTATATGAGACAGATGATTTTAAAACAAGCTTAAATGAACATAGATGATTAAAAGAGATTGAGTTGATGAATTTTTAAAAGTTAATTCTTGGATTTCCAAGATGGCGTGGAAGGAACAACTCGAGATTGCAGCTCTCAGTGAAGGCACAGAGGGTGAGTCCTAGCCTCATTTCCAGACAGATCTTTGTTGCCCACAGAATGGGGAAATTTCCAGAAGTAGGAAAGACACAAGATGCCAGCGCAGCCCACTAAGCTTACGCTGCCGTTTTGGGCGGCGCCGCAGCGCAGCGGCACCCTGCACAAAACACGCTGGTCTGGGTGCCACGTTAAACTGTCAATCTGATATTTGGGAGGGCAGATTAGCATATCCATCTGATTAAACGGGACTTGGAGAGAAAGCCAGACCAGGAGATTCCTGGGAAGTGACATTTGAGCTGGTGCAGTGGGTCACTGCATGGGAACTCGCACACATCCCAGTGCCCTTTCAGCAGGCGACTAAAACACCTGGGAGAGAGTCAACTGATCAAATTAAAAAAAAAAAAGAGAAAGAAAGAGATCTGAGGCAGAAAGCCAAGTGATCAGGCTCGGCGGGTCCCACCCCCACAGGGACAAACAAAATGGTGATTCGAAACGTTCGAGGTTGAGAGTTTCACCACGGGCACAGCTGAGTCCAGGACAGTGCAGCTCAGTGAAGAAGGAACATACGCCACTACCGAGGCATTCCGCACCTACTGAGGTACACTCCCATTGCTGATGCAGCCTGCTGTTGCTGAGGCAACCCACCATAACAGAGAGATTCCACCAACAGGGAGGAGTCTATGACAGCAGGGCGAAGCCCATGGGCAACAGGCAAGAGCCAAAAGCAACAGGGCCAAGCACACGACAGTAGGGTGGAGAGCACGGCAGCAGGGCAAAGCCCACGGCAACAAGGCGGACCCCGCGGTAGAAGGGTGGAACATCAGCAGGCAAATAGGGACTAGACTGCCTCCTAGCTGGGCAGGAAAGTACAACGGATACTCATAAAGAAAGCTCTAACTCCCCAAGTCAGAGCATCTGAGCAAAAAAAGGGGATTTATAAGTTCTGCTGCAGCAGACTTAAACGCACCTGCATAACCGTCCTGAATGAACAAGAAAGCTCACAGCTCAGGACTTGAGCTCCTATAAACTACATTCCATTTCTTCAAGCAGCTCCCTGACCCCTGTATATCCAAAGAGTCACCTCAAAAAGAACTGATCAGACTGACAATTGGGGGGCATCATTCTGGGACAAAGATAACAAAAGAAGAAACTGGTAGCATCTCTCATTGTTCCACAGCTGCTACAGGTGTACCCCAGAATAGCAGGGCCTGGAGTGGACTTCAGCAGTTGTACAGCAGAGGGGCTAGACTGTTAGTAGGAAAACTAAGAAACAGGAATAATTCATCATCAACAACCTGGGCATCCACTCAGAGACCCAATCGAAAAGTCAACAACTACTCAGATGACAGGTTGATAAATCCACAAGGATGGGAAGAAACCAGAGCAAAAAGGAGGAAAACACCAGAAACCAAAACATCTCGCCTCCTACAAAGAACCAAAACTCCTCACCAACAAGGGAACAAACCTGGAAAAAGAATGAGTGTGACAAAATGACAAAATCAGACTTCAGAAGGTGGATAATAAGAAATTTCCATGAGCTAAAAGAACATGTTCTAAATCAATGCAAATAAACTAAGAACCTTAAAAAAAGATTTGAAAAAAGATTCGAAAAAATGATAACAAGAATGGACAACTTAGAGAGGAATATGAATGAATTGAAGGAGCTAAAAAACACAACACGAGAACTTCACAAAGCATGCACAAGTTTCAACAACCGAATTGACCAAGCAAGAAAGGATATCAGAAGTCGAAGATCAACTCAATAAAATAAAACAAAAAACCAAGATTAGAGAAAAAAGCACAAAAAGAAATGAACAAAGTCTCCAAGAAATGTGGCACTATGTGAAGAGACCTAAGCTACATGTGATAGGTGTACCAGAATGTGATGAAGAGAATGAATCCAAGCTCGAAAATACTCTTCAGGATATTATCCAGAAAAATTTCCCCAACGTAGCATGAAAGGCCAATATTCAAGTCCAGAAAATACAGAGAACACCACAAAAATATTCCTCAAAAAGAGCAACCCCAAGGCACAATTTCACCAGATTCACCAGGGTTGAAATAAAGGAGAAAATACTAATGGCAACCAGAGAGAAAGGTCGGGTCACCCACAAAGGGAAGCCCATCAGACTCACAGCAGATCTCTCAGCAGAAACTCTAAAAGCCAGAAGAGAGTGGAAGCCAATATTCAACATCCTTAAAAAAAAAAAAAATTTCAACCCAGAATTACATATCCAGCCAAACTGAGCTTCATATGTGAAGGAAAAATAAAATCCTTTGTGAACAAGCAAGTACTCAGAGATTTTGTTACCACCAGGCCTGCTTTACAAAAGCTCCTGAAAGAGGCATTACACATAGAAAAAAACAACCAGAACCAGCCACTCCAAAAACATACCAAATGCTAAAGACCATCAACAAAATGAAGAATCTCCATCACTAACGGGCAAAACAGCCAGCTAGCATCAAAATGGCAGTATCAAATTTACACATAACAATATTAACCCTAAATATAAATGGGCTAAATGCACCAATCAAAAGACACAGACTGGCAAATTGAATAAAAAGCAAAAACCCATTGCTGTGCTGTATCCAAGAAACCCATCTAACATGCAAGGATAAACAAGTCTCAAAATTAAGGAATGGAGAAGATTTATCAAGCAAATGGAGAGCAAAAAAAAAGCAGGAGTTGCAATTCTCGTCTCTGATGAAACAGATTTTAAAGCAACAAAGATCAAAAGAGACAAAGAAGGACATTACATAATGGTCAAAGGATCAATACAGTAAGAAAAGCTAATGATCCTAAATATATATGAACCCAACACAGGAGCACCCAGATATATAAGGCAAGTTCTTAATGACTTACAAAGAGACTTAGACTCCCACACAATAATAGTGGGAGACTTTAACACTCCACTGTCAATATTAGACAGATCAACCAGACAGAAAATTAACAAGGATAAGCAGGGCTTGAATTCAGACCTGGAACAAGCAAACCTGATAGACATCTACAGAACTCTTCACCCCAAATACACAGAATATACATTCTTCTCAGAACCACATCACAAATACTCCAAAATCGACCACATCATTGGAAGTAAAGCACTCCTCAGCAAATGCAAAACAATGGAAATCATAACAAACACTCTCTCAGACCATAGTGCAATCAAGTTAGAACTCAGAATTCAGAAACTAACTCAGAACCACACAGCTTCATGGAAACTAAACAACTGGCTCTTGAATGTTGACTGAATAAACAATGAAATGAAGGCAGAAATAAAGAAGTTCTTTAAAACCAATGAGAATGAAGACACAACACACCAGAATCTCGGGGACACATTTAAAGCAGTCTCTAGAGGAAAATATATAGCAATAAGTGCCCACATGAGAAGAGCGGAGAGATCCAAAATTGACACGCTATTGTCAAAATTGAAAGAGCTAGAGGAGCAAGATCAAAAAAACTCAAAACCCAGCAGAAGACAAAAAATAACTAAGATCAGAGCAGAACTGAAGGAGATAGAAACTCGAATACCCCTTCAAAAAATCAATAGACCCAAGAGCTTTTTTGAAAAGATCAACAAAATAGACCACTAGCCAGACTGATAAAAAAGAAAAGAGAGAATAACCAAATAGATGCAATAAAAAACGATAAAGGGGAAATCACCACAGATTCCACAGAAATTCAAACCATCATCAGAAAATACTAGAAACAACTTTATGCACATAAGCTAGTAAACCTGGAAGAAATGAATAAGTTTCTGGACACCTGTGTCCTCCCAAGCCTAAAACAGGAGGAAGCTGAAACTATTAATAGACCAATAACCAGGTCTGAAGTCGAGGCAGCAAGTAAGAGCCTACCACACAAAAAAAGCCAGGTCCAGATGGGTTCACAGACGAATTCTACCATACACGCAAAGAGGAGCTGGTACCATTCCTTCTGAAACTATTCCAAATAATCCAAAAAGAGGGAATCCTTCCCAAATCATTTTATGAGACAAACATCATCCTGATACCAAAACCCGGCAGAGAGTCAACAAGAAAAGAAAACTTCAGGCCAATATCCATGATGAACATAGATGCAAAAATCTCCAATTAAATACTGGCAAACTGATTGCAAGAGCACATCAAAAAACTTATCCATCATGATCAAGTAGGATTCATCCTAGGGATGCAAGGCTGGTTCAACATACACAAGTCTATTAACGTAATTCACCACATAAACAGAACCAAAAACAAAAACCACATGATTATCTCAATTGACGCAGAGAAGGCATTTGACAAAATTCAACAGCCCTTTATGCTAAAAACCCTCAATAAACTCAGTATTGATGGAATGTATAGCAAAGTAATAAAAGCTATTTACGACAAACCAACAGCCAATATCATACTGAATGGGCGAAAACTAAAAGCAATCCCTTTGAAATCCGGCACTAGACAAGGATGCCCTTTCCCACCACTCCTATTCAATATAGTACTGGAAGTTCTAGCCAGAGCAATCAGGCAAGAAAAAGAAATAAAGGGTATTCAAATAGGAAAGGTGGAAGCCAAATTGTCACTATTTGCAGATGACATGATAGTATACCTAGAAGACCCCATCGTCTCAGCCCAAGAACTCCTGAAACTGATAAGCAGCTTCAGCAAGGTCTCAGGATATAAAATCGATGTGCAAAAATCACAAGCATTCCTATAAACCAATAACAGACTTAAAGAGAGCCAAATCAAGAACAAACTGTCATTCACAATTGCTACAAAGAGAATAAAATACCTAGGAATACAACTTACAAGAAACGTACGGGACCTCTTCAAGGAGAACTACAAACCACTGCTCAACGAAATAAGAGAGGACACAAACAGATGGAGAAACACTCCATGTTTATGGTTAGAAAGAATCAATATCGTGAAAATGGCTATACTGCCCCAAGTAATTTACAGAATCAATGCTATACCCATCAAGCTACCACTGATTTTCTTCACTGAACTGGAAAAAACCACTATGAACTTCATATGGAACCAAAAGAGAACCCGCATAGCCAAGTCAATTCTAAGCAAAAAGAACACAGTGGGAGGCATCCCTCTTCCGGACTTCAAACTATACTACAAGGCTACAGTAATCAAAACAGCATGGTACCGGTACCAAAACAGAGATATAGACCAATGGAACAGAACAGAAGCAACAGAGGCAACACAACATATCTACAACCATACAATCTTTAATAAACCTGAAAAAAACAAGCAATGGGGAAACGATTCCCTGTTGAATAAATGGTGTTGGGAAAACTGGCTAGCCATGTGCAGAAAGCAGAAACTGGACCCCTTCCTGACACTTACACTAAAATTAACTCCAGATGAATTAAAGACTTAAACATAAGACCTGGCACCATAAAAACCCTAGAAGAAAATCTAGGCAAAACCATTCAGGACATAGGAGTAGGCAAGGACTTCATGAACAAAACACCAAAAGCATTGGCAACAAAAGCCAAAATAAACAAATGGAACCTAATCAAACTCCACAGCTTCTGCACGGCAAAAGAAACAGTCACTAGAGTGAATCGGCAACAAACAGAATGGGAAGAAATTTTTGCAGTTTACCCATCTGACAAAGGGCTGATATCCAGAATTTACAAAGAACTCAAACAGATTTACAGGAAAAAAACAAGCCCATTCAAAAATGGGAAAAGGATATGAACAGACACTTTACAAAAGAAGACATACATGAGGCCAACAAACAGATGAAAAAATGCTCATCATCACTGGTCATTAGAGAGATGCAAATTAAAAGCACACTGAGATACCATCTCACGCCAGTTAGAATGGCGATCATTAAAAAATCTGGAGACAACAGATGCTGGAGAGGATGTGGAGAAATAGGAATACTTTTACACTGCTGGTGGGAGTGTAAATTAGTTCAATTATTGTGGAAGATAGTGTGGCATTTCCTCAAGGTCTTAGAAATAGAAATTCCATTTGACCCAGCAATCCTGTTACTGGGTATATATCCAAAGGATTATAAATCTTTCTACTATAAGGACACATGTACACTAATGTTCATTGCAGCACTGTTTACAATAGCAAAGACCTGGAACCAACCCAAATGCCCATCGATGATAGACTGGACTGAAAAAATGTGGCACATATACACCATGGAATATTATGTAGCAATATAAAATGATGAGTTCATGTCCTTTGTAGGGACATGGATGAATCTGGAGAACATCATTGTCAGCAAACTGACACATGAACAGAAAATGAAATACCACATATTCTCACTCATAGGCAGGTGAGGAAAAATGAGAACACATGGACACAGGGAAGGCAGTACTACACACTGGGGTCTATTGGGGGGAGTAGGAGAGGAGCAGTGAAGGGGGAGATGAAGAGGGATAGCCTGGGGAGAAATGCCAAATGTGGGTAAAGGGGAGTAAGGCAGCAAAACACACTGCCATGTGTGTACCTATGCAACTATCTTGCACATTCTTCACATGTACCCCAAAACCTAAAATGCAATTAAAAAAAAATTAAGCAACTTTAGCAATGGTTATAAGCCACACACACACACAAACTAATCTTTTATAGAGAAGAAGGAATTACAAAGCATTAGATATTTCCATTTTTATATAGAAGATAATTTATAAAACAAATGAAAAAATGTATTGCCTAAGTTCTTCAAATACTTGAAAATATAGTCAATTTTATGTAAATATACATATTATCAATAAAATATGTTTGATATTTATAAAAAAAAAAGTTAATTCACCCTCTCATCGTCACCAAGAATTTAAGCTAGCTTACCTAATGAAGGTTATGAAGGATTAAAAGATGACAGAAAAATTTGAGACTTTTGCAAAAAAAAAAATGTGCAACTAGAAAAGATTATAATATAGCATATATGTCAGAAGTAAAATCATAGCTATATTATTTTAAATTAGATAGTATCTATAGTTAATAGAAATTTCTGTCTTATGGGGGTTTAATGTTTGTTTTAAACTTCCAGGACTCTTTTGGTCTACTTATTTCCTTCTAATTTTAATGAATTCTTATTAAAATTTATCTATTTCCAGCCTGGCCAACAAGGTGAAACCCTGACTCTCCTAAAAATACAAAAATTAGCCCGTGTGTTGGTGGACACTTGTAGTCCCAGTTACCTGAAAGACTGAGGCAGGAGAATGAGTTGAACCCAGGCAGAGGTGCAGTGAGCCGAGATCACGCCACTGCACTCAAGTCTGGGAAATGGAGTGAGACTCTGTCTCAAACAAACAAAAAGCATCTATTCCATCTATTTCTAGAATTTTTATTTTAGGCACTGTTTTAAATGGAGACAGGCATATTTAGAATAACCCCATGAAATCTGTCCCATAATGCTGATAATAAGTTAACACACATTATGGAAGCTGCCTTTCAATTAATGTTCTCTATTTTGCAAGTATACATTTTTAAAATGATTATTCTTAGTTTTCATAAAATAGTAAATTCCTTTTTGTTCCTTTCTCATTTATGGTTTTCATCTGTCTAAAGCAGAAAGTGTATTAAATAATAATAATGAAGTTATTATAAGCCTACCACTGACAAGATAAAAATGAAGCTAAATACATTTTGTGGAAAAATCTTACTTCTACCAAATCTTACACTTCTTAGACAGAATAAAAATAGTTTTTACATTAAAATGTCACAATTTTCCTCATATTTGGTACATGATTCCAGCTTAGTGAGTTACATCGCTAATGCCATGATATTGCTCTGTAATATGCAGCAAAAAAAAAAAAAAAAAAAAAAAAAAATTTAGGGCAGCAAAGTAAAATATAACCTTCTTGGTAGCAAATCTTTTCTAATTGTACAATAAAAACAATGATGAATCTCTTCTGTTTCCCATGGATTTCTTTTTTTAAACCTTAACAGGTTAACATGAGAATGCAAGCACTTTGAAGGTAGAGAAAACTACTGTGTACAGGCACTATACTGGGAATGGGGCAAAAGCGTGGTGGCTCGCGCCTGTAATCTCAGTACTTTGGTAGGGTGAGGCAGGCAGATCACCTGAGGTCAGGAGTTCAAGACCAGCATGGCCAACATGGTGAAACCCTGTCTTTAAAAAAAAAAAAGAAGAATGAAAAGTCTCAAGTACCTTGAGAAAAAAATATAATTAGTAGAATTAAAATCATGTCCTTTTTTCTAATTACTTGATCTATATTACAATGAGAAAGAACTTTTTGTCATGAAATGTGCACTTCATTTGTTTCAAGTTCTAGTTGAATTTATTATTTAACATCTTTCTGTTGTAACATTCAAATTACCTCTTCAATTCCCAAACACATTCACATATTCTTAAGGACTGTCAGTTCTGTGGGTGACTAATATTACAAGGTCTTTTAAAAATTATTATAATAGGTATTGATGCAAAGCAAAGGCATATGATTTAATTTTTTTCCTTTTAGTGTGGTCACTTTTTATTAACTACAAAAGGTTATTAACTACACAGGCTATAAAAAAAACAGGATAAACAAACAAAAAGTTATTAATATACCACCACTCAAAATTCAGAAAATATGTTGTTTTCATGTGCACATACATGAAATAAGTAATACCATACAGAAGGGTGCTATATCTGTGTTTAAAGAAGGGGTTGTTGGCAAACACCACAGCTCACTTCTGCTGAAATGTACACAACTGATATATGCAGCACAGAAAGCCGGCACCAAGGGCTTACAACCTTAATTTGCCTGCAAGAAGGAATGGAGATTTACCTTCAGAGCACGTTCTTGATTGTTTTCAGCAGTCAGATGTCTCATGTTGTTTGCTGAAGTCTGGTTCTGCTCTTTCAGATGATGAAGCTCCTGCTCTAGCCGTTTGCACTGCCACAGGGGAAGAATCCCATTAAGTAAAGGAGTTATAGCATTTTTTTTTTACCAAGCCAAATAAATTAATGTAAATAATACTGTATTCTCTAAAAGACAAGGGTTTTTTTTGCAATAAGAATGGTAAGTAAAAGTAACGTTAAGTACAATAAATAAAAAACATTGCTTATAAGTATTCTACAAATTCAATGACAATTTTCAGTGAGTTTGTTAATCTGAATATTATTATACAAATCGCAAAAATACTTTTATAAAATTAAGGTCAAACCATATTTAAAATTATTTTCTTCTTTGTCCAAATGGTTCTAATTATCTATCTGTTGTTTGAATAAAAGAATGCTTCTAAAAATCATATTGGATTCTAAGTAAACTACAATATGATACTGTATAATCACCTTTAATTAACATTTAAAAAATAAAAATTACAAGGTATACATTTAGAAATACTTCCAGTTTTTAGAAATATCTAAGGAAAGAATTTTATATGAAAAAGAGCAAGAACCAGTGTGCCAAGACTTGGAAACAGATAAAGAATTGAGTGCTTTTAATTTCTCTTATTTTGACCAAATTTTATTTTTAAGTTGAAGTGATAACATTCATATGAAATGTCCATTTTAACCTACTTGGAATACAAGTAAATAATATAAGAGAAAATAAGTAAAACAATTATAAGTAATAGTATCAATGAGACAACAGAGGCATCTATGTTCAAAAATCGTTTAAAATATCTTGCCCTTTGAATATAAGATTTCAATATAAATATGTAAAACATTTCACACAATAATTACACAGGCTATAAAATGGTAAGCTGAAAATCAGGACAATATGAAGATACATGGGGAATTACAAAAATAAAGTACTAAACCCATCATTGAGGAAAAAGTTCAAAACCATTCCTTAACTATTTTAAAATTAGAATATTTTAAAAACAACTAATAAAAACACATACTGATTTAAGATCTGGACAAAGTTCTTTCTAGATTATTTGCCAAATGGCTAGTTGTCATAATGGATGAATAAAAAATCATTACTTATGATACAATCACAATGCAGCTGTCATCCGAAATAACATTTCTTAATACTCTGATTTCTTCGGCCTCTGGTCTGAATAATATTATGCAGTATGTATCAATATTTCACAACTTTGAGTAATATACAAAATGTTTTAGAAGAAAAAGTCTTACCAGACTCCTGATATTGACTTAGATTGCCTGATGATACTTGTATACAAATATAATAATGAGTATACATATTTCACACATATATAATATTATAAAACCAAAACACACTACAAATAAATAAAATAACCATAAAATCAAGGCATTTCTAATTAATATTAACTTAATTTAGCAGAGAGTTTTGTTGAAACTAAATTCTGCAACTATAACACTGACTTAATGCAGATTTTTTTACATTGCCATGTCTAGTCCATCATGTGCTGTATGGCAACTTAATTCACCTACCATATTTTTTAAAATTTACAGAAAAATTTTGTGACACATATTATTTTGCATTTATTTTCAGGAGACACATGATCTATACATTAAATTATGTCTCTGTCTTTTTAAGCCAGTAACAAAATACTTGGAAGAATGCAATCAAATCACAGTGTATGTTACTGAAGACACAAATTATGACCTAAGAAAATGAATAAAGGTACAGCACTGTCACAAAACAGTAGAGTTATTCTCTACTAAAATTATCCTTTACATTTTCAATTACATTTATACAAAATTATTAAGATATGTATTAAAATATAATAAGCATGACCTATAAGAGTTTAAAGGTTAGGGAGATTATTTTGGCTATGGGAGAAAGAATAATTCATGGAACTGATAATATCTGAGTTGGGCTTGTTTGGGGCATAGGATTTTGTAAGTGACGCTGGAGAAAGAAGAATAATACAGGAGAAAAGAAATGAAGGTAGAAACTTGAGGAGTTAATCTGAAGAAAATGAGGAAGCATGGTCAAGAGTTGTGTGACCACCTATTCTTTTCATTCCAAATAAATTAGAAATCACCCAGAAATAGGGATTTATCCCAGGTACATCATGCAAACATGAAAAAAAACAAGAAATACTAAATGTTCTTGTAAAATAAATATTTGTAGCATATTTATTACATTGTTTATTTAAATTTATGTAATCATATATTATTTCTTCATTTGACATGATCCTTGACAACCCTAACATAATCCCCATGAAAACATATTCATGTATAATTTCCACTGGTTTGTTTCTTTTTTACTTTTATTGAATTCTGTGATTTTGATATTTATTTTGAAGCAATGGGATTGAACAGTTTATTCATTAGGAGATGGCATACTATATTAATTACTGTCACTTTATAATTTCATAAAATATTTATAAAGCAGATAAAGATCATATCCTTTAATCACATCTCAAATTTTTGGTGATATTCTCACCAAATTAATTTTTCAATATGCTTTTAGTTGTTAAATTTGTCATTTAAATAAGACAGAAAGGGCAAGAATAGCTATACTTATATCAGACAAAATAAATTTCAACATAAAAACTTTAAGGAGAGACAAAGAAGGTCATTATATAATGATAAAGTGGTCAGTTCAGCAAGAAGATATAGCAATTTTAAATATAAATGCACTCAACACTGAAATGTATATTTATACATACATACATAGCAAGTATTTTTAGAGCTAAAGAAAGATATAGACTCCAATACAATAATAGCTGGAAATGCCAACACTTCATTTTCAGGAATGAACATATTTTCCATAAAAAAGTCAACTAAGAAACTTCAGACTTAACCTGAACTATAGACCAAATTGATATTTACAGAACATTTCATCCAATGGCTGCAAAATACAAATTCTTTTTCTCAGCACATAAATCATTCTCATGGGTAGACCAAATCTTAGGTCACATCAAGTCTTAAAACATTTTTAAAAACCTGAAATCATATCAAACATCTTCTCTGACCACAATAGAATAAAATGAGAAATTAATAACAGGAGAAATTTTGGAAACTAAAAAATGCATTGAAATTAAACAGTAGGAATTTTGGAAACTATAAAAAAACATAGAAATAAAACAATATGCTCCTGAATTACCAGTGGGTCAGTGAAGAAATTAAAAAGGAAATTAAAGAACTTCTCAAAACAAATAAAAATGGAAACACAACATCACTACAGGATACAGCAAAAGCAGCACTAAAAGGGAAGTTTATAGTGAAAGTGTCTACATCAAAATAGAAGAAAAACCATTAATAAACAAGTTAACAATGCATCTTTAAAAAATCAGAAAAAAAGCAAACCAAACCCAAAATTAGTAGAAGAAACAAAAACATCAGAGCAGAAATGAATAAATTTGAAGTGAAGAAACAATACAAGAGATCATTATAACAAAAGCCAGAGTAAGAAAAAAAAAGAGAAGATCTAGTAAAATCAGATGAAAAGATATACTACGACCAATATGGCAGACATTCAAAGAATTATTAGAGGCTACTATGAGCAACTATGTGCCAATACATTGGAAAATCTAGAAGAAACGGAGACATTCCTAGACATAAACAACCTGCCAAGATTGAACAAGAAAGAAATCCAAAACCTGAACAGACGAATAGCAAGCAATGAGACTGAAGCCATAATAAAATGTATCTCAGCAAGGAAAAGCCTGGGACCTGTCATGGCTTCACTGCTGAATTCTAACAAATATTCAAAGAAGATCTAATACCAATCTTACTCAAACTATTCTGAAAAACAAAAGAGGGAAGAAAACTTCTAAGCACATTCTCTGAGGTCAGTATTATCGTAATACCAAAACCAAAGATACATCAAAAAAAAAAATTGTAGGCCAATAAATCTGATGAATATTGATGTAAAAATCCTCAACAAAATACTAGAAAATGAGATAAACAATCTATTAAAAAGATCATTCCAAGCCTGTAATCCCAGCACTTTGGGAGGCCCAGGCGGGTGGATCACGAGGTCAAGAGATCGAGACCATCCTGGTCATCACAGTGAAACCCCGTTTCCACTAAAAATACAAAAAATTAGTTGGGCATGGTGGCGCGTGCCTGTAATCCCAGCTACTCAGGAGGTTGAGGCAGAAGAATTGCCTGAACCCAAAAGGCAAAGGTTGTGGTGAGTGGAGATCGCGCCATTGCACTCCAGCCTGGGCAACAAGAGCGAAACTCTGTCTCAAAAAAAAAAAAAAAAAAAAAAAAAAAAAAAAAGATCATTCATCATGACTAAGTGGGATTTATCCATGGGATGGAAAGATGATACAACATACATAAATCAATAAATGTGATATATCATGTCAACAGAGGAAACAAAAACCATATGATTATTTCAACTGATGCTGAAAATATATTTGATAAAATTTAACAATGCTTCATGATAAAAATATTCAAAAAACTGGGTATAGTAGGAATGTACATCAACATAATAAAAGCCATATATGACAGACCCACAGCAAGCATCATACTGAATGGAAAAGGGCTGAAAGCTTTTCCTCTAAGATCTGTAACACAACAAGCATGCCCACTGTCACCACTGCTATTCAGTATAGTAATCAAAGTGCAGGCAAGAACGATCTGACAAGAGAAAGAAATAAAGGGCATCCAAACTGGAATGGAATAAGTAAAATCATCCCTGTTTGTAGATGATATGATCATAAATTTGGAAAAACCTAAAGACTACACACACATACACACACACACACACAAACACAAACATAAACTATTACAATTGATAAACAAATCTGGTATGGTTGAAGGATACAAAATCAACATACAAAAATCAGTAGCATTTTTAGACATTTTAGAAAGTACTCCCATTTACCATAGCCACAGATAAAGTTAAATACCAAAAGACTAATTTAACCAAAGAAATGCAAGATCTCTATAATGAAAACTATAAAACATTGATGAAAGAAATTGAAGAGGACATCAAAAAACGAAAAGATAGTCCATGGTCATGGATTGGAAGAATTGATATTGTTAAAATTCCCATACTACCCGAAGCAATATACAGATTCAATAAAACCACTATCAAAATAGCAATGCCATTCTTCACAGAAATGAAAAAAAAAAATCCAAAAATTTATATGGAACCAGAAGCAACCCGTAAGAGACAAAGTTACCCTAAGCAAAAAGAACAAAACTGGAGGATTCACTTTACCTCACTTCAAATTATACTACAGAGCTAGAGTAAACAAAACAGCATGGTTTTGGCATTAAAAAAAAAAACGCATAGACCAATGGAACGGAATAGAGAACACAGATACAAATCCACACACTTACAGTGAACTCATTTTCAACAAAAGTGTCAAGAACATAAACTGGGGAAAAGACAGTCTCTTCAATAAATAGTGCTGGGAAAACTGGATATGCATATGTAGAAGAATGAAACTAGACCCATATTTCTTGCCATATACAAAAATCAAATCAAAATGGATGAAAGACTTAAATCTAAGACCTAAAACTATGAAACAACCACAAGAAAATATAAGGGAAAAATCTCCAGGACATTGTTCTAAGCAAAAATTTATTGAGCAATACCCCACAAACACAGAAAACCAAAGCAAAAAATGGGCACGTGGAATCACATCAAGTTAAAAATCTTCTGCACCTCAAAGGAAACAACAAAGAGAAGAGACAACTCACAGAATGTGAGAAAATACTGGCAAACTACCCATCTACAAGGAATTAATAAGCAAATATATAAGAAGCTCAACTCTATAGGAAAAAAAACTAATAATCTGATTTTCTTTAAAAAAGGCAAAAGAATTGAATAGACATTTTTCGTTTTTTCTTTTTGGTTCTTTCCCTTTGTTTACAAATTACCATATAATTAGCAACTTGCCATGGCAACTTCTTTATATATATATATTTCAATGCACTTTAGGTTCTGGGGTACATGTGCAAAACATGCAGGATTGTTGCATAGGTACATACATGGCAATGTGGTTTGCGACTTCCTTCCCCCTGTCATCTATATCTGGCATTTCTCCCCATGTTATCCCTCCCCAACCTCCCTACCCTTCTCTGTCCCTCCCCTATTCCCCCAACAGACCCCACAGTGTGATGCTCCCCTCCCTGTGTCCATGTGGTCTCATTGATCAACACCCACCTATGAGTGAGAACATGGGTGTTTTTCTGTTCTTGCGTCAGTTTGCTGAGAATGATGGTTTCCAGATTCATCCATGCCCCTACAAAGAACACGAAATGATCATTTTTTAGGGCTGTAGAAATGCCATGGTGTATATGTGCCACATTTTTTTTGTCCAGTCTATTGTCAATGGGCATTTGGGTTGGTTGCAGGTCTTTGCTATTAAAAATAGTGCCGCAATGAAGATACATGTGCATGTGTCTTTATAATAAAATGGTTTGTAATCCTTTGGATGTATATACCCAGTAATGAAATTGCTGGGTCAAACGGAATTTCTATTTCTAGATCCTTGAGGAATTGCCATACTGTCTTCCATAATGGTTGAACTAATTTACACAACCACTAACAGTGTAAAAGTGTTCCTATTTCTCCACATCCTCTCCAGTATTGGTTGTCTCCAGATTTTTTAATGATCAGCATTCTAACTGGTGGGAGATGGAATCTCATGTGGTTTTGATTTGCATATCTCTAATGACAAGTGATGATGAGCATTTTTTCATAAGCTTGTTAGCCTCATAAATGTCTTCATTTAAAAAGTGTCTGTTCATATAGTTTGCCCACTTTTGAATGGATTTGTTTTTTCTTGTAAATCTGTTTTAGTTCTTTGTAGATTCTGGATATTAGCCCTTTGTCAGTTGAGTAGATTGCAAAAAGTTTATCCCATTCTGTTGGTTGCCAATTCACTCAAATAACTGTTTCTTTTGATGTGCAAAAGCTCTGAAGTTTAATTAGGTCGGATTTGTCTATTTTGGCTTTTGTTGCCAATGCTTTTGGTGTTTTAGTCATGAAGTCCTTGCCTATGCCTATGCCTATGCCCTGGATGGTTTTGCTTAGGTTTTCTTCTAAGGTTTTTATGGTGTTAGGTCTTATGTTTAAGTCTTTAATCCATTTGGAGTTAACTTTAGGGTAAGGTGTCAGGAAGGGGTCCAGTTTGTGCTTTCTGCCCATGGCTACCCAGTTTTCCAAACACCATTTATTAAATAGGGAATCCTTTCCCCATTGCTTGTTTTTGTCAAGTTTGTCAAATATCAGGTGGTTGTAGATGTGTGGTGTTGCCTCTGAGGCCTCTGTTCTGTTCCATTGGTCTATATCTCTGTTTTGGTACAAGTACCATGCTGTTTTGATTACTGTAGCCTTGTAGTATAGTTTGAAGTCAGGTAGTAAGA
Source organism: Callithrix jacchus (assembly GCF_049354715.1). Classification (NCBI taxonomy): domain Eukaryota; kingdom Metazoa; phylum Chordata; class Mammalia; order Primates; family Cebidae; genus Callithrix; species Callithrix jacchus. The sequence goes on along the minus strand of NC_133509.1, from coordinate 71,999,309 downwards.
TGCCTCCAGCTTTGTTCTTTTTGCTTAGAATTGACTTGGCTATGCGGGCTCTCTTTTGGTTCGATATGAAGTTTAAGGTGGTTTTTTTCCAGTTCTGTGAAGAGGGTCATAGGTAGCTTGATAAGGATAGCAATAAATATATAAATTACTTTGGGCAGTATGGCCATATTCACAATATTGATTCTTCCTAACCATGAGCATAGAATGTTTTTCCATGTGTTTGTGTCCTCTCTTATTTCCTTGAGCAGTGTTTTGTAGTTTTCCTTGAAAAGATCCTCTACATGCTCTGTTATTTGTATTCCTAGGTATTTTATTCTTTTTGTGGCAATTGTGAATGGTAGTTCATTATTATTTTAGCTTTCTTCAAGTCTCTTATTGGTGTACAGAAATACTTGTGATTTCTGCATATTGATTTTGTATCCAAAGACTTTGCTGACGTTGCTTATATGATTAAAATTTGGGGCTGAGATGATAGGGTCTTTAAATATACAATCATGTCCTCTGCAAATATAGACAATTTGATTTCCTCCTTTCCTAAGTAAAAATGCTTTATTTCTTTTTCTTGCCTGATTGCTCTGACTAGATCTTTCAATACTATATTGAATAGGAGTGGTGAAAAAGGGCACCCTTGTCTAGTGCCAGATTTCAAGAAAATACTTCCAGTTTTTTTCCATTCAGTATGATATTTGCTGTGGGTTTGTCATTAAAAGCTTTTATTTAGTTGAGAATTTTTAGCATAAAGGGCTCTTGAATTTTGTCAAAGGCCTTCTCTGCATCTGTAGAAACAATCATGTGGTTTTTGTCTTTGGTTCTGTTTATGTGGTGGATTATGTTTACAAACTTGAATGTGTTGAACCAGCCTTGCATCCTCGGGATGAAGCCTACTCGATCATGATGAAGAAGCTTTTTGATGCACTGTTGCAATTGGTTTGCTAATATTTTATTGAAGATTATTGCATCTATATTCATCATAAATATTGGCCTGAAGTTTTCTTTCTTTCTTTTTTTTTTTTTTTTTTTTTTTTTGTTGAGTCCCTATAGGGTTTTGGTATCAGGATGATATTGGTCTCATAAAATGATTTGGGGAAGATTCTCTCTTTTTATATTGTTTGTAATAGTTTCAGAAGGAGTGCTACCAGCTCCTCTTTCTATGTCTGGTAGAATTCAGCTGTGAAGATACCTGGACCTGGGCTTTTTTTGATTAGTGGGCTATTAACTGCTGCTTCAATTTAAGCCCTTGTTTTTGGTCTATTCATGGTTTCCACTTCTTCCTGGATTAGGCTTGGGAGGGTGTAGGTGTCCAGAAATTTATCCATTCCTTCCAGGTTTATTGGTTTCTGTACATAGAATTGTTTGTAGTAATCTCTGATGGTAGTTTCTATTTCTGTGGAATCAATGATGATATTTCCTTTATCGTTTTTTATTGCATCTTTTGATTCTTCTCTATTTTCTTTTTTATTAACCTGGCTAGTGGTCTACTTTGTTAATCTTTTCAAAGGACCAGCTTCTGCATTTATTGATTTTTTGAAGGATTTTTTTTTTTGTCTCAATCTCCTTCAGTTCTGCTCTGATCTTAGTTATTTCTTGTCTTCTGTTGGATTTTGAGTGTTTTTTTTTAATCTTGCTACTCTAGCTCTTTCCATTTTAATAATAGGGTGTCAATTTTAGATCTTTCCTTGCTTCTCATGTGGGCATTTATTGTTATAAATTTCCATCTAGACAATGCTTTAAATGTGTCCCAGAGATTCTGGTACATTGCGTCTTTGTTCTTCTTGGTTTCAAATAACATCTTTATTTTTATTTATTTATTTATTATTTTTTTTGAGACGGAGTTTCGCCCTTGTTACCCAGGCTGGAGTGCAGTGGCGTGATCTCGGCTCACTGTTCCTCCACCTCCTGGGTTCAGGCAATTCTCCTGCCTCAGCCTCCTGAGTAGCTGGGATTACAGGCACGCACCACCGTGCCCAGCTAACTTTTTATATTTTTAGTAGAGACGGGGTTTCACCATGTTGACCAGGATGGTCTCGATCTGTTGACCTCGTGATTTACCCACCTCGGCCTCCCAAAGTGCTGGGATTACAGGCTTGAGCCACTGGAACATCTTTATTTCTGCCTTCATTTCATTGTTTATCCAGTCAACATTCAACAGCCAGCTGTACATTTTCCATGATGTTGTGCAGTTCTGAGTTAGTTTCTGAATTCTGAGTTCTAATTTGATTGCACTGTGGTCTGAGAGACTGTTTGTTTTGATTTCTATTCTTTTGCATTTTCTGAGGAGTGATTTACTTCCAATTATGTGGTCAGTTTTAGAGTAGGTGTGATGTGGTGCTGAAAAGAATGCATATTCTGTGAAATTCGTGTGGAGAGTTCTGTAAATGTCTATTAGGTTTGCTTGGTCCAGGTCTGAGTTCAAGTCCTGGATATTCTTGTTAATTTTCTGTCTCATTGGCATGTCTAAAATTGACAGTGGAGTGTTAAAAGTCCCCCACTATTATTTTGTGGGGGTCTAAGTTTCTTTGTAGGTCATTAACCTGCTTTATGTATCTCGGTGTTCCTGTATTGGGCACACATATATTTAGGATAGTTAGCTCTTCTTGTTTCATTGATCCTTTTACCATTTCTGTAATGCCCTTCTGTGTCTCTTTTGATCTTTGTTGGTTTAAAGTCTATTTTATCAGAGACTAGGATTGCAACTCCTGCTTTTTTTTTTTTTTTTTTTGCTCTCCATATGCTTGGCAGATCTTCCTCCATCCCTTTATTTTGAGCCTATGTGTCCTCTCATGTGAGACGGGTTTCCTGGATACAGCACACTGATGGTTTTTGACTTTTTATCCAATTTGTCAGTCTGTGTCTTTTGATTGGGGCATTTAGCCCATTTACATTTAAGGTTACTATTGTTATATGTGAGTTTTATACTGCTATTTTGATGCTAGCTGGTTGCTTTGTCATTAGCTGAATCTGCTTCCTCACTGTGTTGATGTTCTTTACCATTTGGTACATTTTTGGAGTGGCTGGTTCTCGTTCCTTTCCATATTTAGTGCTTCTTTCAGGAGCTCTTGTAAGGCAGGCCTGGTAATGATGAAACCTTTCAGCAATTGCTTGTTCAAAAATGATTTTATTTCTCTTTCACTTATGAAGCTTAGTTTGGCTGGATATGAAATTCTAGGTTGAAAGTTCTTTTCTTTAAGGATGTTGAATATTAGCCCCACTCTCTTCTGGCTTGCAGGGTTTCTGCTGAGAGATCTGCTGTGAGTCTGATGGGCTTCCCTTTTTAGGTAGCTCGACCTTTCTCTCTGGCTGCCCTTAGCATTTTCTCCTTCATTTTAACCTTGGTGAACCTGACAATTATATGCCTTTGAGTTTCTCTTCTTGAGCAATATCTCTGTGCTGTTTTCTGTATTTCCTGGACTTTAATATTGGTCTGCCTTGCTAGGTTGGGAAGTTCTCCTGGATAATGTCCTGCAGAGTGTTTTCCAGCTTAAATTTATTCTCTCCGTCACATTCAGGTACACCTATCACATGTAGATTAGGTCTTTTCACATAATCCCACATTTCTTGGAGGTTTTGTTCATTTCTTTTCACTCTTTTTCTCTAATCTTGTCTTTGCATTATATTCATTGAGTTTATCTTCAATCTCTGATATGCTTTCTTCTGCTCAGTCAATTCAGCTATTGAAACTTGTGTATGCTTCACAACGTTCTTGTGTTGTGTTTTTCAGTTCTATTAGTCATATTCTTCTCGAAGCTGTTCATTATCATTACCATTTTGTCAAACTCTTTTTCAAGGTTCTTAGTTTCTTTGCATTGGGTTAGAACATGTTCTTTTAGGTCAGAGAAGTTTGCTATTACCCACCTTCTGAAACCTGTTTCTGTCAACTCATGAGACTCATTCTCCATCCAGCTTTGTTCCTTTGCTGGGATGAGCTGTGATCCCTTGGAGGAGAAGAGGCATTCTGATTTTGGGTGTTTTCATCCTTTTTGTGCTGGTTTCTTCCCATCTTTGTGGATTTATCTACCTGTGGTCTTTGTAGTTGGTGACTTTTATATGAGGTCTCTGAGTAGACGTCCTTTTTGTTGATGATGAATTTATTTCTTTCTGTTTCTTAGTTTTCCTTCTAACAGTCAGGCCCCTCTGGTGTAGGACTGCGGGAGGTCCACTCCAGATCCTGCTTGCCTGGGGATCACCTGCGGTGGCTGCAGAACAGTAAGGGTTGCTGCCAGTTTCTTCTTCTGTTATCTTCATCCCAGAAAAATACCTGCCAGAAGTCGGCCTGAGCTTTCCTTTATGAGGTGACTCTTTGGATATATGGGGGTTGGGGAGCTGCTGGAGGAGATAGTCTGCCCCTTATAGGAGCTCAAGTACTAAGCCATGAGCTCCATTCTCTTCAGAGCTGCTGGGCAGGTATGCTTAAGTCTGCTGCAGCAAAACTCATAACCACCTTTTTACCCAGGTGCTCTGTCCTGGGAAGGTGGGGCTTTATTGATAAGTTCCTGTCATTCTGCTGCCTTTTTTCAGAGATGCCCTGCCCAGTGATGAGGTAGCCTAGTCACCCTCTGCCAGCAGAGGCATTGCTGAGCTGCTGTGGGCTCTGCCCAGCTGCTGTGTGAATTTCCTTGCAGTTTTGTTTATAGGGGTATAGTTAGAACATCTTCAGTAATGGCGGTCTCTCAGTAATGGCGGATTGTCTCTGTAATGGCAGACTACCTTCGTAATGGCAGACTGCGTCCATAGTGGCATACTGCCTCAGTAATGGTGGACTGCCTCAGTAATGTGGACGCCCTTCCTCCAAAAGAGTGGAACCATCCTGGGTTCATCTGCACTTGCTGCAAAACTCTGAATCCAGAGCATTTCAAATTGCTGCTCTTTGTGGGTGTGGGTTCCACTGAGCCAGATCACCTGGTTCCCTGTTTAAGCTCCCTCTTTTTTAGTTGAATGAGTGCCTCTGTCTCCCAGGTGTTCCAGGCACCAGTTGAAACGGCCACCCAGATTTCTCTGAGTTTTTGTGTGGAGACCTTCTGTGCCAGCTGAAATAGCCATGCTGGGAACTTGTGGCACTTTTCAGCCTGGGAATCTCCAGTTCTGTGAGCAGTAATAATTCGTTTGGAAATGTGATGTTTACTCAACCTCTGCATTGTTCTCACTGGGAACAGCACTCCAGGGCTGTTCCTATTTGGCCATCTTGGATTTGCGCTCTCTCTCTCTCTCTCTCTCTCTCTCTCTCTCTCTCTCTCTCTGAATAGACATTTTTCAAAAGATGACATACAAATGGCAAACAGGTGTATGAAAGTTGTTCAATATCACTGATCATCAGAGAAATGCAAATTAAAACTACAATTATGTTACCATCTTACTACAGTTAAAATTGCTTTTACCCAAAAGACAGGTAATAACTAATGCTGGTGAGGATGTAGAAAAAAAGGTGAAAAGGGTGAACATTTCCTGAGCAGTACCTCATAAGTACAGGCAACCAAAGCAAAAATGGACAAATCGGATCACATCAAGTTAAACAATCTTCTGTATAGCAAAGGAAACTCTCAGGACAGTGAAGAAACAAGCCACAGAATGAGAGAAAATATTTACAAATTATCCATCTGTTGGCGAGAACATAAATTAGTAAAACCACTATGGAGAAAAGTTTGGAAGTTCCTCAAAAAACTAAAAATAGAACTACGATATGATCCAGCAATCCCACTGCTAGGTATATACCCCAAAGAAAGGAAATCAGTATACTGAAAAGATTGTACCCCTATGTTTATTGCAGCACTGTTCATAACAGCCAAGATTTGGAAGCACCCTAAGTGTTCCTCAACAGATGACTGGATAAAAAAATTGTGGTATATATATAGTGGAGTACTATTCAATCATAAAAGAAAAAAGAGATCCTCCCATTTGCAATAACATCAATGAAACTGGAGATCATTATGTTAAGTGAAATAATTCAGGCACAGAAAGACATCATCACATGTTTTCACTTATCTGTGTGAACTAAAAAATAAAAACAATTGAACTCATGGACACAGGAATTAGAAGAATGGCTACCAGAGGCTGGCAAAGGAAGGATAGTTGAGGGCTGCAGAGAAATGGTGACAGTTAATAGGTACAAAAAAAGAGTTATAAAGAATAAATAGACCTACTATTTGACAGCACAATAGGGCAACTATAATCAATAACAACTGTACATTTAAAGATAACTAAAAGAATATAACTAGATTGTTTGTAACACAAAGTATAAGTGCTTGAGGGGATGGATACCTCATGATTAATACATGCCTGTATCAAAACATTTAATGTACCTTATAAATATATACACCTACTATGTACCCACAAAAATTAAAAATTAAAACATTGTTAAGTATATAAAGTAAAAAAAAAAAAAAAAGGAAAGAAAGATAAAGAAATGAAAAAGCAGGATGGGCTGGGCCCAGTGACACATGCCTGAAATCCAAGCACTTTGGAATTTAGGGCAGAAGAACCACTTGAGGCCAGGAGTTGAAGACCAGACAGGGAACAAAGCAAGACACCACACCTCCACAAAAATAAAAATAAAAATAAAAAAATTTGTTAGGTGTGAAGTCTTTCACCTATAGTCCCAGCCATTAGGGAGGCGGAGGTGGGAGGATTGCTTGAGTCCAGAAATTTAAGGCTGCAATGAGTTATGCCCTAGCCATGGCATTCAAGCCTGGTCGACAGAGACCCTGTTTCTGAAAAGAAGAAAAAAAATACAGAAAGAGACAGAAAATAACACAAACTATTATATTTATCACTAACATTTACAAAATGTAAATTAATCTTTCATAATTTAGATTTTTAAAAAACAAAATATTAGAACTACGTAACTAATTCCTCCCTGCTTAAATGTTACCATTTTTTTTTTTTTGCCGTCAAGGAACCCCTATTGTGAAGTTCATTTTTTCAACCAATATTTATTAAGCAGTTACTCTGTGCCAGGAAGTTTTAGATGGTTGGGCATGCAGCATCTAACAAGCTAGATTAAAAGAAACTGTACCCTCATGGAGTTCACGTTCTAATTGAGAAAAAAAGACAATAAATGAAATAAGTAAATGAAATATATCAAATGATAAAGGTGAAAAATGTTGAAGAAAAACAGGTTAAAGCCATACACATTGCCAATAAAGTAAAGAAATACTTTGCAATGTCAAATAAAAAAGACATAATTGACAAGATAGTTGAATACAGAGACTAAGAAGATATGGCAGTAAATCTTGCCTATCTTTGGAAGGAGTGGTTGAAGAAGGAACAGTGAGTTCAAAGGCCCCAAGGTGGAAACATATTTGGTATGTTTGAGGAATGGCAAAAAGAATCCTGTAGAGAATGGTAACTCTCTCTCTCTTTCCTTTTTAAAGACAAGGTCTCCTTCTATTACTCAGGCCAAAGTCATAGCTTACTACAGCCTCAAACTCCTGGGCTCAAGTGATCTTTTGTCTTAGCCTCTGGAATAGCTAGAACCACAGGAACACACCACCATGCCTAGCTATTTAAAATTTTGTTTTGTAGAGTCGAAGATTTGTAATATTACCTAAGCTGGTCTCAAATTACTGGCCTCAAGCAGTCTTCCTGCCTGGGCCTCCCTAAGTCCTGAAATTACAAGTGTGAGCCAACATACCTGGCCTACTCTTTATTATATAAACTTTACCACTGGGTAATCAAACAATAGATAAGATAATACCTCTCTTTAGAGAAATATTCTAACTAATAAATATAATATGAATGTTATCTTTAGAACATCACAATTTTGAAATTATTAATATAGTAACAGATCTAGGCATTGAGATTTGCTAACAACATAGAAAGAAGTGCAACTTGACATGTGCTTCCAGATGAAAGAACACAAAACCACCTATAAAGTAGTTTTGGTAATAAAAAAAAATCTAAATCTGATTGAGTCTCTAGGTCAAGTATCCATATTTGAATACTTGAAAAAAAGTACACATATGGGAAAAAAAGAAAATAGAGGAACATATTAAATGATACCATAGATATGCAATAAAAAACTGGAAGACTGTACAAGAAAATGGACTTTATTTTTAATTTATTAAAAAAATAAATTCCACGGGAATAAAAAAGATGAAGAGGAATCTATAAATTAGAAGACTGTTAAAAGGCAATTTGAGCATCTGTAATGTGTGATTCTTATTTAGATATAGATTCAAAACAAACAGGTGTAATTATAATATTTACGAGGCACTGAAATTTCAAACTTAAACTGGATGTTTCACAATATTATAAAATTGTTAATCAGTTTGGTGTAATAATGATACTGTAGATATGTTTTAAACAAGAGTCTATATATTTCTGAGATATACTATAAAAGTTATAGATAACAAGAATATTATGTCTGTTCTTTACTTTCTGAAAAATAAACATGCCTTAAGATGTTTTCTAACAAAAAGTTCCATAACATTGTCTAAGTTTTTAACAACTGCTGGTTTTCCTCCTGTACAATCTGCTTTTAGTCACAAATCATCTTGATTATATTACAATCAAACATCTTCCCACTTGGATATAATATAGCTATTTCCTTTGCAGACAAAAATAATAGTGGACTTTTCCAGTCAAAACAGAAACTAAACTTCGGTGTCAATGTGAATTATGTACATTGAACTGTAGATGTTTGAAAGCACTTAGGACTATAGGAGTTTTTATTTCTTTTCATTAAGAAGAATTTTTTAAAAATCACTCAATTTTAGATGTAAAATAATAATTACAATGCTTTTTCCACATTACAATAGCTTGTACTGTAATGTGAAGAATTTTCATTTAGAAGAATTTTTAAAAATCACTTCATTTTAGATGTAAAACTAATAATTACAATGCTTTTTCCACATTGCAATAAATATATATTTTTTAACTTGAAAAGGTAACTGGTTTTTTTAAACTCTGGCAAAATAGCAACAGTTTGATTTAGATGAACACTTACAAAAGAATAAGAGGTTTACAAATACCAAAAATTAAGTGAATGAATCTCTGAAACCACATACATTACAGCTGATATGTATGTGTGTATATTTATACATTATATATAACATAACTAAGTTATTCAATAAATAATTATTGAGCATCCACTAGGCAATGTATCAGCACCAGTCAGGCAATATATGCCATGCAATGACATGTTTCTACACATTTATGCAGATATATAAATATACATTTTAACTACATACTAAAATATTATATCAAAGTAAATAGAGATTTAATAATATGGTAATATATATTGATATTTTATACTATTAAATTATGCATAAGAGATTTATTTGAAGAAACATTTTAAGTTAAAAAGAAAAATTATGAGTAAACTTAAAATTAGATACCACTAAAAATTGTAGATACCAAGGAGGAAGGATTCAAGATGGCTGAATAGGAATAGCTCTGGATTGCAGTTCCCAGCGAAAACACAGAGGGTGAGTGAACATCGAATTTCCAAACAAATTTTTACTGCCCACAGACCAGGAGATTCCTGAGTGGAAAAGTGCCACGAGCTTCCAGCATGGCTGTTTCAGCTGGCGCAGTGGGTCTCCGCACAAAAACTCACACAAATTTGGCATTTTTTCAACTGGTAACTGGAATGCCTAGGAGACAGGGTTACCTGTTCAACTGAAATAAAAAAGGGGGTTGAAACAGGGAGCCAGGTGATCTGGTTCGGGTGGTCCCACTCCTACAAAGACCAGCAATCTGAAACACTCTGGATTGAGAGTTTCACAGCAAGCAGAGCTGGACCCTGGACAGTCCAGCTCTGTGAGGGGAAGAGTGTCTGCCATTACCAAGGTAGTCAACCACTACCAAGGCAGTCCACCATTACTGAGGCAGTCCACCATTCCTGAGGCAGTCCACCATTACCAAGGCAGTCTGCCATTACCGAGGCAATCCACCATTACCAAGGCAGTCTGCCATTACAGAGACAGTCCGCCATTACTGAGGCAGACTGTCATTACCGAGGTAGTTCTAACTATATGCCTATAAACAAAACTGCAAGGAAGTTCATACAGCAGCTGGGCAGAGCCCACAGCAGTTCAGCAATGGCTCTACTGGCAGAGGGTCACTAGGCTACCTCCTTGCTGGGCAGGGCATCTCTGAAAAAAGGCAGCAGAATGACAGGAACTTATAAATAAAGCCCCACCTTCCCAGGACATAGCACCTGGGAAAAAAAGGCAGGTATGAGTTCCACTGCAGCAGACTTAAACGTATCTGTACAGCAGCTCTGAAATGAACAACAGAGGTCACGTCTCAGCATTTTAGCTCCTAGAAGGGAAGACTCTTTCCTCAAGCATATCCCTGACCCCCATACAACCAAAAAGACACCTGAAAAAGGAGAGCTCAGGCTGACACCTGGTTGGTATCCTTCAGGGACAAAGATAACAAAAGAAAAAGCTGGCAGCAACCCTTACTGTTCTGCAGCTGCTGCAGGTGATCCCCAGGCAAGCAGGGTCTGGAGTGGACCTCTAGTAGTCCTATAGCAGGGGGTCCTGACTGTTAGAAAGAAAACTAAGAAACAGAAAGAAATAACTTCATCAGCAATAAAAAGGATGTCCACTCAGAGACCCCGTTTGAAACTCACCAACCACGAAGACCACAGGTAGATAAATCCACAAAGATGGGAAGAAACCAGCACAAAAGGATGAAAATACCCAAAACAGAATGCCTCTCCTCCTCCAAGAAATGACAAATCCTCATCAGCAAGGGAACAAGGCTGGATGGAGAATGAGTTTGATGAATTGACAGAAACAGCCTTCAGCAGGTCGGTAATAACAAACCTCTCTGAGCTAAAATATCATGTTCTAACCCAATGCAAAGAAACTAAGAACCTTTAAATAAGGTTTGAAAAAATGCTAATGAGAATAAACAGCTTAGAGAGGAATATAAATGAATTGATGGAGCTGAAAAACACGACACAAGAACTTCACAAAGCATACACAAGTTTCAATAGCTGAATCCACCAAGCAGAAGAAAGGATATCAGAGACTCAATGAAATTTAAAATAAGGCAAGATTAGAGAAAAAAAGAGTAACATGGAATGAACAAAGTCTCCAAGAAATACGAAATTATGTGAAAAGACCTAATCTACGTTTGATAGGTATACCTGAATGCGATGCAGAGAATGAATCCAAGCTAGAAAATAATCTTCAGGATATCCAGGAAAACTTCCCCAACCTAGTAAGGCAGGCCAACATTCAAATCCAGGAAATACAGAGAACACCACAAAGATATTCCTCATGAAGAGTAACTCCAAGGCACATAATTGTCAGATTTACCAGGGTTGAAATGAAAAAAAAAAAAAAAAAAAAAAAACTGCTAAGGGTAGCCAGAGAGAAAGGTCAAGTTACCCACAAAGGGAAGCCCATCAGACTCACAGCAGATCTCTCAGCAGAAACCCTACATGCCAGAAGAGAGTGGGGGCCAATATTCAACATCCTTAAAGAAAAGAAATTTCAACCTAGAATTTCATATTGAGCCAAACTAAGCTTCATAAGCGAAAGAGGAATAAAATCATTTTTGAACAAGCAATTGCTAAGAGATTTCATCACCACCAGGCCTGCTTTACAAAAGCTCCTGAAAGAAGCAATAAACATAGAAAGGAACAACCAGTACCAGCCACTCCAAAAATGTACCAAATGGTAAAGAGCATCAACACATGAAGAAACTGTGTCAACTAATGGTGAAATAACCAGCTAGTATCAAAATGGCAGGATCAAATTCACACATGATAATAGTAACCTTAAATGTATATGGGCTAAATGCCCCAATCAAAAGACACAGACTGGCAAATTGGATAAAAAGTCAAAACCCATTCGTGTGCTGTATCCAGGAAACCCATCTCACATGCAAGAATACACAAATAAAGGGATGGAGGAAGATCTACCAAGCAAATGGAGAGCAAAAAAAAAGCAAAAGTTGCAATCCTAGTCTCTGATAAAATAGACTTTAAACCAACAAAGATCAAAAGAGACAAAGAAGGGCATTACATAATGGTAAAAAGATCAATGAAACAAGAAGAGCTAACTATCCTAAATATATATGCACCCAATACAGGAACACCGAGATACATAAAGAAAGTTCTTAATGACCTACAAAGAGACTTATACTCCCAAACAATAGTGAGAGACCTTAACACTTCATTGTCAATATCAGACAGATCAACGAGACAGAAAATTAACAAGAATATCCAGGACTTGAACTCAGACCTGGACCAAGCAAACTTAATAGACATTTACAGAACTCTCCACATGAATTCTACAGAATATGCATTCTTTTCAGCACCACATCACACCTACTCTAAAACTGACCACATAATTGGAAGTAAATCACTCCCCAGAAAATGCAAAAGAATAGAAATCAAAACAAACAGTCTCTCAGACCACAGTGCAATCAAATTAGAACTCAGAATTCAGAAACTAACTCAGAACTGCACAACATCACGAAAAATGAACAGCTGGCTGTTGAATGTTGACTGGATAAACAATGAAATGAAGGCAGAAATAAAGATGTTCTTCAAAACAATTGAGAACTAAGACACAATGTACCAGAATCTCTGGGACACATTTAAAGCAGTGTCTAGATGGAAATTTATAGCAATAAATGCCAACATGAGAAGCAAGGAAAGATCTAAAATCGACACCCTATCATCAAAATTGAATGAGCTAGAGGAGCAAGATCAAAAAAACTCAAAATCCATCAGAACACAAGAAATAACTAAGATCAGAGCAGAACTGAAGGAGATAGAGACCCCAAAAAGCCTTCAAATAATCAGTAAGTCCAGAAACTGGTTTTTTCAAAAGATCAAGAAAATAGACCACTAGCCATATGATTAACAAAAAAGAAAAGAATCAAATAGATGCAATAAAAAACGATAAAGGGGATATCACCACAGATTCCACAGAAATACAAACCACCATAAGAGATTACTACAAATAACTCTATGCACATAAACCAGTAAACCTGGAAGAAATTGATAAATTCCTGAACACTTGCCTCCTCCCAAGCCTAAACCAGGAAGTTGTCAAAACCCTGAATAGACCAGTAAGAAGGGTTAATGTTGAGGCAGCAATTAGTAGCCTACCAACCAAAAAAAGCCCAGGTCCAAATGGGTTCACAGCTGAATTCTACCAGACATACAAAGAAAAGTTGGTACCACTCCTTCTGAAACTATTACAAACCATACAAGGTTACAAACCATCAGGTTTTGGCTATCCTTATACCAAAACCTGGCAGAGACTCAACAAGAAAAGAAAACTTCAGGCCAATATCCATAATGAACACAGATGTAAAAATCTTCAGTAAAATACTGGCAAATTGATTGCAACAGTACATCAAAAATCTTATCCATGATAAAGTAGGCTTCATTCCAGGGATGCAAGGCTGGTTCAACATACGCAAGTCTATAAACATAATTTACCATATAAAAAGAACCAAAGACAAAAAACACATGATTATCTCAATAGATGCAGAGAAGGCCTTTGCTGTTGTCTTTTTAATTTCAGACACCATAGTGCATGTTATGTGGTAGCATATTTAAATTTATTTTTCCCTGATCACAAATAATAATGAATATGTTCACGCTGTCACTTTTGGATGACTGCTTAAGAAAATACAAAGCAGTTTTCAAAACTGGTTGTACTACTTCACACTCCCATTAGCAATGAGGAGTTTCAGTAGCTCTACATCTTCACCAATGTTTGGATGATTTTGATGTTCTGTTCTAGTCTTTTGTTCATTTTTTCTTTGGTTGCATATCTTTTTATTATCAATTTATACATGATTAAATATGCATTTAATACAAGTCCACTGTATTAAAAGGCATATGAAAAGACAGAAAACAAAAAAACGCAACTGAAGAGACAGAGCAAGTATCAGAGCCAGACTCAGAATTGGCAGGGATAATGGAATTATCAGACCAGAAATGAAAAACAACTATAATTAATATGTTAAGGGTGCTAATAGATAAAGTAGACATCAGGCCAGACAGATGAGCAATATAACTAGGGAGATGGGAATTCTAAGAAAGAATGAGAAAGAAATTCCAAAGATCAAAAACAGTATAATAGAAATAAAGAATGCCTTTCTTGGTCTTATGAGTAGAGTAGACATACTGGACAAGAAACTCAGAAGAAACAAAGATGGACATTATATAATGATAAAAGAGAACGATAACCTGAAAGTTTCACACTTCCAGATTTCAACATTACAAAGCTGCAGTAATTAAGACAGTGTGCAATTGGCATAAAGACAGACATATAGACCAATGAAACAGAATAGCAGGGTCTAGAAGTAAAACCTTGCAGATATGGTCTAGTGATTCTTGATAAAGGTACTAAGATCATTGAATGAGGAAAGGATAGTCTTTTCAACAAATAGTTCAGAAACAACTGAATATCCACATGCAAAAAAAAAAAAGAATTTGGACCCTTACTTTATATCATATACAAATATTAGCTCAAAATGGATCAAAGACTTAAACATAAGAGCTAATAATAACTCTGAAACTCTTACTAGAAAATATATGGAAACAATTTCGTAACATTGCATTTGTCAATGATTTCTTGAATATGATACTGCAAGTGCAGACAGCTAAAGATAAAATTGAACTATATAAAAATTTAAAACTTGTGCACAAAAGGATACAGCCAAGAGAGTGAGAAGACAATCCATGGAACGGGAGAAAATATTTGTAAATCGTGTATGAAATAACGACTTTATCTACAGAGTATATAAAGAACTCAACAACAACAAGCCCAGCTTAAAACTGGGCAAAAAACTTGAATAGAAAATATTTCACCAATGACAATACATAAATTACAGCATTATTCACAATGGCCAAATTAGAAGCAACCAAAATCTGCATTAGCAGATGAATTGACAAACAAAATGTGATATATACAAATAATAGAATATTACTCACCCTTAAAAAAAAAGGAAACTCTAATATACACTACAACATAAATCAACATTGAGAACATCATTCTATGTGAAATAAGCCAGTCACAAAAGGACAAACACTGTATGATTCCACTTATATGAGGTACCTAGAATTCTCAACTTCATAGACAAAAAAAGTAAAATGGCCATTGTCAGGGGCCAGTGGGAGAGTAGAATGAGGAGTTATTGTTTAATGGGTACAGAATTTTAAGTCTTGCAAGATGAAACAGTTTTGGATATGGATGGAGATGTGAACACTACTGAACTGTATATGTAAAAATAGTAAAGACAGTAAATTTTATGTTATGTATATTTACCACAATTTTTAAAAAGACAAAAAATTAAAACCCCAAGATACTACCTCACATCCACTAGGATGGCTATAAAAAAAGAATGATAGTAACAGGTGTTAGCAAGAATGTACACAAATTAGACCCCTCATAAACTGTCGGTGGAAGTGTAAAAAATGGTAAAGGTACTTTGGAAAACAGTTTGGTAGTTCATGAAAATATTAAATATAGTTACCACATAATCTAGCAATTCCACTTCAAGATATATACTCAAGAGAAATGAAAAATATGCTCTCAAAAAACCTGTACATTAATGTTCATAGCAGCCTAATAGTCACAAAATGTAAACAACTCAAATGTCCATCAGCTGATAAATGAATAAACAAAATATGGCATTTTCAAAAAATTAATTGGCAATTTAAAAATGATTAATTTTGCAATACAAGTACTAATACATACTACCACTAATACATATTACCAAATGGAGAAATGTTGAAAAAACTTATACTAAATGGGCCAGGAACAGTGGCTCATGCCTGTAATCCCAGCACTTTGCCAGGCTGAGGCAGGTGCATCAAGAGGGTCAGGAATTAGAGAGCAGCCTGACCAACATGGTGAAACCCTGTCTCTACTAAAAATACAAAAATTCGCTGGGCATCAGGAGGCTGAGGCAGAAGAATTGTTTGAAACCGGTAAGTGGGGGTTGCAGTGAGCCGAGATCGCTCCATTGTACTCCAGCCTGGGCAAGAGAGCTAGACTCTGTCTCAAAAAACAAAACAAAACAAAACAAAACAAAACAAAACAAAACAAAACAAAACAAAACAAAACAGAAAAAGATACAAAGTGAAAAAAGCCTGTCACAAAAGACCACATACTCTATGATTACATATATGTAAAATCCAAAATAGACAAATATATAGACAGATAGATTATTGGTTGCTTAGGGCTAGTGGGAATAAATTTTGGGAAAATAAATGGAGAGTGTCTATTAATGGGCAAAGGGGTTCTTTTGCGGTTGATAAAAATGTTCTAAAATTGTAGTGGTGACTACACAACTCTGAATATACTGAAAAACATTATATTGTACACTTTAAGTGTATGAATGGTATATTAATCTCAATAAAGCTGTTAACAATGTAAAAAACAATTATATATGGGTGAATCCATTTCCACTCTCAATACAGTTCCACTGATTTGTGTATGAATAAGCTACAGTCTTGATCATCACTTATAGTTTTAGGGTCTTAAAATCAGGTAGCATAAGTCTTCCAGTTTCATTCTTTTTAAGATTTTCTTAACAGTCGAGGTCTCATATTTCCATCAAATTTAAAATACTGAATTGTCAATATTTTTATTTCAAATGTATCTTAACCTAGATGAATAAATTCTTTGGAGACACAATTTACCAAAATTTGCACAAGAAACAGAAAATCTAAATAGATTTAGAAAATTTATTTAAAACAAATTTGTCCATTTCATCTGCGTTACCAAATGCATTAGCATGAAGCTGTATATATTATTCAGTTATTATCTTTTTTTCTAAATTTCTCTTTTTACTCTACATTGGCCCTTGAATTATTTTAAAGGTGCTGCTTAATTTTGTATTCTAAATACATTTTCTAGTTAATTTCTCATTCAGCTACCTTGTAGACAGAATATATATGTGTATAAATCAAATCGTCAAATTTATTGTGACCTATTTTAAAGTCCAGCATATATTCTTATCTTTTTTTATTGTTCCATGTGAACTCGAGAAGAATACATTTCTATAGTTGTCAACAGGTGATTGCAAAGTCAAGCCTTCTATAATGGTAATTAATTTTGTTCAAATAGTCTGTCAATTACATAAAGAACAGCAGTGATACCTCCAAATACAATTGCTAAATAGCGTATTTCTTCCCTTAGTTCTCTCAGTTTCTTCTCCTTGCACTTTGAAGATCTGCTGTTATGTATATAAACATTTAGGATAGTTATGGATTTCTGATATGTCCCCCTTTATTGCTGGTAATAATCCTTGACTTTGAGCCTACTTAGTCTGATATTAATATAGCCATAGCAACTTTCTTATGTTTATAGCTTACATATTACATATTTCCACATTTTACTTTCAACTTATATATGTCTTGTCTCAAACATGTTTCTTACAGACAGTATATAAAATTGGGTCAAGACTTTTCACTATCTTTAATATATCACAGTATCTGTCTGTAATTGGAGTACAGCTGGTCCTTGAACAACACAAATTTGAAGGCTTAAACCTAATTATACACAGATTTTTTTCAATAAGTATATCAAAAAAATTATTGGAGATTTGTGACAATTTGAAAAAACTCACAGATGAACTGTGTAATGTAAAAATATCAAAAAAGTTAAGACAAAGTTAGGTATATCATGAATGCATTAAAAATGTGCATAGTATTCTATTCATATAATTTACTATGATAAAATGTATGAAATTTATTGGAAAAAGTTAAAATTTATCAAACTATACACAAGAACACAGATTGTACATGGAACGATTTGCTATCAAGATAATGTTAACAAATGTAAAGATTAACGGCAAAAAACACAACTACTTTTGCACTGATATAATAGTATTAAAATATAACAGCATAAAATTATTTGTAGCAATACTGTACTACTATAATAATTTCATAACCGCCTGCTATTGCTACTGCAGTGAGCTAAAGTATTGCAAGTATTTCCTTAAAACACCCTGGGATGCTAATCATCTCCAGAGCAGTTCATCTCTCCAGTAAACTGTATATCACAGCAAAAGTGATCTCTTGCAGTTCTCATGTATTTTTCACTCACTGCAATACTGTAAATTTTCCATAATACCATGGGACCATACAAAGTGCCACTGGTGATGCTGAAAGTACTCCAAAGAAGCCGAGAAAACTCATGACATTACCAAAAGAAGTTGACTTGCCTGATATGTACAGTAGATTGTCAAATAAAATTGCTGTTGCCTGCCATTTTAGACAATTCATTCTATAAATATACAGTTCAGTGTTGTAAATGTATTTTCTCTTCCTTACAATATTCTTCATAATATTTTCTTTTCTCTAGCTTACTTTAAGAATACAGCATATAGTATAGTTTGAGGTGAGATAGCATGATGCCTACAGCTTTGTTCTTTTTGCTTAAAATTGTCTTGGCTATGCGGGCTCTCTTTTGGTTCCATATGAAGTTTAAGGTGTTTTTTTCCAGTTCTATGAAGGTCAATGGTATCTTGATGGAAATAGCATGGAATCTATAAATTACTTTGAGCAGTACGGCCATTTTCATGACATTGATTCTTCCTTTTTTTTTTTTTTAATTGCATTTTAGGTTTTGGGGTACACGTGAAGAACATGCAAGACTGTTGTATAAGTACACACATGGCAGTGTGATTTGCTGCATTCCTCCCCATCACCTATATCTGGCATTTCTCTCCATGCTCTCTCTCTCCAACTCCCCACCCCCTGCTGTCCCTCCCCTATTTTCCCCCCACAGACCCCAGTGGGTGATGCTCCCCTCCCTGTGTCCATGTGTTCTCATTGTTCAACACTCGCCTATTAGTGAAAATATGCAGTGTTTGATTTTCTGTTCTTGTGTCAGTTTGCTGAGAATGATGGTTTCCAGGTTCTTCCATGTCCCTACAAAGGACATGAAATCATCATTTTTGACTGCTGCATAATATTCCATGGTGTATGTGTGCCACATTTTCCCTGTCCAGTCTATCATCCTTGGGCATTTGGGTTGGTTCCAGGTCTTTGCTACTGTAAACAGTGCTGCAATGAACATTCATGTGCATGTGTCCTTATAGTAGAATGATTTATAATCCTTTGGATATATACCCAGTAATTGGATTGCTGGGTCAAATGGAATTTCTATTTTTAGGTCCTTGAGTAATTGCCACACGGTCTTCCACAATGGTTGAACTAATTTACACTCCCACCAACAGTGAAAAAGTGTTCCTATTTCTCCACATCCTCTCCAGCATGTTGTCTCCAGATTTTTTAATAATCGCCATTCTAACTGGCATGAGATGGTATCTCAATGTAGTTTCAATTTGCATTTCTCTAATGACCAGTGATGATGAGCATTTTTACATATGTTTTTGGCCTCTTGTATGTCTTCTTTGAGCATGGAATGTTTTTCCATCTGTTTGTGTCCTCTCTTATTTCCTTGAGCAGTGCTTTGTAGTTCTCCTTGAAGAGTTCTTTCATGTCCTTTGTTAGTTGTATTCCTAGGTATTTTATTCTCTTTGTAGCAATTGTTCACTCATAAATGGGAGTTCACTCATAATTTGGCTGTCTGTTATTGGTGTATAAAAATGCTTGTGATTTTTGCACATTGATTTTTTATCCAGAGACTTTGCTGAAGTTGCTTATCAGTTTAAGGAGGTTTTGGGTTGAGACAATGGGGTCTTCTAAATATATACAATCATGTCATCTGCAAAGAGAGACAATTTGACTTCCTCTTTTCCTAATTGAATACTCTTTATTTCCTTTTCTTGCCCGATTGCTCTAGCTAGAACTTCCACTATGTTAAATAGGAACGGTGAGAGAGGGCACCCTTGTCTAGTGCCAATTTTCAAAGGGAATGCTTCCAGTTTTTGCCCATTCAGTATGATATTGGCTGTGGGTTTGTCATAGATAACTTTTATCATTTTGAGACACGTTTTATCGTTACCTAGTTTATTGAGAGTTTTTAACATAAAGGGCTGTTGAATTTTGTCAAAGGCCTTCTCTGCATCTATTGAGATAATCATCTGGTTTTTATCTTTGGTTCTGTTTATGTGATGGATTACATTTGTATATTTGCATATGTTAAACCAGCCTTACATCCCTGGGATGAAGCCAATTTGAATGTAATGGATAACCTTTTTGATGTGCTGTTGCATTTGGTTTGCCCATATTTTATTGAAGATTTTTGCATTGATAGTCATCATGAACATAGGCCTGAAATTTCCTTTTTTAGTTGTGTCTCTGCCAGATTTTGATATCAGAATGATGTTGGTCTCATAAAATGAATCAGAGTATATTCCTTCTTTTTGTATTGTTTGGAATAGTTTCAGAAGGCTAAAAACAGCATGGTACTGGTACCAAAACAGAGATATAGACCAATGGAACAGAAGAGAGGCCTTGGAAGTAATCCCACACACTTACAACCATCTGATCTTTAACAAATCTGACAAAAACAAACAATGGGGAAAGGATTCCCTGTTTAATAAATGGTGTTGGGAAAACTGGCTAACCATGTGCAGAGAGCTAAAACTGGACTCATTACTTACAGCTTATACAAAAGGTAACTCCAGATGGATTAAGGATTTAAGCATAAAACCTCAAACCATAGAAACCCTACAAGAAAACCTAGGCAATACCATCCAGGACATAGGCATATGCAAGAACTTCATGACTAAAACAACAAAAGCAATGTCAACAAAAGCCAAAATAGACAAATGGGATCTAATTAAACTTAAGAGTTTCTGCAGAGCAAAAAAAACCAATCAGTACAGTGAACTGGCAATCAACAGAATGGGAAAAAATTTTTGCAAGCTACCCATCTGACAAAGGACTAATATCCAGAATCTACAAAGAACTAAAACAAATTTACAAGAAAAAAATGAACACCCCATCAAAAAGTAGGCAAAGGATATTAACAGGCACTTTTCAAAAGAAGACATTTATGTGGCCAGCAAACATGAAAAAATGTTCATCATCACCGGTCATTAGAAAAATGCAAATCAAAACCACATTAAGATACCATCTCACACCAGTTAGAATGGTGATCATTAAAAAATCAGGAGACAACAGATGCTAGAGAGGATATGGAGAAATATGAACACTTTTATACTGTTGGTGGGAGTGTAAATTAATTAAACCATTGTGGAAGACAGTGTGGCAATTCTTCAAGAATCTAGAGCTAGAAATAAAATTTGACACAGCAATACCAGCAATCTGGTAATACCAGCAATACAGAATTATAATTCACCATATTATAAAGGTATGTGCACAGGTATGTTTACTGCAGCACTGTTTACAATAGCAAAGACTTGGAACCAACCCAAATGCCCATCAAGGATAGACTGGATACAGAAAATGTTGCACATATACACCATGGAATACTATACAGCCATAAAAAAGGATGAGTTCATGTCCTTTGCAGGGACATGGATGAATTTGGAAACCATCATTCTCAGCAAACTGACACAAGAACAGAAAACCAAACACAGCATGTTCTCACTCATAAGTGGGTGCTGAATAATGAGAACAGATAGACACAGGGAGTGGAACATCACATACTGGGGTTTGTTGGGGGATGCGATACTGGGGAGCAATAGCAGGAGTGGGGAGGTTGGGGAGGGATAGCATTAGGAGAAATGCCTAATGTAGGTGAAGGGGAGATGGAGGAAACAAACCACCATGGCATATGTATACCTATGTAACAATCCTGTAAGATCTGCACATGTACCCCAGTTCTTAAAGTATAATAAAATTAAAAAATATAAACAAAGAATACAGTATATAATTCTTATAACAGTATAACATACAAAAGATGTTAGTTATGTGTTGTTAAAGGTAAGACTTGTAGTTAATAATAGGCTATTAGTAGTTAGGTTTTAGGGGAGTCAAAAGTTATAGGCAGTTTGATTCAACATGATCAAGTGAGATTAATCCCAGGGATGCAAGGATGGTCCTACATATGCAAATCAGTAAACGTGATATATTGCATCAACAGAATGAAGGACAAAATAATATAATAATTTCAATAGATGTCAAAAAAAGCATTTGATAAAATTCAGTATGCCTCCATGATAAAAACTATCAACAAACTGGGTATGGAAGGAACATATCTCAACATGACAAAGACCGTAAATGACAAACCTACAGCTAGTATCATATAGAATAGGAAAAAAGAAAGTTTGTGTGTGTGTGTGTGTGTGTGTGTGTGTGTGTGTGTGTTTTGAGAGGAGTCTAGCTCTGTCACCCAGGCTGGAGTACAGTGGCATGATCTTGGCTCACTGCAACCTATGCCTCCCAGGTCCAAGCAATTCTTCTGCCTCAGCCTACCAAGTAGCTGGGATTACAGGCTCCTGCCACCAGGCCCAGCTAATTTTTTTATTTTTAGTAGAGATGGAGTTTCACCATCCTGGTCAGGCTGGTTTTGAACTCCTGACCTCAAGACATGTGATCCACATGCCTTGGCATCCCAAAGTGCTGGGATTACAGGCATGAGCCACTGTGCCTGGTCTAAAAGTGTTTCTATAAGATCTGGAAAAAGACAAAGACACTCACTTTTGCCTCTTTTATTCAACATATTACTGAAAGTCCTGGACAGAGCAATTTGACAAGAGAAATATATATAAAGGGCATTCAAACTGGAAAGGAAGAACTGAAATGATCTTTTTAAGGAAATGGCATAATATTATATTTAGGGAAACCTAAAGACTCCACATACACACACACACACACACACACACACACACACACACACAATTAGAACTGACAAATGAATTCAGTAAAGTTGCAGAATATAAAATCAACATAAACAATTGGTAGCATTTCTATATGTCAACAGTGAACAACTGAAAAAAAAGTAATCCCATTACAGATAAAAATAAAGTAAAATACCTACAAATAAACTTAACCAAAAAGCAAAAAATATCTACAATAAACACTATAAAATATGGATGGAAGAAACTGAAGAGGAAGACACACACACAAAAGCTGGAAAGATTCCATGTTCATGGACTAAAAGAATCAATATTGTTAAAATGTCCATACTACTCAAAGCAACCTATAGACTGAATGCAATCCCTATCAAAACACCAATGACATTCTTCACAGATACATTAAAAAAAAATCCTAAAATTTATATAGAGTCACAAGATTCCAAGAATCGAGCAATCTTGAATAAAAGAATAAAGCTTCAGACATCATATGACCTGACTTCAAATTATGCTACAAAGCTATAGTAATCAAAATAGCATGGTAACTGCCATAAAAACAGACACATATGGGACCACAGGATAGACTAAAAAAACAAAATAAAAGCATACACCAGTGGAACAAAATAGAAAACCCAGAAATAAGTCTCTACATTTACTCATTGTTGACACAAGTAACTAAAAAAGATAAAAATACAATATATCCCAGATGTCTACTCCATTTTAGCCCTTTAAATACAACAAATACTACTGTGAGCACAAAAGTCAACAAAACCAATATATCACTTCTCTGTTTAACCCATTCCTTACTGATCTCTCCTCCTGGCATCTAAATTTTCTGGCTGTGTACTCTGTATATTCTAGCAGTAAAGAAGAAAAGGGTAGAATGGTAAGTCTGAGGAAGTAATCTGAACAGGTTGAAAAAAAACAACGACACAAAACACAAGATACACAGTCCCTTAATTTTAGAAGTATCTGATGTTCTGAGAACAGCTCTTTTATCACACCCACAGCTCCTCAAGATCTCAATCTGCTGGGATAGCCATCGGGTTTAAGAAGAGAAAATGGTGATCCAAACCTAGAGGCTATTATATTCTCACATTTAACATATGAACTGTTAATTATATTGAGGATTATTATATGGTATCATAACTATACTGAATACATTAAAGTTAAATTCAAATTATGTTTGTAAAAAATTTAAGAACACTATATTGATATTTTCCTAGCTTCCAGGTGTTTAGGATATTTCCTAAAACCTCTTTGGAGACTAAATGGATTTGAGATTGAAATTATAGTACCTGAATTAAAAGTTACAATTCACTAACAACACTTCATCTTCAAATTCAATAATAAAAGTAAAAATTCTAGAACCATTCTTGATTTATTGTTTTGATAAGAATTATGGCCAGGCATGGTGACTCAAGTCTGTAATCCCAGCACTTTGGGAGGCTGAGGTGGACAGATCACCTGAGGTCAGGAGTTCCAGACCAGCCTGACCAATATGGTGAAACTCTGTCTCTACTAAAAATACAAAAATCAGCAGGGCATAGTGGTGGACGCCTATAGTCCTAGCTACTCAGGAAGCTGAGACAGGAGAATTGCTTGAACCCAGGAGATGGAGGTTGCAGTGAGTCAAGGTCATGCCATTGCACTCCAGCCTGGGCAACAAAAGCGAGACTCATCTCAAAAAAAAAATAAAAAAGAATTATACCAGACAAGTACTGTCTTTCTATAGTTTAATATGAACAACCAGAATATAATTAAAATGTAGAACAATATTTTATTACTAAAACGATTAAAATAACTATAAAATTACCACATAGAAGGTCTGATTTGGCTTATTCATTTTTTATAATCTTTTCAGTGCTGCAAAGGCATTTATTTCTAAGATGATAATTTTACTTCTCTGGCTAATACAACTACTAGGATTGGTATTTTGATCCTTTTTGTACAGTTATAACCTTGTAATGTTGAACTCTGCAGTTAGCTAATGGTCAGAAAAACAAAATTCAGTAAATAATACCATTGTAATGAGCTGGTTCTTAAGTAAACTTCAATGGATTTTCTCAAAATCCATAAATAAACAACAGTATAACCTAAATGTTAAGTTGGCAGTTATTGCATAAAAGGACAGAGATGTTTAAAACAAAAAGCAGAGTTAAGGAAATAGTATCAGTGTTTACTGGATGACAGCCACAGTTTAATAGTTTATTAAGCTCCTTCTCAGTTATTATATTCCTGGAATCACAGGTGCTTCCTCTTGGTTTGCAAACTTTCTTTGCCATTATAAATGTCGTAATCTTAACAGAGCTGTCAATTACTTAAGTGCTCACTCTTAATTTTCTTATGTAATGTATGTTGCCCAAACATTGTTAAATCCTAACAGAAGCAACTCTAATTTCTAACATAACAACAAGACTAAAACTAAAAGTTTGTATGACAAATCAAAGTATCAACAAGTTGAATATTATATAAAAGGTCATTCTCATTGAGATTTAAGACTCAAATTATTTCTGAACATATAACTATGATAACTAGTGTTCTCTACAGGAAGCAAGTAAATATTTGTGTACTGATTAACCAGCTACTGTAGCAAAAGCTTTGGAGACCTCAGACAGTTAGTTCTCAAGACACTTTCTAGTTTTTAATGAAGTCAATCATTTACTTGCATTCTCTCTCTTTTTTTTAATGTTCTTAAAGTTGTTTTATGGATATGTATATGTAAGGCCAGGAACATCATTCAAACCACTAAGTGGTGATTAACTTAAGAGCAGTCTCAGTGAAAAGAGTCTATCATTCAATTCCTTAAAGTCAAGTAGTATTTTAAAACTATAATTTTCCTATGACTTAGCTCTTTCCCTTACCTGCCCTCTTTGTACTTTTATCATCTCTGGCCTTCGGAAGTAATTTTTTACTGTCAAGATCATTCTATATGTTCATAAGCCTAATCTCTTTATTTCCTCAGCTCAATACAAAACTGCTTCACTTTCAGTGATACTTCTCTCTGAAACCTCTGTAGCTGAGCACTATTACTTCAGATGCAGGAAAAAAGAACTTGGATTTTCCTGGTTCCCAAATAGCATTTCCAGACCACTAATCCTTCATTAAATAACGCTTTCATTTTTGAAGTTTCTGCTATCTCATTTAGAGCAGTGCTCCTCAAAATGCAATCTAGGGACAAGCCATACTCCAAAACAGTCTGTTACTGACATGAAGCTAGTACTAGAATTCAGAGTAAGCAATCAAACATTTTATAGAAATCTGACAGAGAAATTTTATGACTGTTAAACCCAATAATTTAAAAACTGCATGTTTGAATTTTATGTATCTATTGAATTTTGTATATCTATTTTTTACATTTCATTTTTTGGCAATTCATTTTTATTCTATGTTACAAAAGCAGTAACACAAAATAAAATGTCGAAAAAGCTTTGAAAAAACTTTTAAAAAATGGTCCTTCACCACAGCTAGTTTGAGAAGCACTGATTTCGATTACTAGCTTCTCATCAGTGACACTGTGAACCACTGACCACCAAGGTTACTTTCCCATATTTCAATAGAAAATTTTCTGGACCAGGCGCAGTGGCTCATGCCTATAATCTATGTACTCTGTATCAGAGTCTGTTATACAATGCTTTTTCACCCATGGCCAGGATTCATGAGTTCAATAATTAAGGGATAAAAATAGGAATAACTCCATTCACTTTTACCCCTAGTGATCCACTAGCAAAATATTTGCTTCCTATCTCTGCAAATTAAGATTCTGTTAATTCAAGAATCTTAGTTCCAAATGGAGAAAATCTTTCCTGGGAGGACATAATATGGATACCACTTATCTGGAAGCTGAAATTACCACATGAAGTTCCTCATGCCTTTGAATCAACAGTTGAGAAAGGAGGTTGCTATATTGACTGGAATCACAGATCCTAACTACCAAGAGGAAACTAGGTTGCCACTATCCAATGGGGGTAAGGACAAATATACGCGAAATACAGGAGATACCCTAGGGCATCCCTTATATTCATATTATATATCTATTCATATCCTGTGAAAATATCATTTCAAAATGAGAGTAAAACGATGACATGCATATAAATTAAATGATCACTGGATTCAACAACAGCAGATACAGTATTAGAAAAAAAAAGACTAAGGATAAAAGGAGAAGAAAGGAAGGGGAAGAAGAGGAGGAGAAAAAGGAAAACAGCAAGGAAGGAATGAAAGGAAAGGAAGAAAGGGAGGAAGAAAGAAAGAAAAGAAATAAAATGCTAAAAAATAGTTATTTAAGTTAAGGAAAATAACAAAATTGAGATTTATTCCTCCATGAAGAAATAAAGTGAATTTAAAATAAATGTGTAGATAAAAGAGTATATTTTTGCTTCTGAGAATTTCTTTGAAAGCAACTTTTTATTTGAAGCAAAATGGATATAAAATACATGTCAACATATCAAAAAGATTAGGGCAAATGGAATTTTGCTGCTTAGGAAGTCTTACAATTTAAAGCATGTAGTGCATTATTAATTTGAAGCAGATTGTGGTAAGTGAAATAAATAGATATATCATGGATTGAAAAACTTAAAATTATTAAGATGTCAGTTTCCCTCTGTTCTGGTGATCTATAGATTCAATGCAATGCCAATCATAACCCCATCAAGTGTTTTATAGAAATTAAAAATCTGACTCTCATAGGAAAATGCAAAGAGCCTAGAATAACCAAAACAACTTTCCAAAACAACAAGTTGGAAGACTTTCAATGCTTGTCTTAGAAATTTACAGTAATTAATGCAGTGTGACATTGGCATAAAGATAGACAAATAGATCATTAGAACAGACAGCACATCCATACACAGACACACACTTACATGGTCAATTAATTTTTTTCAATGTCATGAAAGCCACTTAATGGGGGAAATCATATCTCAACCAGTAATGTTGAAACAACTGGATATTCGCCTGTTTAAAAGAAATAAACTTCAATCTTTATCTCACCACCATACATGATGATTAACTCAAAATAAATCACAGTTAAAAGTAAAACATTAAAGCTTGTAGAGGAAAACATCAGCTGTAAGCTTTGCAGTCTTGAAAATAGATGTCAACAAAATTTAAAACTTTTTCCCATCAAAATATGGTATTAAGAAAATGAATAAGCAAGCAAAAACTGGAAGAAAGTATTTTAATACATATATCTGACAACAGACTTTATATAGAACACATAAAGAATCACAGATCAATAATAAAAAGTCAAATCACCCAAAATAAAAATGGGCAAAAGACATGAACGGATTTTTCAATAAAGAAAATATTTGGATGGCCAATAAGTATCTGAACAAGTTCACAACAGCATTGGTCACTGAAAGGTGCAAATTAAAATCATAATGATATACCAATACATATCTATTAAAATAGCTATAATTAAATGCACCGACAATAACAAGTGTTGACTAGTGTGTGGAGCAATCAGAACTTCAGTAAATTGCTGCTGAGAATGTAAAATAATATAGTCACTTCCACATAAAATGTGCTGATTTCTTTTAAAAATAAATACATCCCTATCTTATAATGCAGCAATTCCACTCTTAGGTATTCAACAAAGAAAATAAAAATATATTTCCACAAAAAGACCTGTATGAGAATTATCATAGCAATCTTAATAATAAAAGATTAAAAACTAGACAAATCTAAATGTCCACCAATCGGAGAATGAACAACAAATGTAATATTATACAATGAAGTATTACTTATCAATAAAAGGGACAAAATTACTGATAGGTAAATATCACAACTATCTTGCTGATACTACACAATACCACTTAAACAAAATTCTAGAATAAGCAAAACACATCTGTAATTTAAAAAAAATCAAAGAAGTTGTTTGGATGGGGTAGAGATGATTGATAGAGAAGAAATATGGCTATGAAAATGTGTATATCTTTATAAGGATGTGGTTACATGGGTGTATAAATTGTCAGAACTCATCTAATAGCCAGTTTAACATTTATGTATTTTGTACATGTAAATATTAACTAAAATCAAAATTGCAAACAAATAAAAAGTAAACATATTAACACTTAAAACTTTCTGAATTTTCAACAACTTAAAACCAAAATAACAAAAGCACTTATAAAAATCTCTAATATACTTATGATTTTGATAAATATATTTATTTAAAAAGTTTCTAGATAAATTATTCTCTTAAAGTACATTTAACTTCATATTTCAACCTGCTTATAAGATTATTATAATTTTTACCACAATGGGCTAGGTTAATATTAATAATGAGTTAATATAACTTCTAACTTTTTCAAGGGACTGTAACACTGAAACAGGCTACTGGTAACAAGAAGAACCATTTTCCTCTGAATCTTTTCAGGATTTTGACATTAAATATTTAAATTAATTACAGAAAGTGGTTTGGGAGTGTAATCTTTTATGATCCTAGAGCTTAGGATTATGACAGATGAGTCAAGTAGCAATAAATCAAACAAACCTGTATGCAAATGCTCAAGCACAGCTACAGAGTCATTTTCAAAACAAGAGTGAAGGCCTTAACATATTATGTCGAGAATGCATGTTTTATTTTATATTGTCCTGACAGTGTGGACCGAAGACAACTCTCTTGCTTTGAATGATATATTCAGATATCTTTACATTCCTCTTAGATTATTTGTAAAATAACAGCAGATAACTTTCTAGCTACTTGGTTGCATGTATTTGTGTTTCTGAAAATTCAGTGTAAATATAATCCATTAAAGTGTTAAGTTTTACTTATTTTTATAATCAGAATTATTCTGAAGAAATAAAACCACAGAAATTTCAATTTGTGTGCACAATTTATGTGCACAAAATTTTATGAAGCTATATGTAGCTTCCTAAGAATACTACTAGAAAATTTTTAGTTCCCTTTATAAAATGGATCTTTAGAATAAAGATGGTTTCATGCCAAAAAGTTTATAATATAGGCTCCCCAATATTTAGAGAGTTCCACATTTTATAAAAATCTCTAAATATTGGGGAGTCTATATTATAAACTTATGTTCATAATGTTCATGGCTCATAATGAGTTCATAATGAGTTCATGGCTCAAATTCACATTTCTTGTAATCCTGCCCAACCTGCAACTTGAAGAACACTGCCTATTCTGGAAAGGCAGGATAGGTTTACTATGACACTAAATGACAACATAGAAAAGAATGGTCATGATGCACTTAATATGCTCTATTATACTTTTAAGTGGTATTTATAATGCTGGTAAAGACTAATTTTAAAAAAAAATTTCAAATATTTTGATATTTTATGCATCTTAAGATAATAATAGTAGAGTTTTAGAAGTGTTATGCTGAAATGAAAAATCATCATTCCATAGGAATAACCTATAAGGGTTAGCACAGAAATAATAGACAAAAAGAGAGCCAAATCATGAATGAACTCCCATTAACAATTGCTACAAAGAGAATAAAATACCCAGGAATACAATTAACAAGGGATGTGAAGGACCTCTTCAAGGAGAAATATAAATCACTGCTCAGGGAAATAAGAAAAGACACAAACAAATGGAAAAACATTCCATGCTCATAAATAGGAAGAACCAATATCGTAAAAATGGCCATACTGTCCAAAGTAATTTGTAGATTCAGTGCTATTCTTACCAAGCTACCACTGACATTCTTTACAGAATTAGAAAAATCTACTTTAAATTGCACATGGAATCAAAAAAGAACCCGTATAGCCAAGACAATCCTAAGCAAAAAGAAAAAAGCTGGAGGCATTATACTACCTGACTTCAAACTATACTACAAGGCCACAGTAACCAAAACAACATGGTACTGGTACCAAAACAGATCTATCTATCTATCTATCTATCTATCTATCTATATATATATATATATATATATATATATATAGAGAGAGAGAGAGAGAGAGAGAGAGAGAGATAAATGGAACAGAACAGAAGCCTAAAAAATAACACCACACATCTACAACCATCTGATCTTTGACAAACCTGACAAAAACAAGCAATGGGGAAAGAATTCCCTATTTAATACATGGTACTGGGATAACTGGCTAACCATATGCAGAAGGCTGAAACTGGATCGCTTCCTTACACTTTATATAAAAATTAACTCTAGATGGATTGAAGATTTAAATATAAAGACCTAATACCACAAAACCCTAGAAGAAAACCTAGGCAATACCATTCAGGACATAGCTATGGACAAGGATTTCATGACTAAAACTCCAAAAGCAATGGCAACAAAAGCCAAAATTGACAAGTAAGATCTAATTAAACCAAAGAGCTTCTCCATAGCAAAAGAAACTCTCATCAGAGTGAACAGGCAACCTACAGAATGGGAAAAATTTTTTGTGATCTATGCATCTGACAAAGGGCTAATATCCAGAATCTACATGGAACTTAAACAAATTTACAAGAAAAAAACAAACAACCCCATCAAAAAGTGGGGGAAGAACATGAAGAGACATTTATCAAAAGAAGACATTTATGTGGCCAAGAAACATATGGAAAAAAAGCTCATCATCACTGGTCATTAGAAACATGCAAATCAAAACCACAGGCAGATACTATCTCATGCCAGTTAGAATGGTGATGACCATTAATCCTGCATTAATGCATTAACCATAAAGAGAAAACAATGATAAATTAGGCTTCATTAAAATTAAGAACATTGCATCAAAAGACAGGATTCAGAGAATAAAAATGCAAGCCACAGACTGTATAAATATATGTAAATTACATAAATCAATAAGAAAAACAAACAAATTTAATAATGGGCAATAGCTTCAAAGAAATATTTCATAAAAGAAGATACCAAAATGTCCAAAAGACATATAAAAAGATGCTAACATCATTAGTCATTAGGGAAACAAAAGTACAAGATAAATCCACAATGAAATATGACTATACACCCATCAGAATGATTGACATTAAAATGAGCAATGATACCAAATATTAACTCTTAGAACTAGAGAAACTCACTTACATTGCTGCTGTAAACTGGTATGACTTTGGAAAAACATTTGGCATTACCTAATAAAACTAAACCTATGATTCAAGTATGTGCCTGTATATGTATCAAAAAGGATACATGCTTAAGTCCATGAAAAGATAAGAAAAGAATCTCTATAATACTTCATTCATAATAGGTTAAAAATGAAAACAATCTAAATTTCTGTCATCTGTTTAATATGTAAATAAATCATGGCATATTCACTCCATAAAACAGCACACCACAGTGAAAAACATACATTATTAATAATTATTAACAATACAGATCAACATAAAGTAGTAACACTGGGTGACAGAAATTAGACACAGTAGTATATATGATTCCTTTTATATAAAGTTTTAAAACATGCAGTTTGACCTATGGGGACAAAAGAAAGAAAAATGAAAAAGAGACAAGAAGGAGCCTTCTGGAGTACTAGCAATGTTCCATACCTTGATCTGGGTGCTGCTTACATAGAAATACACATATAATGTGTGTACCTATGCAACTGTCTTGCATGCTCTGCTCATGTACTCCAAAACCTAAAATCCAATAAAAAATTAAAAAAAAAAAGAAATACACATATAAAAATTCATCAAATCCTTCACTTGAGATTAGTTCATTTCAGGTTATAACTCTATTTGCAAAAATACCGGTTTCGATAGCTTTCATATGTATTCCTCTCCTTATTTTTCTTGTTTAGAACCTCATCTCTTCCCTCAATTATGATAGGTTCCCATCATAATTTGTCTCCTCATACTTATATTTATATTACTCAAGGAACTTTATAAAGTCTTGCCCAGAAACCTTCCTCAAGAGTAGCACTTTCTGCATTTTCAGAAACTGAAAAGCTGCAAGTTTCACATTACCTAGAGAATAAAGTCTACATTTCTTAGCATTTTATCCACTTAAAATCCCCAAATAAAATTTCAAATAATATTTCTAGGTACAACTTTTCTAAGAAGGCTATTGAACTCCCATTCACAATTGCTACAAAAAATACCTAGGAATAAAACTTACAAGGGATGTGAAGGACCTCTTCAAGAAGAACTGTAAACCACTGCTCAAGGAAATAAGAAAGGACATAAATAGAAGGAGAAACATTCCATGCTCATAGTTAGGAAAAATCAATATTGTGAAAATGGCCATACTGCCCAAAGTAATTTATAGATTCAATGCTATGCCCATCAAGCTACCACTGACTTTTTTCACACAATTAAAAAACAAAAGCACCTCGAACTTCATATGGAACCAAAAGAGAGCCCGCATAGCCAAGTCAATCCAAAGCAAAAAGAAAAAAGCTGGAGGCATCATACTACCTGACTTCAAACTATATTACAAAGCTATAGTAATTAAAAACAGCACGGTACTGGTATCAAAACAGAAATATAGATTAATGGAACAGAACAGAGGCCTCAGAAGTAATGCCACACATCTACAACTATCTGATCTTTGACAAAAGCAAGCAATGGGGAAAGAATTCCCTATTTAATACATGGTGCTGGGATAACTGGCTAGTCATATACAGAAAGCTGAAACTGGATCCCTTCCTTACAACTTACACAAAAATTAACTCTAGATGGATTAAAGATTTAAACATAAGACATAACACCATAAAAACCTAGAAGAAACCCTAGGCAATACCATTCAGGACACAGGCATAGGCAAGGACTTCATGACTAAAACACAAAAGCAATGTCAACAAAAGCCAAAATAGACAAACGGGATCTAATTAAACTAAAGAGCCTCTGCACAGCAAAAGAAACTATCACTAGAGTGAACTGGTGACCAACAGAATGGGAAAAATTTTTTTGTGATCTATCCATCTGACAAAGGGCTAATAACCAGAATCTACAAAGAACTTCAACAAATTTACAAGAAAAAACCCATAAAAAGTGGGTGAAGGATATGAATGGACACTTTTCAAAAGAAGACATTCATGCAGCCAACAAACATATGAAACAATGCTCATCATCACTGGTCTTTAGAGAAACGCAAATCAAGACCACAGGCAGATACCATCTCATGCCAGTTAGAATGGAAATCATTAAAAAATCAGGAGACAGATTCTGGAGAGGATGTGGAGAAATAGGAACCCTTTTACACTGTTGGTGGGAGTGCAAATTAGTTCGACCATTGTGGAAGACAATGTGGCGATTCCTCAAGGATCTAGAATTAGAAATACAATTTGACCCAGCAATCCCAGCAATCTAGGTATATACTGAAAGGATTATAAAACATTCAATTATAAAGACACATTCACAACATATGTTTATCGCGGCACTGTTTACAATAGCAAAGACTTGGAACCAACCCAAAGGCCCATCAATTATAGACTGGATAAAGAAAATGTGGCAAACATACACCATGCAATACTATGCAGCCATAAAATAGGATGAGTTCATATCCTTTGCAGGGACATGGATGAATCTGGAAACCATTATTCTCAGCAAACTGACAAAGAACAGAAAACCAAACACAGCATGTTCTCACTCATAAGTGAGTGTTGAATAATGAGAACACAGGGACACAGGGAGGGGAACATCACACACTGGGGCCTGTCATGGGGGAAAGGGTGGTAGGAGAGGGATAGAATGGGGTGGAGATTGGGGAGGGCTAACATTAGGAGAAATACCTAATGTAGATGACAGAGAAATGGAGGAAGCAAACCACCATGGCACGTGTATACCTATGTAACAATCCTGTATGTTCTGCACATGTACCCCAGAACTTAAAGTATAATGATAATAAAAAAGAAATATATGTTTATTTTTCAATGTTTATATTCTTTAGATTAGCCTTTTCATTCCTAGGAATTTTCCTTTAGGAAAAACACATAAATATACATAAAAATTTAGTTACAAAAATGTTCCCATTCCCAAAACTGTCAATGGCAGGCAAGTTAAACAAATATTAACATGCCCAAATTATCAAAGTATGAGGCTTGGTACAGTGGCTCATGCCTGTAATCTCAGCACTTTGGAAGATGGAAGGGAGTAGATCACTTGAGCTCAGGAGTTTAAGACCAGCCTGGGCAACATGGTGAAACCCTCGTCTCTAAAAAAATACAAAAAAATCACCCTTGGGTGGAAGTGTGGGACTATTGCCCCAGAGACTTGGAGGCTGATGTTGGAGGATCACCTGAGCCTGGGAGGCTGAGGTTGTAGTGAGCTGAACCAAAGCCATGATCACACCACTGCATTCCAGCCTGGGTAACAGAATGAGACTCTGTCTCAAATAAATAAATAAAACAAAGTAAAATTATGAGACTATCTAACAAAATGTCAGATCAATGTGAAAAACCAGGCTACAAAGTAGTACATACAATATAATATGCATTGAAAAAAGACAATGTACATATAACTATTTCTAGGAAGTGAGTTTGGGGACAATTTTTTCCTTCTTTTTGCTTATCTGTACTTTCTAAAGTTATATATACTTTCAAAAAGTTGTAAAAATTTCACAATAAGAAAAAGCAAGTAATTACAATAGATGAACTATCAACAATATATTTTAGCAAGATAGACTAAAAAAACACGCATAAGCAAATAATTATATGAAAGAATATTAACAAACCGACAAGGGAAAAATTAATTAAAATTTTATAGCCACTACAATTAATAATATCAAATATGTTTCCTACTTTTCCTGAAAAATGAAACTTTGAATGTTATGCTTTAATTTCCTTTTGAGTATGACCTTTTTGTCAAATTTCTTGCATTTTAACTTATCATTACCTTGTATCTATTATATGCTATAGACTATGTTAATTATAAGAAACACAAAGTGAAAACAACACTAAAAAGGAGAGATTAAGACACTAGGATATTTGATTATGCCCTTTGATAAAGTGAAAAGACAACTTTGAAGGTGACATCATTGGGCAGAATTCTAGGTATGTTCATCAAGTGGGTTTGTCAGCGTATGCTGCACTCCCTAATCTCAATCTGCTTTATCAAAGTGACTGCTGGTCATGTAGATGCCAAGTGAGGAATTCATAACCAAGCCAGGAATGTTCTAGTACCCATTTGTGAATCTTGAAATACGTGTCATTATATTATCTTTGCAGACCTTAATTTCTGTACTTGTTACAATATAAAGGAAATTCCTTGCAAGTTTTAAATTCATATTTTTCCTTAGATATACTTCCTCTCTGTAACCACTTCTGAATCTGGCTTACTGTGTGATAAAATATGTATCATTTAGGGTTTATTTTTTCCTATACATCCATATAAAAATTACACAGAAAAACATCTGGAAATCACTAATCTTAATAATTGTAATATGTCCAAAACCTTTATTTCAAGTGCCTTTTTCTCTTGACTGCAACTCACTATAGCGCAATTATTTGACAAACCAAGAACTCCAATACATGGGCTTACCCACTTTTTACTATCCAGGACCTTGCCTTCTGTAATACCACACTCTCCTCTGTTTCTTTCTATATGCCTCATAACTCCTCTACCTCTTTACATAAGGGAGAGTCCATGGTGAGGGAGAGTGTGTGTTTCACTGCTATAATAACTCTCTGGTCCCTAACACATTAAAATCTCCATTGTAGTTAAAATCAGTTACCTACTATACCATACTACACTCAAGATTGGAATACTGCTAAAAGAAATCACACAATTTCACAGACAGGTTTTTAAAAATTTAGCTACTGTAATTATTTATTTATTATTGCATTTTAGGTTTTGAGGTACATGTGAAGAACATGCAAGATTGTTGCATAGGTACACATGTGGCAGTGTGATTTGCTGCCTCCCTCCCCATCACCTATATCTGGCATCTCTCCCCATGCTATCTCTCTCCAACTCCCCACCCCCTGCTTTCCCTCCCCTATTCCCCCCAACAGACCCCAGTGTGTAGTGCTCCCCTCCCTGTGTCCATGTGTTCTCATTGTTTAACACCCACCTATGAGTGAGAATATGCTAGCTAGTGTAATTCTTAAATGTGCATTCAGCTCTGCCTGGCAATCCTACATTTCTCTAGTTATGTTCATTTATATACAAACAAAAAAAATGATTTCAAACTGTCTGTACTTTATAAATCTTCACCACCATCCACTAATCCGCTGAAAATCTAAGTTAATCTAACATTTTTGTAGAGAATGACACTGCACCCCCAATTTCCCATTACTAAATTTATCAACTTGCCAGCATCTTTATCTATCCAAGCTTTTTACAGACATCTGCTGGAATGAAAGTAGTTTCCCTATTCCTAACAAAAGCCAATTCCTACACTTATGTTCTAGAACCTATTTCCTATCAATTTACTCATCTACTCCAAGACTTGGTATGGCAATTATCATTTTAAACCCTTAAAACATCACTTTTCCTTTTTCCTGGTTTATTTTTTTTTAAACAGAAGTATGTAAAATTATGAGAATATCTAATAAAATGTCAAATCAATGTGAAAAAACAGGCTACAAAGTAGTACATATAATATAATATGCATTGAAAAAAGACAATGTACATATAACTATTTCTAGAAAGTGAGTTTGGGGATAATTTTTTCCTCCTTTTTGCTTATCTGTACTTTCTGTACTAATCTGTAGTTAGAAAAAGGTAAAGTAGAAAAGGCAGAGTACAGGGTGCAAATACAGGTAGGCTGGTAGATGATGAAATGGCTGGGGACATGCAGAAGTTATCTTTTTAACTGGGAGGAGAAGTTGGATGACTACAGAGAAAGAAGAGATAAAATAGTCCTCTAGAGGGAAGAGTGAATAGACAAGCAAAAGGCAAGAAGTTGCCAGGCAACATTGAAAATCTACTTGAAGATATTAATAGCTGGTCATGGATTTAAGGTAAGTCCATTCAGTAAATTTGTGTGATTTTTCTCCTGCCTTATAAAGCTGTGAGGAAACAAAGCAGAAAGATTCATTTAACTAGGTTTGATTTTGCTGGGTGAGTAGGACAAAGGAAGAGGGAGCCAAGAAAAATAAGGTTATATTATATGCAAGTTGGTGATAATTATAATGGGCAATGGAATTTAAGCTACATGTGTGTGGTGGGCAGAATAAGGACATAAGGGGTTTGAAAGATAAAAAAGAGTAAGATCAATAGAAATAAGTTAAGGCCAGGCACAGTGGCTCACACCCATAATCCCAGCACTTTTGGAGGCTGAGATAGGCAGATCACTTGAGGTCAGGAGTTGAAGACCAGTCTGTCCAACATGGCCAAACCCTGTGTCTACCAAAAATACAGAAAAAATAGCCAGGTGTGGTGGCACACACCCACAGTCCCAGCTTCTTAGGAGACTAAGGCAGGAGGATCACTTGAACCTCGAAGGAGGAGACTGCAGTGAGCCAAGATTGCACCACTGCACTCCAGCCTGGGTCACAAAGCAAGACTCTGCCTAAAAAAAAAAAGAAAGAAAAATAAATATATAAGTTGAAAAATTGATAGAGTCAGAGTTCTAGAGTGAGTGAGCTAGAAAGACAGCAGCTGGTAGTCAGAAAGTGGAGGCCTGACATTGAGACTCAGAATGACCAGGAACAGAGTATGACCACAGAGTAGATGGCAGATATTGTGTGCAGCACACAAGGACTAAAGCAGAGAAATTCTAGGAAATGAGAGACTGTAATTTTTGAAAGGATTGTCTACATAGGAATTTACATCACCAAGAATTATGACATTACAGCAGGCTAAAGAAAGAAATATTGGAACAGATCCAAAAATCTTAACAAAACAAGGGAAGTGACATAGAAGTGTGTACATGACTACAACAATATTGTGTACTGGGTAGTATAGTCTGATGCATGAGTTTCAAAGCTGGACATGTTCAGGGAGTGAAAAAGACATTGATTTGAAAACAATAACAAGGCTGAGTATGGTGGCTCATATCTGCAAACCCAACACTTTGGGAAGTCGAGGTAGGAGGATCACTTGAGGCCAGGAGTTCAAGAGCAGCCTGGGAAACAAGGTGATACCTCATCTCCATTTAAAAAAATAAATGGAAACAGTAATGAGAAAGAAACCTCTAAGCCCAGTGGTATAACTGGTATGAGAGAGCACAGCCACTACTTTAAAGGACTGCACTGGAAGCAGTGGCTTGTGGGAGGTAATCAGGTTTCGGGTAGAACAGGAAGATGTAAGTGGAATTCAGAAAAAAATACATAAATAATTTTGATCTATTAATCATTGTTTACTAAAAAGTACTGAATTAGGCAATGGGAATAAAACAGTAATACAGACATAGTCTCAGCTCTCAAAAAACTGCAGCTTAAGTAAGAAGTCCCATATAAAAGTGATTAATTGAAATAATAAAACTAAATTTCTATAACAAGTTAGCATGTTATAAAACAAGTTTAATTTTATGAAGAAATGAGACTGCATTCAATTTTATTTAAAATGAGGTTATAAATTTTGAACAGTAGTATAAAATACATAATTATTTTAAAACAGCTAATCATTGTGGTATTAACTATGTGCTAAAAACTAATATGAATTAAGAATATCTGGGCCAAAGTCATTTTTTAATGGTTAAAAAAACAGAAGAAAATGGTAAGTATATGCTTTTACAGATACATGCAGAGTTACCTTAGACAAGGCAGCATCCCGTTCTTCTATTAGTGCACTCATTTCTTCTGCAGTTATTCTCATTTTACATTCTTTGGTCTTGTAGATTCTATCCACAATTATAGCTCCATTCTTCTGAATAGCTATCCCTGTGTCTGCATTGTTTATTCTGTTCAGTAATTCCTGTAATGTCTACCAACACCATTATATGTTAGTCAGACATGAAGTTTTAATATATTTTATTTAATATAGGGTTTTAATTAATAGGCACATGTGAATTGTAAATTGACTGAGTGAAGTTATTGAATTTTCATACTGCAGCAAAGATGTACATTATTAGTGTGTCAATTCTTCTTTTTCCCACATCTTAGTTCTTGAAACCCACTCAATTGAACTTAAGCCTCTAAGATATAAGACTGACATCAAGAAATCTCCTCAGAGAATGGCTTACCATGTCATTTTCTTCAGGGTTA
Source organism: Callithrix jacchus (assembly GCF_049354715.1). Taxonomy (NCBI): domain Eukaryota; kingdom Metazoa; phylum Chordata; class Mammalia; order Primates; family Cebidae; genus Callithrix; species Callithrix jacchus. Next base: position 71,959,652 of record NC_133509.1, on the reverse strand, counting down.
ATATTTTCTAGCCTAGAAAAAAGGGACACAGAAAGCCTGATCAGTAGCATTTCCTTAGTGCAGCAAAATGAGTTCGCTTTTTAAATCTTTAGAACCTCAAGTAATTTCATTCGACTAGTCTTTAGAGTCAACCATGACACTGAACATATTAAAGTGCCACCTGCTCGACTCCATCTTTCAATAATGCTCCATATCTTCTGCACCTACTTCAGACTGTTAAGTTATTAATGTTTACTGCTATATATGACTACAAGGATCAATTGTTCATATGTGCTTAGATGAAGAAAGTTCCCCAGTGATAAAAGCACTCATTCTCATCATTATATTTATTCCTGGACTTTCCATTTTTATCAGAAACTGTATTTCCTCTCTTTTTCGGACACCATCATAAGTAAAACAAGGCAAGTATTTTTATTACATAGTTTAACTATGTTCCCTCAAAAGCAATGGCAAATAATTACACTAAATTTGAAGTGAAAAATCTCTTGCTATTACCTATATTATAACACAAATGTATAGGAAGGTTGACCGAAATTGTTCCAAGCTTTTAGATGACTAATGAATGTTATTTTCTTCTTCCTAATATAAGTAGAATTATTCAACATAAAGACAAAAAGCACAAATTGGCTCCCCTCAGAAATACACTTTGTTTTCTAAGAGTCATAGTGGTTCCTGAAATGATTACTGATGTTGAGAAATTGAGGAAATGCAGTAAAGGTAAAGAAAGCAGTTTTAAATTACATAGAAAATGTCTATAATATAATTTAGGAAACCATTTAAAGTAAGTAAATTAAAAGAAAATTTGTAATATGTGTTAGTGAAAAGGTACAGATTCTAGAAAGGATCTAAATTATTTTAAAATTACACTAAAAAGTTTAGATATCCAAGTTGCTGTTTTCTCAAGTTTTCCCCCATTTCTGTGCTTCTGTGATTTAACATCTACCATAAAAGAGGATACTAGCCAAAGATAAGAGAAGACACCTAATAAATATGCCACTGAATGGTTCCAAACTTCACAACTGGATAAAATTGCTACACTCATAGAAAAGTAGTATTTTTAGAACACAGTATTTTAAAAGAAAAAATATATATACACATATATTAAAAAGCTATTTCTAGACATACATAAATAGTATAAGTTAACAGGAAGGTATAGTAATTTTAAGTTATATGTAATTCAATGTGTCTCAAACTACTAACGTGCACTTAGGTTTACATTTAAAGAAATGCAACTACCTTTATCTTTTATTCTACAAAACAAATGAACAATTTTCAAAGATGCTGCCTAACAAAAGTTTGTTCTACAAGAATTGTGAGGATAAACACTTCTTTTCATCTCAATTGAAAAACACAGCAGAAAAGTACATAACAATAGTCTTACATTTATTATCACAGTAAAAATATTTGAAGAAAACTAGTAGCACTTAACCAGTAGTAATTGGTTGGCTAAATATAATTTCTAAGGAAGTTATATATAATGAGAAATATTTATCTTATCTTTTACTGCCATTCTTTTCAGGTAAAATCAAAGTAAGACCTAATTACAGCAGCTATCCAATAAAATCCAATTTAAATGCTTACGAATTTCACAATTACCTTATTAAACTTGATGATTTAAAATGTGAAGAGATACATGATAATTAAACATTTACATCAGTAAATTCCTCTGGAACCTTTGCAACAACAAAAGACATTTAATTACCAAGGTTATAAATCTCTATTTTTAGCTTCAAAGAATTATATATGACCAGGAAAGAAACAACAGCAGGTTACCTAATCTATGTATTCCAAATAATCAATATACACAAAAAAACGTGTATGGAATTTCTATGTAATGTTTATAGGCTGTCTTCAGGCATTGCAATGTAAACCATTACTGTAAGGAGAGAAAGATGAAGAGTTCAAATGTTTCAAATTAATATCTTTCAATAGGAAAGGTTTAAGATAATTGTATTTAGTCTAACATTAAAACTCCCTACTAATAATTTAAACATTTGTAAAAAATCAGAATTAGAGGAAGATGGCACAGTAGGAGCAACTCAGGATTGCAGCTCTCAGTGAAGGCGAAGAGGGTGAGTCCAAGCTGCATTTCCAGACAGATCATTGTTGCCCATAGAACAGGGAAATTCCCAGGTGTAGGAAAGACATGGGATGCCAGCGCAGCCATTTCAGCTGGCGCGGCCATTTCGGCCAGCACCACAGTGCAGCGGCACTCCGCACAAAATGCACTGGTCTGGGTGCCCTGTTAAACCGGCGATCTGAGATTTGGGAGAGCAGATTAGCATATCCATCTGATTAAACGGGACTTGGAAAGTGAGCCAGACCAGGAGATTCCCGGGAAGAAACATTTGAGCCGGCGCAGTGGGTAGCTGCATGGCAAATTACACAGATCCCGGCGCCCTACCAGCAGGCAACTGAAACACCTGGGAGACAGTCAACCGTTCAACTTTAAAAAAAAAAAAAAAGGGCTCTGAGGCAGGGAGCAAGGTGATCAGACTCGGCAGGTCCCACCCCCACAGGGACAAACAAAACTGCGATTCAAAACGCTCAGGGTTGAGAGTTTCACTGCGATACAGCTGAACCCAGGATGGTGCAGCTCGGTGAGGGAGGGGCGTCCAACATTACCGAGGGATTCCGCCCCTACTGCGGTACACTCCTATTGCTGAAGCAGCCTGCTGTTGCTGAGGCAACCCGCCATAACAGAGAGACTCTGCCAACAGGGCGGAGCCCATGACAGCAGGGCAGAGCCCATGGCAGCAGGGCAGAGATCATGGCAACAGGGCAGACTCCATGGCAGCAGGGTGGAGCCTCGGCAGGGAAATAATGACTAGACTGCCTCCTAGCTGGGCAGGTCAGTGCAATGGATACTCATAAAGAAAGCCCTAAATCCCCAAGACAGAGCATCTGAGGAAAAAAGAGGTTTTATAAGTTCTGCAGCAGCAGACTTAAACATATCCGCCTAACAGCCTTGAATGAACAATGGAGCTCACAGTGCAGCACCTGAGCTCCTATAAAGTACAGACCATCTCCTCAAGCAGCTCCCTGACCCCTGTATATCCAAAGAGACACCTCAAAAAGGACTGATCAGACTGACAATTGGCGGGCATCATTCTGGGACAAAGACAGCAGAAGAAGAAACTGGTAACATCCCTCACTGTTCCGCAGCTGCTACAGGTGTACCCCAGAGAAGCAGGGCTTGGAGTGGACCTCAGCAGTCGTATAGCAGAGGGGCTAGACTGTTAGAAGGAAAACGAAGTAACAGAAATACTTCATTACCAACAATCTGGGTGTCCACTCAGAGACGCAATGGAAAAGCCAGCAACTACTCAGATGACAAGTGGATAAATCCACAAAGATGGGAAGAAACCAGCGCAAAAAGGAGGAAAACACTGGAAACCAAAACACCTCACCTCCTACAAAGGACCAAAACTCCTCACCAGCAAGAGAACAAAGCTGGATGGAGAATGAGTGTGATGAAATGACAGAATCAGACTTCAGAAGGTGGATAATGAGAAACTTCCGTAAGCTAAAAGAACATGTTCTAAATCATTGCAAAGAAACTACAAACCTTGAAAAAAGATTCGAGAAAATGATAACAAGAATGGACAACTTAGAGAGGAATATGAATGAATTGAAGGAGCTGAAAAACACAACACGAGGCAGCAATTAAGAGCCTACCACACAAAAAAAGCCCAGGTCCAGACAGGTTCACAGCCGAATTCTACCAGACACACAAAGAGGAGCTGGTACCATTCCTTCTGAAACTATTCCAAATAATCCAAAAAGAGGGAATCCTTCCCAAATCATTTTATGAGACCAACATCATCCTGATACCAAAACCCAGCAGAGACTCAACAAGAAAAGAAAACGTCAGGCCAATATCCATGATGAACATAGATGCAAAAATCTTCAATAAAATACTGGCAAACCTATTGCAACAACATATCAAAAAACTTACCCATCATGATCAAGTAGAATTCATCCTGGGGATGCAAGGTTGGTTCAACATACTCAAGTCTATAAATGTAATTCACCACATAAACAGAACCAAAAACAAAAACCACATGATTATCTCAATTGACGCAGAGAAGGCATTTGACAAAATTCAACAGCCCTTTATGCTAAAAACCCTCAATAAACTCGGTATTGATGGAACGTATAGCAAAGTAATAAAAGCTATTTACAACAAATGAACAGCCAATATCATACTGAAATGGCAAAAACTGAAAGCATTCCCTTTGAAATCCGGCACTACACAAGGATGCCCTCTCTCACCACTCCTATTCAATATAGTACTGGAAGTTCTAGCCAAAGCAATCAGGCAAAGAAAAGAAATAAATGGTATTCAAAAAGGAAAGGAGGAAGCCAAATTGTCTCTATTTGCAGACGACATAACAGTATACCTAGAAGACCCCATCGTCTCAGCCCAAAAACTCCTGAAACTGATAAGCAACTTCAGCAAAGTCTCAGGATACAAAATCAATGTCAAAAAATCACAAGCATTCCTATACACCAATAACAGACTTAAAGAGAGCCAAATCAAGAATGAACTGCCATTCACAATTGCTACAAAGAGAATAAAATACATAGGAATACAACTTACAAGGAACGTAAGGGACCTCTTCAAGGAAAACTACAAACCACTGCTCAACGAAATAAGAGAGGACACAAACAGATGGAGAAACATTCCATGTTCATGGTTAGGAAGAATTAATATCATGAAAATGGCTATACTGCCCAAAGTAATTTACAGAATCAACACTATCCCCATCAAGCTACCAATGACCTTCTTCACAGAACTGGAAAAAACCACCATGAACTTCATATGGAACCAAAAGAGAGCCCGCATAGCCAAGTCAAATCTAAGCAAAAAGAACACAGCGGGAGGCATCACACTTCCGGACTTCAAACTATACTACAAGGCTACAGTAATCAAAACAGCATGGTACTGGTACCAAAAGAGAGATATAGGCCAATGGAACAGAACAGAGGCATCAGAAGCAACACAACATATCGACAACCATACAATCTTTGATAAACCTGACAAAAACAAGCAATGGGGAAAGCATTCCCTGTTTAACAAATGGTGTTGGGAAAACTGGCTAGCCATGGGCAGAAAGCAGAAACTTGAGCCCTTCCTGACACCTTACACTAAAATTAACTCCAGTTGTATTAAAGACATAAACATAAGACCTGGCACCATAATAACCCTAGAAGAAAATCTAGGCAAAACCATTCAGGACATAGGAGTAGGCAAGGACTTCATGACCAAAACACCAAAAGTATTGGCAACAAAACTCAAAGTAGACAAATGGGACCTAATCAAACTTCACAGCTTCTGCACAGCAAAAGAAACAGTCACTAGAGTGAATCGGCAACCAACAGAATGGGAAAAAATTTTTGCAGTTTACCCATCTGACAAAGGGCCGATATCCAGAATTTACAAAGAATGAAAACAGATTTACAAGAAAAAAACAAGCCCATTCAAAAATAGGCAAAGAATAAGAAGAGACACTTTGCAAAAGAAGACATACATGAGGCCAACAAACATATGAAAAAATGCTCATTATCACTGGTCATCAGAGAAGTGCAAATCAAAACTACATTGAGATACCATCTCACGCCAGTTAGAATGGCAATCATTAAAAAATCTGGAGACAGCAGTGCTGGAGAGGATGTGGAGAAATAGGAACACTTTTACAGTGCTGGTGGGAGTGTAAATTAGTTCAACCATTGTGGAAGACAGTGTGGCGATTCCTCAAGGACCTAGAAATAGAAATTTCATTTGACTTAGCAATCCCATTACTGGGTATACATCCAAAGGACTATAAATCATTCTACTATAAGGACACGTGCACACGAATGTTCATTGCAGCACTGTTTACAATAGCAAAGACCTGGAACCAACCCAAATGCCCATTGATGATAGACTGAACTGGGAAAATGTGGCCCATATACACCATGGAATATTATGCAGCAATCAAAAATGATGAGTTCATGTCCTTTGTAGGGACATGGATGAATCTGGAGAATCTCAGCAAACTGACACAAGAACAGAAAATGAAATACCACATATTCTCACTCACAGGCGGGTGATGAAAAATGAGAACACACGGACACAGGGAAGGGAGTACTACACACTGGGGTCTATTGGGGGTAATAGGGGAGGGACAGTGGGGGGGAGCTGGAGAGGGATAGCCTGGGGAGAAATGCCAAATGTGGGTGAAGGGGAGGAAGGCAGCAAAACACACTGCCATGTGTGTACCTATGCAACTATCTTGCATGTATGTTCTGCACATGTACCCCCAAACCTAAAATGCAATAAAAAAAAAATCAGAATTAAAATTTCTATCAAGGCTATTCCAGATCCCTGGCACATGAATTTAGAATTCAGGCTTTAAATAATTTGTGTGATTGCTGCTGAAAGCACATAATAAATAGTGATTTGTCATTTGCCTATAAATTATTTTAAATTATGTTTTTGGTAAGGCTACTGTGCTAGGTCTGACACACAAGACATAAGTGAGCCAAGTCAGCCACTTAGCATTTGTATCTCAATCTTGCTTTGTTATAATTCTTTATAATTGATGTAAGTATAGTGATAAATGGCCATTAAAAGAACAGTATAACTTTAGTCAAAATCAAAAAAATGATTAATTCAAGATTTGAAAATCTACATAGATACAAGTAACTTTCTCTACTGTGTCTCTTTAAAAGTTTCAGGAGATATCACAGATATCAAATAAAGATTATATCATAATTTAATCTTGACTAGATTACGTAGAGCAGGTATCAGCCAAATTTTTCTGTAAATGGGCAAATAGTAATTATTTTAAGCTTTGCTGTATGCTCTCTATCATAGTTACTAAGTTTTGCCTCTGTAGTACAAAAGCAGCCATACATAATACTTAAGTGAACAAGTGTAGGTGTATCCCAATAAAACTTTATTTACAAAATAGGAAGCAGGCTGGATTTCAACATAAGTTCTTAGTTTGCAAATCCTTGATACAGTGTTGGAAAATGAGACTAGCTCTTTGATGTTTGTGCTATAAGTGCCAATTTAGAATATTTGACATAATTTTCTAAGCTAGATCATTCAATATCTAGTTTAAGATTAAGAACCAACAAAAATAATTTTCAGAAAATGAAATTCAGGTCTACAATAAGTATATCACATACTGTGTCACTTAAAACAATACAAAACTTAGACAACCTGCCTTTTCAGAAAAGAGGTGATTTGAAACAACTATACATGGCTTTCAATTTTCTATTTAAAATTACTTTGGGGAAGGTACCAAGGTTTACTAGAGTATGTACAATACATAACACTTTACTGATCTAAATACTTAAAATAATAGTTGGTGTTATATGAAATATATCTGATGAACTATATATCTCATTAATACCAGATTTACAATTAGACAAAAGAATTCTAATCTTTTGTAAACTTTAAATTATGCCTACAACAGTCTAACATGACATAGTCATGATAATTAGTAAGAATTTTGCTGAAGTAAATGTCTATGGGCTCAAGTTTCAATTGATTTCCTATAGCATGCAAATTCTGACTGACAACCTTGTACTCTAAGTGAAAAGATTCATGCGTGAAATGTCGCATTTCTTGATTTATCCCTAAATCAGTCAATATCACCCTTTCCCTTTCTGAAACTAGTCATTCACCTTGTTCAATCCTAAGATGCCAAACTTTGACCTCAAATGATAAAAAACTTTCACATTTTTCTAAAAATTCTAATTTTTTTTGCTTCTATTCTAATAAGAAAACTCTGATTTGCTTTTATTCTCTCTCATTTTCTACATACCACATTTAACATGTAAAAAAAAATACCAATGATAGCAAAGAGACTGAAAAAAAGGTACCATGATCTGAAAAGGTATAATACACAAATGCAAACGTGTTTGATAGTATGTAAATGTAAGTAATTTTAACTTGAATCCTTTTTATTTTTTCCCCTAATTTTAGATAAAAGCTAAAAAAGAAAGAGAAAAAGCATTAAAGATCCAAGGGGTAAAGAAAAGCAGAGAAGAGGTAGAATAAGACAAAGCAGACACTGTAACAGAGACACAGTATAGATCAGAAGTAGCAAAGCAGATGAGAGAAAAAAGATGACAAAGGATCTGAAGATTATAGAAAGCAAGAAATTAAAATTTTTTAAAAAGATGTGAAACAATTTATATAATTTTATCCTATACTCAATGCCCCCAAATACACCTTTCAGTCAAGCAAAACAGTTATGAATTTGTCCTGTTATCAAGATGGAGTCCCAAACACACTCTTGAAGGTTCAGAACCTATAGATTCAGCAGAAGAGAAGGGAACTTCACAGAAACATCTCAAACTATACTGACTTAATATTCTTTGTTGCTGTTGTTTTTCTTGCTTGGTATGTGCAGCCTTCCCTGACTCTTTCCCCTACCTGAACTCCTAGACTTTGATACAAAAGGAGTACCTCTTACAAGCTGTTTCTAGAAATCAAAAATTCTTCAAATTAACTGTTAATTGTTTTAACTATTTATATGATTACTTATTTACTTAACTCAATTTGACCATAATGCTGTGTCCCTCACAACTAGCACTGTACCTGACACAGTATATACTCAATAAATATTTACTGAATGAATTAATCAATTAATTAAAAGAAAAATCTTGGAATTGAATGTGTTCCTTTTTGCTCACTCCCATTCTTCCCTTAATACTAATGCTCTAAAGAACAATATGAAAAGGATTCTGCCTCAAGGAACACTAATTTCAATATATTTTAATAAAAACTGTAACAAATATATGTAAAAAGTAGATGTTCAATGAAGGATAAAAATAGGGAAGAATGATAGGCTCAATTTAAACATATTAGTTATAGAGAGAATAAACCAACTAAGAGATCAGTTTAACAGGAGTTCTGAGGAATAAGTTTTGGCTTGGATATACAGGCAGATGGTTGTAACACTGATCAAGATAGGGGATCAAGGAGGAGAATCAGGTTTCAAGAATGAATTAGGAAGTTTCATTTTGGATAGGCTAAGTTTGATTTGCCTGTGTAAATCTGAAATAGACATTCTAACAATGTGTAATTGATTGACTTCAAGTCTTTGGCCAAGTAGTCTAGCCCTCTAAGCTTTTTCACCTAAAAAACATGAATATACCCACTTCAAAAGAGTTGTGACATTTTATGAAAAACTGATTTGTTGTCTTCTGTAGGTAAATTTGATTGTTTTAGAGCACAAAAATACTTTTAGAAGTAAATCTCATGAATAAAATTGATGATTGATTTAGGTAACAAAATTTATGAACATAAATAGCATGCAAAATAATATACCACTGTTCGGTGCCTGATAAATTGAACATCATAGTACCTGCTGCAAATCTCCAAAGAAGAGTTCTAAAGTTTTAATGGCTGTATTATTGAATTTTTATAAAAAGGGTATCCAGAATAGCCAAAACAACTCTGTAATAAAAGAGCAAAGTTGGAGGACTACACCTGATTTCAAGACTCACTGTCAAGATTGTGTGATATTGACAAAGGGATCAACATATAGGTCAATGAAACAGAATAGTAAATTCAGATATTAGCCCACAGATATATAGTGAACTTATTTTTGACAAAGGTGCAAAGGAAATTTAATGTAGTAATGACAGCCTTTTTAACAAATGGTGATAAAATAAAAGAATATCCATAAACAAAAGAAAAAAAGGAATTTTTAAAAAATGTTACCAAAATTTAAACACACTGCCAAACACACTAAGAGACTCAGAAAAATAAGACATAGACTAGAAAATATTTGCAAACCACATATCTGATAAAGGACTTATATCCAGAATATAAACAACTCTTTTAAACAATAAGGGGAAAAATAATCTTATTTGAAAAACCGTATAAAATATCAACATTTGACCAAAGAAGATATGCAGATAAAAAATAAACATTTAAAAAGATGCTCAGTATGTGTCATCAGGGAAATGCAAATAAAAAATAAAAACATTAAGATACTACTACATACCTGTTAGAATGGCTAACATCCAAAACAAGAAACAAAACAAAAACAGTTCCAAATGCTTGGAAGAAAACACAGTAACAGGATCTCTGATTTGTTGCTAGTATAGCCACTCTGGAAAAGAATTTGGCAGTTTCATGTAAAATTAACATAGATTTAATTTATGATTCAGCGTTAGTGCTACTGGGTTTACTCAACTGATTTGAAAACGTATGTCCAGACAAAAACCTGTATGTGAATACTTAGAGCAACTTTATTCAAAATCACCAAAAATGGAAGTAACCAAGATATCCTTTATACAAAGAAATCAATCAACAAACTGTGGTACTTGCATACAATGGAATACTATTCAACAAGAAGAAAGAACATAATATAAATTCATTAATGTGAATACATTTTGCTAAATGAAAGAAGCCAGTTTGAAATGGCTACATATTGTATGATTCCATTCATATGACATTCTAAAAAAGGAAAAACTATTAGGGGAAGAAAGCAGGTCAATAGTTGCCACAGAGTTGGGGGGGAAGAAGATTTGAGTAGAAAAAGCAGTGGAGATTTTTAAAGTAGCAGAACTAATTTGGATACATGACACTATGCATTTGCCAAAGCCCACAGATATTTACAGCACACAGTGAACCTTAGTGTATGCACACAAAGAAAGCAGCTAGGAGATCAAAGAACACTAGGCTAGAATAAGTAAGTCTAATTACATAAAATAAATAAATAAGTCTACTACAATAAATAAGTCTAATTACATTAAAAAATATGGCCTAACCTCAAAAAGGTGGGGCGGAGAAAGAAGACAAATTAAGTAATTTTGGAAAATGGTGTCTTGAAACTATGAGACTTAAGAGTAAAAGAACTATATATAGTATATTCTCATTGGTAAAATTATTTCTCATGGAGTTACAGGTTAATGATTCAGAAAGAGTTAAAACGTATACTAGGTTTCACCAAATAAGTAAATAGATAGTGGTTGCTTGAGGCCAGGTTTGTCCTGGATGGAATTCCGGATGGAATAATTTACAGATGAGCAAGAAGGGAAGCCTAGAATGAACCATCTGGTAATGGATTCAAATTAAGAACATCAGTGTGAACTCATGTTTAGCTTGATATAGGTACAAATGGATAGATGAATAAATAAGAGATATGTGTGTATACATCAGTTAGCATACATGTGTATTTCCTACTGTGTCTGCAGAAAATGTCTAGAAGCAGTCATACTCCCACAACAAAGGGCACACCCCACACCCACATCTTGGTTTCTAATACTATTTTCTAATAAAAGGAATTAGAATTCCTTGGAGAAATGACTGAATCTACTGGAGGGGCACAGCTCTATACATCCTGGATTATTTTGTCATGCCAAAAAGAAAATGTTCAAAAATCAGAAGGGGCCAGGTGTAGTGGCTCATGCCTGTAATGCCAGCACTTTGGAAGGGTGAGGCAGGAGTATCATTTGTGCTCAGGAACTTGAGGCTGGCCTGGGCAATATAGTGAGACTCTGTCTCTAAAAAAATTTCTATAAACTAGCCAGGCATTAGCCAAATGAGTGCCTGTGGTCCCAGTTACTAGGGAGGCTGAGATGGGAGAATTGCTTGAGCCCAAGACGTCAAGGCTGCAGTGAGCTGTGACCATGCCACTGCACTCCAGCCTGGACAACAGAGCAAGACCCCATCTCAAAACAAAAACAAATAAATAATGTAAAAGAATGGGGACATGTCAAAGAGATACAGGAGCTAACTTGAAAGCGTTTCCAGTCTACAAAGGTAGAACATTTCAAGCAACAACATAAATAACATAGTATTAGATTATAATTCAAAGTATTAAATGAACATCTATGAGTCCATACTGACACAAATGGCTGAAAAAATAAAAAATGGGAAAAGAGACAAATCTGTATTGAAGAATTACATATAATTTATATAAATATTCTCCCTTGCAGGAGGTAAAGTTCAACAACCTCCCATCCTCATTCTTTAGTATGGACTGTACTTAGTGATTTGCTTCTAAAGAGTAGAGTATAAACAAAGGAAATGGAGGTAAGTAGTTTTACAGTGGAGAAACTTGGCAAACCATACCTTGGCCAGATGATCAAGGTTAACATTACTGGTAGTAAATCATGTTAGTAGAATATAACCTTGATGTGAAGAAAATGCTACTCACTTCTGTGGTCTTCACCCTAAAAACTCATAACACCAGCATAACCAACCATAAGAAAAACCCAAATTGGGAAACATTCTGTATAAAATACCTTGATCAATATGCCTCAAAACTATCAAAGGTCCTAAAACACAAGAAAAGTTAAAGAAAATGTCACAGCCCAGGGAAGTCTAGGGAGACATAAAAACTAAATCCGATATGGAATCTTGGATATGATTCTAGAGCATAAAAAGGACATTTGAGAAAAAGTGAAATCCAAAGAAAGTATAGAGTTTAATTAATAGTCATGTAACAATACTAATTCTCCCCTATGACAAAAGTACAATAGTAATGTAAGATGTTAACAATAAGGGAAAATGGGTGAGGCTTATGCAGCAACTCTCTGTATGCTCTTCGCAACTGTTCTGGAAATATAAAACTAAGCTATAATTTTCTAAAAATCTTTAAAAAATAGAATTCCAAGTAAGGATGGAATAGGAAAATCTGAACACCCAAATCTACTAACCCCATCATATAACTACATGAACAGAATATACAAATTAACCAAATAGCAAAGAAAGTAGGATGTCATGTAGTAATTTTTTAAAACAGGGAGGGGGTGCTGGGTAGAGAGATGATGATTTTGGCTAGATTACCTACAAAACAGGTGTTGGGAAGACAGTGAGCCAACAAAACAGAATTTTTCACTTATATTATGCGGCTTAGAAATAATCTGAGAATGATTGAGTAGAGAGCCCAGAGAAAAGTAACAAAAACCTTTCATGAAGAAAAGCCTGTATTACCTAAGAATCTGTATAGAGGAGGCAAGAATCAAGGCTTGCCATGTGTTTTTTTTGTATTTATATTATTTTACTTTTTAAAATCAACTTTTATTTGAAGCTCTGGGATACATGTGCAGGATGTAAAGGTTTGTTACATGGATAAATGTGTGCTATGGTGGTTTGCTGCACAGATCAACCCATCACCCAGGTATTAAGCCCAGCACCCATTAGCTGTTCTTCATAATGTTCACCCTCCTACAGACCCCCAACAGGTCCCAGTGTGTGTTGTTCCCCTCATGTGTCCATATGTTCTCATCATTCAGCTTTTACTTATAAGTGAGATCATGTGGTGTTGGTTTTCTGTTCCTGCTTTAGTTTGCTGAGGACAATGGCTTCCAAATCCATCCATGTTTCCACAAAAGACATGATCGTTCTTATGTTCCTTCTTATGGCTGCATGGTATTCCATGGTGTCTACGTGCAACATTTTCTTTATCCAGTCTACTGTTGACGGTAATTTGGGTTGACTCCATGTCTTGGCTATTGTGAATAGTATTTTTTCTTAATTTTACAACAGTGTATTGCTTAAGGTAAACTTAAAAATATATACATTTTAAAAATATACTTTGGTAGCCACCTGTGGTGGCATGCAACTCTAGTCCCAGCTACTCAGGAGGCTGAGGCAGGAGAAGAGCCTGAACCTAGGAGGCAAAGGTTGCAAGCCATGTTTTACTACAACAGTGAAACAAATAAAAGCTCAAAAGCAATTATTCCCATGAAATTAGGATACATATACGGAGACCAGATAGCATGAACCCTTAATGCGTGGCACCAAAATTCCATAAGCAGAGGAACCTCCAGCAAAAGAAGAATACAGTCCCAGAGAGGTCTTATCAAACTCCATTCCCAACCCATTGCCCTAGGGTTATATAGAAAGGTACCAAGAGCAATGCCTTGCCAAGAAATGGCAGCTCAAAGAAGGCAAACGGGACTCAAAACATGTTTATTAGGCCAGGCACAGTGGCTCATGAATGTAATCCCAGTACTATGGGAGGCAGAGGCAGGTGGATCACCAGAGATCAGGAGTTTGAGACCACCCTGGCCAACATGGCGAAACCCCATCTCTACTAAAAGTACAAAAATTAGCTGGGCGTGATGGCACATGCCTTTATTCCCAGCTACTCAGGAGGCTGAGGCAGGAGAATAGCTTGAACCCAGGAGGTGGAGGTTGCATTGAGTGGACATTGCACCACTGCACTCCAGCCTGGGGGACAAGGGTGAGACTTCATCTCAACACAAAAATGTTTATTAAGGAAAATTCATCTGTACCATTCTGTTCTGCTAAAAGTTTTTGACATAATTGCCCATTCTAAGCATGAGCAAGATGCAAAGAAATGATATGGCAACTATGAATATACCATAAACACAACACAAAACATATGCAAAAGAAACTAGTTCATAAAAATAATAATAAGACATAAACCAAGGTGCTATGATTTGAATGCCTGTCCTCTCCAAAATTCATGCTAAAATTTAATGGTCATTGTAATGGTATTAAGAAGTAAGACCTCTAAGAGGTGATTAGGCCACTAAGCTCCTCTCTTACCGGTTGAATTAATGACATTATAGAAAGGCAAGTTTGGCTCCCTTTTGCCTCTTTTTAGCCTTCTGCTTTCCACCATGTGATGACTCAGCAAGAAATCCTCCCAGAACTGTGAGCCAATAAATTTCTGTTCATTATAAATTACCTAGTCTCAGGTATTCTATTATTGTAGCAGCATGAATGAAATAAGACACAAAGGAAAGAAGAAAATTTTCCTACCCATGGTTGGTATTTTATTAAAAAGTAAAAAAAAAAAGAAGAAGAAAATTTCAATAAAATAAGAGAAGGGGCTAAAACAATAAAGTGAAAAAAGAAATATAAAACTTAAGGAAATAAGTTGAGAATAAAAAATAAACAAATAAATAAAAATTACATACGTTAATGAGAAAGACCATGGAAAAGAACAACTGGGATTACCAACATAAAGGAAAGGTTTGTAGTCATCACAGTGAATGTAAAAGCAGATTAAAATATTAATAATTATTGAACAGACAACACATAAGGACAAAAATGTTCCATATAAGTATAGCTGGAGTCTCTGAAGTAGAAAACCTAAAAAACAAACCATTTGCAGACCTAAAATTTTCATGAGCCAGTTGTGGTGGCTCACAGCTATAATCCTAGCACCTTGGGAGGCAAAGGAGGGATGACTGCTTGAAGCCCGGAGTTTGAGACCAACCTGGGCAACATAGCAGGACCCTATCTCTTCAAAAACACTTCTTTAGAAAGTAAAAATTCCATGAAATAATAGTATGCAACCATAAAAAGGCACAAGATCATGTCCTTCACAGGAACATGGATAGAGCTGGAGGCCATTATCCTTAGCAAACTAATGCCAGAACAGAAAACCAAACACCACATTATCGCTTATAAGAGGGAGCTAAATTATAAGCACACATGGACAAATACAGTGGAATAACAGACATTGGGGCCTACTGGAGAGTGGGGCGGGAAGAGGTAGAGGATAAGGAAAAGTAACTAACAGATACTAGGCTTAATGCCTGGGTGATAAAATAATCTATACCAAAAAATCTCACAAGTTTACTTATATAATAAACCTGCAAATGTACCTCCAAACTTAAAAGTTAAATTTCTTTGAAAAAAAAAAAAGAAAAAGGTAAAATTTCCATGAAATAAAGGAAGAATGAAATAGTCCTTTAAAAGGCATGCTGTGGTCCCCAAAACCTTATTAAAAAATGATGGACACAATTGCCCTGATTCAGCTCTACTTCATGAATAAAGGATGAATCCTCAGGTTATCTGACAAAAAAAAAAAAAAAAAAAAAAAAAAGACCGACAAAAACATATACACACAGAGCCAGGCACGGTGGCTCATGCCTGTAATCCCAGCACTTTGGGAGGCTGAAGCGGGTGGATCACTTGAGGTCACGAGTTCCAGACCAGCCTGGCCAACATGGTAAAACCCCACCTCTACTAAAAATACAGAAATTAGTCAGTCTCAGTTACTTGGGAGACCAAGGTGGGAGAATAGCTTGAACCCAGGAGGCAGAGGTTGCTGTAAGCTCAGATCATGTCACTGCACTCCAGCATGGGTGAGAGAGCCAGTCAGTATCTCAAAAAACAAACAAACAAACAAATCCCCCCCCACACACAAGGAGATGGGGAATCTGATTGATCTCAAGACTTTTTTTCAGGCAAACACTGTCAGAAGACAAGAGAGTAACATTCTTATAATGTTCAGAATAAAGAGATACTTGACTCAAGAATTACATTCTTAAAAATTTGAATACAATGATAACAGCCAATCTGAAGCATGTTAAATCAGAGAATAAGGTATTTATGTGCTCTTCCTTTGAAAGTGAAATTCAGTCACCTGCTGTGATATTGTGAAATATACATTTGGTCATCATTCCACTCCCCCACCCTTTTCCTCACATACATGGAATCTCCAAAGTGCTATCTTTTTGTATGCTAATCATTATTTGATAGCTGGCAGCCCTTAGATAGCTTCTGGATGGAGGCTGGTCATGAGGAAGGCTGCATGATTAAAAGGTGGTAACTTTGAGTTTCAACCCCCAACCTCTGCAGAGGGGCTAACAGTTAAGTTGATCACCAATGGCCAATGGTTTAATCAATCATGCCTATGTAATGAAGCCTCCATAAAACACCCAAAAGAACAGAGTACCTAAAGCATCCTGATAGCTGAACATGTGGAGGTTCCTGGAAGGTGCTGTACCCAAGTAGGGCATGGAAGTTTTGCATCTCTTCCCTTATACCTTCACCTATGCATCTCTTCATCTGTATCCTTTGTCATAACCTTTATAATAAACTGGTAAATGTAAGTAAGTTTCCCTGAGTTCTGTGAGCTGCAATAACAAATTAATTGAACCCAAAGAGGGGAATATATGAACCCTAACTTGAAGCTGGTTAGTCAGAAGTTACAGAGGGCTGGACTTAAGATTTTTGTCTGAAGCAGGGCCAGTCTTGTGAGACTGAGCCCTCAACCTATGGGATCTGAGGTTTTCTCCAGGTAGATAGTGTATGAATTTAATTGGAGGATACCCAGCTGGTGTCCACTGCAGAACTGATTACTTGTTTGATGTGTGGGTGAAATAACTACACATTTGGTCAAAAAGAGGCTTCCATTTTGATTGTTGTGTTAAGTAAGAAAAGAAAAAAGCACTTTGAGTTTGTGTTTTTGTTTCCACTGACACACCCAAGGATTCTCCACAATAAAAAACTCAGGGATAAAAATGCCATCTATGATGAAAGTTCCAGCAATGATTATTCAATCCTTTTAAAGTTAAGATTAAACAACAGGGCACACTTTAGCTAGAAAAACTAACATGGCTAAAGAAATGAATATAACTTTTACAGATTTCTTAATGTGAAATTCATAATGAAAAAAGCAGAGTTTTAATGTGCTTATTTCTTTCTTTTATATGAGAAAAGAATCTTAATCTGAGGAATGCAAGCCCTTTTAATTATCAGGCCCATAAAGAATGAAAATGAAGACTGCAATTATGTCCTACTTGCCGCCCTATGAGTTAGTATTCATTTATATTTTTTTTTCTTGAGAGAGGATCTTGCTCTGTCACCCAGGCTGGAGTGCAAAGACACAATCAATCACAGGTTCACTGCAGCCTCTATCTCTAGGGCTCAAGTGATCCTCCTACCTCAGCCTATAAAGTAGCAGAGACTATAGCAGTTTATCACCAGGCTAGGCTAACTTTTTAAAATATATATATTTTTATAGAAGTGGGGTTCCACTATGTTGCTCACAATGATCTTGAACTCCTGGACTCAAGCAAACTTCCTACCTTGGTCTCCCAAAGTGCTGGGATTACAAGTGTGAGCCTGCTATTGCCACAAGCAGCTATAAATCAACCTAATAATGTTATACCAGACACTATGACTCATACCCTATAGCTTATAGCCAATCACTAATTATAAAATTACAGTTCCTGACAAACTTTGTATCAACCCACTGCCTATCTCTCTTTTTTGCATTTAAAAATTCACTCCTGGCCAGGTGCCATGCCTAACACCTGTAATTCCAACAGTTTGGAAGGTTAAGGTGGGCAGATTGCTGGCGCTTAGGAGTTTGGGACCAGCTGGGGCAACATAGCAAGATTCCATCTCTATTTAAATTTAAAAAAAAACCAAAACTTTAAAACTTAAAAAAAAAAGTCCATTTATAACTCCTGCTAATAGAAGTGTATTTCAGAGCAATGTGGATCTACGTTCCCAGGCTGCAATCCTCATGCTTGGCCCCAGTAAACTCTCTACTTATATTAATTTTACTTCAACTTCTTCTTTTAAGGTCAATCCATACCTGAGTGTTACATGATATCGTTAACTGAAACAATAATGAGAAAATTTTGACCAGGCCTTGTGGCTCATGCCTGTAATCCTAACACTTTAGGAGCCTGGGCGGGCAAATTACTTGAGTCCAGGAGTTGGAGAACAGCCTGGGCAACATGGCAAAATGTGGTTCTGTTCAATTTTTAAAAATAAATATATATTAAATAAAATAAAAGAAAAAGAAAAAAATGTTGATGACTCCAACACCTTAATTTTTTTCAGTCTCATTTCTTAATATTAGAAGGGTGTTTAGAAAATTAATATAGCTATTGAGAGAAAATACTGCATGAAGTTCAAAATTTTCTTCAGTTTCATTTCAATTGACTATTACTCTTAAATTCAAGTTAACACTTACATAGTACTCACCATGAGCCACATACTTTTCAATATTTAGTGATTTGGCTGGGTGCAATAACGCATGCCTGTAATCTCAGGGCATTGGGAGGCCAAGGTAAAAGAATCACTTGAGCCTACAGTTTGATCCCAGTCTGGGCAACACAGTGAGACCCAATCTCTACAAAAAACTTTAAAAATTAGCCAAGCATGGTGGCATGTTTCTAAAGTCCCTGCAGCCATAACTCCCTGGGAGGCTGAGGTAGGAGGATCACTTGAGTCCAGTTCAAGTCTGCAATGAGCTCTGATCACACCACTGCATTCCAGCCTGTGTGATATAGCAAGACTCTGTCTCTGAACAAACAAACAACATGTACATATACATCTTTTAATTTTATATATATTTTACATATATACATACATAGTCAATAAGTAATTTAGTCCTCATTACAACCTGTATAAGTCCTCATAAACTGCACTATTATATACATTTTGTGGGTCAAAAATCTGAGCCCTGTAGACTTCGGGTAATTTGTCCATGACTATACAGCAAGGAAGCAGCAAACCCAATATTCAAGAATAGATTGGATCCAGAATCTGTGCTCTTAACCTCTACACTACACTGCCTCTCAAATACAGCATGTAGAGAATTACTTGATTTTTAATCAATTAATTCTATGACTACCTCCAATCAATGGCAAGCCATCTATCCTTCTAGGTAATGGTTTTTAAGTATATAAGAGAAAATGTTTGAAATAATGTTCCCCTATAGATAAAGATGGTTATTCTGGAATAGGCATTGTGGAATTTAGGTGAAATTTTTGTTTCTTTATTTGTTTTTCCAGTGAGTTTGATGCTCTATAATGAGCCTATCAATCTTCAAAAAACACAAAGTCATTAATTTAAACAAAAAACAAATATTACCTAATCACAACTTGAACACATATTATTATTTATGGCTTTTTGTCTCCCCAATGAACCATGTTTTAATTAGTACTTTACTCTGTTCCTCCAAAGAGCCTAGTACAACACTGGACAAAGTAAACATGCCATAAGTATGCTGATTGATCATCATTAAATATTAGATTACTGCATTCTATCTATCTGTGTAGGTAACATATTCTAGATGTTCTAGGGTGTTTCTATCCAAAGCCAATTCCTTAGACTAGCATCAGGAGTAACATCTGGGAGATTGTTATAAGGACAGAATCTCTTGTCCCAACCCAAACCTAATGAACCAGAATCTGCATTCTGACAAGATCCCCCAAGTGATCGGATTGCACATTAAAATCTGAGAATTATATATGTCTACGGCATTGTTTCATTAACTGTAATACATCATTTACCTATCAGAATCACCTGGGTTGCTTGTTAAAAAAAAAGTGTATTCTTAGGCTCCATCCTACTCCAAGTATCACTAAAGTTCAAAAACCAAAGCTAAAAAAACTGCAAGTAAAAAGTAGTAAAGAACAGAAACAGCAATATTAAGCAAAGAGCAGTGAAAGACTCAGATAGCTGAAATAAATTTAAAAAGTGATAATGAGGAGAAGAGGAGATAATAATAAAAGGAGTCACATAGGAAGGAACAACAAACTATGAAGAAATAAAGAAAGTAATTTTGTTGAGAGTGATGTGCATTCCTTTCTTTCTTTTTCTAAATTGACTGCTATTCCTGACCGGCAAACTAACATGCTAAAGGTTTTAGAAAAAGACTGGAGATATGCAGTTTCCTAGTTTAACACATGAGTCACATTTTTGAATATGTAACTATCACATAAAGCAAGCCTTTTATAAATGTTCCTAATATCATAGAGAGTTTTAAATGTGTACAGTACATACACTTTTAGAGACATTTCCATGTGCTTGGCTCGTGCAATTGCTTCATCTCTGTCCTCAATGGCTAATTGCAGTCTAGACATAACAGCTTCATCACGTTCCTTCTGTGCAAAATACACTTCTTCAACCAGAGCTACCAAAATATATGACACACAATCAATCATAGAAAATAAAGGAGAAATACATACCTTTAGCAAAAGTAAAAGCCATAAGCAACTGTTATTTTAAGGACTGCTCATTAAACTGAATTAGTATCAATTAATACATTCAGAAAATATTATTTTTAATAATAGGTACTGCAAAACTGGGATACCACCTCAAACCCCTAAAAAGAGCAAAAATTTAAAGATCTAATAATAGCAAATGTTGTAATAAAGAACATGTGAAATAAAGAAAACTCTCATACATGTTCCAGATAGGCAGATATATTTCTACAACCATTTGAAGAGCAATTTGGCAACGTTTATTGAAATTGAAGACAGGCCTAGCCGAGCAAATCCCTTCTTTGGTATGTAGCCTAGAGAAATGCATGCATATATGTAAATGTAAACATGTATAAAAATACTGCAGAATTGCTTATAATAGCAAAAGCTTAGACATAACCCAAATGTCCATCAACATTAACAGAAATAAATAAAGTACATTCAGAATGGAATACTACCCAGCATTTAAAATGACTTGACTATGGACAGATGGACAAATCTTAAACACAAAATGTTGGCAAAAATAGCACGTTTCAAAGTAAAACAACTCTACCCACTATTTATGAATAGACACAATTAATACAAATAATACAATGAGCACGGAAAGGATAAACACCAAATTCAGAATGGTAATTACCTCAGTGGGAAGCTAGAAGGGGAGAAAAGAAAATGAGTAAAAGAAGAATAAAATAGGACAGAGCTCTGCTGTTATAGTAGTGTACATCTGCACAGAGCACTGGGTACTGTTGATATAGATTTTAATACAAATGGCATCATCTAGATTTCTGCACCACTGTATCAGGAGCTTTAATGTTATCTGAAATTATTTGTTAAGCATAATTTTACTGCTTGTATGTTTGAAATCTTACATAAATTAAAAAAATATTACTGCAATGTTTCAGAAGGAGGGCCTCAAATACATTATTTATACTGTCAAACTACAAAAAAAAAAACTTCAGAAAAATTTTGAAATGCTCTTTTAGTTTGTAAAGCATTGGATCTCTGCCCAAGGATTGTTACAGATTACTACACAGTTAATCAAGATAGTTATTGGGCCCAGCATGGTGGCTCATACCTGTAACCCCAGCATTTTGGCAGGCCGAGGCAGGAGAATCACTTGAGCCCAGGAGTTCGAGACCAGGTTGAGCAATATAGTGAGACCTCGTCTCTACAAAAAAATTAAAAATTAGCCCCAGTTGGGTGCAGTGGCTCACACCTGTAATCCCAGCACTTTGGAAGGCCAAGATAGGCAGATCACTTGAGCCCAGAAATTCTAGACCAGTCTGGCCAACATGGTGAAACCCAGCTGGAGTCTGGGAGGTAGAGGCTGCAGTAAGCTGTGATTGTGATTCAGTGTGGATGACAGAGCAAGACCCTGTCTCATAATAATAATTTTAAAAAATCATTATTATTGTATTATTTAAATTGTAAGTAGTGAAAAAGTCGTGGTAGAATATGCAGCATGGATCTCTCTAGCCAGTCAGTTCATACCCTAGGCAAGATGGCATAAAATTTCATTACAACACTACTCAAAACAATATGCAATTTAAAACTTAGGAACTGTTTATTTCTGAAATGGTTCCCTTAGTATTTTCAGACCATAAGTAACTGAAACCATGGAAAAAGAAACCACAGATAAGATGGGACTACTATATCAATTCTTCATGCTGTGGTTTTGTTTGTTTGTTTGTTTGTTTGTCTCACTCTGTTGCCCTGGCTGGAGTGCAGTGGTGAAATCTTGGCTCCCTGCAACTTCCGCCTCCCGAGTTCAAGCAATTCTCCTGCCTCAGTCTCCCGAGTAGTTGGGATTACAGGCATCTGCCACCACGTCCGGTTAATTTTTTGTATTTTAGTAGAGATGGGATTTTGCCATGTTGGTGAAGCAGGTCTTGAACTCCTAACCTCAGGTGTTCCACCTGTGTCGGCCTCCCAAAGTGCTGGGATTACAAGCATGAGGCACCATGCTTGGCACTTCATGCTGTTTTGAAAGAAACTTCTGTCGACTGTAGTACACAAAACTGAATTTTATTTTTCCCTTCTAATTCTATAGAATATCCTTCCAGGAAGGGCAATAACAACAGCTTAGAGAAAGCAACATAGTGGTAAAGTATTTACCAGCATGTATAAATTATGTATCTTGCATAGTATGGAAAACAACGTGGTGTATGGAAGAATATAAATTTTGATTCTGATCTAAGGTACTCAAGTATAGCAACCTTGTTTTGTTAATTTCTTAAATTATTTTAGTTGAAGTTCAGGTATATAAAATTAATAAAATACCAATATTCATGATGTTATAAAAAACTAAATTAGAAAATATATGAAAGCTCTTGGCCAAATAAAGTGGATCATCAACAAATGTTAGTTCTACTCTACCACTACAGTAACCATACTCAAACCACAGACTCACAATGTGACTTAATTCCTAGACATATTAATAATGTGGTTTTGATTAATTTGTAGTACTTATATATTCAAAATCGAAGTCAAAATTCTTCAATTTTTAGCCTTTTTCATTGACAGGCAAAAATTATATAAGGGACTGAAAGAAAAATTATTCAGAACCCATTTTATATTATATGCTACATACCATGATTAAATTAATAATAGTTTATCAAAAACAATGGCTGGGTACAGTGGCTTACGCCTGTAATCCCAGTACTTTGGGAGGTCAAGGCGAGCTGGATCACTTGAGGTTAGGAGTTTGAGACCAGCCTAGCCAACATGATGAAAATCTATCTCTACTAAAAATACAAAAACTAGCCAGGCATGGTAGCACATGCCTATAATCTCAGCTACTCAGGAGGCTGAGGCAGGGGAAGTGCTTGAACCAAGGAAGAGGTTGCAATGAGCCGAGATTGTAACACTGCACTCCAGTCCGGGAGACAGAGAAAGACAAGGTCTCAAAAAAACAAAATTCTGGTATTCTAAGATGTTTTGAGGGATAAAATGGGGAGAAATGCCAGATATAGTCAAAGGGGGAATAGAGGCAGCAGACCACCTGGTTATGTATGTACCTATGCAACAACCCTGCATGACATGCACATGTACCCCAGAACCTAAAGTGAAACTGAAAAAAATAAAAGTTCATCATATACTTCTAAGTTGCCTCCTTAGGGCAGTAGGCAGCATATCAGACTAATAAAATACATCTAATTTGTAGACCAGATAGAATGGACAAAAATGATGGTAGTGATGTAAGCACAGATTAACATATTACCCTGAAATATTCTGAGATATTAAAAGGTTAAAATATGAATTACTAAACTTTGAATGCCAAGAGGTTTTCTTTCACTTTTATGAGCTGTGGCCAGATCTTCATATAGTGACTTTTAATGCAAATTGTATACCACTTTACATGCAACAGTACCTGATGGGAGAGGTAAGACTAGCATATCAAGGGCTTTAATAATAAGTCTAATCATCTCTATGCTTAAAGATAAGTGCTTTATACAGAGGATTTCTTTGGTTCTTTGTGATCAACAGAAAACATTTTTTTAAATGTGACTTCAAATCCAAAGATGTATACATGCATTTAAAGGATGTTACCATTTAAGTATTCTAAGGTTAAAATTTTAAATACCAGAAAACACACATGCACACACACATAAAATATTGTTGCAGAATTTATAAATGATAAGAATGTTTTTCAAAATTAAGGTATTACTCTAAAGATTCAATGCAATCCCTACCAAAATTCTACTGTAATTCACAGAAATAGAAAAACAATCCTAAAATTCATATGGAATCACAAAAGACCCCAAACAGCCAAAGCAATCTTAAGCAACTACCATTCAAAATATATCACAAAGCCAGAGTAATCAAAACAGTATAGTGGCTGAGTGTGGTAGATCACCTGAGGTCAGGAGTTCAAGACCAGCCTGGTTAACATGGTGAAGCCCCATCTCTACTAAAAACACAAAAATTAGCCAGGCATAGTGGCCCAGGCTGGTAATCCCAGCTACTCAGGAAGCTGAGGCAGGAGAATCACTTGAACCTGGGAGGCGGAGGTTACAGTGGGCTGAGGTCATGCCATTGTACTCCAGCCTGGGTGACAGAGCAAGACTCTGTCTCAAAAACAAAACAAACAAAAAAACTCCAGCATGATACTGTCATAAAAACAGACACACTGACCAATGGAACAGGACAGAGCACCTAAAAATAAACTCACACATTTATGGTCTTCCACAAAGGTGCCAAGAACACACAATGGAGAAAGTGCAATATCTTCAATAAATGGTTCAGGGAAAATTGGATATCCACATGCAAAAGGAAAATAGGCATCATTTCATCCCTTATTCAAAAATCAGTTTAAAATGTACTGAAGACATAAACCCAAAACCTGAAACTGTAAAACTACCAGAAGAAAACATAGGGGGAAAGCTTCCTTCACAGTGGTATAGACAGAGACTTCTTGAATAAGACCCTAAATGCAAAGGCAATGAAAGTAAAAGAAGATTAACAGGATTGCATCAAACTAAAAAGCTTCTGCACAGTTAAGGAAACAACAGTAAGAGACAACCTACAGTGTAGGAGAAAATACCTGCAAATCACACAGTAATTAAAATAATAATATCAAAAATATACAAGAAACTCAAACTATTCAATAACATGAAAACTAATAATCCTATTTAAAAATGGGCAAAGCACTTTGGGAGGCTGAGGTGGGCAGATCACTTGAGGCCAGGAGTTCGAGACAAGCCTGGCCAACATGGTGAAACCCCTTCTCTACTAAAGTTACAAAAATTAGCCAGGTATGTTGGTGCGCACCTGCAATCCCAGCTATTCAGTAGGCTGAGGCAAGAGAATCACTTGAACCCAGAAGGCAGAAGCTGCAGTGAGCCAAGACGGTGCCACTGCACTCCAGCCTGGGCAACAGAGTGAGACTCAGTCTCAAATAAAATAAAACAAATAAAAATGGGCAAAGAACCTAACAAACATTTCTCAAAAAAAGACATACAAACAGTTAACAGTTATATGAAGAAAGCTTAACATCTCTAATCATCACCAGAGAAAGGCAAACTAAAATCACAATGAGATATCACCTCACCTCAGTTAAATTGTCTATTATCAAAAAGATGAAAGATAACAAGTGTCGGTGCGATGTAGAGAAAAGCAAACTGTTATGCACTGTTGGTTGTACTGTAAATTAGTACAGCCATTTTGGAAAACAGTATGAGGTTCCTCAAAAAATTAAAAATAGAGTTACCATATGATCCAGCAGTTCCACTTCCAGGTATATATCCAAAGGAGTTGAAATAAGTATGCTAAAGAGATGCCTACACTCCCATGTTCATTGCGGCATTACTCACAATAGCCAAGATATTGTGAGTAATGGGCCAACCAATGGGCCAATCAATGAATAAATAAATTTTTAAAATATGGTACAATGGTATACAAAAGAGTTTTTAAAAAGTTAAAATTCAGCTTTTTCAGCTGGTAAAGCTGAAAAAAGAAGGGATATTCTGTCATTTGCGACAACATGGCTAGACCTAGAGGGCATTATACTAGGTGAAATAAGCCAAGTACAGAGAGACAAATACTTCATGGTCTCACATATATGGAATCTAAAAAGTGGAACTCACATAAGTAGACAGTAGAACAATAGCTACCAGAAGCTGGGGTGGGGATGGATGAGGAAAGGAGAGATATTGGTCAAAAAATACAATTTTCAAGTTAGACAGGAGGAATAGGTTCTGGTGATCGATAACACATCATCAAGGTGACTTATAATTAATAATAATGTATATTTCAAAAAGCTAAAAGAATGGATATTAAATGTTCTCATCACAAAGAAACAGAAAGTATTTGAGAAGGTGAATATGTTAATCATACTGATTTGATCACTTAACCATTTATATACATGTACTGAAACAGCACATTGCATCTCATAAATCTGCAAATCATACATCAATTAAGGGAATAATATATATGATTATTATTTGTCAATTAAAAATAAAACAAAAAATCCTAAAACCAAAATTAACATATTACTGAATTATGTATAACATCTATTAGGTTAGATGTGAAATTTGTTGGTTATAAAAAACCTGATTCTAGAATTCAGTACTTTTGAAGGATCAATATGCAACTCTCAAATATTTTTAGTAAAGAAAATTTAATTGTAAACACAGAGCTTTTCCAAGGTAGATGACTATTACAAAGTTCACTAGAAAATCAATATAGCATTTTAGTTGGAATTTGCTCATTAAACACCCACAGCTCTAATGCAAATTATGATGGAATGAATAAAGCAAATACGCATGCTTCTTTCTTTTTATTAAATGTAAAATCTACTGTTAATTGCATCTCATATGTCATACAAACTTTTCTCCTTAACTATTAAATAGAAGCTTTAACAAAAGTCATTAGAGATTCTCTTTCTTTGACTTGAATAAATTTCAATATTTGTTCAGTAAAGGTTCACAGCAGTTAAATTACATTAACAAATATTATTAGCTACTATGTAAGCCAACCAAGTAAAATACTTATATTGTAGGTAAAACAAATCATTGGGTGTTTACAATAATATTTGGATATCTCCATTTTTAAACATGGTTATCAAATATCCTATAATTCTTAGTCAAATGAGAAAGATTCAGAGAGGATCACCCATACCCCCCACAACCAAATACTCAAATTTGTTTAGTAAGCTAATTGTTTTCTAATATGGGCAAGAGTAAATATGAAGAAGCTGAACCATACTAAGTATGAGTTTATTGAGTCAAGGCAGAGTACATATTTTCTTAGTAGACCCAAGTCTATTGACAAATCCATATTCCACACTTTTCAAACTGCTTTTAAAATACAGTACGAGTGAGATAGTACCTTGGATAACATTCTAGTTTAAACAACAGCTCATGATTCTCTAAATAACATAATTTAAAGGATAGACATTTCACAGAAAAAAAAATCCATCTGTTAACATCTTACAGTAGTTACGTAAATATAAAAGGCTAAATTAAAAAAAAGAAATCATTAGGATTTTAAACATATCAAATAATAACTGGATAATAATTAATGTTGAAAAATTCTAAGCAACAAATATAATATAGATGATAATTTTGAAAAAGACCAGACTTTGCTACATATGAAAGAATCTCAGATTCTATGAATATCTACCGTAACAGTATTACATAAGGCATAACCATTTGGAGAAGAATTATAATATTAAATTGATTCCTTGCAAATATGAGAACAATTAGCATTTATGAAACCACCACATATATAGGCTAGAATTACAAACACTATACATTTTAATTTCCTTAATAATTGTAATTTTTCCTTCTTCGCATAAACTGGTTATTGGAAATTTAAAAATAGATGGTAGATACCCCACTCCAGTAGAAAATTAACTAAAACCTACTCTAAGTAGTTCAATGTTTTTGTTTTTGGCAAAACAATGCTGAATGCAACTTATTACTCCAGAAATTCTTTCATAGACTGGACTATTTGCTTTTTGCACACACATTTTTATGTATATACATACCTAATTACTTCAGAAAATTACTAGAAGTATGATGACTAGATTAAAAGTCAGCTTTCAAAACGCCTAAAATATGTTGTCAAACTTTCCTCTGTAAAGTTGCTGTAAATTTATAAACTCAGTATCAGTACAGAAATTGTTCAAGATTAATTTGAAAATTATGCAAAACATTTCAATAGCAAGACAATGAATCAAAAGCCTTTTTTAAAAAACGCTTGATTACTATATACATGTATTTACTACAGAAAACTCAAAGACTATATAAGAAAGTTTTAGGCCGGGCGCGGTGGCTCAAGCCTGTAATCCCAGCACTTTGGGAGGCCGAGGCGGGTGGATCACGAGGTCAAGAGATCGAGACCATCCTGGTCAATCTGGTGAAACCCCGTCTCTACTAAAAATGCAAAAAATTAGCTGGGCATGGTGGCGCGTGCCTGTAATCCCAGCTACTCAGGAGGCTGAGGCAGGAGAATTGCCTGAACCCAGGAGGTGGAGGTTGCGGTGAGCCGAGATCGCGCCATTGCACTCCAGCCTGGGTAACAAGAGCGAAACTCCGTCTCAAAAAAAAAAAAAAGTTTTCTGAAAATATGCTCTATGTTACATTCAAAGATTTATTATATGTGATATTGAAATTACTTTTTCAATGTGAAAGAGAAAATTTTATCCCTGAAGCATTAAAATAAGTATTGATAATTGTATGCCTTTTGAAATATAACTTAAAGAGTTTTGTTTATTTACTAAAGAGATTAAATTTTAATAGATACCAATATAAAAATTCTTTGAAATATAACTCCTATCTAAACTTTTTCTAATCTCATTTCCTCTTCAGAATCATTAGACATGTGAAAAAGTCTTTATATAAATTTCTAAAAAGTTTTATTTTTGTTATTTTTATGTTTTAAATACCTTAACTACATATATTTCCAAATTCTTGATATTATGCTAAAGTCCACTGTATGTTAAACCCAATAAAATATTTCCAGTTGTTGCCTATTCTTATGTGTAATAGATCCTCCATCTACTCAAATTTTATTGTCTTTCCAGAAAAAAAAAACAAAAACTTTTCTAGGAAGCAAGGATACAAAATTGGTTATATTCTTTCCTCAAGTATTATTTGACCTGGCACTTGTCAGAATTCATTCTGATTCATATCCACAGAATTTTGTAGCCAAAGGCAGTAATATAATCAATAATCTACATATCAATACTTTTAACTGCTCTGTTTTACAGAGATGAGCCTTTATGTTCTTATCTGAAATTAATGGTCATATTCATGAAACCCTTTTTCTTTTCAAATTAAAAAAATAAAAATAGATATAAATTTAATGTAGTATTATAAATTAATACTGTTAAGGCATTCAAGTATTAGGTTAAAGCTATCACATTTTATTGATGCTTATTATATACACAGAAAAATGAGATTCCAATGTGTATTATTTCCTAAAAATAAAAATTAGCCATCTTCTATTCCGGTACAGAAAATTAACGTTTGTTTCTCTTAATCATTAGATGGTCAACATCATCTGAAATATGATACATAGTAACAGATAATCTTTTTACAAGAGAATAATGTAAACATTTTCTATTATACATTTTTCCCCATTTTAATCCATTGGGGTATCTTAATATACTTGCTGTAATGGTAGATTACAAATCTATATTTTTACCATTAACATTTAACCTGAAGAGAAAAACTTGTCATAAGTTTCAGGGATTCCATGTACTGATCGTTTCAACAATGAAAATTAAACTCCTCTCGTCCCTACCAAAAGCAAATAAACATTCTCTGTAATAAAAAGATATTGACAATATATTTTTCATTTACAAAGTATCAGTCTAAATTTGCATATATAGAAAGAAATCTATGTTTAAAGAGAAAAATCAAATTAAATGCTTGCATCATTGGTACAATAAGCTAAGCAAATTATGTAACCATTGAATTACATGTTAAAATACAGTAAGATAGACTAGATTGAAGATGATAGATAGATAGATAGATAGATAGATAGATAGATAGATAGAGACTTATAAACACAAGACTTAGGAACTAAGGAGTTCTTTTGGCTAAAACCTAATATTGGCTTTATTTCAGTTTAATTGGAAGAGGATCTTAAATTCATCTTCTCCATGAGATATCAGGAACCTGGATTTCTCTTTGTACCAAAGGTTAATAAGAAATGTGTCTGCAAAAGTCAAACAGCATTAAATACCAAAAACTGATTATTATTCTACAGGAGTTGTTCTGTCATTCATAATCTCTCCATGCTCCAACCTTCCACAGCTAATCTTTAATGGATGACATGCAAGAAAGAAAAATAACTAACATATAAAGCAGAGGCTCTAAAGTGAGCTTTTAAGAAATAGAAAAATAAGGGTTTTAAAGATATATAAATATTTTAAATATCACAAAATAGCATATAAAACACTATCTAAATAAATACTTTTAGGTGAAAAGTAAGCATCATCTGCATACTATAAAAGCAGTAGAATAACAAAAATTAAAGAGACAAAAAAACACTAGACAATGCCCACCAGGACTGTTTAGGAAAAATGAAAGGTTTAATTGGACAAGCTAATTTTAGAAGGCATAAAAACACATCATCACTGATATAAGAGCAAATTAATGGATGCAAATCAGGCCACAGCATACTATCTTTCATTGTTAAACTCAATTTAACTAAAACAAATTTTAAAATGCTTATGTGTTAATGACTTTTTTTTTTCTAAGGTGAGAAGAGATGCATACCTAAAGAACAAAAATGCAATGTTTCTTCTGTGCTTCTCTAAAATATCCCCTAGTATTTGAAGGTCATACATAACAAATGTCAAATAATATTACTTGCATGTATAATTTAATGAGCTAAAACTCAGTAAAAAGTCTTAAATAGCTGCAATGAGGTAAATCATTAATGCATAGGGAGTGAGGTGGTCATTTCAGCTTTTCCTAAGACTAAATAAGACCTACTTGTTACACATTGTAACTTTTTTCTAGAGGTTTTAAATTTTTTTCAGTATCTTCACACTTTTGAAATAAGGTTAAATCTAAAAATTAAGGAAAACTCAAAACTGGGGATCCAATTAAATAATAAATAAAAATCCTCTGTAAACTATTTTAACAAAAGAAATACAAATCAATTCCTTGTATAACAAAACCATTTATAAATAACTATCCCATACTTATCTATATAATTAATATGGGATAGTAATTTACATAACTACACAATAACAAGGAACACTTTGGGTATGTCCTCTCTTAGATGAAGAAGTCTTGAGAAAACAAGATGGTTACAACATCATTATCTTATCATCATAATTATTTATTGAGTTTCTTCTATGGGTTAAGCACTTCATAAACATTATCTCACTTAAGCATTGAAGCAACCTATAGTAGATTTTAACTAATGCTTAGTGAGGCTGTCATTACACATGATAAGTGGCAAAAAGATTAGAACAAAGGTCTGAATCCAAAGTCTGCACATTTAACCACTACTTACAACATGTATGCTGTATTATGATTGAGAAGAGGTAACAGGCAATAAAAAAAAAAAATGCCAGAAATCACAAATCTGTCTTATTTGCTGATTTGCTGATTCAGTGTCCAAAACAGAGCTTAGAACATAATGAGTCCTCAATAAATATTTCTTGTTTGATTTGTAAAGAAGTAAGCATAGTTCCCGTGAAACATTTAAGTGCTTAATAAAGAGTGTCAATGATGGTGACAATGACAATAATGATGGTGATGTAAGAGAAGAAAAAAAAGGAAAAGGGGTCAACCATCAGAGATTTTAACATGATAGGGGACACAGCTGATTTTCAAACTCTCATAAAATCACATTAGAATAACAGATTCATGTTATGAAAAAAACAATGGAGAAATAAAGCAAAAAAATTTGAAGCTAAGTAATGGTCTACATGAAAATTTATCATACATACACATTGCATAAAAGCTCAAATCTTTTGCATCCCATTTTATTTTGAATTCACATTTTAGAAAAATATATTAGTGATCTAACTGCAATGTTATTTATAATCCAATTCTTTGTTTCTTCTTTCGTTTGTCCATGTTTAAGTTTAGTGTCCTTTCAAAATCTATTAACAGTAACCCAGTAATTTTTAACTAAAAGCCAAACAGTTATAAAATGTCTTCTTATAACTTCTGGCAATAATTACATTATTAAAGGTTTAAGATTATCATAAATGTAAAAGCAATAAAATAATATTAATTTGAGCTACAACTTACTGAGTACTAGTTATATACCATGTCCTTTTACATATTATCACTTATCTTTAAAACAGTCTGGTAAATTGGTTAACATTCACATTTTACATGGGAGAGGATAAACCCAAAGAGGACAAATAACTTGCCCAAAGGTAGAGAATCAATATCAAGTGCCCAAGCTGTAATTTGAACCTGGATCATTGTGACTCTAAAGATTTTGGTCTTTCCAATTGCCCTAAACTGCCTAAAGAGAACTGGACATCTTTTGTTTTATGTGGTCTTGTCTGTACTAGATTCTTATAAATTATACAATCACCTTAGAAGACAAAATGGACTAATATATATGTTACATAATAAACATAAAGACATAAAAATAAATATAAAGAAAAGTGGCATGGGTAAAAAGGCAAAATTGGATCACTGCCATCATATGGTTTTCGTAAAACCATACAGTCTTTATATCTCAAATTTTAAAATTAGAGTGCTAGTAATTTCTAAAAAAAGAAACCATATCTTTTGAAAGCAATGTTTATTTTTTCTAATACTAAATCTATGCTCATTATAGAAAACTGGAAAAGGTAGAAACTGTTCACTGAAAAATTAATAGTTTCACTTAAAGACCACCATTTGCCACTTATTTTATATAATATATATGTATATATTTTTTCTTTTTATAAAATCACATTATAAATACAGTGTATCCCCTATTTCTTTCAACTAATAGTTATGTTTTTCTCATATCCTTGAATATTCTTGATTATTGCAAAATGTCTCAAATTGTAAATGTATCATAACATTTAATAATTTCCTTATGGTTAGACTGTTTTTAACTCTCTTGCTATCACAACCAATATATTAATTTCTTTATACATAAATTTCTATATTTTATATACTCTAAGAAAATGCCTACTATTTCCTTAGGGTACCTCATATTTTAACTAACATTTTATTTTTAAAATGTATAGACTTTTTAATCCTATTTGCTATTTCTAATGTTTAGTTTAGATGTTTTTATAAGCATTTCTTTTATTGTCAAATGGTTTGATCTTTTTAAACATATATATTCTGTTTAAGGACATTATAATAATTTTATGCATGCATAATTCAAACTGTTCTAATGGGAACCCTTAAATATATACCAATAAATAAAATATTTGAAGTATCTACTTAGCTACACTATAAAAAAATTAAAGAGTAAATATTATTGCTTAATTAGGTTTTCCCTCCAAGAGATAAATGGGCTAGCAGACATATCAATTCACAATTTTCAATAGGTTATGAAAACCCAAATCTCATCAAATTATTTCTGTAAGACATATGCAAAGTTAACATTATGCAAATGTATTTACTGTAATAGTATCCTAACAATTAGTATATTTATATATTTGATTACAAAAAGCCAAGAGATTTCCAAATTGTTCTGTTTATATTTGAAATATTTATTTTTAACAAAGTATTAATTTTTCTTAAAATATGTTACCCTTGTATTTTCCCATACACAAAAATAAAAACATTTTAGTAGTTTAACATTAACAGAAAAGCAACCATCTAGCATTCTACCGTCTAGCTGGTGTACTTATTTATGATCATCTTTGTTATATTTTCATAGCAATGTTTAGTTCTATTTTCCACAGTAATATTTTGAAGACAGGCTCTATTAGTCAATCATGTTTCTGATCTAAAACAATTCTTTCACATATGTAATCCTATTAAGTAACTTGTAAAGCAGTATTATAACCTCAGACTAATCATAAAATTCAATTGTTTCTTGAAAGCATTCCAAATGATATAAAAATGTTAAAATAAGTGATGTCTAAAACGGCTCTGAATGCTAATGTCTATTCCTTTATGCAATTTCTCTTAACATACTAAAACAATGTGAGAGAGACATTCACAGTGGCATACACAGATGGAGATCATAGACTACTGAGAATCATTTCATTGTATCTATAACATATCAAAAATAAATTTAAAAATTTCTCCTTGCAAAGACTTGTGAGTAAAGACAGACTCCAGAACATATTTAAGGTAATCATTTATAATCTGAAAGTTTGGCAACCTTTCACTTTAATCTCAGGGAAAATATTATCTCTATTAGCATCTACATCATCAGATGAAAACTTATTTATTGCACGAAACAGATTTTTTAATCAAATGTAGGTTTCCATTGGCAATGAAGATGTGACTATCTTCATACAAAGGCGAAGTATTTCCTCTCAGGGAGCTAAAACAGTAAGTGGTATTTGAACTGCTGGTTGAAAGGTAGAGGCACTGGTAATCATTATTTCCCCTTGTTTGTTCAGCCCCTTCCAACAAAACAAACAACCTTTTTGTGATTGGATTGACATGGTGTTAACAATGCATTTAATGCCCAAATCAGTATGAATACAGGTAAAGCTCTCACTAATACCAGTACCAGGATGTTAAAGCCACCTATTTTCTAAGCAGTCAAAAAAAAAAAAAGGGGGGGACAGAGCTTCCCCTCCTTTGGCAAATAAGCGAGTATGCTAGTATTCACCAAGACACACCATATAATAACCTTATGTGTGATTCTTAAGGCCATATGTTAATACTCATCTACTATACCTGCTGTCTTTTCAGCAATTTTAGCTTCTGTTTCTTTCTCTTGGAGTTCCAGCTTAAATTTTAGTTTTCTCTGTTCTTTATCTTCTTTAGCCAGTTTCTCTTGAAGCTAAAGCACATTAAAAAAAAAATAGATTTTTATCTGACGAATGTCTTGCAAAAATATAACTAATTTCAAAGTAAAGTTTTTGCTTTTTCTTAATTCTTATATAATATTATATTCAACTGCCTAAATATATAACTTCAGAAAAAAATCAAGAATTTAAGTTATTTATAAAGTAATAATTTTATACCTGTAATAATATAGAAATTGTAAAAACATCACAATATACACTTAATTTATTTAGTTATATGTGCATAAATAGGCAAATGAAATTCACAGAACTAACATTATTTTTAAAAATAACTACTGCAGGCCATGTATGGTGGCTCATGCCTGTAATCCCAGCACTTTGGGATCACCTGAGGTCAGGAGTTCAAGACCAGCCTGGCCAACATGTGAAACCCTGTCTCTACTAAAAATACAAAAAATTAGCTGGGCATGGTGGTGGACACCTGCAATCCCAGCTACTCAGGAGACTGAGGCAGGAGATTGCTTGAACCTGGGAGGTGGAGATTGCAGTGGGCTGAGATTGTGTCATTGTACTCCAGCCTGGGAAACAAAAGGGAAACTCCATCTCAAAATAATAATAAAAATAACTACTGCAAAAGCAGTCTCATCCATTCTTTTTTCTTAATACAAAATATTTGGAAGGGATTCACCTAATAAAATAATGAATAGCAACACTTTACAGTTTATCTTAGTAAGTCCAATATTTTGAAACAAAATTAATAATCTTAATATCTGATACAAATCTCCCTTTGAGAAACTATCCCATCCTATTCCATTTAAACTGGCATTGATACCTGACTCATTATTGGCATTTAATAAATAACCGCTAAATGAAAGTACAGAAAACATCTCATGCTTTCAGACAGAATCCCTCCAAATGCTTTTTTAATTCCTTCCTAGGCTTCTGTCATTTTAGTTGTTTTCCTTCAGACATGATCAACATTCCTAATATCATGCTTCAGTTTGACTAGGTCAACTGACTAGAATATTAAAATTAGATAAGTATGTAGAGGTTAAAAAAAAAAAAAAGAAGGTATAGAAAATGTACATTATTTAATAAAATTATTTAATAATCACATGAATATAACTAGAATAAGGGTCAGAACAGAAGATAAAACATAACAAGACAAATTGTATTGGATAAAGTACAGCAGTATAAGATAAACACAAAGTAAATTACAATATTGCCAAGCTTTGCTACTGAAATGTTTAATTACATATATTATTGAGGTCAAATATAGGGCACAGATACTAATAAAGAAAAAAAATTAAGAGAGTAACATGAAACCAGTGCATTCTATTTCTCATTCTCCGTAACACTCAAAGTTTTACTAAAATTTGAATGAATTTTTTCTTTAAAGATACCTATACAAGGAATCAGGGGTTAGTTTATGTAAAAGGAAGTGCTAATACTGGCCAGCAAGGTAGGAAACCAAAAAAAAAAATGTTTTCATAGTCAACCCCTTAACTCAACCATAACCTGATGGCAAGGTATGGCAGAAACATAAAGCTACTGTTAAATGATTAAAGTACAAAATAAAGCTGAAATATGATGGGCAATAAAGGAAATTTAGAAGATCAACAACTAAAAGTATACTATACAATCATCAGATGTTCCATATTATACCTTTTTATTGCTTGTTCTCAGAATATTCAATTCTTTTAGAAGAAATGCTATTGTATTCTCTTTATCTGAGTCTGAAGTAACTTGACAAGGAGTCATACATTCATAATGCATATCATTATGTCTATGTTCCATAATGCTGTAATAAAGAAACTGATTAACGTTCAGAGTAACACAAACTAATTTTTTTGACATTTTGTATGCTACTTGAGAACAGTACCAACATAAGCAAGTAGTATAAAGGAAGGGAAAGGCAAAGAGATGGGCTATTTTTTTTACAGGCCTTATATTAAATTTGTAAGCATTGGTAAATCTTGGAGTCACTAAGAAGAAATTTAGTAAGGGCTGGGACAGTCAGTGCAGCTCTATTTATCATGTAAATCTTCTGTTGTAATTATAATAGATATCTCATAATCTGACTTTAGCCCAATCTCTACTATTTACTTTACCCATGTGGTTATAAAATGTTTATCCCTACTTCATTCTGTGGTTCTACCCCCAAATATGTACTCCAATCTACATCCTAGTAAGAATCTGATAAAGGGTTAAAAGGTTTTATTATATGTTACTATCCATTAACACATCTACTGAATAATTTGAAAGTAGAAATAAAAGTTCCTATGCAAAACTCTGTTAAAAATTGTATGCTGTAAAGTATTATTTTATCTAGACTGAAAATACACTAGTCACTGAAACTTCTTTTTAAATCTAATAATATTTTTATAGTACATGACTAATTATCAAAGTTCCTTAATCTCATACTTAAAAGTATAAGGTATCACAAATTCAAATCCTTTCATGAGCTAGGTAGGCAAGATGAATGGGTAAAAGCTGAGAATGTAAAATAATAAGGAAGGCAAATGGTAGAGCACAAGGCCCTTTTAACAGCATTCAAATTCATTTAAACGAAAAACAGTGCTAACCCAAACCAAAATGCATGTTTGGGCTTACCTTATCCTAGAGCTGCCAGCTTTTTACTTTCATGAATGATATTTCATGTATATCAATTTAACAGTTATTTTCAAATATATAATAAAACATCACAGAAAATAATATTGAACAAGATAGAATTAAATCTCACTGCCTTTCGTTAGATGCACGTTGTGCTTTTTCACTTAGTTAACTAGACATATTATATCCATATCACAGAAACAGTAGAAAACCCTGGTAGATCCCCCAAATTCTAATGAGTTTAGAATTAGTCAACTCCAAAAAGAATGAAAGAAGGAAAGAAGAAAAAAGGGAAGAAAGGAGAAAGGAAGAAAAAGTTCTTCTACTTTCCACTCTCTCTCTCTCTTTTTTTTTTTCTTGAGACAATCTTGCTCTGTCACCCAGGCTGGAGTGCAGTGGCATAATCTCAGCTAACTGCAACCTCCGCCTCCTAGGTTCAAGTGATTCTCATGACTCAGCCTCCTGAGTAGCTGGGATTCCAGGCATGTGCCACCACACCTGGCTGATACTTGTATTTTCAGTAGAGACAGGGTTTCACCATGTTGGCCAGGCTGGTCTCAAACTCCTGACCTCAAGTGACCCGCCCGCCTTGGCCTCCCAAACTGCTGTCATTACAGGCAAGAGCCACCACGCCCAGCCCCCATTCCTACTTTCTAAATCTAAGGCTGTGAGCACTTACTTGGATTTTTCAGTAGTACAGTAAACAGACTCATCATCTGGGTAAGAACTGATGATCTGAAAATTCCTTGATCTCTGCTCTGACCATTTTGTGTTCTCATAACTTATTTCATTAACTAATTCAGTGGATTTCTGATGCATATTTTCCTCAGAACTCACAGTCAGTTGCTCATCTGGCTGTGTACTTTTATTTATCCTTTTAGTTTCTTGTTCAAGATAACTGTGGGTTATATCTGTATTTAAACAAACAAACAAAATAACACATGATATATCAAACACTGTAACTATTTATTGATATTAAATCAATCAAATAAATATTTTTGGAAATACTCTCATAGCTTTAAAGATATAATTTCTAGTCTTATTTCTACTGTAATCACATAAGCATATACAGTGTGGTTTTTACCATTGAGACTTCCATTTCCACAGTCAATAGATAACTCTGCATTTTGGAATAACCTAAGGAGATTTCTTTTAAATCCTCAGAGCTTAAAAAATCTCTGGGAGTGAGACCTAGTTTAAATTTCTGAAGATCCCCAAATGATTCCAGCATACGCTCAAGGCTGAGAATCACTGATTTGGGGATATTATTTTCTAGGTGAACTTTTCTAGATTTCTGAAAATAGTATAAAATAATTATTATAGTGAAGAGTTAATATATGTGGAACTCTGGTATTAGACTGCCTGGGTTAGAATTCCAGCTTTGCCAAGTGAATCACTTTGGGCAAGTTACTCTCAGTTTCTTTTCTGTAAAATGGGTATATAATATTTGTTGTTAAGGACTGAGTTAACATACTCAAAATACTTGGCCTAGTGCCTGACACATCAATACATGTTAGTTATTATTTTTGTAATCATCGTCATAATATTAAAATAGACACAATACAAGGGAGAATGATTTCTAACCTTCATCTCTAGGATGTATTATACATCAGAGAAGATACTTTGCAATGCCTATCTCACAAAAATTATCTTAAGCTACTGCTAGTAAATAATGGCTATTTCAAAGGGACAATGTACATGTAATGACAAAGTAAAGTTTTGGGGAGAAAATGACACACAAATACGAACACAAAGCAAACTCATTCACTAGTAAATCAATTCAACAGGCCCCAGTACTGATTGTAACTAGTACTTCCTTATTTAGGGCAGAAATATTTCTTGAACTTTAAAAGGCAGATGAATCTCACCTGATTTTTGGTGGTGCCTTTTTAAATCTGCTAAACTTACAATCGTTGGAGGCACATACGAGTAGTTTTATTTTATTTTACCCTATTTTTTTTTAAGATGGGGTCTTGCTCTGTTGGCCAGGCTGGAATGTGGTGGTATGATTATGGCTCACTGTAGCCTCAACCTCCTGAGCTCAAGCAATCTTCTTGCCTTTGTCTTCCGAATGCCTGGAACTAGAGGAGTATGCCACCTTGCCTGGCTGATTTTTATGTTCTGTAAAGATGGGGTCTTGCTATTTTGCTCAGGCTGAGAGTTGTTTTAGAATTTAAACAAAAGGGGGCACTTATAAATAAAATACCTCTCATAAAAATATTCACTTTTTAAGAAAAAATTATTTGCTTGTATATTTGCTGAAATTAGGTATAGCCAGTTATGAACTCTAGATCTTGGACATTATTCTTATTGCTAGCTAGAAGCTAGATGAGTACATCTGTTTTTGGTAAATTACTCTCTATTTCACTCTGAAGAAATGAATTAGAAGAGAGAATGTCCTATCATAATTATACAGTATAAGAGAGCTGTGAACCTTCAACATTATATTAACTTAAATTTGACAGTTTTAGGAACAGATACATCTGAAGATCACTTGTTCATATTTGACATCTTGAAATTCTTACTTTGTTTGCATTAGATAGTCACCATGCAACTTGTCTGTAATAGGCTGCATTAGCATAATGGAACTCTCAAAATCTGAATGAGAAAAGTTTATAAATGGGCATTAAGGAAAGCCTCTATATCATTAATAGACTATGCTTTCTAACACATATAACACATAACATATAACATTGTAAATAACTCAAATGAAAAACAATCAGAAATAATCACTGAAAGCATTATCAAATAACAAAATTGCCCCTAGGGACATATTTCTTAAAAACTATTAGGCCCCCCACTCTTCTTCAGTTTATGAAGTACCATGTTTCTTCAAAAGGGAAAAGAATGGTCCATGGATCACTGTCAACTATAAAAGCCCCCAGGTCCCCATGACAGCCGCACAACTGCTTCAGACTCTTGTCCAGTGCTTTTCAACCTGTTCAAGACCAAATTTACCATTATCTAAAATTAATTCAGTATATTTTTTACTTTCAGTTTTTTATTCCTAACCTCCTGGTGTTGATCTTATCTCTGCTATTTAAATTCGCTATTTGTTTACTAGTTTTATAGTTCTCTTCCTTCAGCTATAACCTAATGTCAAATTTGTGATCTCCTGAACTCTTGATAAATCACCACTATTTTACTTGTGACCATACTATCTTCTTCAAACTTAGAGCAAATATGGAAGCTTCCCAATAAGAGCTTCCCAATAAGAGGACTCTGTTGATCCTTCCTGGGTCTTAGTAAATATAAGTCCTTGAAGTTTTATTACAATGCATCAATTTCTGACACACTCTAGACTTTCATTCTAAAATTTAATTTTAAATGTTTAATATTTTTTAAGAATCCATACTGTGTGACTTGACTCTATTTCTGGATATTTCTCATTTCGTTCAGTAGTAAAAACTTTTAGATTTCTAATTGAAAAGGCTCATCAGAAATTTGGAGCTTGCTCTGCAAATCAGACTATCCATACCCTTCTACTGAAAATTTATTTTAAAAAGATTAAAAAAAATATTTTTTAGAGTCAGGATCTTGCAATGTTGCCCAGGCTGGCATCAAATTTCTGGGCTTAAGCAATCCTCCCACCTCAGACTCCCAGTCTGAGAATTTAATTTTACTTTAGAATAAACATAGCTGATTTATAAAAATTTTCCTGTCTTTTTCTTTTCTGACCAACTATTTTGGCAAATATGATTCCAGCAAATCAATGTTAAATCCTCTGAAGGCTCTCAATACTCTTCCTCTCTGCCATCCTGCATTACACTATATTAGTATTCAAATACTTGTATTAATTTATTTATTCATTCATTTACTTATCATTCATGGAAAACTTACAGTGTGATATGCCTTGTGGTAGGTACTGGGAAAACAAAGATGAATAAGAAACAAACACTCCACTCAAAGACTCTCTAGTACAGTGAGGATGGCAAACTCATCTAATGATCTGAATACAATATAATAAAGACTATGCTTGGGCTATGGAGGCCAAATACATACAATATGCTAACCATACTAATGCTCACCTGTAAGACTCTAGGAAGATTTCACATAGGCATTTGCTCCAGAAAAAGGACAAGAAGGATTATGAGAAGTAGCAAACTGCCAAAGGATAGCCAGTTACACAAAATAAAGTTAACAGATTATAAAACTAAGGAGAGAATAGAAAGAATAGGAATAGATATAGAGGAGAAGGAATCAATTTAGGAAACACAAAGAGACATTTCTTGTACTGAAATCACAAGATGTTATAGTTATAGTCAGGAAGAAAATATCTAAAATGAGTAAACAGCTAAGGACAACGTCCAAGGTATGGCTCATCTGGAAATGGGTTGATGAAACAAATTAAAAGTGAACATACTTGGAGAGGAGAAAATCAAGAGGTTAAAGTGCTGAAAGTATCACCTTTGAAGGCACTGAAGTCATCCAGAGAAATGGCAGAAAATGAAGAGAAGAAATGAGAGTCAAATGTCAAAGATTTCAATGACTGCAGAAGCAAGCTAAATGGGAAGGCTGACAAAAACTGACAGTAGATAATCCTTCATTTTTACCTTTTTATTTTGAAATAATTTGTCTTATAAAAAGTTACAAAACAGTACAAAGAATTACTGTATACACATTACCTAGACTCCCCAAATATTAACATTTTATCATACTTGCTTTATTAACCATTCTTTCTATATGTATCTACACAAATACCTTTTTTTCTTTTGAAAGAGGGTCTCGCTCTGTCCTCCAGATTGTAGTGTAGTAGCACAATCATGGCTCACTACAGCCTTGACCTTCCGGGCTCAAGCAATTTTCCCATCTCAGCCCCCCAATTAGTTGAGACTACAGTTGTGTGCTGCCATGCCTCACGTAAAAAAAAAAAAAAAAAAAAAAAAAAAAAAAAAAATTCTCTGAAAGAGAACTATAAAACTAGTAAACAAATAGCAGGTTTAAATAGCAGAATAAGGTCAAGTAAACACCAGAAAGTTAAGAATTAAAAAACTGAAAGGAAACATATATTGAATTAGACCTAGAAATTTGGGACAAGTTGTAGATAATGGTAAATTTGGTCTTGAATAGGCCAAAAAGAGTTGCCATGTTGCCCAGGCTGGTCTCAAACTCCTGCGCTCAAGTAATCCTCCTGCTTCTCCCTCCCAAAGAATTGGGATTACAGGCATAAACCACCATGCCTGACCTCACAAATTTTTTTTTTCTGAAACAAAAAAAGTTACAGGCATGATGCACTTTGACTTTTCAAGACAAATTTTAAGATACTGCTCTATTATCTTACATTTTGCCTAAATTTCTTTACCTTATTCATAGCCCAACTTTGTGAATTAGAACCTTTTCTAACCAAGAGAAGATAAGAGCAGTTGTAACTCTCTCAAGTCACTAACTTCTCAAGAAGTTCAGTCTGCAATTATTTTCCCTAAGCTCTGGAGCCCAGGAGAAGAATCTTTATGAAGTGATAATGAGATGAAGCTACTAAAGCTTTAGCTGAGCTTATTTGTATTGCTCCTCACTTTAAAAAGAACTGCATACAGAAATATAAACACAAGCCAATAAAATGCCATGAAAGTGAAGCTACTGGTCTGTTTTGCATATTAGTCAATTTAAAAAATAAGATAAACCTTAAACAGAAAAATATTCACTTTTGATTCAAACTCTTACCTCTAGGCAGATGAAAATTTAAACCTAAA
This sequence comes from Callithrix jacchus, assembly GCF_049354715.1. NCBI lineage: Eukaryota > Metazoa > Chordata > Mammalia > Primates > Cebidae > Callithrix > Callithrix jacchus. The sequence goes on along the minus strand of NC_133509.1, from coordinate 71,916,260 downwards.
ACCATCCTGTTGCTTCCTCTATCACTTTCATATGATTTGAAACGGAAACTCTCTTTAGTAATCTACTTTAGTGTTTAATCAATGTCATTGTTAACTATTCTATTATTATGACTAACTGAATACTATTCAACTTCATTTCTCCATATGGACTTAAAGAATAAAGTGTCAATGTCTTCTTCATCATTCAAAAGTTATGAAGTCAGATTTTCTTTTCTCAGAGTTGAAACAATGGAAACAATTTTATCATTACTATCAATCTCTTCATTTGTTTTTCTGTGGGCACATTGTTTTATTTAATAAGAATTCAACCACTTCAAAACAAATATAATTTCCAACTCTGGTAATTACTATCTAATACTATCATTAACACATAAACTTATCCTGCTACCATTTGAAAATGACATTATGGATTACTACTAGGTATTACCCTAAAATGCCACCTACTGCTACTGCTAGAGGCAGTTTATTTATCTAGGCATTGAATCTCAGTATTTAAAACATGTGCATAGACCAGCCACATTATTTACTTTGAAGACCCTGTATCTCTCTAGTGACTTTCATGCTGTTTCAATGAACCATTTTCATGATCTAATGAATTCTTGCTAGCTCCTGGAGATGTCAGCATTGTTAAGTGTCTCAATGCTAATGCTGTTTTTAAACCCTCAATTCCTTAGTCTGGAAAATTAACAGTACCATTGCCTATCCTAGGAAAGAAAGCTTTGAGATTCCCTTTGAGTTCAATTCTTCAGACAATTACACATTTTTTAATGTATACTATACTCAGTTAGATTGATGCTACCCAATAAATCACGACTCATTGCCAAAAATAACTATTATTTAATGACCACTATACAGAAGTAAGGCACTGGCTAGAATCAAATAGCGTTTCTTAGAGGCTGGGAAATTCTGTTCTGCCTGGCTTTGTAAATAGTTTGTGACAACTGGTATCTGTGTAAATGGATTTGATGGTCTCCTGGGGGGTCAGTACTGTTTACAGAGCTGTTTCTTCAGAGTGGTTGAGCTAGAATTGTCTCTAGGGATCCTACAGGGGTTACTCAGAACAGCAACATCCCAGCTACCTGAGAGTTCAGGGACAGAAAAGAGAAAGGCAAGGTAAAAGTCCTAGGGGCAAATACATTCAAGTAAATGGAGTGCCTGCCTCCTGAGATGAAGATGCTAGTTGATGCATTTATATCTAAAGTGAACATAGTAAAGGCAATTTGTTAATGTGCGCTCTGATACTTGAGAACACAACTTCACCACTTCTGTAAATTCTGTCTTTTTTTGGGGGGGAAGAAGGTTATTACTTACACCTTCCATCTGATTTTATAATTATAAAAAGAACCATATCTCATGCTTAATGTTTCTTTCCTTCGTATATGGTCCATCACCATATTATATAAAAACATAGAAATATAAGACTTTTTTTGCTATTAGAATGCAAATTTGATGTGACAATGGAATTTCTATAGTAATTCCACATTTTAAACATAAGATTTTTTTTTCAATGGTTAAGAACTTTTTAAAAAATGAACGTTAGTTTTGAAATAATCAGAACAGTATCAACTAGTGATGGCTTCCAATGATTTCTACCAATTCTTTAATTTAAACACAGCATATACTCTCTTTCTCTCAGTGTATATAAATACTATTTATTTCCATTACTAAATATTTCCTTTTCTGTGGAATACAGGGTTAGCTTCCCACACAAATGCATATTCTATGTGCTCCCCCCAACATCTATGCAACACAGATGTGTATTATATGTGTTTTCCCCACATGTAACATTATCAAAAACTTGTCACATTATAGTAGATCTGCCTAATATGTGTGTACAAGATAAAAATTTAGACCATCCAAGTGGTCTAACCATAACACCACTAATATATTTAGACCCTCCAAGCAGAACTACAGTCACTGCACGGATTCTGAAGACAGACTACAGGGTCTGAATTCTGGCTCCACAATATAGCTGTATAACCTTTGGCAAAATATTTAATCTTTAATCAACTTCCCTAGCAGTAAAGGGTATAAAATAATAACATCTCCCTCAAAAAAATTAAGAGAATTAAACTAAGTTACATAAATCTTTTAGAAAAGTGTTGGCACAAAATACACAATAAATATTAGCTATTATCATCTTTAGAATCTGCTTTGCTAAAAGCCAGTTCCTCTATTATGATTTATCTTACCTTTCTGTGAGATAACATCACCATCTTGGGACCATATTCAAACTTATAATTCAAATTTATATCTTTACTTTCTCTCAAATATTAAGAAAAGGAAGAAAGGTATCTATCATCCTAGTTATTATTCTAGTTTTCATATTTTAAATTTTCTCAATTTCCTAAACAAATTTATTTGATGATCAATAGTCAGCATATAGTTGGACAACTAAAATCAGTACAGCTGATTTTAGTCAACCAAGCTGTTACCTGGTCAACCAAGCTGTTAACTAAACATTTTTCTTCTATGAAATGTTAGCAACTATGTGGAAGAATCTCTTAGAAATACTAATATACATAATACTTTCTCTTTTTCTTCTGTTTTTCTTTTTTTGGGGGTCCAAATAACCTTATCCTGTTAACAATTGTATATAATTATTTGAAAATATCAGAACACATGGAAATGAAAATACTTAAGATAGGTAAAACTTGTAATTCATACATAATGGTTTAATAAAGTTTGTATCAATTATAAAACTAATAAATTACAGAAGTAATACTACTTTGAAATTTAGAAATCTTGACACTAAGGAAAGATCCTGAAAGATAATTCACGGTCAAAGAAAGAAAATTAACAGTAAATTCAATCCCATGGCAGGAAGACAAGAAATTTAAATAACACACTTCTATAACATAATTTGATCATGTATTATATTGGCATATGACATAAATTACAATCAGGATCACAGCTGCTAGATCATAGGCTCTTATCTTCCTGAGACTCTAGTTTAGGAGTCACAGGAAATTAGGTAACTTAGCTTAAAAAATGGAAACGTTTTACATGAATACTGTATACTAGCTCTCTCAGGGCTTTTTAAGTTTGTTTTTTGGCTTCAGCAATCATAAAATAAAGCTATAATTTTACTTTCATTGGTCCACATAATTAGTACCCTCTCTGCTTTAAACAAACTTGTCAACGTACTTTTAGATTGTTTCTATACACAGTATAAATGAAATTGTAAGAGACTCTTTGTTTCATCTACTTTTCAATATCATCGCCAAGTTAATTACCAACCACAACTAGGTAATTATTCTATAATGTGTTGAATCACATTATAGAAGAATAGTTACCTAGTTGTGGTTTCTACAGTTCATGGCCTCTTCATCTATGTGTGTCTCCCTTTCTGGATTGTAAGCTCCCTAATATACTCATATTCCTAAAATACATAGGGCAAAAACAGTGGATATATTAGGTCTTTCATTCAATGAAATGAAATGAATCAATGAAGGAAGATACTAAATTAGGTTTCTTATTTATTTATTTATTTTTTGAGAAGGGATCTCACTATGTTGCCCAGACTGGTCTTGAACTCCTGAGCTCAAACGATCCTCCCACCTCAGCCTCCCAAAGTGTTGAGATTACAGGTGTGAGGCAATGCATCTGGCCAGAAATACTGAATTAGAAAATCAGCTAAAGGATATATGGAGAGTAAACAAGCATTGAAAATGAGTACTTTATTCAACACTTATTAAGTACCAACACAGTGCCAGTTGCTGTGTAGGATGTAAAGGTAAATTAAAAAGTCTATCTGCTCTCAGGGGAATTGACAAAGAATTAGGGAGGCAAATGATATGAATAACCCTTGCAAACAAGTAAAGAAAAGGTTGTTGGTAGAATGGGGGTAGTCCCAGTGATGTTCAATCATACAGATCAGCACTATCCAAAAGATAAATGGTTCAAATTGCTTATCCAATTTTTAATTTTCTAGTAAGCTCATTAAACAATAACAAGTAATATTAATTTCTCAAATATGACCAGTTCAACACATAATACTAAAAAATTGCTTTGAGAAATTTTACATTCCTTTTTGTACTATAATTACAGCAAATCTCAGTTTGGACTAGCCAGATTTTAACTGCTCAATAGCCACATGGTGCCCATAGCTACCATATTGGAAAGCACAGACAGTGATTTCTTATGTTCTTTTTTTTTTTCAAGACAGGGTTTCACTCTGTCACCCAGACTAGAGTAAGGTGGCACCATCACAGCTCACTACAGCCTCAACCTCCCAGACTCAGGCTATCCTCTAGCCTTAGCCTCCAAAGAAGCTAGGATCATAGGCAAGTGCCATCACACCTGACTAATTTGTTTTTATTATCTGTAGAGACAAGGTCTCCCTATGTTGCCCAGGCTGGTCTCGAACTCCTGGGCTCAAGTGATCTCAAGTCCATCCCATTTCAGCTTCCAAAGTCCTGGGATTACAGGTGTGAGCCACTCTCCCTGGTGCATACATAATTCTTAACAAGGCATAATGTACACACACTGAGAAGTCAAAAACATATTGAATGGTGAAGGCTATGTGTAGCTATAAGATATTGAAATAAGCTTTTATTAAGGCTGAAACCCCAGAAAATCATGAAATCTGTCAATGTCACATAACTTATTCATTTGGACTTAGAGTTAGATATACAAAATAAACTGCATCCTTTATACTCCTACACGTGGTTATATTTAGATAAACACACATGCCAAAAAAAGTGGTGAGATTATTTTACCTTAGTTACGGCAATTCAATGACTTGATGCAACATGTTTCAAACTATCTATCAGCTATTCATAAAAATTATTTTACTGAAATTTTATTCTTTTCTTTTATAGAAAAAGAGCTATTTAAAGCAGTGATACTACACCAATTTTTTTTTCAAGTTTTTGTTTTGCCAAGTCTGAAATAGTCATGAATGAATCAATACTCATTCTATCGAGGAAAAGTTCTGATTTCCATGTAAGAACTACATAAAGTGCATAGGTAATTTGTGTAATGCTATCATACTGTAAGATTTTAAATTTCAACATCCTTGACCATATGTAGGCAATGAGCACAATATAATAGTGTAATATCCTGCAGCCTAGGCTATATAATTAACTTACAAATCACATAAATTTATAAATTAAGGGTTTATAGAACTTCTATGACAAATATCAAAAACACTGCAAATATTTAGGCTGAAATGACTGTGAAAACTATCCTAAAATTTAATTAACTAACATAACTACTTTTGTTGTTATTACCCAGTGATATCAGCTATTTGGCTACTTGTAATATATTTGTAACCTTTTCAGCCTTTCTCAAATTTTCTTATTAGAATAATTTATAAAAGTTAATTAAAAACATGAATGAACTTAGAAAGTCTTCAATTTCTACAACTGCAATAAAATAGGTTTAATAATTATGTATTTTTTGTTTATTAAGAATAAAGACATACTAATTGTGAATTCAACAATTTCATAAATAATTTATAGAAGATAAATTTTCCAGTCATAAGCATAAAGAGGAAAGAAAACAAACTTTCTTTATATGTGGCACTCATTTTGTTTAAGAATATATTTAGATTTGGAAAACAAAACAGAAGAATCACTAGTCAGATATTAAGGGGGAATCCCTGAAACACAATGTTAGTTCTAATGGATGGATGATTGTGTTTGGTCTTTTGAAACTTTGAAGTATAGGTAAGTCTTGATCACACAAATTAATAAATCCTAAAGCTGGAGTTAACAATAACCATTACACCCAAATTCTGCAGCTTAGCCTAGCCAATTTTTCAAAAGGTCAGGTTGTGAACTGGAGAAGATCAGGGAGGTCCACCGCATAGCTTTGTTGCCAGGCATCTCTCGTCTGGATTGTTGCAGGCATTTATTAGTATTCGTCAGCAGACTCAACAAAGCAAACAAGAAATTCAAGCACGAATAATAAAATGAAATGCTGCTATATAACCCTTTGTCATTCAGCAAATATGGGACTTTTTAGCTACATTGTTCCTAAACCTGGGTTACTACTTTAATTTTTCTCCACAGCGCTGACTGAATGAGTATGCATGTGTGTTAAATGCAGAGCTCCCCTAACAACTGCAGGACTGCCATTTAATCTGTTGGTAGATGGACCATTTCCTGTGGGAACCCTAGCTATGATTTCCAGATCCACCAAATAAATCTCAGATTAAGATTCCAAATGAAACCTGTCTTTGGCAGATAAAAAATGTCAAGATGGATATAAACAGTAAAATTATAAATTATCTAGGTGTTGCATGACAAACCAATGCTCAATTTTTTTTGTTGATATGTGCCCAGATATCAAAACTATATGAGACATTCATCAAATGTCACACTTTCATAATATTGGAGGCATCATTAAAATTGTTTGTCTAAGGACCTCAAAGTGTTTAAGCAGTAGCTCAAAAGTATATTTGTGCAAAGTAGAAGAATAAATTTACATATCAGCAGCAGCTCATAAGGGATGGGTAAATATTCTGTTTATCTCTCATTGTAATTCAGGTTACTTTAAATACAAGGTTTTAGGAAATCATTATACTCTATATGACATCATTACATAACTTTCTATGCAAATTATATATTTTATTCAAATTCCCCATCTGTTCCTCAAAAAAAAAAAAAAGAACATACACACACAAAACAAAACCAAAACACCCAAAAAACAAAATGAAAAACATGAAAAGGTAGGACAGCTATTTAATTAATCAACTGTTATCCCTAAACTAGTGCCTTGTTAGTTATACCCCTAACATGATCAGCTCCTTGTTAGAGTTAGCATTTTAAACTTTTTAAAAAAGCATTAGGTACTTGAAACAAAAAAAAAATAGAGCCTAAGAAAAGTAAATTTGTTTTTTGGTAATGTGTTCATTTCAAATGACTTAGGGGAGGGGTAGAGACTTTAAAAAAAAAATAATAAAGGGTCAATATAGAACATTATGGAAAGCAAAAGTCCTATCAAAAATGCAGAGGAAGTCTCTGATGCTAGTTTCTATGGCATTCTCAAGAGATCAAGAACTGCTTTTTAAATAAATTTTTTTGTCTTTGTTCTTCTTACCTAAACTAGTGCAGCCTTGTCCTAATCTTAAACTCCATACTAGTTGATTATAAAATACAAGCAATTAAGTTTTCCAAAAGGAAACAGGTTTGCTGAACTACAATCATTACTTTTTTTAACTTTAAACTCTTAAAAGCAATTGAGTATAACAGCTTCAGTGATTCCAAATTTTGTAATATTTGGTTTTTTGATAAACATTTGCACATTATCTAATCTACTTAAAGTAGAAATTCTTTCAAATTATGACTTCTTTCTACTTTTATAATAATTAATGGAAAGGATACAGAATACTCCCTACTCCATATTCCAAATCTTAGGGTTTGTACATAGGCCTGAAACCTTAAGGCCTACATATTTGTTCTTTTTTCCCTTATCATAATTCTTTCCTACAAAATTTGTTGTTGGTTCAAGGAAATTAATGCTAAATGAACCATACCTACCCTAATCTGCTAGGGATTAATATTAATTTGAAAATTTGGAATTTTCAGGAGTCAGGAGAACATTAATTAAAGAAAGAAATCATGGTATCTTGTGCTTAAAAGTAATTATATTTCTATCCTAAAACTGTTTAAATCAAGGAACATTTTTTTTGGATTGTTAACTGTGTTAATTTTACAGTGTATCAAATTATCTAGGTACAGATGGCAAAACTGTATTTAAAAGGAGCATTTTATTGTTAATTTTTAAAATATCAAGTGGCAAAAACATTGTTTCTATACAAGTAAAATTTTATCAGCACAAATGCATCAGTTTGTACTATTCACCCACCAGCATCCTAATAATACTAAATGGTTACATGTAAAAACTAGAATCTGTCAAAAAATAAACATAAAAGTCAAAATACAATTTTTAAAAACAACTACTTTTTACCTTACATCTTTTCAATACAAATATGGCACAGTATTATCAATTTCAACCAAAAGTTACAGATAAGAATACTTGTAATTCAATCATATACACTATAATCTACTTAATTTTGAAATTTTGAAGCCTGCTTTCCTCTAAGTTTGCTTTTTCATATTTCCTAAAATAAGCAGAACACAAAGAAAAACGGTATCGGAAATTCTCCCAAAAGTATAATAACATCCTACATGACAGGTTGCTTTGATTCAAATAAAACCAAACCACTAAAAGTTGGAGTATTTGGTGAACTCCTCCAAAAGATTTTTATTCTACTACTACAAATTTATTTCTAACCAAAGAGTAGTGAGTAAATGTACACTAAAATATATGATTTTATCATTTAAGAAACTTTTAAAAAATGTATTTAAAATACCTTTAAATCCAGGAAGTCACCTCAGTCCTACTCTACAGTCAACCTGGACCAACACTCTAAAGGGCCTTCAAGTCAGTCTACATACCAGTGTATACTGATCCAGGTCTCCTAAATCAACAAAATGCCAATGCACACTCAGATCTTTATATTAATCATACTACAGAGGCCACACAGTCATCTGAAATATGACAAACTGAAACTCTCATGTCTAGAAAATTAAAGATTCAGTAATATTACGTTAAGATGCATGTTGTAAATATGGGTTACAGGAGGTGTTCTGGCATGAAAGGCCGTAACTAGAAATGAATGACGATTTTTAGCAAAGAGCTCAGAAACTTAAGGATGGAAAATTTAAAACAAAGCAAAAAATATTTTGACAAAATCAAGTCATTTTTTCTATTTAAAAAAATTATTGTTTTCATGATCACAAATAAATTTGAAAGAATTTGCATTTTAAAAGTAGAGTTTGTATTTGCTTAAACCAAAGAAATAGAGTCACAAGTTCTACAGAGAATCATACCGACAGAATAAAAAACACGGAAGAAAAGGTCCTATTTAAAAGAGAAATTTACCATTTTTCATGCTCATTTTTCCTAGAAAGGATCATTTCTATAAAATGGAGGGACCAAAGATGTAAGAATTCTGCATGAAGAGTACAGTGTGAACGGATTTAAAACACTAAAAATTTAGTAAAAAAAAAAGAAAGAAAGAAAAAAAGAGAAAGAAGAAATCCTATTAGCTCACAAACTTTTCACCTATTAAGAATTTATGAATTAGTTCACTGATTGTAACAAATGTGCAACTGTGGTGGAGAACTGACAGAGAGGGAGGTTGGGTATATGTGGGGGTAGAGGATCTACGGGAACACTCCGTACTTTCAATTTTACTGTAAATCTAAAACTGTTCTGAAAGATAAGGTCTATTTTTCAAACTGTCAACACATAATTTAAAAAGTTATTGGCATAAACTCACCAACATGAAGTATTCATATGAAAAATTATGAATCTTGAAAGAGTTCATAACAAATGTTATAACCACCTAGAAAACTAAGTTGCCCTTGGAATCATTTTTTGTTTTTTCATTCCATTTTTCTACGCAGTCCAAGAGTATTAACAGAATCATTCATATCAAGATTAAAAAATAAATAATCCCAGAATCCTATTTTAATAAATTTATTTATATTAAAAGAAATTTTTTTAAAATAAAAGACTATAACCTCAACCATTCTTCTAAAAGTAGTCTGAGCATCTCCTCAGGAAATGAATCAATCCTTGTTGGCCAGGTGCCAGTATTCCTAAAACCACTCTCTTAAATATTCTAGATGGTCATGTGTGAGAAGCTACTAGTACTCTATTAAGCCAGGTCCTATGGAGATAAATAGTAAATTTAATCAGACCTCAGATATGTTCTTTTTTAACCCCCAATGGCATGTGGAAAATGTTTAAAATGCAATATTAAATCCACATTTGCCAAAAGGAAAAGGTACATAAAACTACTCTGTGATGCCACTAACCTGGAGATTTTTATTGCAACTGGAATTTCAATACAGATAAAAATAGATTATATCCTAAATGAATGTTATTAATTACATATTATATTCTATCAATTATACTAACTATAAGCATACCACTTTGAAAAATTAAAGTTCCAGTGATATTCTGAACATTGTATTAGAAGAAAATTGAATTCTTATAAAACTATTATAACCACTGAAAATACTGTTTGTAAGGATTCTTAATACTTTTAAAACTCAGTAGATCTAACTTCCGCAGCTAAAAGGAATAAGAAAGACAATCACCACGATTTACTTAAAAGTACTGTAAAATACGACAACCATCTTTTCTTTTCCCTTTTTATTTTTTATTTTTTTTCGTTTTAAGCATCTATATAACCACTACCACCATCACATTGGTGGAAATAATTATTCTGGTTTGTGAAATACAGATTAAATAAATTCATTTCCTGTTTCAGGCATTGTAGTAGGGACTTTACATATAGCATTCCTAATTAATCTTCACAATAGTCCTAAATAGATAACTACTCTATTTCATATAAAAGAAAATTTAGGCTTACAAAGATTTATGAAACTTGTACTCTAATCCAAGTAGATAGTAAGTTAAAGATTTAAAAATTGCAACTTAAGTTTAGCTCCAAAGCCTGTGTTCTTTCCACCATAACATTTTACTGACATTATTAAATGTATTTGTTTTCCAATGCAATTTTCTGTCTGCTTTAAAATATAGGCAATAATCTAAAACCACTAATTATATTACTTCTTTACAAAAAATATACCATTACTTACTAGGAAGCCAATTATTAAATAAAATTTAAGTCCTATAATTTAATAAAAAATTATTAGTGATCCAGACATTTTTAAAACCTTTAATTTCAAGAAGTATATAATCATAATATCTAGGAAATATTTTTTTTCTACCAGCTTATCTTGCTGGTAGAAATGAATGTCCACTCTAAGCAATTTTCCATTTCCTTCTTCTCTGTCTTAAACATAAAATAGTTTATTAAACTGATATGAGATTCTACAATCACATTTTAGTCATAATGATCACCAACATTTAAAAGTATCAGTGATGTTTTCCTACAGTGGTTCTTCAGTGCCTACATCTACATATTGTTTGCAAATCATGCAATAGTTTTAGTTATAATTCAATTACAGAATAGCAGATGGACAAAGGTAAAAAAGGATATGTACTTTGTGAATAGAGAGAAAGATAAATGAATCAATAATAAAAGTAGTTGATAGTGGCACACAGGCTCAAAATGCCATGCACAAATACACATTATTCTGACTCAATAAGAGCTACCAAACCACTTGCAAGTTACCTTTTGTTAAGTTCCATTTATTTTAAAATTTTTTTGTGATAGAAAAATTGTAAGAATCATGGATACAAACAATACTTGCTAGTCCAATTCTAAAATAAAGAAGAGGACAACTGCTTTTTACTTAAATTCAGTAAGATAAATTTTAAAAAAATATTTACTAGCCTCCAATAAACTGAAACATACAGGAATTCTATTCACATAGCAATTCTAGAAGTGTTTTTTTACCTCATTTCAAATAAGTACAATGATTCCTGATTTAGAATCATGCTCATTTTCTAAGCTTAAAGACAAATTAGTTAAAAATATGTAGTCTGTATCTAAATTTAGATAATACATAAATAAAAACAACTACTTTGTGTGTAAAATATATATTACATATGATGATCCCCCAAAATAATAAACCTAAAAACAATATTGAACAAACTCATTAAATTGAAAGGTTTTGGTTGAAAGCTTCTTCAAGATATAATTCTCATTTTTCTTACCTTTAAATGGTAAAAAAAAATATTTAAAATATAACAGATTTAATATTTAATTTTGGTAGGCACAGTAACCTTTTTTAACCTTTCTTAGGGAACACTGACCCCTAAAGGTTCTAAATTTAATTAAGTTTCAACAATATTCTAAATTTAACTGGTATCCAGACCTCATTTTTACCTACATAATTGCAAGCATATATACTGAGGGCAGACATATTTACCTCCAAATAATATGTAACTATTTGCAAAGGATTGTTATATGGTATAAAACAACTAGACCATGTTTCTGCTAATAAAAATCACCAACATTAACTTAAGAAATGATCGGGACTTTAAAACAGTATTCCAAATAATTACTCATATGAGATTTATTTATGATCTTGATGTGTTTTTTCTTACACAGTTAAGTATATAAGAAGTGAGTACAAAAAAAGGGCTAAACAACAAATAATATAATAACTCATTCTTTCAGAGGGTTAACTTTACTAAGTATAAACTCCTTTGATTATGACATTTCATTTTTTTCTTGTTTCTTTTTTTTTCAAAAAAGAACTCTTAAATAGAAATTTTCAAAAAAAGATAAAACATCACTTACTTCTTGAGAGGCCTGAAGATGGTAACACATTTGTTGCTGGCAATATATGTTTATTCACACACACATTGTTTCTATCAACTTACAAACTACATCAATTCAGGGTTGTTTTTTAACTACTTAAAGAAACTTCTGGGCTAGGTGCAGTTGTTTTCGCCTGTTATTCCAGTGCTTTCGGAGCCTGAGGCAGGAGAACTGCTGGAGGCCAAGAGTTTGGGACCAGCCTGGACAACACAGTGAGACCCCCCCAACTCTACAAAACAATGTTTAAAAAAAAAAATTAGCTAGGTGCAGTGACACATGCCTGTAGTATAAGCTACTCAGGAGGCTGAGGAAGGAGGATTGCTTGAGCACAGGAATTTGAGGTTACAGTGAGCCATGATCATACCACTGCATTCCAGAAAAAAAATGACAGAGTGAGACTCTGTCTTTAAAAGAAAAAAAAAAAAAACTTGGGTACATTTTGTAGATGTCGTCACCCACCCTATCTACCAACATCAGCTTTCCACTTTCCAGAATGTCTATAATGACAAAGACAAACAAAAACATAAATGGTTATATCTGTTACATTATCAATCTTATCAACTCTTTGACTTAAAATATTTCAGCAGTGTTTCTACAATAAAGCTAGGAAAAGAATGGCCACTTCAGCACTTTTTATAATAAAATCTGTAAGATGACATAAAGGCATATCTGTGTAATACAAGTTTTAATTAACTTAATTTCTTTTAAAATTAGTAAAATTAAACTAAATAAAATAACTGTTGAATGGAACAAACTAGGAACATTTATATAAGATAGAACTTTGAAGCAATTTGTAATTTAAGATAAATTCCATGAACCCTGCCATCAGGGAGATGATGATGTGAGATTTTACTGTTTAAACATATCTGTTATCACAAGACTCAAAAGTTAAAATATTTATGTTTATTTCCTAATAATGTTTATTTATTTATTTATTTATTTGCGATAGAGTCTCCCTCTGTTGCCCAGGCTGGAGTGCGATGGCATGATCTCAGCTCACTACAACCTCCACCACCAGGATTCTAGTGTGATTCTCCTGCCTCAGTCTTCTGAGTAGCTGGGATTACAGGTGTGAGCCACCACACCAGTTAATATTTGTATTTTTAGTAGAGACAGGATTTTGCCATGTTAGTCAGGCTGGTCTTGAACTCCTGACCTCAAGTGACCTGCCTGCCTCGGTCTACCAAAGTGCTGGGATTACAGGGATGAGCTACCAAGTCTGAACTATCTCCTAATAATGTTTATCCTTCTAAAAAGGATAAAAATGTGGTTAGAATATGCTGAACAAGAGCGCTGTTAGGAGAAGGGGAACCAAGAGATGCATACAGTGTTTTAGTAAGAATCCTATTTTTTCAATTATAATATAAGAGAAATGTTTAAAAGATGTACATAAAGTTTTAAGCTTTCAAATATATGTAGTATCATATTCAGAAAGAATATTTTCTCAAGGATTCCAAATTTTCAACATTTTACTTAAATCTCTCTTGTCCCCCCCCATGTGTGCTGTTCTTATCTGTCTGTCCGTCCATCCATCCATCCATCCATCCATCCATCCATCCATTTTTCAATGGACCATCTCTCACTCTGCCTCTGTCTTTAGGCTGTCTTTCAAATTGTATCTGTCTCTAACTGTTCTTTGCCTCTCAGGCTGTGTCCCTCCACATGTGTATATCTATGAATATTTTCTTCTCTGTCTCACATATGTGTCTTAGTCTATTTTTCTGTGTATCTATCTTCTGATCTGTGTATTTCTCCTCTGTCTCCATGTATTTATGTATCTCTTTCGTTCTCTCTACTCTCTTTCCTTACTTTATGTGTGTCTGTGACTCTATGTGTTTTCCTCTTCAAGTATCTTCCTTCCTACGTCTCTTTCTCTGAGTATCTCTTTCTCTGTGTCTTTCTTTCTCTGAATGTGGCTCTGTTCATCTCTATCACAGCCAATCTCTCAGTCTCCTCTGTCTCTTTGTATGTACATGTTTCTCTTTCCCAATGAATCTGTTTGCTTCTCCCTCTCTCAATGTCTTTTCTATGTGTCTACTTTTCTGTGTGCATGTATGTGTCCCTTTCTCTCTGTGTATGTCTCTTTCTCTGTGTGTCTTTCTTTGTATCTTTTTCATAATCCCTGGGTCTCTGTGTGTGTGTGTCTCGTGTGTGTGTGTGTGTGTGTGTGTGTGTATGCACGCGCACGCGCACGCATTGGTCTGCCTCTAATATATTGGTTAGAACAAACACACTTCATTCAGTGTCTTGAACTACGACAACACCTGGGGCTTGGTATTAATACCTTAAAAGTCCTTACCTTTTGACCAGTCCTCCATTTGTACTTCCTTTCTTGTTTGCTCTGGCAATGTCTCTGGTTTTTACTCCAAGATTTGCTGCTAAAATAAAGCCAACTCTAGATAAATAAACTGAAAACAATATATGAGAACACACCTAAACCTTACCTTTGTTTAACAGGGAATTTACAGGATAAATGCTTTTCTAAAACATTTATAATGGGACAATTAACTGAGAATTTCACTAGGTGAAATTAAATCTTTTTCTCAGAAAAAGGTTATTTTCTTGACACTTATATTTTAGCATATACAGTTCAGGTTAAGCTTTTTAGAGATTCATGCTGATTTGGGTAGAGAACCATTTTATTTATTTAGCTGAAATCTTCTCCAACTATAATTTTAAGCATTTAAGAAAAATACATTTTTTATTTTATTTGCCATAAATTTTATATCAAAAATTTCAAATTTACTGATTTGAATTTACTATGTGTATATACATATATTTGTATAGATTACTTTTATAAATTTTACTTATAAAAGTAATTTAAGAATACTACTCTAATTTTAAAAAACATAAAAACCATCACTAACTTGTGGAATTACTGATATTCTTCTCTCTTGTTTTCGTAGTAAACATGATAAAACATTATGCAAGTTTTTTTATGCTTTTAAGGAGAATAAAATTAGATTTACCTCAGAGATAGAACCCTGCGTTCTTTAAAAAGTCCTCAAATAAAGCTGTAGTAAGCTTCTCCTTTTCCAATTTTCTCTAAATATGTTGATTTGGAGTTGGCAATCTTTTTCTAAGTTTCTCATTTACTTTTGGATTAGCTGAAAATATAGGAAGTTATTAATATCAAAGAAATATGTTCCAGTCAATGAAGCCATTTCCCTACATATTGCCCAAAAAGGTTAATAATAATTGCAGTATTTTAATAAGAGATTCATATACCAAGACATGTAGAAAATACAGTCTTTAATAACCTCTGGAGTATTTTAAAACATGTCTTACAGGCCTTAATGTGCTTAGTAATATACTATTTAAAACCATAATTTTATCCCTCTGCAATATACAGTCACTATTCCTCATCATTTACCCAGCTAATGAATGCCAGCAATTAGTAAAATGTAATCCCATTGCACAATCATTTTAATGCTTTTAGCACTCAGAAAAGTAAACACCAAATTAATACTGCTCAAGCCATATCAGATCCTAGTTGGAAGCAAGCAATTATAGTTCAGCTCCTCAGGTGTAATTAAATGATTGGAATGATTTAGTTCCATAAATGCAAGTTAATTCATAAGCAAGCAACAAATATACTGGGAGTAATTACAAGAAACATTGACAGTCTAAGCAGGGCAAATTCGTTTATAAGCCTGATGTAGTAAAATGGTGCCCTCTCCTGGGCATTTAAGGGAATAGCTCAGAGCCAAACAAAAAAAAATCACACAAAACCTAACTTTAAGAAAGCCTCTAGACAAAACAACCAATATATCAATTTGATTCTATGACTTATACCAAAAATATAAATTAATACTTACGATAATTTATGGACACCTGAATAATTAATGATTTGTCCGATAAAGCTCTGAGTCCCAAAATACATCTATTTTATATTGGCAATTTCTACACTTTTAATGAAATCAAATAATGCTTGTGACAGACTGCAAGTGAAACTTCTAGTACCCAGCAAGACTGCCAGTCAACACCTCTGTTCTCTCAATGGCAAAGCCTAACATAACTGTTATGGATAATAACTAAACTATGCTTTTATATATAGTAAAATATGCATAGAGAATCTAAAACAAAATATTCAATATTGCTGTGACTTTAAATAATGGTCTAAAATTATTTTTAAAATAAGCTTCAATAATCAAAACAAAAACCTGAGTACTAGTGTAACTGTCATTATAAGCATATTTCAAAATGTAAAGCGTAACAAGTACTACACAAAAATGCATCCTGTTTTAGGCCATTCCCAATATTTTACCTTCTTAGGCTATAATTCAGGACAAATGTACTTGTATACTAATTACTCAAGTGGTCCTTAACTTTTCACACTAAATTTTCAGAAGCTTATTTATTGTACTCTTAAGTTATGCTACAACCAATAAGACTGGATTAAAAATATGTATTAGTAGCCTTAAACCCAAATGGAATCATCCCATTGCCTTTCTGTAGATTTGAACATGTTCTCTGATAAAATATTGCAATTAGCACAATAAATCTTTACTTCTTCAAAAATGCAAATGGTCCTTGCAGAAGATAATGCTTAATACTACACCAGTATTTTTGGAGAAGGAGAAAGCATTAAATTAATGTCTTTTAAATTTGCTTTTAAGTGCATTAAAATAATCACATTCTAAGTCATAACCGGCAAAAACTATAAAAATAAAATAAATCAAAATATTTAAAAAGTACTGTCACAAAGTTTAAAATGTACAGCACATTTGCTTTGCCCTTGATGTCACAGTCTTATTTTTCGATTCATATCTTGTACACTGTAAGTTAATTGCTTTTGGAAAGTGCTTATTATTCATGTAAAAATTAATGTGCCAATGTGTTTAAATCCTCTTAAATGACCATTCATGCATCTTTCTTCTTTAAGTACCAATGAAATCTGTCAAAAGACATCAATGCAAAATGGTCTTTAAGGAAAGTTCTAATAGAGATTTTTTTCTGCTAACACAAGATTTTCATATTCACCAACTTTACTTAAATTCCATTAATTTTTTAAGCTACTTTTAATAAATTCACCAAGTAAAAATTTTAGGCCCCATAGTCTGTCATTTGTGTTCCAGCTGACATTATGAATATTAATAACAGTGTTATCCTGATTAAATAGGCTTCATATGAAATCCCTGTGAATCCTATAGCTCAGACATCTCATTTTTCCAACTCTTTATGAATTTGGATTCAGACATTAAACTGGAAAAATCTTAAAAAACAGATTTAGTGGCACATTTGCATATTCTTCAGCAAAAATTAGACGTTTTAATGATTCAAACAATTAAAACATATCTACATATAACAGGAGTAGAAGATTTCTGTAAACATGCAACATATTTATACTTCTGTCCTTTCTAGGACAAAGGATTAAGACTAAAAAAATACTAATTTCTGTCCTTATCTTAAAGATTTGATATCAAGAATTTGTTTTCAAATAGTATATATTCACATTAAAACTAGTGAGATGATTTTACAGTAGACAATTAAATAAATTGAGTTTCTTAATCCAAATGCTAACTTATTACATTACAGACAAAACACATAAACATTGCTTTATCCTCACTAATCTATACCAGGTTCAAGAAGAAAAGTACAATCAATTTTCAACTAAAGTTCGTTTATAAGTTATGCTGGAAAAAATTACCTGTTTGAAAAGAAAAAAACTCTACTATAACCAACAGAAAATATATGAGCAGCTATTAAATTAAAATATTCTCCATAATAAATTCCTAACCTTATTCTTCTAAGCTATTTTAATTCTTAAAGTTTTTCTGTATATAAAAAAGGAAGTGAGTCTTATCACATAAAAGAAAAATAAATAATTAAGCAAACTGCATACCCTTCTGTCTCTCTAGGTACACAGAAATCTTAATATAGCTGATAAAGTTTCCTACATACACTCATTAAAAAAAGTAGGTTGAAAAAATTTAAACAAACATCCCTATGCTCTCAAATGTGACTTGACTCTCCTATTTACTCAGCATTAAAACACTTCATGAAACAAAATTTGTTCTTTGACCAGTCTGAAATTTCTAATCTGCCTAAAAAATTGTAATTCTGACATTTACCCTTTAAAATTAAATAATGTCTTTTTGACAGAGAAGCATTTTAAAATGGGATTTCATTCCCCAATGTAACAGTATTCAGGATTTTAAAAAACATTTTAAATAGGAGATGTTCTTCCTACCTTCCTCCACAAAAAACACACTTTAGCAAAGGTTTTCAGCTGACTTTGGTTTATGCCATATTTTTCATATTTCCTTAGCTTAATCACAAATTTGTGTAAACCGAATCTAAATATCAAACTGGGGATCATTAAGAGTACTTCATTTTATTCAACTGTAATTTTAGAAAAACTCTGAATTTTGTATTTCCTGGCTTGAAAAACGTTGATCATTGCTGCATTAAAATAGTTTCATAAAAAGGAAAGCACGGTAGTTCAGAGAGCCAAATATTTTATCATACAACACAACATAATATAAACACATGTCCTACTATTGGAGTTTTCATCTTATTATAAAAAAGACTCAAACATTTATAGCCCCTGATACATTGTCTCTCCAAAATAATCTCTTTTAGCCAGTGTGCCTACTCCTTGCCAAGCTCCAGATAACTGAAGTTCCTCAGAGCCACAAAAAGCAAGAAGTAGTTCAGGGAGAAAGGATAAGCGATAACAGTGGCCCTGTACCACAGCTATACAAATTTAAAAGGCATATATTTAAATTATTTCACCCCCACAGTTCGACTATTAAAATTATTTACAAAATATGTAGGACATATTTTTATATACATACATATTCACTGAAGCTGTTTTTATTTGTAAGAACAAATACTCATGCTCCAGTCATCCTGGTCTTCCTTCCTTTCTTTGAACACACCACGCTTATTCTTGCCTCAAAGCTTTTATCTTTGCTATTATACTTTATGCCTAGAATTCTCTCTCCTAGATCTCTAAGCCATTTCTCTCATTATGCAGGCCTTGCTCAAACTCATCTCTTCATAAAGGTTTTGCCTGGCCATCCCATCTAAAGTAGAAACTCTTCTCTCATCACATTATCTGCACTACTGCCTTTGTGAAACTGATTTGTTTAGATTTTATTTCATTGTTTTTGATATAGCTCAGCAACTTATATGTAAACAGGGCCCTTAATTTTCTCCTCCATCTCTGTATCCTTAGAAGAGTACCTGGACTCAGCAAACATTTGACACACAGGCAGGTAAATGGACAGGTCGAGGGACATGATTAGCAGGAAACTAGAACTAATGTAATGTTCATCAATAGAGAATTGGTATAAATAAAATGTGGTTCAACCATATGGCAAACCTATATGGTTTATACCACAAATAAAAGAGATCTATATATACTATGTATATACTATGAGCCAGACATTATCAGAGGAGTTAGATATAAAATGGTGAATAAGACAAAAAGATTTCCTATGCAAATATATCCTTGTTCAAAACAATACAAGCATAAAATATGGATAAATTAAAAACAGAAAATAATGTATAATTATACTCATACATACATACATGCTTGAATAGGCACAGTATTTTTTTCTAGAAGTATACATAAGAAACTATTACCAGTGGTTAGTCTGAAGAAAGAACCTAAGATTTAGGGTGGGGAGACAGAGAAAATGGGGGAAAGAAACATTTATATTTCATTTTATATTTATATGTGCAATTTAATTTTTTAATTGGGTACATGTATTAGTTCTAATTTAATAATTAGGTATTTATAAATAATTTAGAATTTTAATAGGAAACCCTGAAGGACATTACATTAACACTGAGAGGCCCAAAATGAATAGAAAGTGATCTTCATGACACCCTTGAAGCTTTGAAAAAATTATTATTGCCTAATTAATATTTTATAATCATACTTTGTTATAATTGATTGACTGCTTGCTTGCTGGCTTGTTTGCTTGGATTAACTAGACTAAAAAGTTCAAAATAAACTAATACATATGGCAAGACTTTCTTGGAATAGAGAAATTGAAAACGTAAGAAAGAATTTCTGAGAATTAAGCAAATGTTTCTAAAAACCACATTTCTTAGTTCAATTAGGGACTATTTACAATTGTCTCAGGATTCAGGAGTCTAAAGGTTAAAAAATTATAACGAAAATAAATTGTTTTATATTATTACATTTTATGTCTGTCACAAATAGTTGCCCTTTGTTTTTATGCTTTAGTGTTCAAAAAATGACCATCAAACTGCCAGGCGTGGTGGCTCACACCTGTAATCCCAGCACTCTGGGAAGCCAAGGTGGGTGGATCACAAGGTCAGGAGTTCAAGACCAGCTTGGCCAAGATGGTGAAACCCCGTCTCTACTAAAAATGCAAAAATTAGCCAGGTGTGGTGGTGCGTACCTGTAATCCCAGCTCCTTGGGAGACTGAGGCAGGAGAATCACTTGAACCTGGGAGGCAGAGGTTGCAGGGAGCCAAGATCACACCATTGCACTCCAGCCCAGGCAACAGAGTGAGACTTTGTCTCAAAAAAAAAAAAAAAAGACCATCAAAAAAGACTAATTACTTCCCATCACTGAAGGTAAGGTGTCGGCCCGCTCCCCACTCCCCTGCCCCTGTAATAGAGATGAGGTCTCACTATCTTGCCCAGGCTGGTCTCAAACTTCTAGACTCAAGTGACCCTCTTCTCAACCTGACTAGCACATGGGCTGGCCAGATACTGCAAGCATTATTTTGGTGTGTCTGTGAGGTTGTTTCTGGATGAGATTAACATTCGAATCGGTGCACTGGGTAAAGTGGCCTGACGTCCATAACGCAGGTGGGCCATTTAATCAGTTGAGGTCCTGAATAGAACAAAAAGACTGACCTCTAGAAAGCAAGAGGGATCTCCTTGTGCCTTACTGCCTTCAGCTGGGACATCAGTCCTTTCCTGCCTTCAGACTATGAAGTATTCACTCTTGGCTCTCCAGGGTCACCAGCTTTCCGACTGCAAATCTTGGGACTTGTTAGCCTCAACAATCACATAAGTCAATTCCTTATAATAAATCTGTGTGTGTGTGTGTGTGTGTGTGTGTGTGTGTGTTACAATCACCTAAGTCAATTCCTTTTAATAAATTTGTGTGTGTGACCTATTAGTAGTTTCTCTAGAAGCTAACCATAAAGGGACATCACATTAAGAGAAAATTAATGCTTGGTGCTTCAAATATATGGCTTCCACATTTTTTTAAATTTGGAGGGTAAGACAATATACATTGTTGAATACTGCAGTGCCAGCTGCAAATGACACTTTGAGAATGAAATGGCACTGTCCTTATGTGATTGTGGAGGCTAACTGATAAAAAGCAAAAATCTAAAACTAGTATTATTTTCAGAGGGTAATCACATACCAGGATTTTCTAAAATATCCTGAAACGTTTTGCCCTAAGCCAAACTAAACTAAATCACTTAATCTAGCAAGGAACAGAATATAAAAATAAAGTTAGGTTATAGAATAGTTTCTCCAGGGAACAAATAGCCTGTTTTCTTAAGATCCATTTGGGTGCCAAGTTCTGATGCAATGACATACTCCTTCATACAAAGGTTTACATTTCCATACAACCAACTGAAGTTCCTGGCAAATCAAAGGTGAAAATGTATTAGAGCAAGCTAAATTGATCTATAATGACAACTGTTATAAGCAGCCACTTGAAATCAAACAAAAGAATAGCTATCAGAAAATGTCTTTCAAAAATAAAGTACAAATAATCATTTAGGTCTTTAATTCATTATATATTATAATGTTTACTAACAGATTTTCTCAAAATGAACGGAAGTCATTTAGCGATTTTTCAAAATTTCCGTAGTTTAACGGGAAATACTAACAAAGACCTTGACAAACAGAGGCATATACATAAGAACAAATATATTCTAATAGCAAGTTTTTGAGTTTTAAACATGTAATGATAATTTTATAGTTGAGCCATAGTTGCATACCACACCCCAGCCTGGGCAACAGAGTAAGTCCTGTCTCAAAGAAACACCAAAAAATTCAATATTTATCTATGCAGTTTGCTAAAATTACTGTAGCTAATCATTCCCAAAGGACAGTGCTGCATGCAACCTATGTACTTCATTTTTTAAAATTGTAATATTTTTTAAAATTGTAAGCTTGCAGGTTATAGAATACAATTACTAGAAGCGAAGATTTTAAAGATAGTAAAATGAATTAGACTTATAGTTCCAATTTCTTGTTCATTATTAAGAATGTCATAGCCTCCTCTATTCATTTTTCTGAGAAACTACAAAAGCTCATTTAACTTCTTGAGTCATTCTCAATAAATGCTTTCATTAATGAAAAGCATGTAGTAAGAATATGATCGCAAAACAAATGTTCCATAATGTGGGATAAAAAT
Organism: Callithrix jacchus; assembly: GCF_049354715.1. Classification (NCBI taxonomy): domain Eukaryota; kingdom Metazoa; phylum Chordata; class Mammalia; order Primates; family Cebidae; genus Callithrix; species Callithrix jacchus. The sequence continues at coordinate 71,893,631 of NC_133509.1, read as the reverse complement.
GCATTATAAGAAGCTGAACTATATATACAAATTTCCTTGAAGAAACAATTACTTTTATTCTTCCTGTAACTTAAAATTATAATTTCAACTATAAATTACAAATTAAAAGTTGAAATTTATAATTTAAACTATAAATTACATATAAATATGTAAGTATTTATGCTTTTTTTTACCATATTATAGTTTCTTAGAATACAGAAATGTATGTTCAACTACAAATATTTTTCCAAAGATACATATTTTAAAAGCTATCTCAAAATGAAAAATCAGCTGAGCTAAAATAGTATCTATAAAATTAATACTAATACAGTTGCACAGTATTTGTCAAAGTATTAAGTAAATTAAGCAATGTATGCTACTTTTAAAAGAGTTTCCAAAAGACACTGATGACTTTTCATTTTAAAAAGAATGAGAATATTACTTTTTTTGAGACTGCGTCTCATTCTGTTGCCCAGGCTTCAGGGCAGTGATGTGATCTCGGCTCACTGCCACCTACAGTTCCCCAGCTCCTATCCTCAAGCAATCCTCCAGCGTTGGCCTCCCGAGTAGCTGGGACCACTGATGCGAGCCACCATACCCATCTAATTTTTGTATTTTTTTTTTTTGTAGAGGTCAGGTTTCACTATATTGCCCAAACTGGTCTTGAACTCCTGGGCTCAAGTGATCACTGCCCTCTGCCTCCCAAAGTGTTGGGAATACAGGTGTGAGTTACTACACCCAGCCAAGAATATTACTTCTTTTAAGAAAGTTCCATCCCTATGATGTGATGATTTATATGATATAATCATGATTACAACTTTCAAAATAGCTGTATGAGTAAACTGACATTTTATGTTGTTAATTCTGTAAGAAAATCTTTTCTAAGATGCAAATAAAATGAAGGGAAATCAAAATCAGAATATTTATCCCGCCGTAAGTATTAAAACCATTACAAAAACACAAATATCATATGCCTCCTAATGGAAGTATGTATCACTAAAAAGTATTATCCTAGGGTGAGAATGGGACATGAGGTAAGAGAGCAGGATTCACAGGACAGGTAGAATATGGGGATATATATGAAACAAGATTAACCAACACAAACCATGAAGGATAATTGTCAAACTTGGGTAATACATATATAGGCATTTGTGATTCTGTTTTGCTACTTTTATGTATGGTTGCAATTATTTATAACACTTACAACATATATTGTGGCCGGGCATGGTGGCTCAAGCCTTTAATCCCAGCTCTTTGGGAAGCCAAGGCGGGTAGATCACGAGGTCAAGAGATTGAGACCATCCTGGTCAACATGGTGAAATCCCGTCTCTACTAAAAATACAAAAAATTAGCTGGGCATGGTGGCACGTGCCTGTAATCCCAGCTACTCAGGAAGCTGAGGCAGGAGAATTGCCTGAACCCAGGAGGCGGAGGTTATGGTGAGCCAAGATCGCGCCATTGCACTCCAGACTGGGTAATAAGAGCAAAACTCCGTCTAAAAAAAAAAAAAAAAAAAAAAAAAATGGGTAGTAACTAGCATGGAAGTCTACTATAAGACTTTGCTAACACTTTTAACAAAGCAACTCTCAAGAATTAAATGAAAGGTTTGGGGCCAGGTGTGGTGGCTCATGCCTGTAATTACCAGCCCTCTGGGAGGCTTGAGACCAAAGAATTGCTTGAGACCAGCAGTTCAAGACCTGCCTGGGTAGCATAGCCAGACCTCATTTCCACCAAAAAATTTAAAAATAAAAAATTAAGGCTGAGCATGGTGGCTCATGCCTGTAATACCAGCATGTTGGGAGGCTGAGGTGGGTGGATTGCTTGAGCCCAGGAGTTTGAGGCCAGTCTGGGCAACATGGCAAGACCTCAACTGTATATAAAAAAAAGCTGGAAAAGAAAAGAAGAAGGGATCAGATAACGTTGAACATGAACCCAACAGCAGCAGATAGTTCACATCCATTATCAAGAAAAAAATGTATCGCGTCCACGCCCTAACTAAACAGGACCAATGATTAACAGCAGAAACATTAATTAACACCACAGACATCTCAATTGAATCAGCTTACACAATTCTGATTGAAGAATAAAGTTAAGCAAACTTTCTACTCGATGGGTGCCAAGACCACTGCACCCAGATTGGCTGCAGACAACAGCAGAGCTTTCAATGGAAATTTTAAATAAGTAGGATCAAGATCCTGAAGCATTTCTTTGAAGACTGTAAGAGAGATGAACATGGTTTTACACCAGTATGATCCTGAAGACCAAGTCCAACCAAAGCAATGGCTACCAAAGTGAAAGCGGTCCAGTCAAAGCAAAAGTGAATCAGTCAAGAGCAACGGCCACGGCAACAGTTTTTTTGGACGCTCAAGGCATTTTGATTGTTGACTTTCTAGAAGGCCAAAGAATGATAATATCCGCTTATTATGAAAGTGTTTTGATAAAGTTAGCTAAAGCTTTAGCAGAAAAATGCCTAGGAAAGCTTCACCAGAGAGCCCTCCTCCCCTATAGCAGTGCTCCTGCTCATTCCTCTCATTAAGCAAGAGAAATTTTGTGAGAGTTTTGATAGAAAATCATTAAGCATTCACTTTATAGTCCTGATTTGACTCATTCTGACTTCTTTTTGTTTCCTAATCTTAGAAAATATGTAAAGGGCATTCATTTTTCTTCAGTTAATAATGTAAAAAGGATTGCACTGACATGGTTAAATTCCTAGAACTCTCAGTTCTTTAGGGATAGACTAAACGGCTGCTATCATCACCTACAAAAGTGTCCTGAACTTGAAGACACTTACATTGAGAAATAAAGATTGTATTTTTTATCTTTTAATTCCATTTTTTCAATAAATGAAACATTTTTTCAATAATGTTTTGAAGTCCCCACATATAGACTAAACTTTTTGAAAAAGTTAAAAGCTTTTTGAAAAATATAAAAATTAAATACAGCCAACTGATTACTTCTTGGGACCAATTTATATTTAAATTGCACTCATGCCACAAGTGCCTGATGCTAACATTTGTGGTGTCTATGTTAACATTGGCCCTAACAATCAAAGAATAACTGGAAGTTTTAGGGAGTAGTGAATTACTGAATCAAGTCCAAATGGTGTTCTGAGTGGCATTTCATGATGATGAAATACATGTGTTACCCCAAACAGTGACACTAGAGGGTGCTCTCTTCCAGAAGACTGGTCAAGATGCACCCATTTCGAAAAATGAAGCCATACATGGAGTGGATGCTTCACTAAGCTGATGAAACCGTCTACACCTCAGCTACACTGGAGAAGACTTACATACTCACTTAGGAAGGACTATGGAATATTTTAATCACTATAGAATCTGGCCATGTTAGACTGGCCAGATTTTAATCTTTCTGCCGTGGCAGTATGACATAGCAATGGGATTGCAGGTTCATTAACAGAAGTAAATGAAAATCAAATTTACTTGATCTCCAGAATTAGAAAATATGTGGGCAGGCTGATTTAAAGACCCCAAATGACATGATACTTATAAAAAATTGGGGAAAAAAATAAGCGAATTTGGTCTTAGAAAAACTATACATGCAAGTAAATGCCTCCATCAACACTATAAAAAGATACAAAATATTGCTGAAAGAGGAAAAAAAGAATAGTCAGAATGGTAACAGGATATCAAAAGGTACAAGTATGTGTTGACAGAAGAAGAAAAAGAACAGTCAGAATGGTAAGAGGATATTAGATTTGTGAAGAGATATAGTTGCAATTTCCATTTTCCCACTGGATGGCTCAAGTCCTGGTGATCACTGGGATACTAGAATGTTTCTCCTTTTATATAAAATATTGGGAAAAAACCATTGTGAGATAAATTATAAAAAGATGACTGAAAACGTGTAGAAAGAAGATACTAATAAGGGACAGACAGTAGACTGTGAAGGAAAGAGTTAAGCTGATCTATACCTTAACCAAAACTCCTTAAAAACCCTGATCTATGAAACTTATTAGCTGAGTGGTAGTTCTTTAATTAGTAACTTCTTTTAACTTTTATTTTCTAAGTATTATTTGTATTTACAATGTATCTTTATATCATTGTGTACTATAAAACAGCATACATTAGGTAACTACAGAAGTAAAGGATGCTTTATATGCCAAACAATAATATTTTTTAATTTTAATTTTAATTTTTTTTTTCAGAGAATGCTTGGCTCTGTCACCCAGGCTGGAGTGCAGTGGTGTGGTCATAGCTCATTGTAGCCTCAAACTCCTTGGCCACGGGATCCTCCCATCTCAGCCTCCTGAGTAGCTAAGACTACAGGCACACACTACTACATCTGGTTACTTTTGTAAAAATTTTTTGTAAATACATGATCTCCCTATGTTGCCCAGGCTGTTCTTTAACTGTCAGCCTCAAACAAGGCTCCCACCTCAGCCTCCTAAAGTGCTAGGATTACAGGTGTGAGCCACTGCTCCTGGCCTCCAGGGTTTTTATTCAGTTTTCTCACTCACATCTCATTTGGTAGCAATTTTTTTTAGTGATTTACCTTTGCTGATTGTTCCAAAACATTCATCTTAGTTTTCATAGAAAGAATGCTTTTTATAATGTGATTTCCATTAGCTTATTTTAATATAATTAAATTATATAATTATGATCACAGATACAATTACAGGTTTGAGAACAAACACACCTGATACTACTTTTTAAGTACAGAAATCAACTGGTAGGAGCAGAAATAGCTACAAGACATTCATCTATTAGCCTGAGTACGAAGTGCACCATAGGAATCAGTCAGTATGTTTATACCAGTGGGAATGGAGAACTTCCATTATTTTGGCAAATCACAGAGTGGAAGCCATTTAAAATAATTTCAACTATATATTGAAAATATTAGCTAGGCACGGTGGCTCATGACTGTAATCCTAGCACTTTGGGAGACCAATGCAGGAGTCTTGCTTAAGGTCAGGAGTCTGAGACCAGCCTGGGAAACATAGAGAGAACCCATTTCTACAAAAAATAAAAACATTATTTGGGCATGGTGGTGAGTGTCTGTAGTCCTAATTACTCCAGAGGCTAAGGTGGGAAGATCACTTGAACCCAGGAGTTTGAGGCTGATGTGAGCTACAATTACACTACTGCACTCCAGCCTGGGTGACAGTGACAGCCTGTCTCAAAAAAAGTAGTAATAATAATAAAATAAAATATTTTATATTTTCTTGGTCATGAGAGTACTGACTGAAAGTATAAGGACAGACCAATAGAAACTCACCAATTCCACAAATCAACTGTACACATTCTCCACAGATGACTGGTAAACAACGTATAGATAGATATGGAATAAATTTATATTTTACCTATAGTTATACAACAAACATGTAAAGTATTAAACTGTATTATATATTAGTTTACTTAAGTAATATTATTATCTCATCAGCTGCATTCCCTTGTTTGCCATGCAGTAGCACAATATCATTAGTATACAGCTCCATCTACCGGAGAAATAAGACTCACATTTGCAAAGCTTATGTGTCAGTCCTTTTCATTAATTTTGCAGTAAACCTTACAAAACTGACTTTTAGAAAAGCCAGTTTTTCATCTATAACATGTAATTACCCACATTTTTCCTAACCAAGATTCTGGCCAAAATTTTTCATTTGGTAAGTAATATTTATGAATACTTGATATTTCTTCAATATCTTCTAAAACTTTCCCATAGGAAAAAGAAAAGTGGCAGCTGATTTTTCCAAGGAAAAACTTAGTATTCACGCTGTCCCTTGAAGGAAGATGACAAAATAGACAAAGTTACTCCACAAGATAGAGATCTGGAGCAACACCCTGCAAGTTCCACTGCAAAACTCTCTTCAAAGTTCCTCTGGTCACAATAACAAACAGCTAGAGACATCCACAAAGGACAAGCAGGGTTTCTAAACACTTTTTTTTTCTTCCCTTTTCCTAATAATAAATAACATAGTAAAACAGTTTTGTATTTCTTAAAAATTTGCTGAAAAACTTTAATACTGTTAGAGCAGATTTAGAATTATCAAAATTCACCTCTTAATAACTATTTTTAAATGCATATTTATATATTTGAATTGACAAGTCAAAATTGTACATATTTATGCACGTTTTGAAATATACATTGTGAAATGGCTACATCAAGCTAATTAATGTATGCATTATCTCACATGCTTTTTTGTGGTGAGAACACAAAATCTACTCTTTTAGCAATTTTCAAGAATACATTGTTATTAACTGTAGACACTATGTTTTACAATAGCTCTTGAACTTATTCCTCCTGTCTAACTGAAATTTTGTCTACTTTGACCAACATCTCCCCAATCACAACCATTCCCAACCTTTAGCCCCTGATAACCATCATCTTCCTCTCTATTTCTGAATTCAACGTTTTAAGATTCTATATATAAATGAGATCAAGCAGTTTTTTGTAACATATACATTTTAATGTAAAAATATTTTAATCCTTAATGTAACTAAACTTTGATTCAAGCTCTATTTTTGAATCATGATACAAAGTATGTCAATTTAATTCAATAAAAGCTCCTAAGTCAACTACCAGCATAAAGAGGTATATAATCAGTGGTGACAATAACAGATTTTTCCTTTTAATAGATCTATTTTTATATCTCTGCAAAAACTCAATATGGAATTCAAGGATATTTCTCTTCATGCTGATTTAATTTAATAATCTAATTGGTGTGCTACTACATAATGATAATTCATATAACTAATGGGCCTGGGTTTTTTTGTTGGTTGGTTTTTTTGAAGGAGTTTTTGTGGGGATTTTTGTTTTTTGGTTAGCTTACTTTTAGCGGCAAGAATGAATAATGGGCTTAGCTGGGTACAGTGGCTCACACCTGTAATCCCAGCCCTTTGGGAGGCCAAAGGCAGATGGATTGCCTGAGTCCAGGAGTTTGAGACCAGCATGGGCAATATGGCAAAACCTTGTCTCTACAAAAAATACAAATACTAGCTGGGTGTGGTGGTACATACCTCTAGTCCTAGCTACTTGGGGGTCTGAGACAAGAGGATCACTTGGGACAGGGAGGGGGTTATGGTGAGCCAAGATCACACCACTGCAGTCTAGCCTGGGCAACAGAGTGAGACCCTGTCTCGAACATATACACACACAAATTAATCTTTTAATAATATTTATAAATTTAACAATGCACATCCATATCTCTAGTACCTGTTTTTCACAGTACATATAAAAGTATATACATGTTTAAATAAACTGTACACTGTAAAGATTTTTGATGACATTGTTGACTTATTTTGGAAACTACCATTTTCTATCTATTAACTTTTATTTATTGGTCAGGATACTTATTTTACCAAATCAAATTTATTTATTAATTTAGAGACAGGATCTTGCTTATTTTAGCAACTCAAATGGATATTTATTTAGAGACAGGGTCTCACTATGCTGACAAGGCTGGTCTCAAACTCTTGGCCTCAAGCAATTCTCCTACCTTGGTCTCCCAAAGTGCTAGGATTACAGACATGAGCCACTGTGCCTGGCCACAAATTGTTTTCAGTATTTCTTCTTTTCGGTGCCTTGCAACACTAATTACACATTAAAAATGTAAAGCAAAGTACTTTTGATAAGTTGATTTTTAAATTATTGTTTCAGACTTTAACCTGACCTGAAGAGAGAGGATGAAGATATCATCAGTGGTTGAAAGAAAGATAATTTGCTTCCTAAAGCAAGAACTACATTTCACCAGTAACCCAATACAAAGTTTTCTGCTATTCCTCGGTCATGATGCCATCATGTCATTACCATCATACCTAGACACTAGCAATAAACTGTTTGCTCTATTTATAAAGACAAGAAACTAAACAGTTTTTTAGTTAAGCTTGGAGTTTTTGTCCTAAAAATTTTTTAATCAGAAGTTAGGAAGATATCCAGTTCCCCTTAAGACACTGAACTGCAAAAGGCTGCTGGTTCTCTTCCCCCAAAATCAACCTAGAACTGCTAGAGAAAAAAAAAGAAGTCACTGACCTGAGGAATCAAACAAAACCTTTAATAAATCTATGTCAACTGTCTTGAAATAAATAGGGCTGGGGGCCACTTCAGGTAAAAGGCAAACATTAGTAATGCTGAAAGAATAGGTGAGAGAAAAATGTGTATCGTTCCTAAATCCCCCAAGTTGCCTTAGGTCAATCGTTGTCTGTCACACCAGTATAAAAATCCACAGCAATAGCCCAAGCAGCAAGTGCCAAATGGTACTGTCAAGGCAGGGTAAAAATCCTGCTGGAGTAATGAAAAGAGATGAGGTCTACCCATCATTTACTCTTCTACCCTATCCCTTTTCAAATCCCCATCCTGGTTAGATTATAACCATAGCAGTTCCTGTTAAATGTGCAAGAAAATCATATTTCCTAGCCTTGTTTATATATTGGTCACTTGAAATGCAGCCAAAGTAGTGTGGGCAGATGTAATACAATCCAATTTCACAACTTACCATTAAAGGCATTTTATGAGATTCTTTAGCTCTCTCTCTTATCTCATAACAACCTTGAGAACCTTGTGATGGTGGCATCACAAGATAGAAAGAACTCTAATCTCCAAGCCAAACTCCATATGAGTAAAAAAAAAATTGTGTTGTATTAAACCACTATTTGGGTGTTATAAGTGCAAGATAGTCTGTCTTATCCTAGAACACAACTTAAAGAGATTGCCACCCTACTTCCCTCAATCCTGACTAAAAGAGTTCCTTGTTGCTATAACAACAAATGTCAACAGGCGATTCTGTGGTGCATGAGACTCAATAACCTCCAGCTCACCCAACTTCCACTTCTGAAAATACACACACACACACACACACACACACACACACACAGCCACAAACATACACACACACCACACTTCATGTTTTAGACCTTGGATGTGTCTCTGTTCTGCTGTACCACCATTTCCAAACCCCCATATGGGGAGAGATAGTATACAATGATTCTGTGCAGGTTAAATTAAATAATTAACTACACCAAAAAAAATTCAAAGTATTGGATACATGAATGGACTATACAATGTTAATTGATCACGTATTTGGAGAAATACACCATTTCATTTGAACAGCAACCAGTCTCTAAGAAGCAGGAAAACGCAAGAAAGATCCCCCCTTGAGATGCTAAAAATCCCTAGCCTTAGTCCCATCTTTATTTTAGCCCAGTGGAAATTATTTCACATTACTGACCTCCAGAACCATAAGATAATAAATTTGTGTGTGTGGTTTTTTTTGAGATGGAGTCTCGCTCTGTCACCCAGGCTGGAGTGCAGTGGCACGATCTCAGCTCACTGCAATCTCTGCCTCCCAGGTTCACTTGATTCTCCTGCCTCCACTTCCTGAGTAGCTAGGATTACAGGCATGTGTCACCATGCCTGGCTATTTTTTGTATTTTTAGTAGAGACGAGGTTTCACCATGTTGGTCAGGCTGGTCTTAAACTCCTGACATCGTGATCGGCCTGCCTCAGCCTCCCAAAGTGCTGGAATTACAGGTGTAAGCCACCATGCCCGGCCCAAATTTGTGTTGTTTTAAGCCACCCAATTAGTGATGTGTTACAGCTGTTACAGCAGCAGTAGAAAACTAATACATATGACTTATGAGTTCTCTAGCTCTCACAGCACCTCATATATTCAGAGACATTTTCAGCTTCTTATAGAACAAATTCAAAAGAGGCATCACCGTCAAGAATTAACTGGACACTGAATTCTTGATAATCAGAAAGCTGCCAAAAATCCTGTGTCCAATCTCCCAAGGAGTATTTCTCACACTACCCAGAAAGGAGTCCCAAACCAGCATGTTAGCTGACATGTAAAACACTTTCTTTTTCTTTTTGAAATAGGGTCTCACTCCACTGCCCAGGCTAGTGTGCAGTAGCACAACCATGGCTCACTGCAGCTTTGAACTCCAAAGCTCAAGCAATCCTCCCACCTCAGCCTCCTGAGTTACTGGGACTACAAGCATTCACATACCACACCCAGTAATATGGTTTCACTGTCTCCCCACCCAAATGTCATCTTGAATTGTAGCTCCCATAATTCCCTCATATTGTGGGAGGGACCCAGTGAGAGATAATTGAATAAATGGGGTTGTTTCCCCCATACTGTTCTCATGGTAGTGAATAAGTCTCATGAGATCTGATAGTTCTATAAGGGGAAACCCCTTTCGCTTGGCTCTCACTGTCTTCTCTTCTCTGCCGCCATATGAGGTGTGCCTTTCACCTTCCACCATGATTGTGAGGCCTCTCCATCCACATGGAACCACATGTGAGCCCATTAAACCTCTTTCTTTTGTAAACTGGCTAGTCTTGGGTATGTCTTTATTAGCAGTATGAAAGCAGACTTATACACTAGATGCCCAAAAATGTGGAAGCAACTTTGGAAATGGGTAACAGGCAGGGGTTGGAATAGTCTGCAGGGCTCAGAAGAAGACAGGAAAGTATGGGAATGTTTGGAACTTCCTAAAGACTTGTTGAATGGCTTTGCCCAAAATGCTGATAGCAATATGAACAATAAAGTCCACACTGAGGTGGTCTCAGAGGAGATAAGGAACTTATTGGGAACTGAAGTAAGAGTGACTCTTGCTATGTTTTAGCAAAGAGACTGGAGGCATTTTGCCCCTGACTAGAGACTTTTGGAACTTTGAACTTGAGAGAGATTATTTAGGGTATCTGGTGGAAAAAATTTCATGATGTGACTTGGGTGCTGTTAAAGGCATTCAGTTTTACAAGGGAAGCAGAGCAGAAACGTTCAGAAATTTTGCAGCCTGACCCCGTGATAGTAAAGAAAATCCAATTTTCTGAGGAGAAATTCAAGCAGGCTGCAGAAATTTGCATAAGTAATGAAGAGCCAAATATAAATTCCCAAGACAACAGGGGAAATGTCTCCAGAGAATGTCAGAGGTCTTCAGAGCAGCTGCTCCCATTGCAGGCCCAGAAGCCTATTAGGAAAAAGTGGATCAGGCCCAGAATATCTGTGCTGTATGCAGCATAGGGACTTGGTGCCCTGTATCCTAGTTGCTCCAGCCATGGCTGAAAGAGACCAACATAGAGCTTGGCCTGTGGCTTCAGAGGGTGCAAGTCTTAAGCCTTGGTAGCTTCCAGATGGTGTCGAGCCTGCAAGTGCACAGAAGTCAAGAACTGGGATTTGGGAACCTCTGCCTAGATTTCAGAGGACGTATGGAAATGCCTAGATATCCAGGCAGAAGTTTGCTGCAGGGTGGGGCCCTCGTGGAAAAATTCTGCTAGGGCAGTGCAGAAGGAAAATGTGGGGTCAGACCCCCTCATACAAAGTCCCTACTGGGGCACCACCTAATGGAGCAGTGAGAATAGGCCCACCATCCTCCAGACCCTTAGAATGCCATAAAAGGAGAGTTTAGGGTAATTCTGTTATGGTCTCAGAAGATGAGCTGTAGGCAAAATCTGAAACTTCCCACAAATAACATAAGAGATCATGATTAGAATCTTGGCAGAAATATGGACAGTAAAGGCTATTCTGATGAGGTCTCAGAAATGAAGAACAAGTTACTGAAAAGGAGATTAAAGGTAATCCTTGTTAAAAAGTTGCAAAGAACTTGGCTGAATTATGTCCATTCCTGAAAGACTGTATGGAAGGCAGAATAAGCCCAATGAACTAAGGTATCTGGCAGAAGAAATTTCTAAGCAAAATATTGAAGGAGCTGCATGGTTACTTTTAACCAGTCTGGGAAACATAGAGAGCTACCTCATCTCAAGTAAAAAACAATTAGCCAGGCATGGTGGTGCATGCCTGTAGTCTCAGCTACTCAGGAGGCTGAGGTAGGAGGATCACTTCAGCCCAGGAGGTAGAGGCTGCAGTGATTGTGCCACTGCACTCCAGCCACCTAGGAGACAGAGCGAGACCCTAAAAAAAAAAGTAATGCTGTTTTCTCTGTTAGGTTTTTGACTTAATTGGGACCAGATACCCTGTTCTTCTTATCTATTTCTCTGTTTTGTAACAATAATGTCTCTCCTATGCCTTTGCCACTTGTATTTTCAAAGCACATAACTTGTTATTTCACAGACTCACAGTAGGAGAGGAATCTGCCTTGAAATTACAGAACATTTAATTTCAACTATATCTCCCTTCTTTCTCCTTTCTTCCTTCCCTCCCTCCCTCCTTCCTTCCCTTCCTTTCTTTCCTTCATTTCTTTCTCTCGCTTTCTCTGTCTCTCTTTCTTTCTTTTTATATCTGATTTCAATACGACTCTGGAGTTTGGACTTTTAAGTTTACGCTGGAACAACTTTTAGGGCTGCTGTTTGTGGGAAGCGAGTTTTGGGGAGTGAGGGGTAAAATGCTATGGTTTGAATGTTTACTCCAAAACTCATATTCAAATTTAATTGCCATGTGATATGGTTTCACTCTGTATCCTCACCCAAATCTTACGTGGAATTGTAATCCTCAATGTTGGAGGAGGGTCCTGGTGGAAGGCGATTAGATAATGGAAGCAGACTTCCCATTTGATGCTCTCATGATAGCGAATAAGTTCTGACGAGATCTGGCTGTTTAAAAGTGTATAGCACTTTGTCTCTCTTCTCTCTCTCTCTCTCTCCTGCTCCACAATGCAAAGATGTGCCTGCTTCCCCTTCCCCTTCCACCATAATTGTATGTTTCCTGAAGCCTCCCCAACCATGTTTCCTGTATAACCTTCGGAACTGTGAGTCAATTAAATGTCTTTTCTTCAAACATTACCCAGTTTCAGATAGTTATTTTAGCAAGGTAGGAACAGACTAATATGCCATATGACAATATTATGAGGTAGGACTGTTAAGAGGTGATCAGGCCATGAGAGTTCCACCCTCATGAATGAATTAATAACATTATTACGAGAGTAATTTTGTTCAATGGGCCTGCTCTTGCTCTTGTCTTTCCACCTGTTGCCATGAGATGACAAGCACAAAGGCCCTTGCCAGATGCCAACACTATGCTCTTGGACTTTCCAGTCTCCAGAATCATAAGTTGAATAAGTTTCTGTTCATGATCAGTTACCCAATCTGTGATATTTTGTTATAACAACACAAAACAAACTAAGGCAGGTACATTACAGGTAGATCATGAGCTTCCAGAACCAATGTATTAGTAATCATGAGACAAAATATTTTCAAATGATATTGTAATTCTAAAAAAAAACAGATTAACAAACAAAGCATAGGCATCTAAACATGTGTTGATATGGCTTAAGCAACACAGCAAGACGCCATCTCTACAAAAAACTTTTTAAAAAACAATTAGGTGGGCATGGTGGGACACACCTGTAGACCTAGCTACTCAGGAGGCTGAGATGGGAGGGCTGCTTCAGCCAAGGAGTTCAAGGCTGCAGTAAACTATGATCATGCCTCTCTACTCCAGCCTTGGGGACAGAGGGAGACTCTTTATTAATAAGCAAATAAATAAAGAGACATGTAGGTAGATTTTAATTTAAAATAAAATGAAAATTAATTACCTACATGAAATAAAGGCAATAGAAATTAAAATGCTGAAATCCTAAAACCAGTTTTTTACCTATAAAGAATCAAAAAGAAATTTAGACAGTGTATTTTTGTACATGAACTTTCTAAGCTGCAGTTCACTTACCCAAATGAATTAGAATAATCTAGCCCACTGTGCCAGCTCATGCCATTGAATAAAATGTTCTACTTTGGGATATTGTAAGCTATAACACACAATATCTGCAGCTCCCATGCTGGCAATAAGCTGTTTGACATAAATTAAGGAAGTGGCTTCAATTTACATTAAACTTAAAAAGATAATAAAAGTATTAAAGTACTAATTAGTTTCAAGACATGCTGCCTAAAGAAGTCTGTCATTCTTCAAAAAATATTTCATTAAAAAGAATTTTGATATTTCATTTTTCTTAGATTATATGTATATGGTTGAGACAATGCAAAACAGCATTTCATCATTCAAATGCCAAAAAAATCCACAGGAAATTACCATTCAGATCCCTTCCAAGAATATAATATAATAATACAAACATTTTTCTAATTATGTGATGAATACTTATATCCTCATACCTTAACATAAAATTAAAGGATCTTAGATCATACTTGATGAAAACATATCCTAAAATCAAAATATTATTTAAAATGGTAAAATGCACACAAAGTACAAACATTCTACAAAATACTCTGTCCTAACTATATATTATTTAGGGTAATAGAGCACAATGAAAAAAGCGTGCAAATACGAATCAGCAGGATTGGCTTTATTCATATCAGACAATGTAAAATAGAGAATATTACTCAAATAAATAAATATATTAAAAGTTTCAACTTATCAACTAAACATAAGCAATCCTAAGTATGTAAGCATTTAAACAAAACAGCATCAAAGTACCTGAGATAAAAACTGATAAAAAGAGAAAGACAAATCCCTAATTATAGTTGGAAACTTCATCACAACTCTCTCAGTCATCAGAATATGTGCTCAGAAAATCAGTAGGGATAAAGATGACTTAATACTCCAGTGACAAAGACCCCTGCCATGGTCAGATGCAGTGACTTACACCTGTAATTCTACCACTTTGGGAGGCCAAGGCAGGGGGATCGCTTGAACCCAGGAGTTCAAGACCAGTCTGGGCAATATAGTGAGACTTTGTCCCTATAAAACATTAAAAATATTTTAGGCAGGCATGGTGGCACATGCCTGTGGTCCCAGCTACTCCGTAGGCTGAAGTGGGAGGATCACTTGAGCCCGGGTTGAGGCTGCAGTGAACTGTGATCACACCACTGTACTGTACTCTAGCCTTCGTGACAGAGCAAAATCCTGTCTCAAAAAAAAAGGATTTTGCCTTGACCAAACTTTAATAAGCCTCCTTTAAACCCTCTACTACACTAGCCCTCAACCTTGTGGGCTTCTGTTGTCTGTCTCTGCATCATCCAGTTTTAGCAAGAATTCTGCTAAGTCAGTTTATTGAGAACCCTCCATCTTTGATAGCTGATTACCATGGCCTGCCTTCAGCAAGAATCCTGTCAAGTTGGTTTAACCACAATCTTCCCTAACCTTGATGATTCCCATTAGTAATTTTCTAACCACTCACCTCCTCCTTGCTCTTTAGCTGTAAAGTCCCACTTGCATCTGACCATATCATAAAAAAAACAAACAAAAAAATAGAATAAAAATAACAAGATGGCCCACAATATCAACTAAAGCTTTAAATGTATAAAATCTTTGATTCCACAATTCTATTTCTCAAAATCTATGCTCTAGCAAAGGGTGAAAACATATGTACAAGAATGTAAACTGCAATTCTGTTTACAGTAAGAAAATATTAGGAACAATGCAAATGTCTGTGGTCTAATTAAACAGCTATGGTACATATATATTATAAACATTATGCAAACACATACTGACATAGTGTGATAATGTGAAATATATATCTGGTCTTTATCCCATTCCTATGCAACTGCTAAAATCCTTAGACTCTTCAAAGTGCTGTCTTTTTGTATGATAATATTGACTGATAGCTTTAGGGTAGAGCTGGTCACTGGAAAGACTAAGGCATAATTAGAGGATTGAGACTTTTCAGCCATACCTCTCAGCCCCTGGGAAGAGTAGAGGGACTGAAAGTTAATCACCAATGGCTAATATTTTAATTAATCATACCTATGTAACAAAGTCTCCACTGAAACTCAAAAAGACAGGGTTTGGTGAGCTTAGGGATTGCTGAACACATGGAGGTTTCTGGAAGATGGAGTGTCCAAGGAGGACATAGGAGCTGTGACTCCCTACCCCCATACCTCAAACTCAGCATTTTTTTCTTTATACTTTAAGTTCTGGAGTACATGTGTGAACATGCAGGTTTATTACATAGGTATACACGTGCCATGGTGGTTTGCTGCATCCATCACCCTGTCGTCACCTACATGAGGTATTTCTCCTAATGCTATCCCTCCCCTAACCCACTGCTATGCCTCCCCTAGCCCCCCAAAACACCTACAAGCCCCAGTGTGTGATGTTCCCCTCCCTGTGTCCTTGTGTTCTCTTCATTCAACACCCACTTATTAGTGAGAACATGCAGTATTTGCTTTTCTGTTCTTGTATCTGTTTGCTGAGAATGATGGTTTCTGGCTTCATACATGTCCGTGCAAAGGACACGAACTCATCCTTTTTTATGTCTGCATAGTATTCCATGGTGTATATGTGCCACATTTTTTTAATCCATTGACAGCATTTGGGTTGGTTCAAAGTCTTTGCTACTGTGAACAGTGCCAAAATAAACATACATGTGCATGTGTCTTTATAATACAAAGATTTATAATCCTTTGGGTATACCCCCAGTAATGGGATTGCTGGGTCAAATGGTATTTCTCTTTCTAGATCCTTGAGGAATTGCCACACTGCCTTCCACAATGGTTGAACTAATTTACACTCCCAATAACAGTGTAAATAAGAGTGTTCCTATTTCTCCACATCCTCTCCAGCATCTGTTTCCTCCTGATTTTTTAATGATCACCATTCTAACTGGCCTAAGATGGTATCTCAATGTGGTTTTGAGTTGCATTTCTCTAATTCCCAGGATTAATATGCTTTTTTACATGTTTGTTGGCCTCATAAATGTCTTCTTTTGAAAAGTGTCTGTTCATATCCTTCGCCCACTTTTTAATGGAGTTGTTTGTTTGTTTCTTGTAAATTTGTTTAAGTTCTTTGTAGATTCTGGATATTAGCCCTTTGTCAGACAAGTAGCTTGCAAAAACTTTTTCCCATTCTGTTGGTTGCCAGTTCACTGTAATGATTGTTTCTTTTGCTGTACAGAAGCTCTTTAGTTTAATTAGATCCTACCTGTCTATTTTGGCTTTTGTTACCATTGCTTATGGTGTTTTATCACGAAGTCCTTGCCCATTCCTATGTCCTGAATGGTATTTTTAAAAAATGTTAATGTTCACAGGTACATAGTAGGTATATATATTTATGGGGCACAGGAAATGTTTTGATAGAGGCATACAATGTGAAATAAGAACATCATAATGAGGCCGGGAGCTGTGGCTCATGCCTGTAATCCCAGCATTTTGAGAGGCTGAGGCAGGAGAATTGCTTGAACCTGAGGGGCAAAGGTTGCAGTGAGCCAAGATTGTGCCATTGCACTCCAGACTGGGCAACAAGAGTGAAACTCCCTCTTAAAAAAAAAAAGAAAGAACATCCTTTGAGTTACAAACAATCCAATTATACTCTTTAAGTTATTTTGTACAATTATTATCGATTATAGTCACTCTATTGTGCTATCAAATAATAGACCTTATTCATTCTTCCTGGTTTTTTTTTTTTTTTTGTACCCAATAACCATCCCTACCTCTTCTACCCATCCCAGCCCTGGTAACCATCCTTCTAATCTCAATGTCAGTAAGTTCAATTGTTTTGATTTTTAGATCTCATAAATAAGTGAGAATATGTGGTGTTTGTCTTTCTCTGCCTGTCTTACTTTGCTTAACATCCATGTTGTTACAAATGACTAGATCTCATTTTTTGTATGGCTAAATAGCACACCATTGTTTATAAGTACCACATTCTCTTTATCCATTCATCTGTTGATGGATACTTAAGTTGCTTCCAAATCATGGCTATTATAAACAGTGCTACAACAAACATGGGAGTACAAGTATCTTCTTGATATTCTGATTTCCTTTTTGGGGGTACATACCCACAGTGGGATTCCTGGATCATATGGTAGCTCAAATTTTAGTTTGTTGAGGAACCTCCAAACTGTTCTTCATGATGGTTGTACTAATTTACATTCAAGCAACAGTGTACAAGGGTTCCCTTTACTCCACATCCTTGCCAGTATTTATTGCTACCTTTTGGATATAAGCCATTTTAACTGGGGTAAGATCATATCTCATTGTAGTTTTGATTTGCATTTCTTTGATGATCAATTATTTTGAGCATCTTCTCTTATGCCATTTTCCATTTATATGCACTCCTTTTAAAAATACGTGCTCAAATCTTTTAACCATTTTTTACTGGATTATTTTTTTCTAAAGAGTGGTTTGAACACTTTATATATTTTGGGTTTTAATTCTGGTCAGATATGCAGTTTGGAAATATTTTCTCCCATTCTGTGGGTTGTTTCTTCGCTTTGTTGACTGCTTCCTTTGCTATGCAGAAGCTTTTTAACTTGATGTGATCCTATTTGCTCATTTTTGCTTTGGTTGCCTATGCTTGTGGGCAGTGCTCAAGAAACTTCTGCCCAGACCAACATCCTGGAGATTCCCCCAATGTTTTCTTGTAGTAGTTTCATAGTTTGAGGTCTTAGATTTAAGTATTTAATCTATTTTGTTTTGGTTTTTGTGTATGACAAGAGATAAGGGTCTAGTTTCATTCTTCTGCATATGGATATTCAGTTTTCCCAGCACTACTTATTAAAGAGACTATCTTTTCTTCAATGAATGCTAGTGGAATCCTTGTCTGAAATGAGTTCACTATAGATGTGTGGATTTGTTTCTAGGTTCTCTATATTGTTCCATTGGTCTATGTGTCTGCTTTTATGCCAGTACTATGCTAGTTTAGTAACAATAACCCTGTAGTATAATATAAAGTCAGGTAATGTGATTCCTCCAGTGTGGTTCTTTTTGCTCAGTCTACTCCAGGTGTTTTGTCATTCCCTATGAAGTTTAGGATTTTTAAAATCTATTTCTGTGACTGTCATTGGTATTTTGATAGAAATTATGTTGTATCTGTAGGTTGATTTGAATAGTATGGACATTTTAACAATATTGAAAAAAATCAGTATCGATTCTTCCAATCCATGAACATGGAACATCATTCAATATTTTGAAGTACTCTTTAATTTCTTCCATCAGCATTTTATTGTCTTCTCTGTGGAGATCTTTAGCTCTTTTGTTAATTCCTAGATATTTAATTTTATGTGTGGCTACTGTAAATTATTTTTAAAATTTCTTCTTCACATTGTTCAGTTTGCATAAAAAAATGCTACTGACTTTTTAAAAATTCTATTTAGGTTCTGGGGTACATGTGCAGATCAATCAAGATTGTTACATAGGTACATACATGGCAAGGTGGTTTGCTGCCTCCATCCACTCGTCACCTATATCTGGCATTTCTCCCCATATTATCCCTCCCCAACCTCCCCATCCCCCACTGTCCCTCCCAAAGCCCCCCTCCCCACACCCAGTGTGTGAGACTATCATATGGTTTTTGTATTTGGTTCTGTTTATGTGGTGGATTACATTTATAGACTTGTGTATGCTGAACCAGACTTGCATCCCCAGCATTAAGTCTACTTGATAGTGATGGACAAGCTTTTTGATGTGCTGTTGCATTCAGTTTGCTGTTATTTTATTGAAGATTTTTGCATCAATGTTCATCATGGATATTCACCTGAAGTTTTATTTTTTCGTTGTGTGTCTGCTGGGTTTTGGTATCAGAATGATGTTGGTCTCATAAAATGAGTTAGGAAGGATTCCCTCTTTTTGTATTGTTTGTAATAGTTTCAGGAGTGGTACCAGCTCCTCTTTGTATATCTGGTAGAATTCACCTGTAAACCTGTCTGGACCCAGACTTTTTTTGGTTGGAAGCTATTAGTTGCTGCCTCAATTTCAGGTCTTGTTATTGTTCTATTCAGGGATTCAACTTCTTCCTGGTTTAGTCTTGGGAGGGTTTAAGTGTCCAAAATTTTATCCATTTTTTCCAGATTTTCTGGTTTATGTGCATAGAGTTGTTTGTAGTAATCTCTGATGGTGGTTTGTATTCCTATGGCTTCAGTGGTGATAATCCCTTTATCAATTTTTATTGCATCTATATGATTCTTCTCCCTTTTCTTTTTTATTAGTCTGGCTAAAGCACTATTTTGTTGATTTTTTCAAAAAACCAGCTCTTGGTTGTATTGATTTTTTTTGAAGGGTTTTTTTTTCTCTATCTCCTTCAGTTCTGCTCTGATCTTAGTTATTTCCTGTCTTCTGCTAGATTTTGAGTGTTTTTAATCTTGCTCCTCTAGCTCTTTCAATTTTGACAATAGAGTGTTGATTTTAGATCTTTCCTCACTTCCTATGTGAGCATTTACTGCTATAAGTTTCTCTCTAGACACACTTTAAATGTGTCCCAGAGATTCTGGTACATTGTTTCTTCATTCTTATTGGTTTTGAAGAACATGTGTATTTCCGCCTTCATTTCATTGTTTATCCAGTCGACATTCAAGAGCCAGTTGCTCACTTTCCATGTAGTTGTGCGGTTTTGAGTGAGTTTCTTAATCCTGAGATCTAATTTGATTACACTGTGGTCTGATATACTGTTCATTATGATTTCCATTCTTTTACATTTGCTGAGGAATGATTTCCTTCCAATTATGTAGTCAATTTTAAAGTAAGTATGATGTGGTGCTGAGAAGAAAGTCTATTCTGTGGATTAGGGGTCAAGAGTTCTGTAGATTTCTATTAGGTCTGCTTGGGCCAGCCCTAAGTTCAAGTCTTAAATATGCTTGTTGATTTTCTGTCTCACTGATCCATCTAATACTGACAGTGGAGTGTTAAAGTCTCCCCCTATTATTGCGTGGGAGTCTAAGTCCCTCTGTAGGTCATTAAGAACTTGCTTTATCAGAGTGCCCCTGTATTGGGTGCATATAGATTTAGAACAGTTAGCCCTTCTTGTTGGATTGATACTTTTACCATTATGTAATGCCCTTCTTTGTCTCTTTTGATCTTTGTTGGTTTCAAGTCTGTTTTATCAGAGACGAGGATTACAACTCTTGCTTTTTTTTGCTCTCCCGTTGCTTGGTAAATATTCTTCCATCCCTTTATGTCTGTGTGTGTCTTTGCACGTGCAATGGGTCTCCTGAATATAGCACACTGAGGGGTCTTTACTTTTTATCCAGTTTGCCAGTCTGTGTCTTTTGATTAGGGCATTTAGGCCATTTACATTTAATGATAATATTGTTATGTGTGAATTTGATCCTGCGATTTTGTTACTGGCTGGTTTTTTTGCCCATTAGTTGATGTGGCTTATTCATTGCATCATTGGTCCTTACCATTTGATACGTTTTTGTAGTGGCTGGTACTGGTTGTTCCTTTTCATGTTTAGTGCTTCCTTTAGAAGTTCTTGTAATGCAGGTCTGGTGGTGATGAAATCTCTCAGTAGTTGCTTGTCCACAAAGGATTTTATTTCTCCTTCACTTATGATGCTTACCTTGGCTGGATATGAAATTCTGGGTTGAAAGTTCTTTTAAGGATGCTGATATTGGCCCCCACTCTCTTCTGGATTGTAGGGTTTCTGCCAAGAGATTCTCTGTGAGTCTGATGGGCTTCCCTTTGTGGGTGACCCGAACTTTCTCTCTGGTTGCACTTAGCATTTTTTCCTTCATTTTAACCCTGGCGAATCTGATGATTATGTGCCTTGGGGTTGCGTTGCATTTCCTAAGAACATTTTTGTGGTCTTCTCTGTATTTCTTGGATTTGAATATTGTCCTGTCTTGCTAGGTTGGGGAAGTTCTCCTGGATAATATCCTGGAGTTCTCCAGCTTGGATGAAATGTTCTGTAAATATCTGTTAGCTCAGTTTGGTCTAAAATGCAAATGAAGTTTGATGTTTCCTTGCTGATTTTCTGTCTGAAAAATATCTCCAATACTGAAAGTAGGGTGTTGAAGTCTCCAGCTATTACTGTATTGGGGCCTATCTCTCTCCTTAGCTCTAATAATTGCTGTATATATCTGAGTGCTCCAGTGTTGGGTGCATATTTTAAATTCTTATATCCTCTTGCTGAATTGACTCCTTTTTCATTACATAGTAACATTCTTTGTCTCTTCTTATACTTTTTGTATTGAAATCTATTTTGCCTGCTATAAGTATAGCTACTCCTGCTCTTTTCTGGTTTCCATTCGCATAGAATAGCTCCCATCCCTTTTCCTTTTTTCTTCTTTTTGAGATGAAGGTTTGCTCTGTTGCCAAGGCTGGAGTGCAGTGGAACAATATTGGCTCACTGCAACCTCTGCCTCCAAGGTTCAAGTGATTCTTCTGCCTCAGCCTCCTGGGTATCTGGGATTACAGGTGCCCACCACCATGCCTGGCTAATGTTTGTATTTTTAGTAGAGACAGGGTTTTGCCATGTTGGCCAGGCTGATCTCAAACTCCTGACCTCAGGTGATCCCCCGCCTCAGCCTCCAAAAGTGCTCGGATTACAGGTGTGAGTCACCACACCTGGCACATTCCTTTATTTTCTGTCTATGTGTATCTTTGTAGGTGAAGTATGTTTCTTGTAGGCAACAGATTAATGCGTCTTGTTTTCTCATCCATTCAGCCACTCTGTGTCTTTTCATTGGAGAGTTTAGTCTATTTATATTCAATGTTGTTATTGAGTAAAAACTTACTCCACTTATGATATTCTCTTCCTTCTTTACATCTTGTCTTCCTGTAGTGAAGGTGATTTTCTCTGGTGATATAATATAGTTTCTTGCTTTTTATTTTTTGTATATCTATTTTATGTTTTTTGGTTTGAGGTTACCATGAGGCTTGCAAATACTATCTTATAACCCATTATTTTAACCTGAAAACAACAACATCATTTGCATTAACCAACAAGCAAAAAGAAAACTAATAAATATTTCTATGCCTTAACTTCATCTGCCTGATTTTTAACTTTTTGTTTTTTCTATTTACATCTTATTGTACTGAGTATGTCTTGAAAAGTTGCTTAGGTTACTACTTTTTTATTGGTTTATCATTTATTATTTCTATTGAGAATAAAAATAGTTCACACACCGTAGTTAGCAGGTCATAGTATTCTGTGGTTTTCTGTGTACTATTATAAGTCAGTTTTGTACCTTCAGGTGATTATTTATTACTCATTAATATCTTTTTCATTCTAATTAAACTACTCCCTTTAGAACTTCTAGTAGGACAGGTCTGGCATTGATAAAATGCCTCAGTTTTTGTTTGTCTGAGAAAGCCTTTCTTTCTCATTCATGTTTGAAGTATATTTTGCCAGATATACTATCTTAGGGTAGAAGTTTTTTTTTTTTTCCTCCAGCACTTTAAATATGTCATGACACTATCTCCTGTCCTGTAATATTTCCACTGAAAAGTCTGCTGCCAGCTACATTAAAGCTCCACTGTATGTTATTTCTTTTCTCTTGCTACTTTTAGGATCCATTCTTTATCACTGACCTTTGGAAGTTTGATTATCAAATACGTTGAGATAGTCTTCTTTGGGTTAAATCTGCTTGATGTTCTATAACCTTCCTGTACTTAAATACTGATAGCTCTCTCTAGGTTTGGGAATTTCTCTGCTGTTATCCCTTTGAATAAACTTTCTGCCACAATCTCTTTCTCCACTTCTTCTTTAAGGCCAATACCTCTTAGATTTGCCCTTTGAGACTATTTTCTGGATCCTATAGGCATGCTTCATTGTTTTTACTCTTTCTTCTTTTGTCTTCTCTGACTGTATATTTTCAAATATCCTATCTTCAAGATCACTAACTCTTTCTTCTACTTGACAGCTTCTGCTATTAAAGGACTTGGATGCATTCTTCAGTATGTCAATTGCATTTTCAGCTCTAGAATTTCTGCTTGATTCTCCTTAATTACTTCCATCTCTTTGTTAAATGTATGTGATAGAATTCTGAATTCCTTCTCGGTGTTATCTTGAATTTCTTTGAGTGTCCTCAACACAGCTATTTTGAATTCTCCAAAAGATCTCATATCTCTGTTTCTCCAGGACTGGCCCCTGGTTCCTTATTTAGTTCACCTGGTGAGGCCACGGTTTCCTGAACAGTATAAATGTATATTTTCTTTGGCATTTGGGCATTGAAGAGTTAGGTATTTATTGTAGTCTTCACTGTCCAGTTTATTGTAGCTGTTCTTGGGAAGGCTTTCTAGATATTTGAAAGGACTAAGGTGAAACCTAAGCTATATCTGTTTTAGAGGGAATGTCAAGCCCAGTAATGTTGGAGTTCTTGCAGACTCACAGAGGTACAACCTTGATGGTCTTGGACAAGATCTGGAAGAATTCTCTGAATTACCGGCAGAGACTCTTGTTCTCTTCCCTTACATTCTCCCAAACATACAGAGTTTCTCTCTTTCTGTTCTATGCCATGTAAATCTGGGGATGAAGTGACATAAGCACCCCTGTGGCCACCACCACTACGAATGTGCAAGGTCTGACCTGAAGTCAGCACAGCACTGGGTCTCACCCAAGGCCTGCTGTAATAACTCCCTGGCTACAGCCTATGTTTGTTCAAGGCCCTTGGACTCTACAATCAGCAGGAGGCAAAGCAAACCAGGACTATGTCTTTCCCTTCAGGTTGGTGAGGTCCCCAGGCCCCAGGTGGATCCTGAAGTGACATAAGAGTCAGGGAGTAGAGTCAAAAATGTTGGAAGTCTACCAGGTGTTCTATTGTACTATGGGTGAACTGGCACTCAAAGAACAAGATTCAGTCCTTCCTTCCCCTTTCCAAAGGCAGAGGCACCTTACTGCCTAGCCACTGCCACCCCAGGCCATGAGAAGTACCATCAGACTACTCTCAATCTTCCTGTACAGCCCAAAGTCTCTTAAGTCAGCTTGTCATGAATCCTGCCTGGGAAGGATTCCTGGGGAAGACCCTTCAGGGAAGTGGTCTCCCCTCTGGCCCAGGGCAGGTTCAGAAATGCCATCCAAGAGTCAACTTCTGGAATCAGGGACCTCAGGAGCCCACTTGATATGCTACCCACCTGTGGCTGTGCTGGTGTCTAAGGAACAAAGCAAAGTCCATCCTCTTTACTTTTCTACATACTTTTCTCAAACACAAAAAGTTTTTCCTCATAGCCACCAGAGCTGGTAATGCGCTGAGTCTTACCTGAAGCCAGCGAATCTCAAGAGCCCCATTCAATGCCCTTGATATAGTACCTGGGTATCACTGCTGATTATGCAGGACTCAAGGGATCTGGAGTTAACAAGTGATGAATGCTACCAGAACTGGTTCCTTTCCTTCAAGGCAGTGAGTTCCCTTCTGGTCCAGGATATATTTAGAAATATCATCTGGGAGCTAGGATGGGGAGTGGGCCTCACAATTCTAACTGGTGCCCCATTCTGCTGTGTCTGAGGTGATCTCCTAGATGCAGGATAAAGTCCTCCCCACTCTTCCCCACCCTCAAGCAGAAGGAAAGGGTCTCTTTTGGAGCTGGGAGCTATGCAGTCTGGGGCTAAGTGAGGTGTGATGCCAGCACTCCCTTGCCTGCTCCAGCTGGTATCTCAGTATGTCACATGTCCCCCAACCCCAGTCCACTGTCTCTGGGCCTAGTTTAGCACTAGAACTCTCCTAAGAGTTGCAGTCCTTATGGCCTAGACTGCCTTTCAGGTTTACAGGGAGACACACAGAGTGCTGCAGACCTCAGTGGCAAGGTTTGCAGGCACTCAAGTTTGGACCACCAGGATCAGCAATTCCCTTCTGGCTAGGGCTGGTTTAAATGTTCCCTATGTTGGCAGGCATCAGCTGAGTTTCGCCTGCTTTTCCTTTCTGCTCTAACAGGACAGCACTGAGTTCAATGTCTTACAGTTTTTGTGTTTTCCCTCCCCAAGTTCCCAGATAAACTCTATGCACTATGCCACCCCTGCTGGGAGTGTGGAAGCAGTGGTGGTGAGTTAGGACTACTTTTTCCATCTCTTCAGTGCCTCTTTCAGCAATATAAGTTAAAACCAGGTACTATGTGTGCTCACTTGATTTCTGGCTCCCATGAAGGTTTTTTTTCTGTGTATATTGTTAACTTGATGTCCTTGTTTTGCGGGGGTAGAAAGAGGGTGGTGGAGCTTTCTATTCCATCATCTTGCTCTGCCTCCTCATCTCCTATGCTTATTTCATCTCTATCCTTTGTATCATCTGAAACTTCCTTTACAAAGATTATGACGGTGAAGGAAATCAAGCATGGCTGACTCCATCTTGCTTCTAGCCTCTCAGGCTGGCTGTCCTTACCTTACCTGGGTGTAGGCCAAGTTAATCATGGGAGGAATTTATAGTTTAATTTTGAAGCAAGGATAATAATAGTTCCTGCCTTAAATGAAACCCTACTTGTTCGAGTACCAAAACCACCTTTGTAAAACTAATGAAAGGCCAAAAAATTAGGCTTATGGGAGAGACCTAAATTCTGCTAAAATGTAGCTTTAGTTAAATGATAACCAGACATTGTTCTCTCACTTGCCTTTCTATAATTCCTTGCTGTCAGGAGTCAAATGGCCAGAGGTCACAAGGTTTGTGACTCCCCGCTCTGCTCCTTTAGATGACTAAACCAGTCTATGGCCCCTACAGAGAGGCCAACTCAACACGAACATTTTCCACACCCCTATGATTTCATTGCGTGTCAGCAAAACTCATTCTCTAGTGCCCTGCCCACCAAACGATCCTTGAAAAATTCTAATCTTCAAGCCTTCAAGGAGACTCATTAGAGTAAAACCTCCAGTCCATCCATTTGGCTAGTTCTGCATTAACAAACCTCTCAACTGCAACAGCACAGTCCCAACGAATTGGTTTTGACTATGCAGTGAGCAGGAAGAACCCAATGGGCAATTAAACATCCTTTATAAATTGACCACTAAATGAATTTCCCTAGGTTCTGTGAACCACTCCAGCAATTTAATCAAAACTAAAGAGAAGGTAATAGGAATCCTAACTTGTGACTGTTGTTAAAACAGATGGAGCCTAAAAAAGAATGATGCACCAGTCTTGGGGAATGGGCACCCAACCTGTGGGTTCTGACACTATCTCCAAGTATATAGTATCAAAATTGAATTGGAGGATATCCAGTTGGTGTCCACTGCTTGTTACTGGGGGAAAAGCTCCCCCACATTTAGTCACAGAAGTCTTCTGTGTTGATTAGTGTGGTGTAGAGGAGAGGGAAATACAGTTTGAGTGTTTTTCAAAAACAAATGTATGTACAAGATATTATTAAAGAGGGAAGCTACAAAATAATAGAGCA
The DNA here is from genome assembly GCF_049354715.1 of Callithrix jacchus. Lineage (NCBI taxonomy): Eukaryota > Metazoa > Chordata > Mammalia > Primates > Cebidae > Callithrix > Callithrix jacchus. The sequence continues at coordinate 71,866,757 of NC_133509.1, read as the reverse complement.
TATCCATTTTTATGTTAAGAAAACAAAAAAGCAGGGCAGGGTGCAGTGACTCACACCTGTTATCCCATACTTTGAGAGGACAAGCAGGGAGGATTACTTGAGGAGCAGAGTTCAAGACTAGCCTGGGCAACACAGGGAGACCTCATATCTACCAAAAAAAAAAAAAAAAAAAAACAAAATTAACAAATAGCTAGGTGTGGTGGCACACTTGTAGTCCCAGCTACTTGGGGAGCTGAGGTAGGAGGACTGCTTGAACCCAGGAGGTCAAGGCTGCAGTGAGCCATGTTTGCACCACTCCACTCCAGCCTGGGCAACAAAATGAGACTGTGTCTCAAATAACCCAATAAACCAAAACCATGTGTATATATTATATAATTTCTAAAACAACAAAAGGTTAGAAAAAGGCAATAATCAAAAATATAAAGGTATAAAATTACCCAGTTACCAAATGCTCCAATAATAAAAAATATAAAGGTATGAAATTACCCAGTTACCAAATGCTCCAACTGTAAGACAGAGATATTCCACTGGATTTAAAAAATCTAGTTCTATGTACTCATTAATCAAAAGAAGGCTGACATAACTATATCAAACTAGAAAGAAGTCACAAGTAGGGAAAGATACAAGAAATATGACAACTAAATATAACATCATATCTTGATTGGTTCCTAGAATAGGAAAAGAACATTAATAGAAAAATCTAGTGATATGTGGATAAAGTTTACAGTTTAATAAATAGTACTATTTATTAAATTATAATATTTTATAAATTTATTCAAATTTATGCAATATGTAGTGAATTACTCAGTGAAACCATAATATTAGTGTTCTGGTTTTTATCATTGTACTATGATTACGCATAATGATAATGTCAGAAGCAGAGTGACAAGGCCAGGTGCAGTGGCCCACGCCTGTAATCCCACCACTTTGGGAAGCGGAAATGGGTGGATAACTTGACACCAGGAGTTTGAGCCCAGCCTGGCCAAAATGGTGAATCCCCATCTCTACTAATACAAAAATTAGCTGGGCATGGTGATGTGCACCTATAATTCCACCTACTCAGGAAGCTGAGGCAGGAGAATGACTTGAACCTGGGAGGTAGAGGTTGCAGTGAGCCAAGATTGTTCCACAATACTCTAGCCTGGGTGATAGAGTGAAACTCTGTCTCAAAAATATTAACAAACCAAAATATTTGGATGGTGGCTACATGGGTGCTCACTTTTCATTCATTCATTAAACTGTCCATGTATGTCTTATATACTTTTCATGTATTACTTGCTATGTTTTCTAAAATTAGTTGATCTATACTATCTATATTAATTTATCTATGTTTTCTAAAAGTGAATTCCTCTATATTATTTATTTACATTTTCATTCATTTATTTTTTTCTGTTTTTTGAAACTTGTTACTCAGCAATAAAATACTCAAAACCATTATGAAGATAGGAAATTGGTATGCTTCAACAGACAATAAAATAATATCCAGCATTAAGGACTCCAGTAAAATGATTTTTATTGTACTCAAGCAGCTTCCAAAACTTATAAAACTGAGCATATTAAAATTCATTAACATACCAGGGCCTGTCAGGGGGTGGGGGTGGGGGAATAGTGGAGGGATAGCATTAAGAGAAATACATAATTTAGATGACAGGGTGATGAATGCAGCAAACCACCATGGCACATGTATACCTATGTAACAACCTACATGTTCTGCACATGTACTCTAGAACTTAAAAGTATAATTTCAAAAAAAGAAAAATAAAGTCATTCTCCATTTAACATTTATACATAATCAAACCATCCTGACACATAACTGCAAATTCATAACAAGAATAGGTTACCTGACTATATGTATCCAAAACAGTATAAAATCTAAATTTAAAATGCTTTCAGTGAATCAGAGGTGCTGTGTCAACAGCCAAAAGCAGTTCTACAGCAAATTTCTCCTATTGATCATCTACTAAAACACCAAATCAATCCTTTGAAGTCATCACTGCTTTACTTTGCCAGCTTAAAGATAAAACAAATGCCTAGCAATTAAATTATAACCAAAAACAAGTATGGGATTTATAGTTAAAACTGTTAATTGGTTTTTCAAGACATAAAAATAACATGCCCTCAGCTGGCTTGGTGGCTCACACCTGTAATCCCAGGCCTTTGGGAGGTTCAGGAGGGTAAATCATCTGAGGTCAGGAGTTTGAGACCAGCCTGGCCAACATGGCTAAACCCAATCTCTACTAAAAATACAAAAATTAGCCAGGCATGGTGCCAAGTGCCTATAATCCCAGTCACTTAGGAGGCTGAAGCACAAGAATCACATGAACCTGGGAGACAGAGGTTGCAGTGAGCTAAGATCACTCCACTGTGCTCCAGCCTGGGCAACAGATAGAAACTCCATCTCAAAAAATAATAATAGTATCATGTCCTCAAATAAATTTAAACTGATAAAAACAGATTAAAGCTTTTCTGATATTAATGAGTAGTGTAGTTGTCTATTGCTACCTATATTAGTCTGTTTTCACGCTGCTGATAAAGACATACCTGGGACTGGGCAATTTACAAAAGAAAGAGGTTTAATGGACTCACAGTTCCACGTGGATGGAGAGGCCTCACAATCATCATGGGAGGTAAAAGGTACATTTCACATAGCGGTGGCAGGAGAGAATGAAAGCCAAGCAAAAGAGATTTCCCTTTATAAAACTATCAGATATCATGAGACTTATTCACTACCACAAGAACAGTATGGGGAAAGCCACCCCCATGATTCAAGTATCTCCCACTGAGTCCCTTCAGCAACATAAGGGAATTATGGGAGCTACAGTTCAAGATGAGATTTGGGTGGACACACACCCAAAACATATCATTCTGCCCCTGATTACTCCCAAATCTCATGTCCTAACGTTTCAAAACCAATCATGCCTTCCAACAATCTCCCAAAGTCTTAACTCATTTCAGCATTAATTCATAAGTCCAAGATAAGGCAAGTCTCTTCTACCTATGAGCCTGTAATATCAAAAGCAAGTTAGTTATTTCCTAGATACAATGGGGGTACAGGCATTAAGTAAATACAACCACTTCAAATGGGAGAAATTGGCCAAAATGAAGGGACTACAGGCTCCATGCAAGTCCAAAATCCAGAAGACAGTTATATCTTAAAGCTCCAAAATGATCTCCTTTGACTTCATGACTCACATCTAGATCACACTGATGTAAAAGGTGGGTTTCCATGGTCTTGGGCAGCTCTGCCCCTGTGGCTTTGCAGGGTACAACCTCCCTCTCAGCTACTTTCACAGGTTGATATTGAGTGTCCGAGGCTTTCCAGCCACACAGTGCAAGCTATCAGAGGATCTACCATTCTGGGGTCTGGAGGATGATGGCCCTCTTCTCACACTCTGCTAGGTGGTGCCCCAGTAAGGACTTTGTGTGGGGAATCTGATTCCACATTTCCCTTCTTTACTGCCCTAGCAGAAGTTCTCCATGAGGGTCTCATCTCTGCAGCAAACTTATGCCTGGACATATCCTCTGTAATCTAAGTGAAGATTCCTATGCCCCAATTCTTGACTTCAGTGCACTTGCAGGCTTAACATCACATGGAAGCTTCCAAGGCTTGGGGCTTTTACCCTCTGAATACATGGTCTGAGCTCAATACTGGCCCCTTTCAGCCAAGGCTGGAGTGTCTGGGACATAGGGTACCAAGTCCCTAGGGTGCACATAGCATGGGGACCCTAGCCCTGGCCCTGGCCCATGAAACCATTTTTCCCTCTAGGCCTTTGGGCTTATAATGGGAGGGGTTGCTGTGAAGACCTCTGACATACCCTGGGGATGTTTTCCCCCATTCTCTTGGTAATTAACATTTGGCTCCTGGTTACTTAAGCAAATTTCTGCAGACAGCTTGAATTTCTCCTCAGAAAATGGGATTTTCTTTTCTATTGCAGGGTCAGGCTGCACATTTTCTGAACTTGCATGCTCTACTTCCCTTATAAAACTGAATGCCTTTAACAGCAGCCATGTCACCTCTTGAATGCTTTGTTGCTTAAAACTTTCCTCCACCAGATATCCTAAATCATCTCTCTCAAGTTCAAAGTTCCACAGATCTCTGGGGCCGGGGCAAAATGCCACCAGTCTCTTTGCTAAAACATAACAAGAGTCACCTTTGATCCAGTTTCCAACAAGTTCCTCATTTCTACCTGAGACCACCTCAGCCTGGACTTTATTGTCCATATCACTATCAGCATTTTAGGCAAAGCCATTCAATAAGTCTTCAGAAAGTTCCAAACTTTCCCACATATTCCAATTTTCTTCTGAGCCCTCCAAACTACTCCAGCCTCTCCCTGTTACTCAGTTCCAAAGTCAGTTACACATTTTTGGGTATCTTTTCAGTATCATCCCACTCTACTGGTACCAATTTACTGCGTTAGTTCATTTTCAGGCTGCTGATAAAGACATATCTGAGACTGAGCAATTTACAAGAGAAAGAGGTTTAATGGACTCACAGTTCCACATGGCTGGGGAGGCCTCACAATCATTGAAGAAGGTGAAAGGCATGTCTCACATGGCAGCAGAAAGAGAGAATGAAAGTCAAGTGAAAGGGGTTTTCCCTTATAAAACCATCACATCTTATGGCCTTATTCACTACCATGAGAACAGTATGGGGAAACCTCCCCCATGATCCAATTATCTCCCACTGTGTCCCTCACACATATGAAGGAATTATGGAAGCTACAATTCAAGATAAAATTTGGGTGGGGACATTGCCAAACCATATCACTACCTAAGACATTAAACCCAAATTCAACAGCTTAAAACAATACACATTTGTAATCTCACAGTTTCTAAAATCAGAAATTGAGTGTTGCTTAGCTAAGTCTTCTAGCCCAGGGTCTCTCACAAGGCTGGAATCAAAGTGTCAGCCAGGAGTAAGTCATCTCAACGTTCAGCAAGGAGAGGATCTGCTTCCAAACTGCTTCAGTGGTGATTGGCAGGATTAAGATCCCTGAGGGAGCCAGAAGCAGTGGCTCACACCTGTAATCTCAGCACTTTGGGAGGCCGTGGTGAGTGGATCATGAGGTCAGAAGATGGAGACCATCCCGGCTAACACGTGAAACTCGGTGTCTACTAAAAATACAAAAAAAAAATTAGCCGGGCGTGGTGGCATGCGCCTGTAGTGCCAGCTACTCTGGAGGCTGAGGCAAAAGAATCTCTTGAACCTGGGAGGCAGAGGTTCCAGTGAGCTGAGATCATGCCACTGTACTCCAGCCTGGGCGACAGAGCAAGACTCCATCTCAAAAAAATAAAATAAAATCCCCAAGGGTTTGGAGATTGAGAACCTCAGTTCCTTACTGGCTGGAGGTCCCCTTCCTTGACAGGTGGGCCTTTTCACAGGTAAGTTCACAACATGACAGCTGGCTTCATCAAGGTGAGTGAGCAAGAGAATGCCAACAAAAAGGGAAGTCACAGATTTTGTACTCTAATAAGAAGTGACATCACACCATTTTTGTCATATTCTAGTAGAAGTGAGCCTCTAGGTCTAGTTCACCCACAAGAGGAAGGGACTACACAAGAGTGAATATCAAGATCATTTTAGAAGGCTCCCTATCACAGATAGTATAACGGAAAAAGCAACTTGAATAAAAGTAAGAAAAAAATAGCTTCTAATAACTATGCGACTAAACTGAGAAGGTAGCCTAAATGACCTCTAGGGTCTCTTGGTATTCTCAACTCTGTGACTTTTGAAAAAGATTACTAGAGATTAGAGATACTTCATCAAAATGCCTCATTTCACAAAAGAAGGCTGAGTTCCAGGAAAAGTTAACACAAACAGGTATAGGCCACACTTATTTTGCTTCTATGCACAGTGCTCTTTCCACTATAATAAACTGTTTTTGCAATTAATGCTCTAAAACAGTTCTATCTTCTCTTTATAATAGTCTCAAGATCTAATAAATTCAACAGAATACAATGCTAACAAGAGCAGCTACAATTGATTAATCTTGTCTATTATCTCTTTTTCTCTCATCAACCCTATAGCCATCTCTAGATGGTACGTGAAGTTGAAAGTGAGTCATCTGTCCATCCCCAGTGTCAGGTAGTTGGACATACTAGTAATAAGATTTGCTGGAAATAAATTATAAAAGCAACAAATAAGCAACAGAGAAATACATTCACCTTGAACACACAGTCACCCTCAATACGGTAAACAAGATTATATGTAACCTAAATAAAATATCTAAAAACTGCAACCAGAAAAGGCAAGATTTGTTAGTAATGAATCCTGGAAAACTGTCCCAGAAGTCAACAATGACAATGTAGTATAGGCAATGTCCAGGAGAGACGGTACTGTAGGAGGCTAATGACTAGAATTGAACTCACAAATACATCCTTATTAACATGAAAGCATCACCTAAGGTTGATGGTACAAATGAAATATTTGTGCCACATAAATTCCCTATTTGCTCACCTATGAAGTCTGAAGCCATGGAGGGAGGGGACTCCTTTGTCTGAGAATCCCTTCCACAGGCACATGCCTTTTACTACCAATAATAATTTGTAGTGACTCCAAATTGATTCAAGGAGGGCCATGAAAAACATTGCATATTAATATAATTGCTTTGTGTGGGAATTATAAAGCAAGAAAGTATTTACATTAGTCACAGTGGGGTGTGTGTGTGTGTGTTTGTGTGTGTATGTGTAATGAAATGCAGTATGTACTGGATCCAGAATTTCTATTTAAGAAAAGCTTACTTAATAGCAATGAATTGATAAGCAATGATTGGAAGATGGGGCCTATCTTAAATCTGTCTGCATAACAATCAAGACTGAAAAAAATTCAATTACACATATTGAAAAAAGGATCACACTGATGCAGATAACCCTAAAGCCCTTCATTAGTATTAGCATATATCTAAATGTGCACTAAATTCACTTCTGTAAAATACTTAAAAACAAGAAAGGGCTGGTGCAGTGGCTAATGCCTTTGATCTGGGCACTTAAGGAGGCCAAGGCAGGAGGACCTGAGGCCAGGGATTGGAAAACAGCCTGGGCAACAAAGGTAGACTCTGTCTCAACAAAAACAAAGAATAGCTAGATGAAGGGTTGAGCACCTGTAGTCCTAGCTACTTGGGAGATTGCAGCAGGGAAGACAGCCTGAACCCAGTCAAGGTTACAGTGAGCTATGATTGCACCATTGCACTCCAGCCTGAGTGACAGAGCAAGATCCTGTTTCTAAAAATAACCACAAGAACAAAAAAACCCTACAAATTGTTAGCTGAAAATGTTAACAGGGATGGTGGGCTGAATGGTATTAAAGTAAAATTTTGGGTAGTATGGAGTAAAAGGCAGGGGGTTAGAGTAAAAGAAGATGAACCGGGCAGCCCAAAGGGACATTTAAGGAAGAAAGGACTGTCTGGGAAGAAATGTCACAGTTAAACTTCATGGCCCAAGTCACTGGCTACTACTTCCTATATCATAAGTATACACAATCACTAGATTAAAATGTCAATAAAGCCATCCCAAGATGGAACAGCTCAAAAGACAATATGTACCTTAAAATATTACAGTAAGTATATTATATATTTTTATACTTTTTTACTCAAAATGTCCAGAACCGTCTAGACATTCATCCTGTCCTAGGTTTTTAAATAATATCAAAGAAAGATTATCTCTCTTTTCTTTTCTCACTTCTTACTTCTCTTTTGCTTTTCAGATTTACAGGGTAAGGAGAAAGTGGGAGAACTAAAACACTACTAAGAAAAGAATCAAACTGGCCTCTAATTAGTCTTGAGGTAAAACAGGTAAACCAAATAAAGCATGTTAAGAGATATGAAATTCAGCACCAAAACACTATAGCACATGCTGCTTAACAGTATTGGCTGGGCATGGTGGCTCATGCCAGCACTTAGGGAGGCCGAGGCAGGAGGATCTCTCGAGCTCAGGAGTTCAAGACCAGCCTGCGCCACACGGCAAAACCCAATCTCCATAAAAAATACAAAAATTACCCCTGGCGTGGTGGTGTGTGCCTGTAACTCCAGCTACTTGGGAAGCTGCGGGCTGAGGTGAAAGGATTGCTTCAGTCCAGGAGCAATCCAGAGGCTGCAGTGAACCAAGATCACCCCATTGCACTCCAGTCTGGGTTACAGAGGTAAACCCTGTCTCAAAAAAAAAAAAAAAAAAAAAATATATATATATATATATATATATATATATATAGAGAGAGAGAGAGAGAGAGAGGTATAGACAGATAGATAGATATATTACTATGGATCTATACTTCTCCAACATAGCCCATCTGTTACTGATTGCACATGCAATCAATTGGCAAAAGACTGAACAAATATTTTTCAATAGAGCAGGGGTTAGTACATTATGGCCCACAACACAAATCCAGCCAGTGGACTGTGTCAAAAAAAAAAAAAAAAACTAACTGGAAAGCCATTAGGTTAAGACAGCTCCAGCACTTTGGGTTCCTATGTAAACAAACCAAAACCCAACTCAATATAAACAGTAAAACTAACTTGAGTTGAACCAGTCAGAAACCACCAACCAACTTCTAACTAGAGACATTCCACTGTAACCAATCAAATATGTTCTTTGTCTGTTTCCATAAACACCTTATAAAAGTTTTTCCCTCACACCCTCTTGGTGGAGTCTTGAACCACTTGTGGTCTGGTGATACCCAATTTATGAAATTGCTGAATGCTCATATAAACTCTAAAATTTTAATGTGTTTAAAGTTATCTTTTAACAACTGTTTTTGTATAACCCACGTGCTAAGAATGGTTTTTACATTTTTAAAGGGTTGGGGAAAAAGAAAAGAGGAAAAAAAGAGAAATGAATATGGAACAGAGACTGTACAGCCTGTACAACCTAAAATACAGGTAATCCAAGCTTCACACATTACTTGGTTAACTGAAACTCTACAAAGCAAGGGCTGCCTACATTTACTGTCTGTTCCCTTACAGAAATAGAGGATATCCAAATGCCAGTAAACACATGAATATGTGTTCAATACCATTAATCATTAAGGAATTTAGGCAAAAATCCCAATGTTATGTCACTATATGCCTACTAGAATGGCTAAAATGAAAAAGACAATGTGAAATGTTGAAGCATTTGGAAAAAACAGAATTCCCAGCCTGCCACCAAAGTGTAAATTGACACAATGTAAATAACTTTTTGGTAGTGTATACCACAAACACACATCTGCATATCCTGTAACACAGTAATTTTACTAGTAGGCATATATGCAATAAAAATGTATACATAATTTCATCAAAATATTTATAAAAAGCTTCATAGCAGCCCTATTGGTAATAGCCAAAACTAGGTGGAATACTATACATACAGCATGAGAATAAACTGAAACATAACTTGAATAAATCTTATAAACATAATATTGAGTAAAAATCAGACACAGAGGACTAAATACCATATTACTCCATTTATGTAAAGCAAATAATAGGTGAAATTCATTGATAATGTTAGAAGTCCAGATAACGATTATCTTTGGAACTATGAAGTGGGGCTTTTGGAATGCAATGATGCTCTTTCTTGATCTAGATACTGGATATGTGGATATATATACTTTGTGAAAATTCACTGAGCTGTACACTTATGATTCATGCATTTATCTATATGTCTTTATACTTTAAATATTAATGCAACATAAATATTTCTATAAACTCTAGGCCTTTGAAGGAAAATTGTATACATCTCCCATTCATTTTGCTGATTGCCATCATTATCTCCCATCAATGAAATGTCTTGATTCCTATTACCTTATATTAAAAAGTCAGCTTTGTTTTAATTAATTTTATTGGCATATGATTGCATAGAATGATTATGTAATCATTTTCGATTAATTCCATAACAGATCACAAGGAAAAGCTTTGAAAAGCCAATAATTTGTAATAGTATATTCAAATTATCTGGGGAAAAAAACCTCCTTGAAGTGTAGTTTTGTTTGGCCCTTTGTTTTGGCTTATCTCTGTCTACTACTACTGTGATTTAACCTACATAAAATGCTCAAAGAAGCTTTTCCAAATGTCTGTGCTTGTGGAAAGTTGTTTCTTTCTACCATCCTTGACTAATAATGCGCTGTCTTGTACCCTTCAGTTCCCTCCATCCATCGAGCTTAAAATGCTTCCCAAATGTTGCACTGGGCCCAGGGACATTGTGAACCAAAAAAAAAAAAAAAAAAAAAAAAACCTAACAGTATCTTTTTACAGCGTGGCTCAGCGCGCCTAAAGAAGCACCTCATTCTTCGCTCACACTTCCAAGTGTGAAAACTGAAATATAAAACGATTAAGTGATTCTCTCAAGGACACAGAGTCGATCAGAGGTTGAACGAGGACTGGAAGCTTCTGACTAACCGCGACTTAAGAGGGAAAAAAAGAAACAAAAAACAAAAACAAAAAACATACACCCCTGAAAGAATGCTCAGCTGCTCAGCTCCAGTATTAGGAAACTGGAGACAAAACCGAAATCATACCCAGAAAGAGTTGTCTGCCACCTGAGGACCCCACCACACTGACCCTCGAGGGCCCCTCCTCACTCCCGGCCGCGCGGGGTCAGCATTCACCGAGTACAGACTCTGCGCTGCCCCATTTCCTTCTCCAAGGAAAGGTCTGCGGTCGAAAACTCCAGGGCTGATCTATACCCACCACTATCACTCTCCGTCGCCCAAACCGCCCTGCCCCACCGTTTACCTGAGATGCGCCCGGCGTCGCCTGAGGAGTCGACTCTGCGAGCTCGCCCAGAGTTTCTCAGGCCCAGTGCGCAGCCACCACGTCAGCCAATCGCCGCAGGCTCGGAGCCTCCCGGCCCCAGGCCCACCCACAAATGACCGGGCAGGGGTGCGGGGCGGGGCCCGGAGCTGGAGGGAGAGTGGGAGCCGGTTGCCGGCGGCACGGGAGGGCCTACGGTGCGGCGCGCTGCAACACTGGGTGCAGATGGCGCGCACCGGGCATGCGCATGCCGCGCCGCCTGGCCGCGAGGTGGCTTCTCCAGGCGAAAGAGAGCCTGGGAAGGGCAGGGAAGAGTTTGGAGAGAAAGTAGGCGGACTTAAAACGCCGCCGTGGCTGCCCTAAACGGGTCGCTTATTGTTGTCCAGATCCCGACGAGGAGCACAAAACGTCCTTTCTCTTCCGAAAGAGCAAAACGTTATCTGGACAAAACCTAATCTGATAAGAAGGGGGAGAACGGAAAACTGAAAACGGCGTCTTGTGGCTTCACACTTGGCCTCGCCGAGTTTTCTTAGGACCTGGCGAAATTTTGGTTTCCTTCTTTGTGTGTGGGTTGGGATGAGAGGTGGGAGGGGCGTGTTTCGAAGCGGCGGTCAAGTGAAAAGGGCAAGGGATCGAGCTCCGGTTGAGTGAGCGATAGTACTACCTAGGTCCTGGCCAAAGAACGTTTCATACTAAAACCTTGGAGCTGGTGACTTTTTTTTTTTTTTTCTTGACTGAAGTGCTGGAAGGAGATCTGGATTATGTACGATATGTGAATCATCTAAGAAAAAATCTTGAACCTTCCAGAATTTAACAAATTCCAAAGTTTGTTCCATAGTTCAGAATTGCTTTTATAAATGTCACTTTAACTCCTGTTACTCATAATTTCTTCAGACACCAAATACTTAGTGAGCACATACTATGTGCCAGGTACTCTTCTAAGTGCTGAATAATGAACAATATTTTTTAATACACCCCAGAGAGTAGGCATAATATGAAGTACTGACGGGTTCCTAAATTGGTGTTTAAGTTAATGAAAGGAACTTATCCTTTAGTAAGTGTACAAAAGAGAGTTTAAAAAAACTAAGAAAGGCCAGGCGCCATGGCTCACGCCTGTAGTCCCAAAAGACTGAGGCTTGAGCCCAGGAGTTTGAGACCAGCCTGGACAACATAGTGAGACCTTTACTTTATTAAAAATCAAAAAAATTAGCTGGGTATGATGGTGCATACCCGTAGTCCTAGCTACTAGGGAGGCTGAGGTGGGAAAATCACTTGAGCCCCAGAGGTGGAGACTGCAATGAGCTACGATGGCTGGTGCCACAGCACTCCAGCCTAAGGGACAGAGCATGAACCTGCGAAAACTAACAAAATGGAAAACTTGGATGTAAATTACTTGGAACAACAGAGGTTATAATAGTCACAAAATTTTGGTTATGTATGCTATAAGGAACAGACAGTGCTCTTAAGAAGTTTGTTACAGATTCAGCTTTGAAATGCTTTTTTTTACTTTACTTCAGTCAGGATTTGAATCATATTTATGAACATAAAGTACCATAAAAATCTATGAAGCAAAAACAGAGATCGTTCAGTTGGTCAGAGTAAATACTCCAATCAGGAAGCATATGGCTTGTGTGAAAGATTAGGGCCAAATCAAATTATGTGTAAAACAATGGAAAAAATTGCTTTTCCTGGCTAGGGAATAAGAAATAAAGCAGTATAGTGATTACCACACTGAGAACATTCAAACCATGTAATGAATTAGTAGAATAAATTTAGAGAAAATTATAATATTTTTCATTGAGTAAAATTCATTTCCCTCTCTTTTTAAAGCCCATTAAAAAGAGAGCTAACAGTCTCCAGGATAAAGAGAATCCTCATGTTTCCTTTCAGTAAGCTGATTTTCCCCCTCTCTCTCTGTTTTATGCAATGAGTTCAAACATTAGGACTAATTCTCCCTATTCTTGGCTGGGCATGGTGGTGGCTCATGCCTGTAATCCCAGCACTTTGGGAGGCCAAGGCAGGTGGATCACGAGGTCAGGAGATCAAGACCATCCTGGCTAACATGGTGAAACCCTGTCTCTACTAAAAATACAAAAAAAAAAAAAAAAAAGAAAAGAAAATTAGCTGGGCTTGATGGTACATGCCTGTAGTCCCAGCTACTTGGGAGGCTGAGGCAGGAGAATTGCTTGAACCTGGGAGGCAGAGGTTGCAGTGAGGTGAGATCGAGCCAATGCACTCCAGCCTGGGCAACAGAGCAAGACTCTGTCTCAAAAACAAACAAACAAAAAATTCTCCCCATTCTTTTTCGTAATGTACCTGAAGTAACTTATTAATGCTCTTTCCCTAAAACTTTTCATATGACAACAGGTAACTTTTCCCCTACTCCCCTCCATCACCACCATAACTAATATATCCATTTCTTCATTCTCTATCCTTCTAACAGTTGCCTGTCTATAAGAAATGAAAGAGATAAATTAGAGCTTTTTTTCTCTTTGCAAAATGATTGTCAAAGATAATGTCTATGTCCTCATCCCTCATATAAGCTGGACTTTTGCAGAAATATGGATGAAGATGAGGAGAAGGAAATGAACCACTCTTTTATTACAGGGAACAAAAGAATGTCAGATTATTAATATTATCAAGTCTATAAATATCAGGCTCCCACAATGTGTCACACACTGATCAGTTCTGGAAACAAAATAATGAATAACAATTAGGCACACAAGTAGCTGAGAATACTGTGTGTATTAATCAGGGTTCTAGAGAAACAGAATCAACAGGATATGTGTGTACACACAGAGAGAGGGAGAGTGATTTACTATAAGGAAATGGCTCATGCAATTATGGACTTTTAGTGAGTCCAAAATCTGAGGGAAGAAGCTAGTAAGCCTCAGAAAAGAATTGCAGATGGACCCACATTATGGAATGTAATCTGTTTTAGTCAAAGTCTGCTGATTTAAATGGTAATCTCATCAAAAACAAAAACACCTTCACAGACGCATCCAGGATAATGTTTCACCAAATATCTGTGCACCATAGCCCAGCCAAGTTGACAGAATTAACCATAACACTGTGTAAACTGAGAAATGTCTTTGGAACAGGGGAGTTTAGGGAATGAGGAAGACCTAGGAAAATCTGAAGGGAATAATGCTTCCTGTAGTATGAATAAGACTTAGCGAGGTGAAGAGGTGAGGGTGGAGGTGCAGAGAAAACAGAATTCCTTATAAAGGAATCAATATGGAGGCAAAATACTGTAAGGAGCTATAAGCAATTTAGTATCACAGTATAAAATTTAACATGGAAAGTGATGGAAATGAAGTTGGAGGGATTATGTAATGTCTTTTTAAAAAATAGAGCTGGAGACTCACTACATTGCACAGGCTGGTATCAAAGTCCTAGCCCCAAGCAATCCTCCCACTTTGGCCTCCCAAAGTGCTGGAATTACATGCGTGAGTCACCATGCCAGGGAATATAAATGATCTTTCAATTAATTACCTTGGTCTTGATTCTATAGTCAATAAAAATTGAAAGTTAAACAAAAGTGATGAGATTAGATTTACACTTTCATTCATCAATTTTGATATATATTTCAGAAGCAAAATTATCAAGTTTGCAAGACTAGGTAATCTAATTGAAAATGATAAAAGGGTTGGGCTCTGTGGCTCATGCCTGTAACCTCAACACTTTGGGAGGCTGAAGCAGATGGATCACTTGAGGCCAGGAGTTCAAGACCACCCTATCCAACATAGTGGGATGCCCCCCGTCTCTACTAAAAATACAAAAATGAGCCAGGCATGGTGGCACATGTCTGTAATCTCAGCTACTCAGGAAGCTAAGGCATGAGAATCACTTGAACCTGGGAGGCGGAGGTTGCAGTGAGCCGAGATTGTGCCTCTGCACTCCAGTTTGGGCAAGAGAGTGAAACCCTGTCTCAAAAAATAAGTAAACAAATAAATAAATAATAAAATGTATGAGGTAAAGCAGGATAGATGAAGAAGGGTAGCTTGAAGAAGTAGGAACTAGTTTGCAAAATCTAATAACTAGTTGAGAAAGAGGAAAGCATTGATGATATTAAAGATATTGGTGAATAAGTAAGTTCAGTTTTTGATAGAATGAGTTTGAAGTGCTAGGGAAACAGCCTTAGAGTAGCTTTGCAGCAGTCACATGCAAGGAAGTGTTCTGGACTGGGCTAGACATGGAATTAATGAACATAGATATGATGGTTAAAACTATTTTTTAAATTTTCAAGTAAATGCCATAGCTGAAGCAGGTGAATTTTCTGAGGTCAGAACATCTAGACCATCCTGGTCAACATGGTGAAACCCCCTCTCCACTAAAAAAAAAAAAAAAAAAAAAAATTAGCCAGGTGTGGTGGTGGGTGCCTGTAATCCCAGCTACCCAGGAGGCTGAGGTAGGAGCATCGCTTGAACCTGGCAGGCTGAGGTGTGGGGAGCCAAGATCGCACCATTGCACTCCAGCCTGGGTAACGAGAGTGAAACTCTGCCTCTAAATAAATAAGTAAATCCTATGATTTAGATTAATGAAAAAAATCAAAATTTGTAGGATGCCTATAAAGTAATACTTAGAGGAACTTTACAGTACTAAACACCACTATTAGAAAAGAACGACCTCAATAGCCTTAGCTACCACCTCAAGAAACTAAGAACAAAACAAAATAGAGTAAATGACAGAATGGGAATAATAAGAACAGAAATCAGTATAACAGAAAACAGAAACGCAATACAGAAAAATGAATGAAATTAAAACCTGGTTGTCTGATAACATCAATAAAATTAAGTGATCAAGAAATAAAGGAGACATACCCAAACAAATGAAGGTTAATAAAAAAAAGAAAAAAAAAAAGAAGACTACCAATATCAGAAATTAAAGAAGTGACATCACTACAAATTCTATAGATATTAAAAGAGGGATATTATTAAAATTTTATGCCAATAAACTTGATAACGTACGGGAAATGGACAGATTTCTTGCAAAAATAAGTGAAGATATGATCTTAGCTCTAGTCTAACCTTAGCCAGGTCCAAATGCAGCCTTGGAGCATGAGTTGCAACACAATACAGTAGTCTCCCTTTATTTGTAGTTTAACAGTTTCAGTTACCTGCAGTCAATCATGCTCTAAAATTATTAAATGGAAAATCACAGAAATAAACAATTCACAAGTTTTAAATTGTGTCATTCAGAGTGCATGATGAAATATTGGGCCATCCCATTCTGTCCTGCCTGGGATGCGAATCATGTCTTTGTCCAGCATTATCCATGCTGTATATACTACCCAACCTGTGAGTCATCTACATTGCTCCTGACAACCAAGCATATCATCACTGCTCAATGATCCAGGATCACCAAGAAGCAGATGATCCTTCTTTTTATGTATGGTCGGAAGGTCAGTATTAGCCTAATGCTATGTTACAATGGCTATGTCATGCACCTCACTTCATCTTATCACGTAGGCATTTTATTATTACACATCATCACAAGAAGAAAGTTGAGTACAGTATAATGTTATGAGAAAAAGACAACATTCACATAACTTTTATTATACTGTATTGTTGTAATTGCTTTATTTTTATTATTTTTGTTAACCTCTTACTGTGCCCAATTTTTTTTTTCTTTTTTCGAGACGGAGTTTCACTCTTGTTGCCCAGGCTGAGTGCAATGCCACAATCCTGGCTCAATGCAACCTCCACCTCCTGGGTTCAAGCGATTCTCCTGTCTCAGCCTCATGAGTAGCTAGGATGGCATGTGCCACCACACTCAGCTTATTTCATATTTTTAGTAGAGACAGGGTTTCATGATGTTGGCCAGGCTGGTCCCAAATTTCTGACTTCAGGTGATCCAACTGCCTCAGCCTCCAAAGTGCTGAGATTACAAGTGTGAGCCACTGTGCCCAGTCTTAATGTGCCCAATTTAAAAATTACACTTTATCACAGATACATATGTATAGGGAAAAAAATGTACCATTTGCTGTTTCAGGCATCTGCTGGTGGTCTTGAAAAGTATTCCCAGTGGTTAAGGGGTGACTACTGTATTGGTCCCACCTTAAGACAAAGAGGTCAGCATTTTGTTTCCCTTATTATTTTAGTCAGTCATTGGCTATGAGGTTACCTCCAGCATGGAGAAGTGGGAAATGGTGACATATGTAACCTCCCAGGTAAGGTAGTGATGTATGTGACTTCCCAAGCTTCTCTTGGGCTGAGGACATGTTATGGTTTGGCTGTGTCTCCACCCAAATCTCATCTTAAATTGTAGCTCCCATAATTGCCTCATGTTGTGGGAGGGGCCCAGTGGGAGATAACTGAATCATGGGGGTGGTTCCCCCACTTCCACCATTCTCATGGTCTTGAACAAGTCTCATTCACATATTGCAGAGGTGAGCAAAGATACGATCTCAATTATAGTCTAACCTTAACTACTCAAAAATAAGATCTGATGGTTTTACAGGGGAAACCCCTTTTGCTTGGCTTTCATGCTCTTCTCTTGTCTGTCTCCATGTGAGACATGCCTTTCACCTTCCGAGATTATGAGGTCTCTCAGCCTCATGGAACTATAACTCCATTAAACCTCTTTTACTTTATAAATTACCCTGTCTTGGGTATGCCTTTATCAGCAGTGTGAAAATGGACTAATACAGGATGTTTCCCTAAAAAGAAATTATGAGTTTATAGCCATCAACACTCACAGCAGCTGGTACGGGTGGGCCAGCTTGGTAAAGGGATTTATTTGTGTGACAGAATATAGTTTGTTTAGCCTGTGGTTAATATTTAAATCTACAATCCACTGCTATCAAAAGAAGGAATCCTGGGATGGAATCCCAGCTATAGTAGTATTCCTGGTGTGATCTTGGAAAACTCAGTTTCTGCTTTGGAAAATGAGGGAAATATTTTCTATCAGCTCTGAAATTCTATGTCTAGTATATAGTAGATTCTAAATATTTGTTGAATAAGTGATTCTATATTGCACTCAAGATCCCATATTTAATTAATGAAAGTCTGAAAGATATTGCTCAAAAGCCTTTATTCTATCAAGTTAGCAAAATTTCTGAAAACTATTTCTTGGTAAATATTTTCAAACATAGAAGTTTTAATCAAATATTTAATGAAATGAAAAACTTTATTTTTGTATACCTGATCACATAAGCAGCAAGTCTCCCCAATTCCTCAAAACATTTAAATAATTCTGCCAGATATCGCTAACTTTTAATGACCCAGCCTAAGAAATGAAAATAAAGTATGAAACCAAATTATTGTACTTTGTACATTTGATTAGAAATCAAATAAATTGAACATACTAAATTGCTGATATTCAACGGTTCTTGACCCCCCCAAAATGGCAATTTTTATATGGCCCACACTAAATATATTTAGTATTAAATAATGTGTTTTAAGAAATATTACAATAGGGCTTCCAAAACCTCCCAGTTCTCCCTTTTACTGTTATCATCTCCTGTCTGTTAGGGGTGTGGCAGCTATTTTTGAAAAATTTCACAATCTTTTATCTTTCCTACATAGCATAGGCAACTTGTAGTTTCTTTAAAAAGTATAAATTAGTAGTTTTGTTTTGCTAACTATCCTAAGCAGCTAGTATGAATAATCAAGCCTTTAATAGAGAGAATATACTAAGTTTTTTAATGTTCCTCAATTGTTTAAGTCAGTGGTTCACAACCTTTAACGTTCATAACCAACAGAGAACTTGTTTCTGCGCCCTATGCCAGAGATTCTGATTGAGTTTAGGTGAGGGTAGGACACATGAATTTGACTTCCTAACAAATACACAAATTATGCTGATGCTATAGGTACTAAAACCACTGTTAAGAACCACTGACTAGAAAAAACTATTTGTAACCAGGCTTTTTCTTCTTTTGGTCCTTAGGTAAATAAAACTCAGGTTGATGAGGTATCATTTTACCTTCAATCAAAACCATTTTTGGTAAAGTACTACCTTACTTACCTCTTTTGAAAGGTAAGTGTAAATTAGACTTGCTTTGACGTGGTTGCTACAGACCACAATTACAGGACAACTGAGAAATTTATTCACTTGTCCTTTCTTTCGAATCTCACTGTGCTCTGGCTTGCCAGGAGGTGCAAGGGTCGTCCTAGCCTTGCACTTGGCGCTCCAGGCCTGGGTCACTTCCCTTGAGTTATCAGAGACAGCGCGTCCAGTTGACAAACTCTGCCGGAGGCTTCTGATAGAGACGGGCGTGGGCGCCAGTGGTGAGCCAACCCAACCCCATCTGCGAGTCTTCTTTCCAGGGACCTTTTCCGAGCCGAGGGCACCCCTTCAAGAAGCGCTGCGGACAGGTTCCGACTCGCAGGAGATCGCGCGACGAATCTGCGCCTCGGACCCTCGCCTTCCGGCAGTTGCCGGATTGCTGCCCCACAGGGAGCCAACCCGCCAGAGGACCAGCCCAGCCCGGGCTCTGTGGATCAGCAGGCTGTGCAGGCGGCGAATTCGCCCACGCATCTCAATCCACTCCCTCGTCCCCCTGCCGGCGAAGATGTCCGCGAAGCCTGAAGTAGGCTTAGTGCGCGAGGCTTCTCGGCAGATCGTGGCCGGTGGTTCTGCAGGTAAGGACACCCCGCCCTGCCCCGCCGGAGGCTAGCAGCTTTCCCCACCGTTTGTCCTGAAAAAGTTTCCCAGACAGGTCTTCCTATTGAAGTTTTGTCCTCTTCCTCAAAATTCCGCGCCCCCGGAGCAGTGCTTGAGCCTGTGGAGGCGCGAGAGCAAAGGAGGCCGGGAGCGGACTGCGAGTACCCGGTGCTCCAAGTTAAGTTGCCGCAGCGTCGGCGCCCGCCGCTCTCGGGTTCCCGGCATTCTGTGTTCCTGGCCTGTAAAGCAAGTAGGACAACTCCAAGGACAGCGACTTTGAGGTAATCTTTTTGCCTTGCTGGCTATTTTACTTGAAAACGTTCCAGTTCAGTCTTAGTTTTATCAATTGTAGCGTCTTTCTTCAAGCTCTCTCAAATCTTAAATAAATCCTGCCTTCCTCATCAAAGTGCTTACATCAGGACTCCATAGGACTTATTATTGCATACTGTGCTTGCTTGGGGATATTCGTGCCTTAAATAAGCATATTAAAATTAAATGTATATGTTAATACACATAAACACCTTGATATAATGGGCTCGCATTAATTTACAGAGTTATGCTGTGGGGGAAAAACAACCCGTTAAGAAATAATGTTATAATTTATCTTGCAAATACTTTTAAATGTAGCGAGCGGGAGAAAGTTACCATGAGCTGTGTTATGTGCAAGTATTTTAAAGCTATTTTAAAATATAAATTATGATTTGGTTTAAAATTTAATCTTACAATCATGCATTTTTATTATAAATATGTAATCAAAATAATTGCAATAATTGGCTCATCACCAGAAAACATTTTATAAATGTAGCAATTCTTTTAATAAATTATATTATGGTAACTAATAAATCATGTTAAGGCAATAACTAGAAGATGTTCAAATGTTTAACTTTGACTAGTAAAAGTTACTGTATTTTCAAACAAATCTGGACTTTTTGTAAGGGACTCCTGCAAATTATGACTGATTATCACTATGTCATGACCTAGTTGCATCTCAGGAGTACCATAAGCAGCCACATGTGTCACTTACAATCTGGACACTTTCTTAAAGATGATATTTCATCAATATCACATTAGAAGCATGCATTTCTTACAGGTAATTGTAAAATGTTAGTTCTTTTGTTCTTTCTTTCTCTCTCTCTTTTTCTCTTTCTCTCTTTTTCTTTTTATGTTTTTGAGATGGAGTCTCGCTCTGTTGCCCAGGCTGGAAGGCACTAGGGCTGGAGTGCAGTGGTGTGATTTCAACTCACTGCACCCTCTGCCTCCCGGTTTCAAGCGATCCTCCCACCTCAGCCTCCTGAGTAGCTGGAATTACAGGTGTACGTCACCATGCCAGCCATTTTAAAAATTTTTTTGTGGAGATGGGCTTTCGCTATGTTGCCCAGTCTGGTCTTGACCTCCTGGGCTCAAGCATTCCTCCCATTGCAGCCTCCCGAGTAGCTGGGATTACAGGCGCCCACCACCATGCCGGGCTAATTTTTTTTTTGGAGGTGGGGAAGGGGATTTTTTTTTTTAGTGACAGGGTTTCAGTATGTTGCCCAGCTGGGTTCAAGCAATCTGACCCCCTTGACCTTCCAAAGTGGTGGGACTACAAGCGAGAGCCAACTATGCAGCCCATCCATTATTATAATGGCAGTGGCCCCATTGCTTGCTCTTTTAGTTTTCCAATTGTGGTGATGAATTTGCACCAAGTTATTTACCATTTTTGGTCAAATTCCACAATGCCTAAGGTTCTGTCTTCTGTACCTGACTCGTTGATTTGTAGTACAGGACCCTGATCAAGGAAAACTCAGCTAGTCCAAAGAGAAAGTGAGTCCAATTGATGAACATCCTAAGCTAAGACCAATGATTCATAAGCATTTGTATAGTGATTTATGTGATCATACTATGTATTAGGCACAGCTAAACTCAAAAGAATGTTAAAAGTAGATCAAACTCAGCTGGGTGTGGTGGTTCATGCCTATAATCCCAGTACTTTGGGAGGCTGAAGTGGTCGGATCATGAGGTCAAGAGATTGAGACCATCCTGGCCATCATGATGAAACCCTGTTTCTATGAAAAACACAAAAATTAGTTGGGTGTGGTGGCATGTGCCTGTAATCCCACCTACTTGGGAGGCTGAGGCAGGGGAATCACTTGAACCTGGGAGGCAGAGATTGCGGAAAGCCTAGGTGACAGAGTGAGAATCTATCTCAAAAAAAAAAAGAGTAGGTCAAACTGTAATCCTACTTGTGCTGTTTTGTTGAGTGATAAGTACTTGGCATAAATATGTGTGATTCCATCATCTATTCTTATAATTGTAACTAATATAAATAAAATTAGGACGTTTATAGGATAATTTAAAAATGGCAGCACAGTTGATTGCCTGTGCTTCCTAGTGTCCTCCTCAGTCCTAACTCCATCAATAACTGTGGAGTTATTGATAAATGATTAGAGTTATTTATACTTTCATAATAGTAAAAAAGAGTTATATTTTCTTGTACTTGGCCAAAAGCATTTTCATAAAACGTTATCTTTGCTGCATTGTAATAAATGTGGGCTAACCATATTATATGTACTGGTCAAGGCCAGACAAAAATCAATATACAAGAGAGGTAGAATCTTAATAAAAACAGGAAATGCATTTGAATCTCTGGCACTGGCGTTCTGATCACTGATATTGTCATTGAATACAATACTACTGTGTGTGTGTGTGTGTGTGTGTGTGTGTGTGTGTGTGATATGACCTTTTGTTTGTAAAGGTCAAAGATACATTCTTGGTGATATGACCTTTTGCTTGTAAAGGTCAAAGATACATTCTTGGCTTTCTTAGGGGAAAAAGAAACTCTGGGAGGTTTATTGGAGAGATACAAGGGTATCTAGTGGAATTCAAGGTCTGAGATGCATTCCTGGAAGGTACTGGAATCAGGGGTTGGACTGCTGAGGATAACTCAGGAGATGAACTCTCTCCGTCTCTTCTCTTTGTCAAGTAGTCAAGTGTTCCTAAGGCAGCAGGGAGGCAGCTAATAATAGGGCCACAAGTATCACTACTATACCTGTCAGGATGGCTTGCAAGACTTCCCCAGTTACTTACCTGGTAAGGAGTAAGCATGCCCAAATGCAGTCAGTTAGCTTATTAGTTAGATAGGAAAAACAAGTCATCATGGTGCCAGCTCCCTGTGCCAATAGTACCAGTCAGCACTGAACAGAAGAGGCCAGAGGATAGGTGGGATGAGTGGGTCACTCTGCTGTTAAGGATCCACCTCTAAACCACAGCCATGCAGTTTTAGAGACTTATGTTGAGGTCTGCAGCTGTAACTTAAAAAGGGGTAAGGTGGAAAGTCTTACACTCAACTGAAACTAGGGAGAAGGATGAAAAGAAGCCTTGTGGCAGACTTCCACAAGATAGCAGCTCCTCTCCAAGCTGCTTATCTACCCTTTCACTTGGAGAAATCACAGGGCATTCTGCCAAGACTCAGTCCAGACTATGGTCTAACCTTGCCTACCTGGTCCATGTGGAGATATACGAGGTCGTCAGGGTGCCACACTGTGAATCTATTTCCCTGTGCTTCCTGGTGTCCTCCTCATTCTCACAATTGTCTGCTGTTTTTTTGTTCTTTAGTCTGTGTAGCAGAATGTGGTCCCCAACAGCTTCTATGTATATATGCTCTTGACTTCCTTTTCTTGGAGGGAGGGAGAAACTAACTTCCTTTTCTTTTTTTTTCATTTCTAGTCGAAAATCCTGGGGAAAACCTAAAAATAACTGAACATTAGTAGGGGCCCACCTCTGTACCAATCAACTGCAGCTAATCCCCTGTGCAGATTGGTGGGGCAGGTGAGATAGGGACCTCAGGGGAGATTATTTTCCAGAAAAACTAGATACATCATGAAATGAACAATAGGTATTTTCTATAATGATATAGGCTTTTCTTTTATAAGAACATGATTTGTAATATTTTCATTTAAAAGACTAAAGACATTGATGCACTGACAGTTGCCTGGATAATACACTACATGTCAGAAGAAACTGATACATACATGTAAAGACTGGTCTTTAAATGTAGATTTAAAGATTCAGGTGAGAGAATCACAGAAGCCAATGATGAGAGAGTCAGAGAAACCAGTGATGAGAACTTCAGGAAGATCAACAAGGACTAGCATTGCAGAGGGGTTAAAGATGACAATGAGAAGAGGTTACTGGATCAGACTCTTGCTACTGAAAATGTGGTCCATGGATGAGCTGCAGGAAGGAGTATGGTAGCATCTGTCAGTTTGTTGAAAATTTAGGATCCCAGGCCTCACCCCAGACCTACTATAACTGCCTGGTGGGTTTGTCTTGCCTGCTGCCTAGACAGAACCGATTTATCAAGACGGGAGAATTGCAATAGAGAAAGATTAATTCACTCAGAGCCAGCTGTGTGGGAGACCGGAGTTTTATTAATACTCAAATCAGTCTCCCCACACATTGTGGGGTGAGGGATGCAGCCAGAGAGTCAGGAGTGCTGATTAGTCAGGTCAGAGATAAAAATCATAGGGAGTCTATGCTGCCTTACACTGAGTCAGTTCCTGGGTGGGGGGTGGGGGAGCGCACAAGATTAAATGAGCCAGTTAGATCTGGGTGGTGCCAGCTGATCCATCAAGTACGGGGTCTGCAAAATATCTCAAGCACTGATTTTAGGGTTTACAATAGTGATGTTATCTCCAGGAGCAACTTGGGAAGGGTCAGAATCTTATAGCCTTCAGCTGCGTGACTCCTAAACCATACTTTCTAATCTTTTGGTTAATTTGTTACTCCCACAAAGGCAGTCTAGTCTCCTGGCAAGAAGGGGTTCTGTCTTGGGAAAGGATTGTTATCTTTCTTTAAACTGTAAACTACAAATGAAGTTCTTCTCAAAGTTAGTTTGGCCTATGCCCGAGAATGAACAAGGACAGCTTGGAAGTTAGCAGCAAGATGGAATTGGTTAGGTAAGATTTCTTTCACTGTCTCAGTTAAAATTTTGCAATGGCAGTTTCACTACCATATGAGAACCTGCATTTTGGGAGGGTCCCAAGTCATTGGTTTTTACTTAAAAGTTTAGAAGCACTGTGTTAGAAGGCCTTTGAGAAAAAGAGATTCTATAGTGGGAGAAGGTCAAAGCCAAATTGCAGAGGACTGCAAGTGAAATCTTTCTTGGTTTTCGTTGCTGACCCAGACAGAAGAATGCATTTCATACTCCCTATTTTATGCCCTCAATTTAGCTTTCAGGCATATTTTTCTCCCCTCTACTACATATTCTATTCAGTTTCTGCTGAACAGGTCTGCTGACCATTCTTGACTGTTACCTGTACTTTATATCTTTATTCCTGATTCCCTAAATGTCTCCCCCCCCCACTTTTTTTAAGTTAATATTTTATTTGTTTAGAAATTAAGGGAACAATTTGATTCGTTAGGTTTTCTTAACTGAAAGGCTAGAGCCTTTCAATCCTCATTAAAATATATAGCAGGATTAGAGGTAACTGGTGAGTTATTGTGCCAAATAAATATTCTTCTCACTAATTGTTTGCCTAATGGCTTCACAATACCTAAAAAAAACTTTCCTAGCTTCATCAAGAAGATATATTTCTACCTTTTGAAATTCCATTCATTTTCCAAGGCCCAGATTGAAAATGATTTTCTGCATAAATACTTCCCAGATGGACTCTACAGTCCATCCAGCTTTAACATTCTCATTAACATATGAATGAGGCAAATAATAAAACTAGCTACTATTTGTTGAGTAAATACTAAATGCCAGATCTGGTTCTAAGCTTTACCTGTGTTATCATTTTTTTTTTTTTTTTGAGACAGAGTCTTGCTCTGTTACCAGGCTAGAGTGCAGTGGTGTGATCTTGGCTCACTGCAACCTCTGCCTCCTGGCTTCAAGTGATTCTCCTGCGTTGGCCTCCCCAGTAGCTGGGACTACAGGCACGCACCAACAAATCCAGCTAATTTTTTTGTATTTTTAATAGAGACGAGCTTTCACCATGTTGGCCAAGATGGTCTTGATCCACCCGCCTCAGCTTCCCAAAGTGCTGGAATTACAGGCGTGAGCCACCAAGCCCCGCCATGTGTTAACATTTTTAATTGTTACCACAACACACAAGGCAAGCACTACTGTAATTCATACTTACAGACGAAGAAACTGATGCACAGGGGAATAATGAACATGCCATGGTTGCACATACATGCAGCCATTTCTACAGGAGTTGGAAAGATGAAATAGAGTCTACTCTTATAATCTCTAACTTATTAGTTTACATTCCTTAAAATAACTCTTTTACCTACAAATACATTCTGTACAGACTTTCCACTAAGTAGTATCTTGCTCACTCCAAATCATTTAATCTGTCTAGGCAAACAACCTTTAGCCAAAATAAAATTTAGTTATTTTAGTTCTCCATCCATGCAGGGCCCCTACATGCAGTTGGACACATTGTGATCTGAAAAAGGACTCTGGACGTGACAGCAAGTAGGAGCTGAAATCTAGCACATTCTCTGCTCCATGATTTGTGCATCCTAGAACAGACATGTGTCCACTTGGAGTACACCTTTCTCTGTTTCTCTCAAAGACACCAAATGTATTGACAGAATTCCCCTAAACATGTTAGGGCTCACAAGATCTCTGGCCTCAGCAGCTTCAGCATGTGACATCATTACTCTGTCTGCACATCAGCAGGGCTCTGGGAGGACCCTCTATCATGTATTTGGTCAGCTTTAACTTGGAGCTAGGAGCATGGGTCCATATCAGACCTTCCCATTCTTCCTAATGATCAGTTTGGGCCCTTCCGTGTGTTCCCAAAGACCATGGGGTTGTTCTTATTTCCCATGTCATATAGGATCAGGCCCACTCAGATGATCATTCTCCCTAGACTCTTGCAGGGATTTTGTATCCAACCTCACAACCTCCCAGGGTCTGTGACAATGTCCTGTTAGCCCGCTGAGTGGTCCTGCTCTTGCTAGAATCTGTCAGGCTTCCTCCCAAGGTCATTCGTAGGCCTTGTTCACACTGAATCTCCTTCAAAAGTGGCAACTCTAGGACCCTCCTCCTGTCTCCCAGAATGTTTTACTCATATTCTTTAAAGTCTGCAAGATTCCCTCTAAATGCCTCTTATATCATTATTTCCTTCTATGTATCATGTACATGAGATCACTGTGCTGGCAAGACTGATTGATTTTCTAACATTTCCAGGTTGCTGTTTCCAGCCTTATCTTACCCATCCTTTCCAGCCTTACCTTAGTCCCTGGTATCTTTTTTTTTTTTGAGACAGAGTCTTGCTTTGTCACCCAGGCTGGAGTATAGTGGCATGATCTTGGCTCACTACAACCTCCGCCTCCCAGGTTCAAGCGATTCTTTTGCCTTAGCCTTCTGAGTAGCTAGGATTACAGGCACCAACCACCATGCCCAGCTAATTTTTGTATTTTTAGTAAGTAGAGACGAGGTTTTGTCATGTTGGCCAGGTTGGTCTCAAACACCTGACCTCAAATGATCCGCCAGCCTCGGCCTCCCAAAGTACTGGGATTACAGGCGTGAGCCACCAACACCCGACCAGTCCCTGGTATCTTATAAGCACATCTCCATCATTTACTGTGTTTTCACTTGTGCATCTTGAAATTCATTGCTTTGATTTAAATTAACTGATTTAGTTCAAAGTGTTCTGGAAACAAGATTTCCAGTTTTGCACTAAACATAATTCAAATACTTTGTGTAGTGTTATCTCATTAATCACCTTCAAAGAGTCAAATAAGAGCGAAATGAAAGACTTTTTTGAGAGAGAGAAAGCTCGGATTCATGAATAGGCTTTTGGGAGATGATTTGAGAGTATATGCAAATTCTGCCTTATTTTAATAGGGAGTGAGTCCAAGGATTTTAACCTAAAAAGACTAATAAAAAGATATAGGATGATTTCGAATTTCTTATATATCTTCATTTTCATAAGATTGCTCTGTTTTCTTACTCTAATATAATAGTTAAGATACAGTTAAAGTAAATGCCTTAATAGTATGTATACTAGAAGTCCTTTGGATTTTAATTTGAACTAGGTAATAAAAGGGCTGATACACCAGGGGGTAATCAAGGTTAAAATTTTGATGAAGGAAAATTCTTTTTCAAAATGGTGCAAAGGGGATGCACATGTGATTTGGATAAATGGCACCTTTGGAAATTCAGGATTTGGGAAACTGTAATTGTTTGATAATAAATAGCAGGTTGTACTGAAACAGGTGAGCCTTTATGACACATCAAAGGGTGGCTGGAACCCATTATCTGGGTAATTAGGGAGGAAAAAAACCCATTATTTCAACCACATAGGAGGAAGCAACTCTATTGCTTAAATTAATTATAAAATACCTTTAAGGGATGTATTTTAAGTAAAATATAGTCTTGTCTCTCTTTAAGAAAATCTAGTTCTCAAAAATCAGAATTTAAGAACAAATAAAATATGAATTGCATAACTACATTTCAAAGGATTTCTTATTTTAATGCTACCTTTCTGAAAGATGTTTTAAAAGTGTAAATATCCTTAATATGTGGCTTTGTGATTCAACAGACATAAAACTTAAAACAACTTTTACACAATGTTTTAAAAACATGTTGTTAAACCAACCCTTCCTCACCTCTCCTTTGCCCCTAGCCTTGACTACAACATCTTAGGGTATTCAGAACCAGGTGTATCAGAGTCTAGCAAATAGGGGGCTCAGAAATGTTCATTGACCATATTAACAAATAAATATGAAAAGTGTAAGCCATAGAATATTCTTAGGCTCCTACTCTAAAGAGAGAAAATTATTCAGGGATTCTAGTCATTAGATAATACTTGCAACAGTACTGTATAAGTGATTTATACATTTTAAAGTATTGTCACTCTACTCTGCTATCAAACATTGAATTTGTTCCATCTTCCTGTAGGTTCATACACCTTAACTCACTTTTCTTCATCCTCCCCACTCCTCCCAGCTCACCCTTCCTTGGTGGTATCTTTAAAATGGCAATGAATGAAAGGAAGCAGGTTAAAGGTAAAGGATTTTTACAGTTGTACTAGATTTGTATTGATTTTTCTTACCAATTTACTTTTCATTTTGCTTTAATTCTCACATTGCTATTGTATCTAAATTGGCATATAGTTATTTTCTAAGTGATTAATATCTTTGTTATGTTTGAATCAATTCTTTTGACACTTAGCTGTTATCATGATTTATACACATTGTAAATATTCTATCAGGTTGGCATTTTTTCATTGTTATCTGTAGGCCTTGTATAAATTTGCTAGGGTTACCAGAAAAATGCACCAAAAACTGGGCAGCTTAAACAACAGAAATTTCTTCTTTCACCTATTCTGTTCTGGAGGCTGGATGTCTGAAATTAAGGTGTTGGCAGGGTTGGCTCCTTCTAGAGGCAGTGAGGGAGAATCTGACCCATGCCTCTCTCCTCACTTCTGGCAGTTGCCAGCAGTGCTTGGTATTCCTTGGTTTATGGACACATTACTCCAATCTATAATTCCCTCGTCACTTGATGTTCTCTCCCTGTCTGTCCTTATCTTTGTGTCCCTCTTCTTATAAGGACACTAGTAATTGGATTAGTGTTCACTGTAATCTAATATGATCATATTTAACTTGATTACATCCTCAAAGATCCTATTTCCAAATTAAGTCACATTCACAGGAATTAAAACTTCAGCATATCTTTTTCAGGAACCAACCCACAACAGGCATTCAATTGTATTTTTCTCATATTGTGTTTCTCAAATGTACTGCCCATATCTCAAGCTATGGTCCTGTGTTCCTCCTTTCATAGTCAATCTTTCTGAAAAGTTCCTCACTCAGTCTTTAACCTGCTATAATTGGCATATCCATGTTTACCTTTATGCCAAAACTGCTAACTGCCATTTTTCATTCCTAATTTTATCTAATATTTGTGGAATTTTACATCGCTCATCAGTTTTTTTCTCTTTAAATTGTCTCTGTGATTGATTTTTACCCTCTTCTTTTTATCTGGTCACTCTTTTTACATTTGTGCAAATGTATGGAATACATGAGAAAAATTTTTACATGTATATAAGGCATTGTGATAAACTCAGGGTGTCTAATACTTAAATATAATACATTTTAAGTATAGTCATCCAACTCTGCTTCCAGGCATTATTTCTCCTCCTCCCGCTTTTCCTCCTCCTCCTCCTCCTCCTCTTTATTTTCCTCTTTCTTCTTCCTTCTTCTCCTTCTCCTTCTTCTTCCTCCTACTTTTCCTCCTCCTTTCTTTTTTTTTTAAGATGACATCTCACTCTTTCGTCCAGACTGCAGTGCAGTGGCATGATCTTCACTTACTGTAACCTCTGCTTCCTGGGTTCAAGTGATTCCCCTGCCTCAGCCTCCCGAGTAGCTGGGATTGCAGGCATATACTACCATGCTCAGCTACTTTTTGTATTTTTAGTAGAGACAGGGTTTCACCATGTTGGCCAGGCTGGTCTCACACTCCTGACCTCAAGTAATCTGCCCACCTCAGCCTCCCAAAGTGCTAGGGTTACAGGTGTGAGCCACTGCGCCCTGTCTGAATTTATTTCTTCTATCTTACTGTATGTTTGTACTCTTTAACCTACTTCTCTTCATTCTTCCTTTCCTGACTTGTTCACCTTTCTCAGCCTCTGTTGTCTGTTTTTCTACTCTACTTCCACGCGTTCAAATTTTTTAGCTCCCGCATGTAAGTGAGAACATGTAATATTTGTCTTTTTGTGCATGGCTTATTTCTCTTAAGATAATGACCTCCAGTTTCATCCATGTTGCTGCAAATGACATGATTTTAGTATTTTTAGTGGCCAAACAGTATTTCCTTGTCTATAAATGCCACATTTTCTTTATCCAATCACCTGTTCATGGGCACTTTGGTTGATTCCATGTGTTTGCTATAGTGAATAGTGCTGCAATAAACATGTAAGTGCAGATGTCACTTTAATATGTGGATTTCATTTCCTTTGGGTAGATGCCCAGTAGTGGAATTGCTGGATCAAGTGGTTAGTTTTTTTGTGAAATCTCTGTATGTTTTCCATAGTGACTGCACTAGTTTACATTCCCATCAACAGAGTGTAAGTTTCTTTTTGCTCTGTTACCCTCACCAATATTTGTTATTTTTGTCCTTTCAATAATAGCCATTCTGACTGGGATGAGATGATATCTCACTGTGGTTTTGATTTGCATTCCTCTGATGATTACTGATGCTGACTATTTTCTCGTATATGTGTTTGTGTGTCTTCTTTTAAGAAATGTCTATTCGTGTACTTCGCCTACTCTTTAATGGTACTATTTATCTTTGTCCTCTTGAGTTGTTTGAGTTTCTTATATATTTTGGATATTAGTCCCCTGTTGGATGAATAGTTTGCAAATATCTTCTCTCATTTAATATATTGTCTCTTCACTGTTGATTATTTCTTTTGCTATGTAGAAACTTTTTAATTTAAGACCTGTTTGTCTATTTTTGTTTTTGTTTCCTGTGCTTTTGAGGTATTAATCATAAATTCCTTGCCTAAACCAATTTCCAGGAAAGTTTTATCTAGGTTTTCTTCTAGTATTTTTATAGTTTTGGGTCTTACATTTAAGTGTTTAATCCATTTTGAGTTGTTTTTTTTTTTAATATTGTGAAAGAAAAGGGTTTGTTTCATTCTTCTGCATGTGGTTATTCAATTTTCCTGTACCATATTTTGAAGAGGGCATTCTGTCACCACCCAGAGCTTCTTGTCAGCTTTGTCAAAGATCAGTTAGCTGTAAATATGTTGATTTATTCCTAGTTTCTCTATTCTGTTTCATTTGTCTATATATCTCTTTTTATACCAATACCATGCTGTTTTGGTTACTATAGCCTTATATTATATTTTGAAGTCAGGTAATGTGATGCCTCAGCTTTGTTCTTTTTGCTCAGGGTTGCTTTGGCTATTTTGCCTCTTTTTTGATTCTCTATGAATTTTAAGATTTTTTTTTTTCTATTCTGTGAAGCCAAATTTTTTATAGGGATGGCATTGAATCTGTAGATTGCTTTGGGCACTGTTGTCATTTTATTGATATTAATTCTTTTCATCCATGAGCATGGGATTTTTTTCCATTTGTTTGTGTCATCTTTAATTTCTTTTTTCTTTCTTTTTTTTTTTTTTTTTTCCGAGATGGAGTGTTACTCTGTTGCCAGGCTGGAGTGCAGTAGCGCAATCTTGGCTCACTGCAACCTCCGCCTGGGTTCAAGAGATTCTTCCACCTCAGCCTGCTGAGTAGCTGGGACCACAGGCGTGTGCCACCATGCCCAGCTAATTTTTGTATTTTTAGTAGAGATGGGGTTTCACCATGGCCAGGATGGTCTTGATCTCTTGACCTTGTGGTCCGCGTGCCTTGGCCTCCCAAAGTGCTGGGATTACAGGCATGAGCCACCGTGCCCGGTCATCTTTAATTTCTTTTACAGTGTTTTCTAGTTTCCTTGCAGAGATCTTTTATCTCTTTAATTATATTTACTTCTAGGTGTTTTATGTTTATTATAACTATTGTAAATGGAATTACCTTCTTGCTTTCTTTCTTGACTAGATAACTATTAGTATATAAAAATGCTACTGGTTTTTGTATGCTGGTTTTATATCCTGAAACTTTACTGCATTCATTATCCAGTCTAACAGTTTTTTGGTGAAGTCTTTAAGTTTTTCTAGATACAAGATTATATCATCAAAAAATAGGGACAGTTTGTCTTGCTCTTTTCCAATCTGAATGTCTTTTATTTCTTTCTCTTGGCTGATTGCTTTGGTTAGGACTTCTAGTACTATGTTGGATGGGAGTTGTAAAAGTGGACATCCAGAACCAGTGTTCTAGTTCTGAGAGGAAAGGCTTTTAACTTTTTGCCCTTCAGTATGATATTAGCCATGAGTTTATCATACATCACCTTTATTGTTTTGAGATATGTTCCTTCTATGCCTAGTTATTAAGACTTTTTTTATCAGGAAAGTATGTTGAATTTTATAAAATGCTCTTTCTGCATCTAATGAGATGATCATATGGTTTTTGTTCTTCATTCTGTTGATGTGACGTATCTCATTTATTGATTTGCATATGCTGTACTATTATTGCATCCCTGAAATAAAGCCTAATTGATAATGGTGTATTATCTTTTTGATGTGCTGTTGGTTTCAGTTTCCTTATATTTTGTTAAGGATTTTTGTATCTGTGTTCATTAGGAACACTGGCTTGTAGTTTTCTCTTTTCTATTCTTTTCTGGTTTTGGTATCAGGGTGATACTGGCCTCATAGAATGTTAGGGAGAATTGCCTCTTATTCTGTTTTTCGAAATAGTTTCAGGAGAATTGATATTAGTTTTTCTTTGTATGTTTTGCAGAATGTGACTGTGAATTTATCAGGTCCTGTATCGTTGTTGTTGTTGTTTGGAGTCTTTTTATTATTGATTCAATCTTGCCACTTGTTTTTGGTCTGTTCATGTTTTCTATCTTTTTCTGATCCAATCTTTGTAGGTTGTATGTTTACAGGAATTTATCAGTTTCCTCTAGGTTTTCCAGTTTGTCAATGTTTGGTTATTTATAGTCTCTGATGAGAGTTAATCTTGTAAATAATCATGTAATCCTAGCCACAGGAGAGCCCCTTGACCGTCCCAAGCCCTGAAACTGACATAGGAAGTTGATGGAAGACCAAGGAACAGAGCTGCTCCAGGGAGGGGGCTCCCACACCATTTACAAGACCTAAGAAGCCATTTTCAGGAAGGTGCCATTTTCAAAGCTAGCCTCTCATAAACTACACACTGTCCTATAGGCCAGCAGCACCAACACTGAGATGTTACAAAAGCTCAAGCTATCACTGCTGGGCTGAGGAGTGAGATGGGAGCATTCCCACAGCCAGGGCTGAGAATCAAACAAGACATGAGCTGCAGCAGCCAGTGCCAGGAAGCGAGTGCCGCCAAGACAGGGGACTGGCATGTAAGTGAAAAGAATATGAGTTGCTGGTGGGACTTGGTTGTGAGCTGGGTGGGGGCTCCTACAGCTGTGTTGAGGAACAAGCTAAGCATCAGCTACCACTGCCAGGGTGGGGAGTAAACAACCCAGGCTGGGGTATGAAAGGAACATGCATTCCCTACCCACTGGCCCAGGCTGTTGCCACAAAGATATCCACACCCTCTCCAGTAGTGGGGCCTCAGCATGGCTGCTACTGTCACTCACACAAGCACTTAGCCTGACGCCTAAGGATCACCTTGCCCACCACAGATGGTGCCTGCTCTCATCACTGAAAGGCCTAAGCACAGCCCTCTGAGCCTTGCTTTGTTCCTTCACTTCCCCGACCTTAAGAGAACAGGGTCTCAACGGCTACCTCCTCTGCTGACCTACCTGCAAGCACCACTTGCAGGACTGGAGACTTACCCACCCAGCACATCACATCTACTGCCAACATGAACACACACCACTCAAGACCCAGAGAATCATCGCACTACTGCTTCTGCCATCGCCCATGCTACGCTGGCTGCCAGGTGATTCAGAACACACTCTATGACCCAGTCCACTGCTGCCACTACCAGCATCTGAGCAAGCCACCTGGAGGCCCAAAAACAGATCTCTGGTATCCACAAGTACAGGTGGCACCATACATCACCCTGGGGCACAAAGATGGGGTTATGCAACCCACCACTGTCATCACTGGGGCCTATAGTCTGACCCACTGTCATCTTAGTCTCCAGCAGAACATCACCACAAGACCTAAGAAGCTGCAGGAAGGTGACATTTTCAAAGCTAACCTCTGATAAACTGCACACTGTTCTACAGGCCAGCAGCACCAAGACTGAGACATTGCAAAAGCTCAAGCTATCACTGCTGGGATGAGGAGTGAGATGGGAGTGTTCCCACAGCCAGGGCTAAGAAGCAAGCAAGACATGAGCTGCAGCAGCCAGTGCTAGGAAGCAAGTGCTACACTAATAACTGCACCCCACCCACACAGATATCACCAATGCAGTTTAGAGTCAAAGAAATCATACAAAAACTACACTACTGCATGCACTCAGAATTAAAGCCAAAGTACCTTACCACTGCACTGGGCCTGATATGATTAAGATGTAATGTCTCAGTCTTACTGTTGCTGGCCTATAGGACAGTGTGCAGTTTACGAGAGGATAGCCTTGAAAATGGCACCTTCCTGTAGCTTCTTAGGTCTTGTAAATGGTGTGGGAGCCCCCTCCCTGGAGCAGCTCTGTATCTTGGTCTCCCATCCACTTCCTATGTCAGTTTCAGGGCTTGTGATGGTCAAGAGGCTCTCCTGTGGCTAGGATTGCATGATCTGGTGGTAGGGATGTGGGCTGCTGAAAGTCTCTCACTTACCCTTTCCTCATGTTGGTAAGTCACTCCCAGCTCCTAGCCAATTCTGACCAGGGATGCTACCTCTCTTATTCTTTCCCCACTCTTGATTTTTTCTGTCTCTTCTGTGTTGAACATCAGCATTCTGTCTTGGATAACATATATGAAGTGTGACTGTCTATACATTATTCCAGTTCTTCTAAGTGGAGCCATAAAACCCTACTCAACCATCTTACACCTTTGTCCCCTATTTGATTCGTCTTCTATTATCTATAGTTTCCCTTTCCTCAAAAAATGATATTTTAAGTGGTTCTAAGTTATTTGCTTTACACCTTCTTTTGAAAATTTATTTTTAATTTCCTTTATTTATTTATTTTTCTTGTGTTTTACACATTCTAACTTCCCATAGAAACCATCCACTCTTTGGCTTCAGTGTTGTCTATTTGCAGGTGACTTCCAGAACTGTATTTCTGACTTCTCTGCACTCTGCAGGCTCACATTTTAAAGGCATACAGCAGAAATAAAATGCAAATAACTGGGCCCGGTGGCAGGTAACTGTAGTCCTAGCTACCTGGGAGGCTAAGGTGGGAGAATCGCTTGCACCTTGGAGGCAGAGGTTGCAGTGAGCTGAGATCATGCCGCTGAACCCCAGACTGGGTTAGAGAGTGAGACTCCACCTTAAAAAAATTGAAATAAAATGAAATTGAGAGTCAAGTAGACTCTAATGATTTTTGAAGATGTTTCAGAGATAGATTTTGAAACTAATATCAGACCCTCAAACAAACATCATTTTCTCTTCTTTGTATAGTTTGTACCATATCTATTTTGAGTTTAGTCTTTTCATTTGTTATCTTTGTCATCTTTAGAAGTCACAAATGAACTTCCTGGGATATTTGTTTGGGTTGGGTAGGTCTTCCCTAACTACCATAGTTAATAAATATGACAAGATTTTAAAAAGTAAGATAAATCTTATCTTTTCAGTGCTAACATTTATTAAATGCTTACTATGTGCAAAGCATCTTACTTTGCTTAAATAATCTATATTAATTTGTAATTTTTTTTTTCTTTTGAGATGGAGTCTCTCTCTGTCTCCCTGGCTGGAGTGCAGTGAAGTGATCTTGGCTCACTGCAATCCCCTTCTGCTGGGTTCAAGCGTTTCTCTTGCCTCAGCCTCCAGAGTAGCTGAGATTACAGGCACACACCAACCTGCCTGGCTAATTTTTGTATTTTTAGTAGAGACAGGGTTTCACCATGTTAGGCTGGTCTTGAACTCCTGACCTCAAGTGATCCACCTGCCTTGGCCTCCCAAAGTACTGGGATTCCAGACACGAGACAGTTTGTAATTTCTTGAAGATAAAAGTGAAGCTCAGAGAAATTACTTGTTGAAGGCTAATGACAGACACAGACTCAAACGCTGCTCTTTGCTTTCAAAGCTTGAACTGTCACCCATTACTCCACCTTGCCTCTTAGTGTGCAGAAAGAGTATTCAGGTAAGCAGCCCGTACAAGTATTGCCCCCATAAGTCTTCTTTTTCTCTCTGGTTATGTTAAATATCATAGCTGTTTCTTGAACTTGAGTAGTAATGAACAAACAGGATCTGCCCTTGTATAACAGTCCATTTCTGGTTTTTGTAGATTTTTAAATGCCAGCCATAGTTTAAGTATGAAACTCTCCATATTAACCAGCAGGGGCCTCTGTCAACATTAATGGGGGCATCTTTTTTTTCTGCCAGATGCTACAGGCAATTGATAAGGAAGTGGGCCAAGCCTCCACCCTCATGTATTGTTAACTGAATTTGTATACAACCAGTAAGATACTGGTATGATGCAGTAGAGTGAGAGCAACCCCAGAGTGGATGGGAAGGGCCTGTCTGAAAGAGGAGGGAATCTTAAGTCGCATGTAATTTAATGTCTGTAAGAACTAGAATATACCACTGTAGGGAGAACAAATAACCTCCTTTTTGGAGAAAGGCGAATGAAATTCAATAGAAT
This sequence comes from Callithrix jacchus, assembly GCF_049354715.1. Taxonomy (NCBI): domain Eukaryota; kingdom Metazoa; phylum Chordata; class Mammalia; order Primates; family Cebidae; genus Callithrix; species Callithrix jacchus. The sequence continues at coordinate 71,830,146 of NC_133509.1, read as the reverse complement.
TCGATGACACCTAAAATAGAATCATGGCCAAAAAGAATTTTGCAGAAAGAGAGAGAGAGAAAGAGAAAACCTACCAATGTACTCATATTTCTTGAAAAGTTACCAATATTTATCGACCATCAAGTATACCAAATCAGAATAATACATTTGTGAAAAACATTGGTTTTTGTTCTGAGTGCTTGAGGCTTCTATTGCTGTTATTATCACTATCCTTTTGGGGAATGATTGTAGAGGTAGGTTAGAGCACTTTGGGGTAAACTGCAAAATCTTTCCAGAGATTTGAGAATGAGCAGCATTATTTTGGAGCTTCCCCCTAGGGCAGCACATGTGATTGGCTAGTTTATCACAGTGGACATTCATGTCTCAACCTAAGATTACTATTCTGTACTTGTGCAGACCTATAGATGGCGCTGTCTTCCTATAATTTGAGTTACTTGCTTTTTCGTTTCTTTTTAAATGGAAAAGCTTTCTGCAGATACAGTTAGAAGTGAACTGCTGATTAGATTCCACCATTGCAAAGCATCTTGGCCTTGCATAGATCATAGAGAATTCTACACTTGAAAAATACAGACTGTACTTTGGGAATTAATTTTTCTTTTAATTATTCTTACCTATGTATGGAAAAATAACTTATGTATATAAGTTAGAAAGAAGGATGGAAGAAACTTTTTATTTATATCATATTTATTTTCTTTACAGTGGTTCTTGCTATAAAATTTGTATTAGAGTCCTGGATCAGATAGAAATCATTGATAAGCTTAGCTTAAATGCTATAATTGCTGTAGAGCTTAGAGATTACCTGAAACTCCTAGATTCCATAATTGTGTTTTTCAAAGTTCTTAGGGCTAGGGTATGTATTATAATAATAAAAAATTATAAACATCTGTGAGCAGGGGCTATAATGATAAACGCATAGCTTTTATTTATGTATCTGAGATTCAAATGCCATTTCTTGTTTTAATTCAGTGGCCTTTAAGAATTTGGATATATGTATGAATAATATATTTTTCTTGAATATATGCTTTAAACAGGATTTTTCCCCTTCAATCCTGCTCCTTTTGTAAGGAAATTTTTAAAAGTATAATACATACTATGTTGTGGATTTAGTTTATTAATGGGAAATGCCAGAAGTACTTGCTTCTGTAAGCAAACTTTTAACCACAAGATGGCACTATAACTTTCCCATGTCTTTAAAAACATTTTTCAGTTAAATGATTACTGAATTAAATTACTTTTTTCTCTCTCGATGAGAAACGTATATAGCTAAGGAATTTTAGGATCATTCTAAGGAGGATGAATATTGAAGATAATGTACTAAATATAAGGAATATTAAAGACCATTTAGTGATTAATCATTTTTATTTTTTTGAGTTCCACTATGTGAGTCACTCTGAGTCTGCCAGGCTGGAGCTCAGTGGCGCTGTCTCAGCTCACTGCAGCCTCTACCTCCTGGTTCAAGCGATTCTCTTGCCTCTGCCTCCTGAGTAGCTAGGACTACAGGCGGCTGCCACCATGTCTAGCTAAGTTTTGTATTTTTAGTAGAGATAGGGTTTCAGCTTCCCAAAGTGCTAGAATTACAGGTGCGAGCCACGGTTCCCAGCCCTAGTGATTTTTTTTAGAGCAGTTTTTAGTTTCCCTAGAAAACATTTACTTTATATTCTTTAAAATTGAAATGGGAGTATGATATGAAAATGGTAAGCAACTTGTTTTACAGAGCAATATAGTTTCATTGTTTTTGCCCAATTAAGCATTAAGAAAGTGATAATACATTTTCTGTTTCTTTGATGTGTTCATGGACATCTGCATTGGTGTATACCTTCAATTTTGAGCTAATAGCTGGAGATTAGTAGTTCAAAGAAGCAAGAAGGGAAGAAGAAGAGAAAAACAGAGACACTGGCATCTAAGTTAAAAAAAAAACAGTGGTAACAATGATGTTTATTTGATTCTTGTTGGCTTCACATCTTCCATAGTCAAAGATTGGATCATCTGGGCTGGGCACGGGTGGCTCACCCTGTAATACCAGCATTTAGGGAGGCCAAAGTGGGGAGAATTGCTTGAGCCCTGGAGGTTGAGGCTATAGTGAGCCATCATTTGTTCACTCAGTTTAGATATTTAAATAGCCATCATCCAGCATTATATACTGGCAATGTTTCCATTGGTGCGCTTACATAATATGTAGGATTTCATTTCACTCTGCAAGGAGGCTTTTCACGAACATCTATTTTAATTTTCCTTGATGTTTTTGTGATTAGTTTAAAAGAGTTCGTTGAATCTGTTTCTTTTTTTTTTAAGTCTTGTGAAGGGTGAGCCCCTCTAAGGAAGAGACTAAATTATGTTTATTTTGTATCTCCAGGCCTACTACAGTGCTTAGAATATAGTAGCTACTCAATAAATATATATTTATTCAATACATTTGCCACAAAGCAATTAAATTTCCCTGAGACCTGTTTTGTTTATATATCCGTGTCTAACCATACAGAAATATGACAGAGATAAAGAAAATAATCTTCTGATTTAGATGCCAAATACTTTGACCTCTTTCATAGCATCTTATTTTGCTGATGGTAGAGAGAATGTTTCTTGTAGGAATCATGGTTTCTCAGAACAACACTTAAGACAAAACATCTGTGTTTTAACCTATGGTGTATCTAAATGAAGATGATCATTTAGATAATCATACTAATTAGCATACTATTTAGCATAAATAGTATGATTTGCTTTCTATAATAGATAACTGACATACAATCAGTATAAAATGCACAATATGTAGCTACACACAGAAATATTTTTTACTTTATTAACTCAATGACATCTTTTACTTTCTATTATTTATATAAGTTAGAAATATATGACAGTGTTATAAAATCACATTTGTGGGCAAGTTGAATGGAAAAAGACTCACAGTTACCATATGTAGGACAAACATATAAACAAAATGAATAAGGAAAAAAAGGGCTGGGAGTGTTGGCTTATGCCTGCAATCCCAGCACTTTGGAACGCCCAGGTGGACAGATCACTTGAGATCAGGAGTTCGAGACTAGCCTGTCTAACATGGAGAAACCCCGTCTCTACTAAAAATACAAAAATCAGCCAGGCATGGTGGTAGATGACTGTAATCCCAGCTACTCAGGAGGCTGAGGTAGGAGAATTGCTGAACCCAGGAGGGGAAGGTTGCAGTGAACCGACATCATGCCATTGCACTCCAGCCTGGGCAACAGACTTGAGACTCCATCTCAAAAAAAAGGAAATATATTTACCATGTATGAGAAAAAAAGTGTGGTCTCATATAATGCCCTAAACATATATATCATGTTTCAAAAATCTGTAGTTTTAGGTGAGTTTCAGATCAGGATGCATTTTCCCCTAGAACAATGTTATGCAGTTCATATACAAGCCACAAAAATCTTCCCTTTTTAAAACCAAAATAAGTGTGTAATAACAGCTCTCAGCCCTGGGGCAGTTAGGATTTGTAAGCCTGAATATAGGGTCCTCTGTACTTATGAGGCTAACTTCCCTGGAGGTTTTAAGAGCTCTAACTGGTGGAGAATGAGATAGAGATACTCAAATGTGGAGATAGTGTGGTGGCTTCTCCTTGACAATGAGATAGGAAGGTGCCAGCAGCCAAGACAGAATCAGTGACAGACCAGGCCAGGAGGGCCATTTGAGTAGGTCCTCACATTTCACAGAGGGCTTTTTTTTTAATGGAGTCTCGCTCTGTTGCCCAGGCTGGAATGCAGTGGCACGATCTCAGCTCACTGCAACCTCTGCTTCCCAGGTTCAAGCGGTTCTCTGCCTCAGCCTCCCAAGTAGCTGGGATTACAGTCATCTACCACCATGCCTGGCTAATTTTTTTGGATTTTTAGTAGAGACGGGATTTCACCATCATGGTCAGCCTGGTCTTGAACTCCTGACCTTGTGATCCACCTGCCTCAGCCTCCCAAAATGTTGGGATTACAGGCGTGAGCCAATGACCTCATAGAGGACTTTATAAATTTAAATTTTTGATATTTCTTTCAAATACAGCCAGATATAAAGTTATTGCCTTTGTCATTGAAATTGTGTCTGTTAAAAGAATTACTGTGTGAAATGTAAGCCCTTAAACTAAATTTTAATAACCCTGTTAACTCTCATTTCTTTATCTTTTATAATAATATTTTGAGAGTTCCCAAAGAATGGAAGAGTCTTGGGTCTCTTTCAACCTCCAAGAGCTTCTAGTCCTGGGAGATAAAAGTGAATGGGTTCTAGAGGATCTCACTCTAGTGTTTCCTAGTACATATTTGTGCAATGAATAAATGGATGGATGGTGAACAGTCAGACAGCAGAGAAGAATCAATGGGCAAGTACAAACCAAAGAGCTGGGAATAAGGAGGAACTAAGGTTGGAGAAAATGGGAGCTGATAATTAGTATGTACACAGGTTGTTATATTTTTTAGTTGGAGTCTTGCTCTGTCACCAGGCTTGAGTGCAGTGGCGCAATCTTGGCTAACTGCAACCTCCGCCTTCTGGGTTCAAGTGATTCTCCTGCCTTTGCCTCCTGAGTAGCTGGGACTACGGGTGCCTGCCACCACACGCAGCTAATTTTTGTATTTTTAGTAGAGATAGGGTTTCACCATGTTGGCCATGCTGGTCTTGAACTCCTGACCTTGTGATCTGCCCACCTCAGCCTCCCAAAGTGCTAGAATTACAGGCGTGAACCACTGCGCCCTGCCAGATGCCAACACTTTTTTATGTTTTGTACAGCTTATATGAATCTGTGTATTCTTACATTTGAATAAACATGAGACATGTCACACTTTTCATATATATTTTATTAACATTGCATAGCTAACAACCACATAATAAATTAAAAGAAGATATTCTAGTTTTTAAATTTTATTGATCTGTAAGTAGCATTGACATGTTTAATTAAATGTAAGAATGAATGCATAATACCAATTGTTGAATAAACAATGTAAAATAATGAAGTCATTTATTATATATTAAAACATGCTCTTCTTATCAACAGACTATTAGCTTCATGAAGGTAAAACTCTTGGTCTGGGCTGAATATGGTGGCTCAGGCCTATAATCCCAGAACTTTGGGAGGCTGAGGCAGGTGGATCCCGTGAGGTCAGGATTAGAGACCAGTCTGGGTAACATGGTGAAAACCCATCTCTACTAAAAACACAAAAGTTGGATGGGCGTGGTTCCATGCACCTGTAGTCCTAGCTACTTAGGGGTGGGGGCATTGAGGTGAGAGGATTGCTTGAGCCCAAGAGATCAAGGCTGCAGTGAGCCACGTTTGTGCCACTGCACTCCAGCCTGGGTGACAGGGAAGCACCCTTAAAAAAAAAGAGGGAAACTCTTGGTTTGTTTGATACTCTGCTGTATCCCCATTGCCTAAGAGAACCTGGCAAAGGACAGGTACTTAATAAACATTTGTCGAATGAATAGATGAATGAATAAATGTCAAGTGTTTTGTTTTCCAATTTTTAATGTTAATTAATTTAAAACTTCTAAACTTTTCATCAAGATGGTAGAGAAGATATTTCCTAAGCAATCAGAAAGAGTGGGTGCTGTTTCCTTCATGCCCAGTGTCATTGGTGATAAGGAGAATCATTGCTGCTTGTCTGTTACCAAATTGAGACATTACCCTAGGAACTGAATGCTGTTAAAGATGTACTATTCCATTTTATTCCTAACAGCTGCAAAGAAAAATAAAAAAGGGCCCTAGTTTTCTTGCCCCGGTTACTCTAAGTAGGAGTCAATCCAGGTCCCATTGATTCTGCAAACCTAGATATTTGTGTTCCTGAATTTCACTGTGTGTGTATGGAGACCTGTTTTTTCCCAACACCTGGCTTTCCAGTAATAGTTATAAGAAGTATAGAGTATCTAATTGTTGAGTTGCTTACAGTTTGGAAGTAGGTTTGTTTTCTCAAGCTAAAATGCCACTGTGTTAGTTGTATTTTTTTTTTCCAGCCCATCTTTCTACTTTCCACACATGCCCTCAGGGATACCTGAGTTAATCCCACACATGTGGCAGTCATATGACAGGGGACTTATTCAGTGGGGTCATAGCAACATAATCTTAATTTTCTGTTCTTGTCTATTAAATTCTTCTGTGGTCTCCCAAAGAGTTATTTAGCTCGTGTGTGTGTGTGTGTGTATTTTAATAGTTGCCTTTACCCTACAAAGAGAATAGAGGTAAATCTGGGCACACAAGCATAGAGTCCCAGCTACTCCTGAAGCTAAGGCATGAGGATTGCTTCAGCCGAGGAGCTCAACTCCAGCCTGGGCAACATAGCGAGACCCCATCTCTTAAAAAAATAGAGAATAGAGGTTAAGATAAGGAGGTAGTGTTTTGTGGGGATTCTGATGTCCTACTGCCTGATATCAGATCCCAACTCTAATATTTACTAGCTGTGTTACCTTCAGCAGCCAGCTTAACATCTCTGTGCCTCACCCATAAAATAGAGATAATGCCATCTACTTCATAGGTTATTGGAAGGATCATATGGGTTGAAGCATGTAAAGTGCTTAGAATTTTGACTGGCATTTACTGAGTGCTCAGTATTAGTTATTAATGGAGAAGGAAAACATATGAGTTATTAACAATCTTCCAAACATTAAAAAAGAAAACAGGCTGGGTGTGGTGGCTGATGCCTGTAATACCAGCACTTTGGGAGGCCAAGGTGGGCTAATTGCTTGAGCTCAGGAATTCAAGACCAGCATGGGGAACATGGCAAAACCCCATCTCCACTAAAAAAAAAAAAAAAAATCCCCAAAGCAAAAAACTTATTCACATATGAGTGACATGTTATATAAATACATGCATATATGCTCACTATAATTCCTTTCCATGTTTACAATATAAACAGTATTTCTGTTTACATTTGAGAAACCTTATCATATTTCACTTAACTACTGATTTGGGGCAGTAGAATTTTGTTTTGTTCTCAAACTTGGATATCATTAGCATGATCTTTTTCACCTGATGAAGTTTTCTTTCCTCCCGTCACCCCCCAAAATAAAGTCATTACTTTGCCTCTGGAGACTTCCTTTACAATATTCCATAGTGGGTCCACGGGATGGTTCTTAACTAATAGTCTAGTAGTCACTCTATCAAATAATTTGGTTCACTCCCCTCCTCTAAACCTTCATTTTTTAAAAAGAAGAAAATTTATATGTGTGTATTTATTCTATTTATTATTCATAGTAACTTTTGTGGTATTAAATTGCATAACATCTTTTGAAACAAATTTTATTAATCATCATTAATTGAGATAAGTAATACAAAGACCTTGTCTTTAATTTAAATAAATCACTTCCATATTTCACCCCAGTGGTAAAAAGACCCCTAATTGACAACTGCTGATTTATAGGTTAAATAGAATCTGTCAGTCCTTTTCCCAAGATTTGACAGTGACATTATTACTCAATTCTGTAATTAGCTGGTTCTCCTTTTCTCATTAGTTTCTGTATTTTTTTCTTGGTCAAGACCTGTCCCGAGCTTCGCACCAAGGCATTGCATGCTTTTCTGACTCTTGTCAACAACTGCCGAATCTAACTTTCTAAAACTCCCATTTTATTCGAGGAAAATAGCAACTACATTGATAAATTTAATTAATTGTACTTTGTAATGTGTTAGATGTTTCCAACAATTTAATTGCTTTTGATAGGCTCCAAACTGTGCCTTTTCCTCAGACAAAATATAAGCTATGGTAGGAAAACCAGGAAAAAGAAACTTTGAACCACTTACAAAATAAACTTGCCCTGTCTGCTCCATTGCCCCAAATGTTGGGGAAAGCACACTAAGTATGTTTCATAGAATCCCAAATATCTGATCCATCCTAACAATAATGATGGAATCAGTCAAATGCCTTCTTCCCCTTTCATACTTGTTCCTCATAAACAAATTATACACAGACACATGCATGCACGCACACATGCTCGCATGAACACACACACACACACACACACACGCATGCATATAGACACATTAAAATGCCTTCTACCTGGGCTTTTACCTGGACTTTAAGCAGCTATTCAATCGTTTACATGCTGACATTATTATTATGTTACTCTGTTTACAGTCTGCTTTCCAAAAGTATTTTTAAAGTTAGCTCTCTCCAACGTCCACAAATTCCTTTAGAAAACATTTCTTGAGTGTTTTTTATATGCTAGCCCCTGTGACAGCAGGTACGTGTGGCCATTCTGATTTGAACCAGGAGGAATGTGCAGTGCAGAAAGCGGGGGAGCAGTTAGCTGAGCCTGTTTGCCAGCAGGTGGGTATTTAGTTCACCAAGCTTCACTAAAATTTGATACTTTGCTTTTGTAAGCTGTTTATAAGCTTTGCATGAAAATCCTACCAAATTTTGTCCCTTTCTGTCCAAACTTTTTTAACTTGAAAAGGAATCTCAGTATGTAAAACTTTCCATTGTAACGCCACCTGTAAACTTAAAACAGGCAAACTGTTTTTCCAGCTGCCTGCAGCTCTGTTTCTCAGCTGACTAATACTGACAGATAAAGATGGCTTTCCCTGAGGACTGTTTTGTTTGTGGTTATTTTGTCACTACCAGGAGGGACAGCTCCCTTTGCCCATAGGGAATGCAGAGATGCAGTGTACAGACAGACTTAGATGCTGACTAGCAACTAAAAACATAATAGTCAAATAATGATTTTATTGTTCCTTCCTGTGTCCTTGACAACCAAGAGGTATCCAGCTAGACTGGGACACTGCCTGGGAGTGTTCTTTGCCTCGGATACTACTATTTTGAGAAAAGTTACAATTTATTCTGACAGGCTAAGGAGAAAAACGGACATTTCTAATATTTGTCTAATTTCAGTGGTATGTATCCTTAGAGGTAATTCTTCTGTCATTTCTTCTATTCATGAACACTATGACTTGCCCCTTCAAAAAAATCTTTTAGGCCCATCCTGGTGGCTCATGGCTCTAATCCTAGTTACTTGCTTGAGCCCAGGAGTTCAGGACCAGCCTGGCAACATAGTGAGACTTCATCTCTACAAATAATGATAAAAAATATTAACCATATGTGATGGCACATGTCTATGGTCCCAGCTACTTGAGAGGCTGAGGTAGGGGAATCGCTTGAGCCCGGGCAGTTGAGGCTGCCGTGAACTGTGATCATGCCACCATACTCCAGCCTGAGCAGCAGAGCAAGACCCTGTCTCCAAAAAGAAATATAATATCTTTTTATGGCATGGTTTCTACCTTGATGATAGTCTGCGATGAAGAGCTACCACTCTGGAGTTGGACAGAGCTGTTTGAGTTCTGTCTCAGTCAATCATCAATGGTGGAACCTTGGACAAATTTCTTAATCTTTCTAATCCTCATGTCTTTATTCATAAAATAGGAATAGTAACAGAATCTTTCCCCACAAAGTTTGAGTTAAATGAGATGAGGCACATAAAGTGCTTAGCCTGCTGCTTGGCACAATTAAGCACACCATAAATGGAGTTGTCACTCTTGTTATTAATCTCCCCTGCAAGACTGCGAGTTCCCAGAGCAGTAGTTCTCAGCCTTGACTACACTTTAGAATCACTTGGGTAACTTTAAAAGATGCCGAGGCCACTGTCACACCCTGCACCGACTACATCAGAACCTCTGGGATTGGACCCAGGAATCAGCATTTTTTACATTGCTCTAGCTGAATCCAATATGCAGCCAAGATTGAGAAATACTGTCGTTGAAGATGGAGCCTGGGTCATATCAAAGTACTCAGACAAAAGTGCACAAATGGCTGACTAAAGTAGTTACTTTGAAAAACGAAAAAGTCAGTGCAATCTAGAAAAATAGAAAAAGTGACATATAGTACCTTACATATTTTGTTTCAAGTATTTTGAGTAATAGAGTAGAGAAAAGCAAAATGAAGTGATTTTTAACAGGGCAACTTGCTATTAACATTTACACAGTAGAGTTATCTACTAGGAAAAATCTACTAGGAAAAAGACAGAAAATGAGAAAATAGCCAATAACTCGGAATATGTGAGATAAAGTTACACAAATGGAAACTACGCTAAAGCAAAATTATTTTTATATTTTAGTTTTCTTTTAAAAAGTGGAGTTAATCAAGAGATATCATCATAGACAATTTTATGCTTTTTTAATACAAAGGCCAGCATAAATGCAAAGACTTCTCACTTAGATCATATCTGTGGTTGTTTACATTTTGGGGAAAAGCACTGGCAACACACAAAAACATGCTTTACATTGCTAGTGCTGAATTAGCATCTTTAATCATTATGGTGTTTAGCTTTTGGAGCGGGAAGGCTAAAGTCTGAGATAAACTCAAATGCTCAGTTATATTAATTCTGTAAGAAAACTTGAACTTCTTCCTCATAATACAAAAGATGTTAATTATTTAAGTTCCTAAGATTTTTTTTTTCTTTTTTTGAGACAGAGTGTCTCTCTGTCACCCAGGCTGGAGTGCACTGACGTGAGTGATCTTGGCTTACTGCAACCTCTGCCTCCTGGGTTCAAGTGATTCTCCTGCTTCAGCGTCCCCCAGTAGCTGGGACTACAAACGCCCGCCACCATGCCTGGCTAATTTTTGTATTATTTATAGAGACAAAGTTTTGCCATGTGGCAAGGTTGGTTTCAAACTGCTGACCTCAAGTGACCCTCCGGCCTTGGTTTCCCAAAGTGCTGGGATTACAGGCATGAGCTTTACCATGCTGAGTCCTAAGATCTTATAAAGTTTAAAAAAAAAAAAAAAAAAAAAAAAAAGTACCACCAGACTTAACTTTTCCAAGGGAATTTCTTAGCTCCCAGTCCTTTAGCCATATTTTCAACATATCACATTATTTTGGAAGCATGTTATTTCTATTTTAAGCTTCTTCTAAAGAATGTTATTGTAAATAAATACTTCATCTAACATTCAGTGTCTGTTTTTCTGCATATACAATTTAACCTAGATACACTGTTGATGATCAAAATGATTACACTAGTTTGCTATTACTAGTTTTACAATTAACTTTTGTGTATATCCTCTTGATCAATTCTCCCAATACCTCAGTGAGGGTGCAGAGCAAAATAAGCCCCATTTTATATGTGGGAAAACTAAAGCAGTGCACTAGTAGTTTCAACAGAACTAGGCAAAAGTTTTTCGTTTCAGTCAGATGTTCATTTCATTAACTCATTCATACATTTACCAAGCATTATCAAGTTGCAGATATGTGTCAGCTTAGTTCGAGGGTATGGATATCCAAAATTAGTAAGACATAGTTCTTGCCCTTAAGGAATTACATTCAGAGAACTGTGTACATATTTAACTTATTAAAGATATTAAAGGTCTTATCCTGTATCTACCAAGGCAGAATACATGATCTGAAATTGCCATAGCCAAAGCTAGCAACTCTGGGATACAAACAGAAAGAAGAAATGCGATGAGGTGGTTCAGAAAACCGTAACTACCACCTTCTACAGTTATAGTTTGCAGCAGCCAACTAGATGCGAGATGAACCTGGACATTCATAGTTCTTGCAGCTTGGTTCTCTGATGATTTCTGCAGCATTGGGGAAAGCTATAGTGTTTTTCTAAGAATGTACTATTCAGTGACGTTTTAATTTTATTTCCTCCAGCTCTTCAACTGCTAATGTTCATTTTAGTTTCAGCAGAAAATGCTTTGATGATTAAGCATTTTGGTTTATTTTTAATGCTAATTCATCTCAAGTATTTAGCTGGTTTCTGAAGATATCCTGTTGCTGAATTTAAATACTCATACTTACCAGACACAAATTAATTTCTACAGTTAGGTGTAGAGTTTAATCACTTAAAAAATACACTGACTTCCTGATGATTATAGTCTTGAAGGGAATGTACTGTCTTCGCTGTCTTTTGTGATTAGCTGTCTTTTATTTTAAAGCATAAAGTAGGAGTCAGTTAAATGGATATAACTATTTTAGTTATTTTTGAAGATTCATAGTTGCCCCAAAGGAAGGAAAGTTCAGAAAGAATATTGTGTTATTTTTCAGTTACTGAGAGGAAAATTTTATGTCTTGAATTTTTCCTTGAATATTTTATAGTTGAAGATGCATAGAAAAATAAATATATCCGTTTTTTTAAGAGTAAAAATTTAAGAGCATAATGTTGAAAAGTTAAAATATAAGCATCATTAAGCAGCAAATAAATGAAATATATCTTATTCTTGTATGAAACTATTTTAACTTAATGTCAATAAAGTTTAAATTAGTTCAGACTTTTCTTATTAGAATAAATGTTTCCTTTTAAAATGTATGATAATCATAATCAAGACAAAATTTGTCCTGTTATTTATTTTCAAAATGATTGTACATGTTTAGCAGACTTTTAATTTAAATCCCCAGTGATATATTGGAGACAGATGTTTAGATGACCTCATGTTTAAAGTAATGTTATATTTGGACGCAAGATTAAATTTTCCTTAAAATCTTTCCTTATAAGTTAAATGTGTGGTAGTGTACAAAAACTAATCAATGATTTTCAGTGGATTAATGTGATTCCTGTATTTCAAATAAAATTTTCTATCTTTTATGGAATTCCACATAGTACAAAAGAGCTGATTATGAAACAGCTGTTTACAAATGAAAATATTGTTTTTGGCTGGCCAGCTAAATGGGAAACAGATTTCAAAAGTTCCATGAATTTGAATGCAAATTTACCATATCATTTATAGTGAACCAAAGAACATTGGTAAAAAACTGCAACATAGTTTACCAAAAAATTCAGCTGAAGACTATTTTTTAGGATAGAATATAAACATTTAAAATAGCTTTTGATTTTTCAGAAATAATTTTTCTTTATGAAAATCAGTGTAACTACAACATATTAGTATGCACAGAAGATTTTTAAGGTGCTCATAAATAATATTTATAATTTCAATGAAGGAAAATTTGCAGATGGAGCTATCAGAAATACATAGGAAATAGAGTAGAGTGAAATAGATGAAAGATAAGAGATATTGTCCAAAGACCACAAATTAATGTATGTGAACAAATGAATTTAAGGCAGAGCTATATACGTATTAACAGACTCGTTTCTCTCAGCAGCAGGAATGCTGTATACTGAAAATCACTTTGCTATGCAAATTTTAATTTAAGAAAATATGGTCTACAATGAAAATCTTCACATTTTCTCTCAAATTTTAAACAGTTAAGAATTATTTGTGTTAGAACTTAGTTTATATAAAAATAAATAATACAAAGGCCATATCTTGTGAATTTTGAATATGACTCCCTTAAATGCCAAAGTATATACCTTAATCGAGGTGAGTAAACTTCTAGAACTACTGTTTGTTGTCTTTCTTTTTCTTTATCTCTTTTATTATCTTTCTCCTTGTCTCAGTTTTCTGAAAATGGGATCATATTTCTTCAGCTGCTTTTTAAAAAGTCACCTGGGAATAAATGCGTGTTTAGGGGTGGGATATGACATCTGGTTCTCTTGTCACCATCTAACATCCTAAGTGATTGACAATCATTCAGAAGAGAAGCCAATGGAATATGTGCAAATATTTTAAGAAACAAGTTTTGGGGCAAAATGAAGACAAAAAGGAATCTAGAAATGTAAGCAACATAAGTAAAATCACTTTAAAGGAGAATACTAATATTGTATTCATATTTATGAATGTGTCCTTAATGGATGATTCACCTTTAGCATACTTTAATTTTTTTCTACATATTTTGTTGGGTGTCAGTAGTTAATTAACACCTGTAGAACGAATTCATTGACATATAGACATGTTAAATGGTAGTAAACTATATATTTTAAGAAAGAGTGGATCCCTTATGGCTCCATTAATGATACATCTTTTGCTTTTGAGAACAGTGGAAATAATTGCCACTTTGTATATTAGGCAGACTGTGTAGTATTGATGGTTTATACCACATCATCCACATTCTTTTTGGCTTTACTCATGCTCCTACCAAGTAGTAATTTATAAAAGTCAGGCAGCTGGCAGAAATGATCCACTTGATAGCTACTAAAGGAAATTTTCTTATTTACTTTATATTTTATCTTAATATATACATCTTATAAACATTGACAAAATTCTCTAAGAAAATCAGCTGATAGCTGTGCTTCTTTTTTTTTAGCTTGTATATATGCTTCTAACAAGGAATTATAATTTTTTTTGCATATTGGGCAAAATTAAATTTTCAAAAGAAATATAATTAAGAAATATTAATAAATACTATTTAAATACAACATAATACCTGTATTCATATTAGAAACCAGTGCCATACAGATTTCAGACATACAGAATAGTTTTCACTGCTCTAAAATTCTCGTGTTCCACCTGTTTTTCCCTCCCTCCTTTCCCTGCCCTATATCCACTACAATCACTCCTCTTTTTACTCTCTGCATAGTTTTTTCTTTTCCAGAATGTCATATAGTTCGAATGATACAATATGTAGCTTTTTCAGACTGCTTTATTTCCCAAGCAATACATATTTATGGTTTCCCATGTCTTTTTGTTGCTCAATAGCTCATTTTTTCAATTGCTAAAAAATATTTCATTATATAAGTCATAGTACAATTTTAGTATTCCTTCAACTATTTAAGAACATCTTGGTTGCTTCCTGATTTTGGCAGTTATGAATAATACTCCCATAAAGCTAACATTTGTGTGCAGGTTTTTAAATGGACATAAGTTTCCAACTCACTTGTGTGAATACCTAGGAGTATGATTTCCAGATTGTTGAAATATTAATAACAAGTTCTTAAAGGAACTTAATTATAACAATATCTCTGGCATGTAGGAATACTCACATCTTTAATTAATAGTAAAAGAAAAAAAATTGTTCCCTGGGTTCATATAGCTGAATTCTGAATAAATAAATATTTATTTTGTTTCTTTCTCTGTGCATAATTATACTTAGGCATGAAAGGCTATTTAGGGGTCTAAAGTGGCTCCGGCCGGATGTCGTGGCGCTTGCGAAGGCGAGGTCATGAGTTCAAGGCTAACCTGAGCAACCTTACAAGCTCACATTGATTGGCAAAAAAAAAAAAGAAAGCCTATTTAAACTCATGCTTTTCTACTGTTTGTTCTTTTTTATTTGATTTCAGTATGAGATAAACTCATAATTTGATAAGACCATTTTAATTAGTGGTTGTGAACAGTTCAGTTTAAAGACAGGGAAACTAGCGTATACTAAGATAACTATTAGAGTACAGTTAGGAGATCAGAGTGTCTCCTTAGTTTATTGAATGTCTGTTTCTGAGTTAGATGTGATGTTTAATTCTGTGCTAGGTATCATTCCAAACCTTTGATTAGATGTTCATCTTTCCATTCCCATAGACAACCAAGGAATTTATAAGCTAAGACAGATAACATTAATACAGATAGTAAGATGGACTAGTCACTGAATTGACACTATATAAATGATAATAGTTATTATCATAATACATACCATTTGTTGAGCACTTACTATATGCAAAGTACTGTTCTAAGATTAGAGCAGAACTAGGTTTTATGTGACCTGCCAACAATTTCACTTCAAAAATAAGGAAACTGAGGAGGTTAAGTAATGCATGCTGATGTTGTCAGTGTCAGCACTGGGATTCAAACCCAAGTAATTTGGCTTCAGAGCTCTAGTGAAAGATTATAACACTCTACTATTTTTCCCATTCAACAAAATCGTTAAAATGTGTGAGGAAAAAGTAGTGTCCTTATTGGATCAATGATGAGGATCATAGGATTCAAATTCAGAGAAGACATGCAATAAAGTGGAATGGAGGTGCTCCAATAAAAATGATGTTGAGTAAATTTGCCAAGAGTAAGAATTGTCGAGAAGACATAGAATTTTTAGTTTTTTCTGTCAGACACGGTGGCTCATGCCTATAATTTAAGCACTTTGGGAAGCGTAGGTGGGAGGATCTTTTGAGACTAGAAGCTGGAGATCAGTCTGGGCAACTATTAAAAAATTTTTATTATATGTTTTTAGAGATAGGATCTTTCTGTGTTCCCCAGGCTTCATTACAGTGGCACAATCATAGCTCACTGCAGCCTTAAACTGCTTGGGCTCAAATGATCCTGCCACCTCAGCCTCCTGAGTGACTGGGCTATAGGTACACACCACCATGCCCAGCTAATTAAAAAAATGTATTTTGTAGAGGCTGGGTGCAGTGGCTCACACCTGTAATTGCAGCACTTTGGGAGGCTGAGGTGAGTGGATCATTTGAGGTCAGGAGTTTGAGATCAGCATGGCCAACAACACAAAACCCCTTCTCTACTAAAAGTACAAAAATTAGCTGGGCTTGGTGGTGTGTGCCTGTAATCCCAAGTACTTGGGAGGCTGAGGCAGGAGAATCACTTGAACCTGCGAGGCGGAGGCTGCAGTGAGCCAAGATCATGCCACTGCACTCCAGCTTTGGCAACATAGCGAGACTCTGTCTCAAAAAAAAAAAAAAAAAATGTAGAGATGAGATTTTGCTAGGTTGCTAAGGTTGGTCTTGAGCTCCTGGATTCAAGTGGTCCTTTTGCTAGGGTTTCCCAAAGTGCTGGGATTACAAGCATGAGCCACCATACTTGGCCAATACATACAATATTAAGGTTAATGATGAAGCTCCCTTTCAAGGGAATTCATCTGATAACTCTGTATTTAAACACATTTTCTGGAATAGTCAGATTTTTGTTTTTATTGTCTGTTTTTTTTTTAAGAGATGGAGTCTCACTCTATAGAGTACAGTGGAGTGAACAAGACTCACTATAGCCTTAGCCTCCTGGGCTCAAGCAGTTCTTCTACTTCAGCTTCCCAAGTAGGTAGGATTATAGGTACAAGCCACAGTGCCCTGCTGAAACAGTCAGCTTGCAAATCCAGAAAGTGAAATCTAAAGAGTCAGGATACTACAGTGGAAAAAGTTCTGAGTGTCAGGACAGTTGGTTTCTAGTAATAACTCTGCCATTGAGGACGTGATGATAATTATTTTACTTAGAGGCTCTCTTAATTCTACAATTATTTGAAACAATTTTCACATATTTTCCATATAATTTAAGTTTGATATGAAAGGATCTGTCATAGGGAATAAATGTTACTAATTTCTCTAGTACCATTCATGAACTATCAACTTTCAGATCTCACAAGTACAAAAATATTGGTTACTCTGATTCTTATTCTATTTTGTGTACTCCTCCTCAAGACTGTTGCTAACCTCTCTGGCCCACCTCCCTCTCTCCACCTGATCACCATTATTTTCTTTCTCTTTTTTCTTTTCTTTTCTTTTTTTCTTTTTTCTTTTTGCAATGGAGTCTCTTTCTGTCACCAGGCTGGAGTGCAGTGGCACCATCTAGGCTCACTGCAACCTCTGACTTCCTGGTTCAAGTGATTCTTCTGCCTCAGCCTCCCATGTAGCTGGGGTTACAGGCACATGCCACCGTGCTTAGCTTTTTTTAATTTTTTTTTTTTTTTGTATTTTTAGTAGAGATGGGGTTTCACCATGTTGGCCAGGATGGTCTTGATCTCCCGACCTTGTGATCCACTTGCCTTGGCCTTCCAAAGAGCTAGGATTACAGGCATAAATCACCACACCTAGCCTTGATCACCATTATTTTTGTAGCTTATAGCTTTTTGATTAGATGATCTCAATAACTACTTAACTTCCTAGGTCATGTTTCTCATGTCTTCACTGGACAAAAACATTGACTGTATTGAATTTTTACCAGTTGCTAGATCTGAGCTTGGGCATGAGAGGATATGATGATATAAGTTGGGTCCTGCACCTGCAGGAGCCTCCCAATACTGTGAGACCTAGAAGAGGGAACCAGGAATGATTTTACTGAGAAAGTAAATAATTATGTGAGGTATTGAAGGGTGAGTAGGAGTTTTCTGAGTGAACAAGGACATGCTAGGTAGAGGAAGTAGCACTTGTAGTGGCATGGAATCATGAAAGCTTATTGTCCACTCAGAGGGACAAAAGGTTTAGTGTGATTGATGCATAGGGTCTGGAGGAGGGGAAGGAGGCAGGGAACAGTGACAGAGTTACAGAGGGGTTTTAGGGCAGGTGTTGGTGGTTGTTTTATGGTATATGAGGTGTATGTTTACAAAAGGGGTCGTGTAGATTCTATTTAGGGGAAATAAATTGGTGATACAGAGGCCGAATTAGCGTAAGGGGACTATTTGGAAGGTTGTTGCAGTTATTTAGAGGAGGGTGGATGAAAAGTTAAGTGAGGGCAGTAGCAGTGGGAAAGAGAAAGAGGACTGTATTAGAAAGAGAATCACTTGGATTTGCTGGTAGATTGGATTTGGGAAGTCAGTTGAGAAAGAGCTTCACAGAGACTGTGAGCTGAGGTCTGATACCATTGGGCATGACAGGGATTATCAGAGCAGGGACTGGGGAGTAGTTATCTATGATTTCTGTGTCTGAGGTTGGAATTGTTCAGTAGGTGGTTGGGAAATAGATGGGCTGTCCAAGAAAGTTTAAGAGCCATCAGCATATCTATCAGCCAGTGATTCTCGTGTTTGTGTGTTTATGTGTGTGTGTGTGTGTGCATGAGTGCACACACTAGGGTAGGGTATATGTATCAGGATCACCTGAGGAAATTTTAAAACCACATCCTTACCTGCAATAAGTAAACATCTCCCCCTCCACAGTTGTGTTAAGAATCCTAGCTATCTGGGTCATGCCAAACCCAACACTTTGGGAGGCTAATGTGGGAGGATTGCTTGAGCCCAGGAGTTTGAGACCAGCCTGGGCAATATGGTGAAAGCCCATCTCTACAAAAAAAAAAAAATACAAGAATTAGCTGGGTATGGTGGTGGATGCTTGCAGTCCCAGTTACTGAGTAACTGGGACTGAGTAAATGGGAGGCTAAGTGGGAGGATCATCTGTGCCTGGGGAGGTCAAGGCTGCAGTGAGCTGTGTTTGTGCCTCTGCACTCCAGCCTGGGCAACAGAGACCCTGTCTTGAAAAAAAAAAAAAAAAGAATCATAGCTGTGAGAGAAGCCAGAAAGGCAGAAAAGGAACACATGCAGAACCCTGAAAAATACCACAGAAAATGGAGGGGAAAAGAAAGAGAAATGAATCTGCAAGGGGAATCATCAGAGAGTCAGAAAGACTTGAAGAAAAGAGTCCTCCAGAAGCTAAAGTTACAGATCATGTCAAGGAAGTCAGTGGCGTCAGAAGCTCTTCCAATCCCTCCAGAAACAGTTGCCTGAGAAATCTTTCTTTTATATTTTACTTCATCTATCAACAGCAAGATAAAATTCTTGGCTTGTTTTTCCAGACCCACCTTTAAATTTGCACTTGTGACCTTTGTTGTCCTCTTCCAGCTTTCCTGTGAGTATAGTGGTTAAGACAGAACCAGGCTTCTAGGCTTTGAATTCCAGCTCATCTGCTTGTAAACTTCTCCTTTACCCTATGCTGTGGTTTGAATGTGTCCCCTCAAAGTTCCTGTGTGTGAAACATAATCCCAAATACAACAATGTTTGGAGGTGGGACCTTTAAGAGGCAAGGCCCTCATGAATGGGTTAATGGTGTTCTCCTGAGAGTGGACTCCTGATGAAAGGATGAGTTTGGCCCCCTTTTGCTCTTGCACACTCACGCTTGTCCTCTCTTGACCCTCTGCCTTCCACCATGGGACGGTGCAGCAGGAAGGCCCTTGACAGATGTTGGCATCTTGATATTGGACTTCTCAGCCTTCAGAACTGTGAGAAATAAATTTCTTCTTTATAAATTACTGTCTGTGTGCTGGGTGCAGTGGTTCATGCCTGTAATCCTAGCACTTTGGGAGGCTGAGGTGGGAGGATCACCCAGGCACAGGAATTCAAGACCAGCCTGGGCAGCATAGCAAGATCCCATCACTACAAACATTTTAAAAATTAGCAGAGTATAGTGGTGTACGCCTGTTTTCCCAGCCACTCGGGAGTCTGAGGCAGGAGGATTGCTTGAGCCCAAGACATTAAGACTGTGGTGAGCTGAGTCTGCATCACTGCATTCCAGCGTGGGCAACAGAGAGAGACCCTGTCTCAAAACAAAAAACAAATACCATTTTCAATTCTTGGAGATCCTCTTTAATTAAAATAATATAGGTGGTTAGTCATTCTTTCTTTAGTACTTATAATCTTAGTATGAATTATATTATTTTATACTTGTTACTTGTGAAAAAAATCCACAAGTCATTTTAATCTCACTATGTGCAAAATATTTCTCTTGCCACGATGGCCAGTGCAGACAGTGCTGTCTCTCTATGAGGTCCTCTGCAAATTTCTGCTGACTGACAATGACATTGGTTAGTACCAAACAGTGAAACAGAAAACATCTTGTTTAGTATGCAGCAATGAGCTTGGACTAATGCCACAACAGACTGTTTACAAAGGAACCCAATAAGATGAAATGTCACCACAAAAACATGTGTCTCACTCAATGATATGCCTTAGTGTTAACACTGAACAAATTCCTTTTTGATGCTTCTTTCATAGAAAGGCACAGATTCTGAGGTTAGTCTCTATGAGTCTTGGTTAAGAAAGGGGGGCACTTAACTTCTTTGCCTTGAAAAAAAATTAAGTGTAACATACATATGGAAAGGTGCACAAATTATAAGTGTAGAGGTTGCTAAATTATTCTAAGTCTGGAAATGTGTAGCCATCACCAGTCAAGAAATAGATTACCAGCAACTTGGAAGCACCGCTTGTTTTTCTCTCCAGTTATTGTCTTCTCTCTCCTTCCCGGTGGTGGGGCATTTAACTTTGGCTTTTTGTTTGTAGTGGCCAGATCCCCTCTCTTTCTCCATGAGGCATATTCTGCTAGCCTATTAGGAGAATCCTTTTACAATTTGGCCAAAGCCAGCTGTTCCTTTTCTATGGTTATTTTCCCCATCTGTTTAGAATTCACATCCACATTGTATTGTTGCCTCATCTAATCAAGCAAGGGAATGTCTCAAGAGTATGTGCTCCATAAACTACTTAATTTTCTGAAATACTCACTGCCAGGGGCCTAATGAGAAACCACCAAATCTTCTCTGGCTGTAGGTCTGTCTCAGGGCCTGTGTGTCTCGAAGAGTGATGCACTGCACACAGGCTGCTGCAAATTTAAGAAATAATTTCTATTTATTTTTGCTAAGGTAAGAGTTCTTGTCATAGTTGTAGCCACAATAATGCACTCTATTCTTTTTCCTTATATTTATGCTTTAAGCATTATAACATGTTGCATATGCTTATTATAAGTAGAGAAGTTAAAAACAATCATAGGATGGATCCAGTTTCCATGTTAACACAGAGCAAGCATATCTTGTAGCTGTCTTCAAGGACATGGAATCTAGGCTCCTTTAATAGCAAGACTTAGCTTTATTTTTATTCTTTGTCTTTCTTATACTATGAATACTAAGTCCTTGTTTAAAACAAAAGTCTTTCAGAAGTTGAAAAATTTTTGTTATTTTTTAATCTTTTCAGAAACAGAGTTTTACTCTGTCATGCAGGCTTGAAAACAAAGGACCAGTCATAGCTCACTGCAACCTCTAACTCCTGGACTCAAGCAATCCTCCTGTCTTAGCCTCCCAAGTTAGCTGGGACTACAGGCATGTGCCACCATGCCTGGATAATTTAAACTGTTTTATTTTATTTTTTATTTTTTTGTAGAGACAGTCTAACTATGTTGCCCATGCTGGTCTTGAACCCCTTGCCTCAAGCAATTCTCCTGCCTTGGACTCCCAAAGTGGTGGGATTACAATTGACGCCACTGCACTAAAAGTTATAAAATAGTGCAAAAGGCATTGGATTTGAGAAAAATTACTCAAATAATTCTCAAATGGATTTGGAGCTTTTAATTCAGGCAAGAATTAAGTAGAATGAAATAATTAGAATAAGATAAATAAATATAAATTAAATAGAATATATATAATTGAGGAATTACTTATATGACCTTTGTTTTTTTTAATCTTTATTCTTTTAATTTTAATGCTAATTAAATGATCTTTTGCTTCCATGAGCATATATATATATCACTGCCTCACAAAGGTATACCTTTTTTTAAGAACTTTTTAATTTTAATTTTATATTTTTTTGACAGCAACCCTCTTAACTCCATCTCCAGAGTCCCAGAGCAAGAATTCCAATCCTTTGAGCATAGGTCCAAACAACAAATGGATGATTTAGCACATGAGATCCTTTTATAAACAGTCCTCTTTGGCAGACTTTTCTTATTCTGATAGCCTGTGCTCCCTACAGAGATTTTTGCTTTTTTTTTTTAAGTGTACTTTACGTTCTGGGGTATATATACAGATCATGCAGGATTGTTGCATAGGTACACACATGGCAATGTGATTTGCTCCCTCCATCCCTCAGTCACCTACATCTGGCATTTCTGCCCATGTTATCCTTCCCCGACATCCCAACCCCCCACCTTGACTCCCCGCAACAGACCCCAGTGTGTGATGCTCCCTTCCCTGTGTCCATGTGTTCTCATTGTTCAACACCTGCCTATGAGTGAGAACATGCAGTGTTTGGTTTTCTATTTTTGTGTCAATTTGCTGATAATGATAGTTTCCAGATTCATCTATGTCCCTGCAAAGGACACAAACTCATCATTTTTTTGTGGCTGCACAGTATTCTATGGTGTATATATGCCACATTTTCCTTGTCCAGTCTTTCGCCGATGGGCATTTGGGTTGGTTCAAAGTCTTTGCTATTGTAAACAGTGCCAGTATGAACATAAATGTGCATGTATCTTTATAATAGAATAATTTATAGTCCTTTGGGTATATAGCCAGTAATGGGATTTCTGGGTCAAATGGAATTTCTATTTCTAGGTCCTTGAGGAAGTGCCACACTGTCTTCTACAATGGTTGAACTAGTTTACACTCCCACCAACAGTGTAAAAGTGTTCCTATTTCTCTACATCCTCTCCAGCATCTGTTGTCTCCAGGTTTTTTTAATGATCACCATTCTAACTGGTATAAGATGGTATCTCAATGTGGTTTTGATTTGCGTTTCTCTAATAATTAGTGATGATGAGCATTTTTTCATATATTTTTTGGCCTCATATATGTCTTCTTTTGAAAAGTGTTCATATCCTTCTCCCACTTTTGGATGGGTTTGCTTGTTTTTTTCTTGTAAATCTGTTTTAGTTCTTTGTAGATTCTGGGTATTAGCCCTTTGTCAGATGGGTAGATTGCAAAAATTTTTCCCATTCTCTTGGTTGCTAGTTCACTCTAATATTGTTTCTTTTGCTGTACAGAAGCTCTGGAGTTTAATTAGGTCCCATTTGTCTATTTTGGCTTTTGTTGCCAATGCTTTTGGTGTTTTAGTCATGAAGTTCTTGCCTATGCCTAAGTCCTGAATGGTTTTGCCTAGGTTTTCTTCTAGGGTTTTTATGGTGTTAGGTGTTATGTTGAAGTCTTTAATCCATCTGGAGTTAATTTTAGTGTAAGTTGTCAGGAAGGGGTCCAGTTATGCTTTCTGCACACTGCTAGCCAGTTTTCCCAACACCATTTATTAAACAGGGAATCCTTTCCCCATTGCTTGTTTTAGTCAGGTTTGTCAAAGATCAAATGGTTGTAGATGTGTGGCATTGCCTCCGAGGCCTCCGTTCTGTTCCATTTGTCTATATCTCTGTTTTGGTACCAGTACCATGCTGTTTTTGATTACTGTAGCCTTGTAGTATAGTTTGAAATCAGGTAGCATGATGCCTCCTGCTTTGTTCTTTTTGCTTAGGATTGTCTTGGCTGTGCGGGCTCTCTTTTGGTTCCATATGAAGTTTAAGGTGTTTTTTTCCAGTCTGTGAAGAAGCTCATTGGTAGCTTGATGGGGATAGCACTGAATCTACAAATTACTTTGGGCAGTATGGCCATTTTCACGATATTGATTTTTCCTAACCATGAGCATGGAATGTTTTGCCATCGGTTTGTGTCCTCTTATTTCCTTGAACAGTGGTTTGTAGTTCTCCTTGAAGAGATCCTTTACATCCTTTGTTAGTTGTATTCCTAGACATTTTATCCTCTTTGCAGCAATTATGAATGGGAGTTTGCTCATGATTTGGCTCTCTGTTGGTCTGTTAGTGGTGTATAGAAATGCTTGTGATTTCTGCACATTGAATTAATGTCCTGAGACTTTGCTGAAGTTGCTTATCAGTTTAAGGAGATTATGGGCTGAGATGATAGGGTCTAAATATACAATCATGTCATCTGCAAATAGAGACAATTTGACATCCTCCTTTCCTAATTGAATAATATAGTTAAAAAGACTCTATAAACCTTTTTTTTTTTTTTTTGAGATGGAGTCTCCCTCTGTCACTTAGGCTGATGTGCAATGGTATGATCTGAGCTCATGCAACCTCCACCTCCCTGTTTCAAGCGATTCTCCTGCCTCAGCCTCCTGAGTAGCTGGGATTACAGGCACCTGCCACCACCCCCAGCTAAGTTTTTGTATTTTTCAATAGAGATGGGGTTTCACCATGTTGGCTAAGCTCATCTTGAACTCCTGACGTTGTGATTCACCTGCCTCAGCCTCCCAAAGTGCTAGTATTATGCCCAACTGTCTCTAAACCTATTTTAAGGGCCATAGGCACCCAATGGAGTTTTGATTGTCTGCCTCCTGGGTGGACTTTTTTTTTTAATCACTGTAACACAAGGTGCACAAATTATAAGTGTTTATTTAACACAATGATTATTTTCATGTTTATTTAATACAATGTTTCAACACAATATATTTCAATGAGAGCATATTGGAACTGTGGCAGTTCACTCTTTCCTCTATCCAGGATCAATCCTTTTATTATTTTAAGTTATTATGGTTGTTTGCAAGTACAGGATTTTGGCTGGTATGAAATGCACCTCATGGTCACATAGAAACAATCCCAAAGGGAACACTGGGTATATTGGGGTCATTGCTGAAGGGGGAACATCATATTTTCCATTTTCTCACTGCAACTGTGTTCTAATCCAGACAAATGGAACTGCACACGGTAACAATTTCCAACAGAAAGGTCAGGACAACAGTGTCTCCAAACTAGATGCTGACCTGCCACTGTGCATAATAAAGTACCAGTTGTTTGGTTTTTCTAGGTTGTAAATCAAGAAAGTGATATTTATGAGACTGTGGAGTATACATGTAATCTCATGAGTGTTATGAAGTCAGTGTTGGATGAAAAGCTGGAGTTTCTTTAAATATAGGTGACAGTTCTCTGTATCTCATCCTTCTAACCCAGCACTTTCCAGTAGACCTTTCTTCATTGATCCGTCCTGTTCAGTACAGTAGCTACTAGCCACACGTGACTGTTGAGTGCATGAAACGTGGCTGGAGAATTGAGAAAATGAACTTTTGATTTTATTTAATTGTAATTAATTTAAGTAGCACAGGTGGCTAATGCTTTTACTGTATTGGACAGCATCATTTAGATTACGCATTTGTGCTAACCAAGAAATCATAATGCTGGGCCGGGTGCAGTGGCTCATACGTGTAATCCCAGCACTCTGAGAGACTGAGGTGGCAGATTACTTGAGCTCAGGAATTCAAGACCAGTCTGGGAAACATGGTGAAACCTCATCTCCACAAAAAATACAAAGAAAGTTAGCTGAGCGGCCGGGCGCAGTGGCTCACGCCTGTAATCCCAGCACTTTGGGAGGCCGAGGCAGGTGGATCACGAGGTCAAGAGATCGAGACCATCCTGGTCAACATGGTGAAACCCCGTCTCTACTAAAAATATAAACAATTAGCTGGACACAGTGGCGCGTGCCTGTAATCCCAGCTACTCAGGAGGCTGAGGCAGGAGAATTGCCTGAACCCAGGAGGCGGAGGTTGTGGTGAGCCGAGATTGCACCATTGCACTCCAGCCTGGGTAACAAGAGTGAAACTTTGTCTCAAAAAAAAAAAAAAAAATAGAAAGTTAGCTGAGCATGGTGGTGCATGCCTGCAGTCCCAGCTACCTGGAGACTGAGGTGGGAGGCTCACCTCAGCCTGGTAGCTGGGGGTCAGGCTGCAGTGAGCCATGATCACACCACTACATCTAGCCTGGGCAACAGAGTCAGACTCTGTCTCAAAAACAAAACAAAACAAAACACATTTTTTTGTGTTTTATTTTGAGAGAGAGAGAGAGAGAGAGAGAGAGAGAGAGAGAGAGAGAGAGAGAGAGAAGTAATGCTTAAAATGCAGAATAATGAGCCATATTGACTTGTATATTTATGTTAGAGTTGGAAAATCTGTATTAACACATCAAAATATCACAATTCAATGTAGCTTATGCTTCACTCTCAGAAATAAAATTCTTGCAAAATAACATAACATTTTTCTGGTTTAAAGCAACAGAAATATATTGTCTTACAGTTCTAGAGGCTAGAAGTTCAAAATCAATATGTTGGCAGGGCTGGTGCCTTCTGAAGGCACTGAGGGAGAATTTGTTCTTTGTCTCTATCCTAATTTCTGGTGGTTGCCAGCAATATTAGGCATCCCTTGGCTGAAACAATTGATAATATTTTTTAATCAATTGGTTTGGACATTTCTTAAAGACAGATGCTATTTACTTGAAAGTAAGGAGAGGAATAGGCATTTCTGTTTTTATAGGGATGGCTATATTTACCACACAATAAATAAGAAAAGTCCCTTCCAATTGTCTAAACACAGATTGCAACATAACTTTTCTTGTATAAGTATTTGCCTTTTGAATTCTTAGATTTCTTATCTTAGAATCATATTCTCATTGCTTTCTTGACTGAAAGGAAGATATTTGGCTTCTCCTAGTCCTTATATTTCCAGTAGTCTCTTCTCCTTATGGCAATTTGATATAGCTTCTACTAAGCATCAATATAGTCCATCTTACCAAACTAACTCTACCACCATCTAAAACCAGAATGAAAAATTATGTTGGTTGAAGTCCATTTCAGGCTTTCTGACCAGATACTTAGTTTTGAGGTTTCCATATGTTAGTTTATATTATTTCAGACAAGACAATTGAGTGTAGCAGTCTGTTAGAGACCTGGTCTTTGTGCTCTTGAAACCTGGCTTTGCATTCAATCCATGAAGGGATTGAACTTCATGCTTATACAAGTAAGAAAAAAACAAAAAGCCATTTCAATTCTGTGCCAACAGTTAGTAAGTGTTACACACTCTTTCAAACTTTCACCATTGACCACAAAAAGCTCTAAAAGTCAAAGATAATGATCTAGCTGTAGAGGTTTAAAAAGAAAATACTGAAAAGGTACTCGTAACACTTTGTGTAGCATTAAAGTTAAAGTCAAAGATATTTGTTTTGATCAAATGGTAGGTACCTGCATAGATATCCATCATCTTTTCGTAGACGCAGCTGATGAGTGGAAATTTGTGGTGTTTGAAGTAAGACATTCCTTGATTAGAATCCTGGTTCTGCCAAAACATGGCTGGGTGGCCTCAGTCAAATTTCCTAAGCCCTTTTAGCCTCATTTGTTAAATGAGGATTAAAATGCCCTCTTTGAAGTGTTAATAGGATAATGTTTGTGACATGCCTGGGAGCTGGTTGTTACTCTTTGTCTAGCCTAACCTAGGGCTCTTTAAGTATAACAAATTCTATCTTTATCACTTTCTCCTTTTTCCCTTTCCCTAGGTGAACCCAGTGTTCTCAAAACCAGGCTGGGGATGGGCAAGCAATATCCACATGATATTTGTGTTGTAGAAACATATATTTCAGTATTTCAAGTAATCCTGGCTATTTTCTTTCAAATAAGATTAGTTCCATCATGCTCTTTCCAAATAAAAGCTGGTAGCCAAAATATAGTTCCTTAACTTCCAGCAAAAGCTCTTAACAAGAACTTTATAAAAAATGAACCATTGACCTAAGGGTTTTACATGTAACGGAAACTAAAATGTCCTTGTAAGCCTCTTGAGGGCAAGGAAGTAATTAAAGAATGTCTTGGATGTTTCCCTGTGCCCTGTACCTGTTGTAGCTACTTTGTAAATGCTTGTTAAACAGAATCAGGCTGACTGTTCATGTACCCTTTTTGCTGCAATTGAACATAGTAACTTGTGGAAATCAGTGAAACAATAGCCTCCTTTTTTTTTTTTTTTTTTTTTTTTTTTTTTTTTTGAGACGGAGTCTTACTCTGCAGCCAGGCTGGAGTGCAGTGGCACAATCTCGGTGCACTGCAACCTCCGCCTGGGTTCAAGCGATTCTTCCGCCTCAGCCTGCTGAGTAGCTGGGACCACAGGCGCATGCCACCACGCCCGGCTAATTTTTGTATTTTTAGTAGAGACGGGGTTTCACCATGGACAGCATGGTCTCGATCTCTTGACCTCGTGTTCTGCCCTCCTTGGCCTCCCAAAGTGCTGGGATTACAGGAGTGAGCCACCACACCCGGCCTAATAGCCCTCTATTTTTATGGTACGTTGTATATATTACATAATTATGCAAAAATATATAATTACATACCTATACATTCCTCCTTGTTACTAATGTCTTTTAATGACTCAAAAACTAGTAATGTAAAATGTGCAGTTGCAATGTTTATCTAGTACCACAAATAGAAAGTAAAGGATAAATATTATATGTATAATTAAATAAATTCCACAAAAGCATTTCCTCCCTTAATTTAGGTATATTGGCTGGGCATGTTGACTCATGTCTATAATCCCAGCACTTTGGGAGGCCAAGGTGGGTGGATCACTTGAGGTCAGGAGTTCAAGACCAGTTTGGCCAACATGGTGAAACCCCATCTCTACTAAAACTGCAAAAAATTAGCCCAATGTAGTGGTGTCTGCCTGTAGTCCCAACTGCTTGGGAGGCTGAGGCAGGAGAAATTGCTTGAACCCAGGAGGTGAAGGTTGCAGTGAGCTGAGATTGTACCACTGCACTCCAGTCTGGGCAACAGTGTGAGACTCCATCTCAAAAAAGAAATTAGTATATTTTGGTGAGGGCATTAATATTGGCCAAATTCCATTTTGGTGACTTCAGTAAAGCACCAATATCATCAAGCTTTGACTGATGGTTTTGTAATGTTGTATTACTGATCTAATGTCAGTGAACTGCCAGGTCTGTGATAGTCTACACAACGAATACTCAAATCAGTCCTTGTTCATGACAAAGCTGTTCAACTCCTGAGTGTGGTATACATGTAGCACTTGTGCAGGGAGGAAGGCGATTGCTAGGCCACAGTGCAGCAGTGTCCTGACTTATGATCAAAATAAAAATGTAGGTAGTATTTTTAACCTGAGTTGTGTGTAGGATAGAAAGAGATGTGATGAAAGACATTGGGATGAGATCCTTATGTTACCCGTATCTTTGAAAATTATTGTATCATTCAGGACTCAGACTATAGGTGGAAAACATAATTGTTTCTAATTTATATGAGCAAGGAATGTTTCTTTTGAAGTGCTAGGTACTTTGAATTCCTTTTGACACTTACTCAGTACAATGAAGCCTTGCCACAGCATTTGGGCAACCATAAAAGTAACTGAAATGCTGTAGATCCCAGTTGACTTCTTCTCACTGTGCTAGACAATAAGCACATAATGGTGTTTAATAGGTCCATGGACTTGGAGTCTTTTGAAACAGAAAGGAGAAGGATTTGTAAACATTGAAATCCTCCACTGAAGACTGCTTGCTCCTAGTCCATCCTCATTCAAATAGAACAACAGTAATCAAATTCCTAAAGTAAATATTTGAGTGTTTTCTAGTTCCTGCCTTCTAGAGCTAATGATTATATGTAAATTAATAGTTAATATTTGGATTTTCTGACCCATTTTAAACTAAAAATTTTTTTTAAGTAATTGCTATCCTACCATCTACTGAAATACACTAGTTACCCTCACTTAACCCTCTACCAAATAGCACAATTAAAGAAAATCTAATCCTGTATAAAAACAAGGGAAGTCAGAGAATTTAATGTTTACTTCAGTCATTTTTTTAAACCTGGTTTCTCTTTGTCCTATCTAGACTCTTCTTTGAATTCCAAATAATAAAATTTAGCATCAGAATGGACTTGTAGATCATCTATTCCACCTGCCTTGTTTTACAGTGGTCCAAGGAAATGAGATAATTTTCAGAAACTCATACATCTAGCTAATGGAGGACCAGGAGCTTGTGGATTGTAGACTCTGGACCCTTGGAGAATATTTTCATAGCTGTTTACATTAACCTAAGTATCACTCTATTCTATATGTGACTCTAATATTTACACATTTGCAGATGCCATTTGTTCTCTTATTGGAAGAGTCCTTAGACAAGTAGATCCTTGAATTTTCTAATTTCATGTAGAAATTGACACTCCTAGTTAAAAATTTACCAAGGTCACACAGCTATTTTAGTAGCTTGACCAGGACTAGAGTCTTGGTGTCCTGACTTCTACCTAGTGCAGAGCTCTTTCTTTTGGGTGACAATCTATTCAGATCCTGTATTATTCGTTTGTTCTCACGTTGCTATGAAGGAGTATCTGAGACTGGGTAATTTTTAAACAAAAGAGGTTTAATTGGCTCATGGTTTCATAGGCTGTACAGGAAGCATGGCAGCATCTGCTTCTGGAGAGGCCTCAGGGAATTTTACTTATGGCAGAGGGCCAAGCGAGAGCAGGCATGTTCACATTGCCAGAGCAGGAGGAAGAGAGAGAGGCGAGGAGTTTATTTAAATCAGAGAGGCGAGGATTATTTAAATCAGATCTTGTGAGAACTCTGACATGAGAACAGTACCAAGTGGCAAATGTACCTTCAAGATCCAGTCACCTTTCACCAGGCCTCACCAACACTGGGGATTATAATCTGATGTGAAATTTGGGCAGGAACACAGATCCAAACCACATCCGATCCTATTCACAGTTTATTCTTATGTTTGCATTTGGTGACATCTGCAATCAAGAGAGGTTACTGCTATTTTCAGCCTTGGGAATCAAACCATCTAACTTAAGAGAGCAATCATTATAGTACAGCCACATGGTTAGGAATATATTTTTGTCTTTGCTACAGGTAACAGGAGCATATTGGGAAAATCTAGTTGAGGCTGTATATACTGTGATGTAACCCTAAGTATGCATCTCAGGTCTGCAGTCTTTAAACTAGATCTTCTGTTTATAGGGCTGCTGACAAATATTCTTGGGAAAAGATGCTCTGAAATAGAACATTCTGTTTACTATTCAAGGCCCTAAATCAAAGCCCTCTGAAAGAAAAATAAAAGAAGGAAGTATCTTAAAGAGGATATTGTTTCTTCTTTATTTTAAAACCAACGTGGCTCAAACCTGTAGTCCCAGCACTTTGAGAGGTGGAGACAGGAGGCTCACGAGCTTGGAGTTCAAGACTACCCTAAGCAACACAGGGAGAGCCTGTCTCTAATTTTTAAAAAGATAATGACAATAAAATAAAACCAATCCAACTTAATTTGAAAAATAGAGAAAAGCATAGTAAAGGAATTAAAATCACTAACAACTCTACCCTCAGTGATAATTGTGATTATGTTGATATATTTTCTTATAATATTTACTTATTTAATTTTTATTTATAGAGACAAGTTCTCACTATGTTGCCCAGGCTGGTCTCAAACTCCTGGGGTGCTCACATGATCTTACAGCCTTAGCCTCTCAAAGTGCTAGGATTACAAGTGTGAGCCACCATGCTTACCCCTCCTTACAGTCTTTAGTTTCTGTGTTTAAAACTGTATTTATAGGATCATCATGATATGCTTTATGAAATATCATATTTTTATATTATAAGAATATTTCTGTCATTTTATATTTTGAGCATAAACTTTTTAATGAAGGTATGAGGAATTTATTTAATTGAAACCCTATTGTTGGCTATATGATTGTTCTTTCTAGTTTTTTACTGTTTACAACAATGTATTGTTATATTAAATGGGAAAACTTGAAGGCTCAGTCAGAGGGAGTATCTGGCAGGGCAAATAGCATAGGTGACACATTGGTTGTTGCTTTTTAGTTTTAAAAATTGCTTCATAAGAAGGAAAATTGTATTCTTTTTCTGTAGACCTGAACATTCTTTTCTTGTCAGTTATAAGTGCTTGTTTTCATTTAGTTGTTGGTGACTGAAATAGAAGAATTGGAAGAACAATTAGTCCATAGCAGGTTCACCAAGCCTGGCTCCATTTCAGTGTCACTCCTTTCCACCTCCATCTCCTCAACCCTGTAGGTTAAAGTAGTCCAAGAAATCACTTATAGCATTAAGCAATAATCTTGAAGTCTTTTGTTTTTCCAAATGCTGAAGATGCTAAAGTGCTTTAGAAAACAATGTACATTTTTAACATTCTTCCCATTCATTATCTTATATCAGTAATCTCCCCTTATCTTTGAATATAGATGGTAAGCATTCATAGAGCATAAGTTTCACTTCAACTCCAGAGAACCAAGTATCTATTCGATACTGGATTTTAAATACCCAAGATATAGTAGCAAATTGTTATCAGCTATATAGACATATATATATATACACACATATATATATATGTATATATATGTATACAAATTGTGTTGCAAAAGGAGGAATTTTTGATTGATTTTTAGATAAATGATACTTTAATTTTTAGTGTTTTGGTAAATAAGTTCTCAGTTATTGAGGGACGAGAACATCAATAAACATTTGGACCACTGTTAGTGATCAGAGAAGAGGTAAGGAAGATACAGCCCCTCTTTTGTAAATATTCCCTGATGTATCCAAATGGTGTTAAATTTTTTTGTGTGTGGAATGTAAATTTTGTGTAGTGTTCAAATATTATACTCATCATACTATATCATGTTGTTTCTTTACATGTGTACATTCAAAGCTTCACATGAAGCTACTCTGGTTGTATACAGCACTACCATGTAAGCCATTAACTGTGGTGAAGTGTACAGTGTACAGTTCTGTCTACATACTGCAGAAAACAGTGAGCACTTTGACAGAAGTAATTAATTGAGTCCTGGCCATTTTTGTATGCCCAGCACTTAGCACAGAACCCGACTCACAGTAGGTGTTCATTACTTTCTTTTGGATGAATAAAGGAAGGAATGTGCTACTGTTAAGCCTCATTACTCTCTGTTTCCCAGACTGTTTGGGTAGTTGGTTTCCCCAAATAAAGAATTTAGGTATGGAAATCCACTTGCACAAGCACTGTGGGATAGATGCATAACTGATTAAGCAGGTGTACTGAAAAATGTTAGAGTTATTCTTAATCTAAAGCAGTATTTTCCAAAGTGTGTTTGGTAGGACATTAGTCCTACAAGGTACACTTTAGAAAAAAGTTTCTAGTTAAATAAGTTTGGAAAAAAATGTACACTGTATCCTCCTATTAAAGATTAGCAGTGTATGTTAGCATATTAAAGGTTCTGGAGATAATCAAAGTGGTTCAATTTCTCAAGAAATAAAAGTGTTATAAAACATGATAAATGAATAGACAGAGACTATCATCAGGGGAGATAGGTTTATTTCTGTCTGGCCATTAGGGGACACATGATGAAGGACTCCACTCATGGGATGGTTTTTGAAAGAAGAGATTGGACCATGAGGTAAAGTGGGATGAGTTTCTCCAGCATGAATTCCCCATCCATGACACTTAATAGAATCAATAATTTTTGCTTTGTTTTTTGTTTTGTCTTGTTCTTTTGTTTCTTTTTGAGGCAGAGTCTTTTTCTGTCACCCAGCCTGGAATGCAGTGGTACTATCTTGGCTCACTGCAATCTCCACCTCCCGGAATGAAACAATTTTTCTTGCCTTAGCCTCCCAAGTAGCTGGGATTACAGGCACCCACCACCACACCCTGCTAATTTTTGTATTTTTAGTAGAGGTGAGGTTTCACTATGTTGGCCAGGCTAGTCTCAAACTTCTGGCCTCAAGCAATCTGCCCGCCTCAGCCTCCCAAAGTGCTGGGATTACTGTCATGAGCCATTGTGCCTGGCCAGAATCAGCACTTAAAAAAAAATTAAATGCTGGCATCCACATATCAAGCACTTGTTTTATACCCCTCTCACTCTTTACATTTCTCTCCCCTATCTGTATTAACATGTCATTTTGTTCCCACCCAGTAGGTCAGTGAGATTAGGAATATTAAATTAATTGAACTCATGTTCATACAATTTGTCTCAGGGGAAAAACCATGCCCTGTCATGTAATCGGCCAAAAGAAAGGACCAAATAACTGGATGTAACCATTCTAATAAGGTAGCATGAAAATTCTGGGCTAATCTTTTCAGTAATTTTCATGAGCTGTTCTAGGAGCAAGTAGGGTTATTAGGCCTTTTGCCTGGTTGCAAGTGGTCTGGAGTTCTGAAAAAATTTGAAAGTCACTTTTAAAGGGTATATAATCACTTTCATTTTGCTCTTTGAGATGTTTCTTCAGGTCACTTCAGGCTAAAAGACCAGGTTATAATACTTTTTGCAAAGAAATGTGTATTAGCCCATTTATTAGCTTTAAACTGTCCTCAATTAGCAAGTGGCCTCAGTTCTATAGCACTTACAACAGCTCTTTCAATTTTCCCTTTATAAGAGGAAATAGGCGAAGGATGTGCCTATACCAGTTAGAACATTTTCTCTCTTCAAGGACCAGAATATGTTTTTCTACTGATCTATATATGGAGAAACTTCTGGGTACTTTTCTCTCTTTGCTTGGCCTGCCAACAGGAACACTGCCACTTACTAATACCAAGAAGAGGGCATAAGAGAAAACATCCTGGCTCTGGATGTTTTCATTTCACCAACTTTTTTCTCCACAGTTGAGTTGACATGCCTGGTAACTAAGCTTTAGGAATGGCCTGCAGCTTGTAGTGCACAGTGTCTTTTGGTTCAGGGGACCATAGCAAAGTAGTCAGATCTGGAGCTCCTTGTGTTTCACGGGTAGTCTCTCACATCTTCTGCATTGTGGAGTTTGACAGCTGTGTTTGGTGTTCTTTCTTTCTAACTCTGGATGAAAGGCAGAAAGGACTTAAAGTTAGCACTGATTTCTTAGAGGACTGAAGGCAGTATTGACGAATATGAAATAAGTCCCCTTTGGTCATTTAGAAACATGTCATATTTACTTTTTGCAACACATTAATACCTTTTTAAGACATATTCTTTCAAATGACATTATATACATGTAAAATATATGCCTCTTATTAGAAGGCCTAAAGCCAAAATGTTTAAAACACACATTGATTAACCTTGGAGGTGGTGGGTGAGGAGATAATTTGCTCCAGTGACTTGTATAAAGATTGCCAGTTACTAAAGGAAGGGGAAAACTTCTCCTAAGCCTGATTTTATTTCATAGTTTACTTAAAGAAAAAAACTCCCTGGACATTCTAAATTATTAAATTTAGAAAGCATAAAAATATTATGATTGTATTTCTATAGTGAAATTTTAATATAATTTTTATTATTTATGTAAATTATGTTCTTCTTTTGATAGAGTCACAGAAATGTTTCCATCTTATTTTCTATTTCTAAAGTCAGAACATTGAATCTTCTACCACTCATATCATTGGAGTCTTGGCTCCTTTCGCCTTTACCTCCTTGAGTCAAAGGCTCTTCTTGAGTTTGAACCCTACCTTTAGGGAGGGGCTTTTTCTGTATCAGTCAGGGTAACAGGGCTGTTCTATCAATGAGTAACATCTCCAACAACTAACATGATCACCTTCCTTGTTGAAGGATTCCCTTGTGAATCTTTCTAGGATTCAGGGAAAGATTTCAATATAACAGAGGGAGGAAAGATGTTTGCCAAACAGGGCCAGTATTTGTAGCTGAACAACCCCTCTCCTGAGCCTCTGATTCTCTCAGGCTGATTCTATATGTAGCCTTTGCTTTGGATCTAAGAAATAGTAGTAACAGTGGTACTACAGTAGTAATAGTAATGATAGTAGTTATTCATTTTGGGAAGAGAGATTCCAAATTAGCATTTTTTTTGCAAAAGTATAAATTGCTTGAAAATGTAGTAACAAACTGATGCTTTAACATATATATTTTTTACTGTTGTCAAGATTGTGTTGCATTTCATACTATATGGGTTTTTTTCTTTTAAGTCCTATAAAGGTAATACCTAAATAATTCCCTGAGAAGTACTTTTCCCCTCAACATTCCCAATGTACTTCTTACTCATTTGGTCATTATCTCTTATTTGCCACAATGTTCTTCTCTCTTCCACTAAATCCTACCCTGAAGAAAAGAATTAAGATGAGAATAATCATTGAGTTTATCAATATTGAAAAAGGAATGTTTGATAATTACTCTGGGACACCAGACATAAACCTACACTGTCCAGGAACTTGCTGCCACCCTACCTGAGAACAATGTACAGTAAGATCTTTGTAGTTGATGCTGTATTACATATTTACCTCTCTGTGAGCTGTTTTTATTCTAGTAGAGCTGAAACTATTTATTCTAATAGAAAGGGGTCTCAATCCAGACCCCAAGAGATGGTTCTTGGACCCACACAAGAAAGAATTTGGGGCAAATCCATAGAATAAAGTGAAAGTAAGTTTATTAGGAAAGCAAAGGAATAAATAATGGCTGCTACATAGGCAGAGCAATGGCATGGGCTGCTCAGCTGATTATAGTTATAGTTTCTTTCTCTCTCTCTCTCTCTCTCTCTCTTCTTTTTTTTTTTGAGACACTATCTGGCTCTGATGCCCAGGCAAAAT
Source organism: Callithrix jacchus (assembly GCF_049354715.1). Classification (NCBI taxonomy): domain Eukaryota; kingdom Metazoa; phylum Chordata; class Mammalia; order Primates; family Cebidae; genus Callithrix; species Callithrix jacchus. Next base: position 71,793,695 of record NC_133509.1, on the reverse strand, counting down.
GCAGTGGTGCGATCTCAGCTCACTGCAACCTCCACCTCCTGGTTTCAAGCAATTCTCCTGAGTATCTGAGATTACAGGCTCGTACCACCAGGCCTGGCTAATTTTTATATTTTTAGTAGAGACAGGGTTTTACCATGTTGGCCAGGCTTGTCTCAAACACCTGACCTCAAGTGATCCACCTGCCTTGGCCTCCCAAAGTGCTGGGATTACAGGCATGAGCCACCATGCTGGCCTAGTTATTTCTTGATTCTGTGCTAAACAAGGGGTGGATTTATGAGTTTTCTGAGAAAAGGGACAGGCAATTCCTTCTTCTTTTTAGACCATATAGGGTAACTTCTGGATGTTGCCGTGGCATTTGTAAACTATCATGGTGCCAGTGGTAGTGTCTTTTAGCATGCCAATGCATTATAATTAGTGTATAATGAGCAGTGAGGATTTCCAGAGGTCACTCCCATCACCATCTTGGTTTTGGTGGGATTCGGCCAGTTTCTTAGCTACATGATGTTTTATGAGCAAGATCTTTCTGACTTGTGTCTTGTGCTGACCTCGTATCTCATCCTGTGACTTAGAATGCCTAACTTCTAGGGAATGCAGCCCAGTAGGTATCAACCTTATTTTACCCAGCCTGTATTCAAGATGGAGTCACTCTGGTTCAAATGCCTCTGACAAAACCTTTAAATTTAAAAAAATTATTGTAATGGTAGATTTTCAGTAATTAATTACTAAGTGAGGGAACCATGGGAGCCAGGGACTGAGTATAAAAACCCTAAAGTAAAGATAGTCCAGTGAATTACTCTGCTTAAATTTAAGCTTGGTTTTATCTACTTCCTTAGTAGTTGTCTCAATCCTTAAATGTCTTTTAAAATAAGAAGAAGAAGTTGGACTATTATCAATAATAGTGTAACCACCCAATGGATTCTTCTTGCTCACTGCCCAGATAGAGCCAATTTATCAAGACAGGGGAACTGTGATAGAGAAAGAGCTTTACATATGCAGAGTCAGTTAAACAGGAGAGCAGAGTTTTTTTTATTACTCAATTCAGCTTCCCCGAAACTTTGGAGGCTAGAGTTTTTCAAAGATAGTTGGGAGGAGGTGGGTGGCTGGGGAATGGGTGCTGCTGATTGGGGGTGCAATCAGAGGGCAATGGAAAATGGTCCTCCTGTTTGCTGAGTCTAGTTTTAGGTGGGGCCACACGACTGGTTGGTGAGTCCAGGTGGAGCCATCAGTTGTCAGAAATGCAAAAACCTGAAAACACATCTCAAAAGTCCAGTTTTAGGTTCTAACAATAGTGGTGTTATCTGCAGAAGTAATTGGGAAGTTGCAAATATTGTGACCTCTGGAATAAAAGCTGCTAATCTGTTACATCTGTACTTCAGTATAATTCAGGTCCCTACCATCCTCCTAACTTGGTGGTCTTTCATTAGTTTTGCAAATGTGAGTTAGTTTTTGGGAAGGGCTATTATCATTTAAACTGTAAATTAAATTTCTCCTAAAGTTAGGTTGGCCCATGCCCAGGAATGACTTAATATAGTTTGAAGGTTAAAGGCAAGATAGTGGTTGGTTAGATTAGATCTCTTTCACTGTCATAATTTTCTCACTGTTATAATTTTTGCAAAGGGAGTTTCAATAGGATGAGCAAGATAGTTGTATATTTTCTCTTTTTGGGAGAGAGGAATACATACAAAAAAAAAGAATCATTTTGTAGTTTTAAAATATTTGTTAATTTAATAAAGCTTATAAACTATCTTTATTTAATGTTTGGACTTCCTACCAAAATGACAAACATAGAAGAACTATATATGCTTGGTGAATTTTAAATATCCAGTAACTACTTTTTGCTTTGTTATTCTGTACATTTACCCTCAGATGTCTTCATGTATTTCTGCATTTAGGAAGGAGATGGCAGTATTGAGCCTTGGCATTGACTTAACCGCGCTATTTGAAGGAGCTTAAAATTCTTCATAAAGAAGTGTCACTTTCATCTTTTGGGATTTTATTTTCTACACTTCCCCCCCCTCCCACTTTGTATTCCCATGTGGAGAGTGAAAATGTACTCTAGTATATGTTATGTTATATCTGTCATACCAGAGTACTATTAAATTACTTATTCTTATTTCTATACATCTAAGAATGCCAACTTAAGGGACACATAGAAAAGACTCTCTTCTAAAATAAAGAGAGCCAGCTCTAGAATGCAAAAATATGTTTACAATGTGCCTATTTTCCTAAGGCTTTGACAGGAAGAATTAACTTTACACTTCCAGTGTACAAAACACTTTACTGAGCTACATCTTACGGTAAATAAACTGTTCTCTGGGAATAAATTTTTTACCATTTCTTTTTTTTACAGCAATAGGCTACTGCTAAGAAAATGACATTTTCTAGTGTGATGCCCTGAAAAAAAGTTCAGATGATGAGAGGAATTATTTACTTAGACTCCATTCACAGCCACTGTTTTGCCTGCATTCCAAATTTCAAAAGGATGATTCATGTACCTTTTAGATCTATGTTGAAAAATAAAGTGAGTCACAGTGCCCTTTGTAAATATCAAGAGTAATTAAAGAGTGCATTTTTCACCTATAAACTATAAGAAAAACAGAATGCTACCACATAAAGCTGTAAGTTGTTTTTAAAAGTATAAGCCAAGATTGGCAAACTCAGCTGCCATGTCAAAGGATCTGAATTAGCAGTTGGAATGGCACCCAATACTACAAGTTATGTTTTGAAAAGCCGTCTGCCATGCTTAAAATAAGAAAAAGAAATATTTTAGCGCATGAGATTATGCGGCTTTCTTTGAAATGTGGTCAATTAAATCACATGCAAAAAGATGTGTCATTATTTAGTTTGATTATCATTGATAGTGGGATTTTCTTTGGTACCTTAACTTTTGTATGTTTAAAATTGTTGTTGAAATGTTATGTGACAAATAATTTGTGGATTTAACTAGCCAGCAAGCATATTTGTTTTCTATTATAAGAGAAGGACCCAACAACAACATCTTCATTTCATATTGTTCCGATAAATTTAATGACATTATTATTTTTTTTGAACCAAAAGGAAATTTCTTCTCAGCTGGATTCTTTCACTGTAGGTTTTAATCACAAACTTTGAGAACATAGCTATTATTTTTTATTAAAAGGATATGTTCTGGTTAGTTTGGGAAAGTCTGCCTAGTAAGGACTTTCAATAATATGTCCAAGGACTTAAAAATGTAATGCTGAAGTTAGAGAAAGTCACATATGCTTTTCAATACCAGTGTATCTTAAGTGTTGTAAGATGCACACAAGGTGAATATATAGGCATTGTAAGGTAGTAAATTGTAAATTCCAACTGAGAATAGGCCAGTGAAAGATTATCTACCTGGGGTGGGACATAGATCTGTACAGGCAGTACCAAGTTTATCTTGAGAGGGTGTTGTACATATGCTGTGTGTTATTAAAACTGAAGTTTACAGTGTCTTACATATAACATGTACTCATTGTTTGCTGAATAATTTAAATTTTATGACTATTCTTAATAAGTTTTATTTTTTTTTAAAGCTAATACTTTAAAACTCTTTGAGTTTTTTTAATTCTTTCTGTTAGAGCAGGATTGTACAAGTTCTATTTTACCTAGAGAAATCTATAATGTGAATTTCCTTAAAATGTATTTTTATTACATGTATTATTTGTATTTTTGTTCTTAATGTAGTTTTTAAGTAGAAGAAACATTTAATCTTTAAATCTTTAGTCCAAATGATGAATATTACAATTATAGGATCTGAAGCATTCATTGGTTTTTAGCTCCATTAAAATACTTTAGACTTGCTATATATGAAATTTTATACTAGTTTGAAATGAAGCAATTCAATAAGTTTGTGTTTCGGTCATGCATTAGTTGACTCGCCAGTATTTTAGCCTTGTTGATATCTTTCAGGCTGCTCCTCTCTTTGAGCAGCATCTCTTTAATTCTTTTCTCAGCAGCTTGAATAGGCACATATCAAAGTCAAATACACTCTCCTAACCCTAGATGGATTTCTAGGAGGAAACACCACTGTTAGCAATATTGAATTGTTAGTGTTTTTGCATAAAGTAAATAATCCCTTAGGAGAGCCCTTGAGTTCTTTGGAGTTATGCTGGAATGAGATTACAAAATTAGAGTTTTCTCCTTTTGCTCTCAGTCTTTCCTGTGTGTTGCATGCAGGGGCAGTCCTCGTGTATTTTTACTGGTATGTGTGATCCTTACAGAAAACAAATTCCTGTTGTTGTTTATGCATTCAAATATTTGACAGACTCTTCTGCAAAATAGTGGTATGGAACAGGAGAACTTACAGGGCCCTGTCCTGTTTACAATACTTTGTAGCAACAATTCTTGGCAAACTTCGGTGGGACCTTGGCAATGCTGCCCTCCTGGACCTGAGCTTCATTATGGTGTATAAAGAGCCACCTTTATTAGCCAGGCTTGTCAGAATATAGCCCTGGGAAAAAGATGCCAGAACGTCTAGGACACTTGGTCTTAAAGAAACTCTCTTTGATTGAGTGGTCAGGGTACACGTATTAGCCAAAGACTTGATGATATGCTGGTATCTGGCCATCCCACATTTGGAGCTGGATATTATTCTGGATACAAATGTCACTATTTCAGTCTCTTTGGAGCCAGAACAATTGTTATCTTTAGCTGAAATGCTAAATGTGTCTAGGTATGTACATAAGAGATGATGTAATTTTACCTGAATTTTCTCAGGCTACCATAGAAACTTGATTTGAATACAAGGAGAAAATATCGAAATTCATCTCTTTCGAAAAAGCAACTCCCCTCCGCCATAAAAATGACTCTGCACCACTAGTTTGGAGAAGAGTCTGACAAACATTTGAGTGAGTAAAAAACAAGAATTTGTTTTCTGTAAGAATCATATATACCAGCAAAAAAAGGTTGTCCCACACTTTCTCACAGTGATTTCATACTTCTACATGCTGCTAACTAGAAAAAATTCTATGACATATTGATAATGTGAAATTAAACAGATTGTTTATTCCCTCTTAATAATAGCATGTTTTATTAGAACAACCTCAGAGGACCGTTAAGGAAAATGATTTAAGTATTACGCAGCAACAAATGATCGAGTCTAGTAGAATGGGATTTTTTTAACCTTCAAAGTTTCTAATATACTTGGTCTATTTAGAAAACAAACACATTTAATTGCTTCCATCTCTTAAATATGTCTAGTGAGTTCAGTTTTTAGTTGCTGTACAAATAAATTGGTCCTAGTTGCATTGCCTTCTTTCAAACATCATTTCAAATTAGGGCTTAATGTGGTTTGAACATTTTGCCAGAAATAGTCATCCTACTTTTGTCTGAGGGTGGTTGATTACATCTATCTTTTCCAGCTTACAAATGCCAGTATATTTAGAAGAATGCAAACCCAACCCTGAGATCATTTGTCATCACACGTTGATTGTAACTCTCTGTTTTATTATGGTGCGTAGGAGGAAAAGCGAACAAATAAAAACCTGAAGAAAAGTGGAATGTAAGGACGTGCTATACGTTTTTGTTGCATCACCATGTTTAGCCTATTTTTCTCTACCACTTTTAATGCTTAATTATCTGGATTATTCAAATATTTATAAATACTTTTTAATGGTAGACTCAAAAATAGCTTTCAATATTTTAATAGCAAATATATAAGAAGAATTAGTTATAACAAATAAGGGAGAAGTGTAACATTATTTCTTTTTTTCTCTCTCCTTTTTTTTTTTTTATACAGAGTCTCGCTCTGTTGCCCAGGCTGGAGTGCAGTGGTGGAATCTTGGCTCACTGAACAGTCCACCTCCTGGGTTCAAGTGATTCTCTAGCCTCCGCCTCCTGCGTAACTGAGATTATAGGCACATGTCACTATGCCCAGCTAATTTTTCTGTTTTTAGTAGAGGCGGGTTTCACTATGTTGGCCAGGCTGGTGTCAGACTCCTAACCTAAGGTGATTTGCCTGCCTTGGCCTCCCAAATTGCTGGGATTGCTAGCGTAAGCTACCACTCCCAGCCTAACATTATTATTTCAAAGCATGAGTTGCAATGACTATATATGGTATTTTCTTAAAAAAAAGAAAAAAGAAAGAAAAGAAAAAACTAGAGTAAAGTCTGTGGGGAAAGAAAGCATTCTTAATAATAAAATGTAATTGTTAACTATCTACTCATTGGATATATATCCAAGGTCTGCATTTGCCCAGTTTGTGTACATGTCTTGTAATTCACCCTATCACTCTCTATTTTATTGTCATGAGGAATAGAATTAAAGAGTGAAGGGACTAGAAATATTTTATATTTAGTAAATTCCATTCCAAATCCATTCTGCTAAGCAAAATAGCAAGGTAGAGATGTTTGTAAAAGGTGTTTTCTAAGTTCTGTGTAATAAGAAGCTAGCAGATAGCCAGCCATAGGTAGAATGTGACTATGCTGAATGATTTCAGCATCCTGCTGAAATTTCTTTTGGACTGTTGAAATCTGACCTACCTGAAGTGTCCAAGGAAACTCTCAGAATTATTTTACAAAGCTCTCTTAGTGTGGCTTGAGCAAGCTAGAGTTAAAACTCCCTGAAGATTCTAACTCTTGTAACAGAGGCAGAGGCAGAGGCACTTAATGAGTGTTGTTTCTTTACATCTATGCCTATTTTTTTGTTTGTTTCTATCTTTTAGTCATTAACAAAGTAGAAAAAGCTTATGTTAATTAGGGTATAATCTAAGTTGCCTTATCAAAGACACCCTAAAATATGGTCACTGAGAAGAGAAAGGAGGCATAGAGGAGTTTTCGTTCCATAAGGTGAAGGAATTCATGTTACTTCTGTTTTCCCTGCTTTCTCTAAAATATGACCCCCATCTAATAGTAAAGGTGGATTACCACAACTCTATTCTTGTCATAGCCTCAGTTGATAGTGGATAGTCATAAGAAAGGAGGGACAGCCACTTCCTTAATACAGATATGACCTGAAATTGCTTACATCACTTCCTTTCTTTCATATGTAATTGGCTGGAACTTAGTTATATGGCCACACTTAGCTGCAAAGCACTCTGTGAAGTGTTGATTGGGGACAGGTAATTATGCCTGTAAATAAGAGGTAATGGGAAGTATTCTATTATTACAGGGAAGGAAGAGGAGAATGAATATAGGAGGACAATTAGTAGTCTCTGCCAAAGCACTCTACTTAAAATTTCTGATTTTCCTTACTTCCTCTCTCATTTTCTCTTCTTTCTCCCTCTTTATTCTTACTCCTTTATGCTTATTTACTCTTCTTCCTTCTTTTACACTAGAGTAATGACAGTGAAAATGCTCAATGTAAATAGCTAGTGTTCACCAGTGGTCCATGCCCTAAAAAGGGGCCTGTTATATTTTGGGGGGGAAGGGGGGCTGTTAACTATCAAATTTTTTATTCTATGGAATGTATTGCCCTATCACCTTTAATCCTTTCTAGAATAAGGTGAATATAGAAAAGAAAATCATGAAGGAAGGAAAGAAAAAAGGAAGGAATAAAATAAAAAGAAAATAAGAATATAAACTTTATAAAGGCAAGGATTTTTGTCTGTTTTGTTCACTGCTATACTTCCAGTACCTATAGTATTGCCAGTCTCATTATTGGGGCAAAAAATTTATTGAATGAACAGTTAATTTTCCATTTCACAATTTGTCCTCAAGTTTATTTAAAACTCCAGCTCATCAATTATACTAGTTTTCCATTAGAAAAGTTTTTTATGAATGCAGAAATAGTAGGCTATCTACAAATTTAACTTTGCATTGTCTCATACTACCTTATAACAACAGACTTAATTTTGTTTTAGGTTGGATTCCATCTTTGAATACGATTATAATTAGTTTTTTCTCTAAGGGATGCTTTACAAAAAATTATGATGAACAAGAGTAAATGTATGGTAGCAATCTCTACCTTAAGTATATTTTGCCTCTCCTTGGAGGAGAGTAAACTGGTATAGATGAGAAATACGAATTTATTACAATAAATGTATTCTTTTTAATTCATTCTATTATTTGACTCTTTGACTTTTCAAACTAGAAGTGAATGATAAGAAAATAAAAGGGGTTCTTTAAAACAAGACCCTAGTAGCCAGAATGTAGAATCCCTCAGAGAGGACCACCAATGCCTTTCCCCTTTATTTTTCTCTTAAGCTCTATTCCTGGACCTCAGAGCCCAGGAATACTCAGTATCAGTATTTAAAAAGTACCATCTGATTTATTTATTCTCCTTGTCATCCATTCATAATCACTGAAGTGATCTTAGAGATGCTCACGCTTAGTGGTTTGCAGTCTGGATGGGAGGGAGGGGAGAGGACAGGAAGGTGGTTGGTGACAGTGTGGGTTTCCTCCCACCTTTATATCCACAGCAGTGTCATTTTATCAGTTTAACATGTTAGATTCATTAGTAAATTTTGTTGAAAAAAATTCTCATTCTAACAAAAGTTTAAAAACCTTCAAACCTTCAATTTAGAAACCTTCCTTGCTTTATGTGAAAACACTGAGGCATTGAGAAAAGATAATTTTTCAAAGGTTTCAAAAGCAGAATTCATGTTTTATCATTCTTGGGCTAGGTATTATTCCACTTATTTTGCAATAACTTGCCCTATAGCATTCTGAAATGCCTTTTTTTTTTGTTGGTGTTCAACAAATGAGTAGTTTTTTTCTCCTGTTTTTTAGAATGATGTAATAAGGTTTGGCATAAAATAGGAAACCAGACAAGGTCTTTCAATGTTTTATAGTCTCTTCAAAACCAAGTAACAGGTAAGATAAGTGCTGGTTTGAAAAGGCTATTCCTCTGTTGTGAATATTATGTTATCAGTCATTGATAAACAGTTGTCTAGGAGTGAAAGAGATTCATTGTCATGAATTTAGCTGAAAATAATGAGCACAATATGGTGGTCCCTTATGTAACCGAGTTGTGGTGCTGGGAGGTTGTTTAGGTGGAGTTGACCCCAGCTTACCACAAGGACTGGGTGACCTGGAGAGAAATGAGTTGTTAATAACCCCATTACTCTCTCTTCTGTGTTCTTTAATCCAAGCAGGCAGTGCCTTCATTGTATATTTATTATAACTTGTGTCTGTGTTTGCTAAATTTTTGGTTCTGAGAAATCAAAGAATATAAAGATTCCTTCATGCTTGGAAGAAGCTGTGTTTTCTATATTTCAAGTGGATGTACTTAGTACTCTAGAATGGAATGATACTCACCTGTTCTCCATAAGCCTATTAGGTAATTTGGGTAAATGTGAAAGTTGCCTTCATCCTGCTATTTAGTGGCTTATTTTACATTTAATAATGAAGCAAGTGCTCAAGGGACTAGTTTTCTGGCTAACTAATGCCTTTGCAAACCAATGCAACCTCTTAACATAAAACATAAGTAGTAGAAGTTCAGAGGAAATGAGTTCTTGTGTTCCCTCGAGCATGATTAGATAGTCTGAAGTAGTGTTCACAAACTATTGTTTTACAGCAATTATACATTTTTTTTTTCACAAGTATGAAACTGTTCTTCATGGAAAGCACGGGTCAACTTAAAGTGAGAAGCTCTGGTTCTTGGAATACTATGATGTTGTAAAGAGTAACCATAAAATATTTTAATAGTTTACATTCATTATATACATTTAAGCTGCAATTTAGTTTTAGACATGCAATGCTGATAATTTTCTTATCTTTGTGGGAAATATACCTGGAAAATATTACTCATTAAATGTTTCCCCTTTTTAAATCTTACTTTATAAAGACCTCGGGTTATCTATAGAAAAGAATTGGTCAATGTATGGCAATTCATTATTAAAAAAGTTGTAAAGCCTCAAAGATATAATCTTCTCCATTTTTTTTTATTCTGGGATGCTTTAGGAATCATGACAAAGTCCAGGCCTATAAAAATTAGATGACTAGATTGCTCATGGGCAGTTAATTAGAAGTAGAACTAAAGCTAGCACATAGGTCTCCTGACTGCACAACATCATGTGTTAATACTTTCGCAATCACTCTCTATAACAAGTAAAGATAAAAAAGATTTTTTAGAAAGCCAAATTTGTATTTATTTGTATTTCAGATTCTCATAACTAACAAAGCAAGTTTCCCTGGAAAAAGAAATTACGTAAATGCTGCAAATCTGGCACTTTTACCAAATAGGTTTTCTTTCCTTTCCTTGCTCCTTTCCTTCCTTCCTTTTTTTCTTTTCTTCCTTTCCTTCCTTGATTCTTTCTTTTTCTCTGTTTTACCAGAGATTCATTGCTTAAATGAAGCAGGGTTAGTTGTTATGATAATCCCTTCACCCAACTTTCCAAAGTAAAGTAGAATCATTCACACCATTGTAATCTCCATCCTTGTTTCAGTCTGAAGCATTTATTAAGTTCTCCCATTCACATGATATATTGCTGCATGATCTACAAAACTGTGCATTTCATGAGGCATTATGTACATTTAAGCTGTGCATTATGTACATTTAAGCTGTACATTATGTACATTTTGCCAATGTACATAATTGAACATTAATTGAAACTAATGGAAACTTCTCACTTTACAGTTAAGAGAATTGTAACCAAAATTCTACTTTTGCAAAGTGGGACAAAATTTTAGAGAAAAAATAAACACAGTATATTTAGTTTTTTCCTTATTTTCAATAAAGAGATGAGTACACTTAGCTGATAACAAGGAGTAAGAAAGTAACAGGTTGTAATGGAATTGCAGTATGTCAGAAATTAGAGTGTGGGGAGTAGGTAGATGAAAATCAGGGAACAGAAGGTTGAAAACTGAGGAAAAATACAAAAAGATAAAAAGGAATACTCACACACACACACACACACACACACACACACAGTCTTAACAAAACTTAACATCTTTTAATTCCCTATATGTAGGTGCTTTGCCTGAATTTCAGCTCATTACTGTAGCAGCAATGTCTCAATGTTCTTTTTCCTTTGTAAAGTGAATCTACAGCTTTTCTATCTGATGAATTACTTATCAGTACTAGCCTTTCAAACTGTATTTTAAATAACAAAACAGTGTATTCTTTTCAATTCTGTTCATTTTTCTTGCTTAAGTAGAAATAATGAGTCAACCATAAAGTAGATGTTACATAATAAAATTAGCAAAGCTTCCTTTTCAAGTTTCTTGTAATAGTTTCTGGTTCAGTAATAATGATTAATAGTGACTTAACGATTTGTTTGTAATCTATCCTAGGTTTCTATCACAAATGTTTGTTTTGTGAGGATAAAAATTAATTTGTTAGCAAATGTAAGGCATGGACCTTTGTGCACTGCACATGATGGCAGCTTAGTAGTTGTAGAAGTTCCCTTTACAACTATCTGATATGTATAACACTCCAAAATACTGTACTTTACATTCACTTTCTTCTATATAATGTCACAATATTATCACCTTGGGAGGCAGAAAGAGAACAAACATTAGCATTTTCATTTTACAGATGGGGGAATTATGAACAACAAGGCTTAAGAGCCTTGCTCATGGTATTGGAATGGGGCATTTTGAACAGGTTGACCCTATAATGCGTTCGTTGTCCAAGCTTGGACACTATTGAGAATGACAGTGGATACTATTGATAATTCCACTGGGACAATAGACATAAACTGGAGCTATCTCAAGGAAACTGAGGCCTATTGGCATTTTTATGAGGACCTGCAACTGATTTTCGCATACTTCCACTGTACTCTTCCAAGTATATACAAATACATGTAATAGTTACAGGAGAGAGAATGGCTGGGCTTGAATTTGGAAACTTTATTTGTTAGCTGTGAGCTCTTGGGCTTACAGTTTACCTCTGTGCTTCGCTTTCTTTTTCAGTGAAATGAGGATGATAACAATAACTATATTTACATTATAGGGCTGTTATATGAATTGAATGAGTAAAATGCTTGGTACAGTGCCTAACACTTAACAGACACTATGTATACCTGGTAAACGAAATATGAATATTCATCCTGATAATGCTTTTTAAAAATAGGAAAGGTTCAAAGCCACTTATCTAAGAACATACTTTTTGGCCAGATATGGTAGCTTATATCTGTAATCCCAGCACTCTGGGAGGGAGATAAGGGAGGATCACTTGAGTCCAGGAGTTTGAGACCAGTGTGGGCAACCTATTGAGACCCTCTTTCCAAAAAAAAAATAGTCAGGTGTAGTGCCCTCTACCTGTAGTCCTAGCTGCTCAGGAGACTGAGGTTGGAAGATTGCTTGAGCACAGGAAGTTGAAGCTACAAGCCATGATCATGCCACTGCACTCGAGTTTGGGTGACAGAGTGAGATCCTGCCTATATAAAAAAAAATCATAATTCATTTTTTTAATGAATATTCTCTTTTTATTCTAAGAGCATTTTTGGAATCATTTCCTAGAATATTGTCTACATTTTTGTGTATGTTGCATTTTGAACATCTATACCTGAAATTACTAATGCCTGTGCCGATAATATTGAGTGACACAGTCCTAATAGTGACTTAATTATTTGTTTATTTGTAAACAATATGTAGCATTATTGGCATGTACATGAAAAAAACAGCATTAGCAAGCTCATCTCATCTTGGAAGCATTTTGGCTATATGATGAAATGTCAGACTCCAAACTAATCTGCCATTTTCTGAGTTCTACTACTAAAATTCTACTAATTCTATTCTATTCTGCTAATAGACCTTTATGTCTTTCTTTATGATAAGTGATCTCCATTACAGTTGAGATAACCTGGTTTCTTCATTTTGATATTACTAACTCAGGATATCTGGTTTTACCTTTTGGAATGTATAGCCATGATTTACCCCCACACTGACCCTCTTTTCTTCTTAAAATTAAAAATACAATTAAAAAGCACATTCTAAGATGGGAAATATGTAAACTAAAAAGTACATTCTAAGATGGGAAATATGCCATTTGCTTTGTGGTGATTTGGCCCCAGGAAAAAAGGCCCACACCCCACACCCCTTGGATACCTTAGACTTCTGTTTTGTATTCAGGATTAGACACTACATTTTCCTAGCCCTTTTGGTCTGCACCTCCTTAGTCAGGGCTCCTATGACTAAAGTTATTGCTGATTTGATGTCCAGAACACTGTTCATTATGTTTTATTTGATGTGTCGGTGATTTCAAATCTAACACTTTCTTAGGCTTCAGAGTTTAACTTCACATTTCATTATTTGTCCAGTGTCAGTATCATTGGCATTATTATTTACCTGTCTTGACCCTCAGATAAAAGCACTTGTTTATATTGGAGGACTAAGCTCTACCTCTGCTGTTCATTCACTTTGCCTCTGGCTTCTATCTGGAATTCTAATATTACTTTCTACACCAAATGTTTAAAAATGTAGGTATGCCAATGATTATAAAAACATAAAGAAAAATAAGTTAAATTGGCACCTCTGGAAATGCTTATGGATCATAATAGTTACCTGACTGAGGCTAACCTATTGAGAATAAATATACATTGAACAAATACAAATCTGCTGTATTTTGGAGGCTATGCAAGAGGTCACAGATAAATGGCATGGGTGGGCTGTTCCCATCTTGGACTTACTAGAACGTTAGTAGTCAGTGGAACACTAATGGTTAAAAGCACAAGCTCTTGTTAGCTTCGCTTAGGATAAACCTTGGGCTGGGCCACCTCCTACCTGTGTGATCTTAAGCAAGATAATTAATTTCTCTAAGCCTTAGTTTTCTTATCTATAAAAAGAGGACCAAAAATACTTTCTGAATTTGTTTTGTGGGCATTTTCAATGACATATTGCATGTAAAACCCTTATCACAGTATCTGGAACATGGTATCTGCTGTGGTATAGCCATGGTTTGTGGTATAGGCCATAGTAATATAAATATATAGCTATTTTCATATGATTTTGATTAGAGAATAATGCTCATCAAAAGAATGGCTTTGGTAAAAACAATGTATATTTTTAGTAAGTTAGTAATTGCTTTAAACCTTTATCTTAGTTTTATTTCTCTTAGTTGGTTCATGCTGCTATAACAAAATACCTTAGACCAGAGAATTTATAAACCACAAATATTTCTTGCTCAATTCTGGAGGCTGAGGATGCCGAGATCAAGGTGCCATCAGATTCTATGTCTGATGGGAGCTAGCTCTCCATTTCATGGGTGGTACCTTCTAGCTGCATGCTCAGATGGAAGGAGTGAAAAAGCTCCCTTGAGCACCTATTATAAGGACACTAATACTATTTATGAGGTTACTTATTTTTATGTCCATTTCTAGTAAAGTAAATTATATGTTAGTGATCTGATTTGGTAGCAGAATTAAACTACCAATTTTGGTAGCAGAATTTCAGAATTCCCATTGGTGTCCATTTCTGAAGAGGAGGGAGTATGGTGGGAGTGCAGTGAGAGTGGTCCATGAGCTGTGGAAAGCACAGAAATGGTCCTTCTCTCTGCATGTGCTCTATACAGATTTGGGTAAAGATGACTTCTGACTTGTGTTGTAAAGGATATGAGTGGGTAACAAGTATCTTTAGAAAATTCTGGCAAACAGCAGGTGCTTGGAAAATGCTTTATGACTGAATGAGTAATATGATTCAGTACAAAGCTCATCCTAAGAGGCAGGTAGAAGTGAGGGGATGTTGTCTGTTATGTGCCATGATAATGAAGCACAGTTGAGTCTTGGGACTTTTGGATAGTCAGATTAGCATGAAGATCCTGGTTGGTTGTCTAGACAGCAAGAAAAGAAGGCTTGAGATTTGAAGTGGCAGCAAAAGAAGAACATAGTAGAAAGAACATGGATCTTGGAATAATTTGAACACCTGCTCAGCCTGCTTTGAGCTCTCGAATGTTAGAGAAGTTATTTAAGTTCTCTGGTCCTTAATTTCTTCATTTGCAAAATATAGAAAAATGATACCTGCTTATTAAAAGAGTTCAATGGGCCAGGCACGGTGGCTCATGCCTATAATCCCAGCACTTTGGGAGGCCGAGGTGGGTGGATCATGAGGTCAAGAGATCGAGACCATCCTGGTCAACATGGTGAAACCCCATCTCTATTAAAAATACAAAAATTAGCTGGGCATGGTGGTGCGCGCCTGTAGTCCCAGCTACTCGGGAGGCTGAGGCAGGAGAATTCCTTGAACCCAGGAGGCAGAGGTTGCAGTGAGCCGAGATCGCGCCATTGCACTCCAGTCAGGGTAACAAGAGCGAAACTCCGTCTCAAAAAAAAAAAAAAGGAGTTCAATGAAGTAACATTTATACAAAGCTGAAAGCATGGTAGTTGTTCCATGGTGACTATTTTTATTCTGAAACTAAAACCAGGTTATGCTATATGGAATATTGCTTAAACCCCTGATAGACGCTCCTGTGGCATTTAGAATTCCTCAGTAAGTTAAGAGATCAGGCCTAGTTTGGAAGCCAGGTATCAGAAACCTTAGCTGTATATAATTTAGCATAATTCTAAGTCTCTTACCCTTTGGTAGAGGAAGAAATATGCAAGTCTCTTCTCTGCTTATTCCTTTTCTTGTTGCTTTCAGTGAAGGTGAGATGAAATATTTATTACTTGCAGTATAATATTTCCCATAGCACTTTAAACATGCATTCCAGCCAATGTGGATATTCTATTTTACCTAGAAGAGCTTTCAGTTTTCTTTATCCCCTAGTCATAAGTATTGCTAGAATTGATACGATATTAATTATTAAATAATATGTTTTAAATAGTATCGTTGACTTTGACTAACTACTTTCATTTTTGTTTGTTTGTTTGTTTGTTTGAGACAGAGTTTTGATCTTGTTGCCCAGGCTGGAGTGGAGTGGTGTGATCTTGGCTCACTGCAACCTCCACCTCCTAGGTTCAAGCAATTCTCCTGCTTCAGTCTCCCGAGTAGCTGGGATTACAGGCACCCACCACCACATCCTGCTAATTATGTATTTTTAGTAGAGATGGTGTTTCACCGTGTTGGCCAGGCTGGTCTCGAATGCCTGACCTCAAGTAATCCTACCACGTCAGCCTCCCAAGGTGCTGCGATTACAGGAGTGAACCACCATGCTCAGCCAACTTTGGCTAACTGCTTTCTGAGAGCACACTAGTTTTTCTGGAAGCTGACAAATTTGGTTAAAATAGAGCATTCGGTTCTGAATTTTTTAGTTGATCCTTTTTCTGTGTTTTGGGTAGTCAAACTACCACCCTTCTTAACATTTTCTGAGCCTTTCCAATAATAGTGCAACAGCTAGGAGAGGTAAAGGAACAGGGAAACCTAGGGGAATAGGAAAAGTCTCAGAAGAAAGAGATAAACACTTGCTACTTTTTTTTTTTTTTTTGAGACAGGGTTTCTTTCTGTTGCCTAGGCTAGAGTGCACTGGCATGATTTCAGCTCACTTAAACTGCCACCTCCCAGGTTCAAGTGATTCTCCTGCCTCAGCCTCCCATGTAGCTCGGATTACAAGCATGTGCCCCCATATCCAGCTTATTTATTATGCTTTTAGTAGAGAGAGAGTTTAATCACATTGGCCAGGCTGGTCTTGAACTCCTGACTTTAAGTGATCTGCCCACCTCAGCCTTCCAAAATGTTGGGATTACAGGCGTGAACCACCATGCATGGCCATCATTACAAGTTTTTTTACATCTTTTAAACAAACACAATTTCTAGTCCTAACTGCTGTAACTTAAAAATATAATACAGTTATACTGTTTTCTAATAATTGAATATTTAAACATTACATTAAAATTTGTTAATTATTTTTATGTTCATTATCTCATGTGATGCATCATAATACTTGGGAAACATGTATTCTCATTTTCTTCATTTTACAGATGAGGAAACTGAAACATGAAGGGATTCACAAAATGCATTTAACACAGTCAATAAAAGTCAAAACTGGTACAGTCTTCTTTATCAAGAAGAAAATAAAAGTCACCCATAATTCATTTAATTACACAGAGATAACCACAACTAGAATGTTAATATTTTAGTGCATTTTTTTCAATTGTATTTTCTATACATATATGGGTTTTTGTCTAAATGTGTTTAAATGCATGACATATATATGGTTCTATATTCTGCTCTATAAAAAGTTGTCATTATATTGTAATTTCACTTAAAAATCTTTGCAAACCATCATTAAAAAATTATTGTAAGACTATAAAGTTTGTTATACTATTATTCTATTATGGAACATTATTTTTATCAAATTTTTATCAATTAAAATAATATGACACATGTCTTTATGTATGAAAATTTTTCATTTATCTGGATATTACACTATAAAAATATCTGAGTTTTTAAAGCATCTTCACTCACTGGCATTTCTTGTGATAAATGGTTTTCGTTAGCAACATTGGCTAAGATTAGGAGTATATCTCACAGCTATCAAACAGGGAATAGGCTGACTTGCAAAGGGAGTGAGTTTATGATCTTGGCTTCATAAACTTTTATGTGCTCATAGAGTCACACAAGCTGACTTAGAAGAAGAAAAAAAGAAACATATAAATAAAAAGATAGGCTGGGTGCAGTGGCTCACATCAGTAATCCCAGCCTGTAACAAATTTGATTGAAATAGGAGTATTCAGTTTAGAATTCTTTATTAGATCCTTTTTCAATGTTTTGGGCAGTCACACTACCACCCTTCTTAACATTTCCACAGCGGGAAGATCACTTGAGGTCAGGAGTTCGAGACCAGTCTGGCCAACATGGCAAAACCCATCTCTACTAAAAATACAAAACTTAGCCTTGTGGTGGTGCATGCCTGTAATCCCAGCTACTTGGGAGGCTGAGGTGGAAGAATTGCTTGAACCCAGGAGGTGAAGGTTGCAGAGAGCCGAGATTGTGCCATTGCACTCCAGCCTGAGCAACAGAGCAAGGCTGTCTCAAAAGGAAAAAGAAAAAGATAGACTGTGTGTAGTGGATGGAAATTTTAGAGGTGAAAAAGAAGAGATATATCTGTGTTGGGAGGAATTACAGAAGTAAGAGAGTATCTTCTCAACTAATAATTGTGTTTTTGTATAAAAATTATTACACCTGGCCAGGTACGGTGCCTCATATCTGTAATCCCAGCACTTTGGGAGGCTGAGGCAGACGGATCACAAGATCAGGAGATGGAGACCATCCTGGCCAACATGGTGAAACCCCATCCCTACTAAAAATACAAAAATTAGCCTGGCGTGGTGGCACAATCCTAATCCCAGCTACTTGGGAGGCTAAGGCAGGAGAATCGCTTGAACCCAGGAGGTGAAGGTTGCAGTGAGCCAAGATTGTGCCATTGTACTCCAGCCTGGGCAACAAGAGCGAAACTCTGTCTCAAATAAATAAATAAATAAATACAAATTTTAAAAAATTATTATATCTGTTTGGCCTAGGCATTTTAAACCTGGATTAATACATTATTTTTCAATACACAATAAAAGGCTTTTAAAAAGATAGTATATCTGTGAAATCATCATATTAGATTATTTAATTTCTTAGTTTATAATTGCTAAGTAAGTAAGCGGTCAGCCAAAGAGGAAAAAATGGTCTGGGTGAGACAGAGAATGTTAATAATAGCTAATATTTATTGAACTCTAAGTTTCAGGCACTATTCTAAGTTTACAGGTCATGTCTGCAATATAAATTGTGTTCTACAATATCCCAGTCACCCAATAATAGGTGTTATTTTCCTAATTCAATTCATGTGGAAACTGAAGTTAAATAAATTGCCCAGGCAGGTGAACTGACTCCAGAATCACCCACTTGACCTAGTGCATTTTGCTCTCCCTACATATTAGCCATTCTCTATTGATCTGTCATTTGAAGAGGATATCTAGATATAGTCCATAGGGAGTGGAGAACTTGGCTCTAAACTTGAATTGTCTTGGTTGTGGGAAGTGATCTGCTTGTTTTAACTTGTCATGTTCCTAATGCCTAGATTAATTGGAATGAACCAGTGAATGACATTTCTACCTCAGTCTTATGTAAGAGATATTCCAGTTGAGATACCTCAACTAAGGATCTAATTTGGGATGGGCTTTATGATGATCTAGATGAATAAGAGTAACCCCAAACACAAAAGCTCATAGTTTAAAAGGAAAATGTACATGAAAACATAATTATATTGAAGTGTAGTAAGTGGAACAAAGAAGGATGTGTAAGACAGCAAAGAAGGAAGCCTTCATAGAGGTCCTGGTGGCCGGGCATGGTGGCTCACCCTGTAATCCCAGCACTTTGGGAGGCTGCGACAGGGGAATATCTGAGGTCAGGAGTTCAAGACCAGCCTGGCCAACGTGGTGAAACCCTGTCTCTCCTAAAAATACAAAAATTAGCCAGGTATGGTGGCACACGGCTGTAGTCCCAACTACTCGGGAGGCTGAGGCAGGAGAATCTCTTGAACATGGGAGGTGGAGGTCGCAGTGAGCGGAGATCCTGCCATTTCACTCCAGCCTGGGCAACAGAGTGAGACTCCATTACAGAGAAACAAAACAAAAAAACATAGAGGTGGTGGCATTTGAGCTGGAATGAATAGAAATTGCCAGGGAAATGAGGGTGTGAGGACCTGCTAGCAAGGCCTCCAGCTGTGGAAGTGGGAGTGCCATTTGTTTTTAAATTTAATATATAAAGAGTAAGTGCAGTGTTTGGAGTTAGTAACACCTAGGCTCTTACCACCCGTATGGATTCAGGAGAATCATTTACTCTCTCAGACCTGCAGGTCTGAATCTGGAAAAGAAGGAAAATATTATGCTTACCCTACTCAATGCGAAGGTTAAAGATATATCTAAAGTTCCCAGTACAAAGCCTGCCATGTTGGTGCACAGTAAATAGTAACTAACATTCTTATCCTATAAATAAAAGAAAGTAAATGTGTATTAGAACAAAGACTTTCTTACCTAACATGGGGGATGGGGGAATGTCCTGGCAGGGTCTACCAGAAAGAGTGAGGAATAATAAGGATAAGGAACTATCCTTCTGGAGTTCAGATTCCATTTTTGACTACTAAATTGAGACTGCTAAGAACAAAAGCCCTTAAAAAGACCCAGGAGGATTATTGAGACAACAAATAACTGTTACAACTGAATATATTGATGTGTTAAATATAAATTACTCAAGCATATGGATTAAATTTTCTTCCAGCAAAGCAGGGTTTAAATGTTAAGGAGAAAGAGATGTGAGAACAGGGCTCTCCTTGGTTAGAAACTTTCTGATGGTTGCCACAGAAGGGTTTTAGGTAGACACACAAAGAACAGGCTGAGAAATGCTCCCTGGGGAAGGTGGAGGAGAAGGTACAAGGAAAGGATATTATACGCTTTTGGCCCCTGACTTTGGGGAAGCCCAAATTATTACAAATCAATGCGATCTCAATTCCAGAGGTTTAAAATATTTTAAGTACATCTGGGCATGGTGGCTCACACCTGTAATCCAAGCACTTTGAGAGGCTGAGGCAGGGGGATCACTTGAGGTCAGGAGTTCGAGACCAGCCTGGTCAACATGGCAAAACCCCATCACTACTAAAAATATAAAAATTACCCAGGTGCATGGTGTGCACCTGTAATAACAGCTACTACAGAGGCTGAGACAGGAGAATCGCTTGAACCCAGGAGCAGGAGGTTTCAGTGAGCCAAGATTGTGCCATTGCACTCCAGCCTGAGTGACAGAACGAGGCTTTGTCTCCTACTATGAGAATCAATTAGGGAATAGTTATCAGCCCAGAAAATAGCAAACCCTCTTTTCTTTATGTGAATGATACAATTAAGAAGAACTCTTCCTGTTAAAGCAGATAATATCCTGTAAAACCAAACTTCTTTTATAGCAAAAATCGGCTTGGAAAGAAATCATGATTAACTTATTTTGTAGACTCTTAAAAGACTTGAGACCCAGATAGGTGAAATATTCTGCCTAACATTTCCCAGTGAGTTAGTGGCAGAGCTGGGACTAGAAACCAGACCTTGTAAGGAATTCCACACTCAAGGAAATTACTTGGCTTTGTCAAGGTCACAACCTGAGTAAAGTGGGAATTGACAGTATTTCAGCCAGGATCTGTCTGTCTCTGAAGGCTATACTTTCTAGGGCTCTGTACACTGCTGTTTTAGAATTAATTAGGTATTCTAATTACAAACTTAGCTCAGGCTAATTGTGACAGTAGATAAAGACGTCAGGTGAAACTAAGTACCTCTCCCTCCCAACAATCTTACCGTATCCCCATTCCCTAGAGGTAAATACTGTGAACTCTTTTTGCTATATACTTCATGAAA
This sequence comes from Callithrix jacchus, assembly GCF_049354715.1. Classification (NCBI taxonomy): domain Eukaryota; kingdom Metazoa; phylum Chordata; class Mammalia; order Primates; family Cebidae; genus Callithrix; species Callithrix jacchus. The sequence goes on along the minus strand of NC_133509.1, from coordinate 71,772,553 downwards.
TTGCTTATGTTTCTTTAAAAAAAGTTATTTGGAAAAACATTGAAGCTTACAAGAAAGTTGTAATAACTATAAAAAGCACCTTTTACCTAGATTCACTGCTGTTGATATTTTGCCCCATTCGCTTTATCATTTCGTCTCTGTAGCTATCTGTCTATCCATCCATCTATTGATTGATTGATTGGTCTTTTTTCCAGACAAATTTCACTCTTGTTGCCCAGGCTGGAGTGCAATGGCATGATCTCATATCACTGCAACCTCTGCCTCTCGGGTTCAAGCAATTCTCCTGCCTCAGCCTCCTGAATAGCTGGGATTACAGGTGCCTGCCACCACACCTGGATAATTTTTTGTATTTTTAGTAGAGATGGTGTTTTGCCATGTTGGCCAGGCTGGTCTCACACTCCTGACCTCAGGTGATCCACCTGCCTTGGCCTCCCAAAGTGCAGGGATTATAGGTGTGAGCAACTATGCCCAGCTTGATATTGTTTTTGTCTATATCATTTGAGAGTAAGTTGCAAATATTGTGGCCCTTGAACCCTAAATATTTCAGTGTGTTTTTCCTAAGAATAATGATATTTATGAGGCGGAACACGAAGGCCAAATAAAACCCTTCAAGAATTGTCTACCTCCCCAGGAATATCAAATTGAACAACTCTTAATGCAAGAAAACATATTCAGCCAGGTGCAGTGGATCACGTTTGTAATCCCAGCACTTTGAGAGGCCAAGGCAGGCAGATCACTTGAGCTCAGGAGTTTAACACCAGCTTGGGCAACAAAGCGAAACCCTGTGTCTACTAAAAATACAAAAATTAGCTGGACATGGTGGTGTATACCAGTAATTTCAGATACTCAGGTGGCTGAGGCAGGAGAATTGCTTGAACCCAGGAGGTAGAGGTTGCAGTGAGCCAAGATAGTGCCACTGCACTCCAGCCTGGGTAACAGAGACCTTGTCTCAGAAAAACCCAAAAATCTAAAACAAAATAAAAATAAAAATTAAAAAAAGCACTTTCATAAAAACAACAACAACAACAAAATCAGCCCTCTGAATGACAGGTACAAACAAAGGCAGACTGCAAAGACTGGAATAAGTACTTAACTCTTCAGTGCCCAGACATCAATAAACTCCAGAAGCATCAAGAACATTCAGGAAAATATGACTTCACCAGACAGATCAAATAAGCCACCATTGACCAATTCTGAGGTGACAGAGATAGGAGACCTCTCAGACAGAGAATTCAAAATAACTATTTTGAGGAAAGTCAACCAACTGCAAGATAACAGAGAGAAGGAATTCAAAATTCTATCAGAGAAATCTAACAGAGATTGATATCATTTAAAAAAAAATCAACAGAAATCCTGGAGCTGAAAAAACTTTATTTGACAAACTGAAGAATACATCAGAGTGTTTCAACAACAGAATTGATCAAGGATTAAAAAAGAATTACTAAACTTGAAGACTGGCTAGTTGAAAATACACAGAGGAGAAAAAAAAAAAGAATGAAAAGGAACAGTTTACAAGATCTAGAAAATAGCTTCAAAAGGACAAATCTAAGAATGATTGGCCTTAAAGAGGATGTAGGAAAAAGAGATCAGGGTAGACAGTTTATTCAAAGAAATAATAACAGAGAACTTTCCAAGTTGGAAGGTTGTGAAAAATATGGAGCTCAAACCTAGAGAAATATATAAATAACCAGGTCCAAGAAAGTAAAAGAATACCAAACAGATTCAGCCCAAATAAGTCTACCCCAAGGCATATAATAATCAAAATCTCAAAGGTCAGGGACAAAGATAGTATACTTAAAGACTGTTTATAACCATAATTTAGTTATCAACTTCAGTTAAAAGTCAATACATTTGTCACTGATGCAATAATTTTATAAGATTTACCCAATAATATACTTTAGTTTTTTTTTCCGTTCTGCACCTGCTACAGTCTGGAGTCATGTATAGCTTTTAGTTAGAGTATTTCAATTAGTCCCTATTAGTCGGAACTGTTCTTCAGCCTTTTGTTATTATTTATAATGCTGACATTTTTGAAGAGCTTAATAGAACAGTTCTCACGTTGGTTTTGTCTGATGTCTCTTCCTGGTTAGCTACAGATTATGTGTGCTTTGGTGGAATATCACATATATAAGCGATGTGTTCTTTTAGAATGTACACAACCAGAGGACTATGATGTTCATATGTGTCTCATTTATGATGCTAATTTTGATTACCTGGTCAAGGTGTTTTATACATATATATATATATATATCCCCATATATTTATGTAATCTTTATATATGTATAATCTTTATACATATAAAGATTTATATACATATAATCTTTATAAATGTGTACATATATGGGAAGAGATATCTATACACAATGATGTATACATATATGGGGATATATATACATATATATGGGAAAATATATAGTCACAAGGTGGTGTGTGTGTGTGTGTGTGTGTGTGTGTGTATGTGTGTGTATCTATATAAAGCAAGAGAGAGAGAGACAGGTTATCACATCACGCCTGGCTAATTTTTTTATGTTTTAGTAGAGATAAGTTCTTGCTATGTTGCCCCGACTTGTCTCAAAATATGGAGCTCAAGCAATCAAACCTTCTGCTTCAGCCTGTGCTGGAATTAATAAGTAAGGCACCACACCAGGCATTTATATACCTTTAATTCGTGTTTTTTCTGCAGTTTGTTTTTACTGAATAGTGTGTTTATCTATTTGTTGTTTGTTTGTTTGTTGAGATGGAGTCTTGCTCTGTCACCCAGGCTGGAGTGCAGTGACACAATCCAGGCTTATCACAACCTCCACCTCCCAGGTTCAAGTGATTCTCCTGCCTCAGCCTCCCAAGTAGCTAGGATTACAGGGATGTGCCACCACTCCAGACTAATGTTTGTATTTTTAGTAGAGACAGGGTTTCACCATGTTGGCTTGGCTGGTCTCAAACTCCTGACCTCAAGTGATCTGCCCTCCTTGGCCTCCCACTGTGCTAGGATTATAGACATGAGCCACCAGGCCTGGTCAAATAGTGTAGTTATTTAAATTCAGCTACTTATTGAGTATATATGTGATAAACACTATTCTAAACCATGGTGATACAGCAGTGATCAAAACAGACAAATTCCCACTCTCATAGAGCTTATATTATTTTTAAAAATAATTTTCATTTATTTTAATTGATAAATAAAATTAGTATTTATTATGTACAATATGTTGTTTTCAAATACATGTACATTATGGGATGGCCAATTTAAGCCAATTAACATATATATCATATCACTTCACATACTTACCCTTTTTGTGTATGGTAAGAACACACACGCAAATTTAATCTCTTAGCAATTTTCAAAACTACAATGCACTGCTATTAACCTCAGCCATGTTGTACAGTAAGTTTTGTGAACTTATTCCTCCTATTCAACTGAAATTTTGTATCCTGGGTACCAGGTTTTTACTTCATTCTGTATACTATATACCATAGTTTATTCAGCCAGTCACTACTGCTTCAATGAACACCCTGCAACATGGAATATGCATCTAGATGCACATGTGTGTATATCTGTGTACATGTCTTCATGTGATTATGTGTATTTGTGTATATATATGTGAATGTTAATATAAGTATATATGTATGTGTGCACAAACTTGCTTATCTGTGAGATAATTCCCTAGAGGAGAAATTGATGGGCCAAACACATTTGGTTTTACATTTTGACAGATACTTCTAAACTTCCCTCCAATTTTTGTTCCCAGTACAGAGTAGGAGGGCTTTTATCTCCTCATTCTCATCAAACTGGGCAATATTAAATATTTTATTTTTTCCATATATTAAGGTGTCTTCTTAGCTGGATGGCAATAAAAAATCCAATTATTTTCAAGTCTGATGTGTAAGATGCCTTTTTGTGTCTGATTGTTGCTATGCTACTACTCTTATCTTCCAAGAGACCTGCCTCTGGTGAGCAGAGATTGATCACAGGGTGACTATCTAGATCTTTAGAAAATTTGCTTAATTCTTGATTAAAGTCTGTCATGGAAAAATAATCTTTAAAGTCTGAACTCCACACTTTTTCACATTGCTATGATGTGACAATGATAGTTAAGGCTTAGGAACATTTAAATAGGAAGCTAATGACATTGCATAACCATAGATAATTAACTTTTAGAAAGTATATTCAGACATGACCCATTTATGTTATTTGCTATATGCTCTGAGGAATGGGCTAAAATAGAGTCTTTAAAATTGCTACCATGTTACTCAAACATTTCTGAAATGTATATGATAAGCTACAAAGAAAACATAGGATCATGCCAGATGACCTTAGAATTATTTTAAATGTTTAGCTAGATGGCCTGATCTCTCTTTAAGTTACTACTCAGGTTCTTTTAGGGGTCTGGGAGAGTGTTTGGGTAGAATTCCACCATGTAAGGGAGAAATTCAGATTAAATGGTTTGTTAAAGAAATAATTAATTTTTCTATCTTTCCCTTATCCCTTCATCCTCCCTTCACTTTTTTCCTATAAGTTCTCTCCTCTCCATTCATCCTCCAAAAAGTAGGTGTGGATATTTTGAAAAGGAAGCCTCTTTCTTACACGCAATGAATTTTGCCCACAATGGGCTAATTGCCAAAGCAGTTGGCCACCTGTGGGAGTAATTGGTCACATGTCAGTCTTCTGAGGTTAGTCAATTGCAGTTACAATTTATTATACACACAGTTTTGCATTTACAAATAATCATGGCTGTGAAAACCACCCATAGAGAAAGAAAAGACTAGGCAGAAACTTTAAAAAATTGCCATATTACTTTATATTTATGAATGAAGCTTGGGTAACATTCAGGTCTATTCATTATCCTAATCTAGAGAAACTGGAGTTAAGGATACTAAAGAAAAGATATTCATAAATTATTCTTCATTGTGGAGTGAGCAGGAGAAAAGATCATGTTATCTTTGTAATTTTACTTGATAAACTAAAAAATTGTTCTTGATTGGGTATATTAACATTTTCACCTTGAAACATTTTACACTTGAGGTAAATATAATGAGAACTTTGTTCTCATCAGTGGGCAGCAATATGATAGCAGCCATCTTGGCTAATCATGCTCTGCTTAATGTGGTACACTGTTTATTATTTCACATCCATGGAAGATGTTCCATCCTAAACTAATTGAATTCAATATATTTATCAATAGTTGCTATATATACATCAATCATGATACCAGGAAGTAGACATTTTAAAAATATGAACAAAAGATAATTTAAGAAATTCTCTCTCTCTCTCCCTAAGTGCGTGTGTGTGTGTGTGTGTGTGTGTGTGTAAATGTTAGCAACAGGCAGTAAAACTAACATTTAAATATATCAGAATTCTCTTGGATACGAGACAAACAGAACTTCACCCATATTGCCTTAAATAATGACGGCTATATTTATTATCTATGTAATTGAAAAATGAAAAAAAAGTGGGATAAATTTGAGTGTTTTTTCAGTAGCTCAGCAATATCAGCCAGGACCCATTTTCCTTTAATTTTTCTGCCCGACTTTCCATAGTACCTGCACCATCGTGAAGCTGGCTCCACCATGGTTCTCCCAGAGAGAAACCATTTCTTTCCAGAAATGCTCAGCAAATATCTCCTTATATGTCATTGGCCCAGACAGAGTCATGGGCTCATCCCTAAAAGAATTCCTGTGGCTTAGGGATGACATATACAAATTGGCTTAAAAGCCAATAATCCACCTCAAGAAGCAACCCTACTTAAACAACACTGGGGGGAAATCAGAGGCCTAGGTAGGTAGGAGGAGGGAGGAGATTGATGCCAGCAACAACCACTGTCCACTACAGCAAATAACAGTAATGCAAGTGCTTCAATAGGGTATAGACATGGCATTGTGTAGGGTGGACTGTATTGTGCATTCCCACTATTACTGCAGTAGCTATAGGTGCCATTAAGGTTTATATTACTAGGATGCTAAAAAAAAGAAACATATTTGAAAGGCTTTTTGACTTACCATATTACAAGGAATTCTATGGCCACCTACTTTATAGTTGCTTCTGAAGGTTTGGCTGGGCTTTGAGAATATGACCCTTGCTTTATTTAAAAATAATAATAATAAGGGTCTTTTTCTGTCACCTATGGTGGAGTACAATGGCACAATATCGGCTCACTGAAACTTCCACATCCCACGCTCAGATGATCCACCCACCTCAGCCTCCCATGTAGCTGGGACTACAGGCATGCACCACCATGTCTGGCTAATTTTTGTACTTTTTTAGAGACAGGGTTTTGCCATGTTGCCCAGACTGGTCTCTTAACTCCTGAACTCAAGTGATCTGCCTTCCTTGGCCTTTCAAAGTGCTAGGATTACAGACATGAGCCACTGTGACCAGCCAACCCTTGCTTTACTGAAGGTAGTAATTCAGAGGCATTTGGTGGGAAGTCAGAGAGGAGAAAATATGTATGAATGTACACATAGTTGATCCTCATTGTTTGCAGATATCATATTTGTAAATTTGCCTACTTGGTAAAATTTATTTGTAATCCCCAAATCAATACTCATGGTTCTTTTTTCAGTCATTCACAGACATACGCAGTGATAGAAAATTTGCATCATCTAATGCACATGTTCCCAGCTGAACAAGGTGATACTCTGCCTTCGTGTTTCAGTTGTCATACAGTAAACAAGGTCCTTTTTGCAGTCCATTTAGTGCTATGTGTTGGGGCTTTTTGTTCCTGATTTTACTGTTTAAAATGGTGCCCAAGCCATTGTGCAGAAGTGTTGTCCATGGTTTCTAAAGGCAAGATGTGCCTTATGAGAAAATCTGTGTGTCAGGTAAGCTTTATTCAGGCTTGAGTTATAGTGCCATTGGTTGTGACTTCTATGTTAATAAATCAAAAGTATGTATTAAGTAAGGTGTCTTTAAAAGAAACACACATAAAGTGAGATTATATATTGATTGATTGGAAAAAATGTTGTGACCAGAAACACATAGGAACTCAACTCTTCTTCTCTAGGAGCAGTGGGTTCGGTGTTGGCTAATGCAGTGTTCACCACAACTTTATTGGACATAACTAGTGCAGATAATTAGAATCAACTATACATGTGACTATATTTAAACAATAAAGAAAAAGCTATCTCAGTTTAATATCAGGATAGGGCTTTAAGCACAGAGGTCTATTATGTAAAGGGATAAACACATTGTTTTTATTCCTCTTAGTTGAAAGAACTCAGTTTTCAAGTACTGTTTGAGGGGACATACCTAATTTGTCGAAAAGCTGTTTTTCTCAACTGGGACCCTTCTAACTATTTTTTCTAGCTTCTCTGAAATGATAAGCCAGGATTTATTGGCTTCAATGAAATATTGAAAGCTAAGTAGCACTAGCCTCATAGGATGTAGTGAAAAATAACAGATGTTGAAATCCACAGTCTTGTCACGGACCACCTTTGCTACCTTCCTCTCGTTTATTGTCCTCAAGCCAAACTAAGCACAACTTTGAGCTGCAACAGCAGATCCAACAACTATATGGGGATGGGAAGTGTGAGGAGGCATCCTCCACATCCAGGGCCCTGCTTGCATCATTCCATTTGACTTTTGCTTTGCTCAAGCTTGGCGCTGTGTTGCCAGCAGCAAATATGCTGACTGAAAACTGTCACAACAGCAATCATTACAATCCAGGAGTTGAGTTTGACTGGAACATATGTCTTCAATTTTAATAGCTCGGCTTCCCAGATGCCCTAAAGGAGTAATATTGCCTGAGAAGGAGCTTTTCATGTAAGAATAATTTGTGTTAAGTAGCTCAGTGATCTGTTTGTTAGGTTACAGCTGACAGTTTGTTTATATTTCTAAAGGGGCATGATGAATGGGGGAGAAGTTGATGCTAATTAGCCTAAATTGTTCCTAAGAATGTAGACGGGTTTGCCAGTTTCATTGTTTCTGTTTCTTTGCACATTTTAAATAATTGAATGGAGCTTAGACCATTCATCATAATTTCAGGCGAGATGGAAATAAATGAATTTAGCACGGGTCCACATGTGCGATGGAAGATGTCACTTTAAAGGGCAATTAGATAAGACATCAACTTGGGGCTAAAGCAGACTATTTTAATCCATTTGTATAAAAATATCAAACATGAATGTTTTCATTTACTTCATTAATTATCTTCATCATCATAGGGGGACACATCCCTTCTTTTTGAAAACCCACTTATTCCCATTAAAGAAGTAATGTTGTGGTATAAAATTTGAGCCTTTGGCTTCTGACCAAAAGGTCCATGGCCTTACTCTCTAAGACAGTCTCCTCCCCTCCCCTGATGTCATCAAATGGCTTTAAGAAACCTGTTTGCTGTTGGGCTGATTGCCTGGCCAGGTGGAAAATGAAATAGGCAGCAGAAATGTTTCTGAAAATTGGAATTCATATAGTAGTGTCCCTTTTACAGTAAGAGCTAATAAGTTACCAGTGGAACATATTTTAGATATTTCTCAAGAGTTCGCCTATATGTATTTCTCACATATAACCCATGCTGGGTTACATGGTGAAATGGTCTTTAACTTAGGATGTAACTTCCTATCTGAGTTCCTACAGCACTTCCTCTAGGTAGGAAGGTTAATGTGAATGGGTTATTTCATAAGACTGTGGAATAATATATATATGTTTTGTTAACACACATATTTTGAGAATGAAAGTAAGAAAAATGAACCTAAATTTAGAAAGTCCATGATTTTTTTCCAACCTTTTAATCCTCATTGGAGGCCATTCTTTTTTAATTTATGCACACAAAATACCACAGGAAGAGATGGTATAAATTTGTGGACTGTGGAGAATGAGTGAACATTTTTGAATCAGGATCTTTAAAAGGGGTGAAATTTGAGTATGATTAAGTTAGGAAAAAGCCTCGCTTACGGCGGAAGTCAGAGATTCTGTATACATTATGGGCATGTCATGGCTTTTAAAAAGTTATGTTAGACTTCTATACAAATTGTGAAGGAATTTGTATAACCCCAAACAAAATTCTGTGTGGTTCTGAACTTTTCCTAAGTTGAAAAGAGAGAGAGAGAGTGAGAAAGAAATATTGCTGGTTGGTATTCTGATCAGGGACAAGCCTTACTGTCGAGTGGGCCAGTCGTTTGCACTGCCTGGGTGTTTTCTTGGTTACTAATTTTCTTGGAAGGAAATGATCCTATGGCTTATGCTAGCCACGTTTGTGCATATGTGCTCTGTAATTGGCATTTATTAAGGAGACCTTCAGTTTGATGGATGACTGTCAAGAGCTGAGCTTGCAGGCTTTAAAGACAGTTGGTTTTGCTTGAATTTTGTTATATTAACTCGTTAGAACTCTGCACTGCTTCAACCTACTCTTTATTTACTTTCTTACAATTAAAATTTTTGAACAATCGATTTTTAGAGACTTGGCAGGAACCCATTCTACACTTGGAGACTTAGTCTGACAGAAAAATATGCACCAGAACAAATATTCATAATAAAAGCATGTGAGTATTAAAACTAAGATTTTTGTAATCTCTTTAATTGCTTCCCACTTAATTAGCAGCTTTTAAACATAAAATTGCTTATTACTTATCTTTACTTTGTATAATTAGTTGTCTTGTTCCTCTACTTTCTTTAAAAGTGAAGCCTACAAAAGCAACAGCTATAGAAATATTTTCAATTCAGGATATTTAAAATTAGAGCTTTATGCATTATATTAGCAGCAACATAAGCAAATAATTAGAAAAATGAAAGGCTATCTGACTCTAAAGATACAATTTTAAGAGGAAAAAATATACTGCATATGCATTTAAACATTTGATTGTAAATAACTAATGCATCCCAATTGTATTTTTAATGTTATAATATAAAACTCTCCCAAGCTTTAGTGACACATTTCAAGTTAAAAGTTGTATTTCATTTTCTCCTTTGAAACCACCCTCCCACAAAAGTGCACATGAAAATGCCGAAAATAAGATGTCCTTTTCCAATATGCATCCGTAGGATGAACCATATTTCTTATTAAATTTGAAGTACCCACTAATTCAAGAGGTACACAATGGTGATGTGTTTGGTGTGTGTTTCTTGCAGTATTTTAAAGCTGATCTCTACCAAAACCTCAATGCTTGAGGGGGAAGGATGTACTTTCACAAAAAACAAACATGGTTGGAGAGTGCTTGCACTAAGATTACAGACTCACTCATGGTTGTCTCTTTTCTGGCTTGTTGTAACTAGTTGTTGAGTTAATTATCTGTGAGGTCTATTTACCAAAGAGGGTAGCATGGTGAATAGATGCATTCGTCACATCATCCCAATATCTAGGTGAGTGAGAAAGGAAAAAAATAAAGAATAAATAAAGAAGGAAAAATAAATAACATCTACTTATGAAAATAAATACTGTATAGGGCTCTAATTTTTTAGTTGGTGCTTTAAGTAAGAAGTTTTTAAAGTAATTTTATGTGTAGTGCTACTGCAGAATGGTACGAGCTCCCTTGACTAGCCTTCCCAAAGGAAAAAGGAAAATGAAACTCAGTTGGTTTCAGGTCACAGATAATCCAACTTTCCTTACTCTCCAAAAGGAAATTGAGTTGGCAGAACAAAATAGACTTCTTTGCCAATGATGACAACCTTTTAAGTTTAGTGATGAAGTTGATTCATTATATTTTATTCAATGATGGAAAATACAGCTAATTGGCTCCTTATTTGGTCAGTGATGCTTAGTTAATGTATTCAAAATTATTACTGGATTGAAAAAAATGAATTCACAGGTCAGAACTTCTTTTATTGTGGAAGAAACTGGCAGTCATCAAAAGGGCCATTAAAAAACAGTTAATGAAGAAATACGTGACTATTCATGAAAAGCGTCTAGTCTAAACTTAGCAGGAGGGCCATGGACTCTTTCTTCTCCTAGGTTACAACATTATAAGAAAATAATCTTGCATCTATTAGACTTCTGCACAAATTTTACCCTCCCAAAGTCATTACTTTGACTGTGCAAATAAAATATAATTATACATGAAAAGCCTAAAGCTTAAAGTCGTCCTACTAATTTTATATTAAAATGTATGAGATTGTATCCTTTTATTTTTAATTGGTGAATTATAATAACTAAGACTAATTTTAAAGGGCTTTCCCATTTCAACTTAAAAACAATGGCTGGCACTTTTTGGTAGTGTTCCATGTCATAAGCTCTGTTCAAAGTATTCCACATGGATTAACTCATTTAATTATTACCATCTCTTGATGTGGGTACTATTGTAAAGGGGATAAAACTGAGATATAGAGAGGATAAGTAACTTGGTCAGTGTCAAGCAGCTAGTAAGTGGTACACTAGAAATGTGAATATAGGCATTCTACCTGCAGATTCAGGGCTCTACAATGCAGTCTTTAGTTTGGTTAAGTAGTTGAGGGTCCATATACAAACACCTAAATTTAACCAATTTATTTTCAGAAGACAGAATATTTCATTATGTTGAGAAGACCTAAAATGAACGTTACATAAACATACCTATACCCAGAGTAATATCCTTTTATCTTAACTTCCATATCCTAACACAAGACTAACAAAGGAGTTGTAGGCTAGCAGTGTGGTCAAGTTTATATCTTGTGTGATTGTCACACTGTGGAGGGAATGGGATTTGACCTGCAGCCTAGCCAAACAGTTACAGTATTGAACCATATTATAACAGAGTTGTACTTTGTTTTAAAAATACAATTATTATTTTAAAAAGGAGATAAAGCAACAATAATAAAAAATCCAGGCCCCCAAAAGTAGTTTCTACAAAAAATTGTCAAGTTTTCAGAAGTGTTTTGAAATCTACTTAACAAAGTCCAGCAATATTTAGGTTCAATAAATGAGGCTAGCTTTTATCACTAGACTGGAATAATTAATTCTGGGATAATCTAGATTTTAGTCAAGTGGATTACAGCTCATAATGCTTGTTGAAGATAATGCAAGAGTATAAAATGTTATACTTTTTAAAAATTTCTAACTCCTAGACAGAGGAATTTTGATTATTCTGAGATCTTTGAAGTTTCTAGCAGAATACAATTTCCATACAGGAAATACTGTGCTGAGAGGATTGAGAATCAATGTGTTCATCTAACTGATGAGAAAAACAGAAATTGTGCATAAAGATAAAAGTATCTGAATAAATTGAACCAATATATGTATATTTTAGTGTTTGTTCACTAAATATTGATAGAATGTTTGCTGTACGTTGAGGATACAGGGATAAGCACGACAGACAACTCCTTAATAAATTAACATTCTGATGAAGTATATAGAAATAAACAAATAATATAATGTCAGATAATCATGGAGTTGGAGAAAATAAAGCTGGAGAATGGGATAAAAACTGATGTCATCCCATGAGCGTGGAGTGTTGTCTGTTTTAAATAAAGGGGTTAGGGAAGCCTTCTCTGAGATGCCACTATTAGAGCAAAAATCTAAATAATAAGGAGCAACAGTGGCATTTCTTGTATATTTGACATACAGGATAAATAATTTTTAACATCCCCCCCTTCAGACACAGTTATTTATTTATTTTTTATTTATTTTTTCAGACACAGTTATTTTTAGTAATAATCATGCAAGGAGAAGAATGATAAACCCCTGTAAAAAAATAAAAAACAGACAATGAAAAAAGAACTTATTAACCTCATGTGTATTATCATGCCAGTTACAAAACTGATGTAAAAGATAAAAATAAAATAAACATTACAGTACAATAAAGGAAAAGGGAATCGATTAGCACTTTTAAATTGTATCATTGTATTTGTTTAATAAAAAGAAAAATATACCTGTATAGCTTGCAGCTTGTACTATTTTACCATTTAAAATCTTTTTTTAGAACAACTTTATTGAAATACACATGCCATTTATTCCCATACCACTCAATTCACTATTAAAGTGTGCAATTAATTGGTTTTTAGTATATTCATAGAGTTGTACAATTATTCTCATAATGAATTTTAGAACATTTTCATCAGTCCCCAAAGAAACCAATACCCTTTAGTCATCACTCCACTTCCACCATATCACCCTTTCCTACCTCAGCCCTAGAAAATCACTAAGCTACTTTCTGTGTCAATAGATTTGCTAATTTTGGATACTTCACATAAGTGTAATCAGACAATGTGTTTTTATTTGTGTCTGGCTTCTTTCACTTAGCATAATGTTTTCCATGTTCATCTACATTGTAGCATGCATTGGTTCATTTCTTTTTATTGTTGAATAACATTATATTATATGAATATAACATATTTTATTTATCCATTCATCAATTGTTGGACACTTGGGTTGTTTCCATTTTATGGCCACTATGAACAATGCTGCTATGAACATTCGTGAGTACATTTTTAAGTAGACATATGTTTTCATGTTTTAAGTATATATCTAGGACGGTGGAATTGCTGGGTCATACAGTAACTCTATGTTTAACCTCTTCGGGAACTGCCAGAATGTTTTCCAAAATGGTTGCGTCATTTTATTCCCAACAGCAGTGTATGAGGGCTCCACCTTCTCCATGTCCTTGCCAACACTTAACATCTGACTTTTTAATTCTGTCTATCCTATTGGGTATGACATGGTAGTTTATTATGATTTTGGTTTGTGTTTCTCTGATGGTCAGTGATGTTTAGAATCTTTTTGTTTTCTTATTGGCCATTTATATATCTTCTTTTCACATTTTAAATTGCATTATTTGTCTTTTATTATTGAGTTGTAAGGGTTCGTTATGTATTCTTTGTTTTTTTGAGATGGAGTCGGGCCAGGCGCGGTGGCTCAAGCCTGTAATCCCAGCACTTTGGGAGGCCGAGGCGGGTGGATCACGAGGTCAACAGATCGAGACCATCTTGGTCAACATGGTGAAACCCTGTCTCTACTAAAATTACAAAAAATTAGCTGGGCACGGTGGTGCGTGCCTGTAATCCCAGCTGCTCGGGAGGCTGAGGCAGGAGAATTGCCTGAACCCAGGGGGCGGAGGTTGCGGTGAGCCGAGATCGCGCCATTGCACTCCAGCCTGGGTAGCAAGAGCGAAACTCCGTCTCAAAAAATAAAAGAAAAAAAGGAGATGGAGTCTTGCTCTGTTTTCAAGGCTGGAGTGCAGTGGCATGATGTTGGCCACTGCAACCTCCACCTCCTGGGTTCAAGTGATCCACTTGCCTCAGCCTCCTGAGTAGCTAGGACTTACAGGCATGCACCACCACACCCCACTAATTTTTGTATTTTTAGTAGAGATAAGGTTTTACAATGTTGACCAGGCTGGTCTTGAACTCCTGACTTCAAGTAATCCACCCGCCTTGGCTTTCCCAAAGTGCTTAGATTACAGGCATGAGCCACCATGCCCAGCCAATGGTTCGTTATATATTCTAGATACAAGTTTTTTGCACCATATATATGATTTGCAAATATTCTCTCACATTGTATAGTCTTTTCATTTTCTTGATGGACAGCACAAAAGTTTTGACCTTGATAAAGTCCAATTTTTATTATTTTGTTTTTTTGCTATTATCGTATCTAAGAAACCATGGCCTAATTCAAGGTCATAAAGCTTTATACCTATGTTTTTTTTTCCAGAAAGTTTATGGTTTTCACTCTTAATGTAGGTCTTAGGTCCATTTTGAGTTGGTGTGAGATAAGGGTCCAACTTCATTCTTTTGGAAGTGAATATGCCCTTGTGCCAGCATTATGTTTTGAAATGACTTGTTTTTTCCTCATTGAGTTATTTTGGCAACTTCACTGTAAATCAGTCAGTTACAAATGTCGGGGTTTGTTTCTGGACTCTCAATTCTATCCTGACCTATATGACTGCCCTTAGGCCAGTATTATGCAATTTTGAATCTATTGTTTGTGTAGGAATTTTGAATCTTTTTTTTAATGTAATCTGTTGAGTATATAATAACTCAGGAGTTGGAGACACAAACTGTACCCAAAGTGATCTATAACTATTCTGAATCTATTGGGAACTTACTCTTGAATTGCATTCAAGCATTTATGACTGTGTATGTTGGAAGCCAACTATATAACTAGGGTTCTCCGAATTAGCTTTCATGTAGAATATAATGTTTATTGAAGGACAAATGACATTTTGGTAGAAACGACATTTTATCATTGACATTTAAAATTGCTGGTGCATAGAAATAAATGAAAAGTAGACTGAACTGACTTTAAGTTGGTTTTGTTATTGTTTTAAAGTTCTCTATCAACAGTACATCTCCAAATTTCCGATATGCAGGACCGACTGCTCCTACCACCAGCTTACCTTTGGGTACCATTAAGGAGGATTATATCATCTGAGATCTAGAGAAAGAGCCTCCTAAGAAGAAGGAACAGAAATGCTAAAACCTTGTATCACAAGCCAGTTTGAGATTTTTAAGGAATTCAGATAAGGCCATTATTCTAGCTAGAGCATAGAGGTGAGGGTGCATGGTAGGACATAAGGTGAGAGGGACTGCCTTTATAGTAGTGCCTTTTATCTAGGACCACCACATGATTAATGGTTCAAACTGTGGCATTTCTGAGAGTGAAAGAGACCAGTGTTAATAATTATGTCATGACAACAGGCTTAATGGAACTGTCCCAGGAAGATTAGGATGAATGGTCACCATGATTAAAGGATATGGCACAGAGTTGAATTTTAACTACCCATAGAATTCAACCAAAACGTTCAACTGTGATAATGGCTAAATGCATTTCTTAAATGCAAGTGAGCAATCAGCTGACTTAACACCATTAGTAAGTTATGAATTAGGGAGACTGAGTAGTATGTACAGTGTAATGGGTTAAAGCAGTGCTTATCAACCTTCAGCATGCGTGAGAGGCACATGGAGGGCTTGGTTAAACATAGATGGCTGAGTCCCACTCTATAAAAGTATGATTCAACAAGTTCTGCATTTTTAGCAAGCTCCCAAGTGCTCCTGATGCTTCCAGTCTATGGGGGACCAGACGTTGAGTAGCACTGGTTTAGACTTAAGAGACAAGACTCTAGAGTTAGACAGACTTCATTTAAATTCCAGCTTTCGTGTTTACTGACTGGGTGGCCTTGGGCAAGTTAAATATCCTTTCCACATCTCTTTTCCTCATCGGTAAAATGGGGCTTATAATCCTTGTGTTATATAAATGTTATGAAGAGTAAATGTGATAAAACAGTTGCCTCTGTATTTGGCATTACTGTAATCACTGAACATGTGTTATTGTTATTGTAGTTAAAAAGAAGAATCATGGTGAGTAATAATTATCAGGTAACACTACAAACATGTTTCAGATACTGCATTGTAAATCAACCCTAAAAGTATATTGCTGCAACTACATACCTAGAATAGTGTATAATACCTGGAAAATAATAGACTCTGAATACTTGTTGACTGAAAAAGCAATTGGTGAATTCACTTAATGAAAGAACAATTGGTGAAGTCATTTAACTGTGTGGAGAGAAATAATTGATTTTTATCCTATTATACCTCTTTTATTCTCAGAGCATACATTCAGCATAAACCGGAGCACACAAAATTCCTGCCTCTCAGTTGTTAACAATTTGATTTATTAAGTCAGTTAGGATAGATTTAAACTTGAAATTGATGAGACAGTTACAGTTGAGAGCTTCCCAGTGTATGAATGTGGGATGAACTTTAGGCAATAATGCTAGTGCTATGTTCAGATAGAGGAGTGGTAGTTGTAGAGGTATCTACTGCAAAAATTGGGTTTACTTAGGTTGCTTACTGAGTTATACTAGTGTTGAACACAACACTAGTATATTTAGTATTATTTAGTAGTACTGAGGAAAACAATTTTTAAAAATCCTAATTTCTATGGGAAAAATAATAGACCAAACTACTGTGAAGAGAGGCATACAGAAAAGGATCTGCTAATATTAGATCTGAATGATTTCTCTTTTGTCTAGTGGCCATCTGATTTCCACATGGTAAAATAGGTACTTCAGGGTGGGTAAGGAAAAGGAAGAAGGAAATGAACTAACATTTTTTTTTAATATTTGCTGTGGGCTAGGCACTCCACTGTGTGCTAAGAGGTTTACATATTCTAATTAATTCATTATTCATAGCCATCATGTTATATGGGTATTATCACTCTCTTTCATTTCTGAAGACTAAAGTTTTAAGAAGACAGAGGGAGAAATAGGTGGTTTCCCTGTGAATCCCACTCTCTCTTTTTAAAAATGCTTTGTATCATGGCTAATGCTTAATATTCTTTTTTACATTTTTAAAACATTTCAGCTTTTATTTTAGATATAGGATATACATATGCAGATTCATTACATGGGAATATTGTATGATACTGAGGTTTAGAGTACAGATCCTGTCATCCTGTCACCCAGGTACTGAGCACAGTGCCTTATGGGTAGTTTTTTTCATAAACCCACTCCCCCTACCCTCTAATAGTCCAGAGTGACTATTGTTCCTATATTTCTGTCTATGTGTGCTCAGTTCTTATAATTGAGAACATGCTGCATTTGGTTTTCTGTTCCTGTGTTAATTTGCTTAGGATAACAACCACTAGCCCCATCCATGTTGCTGCAAAGGACATGATTTCATTCCTTTATTATGACTGTGTAGTATTCCATGGTGTATATGTACCACATTTTCTTATTTTACCAGTATCTATATATGGTTATGCAGTTTTCTAGCAATGTGGCAGACTTGCTACATTTGTTATAGTTTCCCAGTTTGTTACTGAGACAACTTAGGTACTGAAGAGATTCTGGTGTGGTAATTGAATATTGATCATTCTTGCTGAGCCTTTATGTTTATTCAGAGTTGATTTAGTTCTGTTACATGGTTTTCTCTTTACTGCAGCATCTTACTTAATAATTTCTAGGCTAGGATTTGAAGGTTCGGTAGTTGAAGTGCAGAACAAAAGAGAAGATTTGAAATATTTTAATTCCTAATTGTTACTGTATTTTATCACTGTAAGCAATATAAAGCAACAAAACTGTTAAGCCAATAATGTTTTTTGGCTTAATAACATAGTAGTTCCCTCTTTGTTTGTGGGCCTTAATTATAAATTAACCAATCAGAAATTCCTGTTTTATGTAACAGTCTTGGGAGACCGGGTTTATTTGGTGACAGCCACATTCTGACAGACAGAAGCAAGAAGCAAATCATTGTAAGTGCATTGAATGCTGGTCATGAAGTGAGGCCACTGTAAGTGGTATGCCTTTTGTTTGGATCATGTCTTGAGACTCACCTTTGCCACAGTTGAGTCATTTTCCATGATGTATCATAACAATGTGTCTTCTCAATTACAACTCTCTCAGAAGTTATATCTGATATTACATCTAACATTAGAGGAGACATACCCAAGTATTAGAGATAATTAAATAGGCCATTTAAAAACTCTTCTAACTTAGGTAACACTGTAATACCTGTATTAACCTACAGTTTTTCTTTTGATCCCAAATAAAGTTGAAAAGAGTTCACACAAGCACTTTACAGGCATCATGGTCAGGGTCTTATAATGTCATTGGTAGTAGCTCCCCTTAAAATTAGATTCAGGGGCTGGGAAGAATATTCTTCCAGATTAATAGCTTCTTGACTATCCCCCTACCTCTCTCCAAACTAGTTGACAGGATTAAGGAGAATAGGTAGAGATAGTCGATAACCATTTAACAATTAATGTATTCATTCTACCTACAACTTTTAGATTAGCCAAAAATAACAGTATATTTGGGCCTGGAAGTTGACCCTGCTATTATCCTTTCAATTATCTTGGAAGAATTTAGGGCAAATGATGTCGTAACTTCTATGAGATATCTTAATTATGGAGCATGCTGAATCTTTATGCTTTCTGGAATGGCTCACATTTCCTCTGTGGTGAATGAGCCAGTCACTTATAAGTCTACAGCAGATCATGTGCCCTATCATGCTAGTGAAGGAAGAAATATATAAATAAATACATTCGTTTGTTTGATTAGTATTTATTAAATACCTACCAAGTACTTGGTGCTAAGTAGTAGTTTTTTGTTTGTTTGTTTTTGAGGCAGGATCTTGCTCTGTCACCCAGGCTGAAGTACAGTGGAATAATCATGGCTCACTGCAGCCTTGACCTCCTGGGCTCAGGTGATCCTCCCATCTCAACCTCCCAAGTAGCAGGGAGCACAGGTGCATACCACTATGCCTGGCTAAAAAAAACTTTTTTTGTATCTTTTTGTAGAGATGGAGTCTTACCATATTTCCCAGGCTGGTTTTGAATTCTTGAGGTCAAGCTATCTGCCAGCCTCAGCCTCCCAAAATTCTGGGATTACAATCATAAGCCACTGCGCCTGACCCTGAGTAGTTAATAAGACAAAGTAGTCTGGATGCCCTCAGGGACACTGAGCACAATTACAACAGTATATGATGACTGCTACACTAGAAGTTAGGGGTTTTTTGAGCATTGCTGGGGCCTTAATCTTACTTAGAGTGAAGAAAGATATCTCTAGTTTAGTCTTTTTGGTCTGCTGTAACAAAATACCATAAACCTGGTAGTTATAAACAACAGAAATGTACTTCTAAGTTCTGTAGGCTGGGAAATCCAAGATCACTGACAGTTTTGGTGTCTGGTACCAGCCTTCTTTCTTATTAATAGCAGCATTTAGCTGGGCCTTCAGAGAGTAGAAGGGACAAAACGACTCTTTGGGGCCTCTTCTATAAGGACACTAATTCCATTCATGAGGCTCTACCCTCATGACATAATTCCCTACCACAAGTCCCACATCCTAATACCATTACCTTGGTGATTAGACTTCAATCTGTGAATTAGTTGGGACACACACCTCCAGACTGTGGCATTAAGAAAGTGACATTTGGATTGGGGATAGGCAGTGAGAATGTCATGTTTCAAATGAATGTTTGGCAGGTTCCAGGGACTGAAGGATGCTCACTGTGACTGGAAGAGCAAGCGAAACCTTGTCAGTGGAGCAGGAAGCACAGGCTAGATAGTAAGAGTCTTTTAGGGCATGTTAAGGTAGACTGGATTATAAAGATAATAAGACATTACTGAAGAGTTTTAACCTGGAGCATCATGATCAGATTTGTGTTTTATGATGATCACTCCAAACAAAGGTAAGTTCAAGGGTTGTGAGGAGAAAACATGGATTGGATAGGAGAAAGGTTAAAGTGATAATGAGGAGGCAGATTGACAGAACTTGGTTATTCATAAATTGAGACAGAGGAGTCAAAGAGATCCCTGGATTAGTGATTTGAGGTAGACACCAAAGAAAAAGAGCATTAGGGAAAACCTTGGGGGTGGGGTTGAAAGGTCAGGGAAAAGGAAATGAGTTCAGTTCTGAACACTGGAGGATGTGTAGGATACCAGGTAGGCTGTTGTTCACTAGGCAGTTAGATAAGTGGGTCCAAAGATCCACAGATCTGGATTGACCATAAAAATGGGAGAGTGACCAGTTGTACATGGATTTGAATTAAAGTTCTGCAAGTATGTAGAATGAAAACCACAGAAGGCTATGACAGGGCCCTCGGAGGAGCACTAACATTTAAAATACTAACATTCTGAAGTGATTATTTAAAGAAACCATCAGGTGAAAACATCTTTAAAAACTTTTTTTTTTTTTTTTTTGAGACGGAGTTTCGCTCTTGTTACCCAGGCTGGAGTGTGATAGCGCGATCTCAGCTCACCGCAACCTCCGCCTCCTGGGTTCAAGCAATTCTCCCGCCTCAGCCTCCTGAGTAGCTGGGATTACAGGCACGCGCCACCATGCCCAGCTAAGTTTTTGTATTTTTAGTAGAGACGGGGTTTCACCATGTTGACCAGGATGGTCTCGATCTCTTGACCTCATGATCCACCTGCCTCTGCCTCCCAGAGTGCTGGGATTACAGGCTTGAGCCACCGCGCCCAGCCTAAAAATTTTTTTAAGGAAAAGAGAAAGGCTTGTGAGCTTGGGTTTTTTTCCTTTCTTTCCTAGAACTGATTTCTAGCTTACTTTTACCTCAAGTGAGGTCATAGAAATTCCAAATCACAGTCTGTTCTGTTGTGGTTAAATTGATTCTCCAATGCAAACCATTTTAAAACATGCAATGAAAACAGAAAAGGAAAATAAAAGCCAAAGCAACAAATTATCCATAGCTAAAACTGTATGAACATAATGCATAATCAAAGCAAACATAAAGGCAGTGTTGCCAACATTTGATGATGGCCAGAGAATGCCCTTGCTTCTTTTCCCCCTTTGTACCTCTGCCTTCCAGTATCTTTCCATTTTCAAAATTCTTTAGAGATAGGAATCTTTGTATTCTGTCTCACATCTTGATTTCACAGGTGTGTGGCAGAAACTAAGAATAATGGCTCCCAGCTTGCTCTTTTTTTAACTGCTTATGAAGGACTTTTGACTGAATGGCAAAACCACTTCTTTTTCATGTGGACAAATCCATGTCCACAAAACCTTGATTTTTGGTGTGATTGCAGTAGAACTCTCCTTCCTTCTTAAACACTTGGTGGACTTATTCCTTATCCTGATATATCATCCAAGTTTGTTTCTGTTTTCCCCTCTGGGGATGATAATGTGGTTTGCATTCTTTTGGAAGTCTTGGACAACAAGAACTTTGAGGTCAGCTCAACTAGGGAAATGAAGGAAAGAATGTCAGCTAACCCAGCAGTGAAACCTCAGGAGTGTGTGCCTTAAAGGCCATTTTCTCTGTATTTTTCTTTTTTTCTTCTTGTATATTAACCACAAATAACCCACAGGCTTTAAACCAGCTTCGTAAGAAGCCACCAACAAATGTTTAAAGCATCTCAACAAAGTTTCCAAGAAAGTCCTGGATAAAATTGTGTTTGAATGATGACCAATATGTCATCTTTCTTTTTTTTTTAAACCCATTTTCTCTAATTTATGTAAAATTAACTTAAATCTCAAATTTTAAGAAATTAGAAAATGTAGCAGTAGGAATGGTTGTATTTTTCCAAAGTAACTTATTTTAAGTGAAACAATGGAATGTTTGGTCAGACAAAAAAAAGGGTTAAGGAATGAGGGACTTACATGCCCCTTTACAAAGTAGGTGGATGTCAGTGTGCCATGTATAACTCCCACTAAGCGTAGAGAAATATCTTTCATTTAAAAATTTTAAAAATATTTCTAAAATGTCTATAGATTTAAGTCCTTTTGATTTGGAAAGAAGGAAAGCAAAAGCCCCACTGAATTGATTAATATTAAGAATATTTTTACCAGCAGATTTTAGTGCCTTTTGTTTTGTTTTTGGTTAAAACCTAAGCCAAAGCTGACCATTATGTTATAGGGATTTACTGACCATTATATTAGTATTCTTATTTGAATTTGAACAAAACACACAAACATACCCATGTATACACACATATGTAAAAGTTTTTTCTTTAG
This sequence comes from Callithrix jacchus, assembly GCF_049354715.1. Classification (NCBI taxonomy): domain Eukaryota; kingdom Metazoa; phylum Chordata; class Mammalia; order Primates; family Cebidae; genus Callithrix; species Callithrix jacchus. The sequence continues at coordinate 71,750,248 of NC_133509.1, read as the reverse complement.
CAAATATTTTTTTTTCTCAGCAAATATTTTTACTACTACCCATCTAAGACTGCAAATGGCATGCAGATTATCCAGTGTAGGATGATATGAAATAGAATGATAAAATGTTTTGAGTATTTTTATAGAGGGTTCTGCTCCTTATACACCTTGCCTTTCTTTTGAGATATCTTTCCATTTCTATGTTACACGTTCTAAAATTCAACTGTTATATAAAACATAGAGATTTTCAGGTGGTCATAGATAATGCCCAGGTATATGACCTAGTGGGAAGATAGTCAACTAAAGGGATAGAAAAAGAGAAAGCAAAGTAATTCACTTAAAATCCAGAGAACTTTACAATGTTGAAAAGTAAGTAAAAGCAGATGTTGTAAAGTTTAGAAAATCAAGACATTATTTTCCTGTTTCCATTGAATTTTTTCTAAACACATTATAAATAACCTTTGAAGTAATGCAAAGTCCTCTGTTTATTTTGCTGATAGCATCTTTTGTAAAAAAAACTTTATCAATGCTTGTTTAAGTTATAGACTAAATGATATCTCGGCATGGTGAAAGACTTGACTGTATCTTCTGGCAAATACAGTGCTACAGTGCTGAAATTACTTACAATGTCTGAGTTACTTAGATATCTATTTGATTAGGTCTTTGGGGTTTAATGTTAAACAGCTCAAATGTTTTATGCTATCAGAAGATAAACATGGAACCCCAATATTTCATTATTTACACACTTTACATTAATTTTATATTTTATGGAGACTTTATTTTGTTCTTCAATAAAGAGAACTTGCTGTATTAATCTTTGTAATTATTCTGACAAGAGTAGCCTAGGATTTGAAAATTATGCTCTCCATGCTGCACCCTTCCCCATGTTCCATGTTCTAACTCAGGCATTAAAAAGTCTTACAGGGAGCCAGGCGTGGTGGCTCATGCCTGTAATCCCAGCACTTTGGGAGGCCCAGGCGGGTGGATCACAAGGTCAGGAGTTCAAGATGAGCCTGGTCATCATAGTCAAACCCCATCTCTACTAAAAATACAAAAATTAGCTGAGTGGTGGCACCTGCCTGTAATCCCAGCTTCTCAGGAGGCTGAGGCAGGAGACTCATTTGAACCTGGGAGACAGAGGTTGCAGTGAGTGGAAACCATCATTGCTCTCTAGCCTGGGTATCAGAGTGAGACTCTGTCTCAAAAAAAAAAGTCTTACAAGGGCCGGGTGCAGTGGCTCACACCTGTGGTCCCAGCATTTTGGGAGGCCAAGGTGGGCAGATCACTTGAGGTCAGGAGTTCAAGACCACCCTAGCCAACATGGTGAAAACCCGACTCTACTAAAAACACAGAATTAGGTGGGTATGGTGAAGGGTGCCTGTAATCCTAGCTACTCGGGAGGCTGAGGCAGGAGAATCTCTTGAATCCAGGAGGCAGAGGTTGCAGTGAGCCGAGATCACTCCACTGCACTCCATCCTGGGTAACAGAGCAAGACTCTACCTCAAAACAAACAAACAAACAAAATAAAGTCTTACATGCCAGGTGTGGTGGCTCGTGACTGTGAACACCAGGAATTTGGGAGGTCAGATGGGTGGAATACCTGAGCTCAGGAGTTTGAGACCAGCCTGGGGAATATGGCGAAACTCCCATCTCTACTGAAAATACAAAAATTCACCATGCCTGGTGATGTGTGCCTGTAATCCCAGCTGCTAGGGAGGCTGAGGCAGGAGAATCGCTTGAGCCTGGGAGGTAGAGGTTACAGTGAGCCAAGATTGTGCCCCTGTTCAGCCTGGATAACAGAGCTATACTCTGTCAAGAAAGAAAGAAAGAAAGAAAGAAAGAGAAAGAGAGAGAGAGAGAGAACGAGAGGGAAGAAGGAAGGAAAGAAGGAAGGAGGGGAGGGAAGGAAGGAAGGGAGGGAAGGAGGGAGGGAGAGTCTTGCAATGTGGCCTCTACATATGAAGGCTGTTTCAACTGAATTGTCATTTTTTTGATGACTTAACTTAATATGTAAACGAGCTTGGGGAGAGTCAGAGCAAGGTGTTTGCGAGCTTGGAGAAGCATAGGTTTGGCTCCAGGGCAGGTGCCCATCCCCACAGCTTCCGCTGGCCCTCATCATTTGGAGTCACCAAATGTCTTCCAGCTGTTAATGAATGCCCCAGGCTCAAAACTGCATCCCTGTGGAGGATATTTTCAGGGCGTAAGCCAATTCTGGAAATGACTGGCTGCTAAAATATGGAACAAGGGAAATCAGTTCATATCAACGACATAAACCATCATCTGTCTGTTATTACATTCATTCAGCTGGGTCACATATGACTCAATAATCAAATTACCACCCTATATATCTTAAATCCACATGTGAATTCGACCACCATGTGACATGGGAAAACAAAGATAAACTAGGATGTCTTCTCTTTATTTTACTTCTTTCAAATGTGTCTTTTTTCTGCATATATAAGTAAAATTACTTATAAAATTTTGAAAATTATGTAATATGGAAAGTGAGTGTCCACAGTGGATGTCCCTCCTTCCCCCATCACTTGACATACACTGTTTACTGTTTGGTGTGTGTATCAATGTCTTCTTAATCATAAATGGAAGTTTCTATTGCTAATTCTATACCAATACAAATGTGACCTTTTAAAACTAATTTAAGTGAAAAATTGACTGGGTCTATCAATATAAAGTTTCAAAGGTAGATAAAATTTAAATGGGGAAAAATAAAGCAATCTTTTTTTGTTATTTATGCTTCAGCTTCTTTCAAGAAGCATTTGAAACAGCTTCCAGTAAAATCTAGGGCAAGGGAAAATACCACCAAGAACTACTCATAAAGTGTAAATCAGAGAAAGAATGAGGAAATATTGAAAGAAGAAGGAAAATTAGAGGAAAAAGAAAAAGAAGTTAAGTCAAGAGGTATTAGTGGTGGAAAGGTACATCATATTTAGTGTAAAACCTTACATATAGTTTCAAAGTGTCTTCATAGTTCAGTTTTTACTGGGTTGCAAAAGGAAACCAGTTCCTTTGAGAAGTATTTGCATAGAAAATTTTCATCTATGGTCAAAATATTAACTTCACAGGGTCCATGTAATTAACAATGATGCTTTCAGTCAGGGGCAATGTCTTCTACAACTTTGTATTTCCAGGACCTAGTACCACGCTCTCCAATACCAGGTCCTAAACACATTTGGTAGAGTAATGAATGAGTGAAACAGTGAATGAAGCAATGAGTGACAAGTGTAATTATTAGCAGTTTATTTTTATTTATTTATTTTTGAGATGGAGTCTTGCTCTCTCACCAGGCTGGAGTGCGGTGGTGCAATCTTGGCTCACTGCAACCTCCGCCTCCTGGGTTCAAGTAATCCCCATGCCTCAGCCTCCAGAGTAGCTGGGATTACAGGCATGCACCACCACACCTCGCTAATTTCATAGTTTTGTATTTTAATTTTTGTATTTTCAGTAGCAGTCTATTTATAATGCTTATATATGTGTTCCACTTATGATTATTTCTTGTTATTGCCTCGTCATTGCCATTAAATCCAAGAGCATAATGCTCAATTCATTCATTTACTTAACAAATATCTTTGAGTGCTCAGGGGCCCAGTTTTAGGAGCTATGATACTAAAGTGTGCAAGACAGTTTGTGCATTCATATTGCTTAAGATCTAGTGGGGCAGGTAGACAAGTGAGAAAAGCAACAGTATGCAAAGACTAATAGACAAGCTAAGGGTGCTGTGAGAGCCCACAGGAAGAGTGACTAAGGCAGACTATGGATATGGGTGAATTATAATCTGTTACAAACAAGGCAGTTCCACAGATCGGGTTCGGAGGGACATGGTTGAGGTACGTAGCTTCCTTGTTAGCCTAATATAGGGCTAACACCTGGGCTTTTGAACAGAGACCAGTTGACGTCTATAATGAGGCTTCATGCAGGATTTGACAGTAGCAGAAATTGGTGTTACTGGTAAGTATCTGAGGAAGAGATATCCTTTGCTTTAGACCGAAGACAAGGTCCACATTTACATCAGGTAGTATCTTGTATTGTAAAATCTGAAGTATCAATCAGCTTCCCGCAGGAAACAGATGGTACATGGAAAGGGCACATTCTACCACAATTAATGGAAGAATGATTGATGAGGGAAGGCAGAGTTAAAGAATGAACAGGAAGATCCAGCACTCAGAAAAAAACATTTTCCACCACTGGCCATTGCCGAAACAGGAGGTGAAGGCTGACTTATAGAAGCTGTGGCCTTAACTGGAGAGACACAACTCAAAACCTTACCTATAGAGGAGGAAGCTGGGGAAATAAACACTCAATCCTTTTCCTCCTCCTGCCTTTTGAATTTGTTTTTTTTTTTAGATGGAGTCTTGCTCTTGTTTCCCAGGCTGGAGTGCAGTGGCACAATCTCGGCTCACTGCAACCTCCGCCTCCCGGGTTCAAGCAATTCTCCTGCCTCAAAATAAAGAATGTCTAACATAACTGAGAATCATGATTTCTAATTCCATCAAGAAAGAGCTGCCCCATTTTCAGTCCATAGTGGTGTAAGTTTGTATGTTATGAAATAAAGAAAACATCAGTTTCAGTCCTAGAAGAGTACCACATCATTAGAAGCAAACTGTTGTAGAAAAAGTTATTTTTTTAACTGCAGTTGATTTGCTTTATTGTTGACAATGCTAAAGAAAGGATTTAAGATATTTGTTCATTTAAATTAAGTTGTATGCATGGAATGACAGCTCTTTCTTCTTTCCTTTTGTTCTTAAATAAAATATTTCCTGACCCATCTGAAAAGAGATGAACATCATTCCTCTGAGGTAGGAAGACTAGTTCTAGAGATAATTGACAAGGTAAATTTCTGGACCTCTTTCTAGAGCTTTATAGGGATGTTTTATCTCAGAAGGCATTTTGGGCACTATAGATATGTTCAAAGAGTACAGAAATATTGGAAAATGGTTAAGTTTCTTGATCAATCACAGGAGACTAACCCAGGTTATACCCAAATAGGTAAGTCAACACTTTATCCTAAACTGATGCCAGATTGCCTGGCAGAGCATTTAACTTGGACACAAGACAAGAGGGCCTGTTGGCTTCAGGAATGATGTTAGGAGAGAGTGCAGGGTAGCAGGGGCAGGCTGGACGGGGTCAAGGCAGAAAATGCCTCCATTCTCTTAGGATCCCAGTTGGGACTGAGAGTTAAATTACATAAAATAGATTAACAACGGAAAACCATAATACAAATTTTACTTTGCACAGGAGTCCTTGTAATGTAATGAAGACCCAGGCTGGCTGTAGTGGCTCATGCCCATAATCTCGGCACTTTGGGAGGCTGAGGTGGAAGGATTGCTTGAAGCCAGGAGTTCAGGAGCAGCCTGGGAAACAAAGCAAGACATTGTTCCTATAAAAAATGATGATGCATTTGAGGAATGACTGCATCTTAGATTTGACAAAATGCAGAGTAGTTTAAAAATTGAATCTTGAAAGCATGCTTATAAATACAATTCAGGTGTTTTTCTAGTCTGTCTTGAATAACCAGAATGTAGCTCTGGATCTAGAATATGACTAAAGAAAGTTGAAATCTAGTTAATTGCTTTCTGAATATATAGCAAATAGGTTTTGACTTATTTTTCAACTAGATTTGATTTGTAATTATTATCAAAAATAATGTGTGAAGAAATATTCTGAAGCTGCCCTCTAGCCCAGGGCTGGTTCCATTTATAAGGGTTTTAATGGGCAGAGAAATTGAAAAATGATAGCACATGAGCCAGACATTTGTCTTATTTTCTATAAACTCGTTGAAAAGGAATTGTCTTCATTGAGTTTGTATAAAAAAGAGAATTGGAATTTAATAACTAATAGCTGCTTATCCAGTTTGCTCCAGTCTCTGAAAAATAGTATCTGATGAACACAAGTTTTCTGGCAGTAATACAGATGTATTATACTCTGCAGTGGGATTAATTTAGCATTTTTAAAAATTTTCATCAATACCATGAATACATCTTTGCTTTGATTCTATACTTGCCAAGAAACCTTCTGAATTAGCTTTCCAGGGGATTAATGCCCTTGACGATTTATTGAATGTTTTATAAATGGCTAATCATTTTGGAATGTGGCTTCATGTCAGCATAAATGGACAAATAGCCCAATGTCTTTCTCCTTTTCCTTTTAGTGCTGTACTTTAGTTTGTCTTGCAAAGTTATTTGAAAGTTCCACTTTCAGAGAAGCTCTCGGTATTTCAGAACCTTGTGTGAGGAGTACTTACTTCCCCTGGAGAAACTGATATGACAGCTTGTCCAGTGAGTTAAGCAGCCCAGACTTAAGAGGAGGTGAACCTGACAGGGGCAGAGCACTTCCCACCTCTGCACCCTATCTTCACTGACAAGCACCATTTCACCCAAAGCCCTTCTTGATTCCAGTATATGTGGTGATTCCACAAGTATCTTAATCATTTCCAGGCTTGCTTAGAAATTGTTTTAGAATAAACAGTCTCTCTTTGTACCTTGTAATGCCCTGTGCCAGGAACATGGTGTGCAATTCTGGTCAGCAGCCCTCAAGGAAGACATGATTAAAGTGAGAGGGTGCAGAGAAAGTTAACTAACATGAACAAAAGAATAATGATTAATTAGCTTAAGTTGGAGAATTAATCATGAAATATATTTTTCTCTGAGTGTAGAATTAAATTGGGAGCCTATTTACAAAGGAAAAATGCTGAGCAAGGGTATGTGGATAAAATTTATAATATCATAAAAACTATGCTTTCTGATTTATTGAATTCTGGCATACTAGAACTTAGGGCACTTGCAGAAGTTTAAAAGAGGTCTACAATGAATAGAAACTTGTGGAATGCATCATCCTAGGATGTGATGCAGATTCAAAATATAAATAGATTTACTGAAAGTTAAGATAAGCTCATTGATAACAGATTGAGGAAAAAGTGACAATTTGAAGTATGTCCACAGCACTTGAAGGAAATCAGACGTCTTCCTTTTTCACATGTCCCTTAGTGTGCTCATCAAAGAAGGTAAATGGGCATAGGTAGGACATATATTAGAGTCTAATTAGGATGATAATGCAATTACCAAAACATAAAAAACAAGACAAAACCTTGGATCCTGGATCTGATAAATTACCCAGGTTCCAAAAGAAGACACATGAATGAAATAACTGCCTGTGAATTCTAGGGCACTGATATGGAGTCTCTGTGAAAGAGTGTACCTTGTGCACTGGGAGCATCGATCATTGCTATCAGTGGAGTGAACAGTAATGTGCCTGTGTTGAACACAGGCAGAATTAGGGATCACATAGCCTTATTTTTCATAGACCCCCATGTTGCTTGTGTCAAGTCTTTTCTTGAGTAGAGAATCAGGGTTTTTGTCTGCAAATTAATGCAAAATAAATGAGACTCAGCCATATGTATAAAAAGCAGAAATAAAAGTTTCCTTTAAGCTATTTCCTTTTAAAATGTTCCTGGAAAAGGGCCTCTATTCTTTTATTTAAAATAAAACTGGAAATGTGGTAGAAATATTTTTGTAGTAATTTTTTTACAAATAAATTTTATTGGCATTCTTTGCTGTCTCTCCCAGTATGAACTAGTTCCTTGCATGATTTACTTCTGTTTTCAATGAAGAATGCTGAAACTGATTTAAATTAAAACAGCCTGCAGTTCTATTAGGATGCATGTGGTACTATGTCTCACCTTCTATCTTCACTGATAATAATCACATTTCTTTTCGCAATATGCTGGCATGCTTTTAAAGGATGTCTATACATGTGTTCATAAACACATATTTGTACACACATCAAGGATAGAGACATAAATATTATGAGGGTATAATCTACTGTTGCCACTGATACTCTTTAATATATCACAACCATGTTCTATCTCAGTAATCTATCTACTGAGATGGTGGGTACAAATGGGTGCTCTTGAAAACCACACCTCTGAATCTGAAAAAGGATCAACTAATATGGTCATACATTTCAGTGTCACAAACAGTAATAAAAGAAGTGCCTTAAGTGTTTTTTTAAAAATTGCTTTATTTAGCTTATAATGTTTGGGGAATCTCAAGAACTGGAAGAAAATATGATGGTGCTCATAGAACTTTTACTGCCATATTATTTATTTATTATCTTCTTTATGCCTGTTACATGAGATGTACATATCAGGTGTTAATAAGTCGGTTCATGTAAATACGTTCTTCAATGAGTACTACCCTTTGTAAGTGAACAAGCAAAGAATTTGCACTGAATTATTAGTATCTAGCAATGTTTTTGCAGACAAGTGACTAAAATAGATTTAAATCAATGTACGAGGCCAGGCATGGTGGCTCAAGCCTGTAATCCCAGCACTTTGGGAGGCAGAGGCGGTGGATCACTAGGTCAAGAGATTGAGACCATCCTGGTCAACATGGTGAAACCCCGTCTCTACTAAAAATACAAAAAATTAGCTGGGCACAGTGGCGTGTGCCTGTAATCCCAGCTACTCAGGAGGCTGAGGCAGGAGAATTGCCTGAACCCAGGAGGTGGAGGTTGCGGTGAGCCGAGATCACGCCATTGCACTCCAGCCTGGGCAACAAGAGCGAAACTCCATCTCAAAAAAAAAAAAAAAAAATCAATGTACAAAATTAAATTGCATTAAATTTTGATACTAAATGAGTTCAGTATTGCTATGTGATACAATCATGTAAAATGTACTAATATAAAAGAATACAACAAAAATTGAGACAGCAAAACACATATAGCTCTTTCTAAAACATTCATTTAATGAAAATCTACTGCAAATAAAATCATTATACTCTGAATTGTTATAGTGCTTTCACAGTTAACACACACTGTATTACACATTTATTCCTCTGACCCACAGAGAACTCTGTGTGAATTATCACATCCACTTTATAGACAGACAACCTGGTCTCAGAGAAGAAAAGTACTTGAATCAATGTCACACAAAATATCTCCTAGTTGGCTTCCCTTGCATCAGGTATCTCTCCTCTGTTCCATTTACCATGCAGCTGCCAGAATGACCTTTCTCCTGCTTAAAATCCTTCAGAGCTCCTCATTGCTGATATGATGGACAAGTCCACAATGTGGTGACTATGAGCCCTGACTGCTGTTGCAGCCCATGTTCAAGTCCAGAGGTTGGCAAACATTTTCTGCAAAGGACCAGATAGTAAATATTTTAGACTTCATGGACTATACATTTCTGCCACTGCTCTCCCGCTTTGTTGATGTCAGATGAAATAGATGGTGGGCTAGATTTGGCCTGCAGGGCATAGTTTGCTAACCTCTGATTTTGCAATAGAATCCCTTAGAATATGGGAAGAAAATATCAGAAGTTATATTTATGTTTTGTTCTTAATCCCATCCTTTAAAACTATTTTTTGTGTACAATTTATAATACACATAATATTTTCATGAATAAGTAAATCTACATGTATTCTGAACTCATGCTTAATCTTAGTTTTTACTGATAGGATTTGTATTTGATAAAGCTCAAAGACTAACTCTGCTTCACCAACCCACAACCAAGCTGCTGGCAATTCCCTGAACACACTAGACAATTTTCTGCCTCTATACTTTTGTTCATGGGATCTTCTCATATATTTAATGCTGTTTTTGCTTGTCATTTCTTCTTGCATCTCAGATTTTCCATCTGGGATCACTTTCGTTCCAGTTGTAGTATATCCTTTTTCAATCCATTTAATCAGGGTCTGCTGGTAGAAAGAAAAAATCTCTATTTGCCTGAAAACATGTTTAAAATAAGTGTGCATTTTCTGGGTATAGAAGTCGAGGTTGGCAGTTATTGTCTCTCGGCACATTTAATATCTATTTATATAAATTTTACACTATCTTTTGGCTTTTGGTGTTGTTTTTGTGAAGTCAGCTGTCAAACCAAAGTTCTTGGGGAGGTAATCTGTCCTTTACTTCTCTGGCTGCTTTTACGTTGTTTTTTGGGGAAGTACAATTTTACTATGATGTTACTACAGGTTCATTTTATTTTATTTGCCTATTCAAAATTCATTGGGATTTATAAATTTGTGATTGGTATCTTTTAGTAGTTCTAAAAAATTGTTAGTTTGCCCCTTCTCTTTCCCTGTTTTTCCTCCTCTACTTCTGGAGCTCTAGTTAAATATATGTTACTCCTTAGCCTGTTAAGCCTAATAATCTCTTTCATATTTACTTTTTTCCATGCTGTACTGCATTCTGGATAATTTCTTCTACCCTATTCTTTAGTATACTAGTATTTTCCCTCATCTGTGTCTAGATTGTTGTTGAATCCATTCATTAATGTCTTTTGTTTTCTACTTTTCTGAAAATAATTTTAAACATTTAAAACTTCTAAATAGGTTGAAAAAGTAAAACAATACAAAGAATACTTCTAAACTCATTACTCAGGTATATCTATTAACAATATTTTACTCCTTTATCTTTTTTTTTTTTTTTTTTTGAGACGGAGTTTCACTTTTGTTACCCAGGCTGGAGTGCAATGGCGCGATCTCGGCTCACTGCAACCTCCGCCTCCTGGGTCCAGGCAATTCTCCTGCCTCAGCCTCCCAAGTAGCTGGGCTTACAGGCACGTGCCACGGTGCCCAGCTAATTTTTTTTTGTATTTTTAGTAGAGATGGAGTTTCACCATGTTGACCAGGATGGTCTCGATCTCTTGACCTTGTGATCCACCCGTCTCGGCCTCCCAAAGTGCTGGGATTACAGGCTTGAGCCACCGCACCCGGCCTACTCCTTTATCTTTATTGTTTGCTCTCTGTCCTCTCTTTCTCTGTGTATATAATTTTAAATGTAAATATACATTTTATTTACAAACAATGGTGATTTAGAGAAAAGATATATTTATATATATGTATATTATGTATATGCACACATACACTTCTTAAATGAATATGGCTTTTTATATGTGTACTTTTTTTATGAGCCATTTCTTGGTAAGTTACATACATCATGGTCCTTAACTCCTGAGTACTTCAGTGTTTGTTTCTGAAGAGTAAGGATATTTTCATATGGCTATAGTACAACTATCAATATAAAAACTTTTTGCATGGTAAATTTAAATTTAACACTTAAAAAGTATTAGTACAAGGCTTTTTATTTCATCTGCTCACATATTCCATTGTTTCAGTTGACTCAGTGATGTTCTCTATGGCACATGATTCCTCTCCAGTGCCATGTACAGTATAGAGTCAGGTATTGCATTTTGTCGTCATGCCTTTGAAGCCTCTTTAATCTGGAGCATTTTCTTAGCCTTATATAGTCTTTCATGGCATTTACCTTTTGGAAGACCAAAACCCCCACTCTTACTTTTTAGAAACAGAATATTCCTAATTGGGGCTTTGCGTGATGTTTCCTCATGATTAGATTCAAGTTATGCATTTTTGGCAAGAAGACAGCATTGATGATACTGTATTTTTCTCTGAGTGTCATATCTAGAATGTGGATGCTAATTCTGATCAATCAGTTAAGTTATCTGATTTCTCCACCATCTAATTTATTTTCCTCTCCTCTCTTGAAACTAATAAGCAGCTTGTGGGGTAACACTTTAAGATCATACAAATATCACACTCCTTATACCAATTTTCCCTTAGATTTGGCATTCACTGATGAACCTTGCCTGATTAAATTTAATCTTTACTGCAATTGTTATAAAAACCATTTATTTTAAATTAGTTTTATTTCTCAATTCAAAAGAGGGTTCAATTCTTTTCAAATTTGCTAAGGCACATTTAGTTATTTTTTTCCTCTTAAATTTTATTTCACTTTTTATTTCTACCTTTAAATATAATATGCATAATTGTTTTATCCTATTTGTCTAATGATTTAATGTCTGAAGTGCTTGAAAGTACCCTTCTTTAAGTGATGTAAATTCAGTCTGCAGATTTGCTCAAGGACCACTTTTGGATACAACTTCTCAGGGGCATTCTTCCTTAATCTACTCAGCAATAGACAAATTTCCTTAAGTTCCCTGGTGAGGGAATGGAATGGAGTGGGACTTCTAATTTAATCTTTCCCTGAGGGTGTAACCCGTTGGGGAAACAGTTCAATATAGAGAAGAACTTCAATTTGTCTCTCCACCTGTATGAACTGAGCTTTGATATTGGTTTCTCCTCAGCCTGAGAGGTCTTTACTTAGATTTTAACCTGTTAAAATACTTTCTTGTCAGCCTTTTTTTTTTTTAAGAAGATGCTTTTGTACCTTATCCAATATTGTTGTTTTCATTGGGAAGTCTGGTCTGAATAACCTAGGCTACCATGTTTTGTCACAGTGTAATCTCTGCATTCAGGATTCTTCTTTATCCCTCACACCCTCCTCAGCTTTCCAATCTCAATTCAAGTGTCACCTATCCATAAAGCCTTCTCTGAACAAAATCCTTCCCCAAAGTACCATAGATTATTCTTACTGTAGTTGATCCCAGCATATATATTATATATTTCCTTCATTGTGTGGTTTGTTTGTTTGTTTTGCTTTCCTGTCTGTCTCTTCCAAATAGACCCTAAGTTTCTTAGGAGCGGGTACTGTGTCTTACTCACTTTTATGTCCTGGGGTCCTGGTAGAGTAGCTGGCATATATTAGCCCTTAACAGGTGTGTGTCAAAGGAAGCGATGAAAGCATATCTGCCTTCCCGATGTTTTATACTCTGACAATTTGTATGCCTTGTCTTTATGTCCTCAGTGTTTAGTACAGTGTCTGTCTCATAGGTGTCTAATAATTATTTGTGGACCAGAATTTTTGTCAACCTGGAGGTGAAATAAGATAACGGACAGAATGGCCAATATAGTAAACCTTTCAGGAGACACAGTGAGTTAATTCATAGAATGGGGTGTTGGTGATCGTGGTAGCAAAAATGGTATTATAACTGTGAGTCCTGAAGGGGTACAGTCTGGTTTGTGTAGCCAAACAGAAGCAGATTTGGACTGTTGTGAATTCACAGTTCACAGTTGTTCAGGGATCCAGGCTAGGAAGGAAGATCCAGATAGAAGGCAGAGTTGAACCAACTCCAGAACTAACTAGAGTAGGTAGATGGTGACTGTATAGTCAGGGTTCTCCAGAGAGACAGACCAAAAGGAGAGAGAGAGAGAATTTATCAAAGAGAGAGAGAGAGAAGAGAGAATTTATCAATTGGCTCATGCAATTATGGAGGCTGAGAAGTCCCATGATAGGCTGGTTACAAGCCGGAGACCCTGGGATATGGGTGGTTGGTTCAGCCCAAATCTGAATGCCTCAGGGAAACCAATGCTCTGACTCTCAGTCCTAGACCAAAGGTCTGAGACCCAAGGGGCCACTGGTATAAGTCCTGGAGTCCAAAGGCTGAAAAGCCTTGAGTTCTGATGTCCAAGGGAGAGAAGAAGGGTGTACCAACTCCAGGAGAGAGAGAGAGAGAATTTGTCTTCCCTGTCTTTTTATTCTATCTGGGCTCCCAGCTAACTAGATGACACCTGCCCACATTGAGGGTTAGTCTTCCTCACTCAGTTCACTGACTCACCCTTCAATCTTTCCCTTGCAGACAACTCAGAAGTAATGTTTTATCAGTTATCTAGATATTCCTTAACCCAGTCGGGTTCACGCCTAAAATTAACTGTCATGGTGATAGTCAGTGGCACAAGGGGCGGTGGTTTCAGGAAAAGTCTTGTTTGGCTTGCATTTTGTTTTACTGCCTCATTGTTATGTGGGATCATTGTGTGTTTTGAGTCTAGCAAAGCACAGGCTGCTCCTTAGGGCAAAGCCAACATCTTTTGGATTAGCTGTTGCATCAAGGGATCAAGGGCTATATGCTCTGGAGAGAGATTTTTCTTCCAGCAGGCCTGCTTTCCTGACTTCAGAATTCGACTTCTTATAACTTGATTCACTTGACTTCCCCTTTCCAGTAAGTGCTAGTCAAGCTATAGTGCCCACAAATCCATGGTAACTATTACTCCTTACCCTCCCTCTGCAACATGTACCTCAGGTGTGCTTTTGCAGTATGTTTTCCCATTCTAGTATACTTTTCTGTGTGCTCAAGGATACCGGGTGACATGGTTTGGCTGTGTCCCACCCAAATCTCAGCTTTTTTTTTTCTTTTGAGATGGAGTCTCCCTCTGTCACCCAGACTGGAGTGCAGTGGCTTGATCCTGGCTCACTGCAACCTCCACCTCCTGGGTTCAAGTGATTCTCCTGTTTCAACCACCTGAGTAGCTGGAATTACAGTCTCAAGCCACCACGCCCAGCTAATTTTTGTATTTTTAGTAGAGATGGTGTTTCACCATGTTTGCCAGGCTGTTATTGAACTGACCTCAAGTGATCTAGCCATCTCAGCCTCTCAAAGTGCTGGGATTACAAGTGTGAGCCACCACACCTGGCCTCAAACCTCATCTTGAATTGTAGTTCCCATAATCCCCATGTGTTATGGGAGGAACCAGGTGGAGATAATCAAATCATGGGGGTGGTTTCTCCAACCTGTTCTTATGATAGTGAGTTAGTTCTCATGAGATATGATAGTTTTATAAGGGGCTTCCCCCTTTGCTGGGCACTCATTCTTTCTCCTGCTGCCCTGTGAAGAGGTGCTTTCAACCATGATTGTAAGTTTCCTCAGGTCTCCCAAGCCGTGTAGAATGGTGAGTCAATTAAAACTCTTACCTTTATAATTACCCAGTCTTGGGTATTTCTTCATAGCAGTGTGAGATGGACTAATACACCAGGGCTCAAGGTACCCTGTGTTCAAGGGTACCCAGAGTCAAGGCCCAAATAATGTTCCACTTCTGCTAAGATAGCCTCTCTGTTACACCAGCCCACTCATCAAACTCCTATAATTTATCTAAACCCTCAGTATTTTATAGTGAATGTTATGCTTATTTTCCAAGGATCACTCCCCTGACACAATCTGATTGTTGGCTCCTTGACTTTAGTGTTCACCCTGACAGGCTGTTGATCTATATGTGGTACTGGTTATACACTTAAGTGTGTAACCACCCGCAAATGCTTGTTGACCTCTAGTGCAAACAGCAAGCAAGCATCTGCATATCTCTCAAGTCTTCTACTTATACTGCTCTTCATGTGATAAAATTTCAGAGGTTTCTAGGAGTTGGATTGAATAGAGGGTTCTTTTTTTAATTTTTTCTTTTATTTTGCAAATGTTTGAGTAGAGGTCACATGGTTTGCATTTAGAGATTTGAGTCTGAGTGGCACAGCCAGAATTACAATATCAGCATGATGGCTGCAGTTTAGGACTTATTCTTCTCACAACTCTTCTGTAAATAGCATCATTTACCCTATAATAGGTAAAGTACCATGGGGATGTGGTATCGTTTTCCTTTCCTGACTTCCAACGCCTATAGAATTTGGTTTAAATCAACACATTGGTGAAAGTTATACCAATTGGATTTGTTTAATCCATATGTAGTTAAAATGAAAGAATCACCAAAACAAAGTATTTTATTACTTCTGTTCTGTTTACAGGTTCTTTTCAGTGTTTTATTTAGACTGTCACAGCTACTCTGCACGTAGCAGAACCTATCAGTGTATTATTGTATGTGGGGTTTCTGCAGGGGGGCCATGCTGTTTGTACCATTTTCCCATGGAAAGCTCTGCCAGCCCTTACAGTGCCCTGATACTTTAAGTCTACTTTTGGAGGTGGCCTCCCCTTAGGCAGTCATTCTGAAGAGCCTTTCAAGAACCTGAAATGTTGCCATTGGAGCGTTTCCCAGAAGGAAATTGAACCACAATTTTTTGAAGTGCAGGGAACTCTCTACCAGGAGTATGTCATGTGTCTAGACATATTCTGATGTGTTTTTCATTATAATAATGCAATAACATGGGCTGCACCAAAACGATAGCGTAAATTCATTAAGACTGTTTTCTTGTCTCAGTGAAAAGAACACTATGAACTATGAACTACCTGTGTGTGGCATCTGCCTCTTTTATTTCCTTGCCCTTCTAATCTCTTTGTACTTGATTATTTTTTTCTCTTTCCCTATTATTTTGTTCCTCATTGTTCTCTAAATAGAGTAGAACAGTAAGAGTTCATCAATTCTACCATATTTCGCAGCCGATTAGAGAAGGGAAAAAGAATCATGTTGGCTAACTAATAGAGAGCCAGGGAATTACAAATAAATCATCAGTTGCATAAGGGAGAAAATGAAATTTAACTAAGGAAATTGGAGCCTCTGCTACCATGAAGAAAATAAATGAGACAATATAGAGTCATTACAAGAAGACTGGGTGGTCTACAAGAAAGAAGGCAGATTGTGCAAACTGACATTTGAGGAATCAGCCTGAATGTTGCTGCTTGGGACCAGTTGCTGTTCATTGGTGTCATAGCAAAATGTGCTTTATTTGTGGAACACTTGAGGAGGCTTGGCAGATGAGGGGGCGGCTCTGAAATATAGGAGGTCTTAACCTCCTAGTCTCTGAGGTGTTCTTCCTATTTAGAATGGGAAGTTCAGGGACTGTTACCATAAGAATCTCCCTGGAATCCCAGCTGGACTGTCCCTGCTCCAGCAGGGATCAGAGCACACCTGCAGGGAGAGGGCTTTTTCTTCCAACCACCTGCATTCACTTCCTGTGAGAACTGTGGTTGCTGGGATAGCCACCCAGTACCAGCTTCAGTTTATAGCAAGAAGTAGTAAGGGCAGCTCTACTGGGCAGAACATCTCCTGGATGTTCAAATCCAAGTATCTGTGTTTTGGATTTCTGGTACCCTCATCTTAACCCACTGGCTTCTGGACTCTCTCCTGCTTTTTCCTTTGCTTCTCCTCACCTTGTCTAATATTTTTTTTTTTCTGAGACAAAGTTTTGCTCTTATTACCCAGGCTGGAGGGCAATGGCGCGATCTCGGCTCACCACAACCTCCACCTCCTAGGTTCAGGCAATTCTCCTGCCTCAGCCTCCTGAGTAGCTGGGATTACAGGCACACGCCACCGTGCCCAGCTAATTTTTTGTATTTTTAGTAGAGACAGGGTTTCACCATGTTGACCAGGATGGTCTCGATCTCTTGACCTCCTGATCCACCCGCCTCTGCCTCCCAAAGTGCTGGGATTACAGACGTGAGCCACCATGCCTAGCCCGTTTTTGTTTTTTTTTAATTGTACTTTAGGTTCTGGGGTCCATGTGCAGAACATGCAGGATTGTTGCATAGGTACATACATGGCAATGTGGTTTGTTGCCTCCCTCCCCCCATCACCTATATCTGACATTTCTCTCCATGTTATCCATCCCTAACCTCCCCATACCCCTGCTGTGCCTCCCCTGCCCCTCCCAACAGACCCCAGCATGTGATGCTTCCCCCCTTGTGTCCACATGTTCTCATTGTTCAACACCCGCCAATGAGTGAGAACATGTGGTATTTGATTTATGTTCTTGTGTCAGTTTGCTGGGAATGATGGTTTCCAGATTCATCCATGTCCCTACAAAGGATGTGAACTCATCCTTTTTATGGCTTTATAGTATTCCATGGTGTATATGTTCCACATTTTCCCTGTCCAGTCTATCATTCATGGGCATTTGGGTTGGTTCCAGGTCTTTGCTATTGTAAGCAGTGCTGCAATGAACATCTGTGTGCATGTGTCTTTATAATAGAATGATTTATAATCCTTTGGGTATATACCTAGTGATGGGATTGCTGAATCAAATGCAATTTCTATCTCTGGGTCCTTGAAGAAGCACCACACTGTCTTCCACAATGGTTGAACTAATTTACACTCCCACCAAGGGTAAAGTCTTCCTATTTCCCCACATCCTCTTTAGCATCTGTTGTCTCCAGATTTTTTAATGATCGCCATTCTAACTGGCATGAGATAGTATCTCAATGTGGTTTTGATTTGCATTTCTCTAATAACCAGTGATGATGAGCATTTTTTCGTATGTTTGTTGGCCTCATGTATGTCTTCTTTTGAAAAGTGTCCCTTCATATTTTTCACCTTGTCTAGTTTTTAAATAATACTCTCTTTTTAAAATTTTCTGACTACAAGTTACCATGTTTGTCCATGTAGTTGTTTTCTGTTTTCTAAGTGTTGGAAAACTTTGAGCCTCTCTTCCAGGATTGTAAAGATGGGCAATGGGCCAAATCTGATTTGCAGTTATGTTTTGTTTGATACATATAGGGTTTAGTTGCATTATGTGTTTGTGTGTGTGTGTGTGTGTGTGTGTGTGCGTGTTGTTTAATGGAATCAATAACTAATGTTGTAAAAATGGGAATATTTTACATTCAAATCTGGATTTTTGACCCCCTGTGAAAAATTAAAACATTTGGTAACCAATTTCTGGATGAGTGTTTCAACTTCTTTTAATTCTCTACAGTTTCTACCATGACCTACTTCTCTTGGGGTTACAGTGTTATTATTATTACTACTATTAAAGACTAGAGTGCCTTAGTCATTTCTGGCTGCTATAATAAAATACCATAGACTAGGTGGCTTAAAATAATAGAAATTTATTTCTCACAGCTCTGGAGGCTGGAAGTCTGAGATCAGAGTGTCAGCATGGTCAGATTCTAGTGTAGGCACTCCTCTAGAGAGAGGATTAGAGCCTTCATTGAGTTCTCTTTTATAAGGACACTAATCCCATTCATCAGGGCCCTACCTTCATGGCCTAAATTAACTCCCAAAGGCCCCACACTGGGGGCTAGGAGTTTTTTAAAGGGGCTAGGATTTTAACATAAATTTTTACATTTAGTCCATAGCACAGAGTTGAGGGAGAAATGAAATATTTCTCTTATCTCAGTCTTTATAATTTTTCTTTTCAGAAAAAGACTTTTATTCTTGTTAGCTTGCTGCCTTAGCTCCTTAATAAGAAGCATTTTGTTTGTGCCATTACTCAGCTCTCTATGGAGTGGAGCTTCTTAGTTGTTTCCAGGTTTGGATCTAGAACTATTGCTTGATGCTCCTCTAGTGTGTACTGTACCGACTCCACCCATGCCTTCATCTGGCCATTCCAGACTAGCTAAGGCAGCTCAGATGCTGGATGACATTGACACCAGACCCTGTTTATGCTTGCCAACTATGTAAAGACTTCCATTATAGAAGATGTTGCCTGCAGGTGTACCTTTATGGTCATTTTCTCTTGGTGGTAAACACTCAAAAATCTGCTTCTCATGGTTTTGTTGTTGTTGTTTGTTCGTTTCAGTTAACCTTTCCCAAGTGGAGTTAACACTGTATTTTTTAAAAAACCAATTCTTCTTTATATAACTTAGTATATCATCTGGAGGCCCAGGCTAGCAAGAAAATGCCTTGTCTCAGAAGGGGAGAGTAATTAGAGTGACAGTATATGATTGTAACATAATGAAAGCTAGCATCATGCAATAATTAACTACACACTTGGGTACCAGACTCTTCGGGTTCATATTCTTGCTCTGCCACTGCGTAGCTGAGTGTAACCTTGGACAGGTTACTTAACCTTATGATTGTTTCTTCATCTATAAAATGGTGATGATAATAACAATAAGTGCTTCATAGGATGGGTGTAAGCGATAAAAGTTGATATGTATACAGTAACTGCCATTTAATAAACATCCTGTAAGTACAGGCTATTACTGTTATTTGAATGTCTTCATGTGGAAGGCACTTGTATTAGATACAAAGATAAATAAGATATGATCCTTGTCCTGAAGACATTCATGGTTTAGCTTAAGAAAAGACACTTGAATAATTACGGTGTAACAATAGGGCATTCAAGTTAGAATAGTAGCCAAAGAGAAAGGGATTCCTACCTGGAAAGAACATGGAAGGCTTTATGGAGATTCTTAACCTTTCTTAAGGGAAGAGTTTGAGGGATAGGGAAGGGATGGCCATGAGTTCTTATGCCACTTATGTTCATCTGATCCAAGAAAACAAGACCAAGCAAGGTTCTAACTAGCAGACCAATCACGGTGCCAGTTAGTACATTCCTGAGTGGAAAAGGACTGATTTCCTAGACCAAGTATCAGCTTCAGCAGAACTTGATCACAAATGTTACAGGCTCTTCAAAAGAGCATGCTAAGGCCTTCAAACCCTAGAGTCCCCAAACTAATTTGGTATTTCAGATATAACAGTGTATGTCAGAGAAGTATCTGTTTAGACTAAATAATACTCTTTCTCACTAGTGGCAGAGGAGAATTTATGTACCCTGAAACTGAAAGAGGCCTTAGACATCATCTTGTCCAATCCCTTCACCTTACAGCTGAGAACATGAAAATTCATGGAGGAAAATTAACTTTTATAAAATGATTAATTTCCATATCTCATAGATCAGTACTTAAAATAAATATTGAGATGCTTTTATTATTACATATAAAAATATAAAAGTGTATATAAAACAAAGGTTGCCACTGGATGTCCTGTTTTAATAGTTGCACACACAGATGTTTCAAATGAGTTGTATGTTTACCAACTTGAAGTCTTCCAAAAGAGTGAGGATCATCCTAATGGTAGAAGAGATACTATAAAGGCTTTGGTTGGTAGTATGAACTGTGTTTTCATTGCTAAATTCCTGGCATTTAATAAATATTTTCTGAACTTATTTTAGCCAATTACATTGAATTGTATGAATATCTGAGTAAGTGCAGAAAACAATTTTCCATTGACATGCTTCATTCACTTTTTAAACTGTTTAATAAAGTTTTGAACCATTTGGATCAAGAGACTGTAGTTTTACTGTGATTTTAGCCTGGGAAACCGCTTGCTATAAGATCTCATGAACACATTCCAAATTTAAAATTGCATGGTTATGGTAATTGCCGTGTGGGCAGAAAGCTGTTCATATACCAAATGTAATAGTGCAAACCATTCTGGATACTGTGAGGTTTGGGCTGAAGATCATTTCTGTGATCTGTGTTGGTATTAGTGTTCTAGATATTAATTTGTTAAGATGTTAGTGTTCTAGATCTTAGTATACATATGTTATTAAAGGGAAAATGCTCTAAAAATAACAAAAGGAAGCATATATTGATAAGATAGAACTAAAAATCCAGAGATAAAATATTTTACCAAAGGAAAACTTTTACTTATATGAAAATTCAAGTTAACACAGCAAAATAAAAAGTGACAACATTGTAATTCATCAGTAAAGGATAGTAAAATTGGTTTACTTTCAGTTGTACATATTCAGTAGAATCAATAAATGGCTATAAGCCATTTATTTTTTTAAAAGTTGTTCTACGTTTTATTACCTTGCTGCTGAATGTCTGATGATTTAACTGGGAGAATTTCACACAATTTTCAGATCCAGTAACTTTTTGGCTGAGGCTCTGAAAAGGGCACTAGAAAAATCAAAAGAAATTGTGAAAATCCTCAATTATAACAATTTGTCCTTTTTATAGCTCAACTTGCTAAAATTTTTCAATTTAAATTTATCATGAAATTTTTTGGCCAGAGGAACAAAATACTGTATAATTGACAAGGTACTCAGGACCCACCTGGAATATTGCATTAGGATTCCAACTGTCATTGTATCATAGATGAAAGCAAAACAAAATTCTTTCTGAAAATGAGCTGGGTGAGGGTCAAGACTGCAAAAGATAAAAATAGTTAGGGAGCTGTGACTAAAGAGAAGTTATTGTAGCCATGTAACATATTTGAAAGTTCTAAATTCAAAAAGAAGAAAATGGCACTGCATTCATTTAGATATAAAGGTTAAAATTTAAATAAGAAGTTACATTAAATCTCAAATAAAAAGAATAACACATTTATGAAATCTTATTTACAGTGGTCTTTGGCTTTTTCTTGTGAGGAGGTTTAAAGAAACCAAACAAATTCCATTCTCAGTGTGTGGAGATTTATTTAAATACTTTTAGGAAGAAAAAATGAGAAGATTTTGAAGTATTCCTAGTCTTTATGGATCCAGGGTTAAAATCAATACCATGTCCAGATAAAGATTTTTGGAAGTTTGTATGGGAGAAAGAAAAGCCTGATGGTTTGGAAAGGTGTGATGGATATGGATGAACGTTTGCCCCTTGTATGTAAAAATAAATTATCTTTCAGTGCTGACTTGGCTGCAGACACCAAGTCTGTGTGTAGTTGGAGGTCAGTGCACAGCAGGGTGGCCAGAATGTAAGGAGGAAAACTGTGGCAGGCTCACTGTGTGTGGATCTGTTGGGAGAGGGTGTGAGTCATTTCACAGACTTGGAGGATGTATAAAATATAGAGATGTATGTGTTTGCAACTGTATTGGTCCATTCTCATGCTGCTCTAAAGACACACCTGAGACTGGGTACTTTATAAAGAAAAGAGATTTAATTGGCTCATGGTTCTGCAGGCTGTACAGTCTTCTGCTTCTGGGTAGGCCTTAGGAAACTTACAGTCATGGCAGAAGGTGAAGGGAAATCAGGCCCATCTTCGCATGACTGGTAGAAGGAAGAGAGAGTGAAGGAGAATGTGCTGCACACTATTAAACAACTAAATCTTGTGAAAACTCTATCATGAGACTGCACTAGATAGATGGTGCTAAACCTTTAAAAACCACACCTATGATCCAATCACCTCCCACCTCCAGCACTTGGGATCATAATTCCACATGAAATTTGGGTGAAGACACAGAACCAAACTATATCAGCATTATTTTATGGATGTACATATTGGGTATGTTATTTTCTAGAATTTATAATAGTTGTGAAGTTTCATAGTGTCTTCACTGGGGCTATTACCTACTCTTTTACAAAACAGAGTAAAATAGGAATCTTTGTCTGCAGTTTATAATTCTGGATGGTCACTCACATGCCTGGGGCCTTGGTGGGAATGGTCAAAAGACAAGGCTCAGCTAGACTGTCACCTGGAGGGTCTACACCTTGCCTCTCTAACATAGACACTTTGGGGTTGGTGGACTTCTATGTATGGCAGCTCAGGCCCACCAGAAAGAATGTTTCAAGAGGCCCAGGTTGAAGCTGTTAGGCTCCCAAGTCATAAGAAGTTCTATGGTGTCTCTTCTGCTGCTTTCTTGGGTCAGGCAAGCCACTAAATGCAGCCTAGATTAAAAGAAAAGGACATGAGATTCCACCTTCCTGTGAGTGAAGCAGTGATGATATCTGGCCACATATGATCTATTTCAGGCTGCCCTCTCGTACAAAGCGTTTACATTTCTACCAAGTGCAAAATATAGTTATTTCCTTCACCAATCCTCCAAAGTTTCATCTCATCGTGACATGTGCTCCAAGTCAAATAGTCATTATTTAAATCAATTCTGGATGCAAATGAAATTCTTTGGGTTTAATTTCTCAGATGTAGCATTCTCCAGCACAGTTTCTTTCAACTGGAAAGCCTGTGAATTAGAGACTTATCTGTCCTTCCCTCTCATACCTCCTATACACCTAACATACAATGGTGACAAAGGTATAAGATATCCACAAACTTCCAGTCACAAAGGGGTGAAACAAGAGGAGCATAGCCATGAAGGTCAATAGCAGTTCTGAATTCCAGCTGGGCAGAAATCGCAAGTTTCTTATTTGGGGCCTCATCCTTCTCCCTGCAAATGTTTCTCTGGCCTTGACCTCTGGACGCTTTATTCCCACTGTTTCATTCTTTCTTTTCCTTTTCATGTTTGCAGAGTTTGGATTTGATCTTTGCTCCAAAGCCATTCATAACTTTGAGAGTATTTTGCTGCAAGAGATTGGAATGAGAAACAGTTTTATTGAAACCTAGAAAGTCCTGGATCTTTTTATTTTCTCTAAATTATGTTAAAACAAAATGTAACAATTCATTTTTTGGTTCTATTTTCCAAATAACTGAAGGCCACACTCTTGTCAAACTTACCAACACCTTTTTTCCAACCTCTATTAGAATTTTCCTCACTGTCCTTCACCTCCTCACCAAGTCTCCCTTCATATGTCACTACCACGCTCCTTGAGGTTCTTCCAGCTTCTGCCACTACCTAGTCTAAAAGCTAATGCCACATGTTTTAGGTTTCTGTTATTGGAGAACTCTATACAAAAATTTGTTCCAGTTTTCTATTGATGTATAAAAATTTATTCTCAAACTTCATGGCTTACAACAAAAATACCATTTTTTATGTCATGATTGTGTAGGTCAGGAGTTTGGGCAGGGCTCAACTGGGTGGTTCTTTTGCTTCATGTGGCATTGACTATGGCAACTTGGTGATATTCATTTGTAGATGGGCTGGTTTGAGAGATCCCAGATAGCTTTACTCACATGTATGATGGTTTGATGAGTATGACTGAAAGACTAGGCTCAGCTGAGACTATCAACTAGAACTATCTTATAAGGACAGCTCAGGTCTTCCACAGAGAATGTTCCCCAAGAGAACCAGATGGAAGTTGCAAGGCTTGTTGTAACCTAGGCTTTGAAGTTTCTCTGAAGAATGGTGTTTCCACTTCATTGTATTGCTCAGGCAAGTCCCCAAAGCCAGATCTTATCAGGCAGAAGCAAAATACACTTTACCTCTCAATGGGAGGAATAGCAAAGAATTTGTGATTGTTTTTAGTCTACCACACTTATAGTTCTAAGATAACCTTTTTTAAAAAAAAGTATTATCATTTCATGGAGTTAAATATATTGATGTGATTTAATCCACTGCGGCTATTATTTCTTTGATGTTCAAATTGTCTTTTCTTTGGCTAATGTGAGCCACTTCAGTTGATGTCTGAATCTTTTTACATGACCCTAAGAGTACTTTTTTCCTAATCTGTTCAGAGGAAGATACCTAATAGCATTCAATAGCTTCCTTATTACATGGTACTATTTCTGGTTTGATCATACACACGTCCTCCCCGAAGCTAGAAGGGAAGTTCCTTGTATCTTTTAGTTGGAAATGGCATTTTAAGGCCACAAATTGGCTGCTTCCACCAAAATTACTATGAGAGGAGTTAAGAAAATTATTTTTGTATATGTTTTCTCCATTTCCTCCATTTAAAAAATTGTACTGCATCTGCATTATCCAAGGATATACATTATATACCATTTAATCTTTCTTTACTTTTTTTTTTCAGGCTAAGTCTCACTCTGTTGCTAGGCTGGATTGCAGTGGCGCAATCTCAGCTCACTGCAACCTCTGCCTCCCAGGTTCATGCAATTCTCCTGCCTCAGCCTCCCAACTACAGGCAGGTGCCACTACGCCCAGCTTATTTTTGTATGTTTAGTAGAGACAGGGTTTCACCATGTTGGCCAGAATGGTGTAGATCTCTTGATCTCATGATCCACCCTCCCCGGACTCCCAAAGTGCTGGGATTACAGGCATGAGCCACTGTACCCAGTCTTTCTTTCCTTTTAAGCTGCCCTTTTAACTCTTATTTGGTCTTAGTTGTAAAAATAGCCTTATAATTAACGTTCATCACCAGTTGATATCTTTCTAGTGATTTTGGTTGCATGAAATTTGTAGTCTATCTTCTCCAATAGATTCCTCTGCAAAAGCTCATGGAAGCAATAGTTCCTGAATTCTTATATGTCAGTAATGTCTTATTGGTGGCTTTCACACTTGTGTCTCTTAGTCTTTATACAAAATCCTTGACTCTCATCTTTTTTCCTTTAGTATCGTAAATGCTACTCTATTTTCATAAAATATAAAACATTGCTATTGAAAAGCCTAACAGCAATTTAGTTTTATGTTCACTATGAGTCACTTGGTCTTTTTGCTCGTATATTCAAAGGACATTTTTCTATCTCAAAATAAAATAGGTATATTGACTTACAGTTTATTCTTTACCTCTCTTGTGATTATACTTCAAAAAATCTGTCAAAAATCATATACTGAAATCTACTTAGATTATGTAAAGAACAAATAATCTTAAAATTAGGCTTGTGTTGGCCAGGCACAAGGCCTCATGCCTATAATCCCAACACTTTTGGAGGCTGAGGCATGTGGGTCACTTGAGGCCAGGAGTTTGAGACCAGCCTGGCCAACATGGTGCTACCTGGTCTCTACTAAAAATACAAAAATTAGCCTGCCATGGTGGAGCATGCCTGTAATCCCAGCTACTCTGGAGGCTGAGGCACAAGAATCTCCTGAACCTCGCATACCAAGGTTACAGTGAGCCCAGATTACAATATTGCACTCCAGCCAGGGAGACAGAGTAAGACTCTGTCTCAAAATTTAAAAAAACAAAAAAACAAAAAAAGGCCGAGCATGGTGGCTCATGCCTGTAATCCCAGGACTTTGGGAGGCCAAAGTGAGTGGATCACCTGAGGTCAAGAGTTCAAGACCAACCTACCAAAAAGGAGAAAACCCATCTCTACTAAAACTACAAAAATTGGCCAGGCATGGTGATGCATACCTGTAATTCCAGCTACTCAGGAGGCTGAGGCAGGAGGATCACTTGAAGCCAAGAGCTGGAGGTTGTGGTTGCCTGAGATCACACCATTGCACTCCAGCCTGGGCAAGAAGAGTGAGACTCCATCTCAAAAAAAAAAAAAAAGACTTATATTAAGTCTTTTATTAAATGTATATGGTTATTAGTTATTTTGCTGATTGGTTTTAGAAATTTGAATTAAATGGTTTCAGATGATTACTTAATTTAAAACAGTACAAAAAGAAGCATGTAAAAATAAAAACACTTAAGGACAGGGATCCAAGATGGCCAAATAGGAACAGCTCTGGAGTGCAGTCCCCAGCAAGAACAATGCAGAGGATGAGTGATCACCCCATTTCCAAATGAGTTATTACTGCCCACAGACCAGGAGATTCCCAGGCTGAAAAGCACCACGAGTTTCCAGCACTGCTGTTTTACCCAGCACAGAGGGTCTCCACACAAAAACTCACACAAATCTGGGCAGCTGTTTCAACTGGCACCTGGAATACCTGGGATACAGAGCTTCCCATTCAACTGACAAAAAGGGGACTGAAACAGGGAGCCAGGTGATCTGGTTCGGCAAGTCCCACTCCCACAAAGACCAGCAATCTGAAACACGCTGGATTGAGAGTTTTGCAGCAAGCACAACTAGATACAGGATGGTCCAGCTCTGTTGGGGGAAGGGCATCTGCCATTACCGAGGCAGTCCACCACTACCAAAGCAGTCCACCATTACTGAGGCAGTCCACCATTACTGAGGCAGTCTGACATTAACAAGGCAATCCACCATTACAGAGGCAGTCTGTCATTTCTGAGGCAGACCATCATTACTGAGGCAGTTCTAACTATACCTGTATAAACAAAACTGCAAGGAAGTTCACACAGCAACAGGGCAGAGCCCATAGCAGCTCAGCAATGCTTCTGCTGGCAGACTGTGACTAGGCTGCCTCCATGCTGGTCAGGGCATCTCTGAAAAAAGGCAGCAGTGTTTCACGAACTTATAAATAAAGCCCCAACTTCCCAGCACAGAGCACCTCCAAAAAGAGGTGGTTATGAGTTCCAGTGCAGCATGCCCAGCAGCTCTGAACAGAATAATGGAGCTCACAGCTCAGCACCTGAGCTCCTATAAGGGACAGACTGTCTCCTCAAATAGCTCCCCAACCCCTGTATATCCAAAAAGACACCTCATAAAGGAGAGCTCAGGCTGACACCTGGCGGGTATCCTTCTGGGATGAAGATAGCAGAGGAAAAAATGGGCAGAAACCCTTACTGTTCTGCAGCCGCCTCAGGTGATCCCCAGGCAAGCAGGCTGTGGAGTAGACCTCCAGCAGTCCTACAGCAGAGGGGCCTGACTGTTAGAAGGAAAACTAAAAAACAGAAAGAAATAACTTCTTCATCAACAAAGAGGACATCCACTCAGAGACCCCATCCGAAAATCCACAAAGATGGGAAGAAAGCAGTGCAAGAAGGATGAAAACACCCAAATCCAGAATGCCTCTCCTTTTCCAAGGGATCACAACTCCTCACCAGCAAGGGAACAAAGCTGGGTGGAGAAGGAGTCTGATGAATTGACAGAAACTGGCTTCAGAAAGTGGGTAATAAGAAACTTCTCTGAGCTAAAAGAACATGTTCTAACCCAATGCAAAGAAACTAAGAACCTTGAAAAAAAGGTTCAATGGAATGCTAATGAGGTTGAATGAAGGAAAAAATGCTAAGGGCAGCCAGAGAGGAAGGTCGGGTTACCCACAAAGGGAAGCCCATCAGACTCACAATGAATCTCTTGGCAGAATCCCTTCAAGCCAGAAGAGAATGGGGGCCAATATTCAACATCCTTAAAGAAAAGAATTTTCAACCTAGAATTTCATATCCAGCCAAACTAAGTTTCATAAGCAAAGGAGAAATAAAATCCTTTATGAACAAGCAGTTACTGAGAGATTTTGTCACCACCAGGCCTGCCTTACAAGAGCTCCTGAAAGAAGCACTAAACATAGAAAGGAACAACCAATACCAGCCACTTCAAAAACATACCAAATGGTAAACACCATGAACACAATGAAGAAGCTTCAGCAGCTAATGGGCAAAACAACCAGCTAGCATCAAAATGGCAGGATCAGATTCACACATAACAATAGTAACCTTAAATGTGAATGGGCTAAATGCCCAATCAAAAGACACAGACTGGCAAATTGGATGAAAAGTCAAAAGCCAGCAGTGTGCTGTATCCAGGAAACCCATCTCACATGCAAGAACACACATAGTCTCAAAATAAAGGGATGGAGGAAGATTTACCAAGCAAATGGAGAGCAAAAAAAGCAGGAGTTGCAATCCTAGTCTCTGATAATACAGACTTTACACCAAAAATGGAGATAGAGACACAAAAATCCTTCAAAAAAATCAATAAATCCAGGAGCTTGTTTTTTGAAAAGATCAACAAAATAGACCACTAGCCAGATTAATAAAAAAGAAAAGACAGAAGAATTAAATAGATGGAATAAAAAATGATAAAGGGGATATCACCACAGATTTCACAAAAATACAAACCACCATCAGAGATTACTACAAACAATTCTATGCACATAAACCAGTAAACCTGGAAGAAATGGATAAATTCCTGGACACTTGCACCCTCCCAAGCCTAAACCAGGAAGAAGCCGAAACCCTGAATAGACCAATAACAAGGGCTGAAGTTGAGTCAGCAATTAATAGCCTACCAACCAAAAAAGAAGCCCTGATCCAGATGGGTTCACAACCAAATTCTACCAGAAATACAAAGAGGAGCTGATACCACTCCTTCTGAAACTATTCCAAACAATCCAAAAAGAGGGAATCCTTCCCAAATCATTTTATGAGACCAACATCATCCTGATACCAAAACCTGGCAAAGACTCAACCAAAAGTCAAAACTTCAGGCCAATATCCATGATAAACATAGATGCAGAAATCTTCAATAAAATACTAGCAAACTGATTGCAATGGCACATCAAAAAGCTTATCCATCATGATCAAGTAGGCTTCATCCTGGGGAGGTAAGTTGGTTCAACATATACAAGTCTGTAAACGTAATCCACCACATAAACAGAATCAAAAACAAAAACCATATGATTATCTCAATAGATGCAGAGAAGGCCTTTGACAAAATACTACAGTGCTTCATGCTAAAAACTCTCAATAAACTAGGTATCAATGGAACGTATCTCAAAATAATTAAAGCTATTTACGACAAACCCACAGTCAATATCATACTGAATGGGAAAAACCTGGAAGCATTCCCTTTGAAATCTGGCACTAGACAATGTTACCCTCTCTCACCACTCCAATTGAATATAGTATTGGAAGTTCTAGCCAGAGTAATCAGGCAGCAAAAAGAAATAAAGGGTATCCAATTAGGAAAGGAGGAAGTCAAATTGTCTTTATTTGCAGACCACATGATTGTATATTTAGAAGACCCCATCGTCTCAGCCAAAATATCCTTAAATTGATAAACAACTTCAGCAAAGTCTCAGGATACAAAATCAACGTGGTAATATCACAAGCATTTCTATACACCAATAACAGACTTAAAGAGAGCCAAATCAAGAACACACTGCCTTCACAATTGCTACAAAGAGAATCAATTCCTAGGAATACAACTAACAAAGGATGCAAAAGGACCTCTTCAAGGAGAACTACAAACCACTGCTCAACAAAATAAGAGAGGACACAAACAGATGGAAAAACATTCCATGCCAATGGTTAGGAATAATCAATATTGTGAAAATGGCCATATTGCCCAAAGTAATTGATACATTCAATGCTATCCCCATCAAGCTACCTATGACCTTCTTCACAGAACTGGAAAAAACCACCTTAAACTTTATATGGAACCAAAAGAGAGCCTATATAGCCAAGACAATTCTAAACAAAAAGAACAAAGCTGGAGGCATCACAATACCTGACTTCAAACTATACTACCAGGCTACAGTAATCAAAACAGCATGGTACTGGTACCAAAACAGAGATGTAGACCAATGGAACAGAACATAGGCCTCAGAGGCAATGCCACATATCTACAACCATCTGATCTTTGACAAACCTGACAAAAACAAGCAATGGGGAAAGGATTCACTGTTTAATAAATGGTGTTGGGAAAACTGGCTAGCCATGTGCAGAAAGCAGACCCTGGACTCCTTCCTGACACCTTACACTAAAATTAACTCCAGATGGATTAAAGACTTAAACATAAGACCTAACACCATAAAATCTCTAGAAGAAAACCTAGGCAAAACCATTCTGGACATAGGCATAGGCAAAGACTTCATGACTAAAACACCAAAAGCATTGGCAATCAAAACCAAAATAGACAAACGGGATCTTATTAAATTCCAGAGCTTCTGTACAGCAAAAGAAACAATCATTAGAGTGAACTGGCAACCAACAGAACGGGAAATATTTTGCAATATCCCCATCTGACAAAGGGCTAATATCCAGAATTTACAAAGAACTAAAACAGATTTACAAGAAAAGCCAAACAAACCCATTCAAAAGTGTGTGAAGGATATGAACAGACACTTTTCAAAAGAAGACATTTATGAGGCCAACAAACATGAAAAAAATGCTCATCATCACTGATTATTAGAGAAATGCAAATCAAAACCACATCAAGATACTATCTCATGCCAGTTAGAATGGCGATCATTAAAGAAATCTGGAGTCAGATGCTGGAGAGGATGTGGAGAAATAGGAACACTTTTACACTGTTGGTGGGAGTGTAAATTATTTCAACCATTGTGGAAGACAGTGTGGCGATTCCTCAAGAACCTAGAAATAGAAATTCCATTTGACCCAGCAATCCCATTACTGGGTATATATATCCACAGGATTATAAATTGTTTTATTATAAAGACACATGCACACGTATGTTCATTGCAGCACTGTTTACAATAGCAAAGACCTGGAACCAACACAAATGCCCATCGATGATAGAATGGGCAAGGAAAATGTGGTACATATACACCATGAAATACTATGCAGCCATGAGAAACTATGAATTCGTGTCCTTTGTAGGGACGTGGATGAACCTGGAAACCATCATTCTCAGCAAACTGATACAAGAACAGAAAATCAAACACCACATGTATTGAACAATGAGAACACATGGACACAGGGAGGGGAGCATCACACACTGGGGTCTATTGGCGTAGAAGAGGGGAGGGACAGCAGGGGGTAGGGAGGTTGGGGAGGGATAACATGGTGAGAAATGCCAGATATAGGTGATGGGGGGATGGAGGCAGCAAACCACGTTGCCATGTATGTACCTATGCAACAATTCTGCAAGTTCCTTACCTGTACCCCAGAACCTAAATGCAACTATATATATATACACACACACACACACATATACATATATATAAACGTGTATATATATACTCATATATATATAACTGAAAAAAAATAAAAATAAAATCACTTTTAAAAGAACCAAGATATTTGACATTTGAAAGGGAAATTCTAAAACATTGGGTCAAAATCGGTGTCATCAATTCCTCTGCCTATTGCCTTAAGAGTTAGTGGGGTCGAGCTTGGTGCATCCGGTAACCTGCAGTTTTCAATGCTCTTCAGCTGGTTGTGATGCATAGCCCGATTTGGAACTATGGGCCTTTTAACTACAGATTTTTCAATCTTCTATAACTGTTTGTTTTCAAGTTAGATGATAAAAAATACTTGCCTCTCTGGATCTTTCTTTAGTTCTTCATTTAAATGCTTTAGCATAACTATAATGCTCTGAATTCAGCTTATATCCTATTAAGGGAAATTTGTTCTGCATGTGACTTGCCGTTTTGAATGCAGAAGCAACAATTATGTGTTTCAATAATTCAAATCATGGTTTTAAACAAAGATTGGAACATGAAGCCACAGTATAAAGCAAACCACCCTTTCACACTGCATTTCAGTTTCACAGGGTGTGCTCAGGCCCTTCAGGTCCACTCTTCACTCCTCTCCAGGCTGCTCTGTATGCCCTTGGGCTGCCCTCTCCACTGCTTAGTGAGCTCCCTTGCTCTCTGCTTCCAGTTAAGTTCAACCAATGGGAAGCCCTGGTGGGAGATCAAGCAGGTGGAAGGAGAATGAGGTCAGAGTATTTTCCACTGTCTTTCACCCTACCTGCTCACAGAAGTTTCTATGTGTCCCTTGGTCAAAGACCACA
Source organism: Callithrix jacchus (assembly GCF_049354715.1). NCBI lineage: Eukaryota > Metazoa > Chordata > Mammalia > Primates > Cebidae > Callithrix > Callithrix jacchus. The sequence continues at coordinate 71,717,909 of NC_133509.1, read as the reverse complement.
GCTCCTATCAGGTGGCCTTTTCCATATGACTGTTCCTTGTAGAGTTCTGTCCCTCTCTTGCCCTCTTAGATTCAGGGGTGGGAACTGCTTTGCCCAGCCCAGGGTATTGAAGCAGACATTGTTGGTTTCCTTCAACCCTGCACCATATTTGGAAGTAGTCCATTTATTAAACTCTTTTCCAGTTGCCCAAGTTGCCTGTGCCATGTGTTTCTTATCTATTCTGATTGAATAGGTAAGAATAGGTCACCATAACCTAGGAGTTCAGTCTGGGTTAATTAATCTACCCTTAGATAATTAACCCAGGAAAAACTTTTTGTAAATGATGGACTATTTCTAGTATTCTCTTGTAGCTGTGAAATGAGTTTTCCCTCTCCTTCCACTGAAGCCAGTAAATTCCTGAGTCACATTTCCCATTTGTAGTTTCCTGAACCAGTCATGCTGTTCCAAGCCCCCAGGCCATCACAAACAGTGTTTCTTCTGCCCCATCTCCCTCAGGTAGTCTTCAATAACAGATATTTTGAGATTTAGAACCCTGGAATACTTCTTAAGAAACTTACTTTTAAAAATATTTATGCAGTGCTTAGATTTATAGAGTGAGAATAAAACAGCGAATGATAGGCAAAGGTCCTTTCCTCCTGGAGCTGATACACAACTCGAGATCTTTGATATTAATGAGGTAAACGAATACATGAACGAAGTAATTTAAGATAGCACTAAGGTTAATAGGGAAAGACAGAGTAGGCTGTATTGACTGAGAGTAACTGAGATGTAGTTATTTTAGATGTAGAAATCTGAAAATGAAACATTCTGTGTTATTGTCTGAAATGAAATCAGTATACTTTGAGAAAACCAGACTTATAAATAGAAAACCTGATTTTTTTTGTTAGGAAGACTGAAATGATGATTTGCCTTATGCCCAGAGAGTGTGCCTTTCAAACTTTTCACTAGTAGAGGCTTCAGGTTAATAATTTTGTAGGAAGCTACCTTGGATCTGAGAAGTACTTTGTTACTATTTCAAGGTTTTGCATTTTTGAGTATTAACAAGGAAGAGATGACTTTGGCTTGGGAGATGTGGAGAATAGGCCAAATCTGTTAACTACTTTCACTCAAATGAATGCATATTAATAATGCTTCCAAGACTCAGGACAACCACTAGAATACATGATACTGTTGCGCTCTATTAGAAAAAAAGTGTCCCTCTAGGCTGATGAATTAGAAGACTCCAAGGTGGCCCACCCACTTGGTAAGCAGAAAAAGAACCAGCTTTTAGCCCCTCTCACCCTGTTGTGCATGCAAAACTGCTTAATTCTGTGTGCTGCATCCCTGGATAATTAAGGGTGTTATCATGTTCAGTTACTTACTGAATATGTGAGTATATAGGAAAGATACCTGATTTCCTATGAGAATCAACATTTATTTTACTATTACATACTGTATTAGATAGAAATGCCATGTGTGAAATACACAAACAACACAAATATGTGTGTATATGTATAATGTTCTTATATATGGATATTAATTTTGAAACACTTCACTTAAGGTACAGCATTTTTGCACTCATAAATACTTTTAAAAACACTTCACACTAAAGGCAAAGTACTGCAATCCTGCCCAGTAGTAACTTCTGGAAATAGTCATTGCCTTTATTGCTTCATATGTCAACCAGTCCATGTTGCTGTTGTAGAAGGATGAAAAATTATATTAGTGTAGTGTTTTCAGGCATTATGAAAAAAACAGTATTGTGCACTATATTCACAGCTACACATGTATGTATAACAGTCTGCAGCTGTACTGTCCAATATAGTAGCCATTAGCCATGTGTGGCTATTGACCATTGGATTTGCTTGTCCAAATTAAGCTGTGCTCTAAGTGCAAATACATGCCAGATTTTGAAAACTTTGTACAAAAAGAATGTAGAATATCTCACTAATAATTTTAATAGTTCTTGAAGTGAAAATATTTTGGATAAATTAAATTAAATGTATTATTAAAATTAATTTGACCTAGTTCTTTTTTTCTTAAATGTCGCTACTAGAAAGTTCAAAATTACACATATGGGCTTACATTTTGGGTTTTATTATATATCTATTGTACAACATCAGTCTAAAGTGTGCACCTTTTAATTATTATGTAAATAATTCTTTGGTATGTTGTTCCTTTCCTTTTTGAGACAGGGCCTTACTCTGTTGCCCAGGCTGTGGGGCAGTGGTATGATCACAGCTCACTGCAGTCTCCACCTCCTGGGCTCAAGCAACCCTCCCATTTTAGCCTCTCTAGTTGCCAGGACTGTGGGTGCACACCACTATGCCCAGCTAATTTTTAATTTTTATAGAGATGGGGTCTTGCTGTGTTGTCCAGGCTGGTCTTGAACTCCTCCTGACTCAAGCCATCCTCCCACCTTGGCCTGCCAAAGTGCTGCATGAGTCACTGTGCCCAGTGAATATGTCATTCTTGATCTGCGATAGCTCCCAGTCTTTTTGGTTCATTTTATTTTATTTCTTGGTTAGACTTCCTGGCTTGATTAACTCATTTACTATGTATTGAAATGTTGGAATTTCAAGCACATATGACAGGCTTAACGCTGGTTGCTTCATAATCTTCTATGGAGATTAAAAATGAACAAATTAAGATTATATTAACTCCTGTAGTTTCTGATTCAGAAGGTTTTGTGGGGGAGCAGAAGTAGTTCAGCATTGTATTAAGAGGAAAAAAAAAAAAGCAAATCCCCACAGGTGAGTCTGAGTTGAATATAACTAGTTTATGAGGTTAGAATAGGACACATTATTTGAAGTTAAGCCTGCTTTGGTAAAACTAAAAGTTGAGTCTGCTCTAGTTATTGGTCTCAGGCGCTAAATCAAAGGCTCCCACTGAGTTTCAAGTCTGCAAAAGGTTGAGCACTCACCATACATTAGCTCCTTTGATTCTCTCAAGAACAATCAGACAGACTTGCTCACCCATGTTTTACAGGTGAGGAAGCTAAGCCTCAGAGAGTTTAGGTATGTACTTTCCCTTTAATTTCTTCCAACTGTCAGATGTCATAAGCCTATGACATCTGACAGTTGTCATAAGCCTATGACATCTCTATGGTTGCCTGTGCCATGTGTTTCTTTATTCTGATTGAATAGGTCACCATAGCCTAAGAGTTCAGTCTGGGTGAATTAATCTATCCTTAAAGGAAAAGCTTTTTGCTTTTTGTAATGATGGACTGTGTATTTTTAGTATTGTCTTGTAGCTGCAGTTCTTCCCTTTCCTTCTAAGTTACATGTTTGAGTTTGTTGAATAATGTAGGTCTACTTAGGTGGTGCCACTTTCTCCTTAAAGTGTATAGGTACATATTTTTAGTGCACACCAGGAAGATGTAGGAATTTGGTACTGCCTCTTCCCTTCCCCCAGTCCCATAGCTTTCCTTAGGTAACAGTTGATTGAGATACATAACCCAGTTTATGGTGGCAGTGATTTCCTACCTATGTGTTATTAGAAAGTGGTGGTTTTGCATACGAATGACATGGCCACTGGAAGAAAAATATATTTGTCGGGTCTGTCTTAATCCTGCAAAATCTAAACGTGTTACTGTTCTCTTGAATTCTCAAAAGGCAGCATTTTTTCCAAAAGTTTTTCTTGGCTTCCTTTCAGATATGTTGAGGGAGGAATGGATGTAATGGTCATTTTTCAAACGAGCCTAAATAGGTATACAAGCATTGTAAACAATGGAAGAACTTTGTGAATGGACCTGGAAAGGAGCTTTTGAATAATATTTTTCTGTCTAAAACATGAAAGAATCTTCATTCTCTGGATAGCTGCATTAACTTTAAAACTTGTTTTTCTTCCTAAAAATATAATCAAAACATTTACATGTCTAGATTTCTTTTATGAGTGGTATAAAATTGAACACCTTCAGTTCTGTGCTGTTAATTTGTTCTTGATGTTTTCCCTGATAAGCCTAATAAAGATAATTTGGAGGATGGCATGGAGTGGGTGATGCATTGGAAACCACATCTATTTTGCATAAAATTCAAGAAAGGTTTTGTTTTCTGTCACCACATATGTATATAGATAAAACACTTTTGTTTTCTAGGAGCAAAACAAATCAAAAGCACCAAGACTGCATTTTGGTTTTTAATCAATGTGAACTTCTTTACTGACTCATTTCAAAACTCTGCTGGGACTGATTTAATAGTTCTTGTTATGTTACATACTTTCTGTGTTTCTGAAATGATCATGCTGTTTGATAAAAAAATTACTCAGCATTCACTTAATTACTTTTGTATTACCATCTGGGTTTGGTGAGCAGGGGAAGAACCTCCTGCTTTTGCCTCTTAGCAAAGTTCCAGAAATGGACCATGATCTGCTGTTTGCTACATTGCCCCTTTAGGTCATGTTTTTCTTATTGATTTCATACTTCCAACTTTGTTCTGGTTTCACAGCAGTTGATTCATATCTGTTATCCTTGTGTTAGTGTACAAAATGTACATTTCAAAACATGTCTTAGTCATCCCAGACAGTGTGTTTTGTTTGCATATTCCAAGGATCTGGACTTGACACCCAGTCCATGTTACCTCCTACATGCAGTATACCCTTGTAAATTTCATGTGACTTGATGTCCACATTGGTTTTGGGTTAATACAAGCCCACCAATATGCGTTTCCTTAGCCCCATGTCTCTCTAAACCCTTTGACTCATTGTAACTTTTAAAAGTTATTGAAGTCTCAGAAGGAAGACTCCGGTTAAATTTTTTCATACTTCTCTCTGTGTGAGAGATTTCTTTGTGATTAGTGCAACTCAGTAGTTGCTTAGAGGCCTTTGAACTGTGATGATCTAAAACAAACTAAGAAAGGGACAAATGTTCCAGATGCCATTGTCCTGTTTGGCTTGTATTTAAGACCAACTCAGAGGATCTTTGGGGAGTAGTAACCAGGGGTGTTGTGTGAGACAGACATGGTTCAACATTTGCAGCTGTCTTCCACAACCCACCACACTTTTAACTGTTTTCTTGTTTCTGCTGGGACCTGAAAATCCCCTATCCTGCACAAGCTTGTGATAGAACTTCTAACTGGTGGAGGAAAAAATAAGGGGTAGAGCAGAATCATGAGTGTGTATACAAGGTTTCAGAAATCAATCCAAAATCTTCATGGAAACTTAATCAGAGAATATCTGTGACAGGTTTCCCTTTTCAAGCTGTTACCTTGTTGACACTTTGATATTAATTGCAAAGTATCAGTAAAATAAAATTCAGGATTTAACAGCATTATAAAAATGACTGTTGTGAACAATATTTAACAAAATTTTCAAATCAAATCCATTTTTATTCTAAATACATATATATTGAGAGAGAGCCTAATTCACTTAAAAATGCCATTTTGAAGCTACTTAATCCTTTCTCTGCCCAGCTACCTGCTTCACATGAAGCAATTACAGACTTCTTTGGGGATGGAGGAAATATAAGGCTAATATATGTCACACTCCATGATTGTGTGAGAGTAGACCTAGTTAATCGGATTAGACAGGCAATTAAGAGATCATGTATGCTCTAGCCTTCCCATCCTACCCCTCATAGCAGTAGATCTGGGAAAGCTTGAGAGCATCCATGAGAGGAGGGAGCATTGCAGCATGGTGAAGAACAAGAACTCTCGAGCCAGACTGCCTGCTTTGAAGTTCTGGCTGTGCCCCTGCCCAGCTTTGTGACTTTGGCCAAGTTGCTCAACTTCTTTGTGATTTTGTGGCCTCATATGCAAAATGAGGATCATCATATTCCTCACTAACAGGGTTGTTGTGAGGATCCTGCAAATTAGCTTATGTAAAACACTGAAAACAGGTCCTGGCACAGAATAATCCCTTGGTAAGGTGGTTATTGTTGCTTTTATGTATTAAAACAAAAAAACACTGGTAATAGAGTATTAGCACAATCATCCTTAGCATATTCCCAAGTACTAGGAGATAACATAATCTCTATAATGGCTCCATCATCTAGAAGGAAAAGATCATTTCATGGATGCTCTAGAGTGGAGAAATTATGACTTCAAAACCTTGGAGTGAGTCAATCACAAAATCAGATAGAGGACCCAGGCTTCCAATTCCTTGTCAGGTGCTAGACCCGGATCAGGATGAATGATGCTGAACAATGGCCTAGCTGTTTAGAGTCTGACCTTCCAGGTCCAAACGGAGACTGCAACACAAACAAACATGAGTTCTTGTTTTTGTTACCCTGGGGTGGAAACTGCTTGAGACGTTGGAGAATTAAGCTCATTACTTTGAGTCGCTGAATGTCTTGGGCTTACTTGAAACAGTTTCTGTCATTACTTTGTTGTTCTTGAAGAAACCCACTCTTTTCACTTCCAATTTTGAAATATTAGTGAAGCTATTTTTTCCCTAGTAGTTTGTATTTTCATTCAACTGTATGTGACCTCACAGGGTCCCTTAAATAATGAAAGTAATACATTTTTAAAAATCATTACAGAAACATTATAGGATCTACTAATTCTATGATAACAATGTCTAGAAATCTCTCCTTCATAACTGTAGTCATTTAAAACATACCTATACTCTATTACACCACAAACTTTCCATATTCTCTAGAAATTCACAACATAGAGAGTTGACTGTTTAGCTTCTCTTTTCTAGATAATGGCATGCTCAGAAATGTTGATATATTTTAGAATCATGTAACTTCAGATTTGAAAGGAGTCCTTGCAGATCTCACTGACAAATGGTTTTAAAGTCATGGTGCGTGGACTTCTTGGCACTTTAGAAGCAGCATGGGTGGAATGAAGAGAGTGGGAAACCAGACTGTCTCCCTTTTTCATCTCCAACAGAAAATATTTTTACATTTATATATATACATTGATCACCTCTAAAATATTTTGAAAAGAGAATAGATTTCTTCAGTTGAAATAATGTTGGGAAGACATTGATATAGAGCAATTTTGTCCAGGAGGAAATAATAGCAATTTAATACCTTAATCTTCAGGTTTAGGAATTTTGCCACAAATTTAGAAACCAAAAAAGTTGGAGGTCTGGCCGGGCGTGGTGGCTCACGCCTGTAATCCCAGAACTTTGGGAGGCCGAGGCAGGTGGATCACAAGGTCAAGAGATCGAGACCATCCTGGTCAACATGGTGAAACCCTGTCTCTACTAAAAATACAAAAACTTAGCTGGGCATGGTGGTGCGTGCCTGTAATCCAAGCTACTCAGGAGGCTGAGGCAGGAGAATTGCCTGAACCCAGGAGGCAGAGGTTGCGGTGAGCCGAGATTGCGCCATTGCACTCCAGCCTGGGTAAAACAAGAGCGAAACTCCGTCTCAAAAAAAGAAAAAAAAAAAAAAGTTGGAGGTCACTGCTTAATTTAAGTCAAAACAGGGTTAAGAGAACATTATTCATTATGTAGTTTCCAAATTCAGCCTTCTTTTTTCCACAAGCCTGAACTCTTTCTTGGGTTTTAGTGTTCCATGACTGCATCTACCTTAAGAAAGCCCAATAATGTACATCAAAATTCAGGTTTGTAAAACTAAAGAGAATATCAATCACTTTAGACAAAGCCAGTATTCCTATAGTAGGGGCAGAAGTTCCTATGGTACCTTCAATATTGATATTATTCCTAAAATATGCTTACCTATAATCTTTCAGGATTTCCTTTCTGTTATATACCAAGGTATACTTGCACTGAAATGTCTATTCAGTGTAAGAATACGTAAGAGTACCTTTAGTTTGAAATAATGGTCTACTATTAGTTTTCTGGAGAAGAAACATACTTAGGTTTGCATTTAAATAAGACAAGTAAACTAAACATTTTGTATTTTTCTTTTCATTTTATATATATTGGTAACCCAAGAGTATAAGGCTATTAAAAAAGGAAAGCCAAACACATTGAGTGTTTAAAAAAAGTATTAATAACAAAATGGGGAAAATTATCTTTTTCCTTGGCTTGTGTTTCTTTATATACTTTTATTTGTTCCTGTATCTGCTTGAGTGTCTCCTATGTGCCAGACTTTGTTCTTGGTGTTAGGGATGTAAAGGAAAGCAAGGCACAGTTCCTTTTCTCAAGAAGCTTGAGAGACAGGGCCGGGTATGATGGCTCAAGCCTGTAATCCCAGCATTTTAAGAGGCCGAGGCGGGAGGATCATTTGAGGCTAGGAATTTGAGGTCAGTCTGGTCAATATATTAATAGCAAGACCATGTCTGTGCAAAAAAATAAACAAAAAAAGTATCGGCATGATGGTGCACACCTGTAGTTCCAGCTACTTGGAGGCTGAGTCAGGAGGATCACTTGAGTCCAGGAGTTCAATGTTAGAGTGAGCCATAATCATGCCACTGCACTCCAGCCTGGGGGATAGTACAAGACCCTGTCTCTTAAAAACAAAAAAACAAAACAACAACAACAACAAAGAAAAAACAAAAGAACAATAAGAATGGGAGAAGTGACCAAGCAATTTGAATAAAGAAAGGGTGGTAAGTGCTGCAGTCTGGGTAAGTACAGAGAACTTCCAGAACACATGGCAAGGGCACACTGTCTTCTATCTATAAGGGATAGAGACTAGTCAGGGCAAGCTTCCTGCAAGATGGCAGCCTTAAAAGAGCCATAAAAGGCAAATAAGCAAAGGCATTTGGGAAAGTTTAAGAGGGTGGTAAATTCATATTGGGGAGAACAAATAGTGCTTGCCAAAACCCACAGGTGACAGTGAGGAGGGTTCACAGAGGACTGCAGGTAGCACTGTATGATTGGAGAGTTCAGACTGGGATGTGTGGAAGAGTGAAAACAGGTATATCCTGAAGGGTCTTTTGGGCCATGCTAAGGAGTTAGGCCTTATTCTGGGGAGTTCTTCAAGAATTGAAGCAGGAATGGTTTGCTTAGATTTGCAGTTTTCATTTAGATCATTGGCTATAATATGGGGGATAGATTACAGAAGGGTACAACTGGATAATTAGCTGTACATTTGTGTAGAGGGAATGGAACCTGTCTGAACCTGATGAAAGGTGGAGAGGGAACGATGTGATGTATTTAAACGACCTTAAGAAGGTGGAAACTACAGAACTTACTTTGTGTTTTTGGCAAAAGGTTGGGAGGATTTCAGAATAACCCCAGTGGAGTCTTGATTTGGGCCAGTGGTGGCTGGCTCAGCAGTTTCCTGAAGTAATGAATTGGAAAGGAAGCAGTTGGAGGATGGAATGATACTGTCTGTCCTGAATGCATCAAATTTAGATTTCCATGGCCTCAACAAGTGGAGATGTCTCATAAAGTGTTTAATATATAGTCTTGGAGCACAGGAAAAAGATTTAACCTGGTGTTACAGAATTGGCAGTTTCTGGTATGTGAGGAGAAAATTGAATATGTAATGGAAAAGGTTAGAGAATGATAGCTTGGTAAACGTGGACCCATTGTTATTTTAAAAATTCACATATACCTTGGTTTACACAATAGATGTGTTTTCCCAAAGGCTGTTTGAACCAAACTTTAATATACTGATTTTTTAGACTTTCACTGAAGAAATTAGTACTTTAGTGAATCTTATAATGTCAGGAATGCTTTTATAATACAATTAATACCTTTGTAATTTATTCTCTTCAGACAGAGTTTACATATAAATTATATCTAAACAATACTTTTGTAAAGAGTTCGGAAATGTGCCTAGATCTTAAACTACATTGTTATTTTCTATTTAAAAAGAAAAATGGGACAGTTTAAGAAATTTCTTTGAAAGTTGTTAGATATCTTTTGGAGTCGGTAAAATGAAATTTATTGTTTTCATTTTATTTGCAAGGTCCTCTACTTATAAAAAATTGGAGCGTGTTTTAGAAACAATTTTGAAAATATCAAATATAAGATTTTTCCCCCTCAACATAACAGTATTTTTGCTGTTCTTGGAAGTTCGAATAGAAAGTTTGCTGTGTCCCGAACTTGGCTTCCAGCTTGCCATGTTGCAGCAGAAGCAAAAAATTTCACATTCTGCTCTCTATTTGCTCACCAGCTTTAAAAACATATCAACAAGCTGAGAGTATCAAATTCACATGTCTATTTTTCTATGGCAAGTGAAGGTTACCCTGTAATGTATTATGGGGGAGAGATCAGATCATGGAGGAAAAAAGTTACATGGGAAGCACTTTTCCTAGCAGAAATTGCTTAAATCACAGCTTTGCCACTTGATGTGGTGAGAAAAATGAGGATTGATTCATGGAAGCTTTCCTGACCTCCTTACACCCATTTACCTCAAGTTAATCTAGTTTAAAGATGGAATAATATTTACAATCTTTAGATTTAATTTGGATTAGGAAGGCTTTCCTAGTTTTTGTGGAAGTGCTATTGAGAGAACTGGAGTTTCTAATCATTTAAGCAAAAATGGGTCCAACTTGTCATCTGCTAAATTCTGCATGATGCTCAGAAATAGGAAGATGTTCTGTCTAATTGTTGTTTAGCTACATATTTGAGCTCCTTCCTGGACTTGACTGTCATGGATTCTACTCTAGGCACATTACTATATTTGAAACTAGAGGCACTCTTCTCTTTTACATATTTAGTTAAATATTAAAAAAATTTGTAACTAGGAATTGTTGCTCTTACTCAATAGAAATAGATCACATATATGTGCTGCTCAGGGATAAGTGATGCCCAGGGATTTCCAAACCAATTCCTGTAGCATTCTGTTTTCTCTTTTTAGAGACAGGGCCTTGATACATGGCTCAGACTGGACTCAAACTCTGGGCTCAAAGTGATCCTCCCTCCTCAGCCTCCAGAGTACTGGCACTACAGGAACACATCATTATGCCCAGCTTTGTAGCCTTTTAGTAATGCACATGAATCAATTTAACAGACAGCTAATTAAAGACCCAGATTGATTATGTTTTAAATTTCAAATACGCAAGTCATTAATTAGTTTTGAGTCCCTTCTCTGTTAGAGGCACTTGGTTACTGAAAGTTTAAGGCATGTCCCCTTCACTGCCTTCCTACAGGAATTTGCAAACAAATTGAGGAGCAAAATTAAATATATGATAAGATATATGAGCTATTTCTTCCCCACAAAGGCAGCATTTCCAAGAACAGGAGTTTAAGCATTTTGCTCTTTTTCGCTATCTACCTTTCCTCCTGCAAGCCTATAAATATGAGGAAAAGTATATCTTTATCTCTAAACTCCTGCACAGTTACATCCGTCTAACTTCTAGACTTTTTTCCTCTGGATATCCCATGTAACATCAAACTCACAATATTAGAATGAATTGATCATCTTCCTCAAAGCTACTTTTACTTCTTAAGCCATTTTCTATTTATCTAGTTGTTCAAGCCTCAAAAATGGAAATCTTTGCAACTTTTTCCTGTTTCTCATCCACACATTTAATAAATCACTTTTAGATTTCTATTTCCTGTCTGTTTCTTTCTCATCTGCCCACTTCCCTGAGTCTCCAGAGCTACCATCTGAGTCTAAGCCTCTATCCCCTCTCATCTAGGCTACTTGTTAGCCTCTTAGTTGGTCTCTCTGGTCTTATATTCTTCTAATTCACTCTAAACAGAAAAAGTAAATTTAATTATGTCATTTTTATTGTTATTTAAATGCCTTCAATAAGTCTCAAGAAACAATTTATGCTTCTTACCCAGCGTGAAGGGTTCTTCTCTAACTTCATCTGTTCCCTCTACCCATGCCAGTCAATGTAGAACTACTACCGGTAGCTCTTTGACCTCACCCTGTAACTGAATCGTTTTTTCTTTCTTTCTTTCTTCCTTCTTTCTTAACTTTCTCTCTCTTTCTTTCTTTCTTTCTTCCTTTCTTTTTCTTTTTCTTTTTTCTCCTTCCTTCCTTCCTCTCTCTTCCTTTATCTCTTTTTCTTTCTTTTTTCCCTCCCTCCTTCCTTCCTTCCTTCCTTCTCCTTCTCCCTCCCCGCTTTCCTCATCTCCCCTTCCCTCTCCTCCCCTCCACTGCATTCCCCTTGCCTTTCTTTTTTCTCACAGACAGATTCTCACACTGTTGCCCAGGCTGGAGGGCAGTGGCACAATCTTGGCTCACTGAAACCTCTGCCTCCTCGGTTCAAATAATTCTCCTGTTCCAGCCTCCTGAGTACCTGGGATTGCAGGCGTCCATTACCAGTCCCAGCTAATTTTTTTTGTGTTTTCAGTAGAGATGGCGTTTCACCACAGTGGCCAGGCTGGTCTCAAACTTCTCACCTCAGGTGATCCACCAGCCTCAGTCTCCTAAAGTACTAAGATTAGAGGCGTAAGCCACAGTGCCCAGCCCACTGTAACTACTCATCCACCAAAAACCTACCTCAAGTTTAGCCTCAAGTCTAATTTACATGGTTTTTAATATGGCTCCCAAACCTCTGTGATTATTTCCCCATGGCATTAAGCTTTACTGTAATTGTCAAATTACTTATCTGTCTCTATGTTAGACACCAAATAAGATCCTTGAGGGCTGACATTTAGCCTTTAGTGACTGTATATTCCAGTGTCTAGCACAGTACCTGTGACATAGAAGAGGCTCAATAAATGCTTCTTGATAGGCATATCCTTACAATGAAAGACCACCCAGTAATAAAACAAACACAATAGTGATACATTTGACAACATAGATGAATCTCAGTTATGCTCAGAGAAAGAAGTCAGACAAAAAAGCATATACTATGTTATTCTACTTATATAAAATTTAAGAAAATGAAAATTAATTTATAGTGACAAAAAGCTGATCAGTGATTCTTAGGGAGAGGCATGGATGGGAGTGGGATGTACTAAAGGGGAATGAGTACATTTTGGGTGATGAATATGTTTATTAGTATCTTGAATTGTGATGATGGTTTCACAGGTGTTTACAAATGTCAAAACATTTTTCAATTTGTACATTTCAAATATATGCAGTCTATTGCACGTCAATTATACCTCAGGTAAAAAAATTAATGCTTATATGGAATGGCTGTATCAGTGAATGCCTTTCAATGTTTTGCAACATACTGTCAATGACTTAGGCAAAAAGGCAGGATCCTATCTGCTAACAACAGGGTTGTTTGACAGTGGCACCCACCCATCACCTTACCATTCTTGTTCCTCACTTGATAGCTGCTTCGCAACTGTTCCCTGCTTTTAAGGTGGTGTCAGATACAATTGTTCAGGGTAATGGAAGTAACTAAAACTTTGGATAATGTGATTATGCATGATATTCTAGAAGGAGCAAAGAGGGGGCTGAGGAAGGGCGTGCCTTTGTCCATATGGTCTGTGTGGTATCGGGGATGATGGAGGTATATGAATGGCAGTGAGGCTAGGAGACCCAGGCTAGGAGACCATGGTCAGCTGGGGCCACAGGACTTCTGGCTTCAGCAACTCCTGCGGTACAACAATCTTAATATCAAGGAAAATGGGAAGGAGGATACTCATTAGTCCCTTACTAAGAAAAGCACCCCAAACAACTAAAGCAGGTTCAATGTATAGTCTGTAAAATTGGAATTAAATGCAGCATGATTTTAAGGCCAAGGAAAAGACTATCTCCCAACAACATCCTTCTGACTTCCTAATTTGCTCCAAATTCCTGTATCAGAAGATATTTTTATTTCATAATAGGAAATTCCTATTCCTTAAATAGGAATTTAAGAGTTAAAACAGAAAAATCTTAAAGACTGAATAAATTCATGAAAATTAACTTTGAAGTAGAAATAATATATCACATTTTGTTGTTTTATTTAAGGGAGTTAGAAATTAAGAAGGCATATAATAACCTGAGTTTGGGAAAGGGGAGAGGACTCTCAGAAATGCTAAAGGAGAGGCTAGAGGCAGAAAGACACCATTTTTTTAAATGTTATAATTTTGCCAACCCTATTATTCTTCATTTTCTACCAACAAATATAAGGTAGGTATACCTTATATCACCTCAGAAACTCTGAGCCCCATGGAGGTAACTAGGAGGTCTAGATAAGAACAAAGGACAATGGGTGTTATTTAGGATATGTTTAGCTACCCTAGATAAAAGGGAATAGCAGCCAGAGAAGCAATTTCAGACTTCAGTTCAGTAAGGTGGTCATTTTTCTTGATGCACAATAAGCACTGAACTGATAACTTCAGAAACACACAAAAAGTATTTGAGTATAAAGTTATTCCATACCCACAGGGAGCTTTGAGTTTAAATAGGGGCAAAATGCAAAGGAAAGGAAAAAAAAGAACAGAAACAGAGAAATCTTCAGAAAAATATAAACATCTGCAGAATACAGAAACATTTTCCCAAGCGATTTCTCCTGTCAATGTGCAAAGAGAATTGTTGAAGTGATTCTGGTTGAGTAGAGCCATATGGGCTTAGTTTGGGAGATGATTCCTGGCAGCATTCTGAAGAAGGAAGGACATGATTTGACATCAATGATCTGTGAAGACTTCTGGGCTGGGGAATGTAGAGGTACGAGCAAGAGACTAAAATGCTCCTCAAATGTGAGATATGTTGAGAATCAGATACTGCTGAAATGTGTCAGAGAGGGCAGGGTCAGAACATAAGCAAGAGAAAAGATGAGAAATCACCAAATTCACCACTGAAGTTTGGTGAAAAAAAAACTTTAATAGGATAAAGGAAAACAATTAATATAAGTAGCATGAAAAATAGAGGGAAAAAAGGAGGAATCCTAACCTTAACTGATAAATTTCAATAATGGCTTCTTCCATAGGAAAGCAACCCTAGTGATGTTAGGCTTTTTTGAGTAGAGGATTCAGGTGAAACTCAGAATCAAGTTGACTGCTTTTTTAAAAGACTGATCATTAATAGCAAAAGTAAGAATGATGGTGATGCTTCCAGGAAACTCAATAGTAGATACCGAAGAGGATCCTCTGAAAAGATGAAAATCAGCTGCAATGCAATAACCAAAACTTAGAAATTCTGTCAAGGAAGGGGACTTGGAGTGGAATGTGTGCCAGGCTAATGAGTACAATGACTCATGTGACAATTTAAAAATAACTTGGAAACAGTTTCTTCTCTTCCTAATTCACAATCAGAGTCTCCCCAACCCTGCCCCAGCCTCTGCTTTATTTGAGATTGTCTTTGGCCTCCAACCTGTCATGATGCATGTACCAGGGCACATTGTAAAATAATTTGATGTTCATTTATAAAGAGAGAAAACATTTCCTAAATCTTCTTTCCAGGCCACCTGTAACCCAGTGACAGGGCTAGCTAAGTAAACAGGAAAGCCAGCATCGTCTGCTTCAAAACCTAAACACTCACACAAGGACCGATTCTCTGGATAGATCATGAGTCAGTCATGATCCACATCTGAACATCTGCTTTTCTCAGCCTTTCTTCTCCCCTGATATATGTAGTCCTTCACTTTATTCATGTTGAGAAACCACTTTCCCTTATTCATAATGGAATGGAAGATGATTAGCAGATTTGGGTGAATTCAGCTTCAAAATTTTGCAAAGTGTGGGGAATGGGTAGAAAAAGAAACCAACCATATCCATTGATTATAGAGCATTCAGAATAACACATTATGATAAAGAATTAGGCATTTGGAATTTTTATTTATTTGTCTTTAAATTTTAATAGAGACAGGCTCTCCCTATGTTGCTCAGGCTGGTCTCAAACTCCCTGACTCAAGCTACACTCCTGCCTTAGCCTCCCAAAGTGTTAGAATTTTAGGCGTGAGCCACTGTGCCCAGCCAGGCGTTTTTTTTACCTCAGAAAATATAACATTTTGTTGCTAAATTTTAGTGTGTGTGATAAAAACTTTAATAGATCAGGTGAAATTTAAAACTGCTTGCAGCAAGCAGAAATAAAGGTAGAAATTCACATATCATTGTATGGGAAGAATTGGCTTGCACCTCCAGATTTCACTTCATATTCTTGATCTGTAGTTACTTTTTGATTATAGCACAGCCTTGGCAGAAGAATTCAACTTGCTAAAAGTGTTCCAAAAAAAAAAAAAAAATCTCTGGCATTTCCTGTTGGTTGGATGTTTGGCTTTCTGCATTTGTATTTAGTGTTATCATTGGCCAAGCACCTTCGCTGGGTAGAAAAATACTGGTGCAAATTTTATTGGTGAGGTGGGAGTAAAAGCCATAAAAGTTCTCAATTTTCCTTTTAAAAACTTAACTCATTTGTCCAAAAGAAATGAATACAGAAGGACAAGAGATTTTAAACTTCCCGTACATCTGGGTATGGCAGTGTATTTTGACTCCAAGCACAATAAAACAACCTTACTTGCTGGTGGTATATGACATAATGACCCAAATATGTTTTTAAAAAATCATTTATTGCTGTACATAAACAGCAAAGTTAGCGCAAGGGATGATAAAATAACATGGGTAATTCTTCCTTTAGCTGGGAACTATTGGCAGCCCATTAGGATTCCAGATGTAGCTGTGTGTGCTTTTCCATTTGTTTTCCAATGTCTAGTGCTTATACCCTTGGTACCTTGACGGTGGTTGTCAGGCATGTTGGCTTTTCAGCTTGAGGTCTTCCTTGGAGAAACACAGTGATCGGGCTCTGGGCTATAAAGCACACTATTGTCTCGGGCCCAGTTTGTTGAGAATATAAGACCCAGGGCAGCTTCCTGCCAAAGGTCAAATACCAGCTTGACCCAAGTTCCTCAAATCAACACTGGACCTCCCCAGACAAGAGATACTTCAATTCTTCCTGATAAAAAAATGGTCTTACATTTTTATCACTATGAAATAACAGGGATTGTTGGCTCAAATGAATTTTGATAATCTGTTTATTATAGCTACTCTCATGAAAAAAACAACTCACAGAGCCAGAACCTAATAGATAAAAAATGATAATAATAAAATGTGTTCCAATGTTTTGGGCATTTAAAAAGGAAGCAAACTCCAGTGTTTCCCAGTCCAAAAGACAGACTAATAAGCAGCACTAGAAGACTTAGTTGTAACACTGTACCCTACAGATAGAATCATTGTATTTTGGGCAGAGAAAGAAAGCAGCTAAAAATAGAACCATAGCTAATTTAGCAAGTGCCCTGACTGCCAAAAATGCATGTCTGAAATCAGGTGGGTGTTTCTTTATGAGTCACTTTGCCAAATGTAAAATTTATAGCCCAGTCTTGTGCAGACTCTAGCAAAGATTCAGAGCATCAGTTTATTACAGGGCTACTACTAAGGATGCTTAAAATTCCCCAGCTTTACACTCCTCACCCCAGGAGTCTAGCCTTAGCTAGTTATGATTGGGCCTGACCCAAATGCTCCTATTAGGCAGGGATTTAAGTATTCAACAATACAGTTAGACCCTTTCTGTGGAGCTGAATGCTCTTCCTCATGGGGAGCTCAACTCACCCCTCCTGTGTCCATCAACAGCAGCTCCGTTTTGCTTCTTACTACTTTTCACCTGTGCCCCGGCTTAGCAAATCGAAGGAAATAATGCTTAAAGAAAACAAAATAAATAGCAGATGGTTGGGTGTACTCTGGGATGAATAAATTATGGCTGTGGAGGTGAAAAGTGAGTTGGTGGATGCACACGGGTGTATTTGTCACTGACATGCAGGATGCTCAGCACACCGACCTCCACATGTACCAGGCCCACCGCCATTAATCATTCCGTATAATCCAAGCCAGAAATTTAATGAGCCCAGGGGATTGGTGATCCCTTGGAGTGAGAGTGGGAATTGAGAAAGTGAACTAGAGGCAAAATACAAAGTACAAAAGTGGATCCAGATAAGAAGGCAGAGGTTTCTCAGTGCTTAAGTGATCTTGGATGTACTTTATCCCATATAGGATCAGATGGAGTATGATCATCCAAAGAGCTTTATCCTTTAGAGTAGGTTTATTCTCTCTAATAAATAGTAAAATAGGCCAGGCATGTTGGCTCACACCTGTAACCCCAGAACTTTGGGAGGACGAGGCAAGTGGATCACTTGAGGTCAAGGGTTCGAGGCCAGCCTGGCCAACATGGTGAAACCCTGTCTCTACTAAAAAAAAAAAAAAAAAAAAAAAAAAAAAAAGCTGGGTGTGGTGGCAGTTACCTATAGTTCCAGCTACTTAGGAGGCTGAGTCAGGAGAATGACTTGAACCCAGGAGGCAGAGGCTGCAGTGAATTGAGATTGCAGCATTGAACTCCAGCTGGGCAACAGAGCGAGACTCTTGTCTCAAAAAAAAAAAAAAAAAAAAGCGGAAGAAAGAAAGTAGAACAATGATCTCCCCATAATATCATAGTGCTGTTCGGGAAACTTATTCCAAGTTGCTAAATGGAACACAATGTTCAGCTTCTTGGAAATCAAATAGTTTATCAAGTTCATCACCAAAATAAACCATGGAATACCTGTAACATCAAGTTCCTTTTAAAAATTTGAAATTTAAATTTTATTTTTTATTAATCTAAAAACTTAAAAATCTGAATAATTTGGTACTTTTTCAATCCTCAACCATCCATGTACCTTCTCCTATCCCTAGACTAAAAAATAAAAATATTTTCCTATTCATCAATATCCTTGAATAGCTCTATCAAGAAGGAGTACTAAAATAAAGGGGGATTAGAAAACAAAAGTAGATAAAAAATAAGTTTAATCTCTTGTAGACCCATGGACTGATTTTCACTAGGTGTGCTCAGTTTCTTCTAGGTCCTAGAGTGATGGATGTCAAGTTGATAACAGCTGATGGATGGACTTTGTTCCAGTTACTACACATCCATTCTTTATCATTGCTGCTTAGCTGAATTTTTCTTACAGCACCTTATACTTCAGTTTCCTCAAAAAATATTATGTTATGATGAAGATTTTGAGGTGAAAGCAACCCAAATGTCCATCAACTGATGAACAAATTTTAAAACATAGTTTATATATAAGATGGAATGTTATTTAGTCCTTAAAAGATTTAAAATCCTGTCACGTGCTACAACATGGATTAACGTTGAGGATGTTATGCTAGATGAAATATGTCAGTCACAAAAAGACAGACTGTGTGATTCCTCTTGTATGAGGTATCTAAAGTAGTAAAATTCGTAGAAACAAAGTAGAATGGTAGTTGCCAGGGGCTGAAGGAGTAGGAAATGGAGGGTTGTTGTTTAATGGCTATAGAGTGTTAGTTTTGTAAGATGAAAAGGTTCTGTAAATATATTGCACAACAAAGTGAATATTCTTACCACCACTGAGCTGTACACTTAAAGATGGTTAAATTGGTAAATTTCATGTGATGTGTTCTTTTTTAATAACAATTTTTTTTTAAAAGATGGAAAACTTTAGTTGAAATTTTCTTTTGTTTATTATTCATTGAAACAATCTGCTGGTGTACACTGAAACTTGGGAACTGTTTTTCTCCCAAAGGGCAGTATGTGGATTGGTAATTCAAATAAATATTTTATTAGGAAAAATGATAAATTTTCCTGAATAGAATAGTATAGTAAACTCCAAATCGCCACTGCCAATTGTAATTTTATAATAATTATAATTAAATTGTAATTACAGTTACAAGTTTCCTCATCTTGTTTCATCTGTTCTCCCATCATTTTTTGTTTTCTGAAGTATTTTAAAGTAGTGAATGGATTTTTTTTTTTTTTGACAGAGTCTTGCTCTGTTGCCCAGGCTGGAGTGCAGTGGTGTGATCTTGACTTACTACAACCTCTACCCTCCAGGTTCAAGCAACTCTCATACCTCAGCCTCCTGTGGATTCATTTTTAATTATGGCCTAAGCACTTATTATAGGAACTCAGAAAGCTTTGTTTAAGTATCTTATCCACATAAAAATAATACTTGTGATTTAGATGTAATATTTTTTGTAGTACTTTAATTTCTTCAAATATAACATGCAGATAGCTATATGGGAAAAATGATGGGGAAGGTCTACAATGAAAGAAATACGAATGTTGGATGGAAATGAGCAAATGCTGTGAGTGAGTTTGGTATTGCTTTAGAAGTGCTAAAGAGGAGAGGACCGAAATGTTTTATTTTAGGGCTGGGAACTCTTTAAGGAGCCAATCTTTGTCTTTTCTTTTTTTTTTTTTTTTTTAATTGGATTTTAGGTTTTGGGGTACATGAGCAGAGCATGCAAGACAGTTGCGTAGGTACACACATGGCAGTGTGCTTTGCTTTTCTTCTCCCCTTCACCCACATTTGGCATTTCTCCCCAGGCTATCCCTCCCCACCTCCCCCTCCCACTGGCCCTCCCCTTTTCCCCCCAATAGACCCCAGTGTTTAGTACTCCCCTTTCTGTGTCCATGTGTTCTCATTTTTCATCACCCACCTATGAGTGAGAATACGCGGTGTTTCATTTTCTGTTCTTGTGTCAGTTTGCTGAGGATGATGTTCTCCAGATTCATCCATGTCCCTACAAACAACACAAACTCATCATTTCTGATTGTTGCATAATATTCCATGGTGTATATGTGCCACATTTTTCCAATCCAGTCTATTATCAATGGGCATTTTGGTTGATTCCAGGTCTTTGCTATTGTAAACAGTGCTGCAATGAACATTCGTGTACATGTGTCCTTATAGTAGAACGATTTATAGTCTTTTGGATATATACCCAGTAATGGGATTGCTGGGTCAAATGGAATTTCTATTTCTAAGGCCTTGAGGAATCGCCACACTGTCTTCCACAATGGTTGAACTAATTTACACTCCCACCAACAGTGTAGAAGTGTTCCTTTTTCTCCACATCCTCTCCAGCATCTGTTGTCTCCAGATTTTTTAATGATCGCCATTCTAACTGGCGTGAGATGGTATCTCAATGTGGTTTTGATTTGCATCTCTCTGATGACCAGTGATGATGAGCATTTTTTCATATGATTGTTGGCCTCATATATGTCTTCTTTCGTAAAGTGTCTGTTCATATCCTTTGCCCACTTTTGAATGGGCTTGTTTGTTTTTTTCCTGTAAATCTGTTTGAGTTCTTTGTAAATTCTGGATATCAGCCCTTTGTCAGATGAGTAGACTGCAAAAATTTTTTCCCATTCTGTTGGTTGCCGATCCACTCTAGTGACTGTTTCTTTTGCCGTGCAGAAGCTGTGGAGTTTGATTAGGTCCCATTTGTCTATGTTGGCTTTTGTTGCCAATGCTTTTGGTGTTTTGTTCATGAAGTCCTTGCCTACTCCTATGTCCTGGATAGTTTTGCCTAGATTTCCTTCTAGGGTTTTTATGGTGCCAGGTCTTATGTTTAAGTCTTTAATCCATCTGGAGTTAATTTTAGTGTAAGGTGTCAGGAAGGGGTCCAGTTTCTGCTTTCTGCACATGGCTAGCCAGTTTTCCCAACACCATTTGTTAAACATGGAATCCTTTCCCCACTGCTTGTTTTTGTCAGGTTTATCAAAGATTGTATAGTTGTATGTATGTTGTGTTGCCTCCGGTGCCTCTGTTTTGTTCCATTGGTCTATATCTCTGTTTTGGTACCAGTACCATGCTGTTTTGATTACTGTAGCCTTGTAGTATAGTTTGAAATTCGGTAGTGTGATGCCCCCCGCTGTGTTCTTTTTGCTTAGAATTGACTTGGCTATGCGGGCTCTCTTTTGGTTCCATAATAAGTTCATGGTGGTTTTTTCCAGTTCTGTGAAGAAAGTAAGTGGTAGCTTGATGGGGATAGCATTGATTCTGTAAATTACTTTGGGCAGTATAGCCATTTTCACGATATTAATTCTTCCTAACCATGAACATGGAATGTTTCTCCATCTGTTTGTGTCCTCTCTGATTTTGTTGAGCAGTGGTTTGTAGTTCTCCTTGAAGAGGTCTCTTACGTTCCTTGTGAGTTGTATTCCAAGGTATTTTATTCTTTTTGTAGCAATTGCGAATGGCAGTTCGCTCTTGATTTGGCTTTCTTTAAGTCTGTTGTTGGTGTAGACGAATGCTTGTGATTTTTGCACATTGATTTTATATCCTGAGACTTTGCTGAAGTTGCTTATCAGTTTCAGGAGTTTTTGGGCTGAGGCAATGGGGTCTTCTAGGTATACTATCATGTCATCTGCAAATAGAGACAATTTGGCTTCTTCCTTTCCTATTTGAATACCCTTTATTTCTTTTTCTTGCCTCATTGCTCTGGCTAGAACTTCCAGTACTATATTGAATAGGAGTGGTGAGAGAGGGCATCCTTGTCTAGTGCCAGATTTTAAAGAAAATGCTTCCAGTTTTTGCCCATTCAGTATGATATTGGCTGTTGGTTTGTCGTAAATAGCTTTTATTACTTTGAGATGCGTTCCATCGATACCGAGTTTATTGAGGGTTTTTAGCATAAAGGGCTGTTGAATTTTGTCAAATGCCTTCTCTGCGTCAATTGAGATAATCATGTGGTTTTTGTTTTTGGTTCTGTTTATGTGGTGAATTATGTTGATAGACTTGCGTATGTTGAACCAGCCTTGCATCCCTGGGATGAATCCTACTTGATCATGATGAATAAGTTTTTTGATTTGCTGTTGCAATCGGCTTGCCAATATTTTATTGAAGATTTTTGCATCTATGTTCATCATGGATATTGGCCTGAAGTTTTCTTTTCTTGTTGGGTCTCTGCCGGGTTTTGGTATCAGGATGATGTTGGTCTCATAAAATGATTTGGGAAGGATTCCCTCCTTTTGGATTGTTTGAAATAGTTTTAGAAGGAATGGTACCAGCTCCTCCTTGTGTGTCTGGTAGAATTCGCTGTGAACCCGTCTGGACCTGGGCTTTTTTTGTGTGGTAGGCTCTTAATTGCTGCCTCAACTTCAGACCTTGTTATTGGTCTATTCATAGTTTCAGCTTCCTCCTGGTTTAGGCTTGGGAGGACACAGGAGTCCAGGAATTTATCCATTTCTTCCAGGTTTACTAGTTTATGCGGATATAGTTGTTTGTAATATTCTCTGATGATGGTTTGAATTTCTGTGGAATCTGTGGTGATTTCCCCTTTATCATTTTTTATTGCATCTATTTGGTTGTTCTCTCTTTTCTTTTTAATCAATCTGGCTAGTGGTCTGTCTATTTTGTTGATCTTTTCAAAAAACCAGCTCTTGGATTTATTGATTTTTTGAAGGGTTTTTCGTGTGTCAATCTCCTTCAGCTCAGCTCTGATCTTAGTTATTTCTTGTCTTCTGCTGGGTTTTGAGTTTTTTTGATCTTGCTCCTCTAGCTCTTTCAATTTTGACGATAGGGTGTCAATTTTGGATCTCTCCATTCTCCTCATATGGGCACTTATTGCTATATACTTTCCTCTAAAGACTGCTTTAAATGTGTCCCAGAGGTTCTGGCACGTTGTGTCTTCATTCTCATTGGTTTCGAAGAACTTCTTTATTTCTGCCTTCATTTCATTGTTTACCCAGTCAACATTCAAGAGCCAGTTGTTCAGTTTCCATGAAGCTGTGCGGTTCTGGGTCGGTTTCTGAATTCTGAGTTCTAACTTGCTTGCACTATGGTCTGAGAGGCTGTTTGTTATGATTTCAGTTGTTTTGCATTTGTTGAGCAGTGCTTTACTTCCAATTATGTGGTCAATTTTAGAGTAGGTGTGATGTGGTGCTGAGAAGAATGTGTATTCTGTGGATTTGGGGTGGAGAGTTCTGTAAATGTCTATCAGGTTTGCTTGCTCCAGGTCTGAGTTCAAGCCCTGGATATCCTTGTTGATTTTCTGTCTGGTTGATCTGTCTAGTATTGACAGTGGAGTGTTAAAGTCTCCCACTATTATTGTGTGGGAGTCTAAGTCCTTTTGTAAGTCATTAAGAACTTGCCTTATGTATCTGGGTGCTCCTGCATTGGGTCCATATATGTTTAGGATCGTTAGCTCTTCTTGTTGTATCGATCCTTTTACCATTATGTAATGGCCTTCTTTGTCTCTTTTGATCTTTGTTGCTTTAAAGTCTATTTTATCAGAGATGAGAATTGCAACTCCTGCTTTTTTTTGCTTTCCATTAGCTTGGTATATCTTCCTCCTTCCCTTTATTTTGAGCCTTTGTGTATCCTTGCATGTGAGATGGGTTTCCTGTATACAGCACACTGATGGGTTTTGGATTTTTATCCAATTTGCCAGTCTGTGTCTTTTGATTGGTGCATTTAGTCCATTTACATTTAGGGTTAATATTGTTATGTGTGAATTTGATACTGCCATTTTGATGCTAAGTGGCCGTTTTGCCTGTTAGTTATTGTAGATTCTTCATTATGTTGAAGCTCTTTAGCATTCAGTGTGATTTTGGAATGGCTGGTACTGGTTGATCCTTTCTATGTGTAGTGCCTCTTTCAGGAGCTCTTGTAAAGCAGGCCTGGTGGTGACAAAATCTCTGAGTACTTGCTTGTTCGCAAAGGATTTTATTTTTCCTTCATTTCTGAAGCTCAGTTTGGCTGGATATGAAATTCTGGGTTGAAAGTTCTTTTCTTTAAGAATGTTGAATATTGGCCCCCACTCTCTTCTGGCTTGTAGTGTTTCTGCCGAGAGATCTGCTGTGAGTCTGATGGGCTTCCCTTTGTGGGTGACCCGACCTTTCTCTCTGGCTGCCCTTAGTATTCTCTCCTTTATTTCAACCCTGTTGAATCTGACGATTATGTGCCTTGGGGTTGCTCTTCTTGCGGAATATCTTTGTGGTGTTCTCTGTATTTCCTGCAATTGAGTGTTGGCCTGTCTTGCTAGGTGGGGGAAATTTTCCTGGATGATGTCCTGAAGAGTATTTTCCAGCTTGGATTCATTCTCTTCGTCCCCTTCTGGTACACCTATCAAACGTAGGTTAGGTCTTTTCACATAGTCCCACATTTCTTGGAGACTTTGTTCATTCCTTTTTGCGCTTTTTTCTCTGATCTTGGTTTCTCGTTTTATTTCATTGAGTTGGTCTTCAACTTCAGATATTCTTTCTTCTGCTTGGTCAATTCGGCTATTGAAACTTGTGTTTGCTTCGCGAAGTTCTCGTATTGTGTTTTTCAGCTCCTTTAATTCCTTCATATTCCTCTCTAAGTTATCCATTCTTGTTATCATTTCCTCGAATCTTTTTTCAAATCTTTTTTCAAGGTTCTTAGTTTCTTTGCATTGATTTAATACATGATCTTTTAGCTCACAAAAGTTTCTCATTATCCATCTTCTGAAGTCTAATTCCGTCATTTCGTCACAGTCATTCTCCGTCCAGCTTTGTTCCCTTGCTGGTGAGGAGTTTTGGTCCTTTCTAGGAGGTGAGGTGTTCTGGTTTCGGGTGTTTTCCTCCTTTTTGCACTGGTTTCTTCCCATCTTTGTGGATTTGTCCGCTGGTCGTCTGCGTAGTTGCTGACTTTTCGATTGGGTCTCTGAGTGGACACCCAGAATGTTGATGATGAAGTATTTCTGTTGCTTGGTTTTCCTTCTACCAGTCTAGCCCCTTTGCTGTATGACTGCTGAGGTCTGCTCCAGACCCTGCTTGTCTGGGGTGCACCTCTAGCAGCTGTGGCACAGCAAGGGATGCTACCAGTTTCTTTTTCTGCTATCTTTGTCCCAGGATGATGCCGGCCTAATGTCAGTTTTTTGGATATAGAGGGGTCAGGGAGCTGCTTGAGGAGACAGTTTGTACTTTATAGGGGTTTAATTGCTGAGCTGTGCGCTCTGTTGTTCCTTCAGGGCTGTTAGGCTGCTATGTTTGATTCTGCTGCAACAGAGCTCATTAAAAAACCCTTTTTTTTTTTTTTCTCAAATGCTCTGTGTTGAGGGGTTTGGGCTTTATTTTTGGATGTTTGATGAGGTGTCCTGCCCAGCTAGAAGGCAGACTAGCCACTGTTTGGCTGCCGAGGCTCCGCCCTGCTGTTGTGTGATTCACCCTGTTCCTGCAGGCTCTGCTGTGGTCTCCGCCACGCCCTGTGGCGGAGTCTCTTCGTTGTAGCGTGTTGCCTCAGCAACGGCAGGCTGCATCAGCAGTGGGCGTGTATCTCAGTAGGGACGGGTTGCCTCGTCAATGGCTGGCTGCGTCAGCAGTGGGCGTGTATCTCAGTTGGGGTGGGTTGCCTCGGCAACGGCTGGCTGCGTCAGCAGTGGGCTTGTATCTCAGTTGGGGCGGGTTGCCTCGGTAGTGGTGGACGCCCCTCCCCCACAGAGCGTCTCGGACCGTCTGCTCGGGATAGTTTGAAATCGCGGTTTTGTTCGTCCCACTGGGTATCCCAAACGATCTGTCCCTGCAATCCCCTGGGCTGGGCTACTGTCTAAGTCTCGTTCGGTCTCAAGTCCAGCCCTCTCAAGTCTCAGGTTGCCGGTTCAACAAGGCACCCGGACAAGCGCGCCCTGTGGGGATTGCTGGGTAGGGCCGGCCGCCGCCACCCCAGCTGCCGGCTTCGCCAGGCAGACCTACTGCCTGGCGTCCCATGTCTTTTTATACTTGGGAGTTTCCCCGTTCTGTGGGCAACAAAGATCAGTCTGAAAATGCAGCTCTGACTCACCGTTTGCAGATTCAATGCGAGCTCCAATCCTGGGTTGTTCTCACAGCGCCATCTTGAGTCCTCCCAATCTTTGTCTTTTCAACATAACACTTGACATTAAATCTCTTTTAAAATGTGGTGGTTTTACCATTACTTCCCAAAGAAGAAGAGCCAGCTTGGGCTCATCCCCATCCAGCTGCATCACCTTGAGTGAGTCCTTTCATCTTTTAGGGCCTCAATAGCCTCATATGTAAAATGATGGCTGTGGAAAGATAGTTCCTAAGGTCTTTTCCAATTAAAGAATCCTAATTTGAAAGTAGAAATTAATATTTTACTATAAAAGATTCTGATAGATTAAATTCATGGCTGAATTTAATCTAATGAAGGCCATAGCTTTTGATATGATTACCAATATTCATACCATAAGGAAGTGGAGAAATTGTCTCACATCTCTACCAACATCAAGTGAAGAAATACCTGTGATAAAAATTAACCTGTAAGTTAGTGTGGAACAAGTATTTCCCTAAAAAGTTTTGCAATATCTTCTACTGAAGTTTTATTATAGATGTTTGTATGATAAGCCACATTTTATATTCTAAAATTTAAAAACTAACATAAAAAATAATATTTAGGAAAATAGGCCGGGTGTGGTGGCTCACACCTGTAATCCCAGCACTTTGGCTCACACCTGTAATCCCAGCACTTTGGGAGGCCGAGGCGGGTGGATCACGAGGTCAAGAGATCGAGACCATCCTCATTAACATGGTGAAACCCATCTCTACTAAAAATACAAAAAATTAGCTGAGCATGGTGGCGTGTGCCTGTAATCCCAGCTACTCGGGAGGCTGAGGCAGGAGAATTGCTTGACCCCAGGAGGCGGAGGTTGCGGTGAGCCAAGATCGCGCCATTGCACTCCAGCCTGGGTAACAAGAGTGAAACTCCATCTCAAAAAAAAAAAAACAAAAATAAAAGAAAGAAAAAAAAAACTTGAAGTAAAGATTTACTTTGCTGCTCTGAGCCAAAGATTTTTTTTAATACATTTTCATGAAGGATTTAAGAGGAAAAGGAGAAATGAATGCAACACATGCTTTGAAATCATTGACTGCAAGGGTGTAAACTGTGTGATTGATTGAACACTGATAGTTGAACAGTGTTCAAATTTTAAGTAAATATTTCTCAGGATACCTTGTTATCTCATCTTGTCTCTGTCCAAAGTGTCATGCCATTCTTTAGTAAGAATGTGCAGACGGGCTTGCTGCCTTGAAAGACTGTGGGTTGTTGGAAATTGTTCTGTTTTAGAATCCTGAGGAAAACTGAGTAGAAGGCAAAGGAGTGCCTTAAAGATTGCTAATCTCTGGAAATTTCATATCCCTTGAAATGCCAATCTTTGGAAATTCCCATTCCCTGCACAATCTCAGGGTAAAAGTAAATGATAAAGGAAACAACGGAGGTAGAAAAGCATCCTTGGGAGGGTTGATTCCTTGGGCCACCTGATGCCAATTGAACTGCTAGATTTAGAGACCTGTGGCTAAACTCAGAAAATCCAGAACTGTAACATGTATTCAACCTGATCAACTAGGGGTTTCTGTGATTTTAGGAACACTTACCAATGATTATACACTAATGATATGAGGCCCTAAGTTTTTATAGAGTGTTCTTTCTGAAGCTGAACACTAGGTCACATACGTAATCTTTTAAACCAAAAATTTAATCACTGATGCTCATTTCTTAGAATTTACTAGATTTGTCTCGGGAATTCTGTCAAAAAGATGGAAGAAACTAACAAAGTATATAATATCTTAGGAGACTAATCCAGAAAAAGTGGAAAGTATGTACATGGTGCAAGACTTTTTCAGTGTAGATTCAGAAAACATTTATTCCCAAGCTGGAACTCATGAAGATGTGGCAACTAAAATATTTTTCAAGGGGTTATATCCCAGGTGGAGGAATATCATGAGTAACTGAGCTAGGGAAAGATCAGGGGGCCTCAAAAGGAGTACAGTTGGCCCATGAATGACACGGGTTTCCATTACACAGTTCTACTTCTGTGTG
This sequence comes from Callithrix jacchus, assembly GCF_049354715.1. NCBI lineage: Eukaryota > Metazoa > Chordata > Mammalia > Primates > Cebidae > Callithrix > Callithrix jacchus. Next base: position 71,689,668 of record NC_133509.1, on the reverse strand, counting down.
GATTTTCTTCTGCCTCCCATCACTCCTGAGACAGCAAGACCACCCCTCTTCCCCTTCCTCCTCAGCCTATTCAACGTAAAGATGATGAGAATAAAGACCTTTATGATGATCTACTTCCACTTAATGAAAAGTAAATATATTCTCTTTCTTATGCTTTTCCTAAAAACATTTTCTTTTCTTTATATAATACATTTACAAAATATATGTTAGTCAACTGTTCATGTTATTGGTAAGACTTCCAGTCAAGAGTAGGCTATTAGGCTGGGTGTGGTGGCCTAATAGCCAGGTGTGGTGGCTCACACCTGTAATCCCAGAACTTTGGGAGGCCAAGGCAGGCAGATGACTTGAGGTCAAGAGTTTGAGACTGGCCTGGTCAACATGGTGAAATCTCGTCTCTACTAAAAAAATTACCCAAATACAGTGGTGCATGCTTGTAATCCCAGCTACTTGGGAGGCTGAGGCAGAAGAATCACTGGAACACAGAAGGCAGATGTTGCAGTGAGCCAAGATTATGCCATTGCACTCCAGCCTGGATGACAGAGTGAGGATATGTCTCAAAAAAAAAAAAAAAATGTAGGCTATTAGTAGTTAAGTTTTAGGGGAGTCAAAACTATATGCCAGTTTTCATCTGTGTGGGTGTGTTCGTGCCCTGTTCCCCCTGTTGCTGAAAGGTCAACTGTATTTCAGAGTAAGGTAAGTGACTTCCAGGGAGGGAGCTACTCCTTTCATCCGAGGGATTCTATCTGTAAGTAATGTGCTGACACTACTGGTAGAAACATGGCTACTGAAAACTGAGTAGAATTTGACCTTATATTTTGACTCAGAAATTAAAGATGCATTATTTAAGTGGCCTTGAGTATGCTGAGCTTTCTTTATAAAATTGAGTTAATTAAATTTGCCTATTCACAAAGACTTATGCAGTAGCAACAGCAGGCTTTATGTTTCTTGAAAAAAAATATATATATGGACTGTGCAAAGGGGTAGGACCATTCCTCTTTAACCCTCCTTGGATTGCAGACTGCTAAGAATGTAGAGTGGCTTCATGTGCCCTATCATTTTTGAAGATCTCAGATAGTAGAATTTACATTAACTGTCTGAAAGGAAAAAATTGAACCTTCCTTTTAAGTATTGCTTGTTGTTGAGTTCCTCTCTAATCCCTAGGCAAATTGTGCACTGTTGATCTAGTTCCACTAGACAATTTCTGATATAGCCACCTATTTAAAGAACATTAACCCCAAAGAAAGTTCATAATGTGGAAACATTTTCGAGAAATAAAACATTTAACTCTGTTGTTTCTGTTATTCTGATGTGCTGGCAAGTACTAGTTAGAATAATTGGCAAGGACTAGTGAGAAATGCTATTTAGACTTAGGAAACCTACAAACTGTATCCCTCTGGAAAGGTAAATATGTCATGTTTTGTGTCCAACAATAATAGCTATACCAAGAACATCTGAAACTTTTCCTTGGGCTTTAAACCACTTAATAATTTTCTTCAAAATATTAATTTTCTGATGTAATGTTCTCTCTCTGTCTCTATCTTTTGTTGGGAACCAAGTTGAATGTACCCAAGTGCCTTAAAATATTCTAAATATGTCACTATTGAAGAAACGTTATCCTGTAATTTAAATATTTGTTGTTGTTCAGAATACTTTAATGTTATTTTTTATTCATCCATTTAAGCATCCATCTAGGGATGTAATGTAGTTAATAGCCAGAGAAGGTGACCAAAACTTCTAGTCTTTGTTTTCTTCAGGAATTCAATGTCTTGCATCAGATAATATTTTTAATTTTTGTATTATTTAAAAATAATTACTGGAATATCAATAAAAAGATACCATCACCAACCTGCCATTGATTTGCCCTTTATTATAATAGGCAAACCGAAACAGAAATAAAGTGCTTAAATAAGAGAGAAGTGACACTAATGATAGAAGAATGAAAAGCAAATACGTAGAATTTGAAGTGACATGAATAATTTTATACTGACTAGTGTTAAACACAAAAACCTCTTCCCCAATACTATCGCTTTGCTTTTTCATTATAATTATTTTTCTTCACAACCACTATTGATATAATAAAGTTGAATTTAAAAACAATTGACACTATAATGATAGGCTTCTTTGGGGACTCAGAAAGTAGCTTTTCATTGTTTGCTGTTTATAAACAGGTCTCCCTATAAAAATAATATTTACAGTTATTTTGGAATTTGGATATAATATATCACTTCAGTAAAATTTGAAAAAACTTAGCATTTTAAAGATAAAATATTAAAATATTTTCTTAGTATAGATACTAAAGATTATTACTATAATGTAATTGTGTATCATGTAATTATATCTTGGAAGATTGAATCAATTGGTATTTGAAAAGGTTTATAGGTAAAGTTTTTAGAAGATTACGTTTCTGGACTTTTTTATACGATGGAATTTCTGATGCTACAGTAAATTAAAAAGTTGGATGATTTTCATGTGATATCTTATTTCACTAATACGGAACAACCTTGAACCACACTAGAGCAATAATTACTTAACCTAAATCAGAGACCAAGCCAGGCCAAACAGCTGTTTTCATTTTGTTAGGAGATCCATTTGATTTACTCTTTTAGTCAGCTTTCATTACTGTAGAAGACGAACCTTCCCTTGAGTTTTTAACCCTGAATTCTCTGCCTTGTTTGCTGCCTGCTATAAAATTGCATGGTTGAGCTGTCACAGCCGCTGAGCATACTCCGGAGCTACTGTAGTATTGTGGGAGCCTCCACTTCAGCTCAGGGAAAAGAGGAGCTTCCGCAAAGAGATAAAATCTAGGTCCTTCCCATTGCCCTTAAAAAATACAAAAGCAAAAAACTGCAAAGTTCATCATCAGTATTCTGAATGTAAGAATAGTCTTCTGGGGTCAATGCCTGATTTGAGTTTCTATAGTAGCAGAAACAGTCATCTAACAGTTGTCATCAGCGGTATCATCACTCAACCATCTTGGAAACTGGAGAAATGGATATCAGAGACACAGAGATAGGAAATTTGAATTCAAATATGATTTACAGAGTAGTTAGATACAGATGTATTAGCTATCAAGTCATTATCCCTAGAAGTCTCTGACATGCTATAGTATGTTCTCATTTAAATTGTGAATCCAGTTCCCCTATAATTTGTAGAAATGAGATTGCAACAGTATTTTGTTGTTTGTAATTGGACCTTGTAATTCCATAAATGCATTGTCCCTGCTCCCCACAAATGGAAATAAAGTGAGACAATATTGAGACCTTATGACTTCATGGAGTAGGTAGCTTAAACAATTTCCTAAGATTGCTGTTACATGGAGAAAAAAAAATTCTTGGAATTGTTAGCACCATTTTCTCCTCTCAAAGCAGTCTGTGTGTAGTCTTTAAATAAATGGAGCCTCGCAAGACAGTAGGTTCGCTGTGGCCACATGGATTGGCATAAGTGAAATTAGCCACACACAAGACAACTATTATTTAAATAACAAACTCTTTGACATATTTTTGCCATATCATAGACCAGCACTTCTTAACTGTATCTCTTTCGGGATTTTAGAGTTCCCTGAATAAGTGTTTCACTATCAGAATACATCATAGCATTTTGCAGCTCTGATAAATTCAGCAGAAGAGAAACATTTAATGTAGTTTAATTCATAAGTGTTTTCCAAACTTATTTGAGTATGGGACACTTTGGTCTTTTTTTCTTCTTGTAATACCACAATATTTCACAAAATAGTTGACTTTGGACACTGGTTTGGTTGGGGCATAAGTTACATAGATGATCTAATCTCATTATTTACATGCAAAATTTTGTGGACTTTAAAGCTGGTGGGGATAAGGAGCTCCTTTTGGCACCCATTTTTTAATAACAAGCTAACTTGGAGGGTTTTTTGCCACTAAGAAAGACGTTTGAGAAATTACCAACTTGGCCAATAATCTCCATAAATACCTTTGTTGGAGAATAATCATTTTTAGAAAACCCACAGAACTATGGTGATGTCTCTACCTTGTCTCGTCAAATTATAGTGTGGGAAAAGAGTCCTATTGAAAATAATTGAGAACTAATGATATGTAGAAAAACAAAAATTATATTTGGTAGTGTGACAGAATCTTACAAAGAGCTATGGCTTGACGCTGAAACTGCATCTTGTATGTTAGCAGTTCACAAAAGGGAAAGCTAGTTGAATATCGCTTCTTTATTTAGAAAGTCTAGTCTTTAGGAAGATGACTAGTATCTTCTGGGTGCTTTCCTGTTACATAAAACATAATGGATTATGTTACATAAAACATAATGGATTATACCTGGGTTAGCTTCCGACTTCAAATGGTAAAGTGCACGCTTTCTCCCTCTCCTATAGGTTCTGAAATTTACCACCTGGTTTTATCTACATCAATTTGAATTTATGCACTAATCACTTTATCTTACTTTTTTTTTAAGAAAAAAATAATAACTCCTGAATAGGCATTGCTAAATTGCACCTCTAGCAAGAAACTTGAGGAATCCCATGACTGAAAAATATCTGTTTCTGAAGTTCACCCTTTTCACAGTCAATTTAATAAAATATGATTGACATTTGATAACAAATTTGTCCTACATGAGTAGGAAGTCAGATGAGAAAAGAACTCTTAATTTGAAGGAATGTGCACTAAAGTCTTTTTCTGGCACAGCTTTGTAGTATCTGTGTTTGTTTATATTTTCTATTTAAATTGATATAAGTTGTTTACTTGGTTTCAAAACAGACATTTAAGCCGTGAAGGTAACTGAATCTGAACACAAATTAATTTTCAATTATGATAATCGCATTTATTAACAGCAGAGCATTAGCGACACACTTGATGGCAAACATCAGACCATTGCTGCTGTCATTACCATCAATAGCCACATGCCAAGATAACAATATCTTTGCATTGTGTATTACCCTATAGTTCCCAGAGTACTTTCATTTATGTTATCTCATGTTCTTCTCAAAGCAACCCCAGGAATTAGAAAAAGGTGGAGCTATTGTTTCTATTTTAGAAATGAGCAAAGTGGCTGGGTGAGGTGGCTCACTCCTGTTATCCCAGCACTTTGGGAGGGCAAGGTGGGCAGATCATCTGAGGTCAGGAGTTGATGACCAGCCTGACTAACATGGAGAAACCCTGTCTCTCCTAAAAATACAAAATTAGCCAAGTGTGGTGGTGCATGCCTGTAATCTCAGCTGCTGGGGATGCTGAGGCAGGAAAATCCCTTGAACCCAGGAGGCAGAGGTTGCAGTGAGCTGAGACTTCACCATTATACTCCAGCCTCATCAACAAGAGCATAACTCTGTCTCCAAAAAAAAAAAAAAGAAATTAGCAAAGTGAGATTAAGAACATAAGAATGTTTCAGTGACTTGCTCAGTGTCACAAAATTCATAACTGGCAAAGCTCAGACTCAGACTTGGATTTCTCTAATTTTCACATTCTTTTCCTACTTCTTTATTCTGGCCACAGTAGGGTAGCTCTAACTCTGTCTGATTGTAAGTTGTCATTAAATATTTTGCTTGCCTGTCTCTATTTTTTTAAAAAGATACTTGTTTTCCTCTTTGAAGCCTGTACAGAATAAAAAATTTTAGAGATGTTAATTTTCAATATTACGTATTCAGTGTATCTGTTTTAGTTATTTGCAACTAAATAGTTATTTGTAAATTGAAAGATTTAAATTGACAAATGGAACGTGTTTTCTAAATATTGCACTTTGTTAGGAAATGATAAAAACTTTTTTTCTCCACTTCTGAAGCTAGATATGTATAAATAAGGAAATTAATTGTGGAGTCACAGCGTGATAAAGGATTAAAAGCCAATTATTTAAATTTCTAATCTGTTACTTTGTGGTTTGGGTAGTTTGTTTTTCCTGCTTAGACCAAGTACAAGGGAGCCAGAACAGGAAAAATTCCAACAAATATGTTCACTGTAAATAATAACGCTGTTGGTCTGTTTTTCTTTTTAAAAAACAATATTATATTTTTCCTGTGATAATCATTAAAATCCAATAAGGATTTATCTTCCTCCCAAAGGGTAAATGTATTGAGATACCTATCTTGCTTTTTGCATATAGGACTATGCAGACTTCATGTGGAGAAAGCATGTGCTAAAAGCTGAATTTAGTTTTGCAACCTGCTGACTTGGGTATATAAAGAAGATTCTGGTGACTCACTTTGTTAGTGGGGTTTCCTCTCTAAAATGTGGGTTCAATCAGGGGTTTCATAGAACTGTGAACATACTACCCTCTGTCATTGGTTCCTATTTGAAACCAATGACACTCCCATTACACAGCTAACAGGAATTAGGGTGCTATTTTTGTCCTGTGTGTAAGAGATTTACAGCATGTTTAGCATTAGTATTAAACAGGTGGCTCAGTTATAACACAATGAAAGAGAGAATAGGACTTCCTCACAGAGGTCAGATTTCCAGTAGGAAAGCTTTGCATTGCAACAAAATGATAGATTAGTTCAGTTAGGCAAAATTTTGCTTATTAATTTTGCTTAAATTAGCACATTTTTTTTGTCCTCAGTGATCTGGATAATTACTTCATTTCACTACTGTCCTCTGTGGAGGCCTGGCCTTAGCCAATAATTAACATGTCCTGAATTGCAATTTGTCAGTCCAGTCCAATTCAGGAAATCAATTTATGGAACACCTAATATATGTTAAATACTATGCTGCAGTTTGAAATTCAAAGGTGAATAAAACATGGTCCTTTCTCTCTCGGGAGCTCAGAGGCTAAGCTGGAAACAAACTTATGCAACCACCATAATAGAAAGCGGTAAGTGCTACATTCTTGGTGCAGGGGAGAGGCAGATGGTGGTGGGGAGACAGTGTCCTCTGAGAGCACATATAAAAGATTTGTTGATCAGAAGTCAAGGAAGTATTATTTGAAGTGAGCCTAAATAGGAGCAAAGAGCATTTGGAAGGGTGTTTTGGAATTCAGTATTTATTATTTGCATGAGATTGCAAATGGTAAATAAGTAGGGAATTGAGGCTCTTGGATACAAAGACCAAGATGGTTTTAGAACAAATTTATTGTTGAATCAATAGATGGAGAAAAGTAATCCACTGGTCTTAATTTTTTTGTTTTTGCTAAGGTAAGTTAATGCTCTTTCTAACAAAAGTAGCTATGAACTCTTGACCAAAAGTTCAAGGAAATTGGATCTTTCAAACACTGATTTTTTTTTAAGCCCCTCTTGAACTTTAGCAATGGAGCACCAATTTCAAACAAACACACCATTCTTAAAGCAGCAAATGGGTGCCCAATTGTGCCCTAAGGCTTTTTCTTGCATTTTAAAAAGTTTAGTCTGAAGTTTCCTGGTAGTTGAGTCCCTGCCTAATAATCTATACTAGGGAAAAGACTGACTTTGGGAACACTTTGGAGTAAAGATTGACAGCGAAATTCTTTCCAGAAAACCAGTAACAGCAAAGATGGTTATAGAATATTACTCAGCTTATGTCCAGAGGAGCAAAGCTGTGCTGGAGATGTGTTCAGCCTATTGTTAATCACAGTAACCAGAAGCAAAATTTGAGAGTTGTGTTGGCGGCCTGCAGAAGGTAATGGACCCTATAGGAGATTACCTGAAATTGACAGTCACGCCTGCATCAAGAGTTTTCTTAGGTTATCTTCTAAAATCTCCTTCAGTTAAATAGTTATATGCTATTTTTATACTAAAAGGGAAATGTTGACTCACAATTCAGTGTGCCTGCTCGTAGTAGATTGTGTGGTAGAAATGATTTATCCTAATCCATTCATTATCTCACTCCTTTACCAACAACAGTATTAGTTTTTAGAACATTTGGGCATAGTCAAAGGTTGTTCCCTGAGACCAGAGAACTGAGTAAATGCAAATATTTTACATTTCAGACTTCATTAATTTATGATGAGAGTAATATTTTAGGAGGATTAATCTGTGCATAGGCTGAAGAGCTGCGAGAAACTCAAAGCAAAATGCTTAGACAAAATGAAATATGGTGATCTAGTATTGAATTGATGAGACCTCATATTAGAATGATGATTGGGAAGAACTTTGCCAAAAGGATGTTGAGAGAGAGATCTCATACATTGATAATAACAATAAAAGAGTAGTACATTAAACCCAAGTGATGATCTTATATGGAATTGACTTTTAGAAACAGTTAAGTTGGAGATACTGAGTTGCTGTCTCTGTCCCTATTCTCATTATTGTTTTATTTCAGTAACAGTTCAGCTTGAACATAGTGTTTTGTTTTTTTAATGTGGAACATTGAAAACCACATTATGTTGGGTTATTAATCATGGAAATATGAAAGTCTGTTTCCTAATGTGATCAGTATTGGTATAATTTGTATAAAATGTTTATTACAAAATAAGTTTTTATATAATTAGTTTTGCTTTACATCTTAGTTATACAAGATGTATTATACAAAAAGTAATGGCAGTCTCTCAAATTTCATGGACTTTTTATTTGTTGAGTAATAAAGGCATATGAATCCTCACAGGAAAAAACATCGCTGTGAGGTGACTAATTCTCAGAGGCTTATTTTATAAATAATGCCCCTGGTATAACTTTATTATACAACTTTATTTTTTCAAGGTGCTCTAGACCATTTAAATATCTTATCTCCAAGGAGGCATTAGTACAGTTTATGTTTCTGATACCCTTTGTTGGGCTTGTTAGAATCACCTGGGAATATTCATCTAGGGTGAGAATCTTATTTGTATATATTTTTTTCACTCCCTGGTATTTCTGGAACTCCCCTGTTCTACATCAATGCACAATAGTTACTGGGGAAGACAACAAAAACACAAATTGTGTTATAAGCTTTTTTCCTGAAACTTATTCTGATACCACACTCTCCTTCCTCCCCTGCCCCCAACTTTCAGACCAATTTACAAGTTGTCCCAACCTAACTCAAGCAGGGATTTAAAATCTGTTAGAGAGCTCAGCCTGTTGATTTACAGACCTGAAGTCTGCACAGAGGAATCATCTGTAATGGGATTCTTTGCTCCCTGGAGAGACATTACATAGCAGAGTTGTAAGTGACTAAAGAAATAGAGGAGGGGAAGAGGAGCGTAGGGGACTATGTTTCATAAAAATAGAATATACTCTTGATCAGAGCAGTTGTCTTTTAACTTTTTATTTTTCATCATAAAATGAAGAGGTTGCCCTGGGAAAAAGGAAAGTGGATGTTTAAGAAGTTAAGTGTGCTGTATTTGTTGCCCTATTTACTTGGTGTAAGAGGTTGTTGTTCATTTGGTTTGGCAGTGGTCTCTTGGTAAGTTCTGCCCACTCTCCACTCCCACCTGCCCTAGGATTTTATTTTTTTAAATCATGAGTTCTCTTTAGATCTGTATGACAATGTAGTGGAACCCTATTTGCATCCAGGAGCCATCACAATCAGCCCTTTGCCCTCTATGCATTTTCCCTGAATGAAACTATAACACTGGCTTTGAACAGGGTAATATACAAGGTGTAGGAATACAGAGTTTGAAGTGGAAATGTCCTAAATATATTGCCAGTGCAGTGAGACTAGCCAACAGAGAAATAGATGACCTCAGGAAATGTCTGGCTTAACAAATGTATACCTTTAAATTGGAAATCTAATTATTTGCCTTAGATTTGCACTGCTGGGAACCTAATGCAAGATCATGTTAAATAAACTTATTATTTCCGTTTTGCATTTAACCTGTGGGTTGTAGTATGACCAATCTGTTTTATATCCTCAATCAACAGATGATTGTATTTGGTAATAATTTATCAAGAATAAAAATCTGTTTTTGAAACTAATCACTTCATGTTAGGTCTGCCCTTTTTCAAAACCACCATCTGATATTCATTTTGTCTGCAAGACAAACATACTGATGAAAATGCATATACCACAGGATACAGTCAGTGGAATGGAGCATTTCCAGTCTTTGTATATATTTAGAACATTTTCTGTTTTCCCCACAGATGGACCAAATTTTAGTATTAAAGAAAAAAATCAATTTTACATAGTACAAACAAATTGAACAAGTACATTTTGTATTTCTGATTACTTTGTAACAGAATGTCCAGTGGAATCTGGGGTCAAATCAGGTCACACCCAAACTCTGTGATTTGAAAAAAAAAATGACTTTTTAATATTTATTGTGATTTTTTTTTTGAGATGATTAGGTGAATCTCTGGATGGGAAATACTTAGTTTTAGTATTTTGCAAGTCATCAAGTTTTTCTGTTTAATGACTTGTTTATGTACTAGTGTCTTAAAATGTTATTGTTTGTTTTTCTATAATTCCAGCAACCTTACTATGTACAGTTTACCAGGGTGATACATGGATTATAAGCCTCAAACATTTTTTTCTTTTATTTTTTAGGGCAATTAGTTCTACCCTTATTCCAGTTAACTACTCTGAGTTTTATTTAACACAGTGTTAGCACTGGTTTCTTTGGAGGATTAGCTGGCATCCCCAAAACTACATTATTTATGAAAGTTTCACTTTAGAATGTATTTGAATTTGTACTAAATGTTTACATGTCTTATTTTCTTATATATTCAACTTTAAATAAAAATTATACTTATTTTATTTCTCATGTTTTTGACTATATTTTATTAGTGAGGAGAGTTAGAACTACAGATTTGTCTTTTAGAAAATTATCTCTGTCTTTCCTCCTTTTATTCTATCTGTATCATACATCGTTAGTTTCACTTTTAAAAAAAAAAAAAAACTCGCTGTGGCTTCCCAGTGTTCAAGGATGAGAAAAGCCTCCTTAGTCCTTCACCATCTGGTCTTACCTGTCTTTCCAGCCCCAGTGTCCCTTTCTAGCCTCAGTGGGCCTTTATTCACTTACTTCTTAGGCCCCAAATACCTCTCAAAATCTTCTGGAACTTGACATCATCCTCTTACACAAATTTTTTTCAGCTTTAACAGTTATCTCCTTGACCCGGAATGACCTTCCTCACTTCCCCTCCTAACACATTTTCTTAAATTCAGCACTTAATGCTATATTCTAAAAGGTCTTTCTAACTCCTCAGGCATGACCCATAGCTCCCAGTACCAATGCCTTTATTATTGCTGTGTTGCATAGAACTTCCAGAATATTGAGAGGACAGAGGACAAACAAGTAAACAAACTATTTCACTTGTGATAAGTGATATGAAGGTGACAAGAATGATCCAAGATGGCTGATCACTAACATCTCGGGATTGCAGCTCCCAGTGAAAGTGCAGAGAATGAGAGGGCCCCACAATTTCAGACAAATTTTTGTCACTCACGGACCAGAAGATTCCCAGTGGAGGAGCCCCACAGGTCGCCAGCGTGACTCTTGTGGCCAGTGCAGCAGTTTTGCCAGCACCTCGGCATGGCAGCTCTTGGTGCAGAGTAAACGGGACTGGTTCCCCTTCTGACTGAGGTTTGGAGCTCCGGGAAGGCACAGTCGCCTATTATGGACTCAAGAAGGAAGCCAGACTGGAGATTCCCGGGCAGAAAAGCACCATCAATCTTAATGCCGCTGTTTTGGCCGGCATAGTGGGTTGCTCAGATTCCAGCCCTGGGAATTAACAACTTGGACGTCCACTCAGAGACCTAATTTGAAAGTTGGTAATTACAAAGGCGACAGGTGGATAAATTTACAATCATGGGAAGAAACCAGTGTAAAAAGGCTGAAAATACTCAAAATCAGAATGCCTCTCCCTCTAAAGAGGATCACAGTTCCTCATCAACAAGGGAACAAGGCTCGATGGAGAAGGAGCGCATTCCATTAACAGAATCAGGCTTCAGAAGGTGGATAATAAGAAACTTCTGTGAGTTAAAAGAACATGTTGTAGGCCAATGTAAAGAAACTAAGAACTTTGAAAAAAGGTTTGACAAAATCCTAATGAGAATAGACAATTTAGAGCGGAATATAGGTGAATTAATGGAACTGAAGAATAAATTATGGGAACTCTGAGAAGTATGCACAAGTTTAAACACTCGAATTGATCAAGCAGAATAAAGGATCTCGGAGGTCGAAGACCAACTTAATAAAATAAAATGAGAAGACAAGAATAGAGAAATGAGCAAAGTCTCCAAGAAATATGGGACTATGTGAAAAGACCTAATTTACGTTTGATGGGTGTTCCTGAATGTGACGGAGAGAATGAATCCAAGCTGGAAAATATTCTTCAGGATATTATTCAGGAAAACTTTCCCAACCTAGCAAAGCAGGACAATATTCAACCCCAGGTAATACAGAGAACAACACAAAGATATTCCTCAAGAAGAGCAACCCCAAAGCACATAATCATTAGATTCACCAGGGTCAAAACGAAGGAGAAAATACTAACGGCAGCCAGAGAGAAAGGTCAGGTTACCCACAAAGGGAAGCCTATCAGACTTACAGCAGATCTCTCAGCAGAAACCCTACAAGCCAGAAGAGAGTGGGGGCCAATATTCAACATCCTTAAAGAACAGAACTTTCAGCCCAGAATTTCATATCCAGCCAAACTAAGCTTCACAACTGAAGGAAAAATAAAATCTTTTATGAACAAGCAAGTACTCAGAGATTTTATTACCACCAGGCCTGCTCTACAAGGGCTTCTGAAAGAAGCATTACACATAGAAAAAAGAACCAGTACTAGCCTTTCTAAAAATATACCAAAAAGTAGAGAGCATCAACATAAAGAAGAATTTACATCAACGAATGGATAAAACAGCCAGTTAACATCAAATGGCAGTAATCCTAAATTTAAATCGACTAAATCCCCCAATCAAAAGATACAGCCAAAACCCATCAGTATGCTACATCCAGACCCATTTCACATGCAAGGATACACAAAGACTCAAAACAAAGGGATGGAGAAAGATTTACCAACCAAATGGAGAGCAAAAATAAATAAATAAATAAAAAGCAGGAGTTGCAATTCTCGCCTCTGATAAAATAGATTTTAAAGCAACAAAGATATAGTGGTAAAAGGATCAATGCAACAATAAGAGCTAATGATCCTAAACACCCAGATACATAAGACTTATAAGAGACTTATAGTCAATGAGACAGAAAATTAATAAGGATATCCAGGACTTGAACTCAGATCTGGAACAAGTAAACTTAATAAATATTTATAGAGCTCTCCACTTTAAATATACAAAATATACATACTTGTCAATACCACATCATGCCTACTTATAGGTTTAAATGAAATATTGATCAGCCATTATTAGTACCCATTTTTAGAATAAAGCAACATTTCCGTTCTCTCTCCCTCTTTTTCTTCCTTTCTTCCTCTCCTTCACTCCTTTTTTTTCTTTCCTTCTCTCCTTAAAAAAAAAAGAAAAAAAATAAGAAAAATAAGAAAAAAAAAGAAATAACTTTAAACTATATTCAGAGTATTTTTTAATGGTTCTGCCATCCAAGTACTAACCAGGCCTGACCCTGCTTAGCTTCTGAGATCAGATGAGATCGGGCGCATTCAGGGTGGTATGGCTGTAGAAGTATTTTTTAATAGTTCTATCTTTTAAACTGTTCTTTCAAAACCTAAGCAAGAAAATAATAATATTTGGCAATATTATTATTGCTGTGATAAAAATAATGTCATTAGTCAGAGAAGTCATTTGTGTTGAAATTGTGTGGGTAGTATAAGCCAAGGAGTGTAGATTTTCTCTAAGCGCAAAGGGAGGCCACGCAGTTACAGTGCATGGAGGGATGTGCTCCAAATTACATTTTAAAAGCAGACATAAAAATGGATGAGACATTTGCAAGAAAAGACAAGAAATCAAATAGGAGATTATTGTAAGAGGTAAAATGTGGTGGAGACTTAGACAAGGGTAATGACAATATAGACAGTGAAGAGTAAATACATTTGCAACATGTTTAGGATTGGATTAGAGATGGGGAATATGAAAGAGGAGATGTTCCTGATTTCTTTCCCCAACACTAGCTTTGTTGAGGTGCAATTATATATGTATATGGTGTACAATGTAGTGCTTTGATGTATGTATGCATTGTGAAATGATTCACATGATCAAGATAATTAACAGATCTATCACCTCAAGTCACTTGTTTATTCAATGAGCAGGTGAATGGGGAGAGGTGCCAATTGGTGAGATAGGTGACAGTATTGGGGAAAAAATCAGTAGCTCAATTTTGGAGGTATTAAATTTGAGACATTTGTCTGTACATAGAGATTTTTATGTAGGCAGCTAAATTAATTGGACAATGAGTATGTACATTTAAAGAAAAGATTATACTATAAGCATTATTTTATGATTTGTTCTTTTTTACTAAAAACTGCCATGGGCATGCTTTCATATTTGTAATACAAATTTACTTAATTTTTTAAGTTGGATGATCATATAGCTCTACCATAATTTAATCAATTTCCATACATATCATTAATATGTATATAATTGCATAATTTTACAAGTATTTCTGTAAGACAAATTCCAAAAAGTGGAATTGCTGGATGTGAATTTACATACATAAAAGGGTTTGAACAATTAACCATGTATTAGAGTACCAATTACCTCAGTACTGGCTTCCTTCAATTTCATTTTATATTTTCCCATTCGAAAGGGGAAAATGTTATCTTAGTGTTATTTGACTTTTCCTTTCCTTGATGCATATTGTTGAATATCTTTTCATTTGTTTATTAGCCATTCTGAGTCTTTTTGCCTATTGGTATTATGTGAAAAAATTAAAATGATTCTAGAAATGAAGAAGCAAAAAAAAAATTAAGATACAGGCATACTTCATTTTATTATTGCACGTTGCAGATACTGCGTTTTTTTAGTAATAAACGATTGCGGCCCCCCTGTGTTGAGCAAGTCTGTTGGCACCATTTTTCCAACAGCATGTGCTCACTTTGAATCTCTGTGCCACATTTTGGCAATTCTCACACTATTTCAAATGTTTTCATCATTATTATTTTATCTGTTATGATGAGCTGTGATCAGTAATCTTTGATGTTACTATTGTATTTGGTTTTGGGCACCATGAATCATGTACACACAAAACAGCAATAATTGATAAATGTTGTGTGTGTTCTGACTGCGCCACTGACTGTTTCTCTGTCTCTCTACCTTTTCTTGGAGACACATTCCACGAGACAAAACAATATTAAAATTAGGCCAATTAGTAACCCTACAGTGACATCTAAGTGTTTAAGTGAAAGGAAGAGCCACAGATCTGTCACGGTAAATTAAAAGCTAGAAATGATTAGGATTAGTGACGAAAGCTAAGACAGGCCAAAAGCTGGGTCTCTTGCATTAACGGTTAGCCAAGTTATGAATACAAAGGAAAAGTTATTGAAGTGAGTAAATACAAAGTACTATTCCAGTGGATACACAAATGATAAGAAAGTGTAACAGCTTTATTGATGATACAGAGAAAGTTTTAGTAGTCTGGATAGAAAATCAAACCAGCCATGACCTTCCCTTAAGCCAAAAGCTAATCCAGAGCAAGGCCCTATTTTCAATTCTATGCTGCAGAAAAAAAGTTTGAAGCTAGCAGAGATTGGTTCATGAGGTTTGAGAAAAGAATCTGTGTTTGTAACAGAAAAGTGCGTGGTGACACAGTAAGTGCTAATGCAGAAGCTACAGCAAGTAATCCACAAGATGTAGCTAAGATCATTGATGAAGGTGGCTACACTAAACAATAGATTTTCAATGTAGATGAAACAGCCTTTTATTGGAAGAAGATGCTATCTGGGACTCTCATAGCTAGAGAGGAGAAGTCATTGTCTGGCTTCCAAGTTTCAAGTACAAGTTGACTGTCTTTTTAAGAGCTAATGCAACTGGTGACTTTAAGTTGAAGCCAATGCTCATTGATTATTTTGAGAATCCTAAGGCACTTAAGAATTATGCCAAATATGCTGTTCTCTATAAATGGAACAACAAAGCCTGGATGATCATATAACTGTTTACAGCATGGTTTACTGAATATCTTAAGCCCACAGTGAAGACCTACTGCTTAGAAAAACAGATTTCTTTCAAAATATTATTGCTCATTGACAATGCACCTGGTCACTCAAGAGCCCTGATGGAGATGTATAAAATAATTCATATTGTTTTCATGCCTGCCAACACAACGCTCATTCTGTAGCCCATGGATTGAGGAGTAATTTCAACTTCCAAGTATTATTATGAAATAATTATATCTTGTAAGGCTATAGCTGCCATAAATAGTGATTCTTCTGATGGATCTGGGCAAAATAAGTTGAAAACCTAGAAAGGATTTATCATTCTGAATGCCATTAAGAACATTTATGATTCAAGGAAGGAGGTCAAAATATCAACATTGATAGGAGTTTAGTAGAAATTAATTCTAATTTTCATAGAAGACTTTGAAGGATTCAAGAGCATTTTTGGTAGAAATAGAAAGAGAATGAGAATCAGAAGTGGAGGCTGAATTGCTTCAGTCTGAGGATAAAATCTGAATGGATGGTAAGTTGATTCTTATGGATGAGTGAAGAAAGTAGTTTCTTGAGATAGAATCTGCCCCTGGAAAAGACACTGAACATTGTTGAGATGACAACAAAGGATTGAGAACATTTCATAAACTTAGTTGACATAGCAGCTGCAGGGTTTAAGTGGATTGACTCCAATTTTGAAAGAAGTTCTACTCTGGGGAAAATGGTCTCAAATAGCATCACATGCTACAGAAAAATCTTTCATGAAAGGAAGAGTTCATTGACAAGGCAAACGTAATTGTTGTCTTATTTTTTATGTTTATTTTTTGAGATGGAGTCTCGCTCTTTCTCACTCTGTCGCCTAGGCTGGAGTGCAATGGCACAATCTTTGCTCACTGCAGCCTCCACCTCCCGAGTTCAAGCGATTCTCCTGCCTCAGCCTCCTGAGTGGCTGGGATTATAGACTCATACCACCACGTCCAGCTAATGTTTGTGTTTTTAGTAGACACAGGGTTTCACAATGTTGGCCAGCATGGTCTTGATCTCTTGACCTCGTGATTCACCCACCTCACCCTCCCAAAGTGCTGGGATTACAGGTGTGAGCCACTATGCCCAGCCTGTTGTCTTATTTTTAAGAAACTGCCACAGCTGCCCCAGTCTTCAGCAAGGTCATCTCTGATCAGTCAGGGTCTTAACTTCACCAGTGTGGATGCAAGACCCTCTACCAGCAAAAAGATTACTATTTGCTGAAGGCTCAGATGATTGTTTGCATTTTTTAGCAATAAAGTATTTTTTAAATTAAGATCTGTACATTATATTTAGACATAATGCTATTTCACACTTTATGGAAAATATAGGCTACTATTAATAGACTTAATAGTGTGAACATAACTTTTATATGCACTGGGAAACAAAAAATTCTTGTGACTTGCATTATTGCAGTGGTCTGAAACCTTAATGCCTCTGAGGTTTGCCTATACCTCAGAAAAAGAAAATAAATAAAAAGTAAAGAAAAGAAGAAAGGAAGGCACTAGGAAAGATTAAGGAAATAAATGCAGGCCTACTCATTATTTATTTGTTTATTACTGGATGACCTATGACAATTTCCGAGTGGTGAGTAGGGGGAGGGATAAATATTTTATAAAAAATTACCAGTTATGCTTTTGTATGAAAGTTGTACATTAATATTAGATGTAGTTTTTGGAAGGCATTTAGAAATCACTGTTTTGTTGTCTATTTTTGTTACTTATATATTGAGATTTTTGAAAACAAGTCTGCAAATGCTCAAGAAACTTTGATGATTAAGATCCAGAAAGCCAAGGAGAATCCTGATGAAGCATTTTCCCCCTTGGAGCATCCTGGTGTACTTCACAGAGCAGCTGTACTTTGCAGGCTGCTGCAATAGTCATAGCAAACCCAGTAAGAGGTCACACACAGCCATGTGTATCCTGTTCTATTAATAAAGGAAATGTCGACTAAGACACTGGGGAATAGACACAACTAATTTTCTAAAATGCCATTGAGTTGATCTTTATCTATGAAGCCAACATAGACATAGGAATAGTTAAAACAAACTCTGTGCCTCTCAGATTTCAGTGGGAGAAAGCCTTGCATTTTATTTCATACCCATAGAACAGCATTTCTCAATGGCAAGAAGTCTTTAAAAATTATATTTCTTGAAGTTATTATTTTCAAATGCTACTCCAATTATTAGAGTTCTTGGAATACATATTTTTAAATAAACAATTTAGGTTTTGGTTAGGTAGACTGAGCTGCACATTCCACCACTCTCCCCCAAGGAAGTCTGATGCCATGCTCTCAGAATTCTAAGTTCACGGTGGTCGGACCAGGTTGGTATGTTCCCAAAGTACACTGGCCTCCTTTGGAGACTATTTTTGATCAAATCAATTTTATCATTCTGACAGTGGAAATGACAAGTTAAACACAGCCCAACATTGTGGATTCTTTGTGGCGACCCTTCTAACTTCAAGAGCCATTGTTTGACACTGAGTGTCCTAGGTGGTTTGTCTATTATGAAAATTTAGTCCTTTAAGCCAAATAGCTAATACGGAAGTTGGGGACATTTGGCTTACCACACACATTCAGACCCTGTTCTGAAAACATTGTAATATGTATATTAAATGATGAGATCATGAAATAATGAGTCAGAATTTGGCTAAAATTTATCAAAACTCCAGAAAATACTACACCTTCTGTTGATGCCTTGAAACTGAGGTTAAATTTTCTGTGATAATTGAGAGTTATTTGCTACTTTCTGCATTTACAGGTTATACTATTTATGGGCATGTTTTTACTCAGACATACAATTCAGCTTCTAATTTTATAATCATTTCATTTTAAGTGAGCTTGAGGCAAATTTGCAGTGTTAATTTTTCTTATAATGGGTTAATTTCAAGTTTGATGAAATATGTAAATAACATATAAAAAGAACACATTTGATGCATCAAGATAACATAAAAAGGAAATTTAATAGTAGTTGTTTTAAACCTTTATTCCTAAATTTTACACTTTTTATTATATAAAGTACCTGTCATGCTGCCTTCTAATTTCAGGGATGATATATAATAAGATTTAGATTTGTCATCTTTGATGTCACTTCTCATATGTGGTTGCAAAGTCCTGACAGGTATTAACTTGTCATTTTACTGAAGCATGGATTTGAATTGCTTGTACTGGTTGGGAACAAATTACTTTAGTCAGAGCATAGCCCAGCTGACTATCCTACAAGAACTTTTCAGGGCAACTTGGTGTTTCCAGTCTATTCATCAATGTATTGTAACTCTTGAGAAGAATAAAAACTTAGTTTGTCTGTGAAAAGTAGAGCAGAAAAAAAAGCTAAGAGCTAAGTGGTGAAATAAAAGTTCGAAGGCCTATAAAAAGGGATGTCTCGAGAGAAATAAGAAATGATTTGTAAACCTGTGCTCAGCATACTCTAGCCAATGTAAATTTGCTTATCAAGTTAGAAAATTTTAGTAAAAATTGAAAAAAGGTCATTGACTTTTGGTATAAGACTGTATTTATCATTTGGGGAATTAATGGGTTTCTTTTTTTTTGTGAAACCAAGTTTCGCTTTTTTCGCCCAGGCTAGAGTGCAATGGTGTGATCGTGGCTCACTGCAACCTCTGCCTCCTGGGTTCAAGCAATTCTGCGTCACCCTCCCGAGTAGCTGGGATTACAGGCATGCACCACCACACCCAGTTAATTTTTGTATTTTTAGTAGAGACAGGGTTTCTCCATGTTGGTCAGGCTGGCCTCAAACTCCTGACCTCAGGTGATCTGCCCACCTCGGCCTTCTAAAGTGCTGGGATTACAGGAGGGGTTTCTGTATATTAAATGCTTGCAATGCTGTTTGGCACATACATACTGTAAACCTATTAGCTGAGGTAATGATGGTGGTATTGATGGTAATGATGATGTGATTCTGGATGGAACCGAGTTTCGCTCGTTATTTGAGATACCACCATGAACCTCCACAGGCAATTCCTTACACCAAATATCAAGGTGCTGCTGTATTGCCCCCCAGTTAATAACAAATATGTAAAAGTAGAATGTTTGATATGATTTTATCAATTTATGCCTATCAATGCTTACTCCTATAGAAGTTCTTCTCATGAATTGCAAAAGACATAAATCTTTATTACTTTTATTGTCTCAGAGTCCTTGGAAAAAATGAAAAAAAGTATGCAATGATGAGTGTTTTAATATGTATGTATAACTTATAAGGATTTAGAATTTAGGTCAGGTGTGGTGCTCATGTCTGTAATTACAGCCCTTTGGGAGGCTCTCTTGAGGGCAAGAGTTTGAGACCAGCCTGAACAACAAAACAAGACTCCATCTCTACAAAAATGTAAAACATCAGGCCAGGTGCAGTGGCTCACACCTGTAAGCTCAGCACGTTGGGAGTACAAGGCAAGTGATCACTTGAGGTCAGGAGTTTGAGACAAGCATGGCCGACGTGGTGAAACCCCATCTCTACTAAAAAGACAAAAATTAGCTGGGCAGGCTGGCATGCACCTGTAGTCCCAGCTACTCAGGAGGCTGAGGCAGGAGAGTCACTTGAACCTGGGAGATGGAGGTTGCAGTGAGCTGATATCGTGCCACTGCACTCCAGACTGGGTGACAGAAAAAAAAAGTCAGCCAGGCTTGGTGGTGTGTACCTCTAGTCCCAGCTACTTGGGAGGCTGAGGCAGGAGGAGTGCTTCAGCTTAGGAGTTCAAGGCTGTACTGAGCTCTGATTACACCACTAAACCTTAGCCTGGGTGAAAGATCAAGACCCTGTCTCTAAAAAACATAAGGAAGGAAAGAAAGAATTTAGGATTTATATGCATTCAAAAAATGTTAAATATACATATAAATACTTAAAAGTATTTAAAGTTTGGAGGTCATTCTTTAGGTTCTGTCTGGAAAGCCTCTCCTTGCTCACTCTCATAACTGGTAGACTCCTCTGACCCCTAAGCCTGAGTTCAAGTCACATTTCTCTCCAAAGTCTCCTGAGCTCCTTCAGGCTCACGTCCTCCTCCTCTTCTGCCTGCCGCCAGTATAGCACCAGCCTGCTGTATAGTGGCAGTTACACCTAGGAATGTAATTGCTTGCATTACTCTCTTACTTTTAGATTGTAAGCCTCTTGAGGAGGAAAGTAGGTCCTCAATAAATATATGGGTGAACTTCAAATCATTTCACCTATGGTAATAGGAGGTAGGAGAGTCCTAATATTTCAAGCAATGCAGATGTCAGGCAGTGGTCATTTCAGAAAGAATATTAATTTCTTCACACACATACAAGGATTTTAAGTCATGGTCTGAAGCACACACGTGCTGTGTAGAAAAGTTGGTTTTGTGAAATGTTTGAGTGTCTACTGTGTTTTGTACTGCACCATTTGGTTACACATGTTTCATTTTATTAAACCTTCCAAAAATCCCATCATATATGTACTTGTGTTTTCCCAATTTTCAGATAAGGAAATTAAGGCTAAAAGAAGCAGTAGGTCCGAGGTCACAGGTAATAAATAGCACAGTATAATTTGAGGCAGATGCTCTGACTCTAAATTTTCTTCCCACCATTCTATTCATACACTTGCATATGCCACCTGCACTAGACAATTATTTGAGCTCTAGAGGCACTTTTCACACTTATGTCAAAATTTCTTAAGTTCTTAAAGTTTGCAAAGCGATATTTCCTGAGCCCTGTCTCTCCCCACTCTGTAATGAGAATTTATAGTTAAGTGTGCCTGTCCTGTCCTGTGTGCTGAACATTAACACCTGAACTAGTTGGACCACTAGATGATGTCAATATGTTACTCCTACTATAGCATCCACTGAGCACTCTATGGCTAGGCTTTTGCTTTCATTGGAAAAAAATAATTTGCTCAGAGGGCAACAAATAAGTCCAAATTTTCTTTTCATTTAAACACCACACACTAATTCAGAGATGTCACCCATGAGATAAGACAACATTGGGGACATAGGAAACTAGCTTATTTTCTTTCTTCTCTTCCCCCAGTCTTTCTAAATTCAGATTTTTCTAACAAAACCAAGTTGGTTTTTTTTTGAGATGAAGTCTCACTCTGTCACCCACATCTGGAGTGCAGTGGTACAATCTCAGCTCACTGCAACCTCCACTTCCCAGGTTCAAGTGGTTCTCCTGCCTCAGCCTGTCAAGTAGCTGAGATTACAGGTGTGTGCCACCACATCCAGCTAAGTTTTGTATTTTTAGTAGAGATATGGTTTCGCCTGTTGGCCAGGCTGGTCTCAAATTCCTGATCTCAGGTGATCTGCCTGCCACGGCCTCCCAAAGTTCTGGGATTAGAGACCTGAGCCCCCACGCCTGGCTCCAAGCTATCTAAGTTCTTTATTTCTTAGTATTTCTTAGTTCCAAAGAAAAACATGAAGCCTATCAGTAGGGAAATGAATAGAATCTAGGCAGCTGATGATGTGAGATTAAGAATAAAGAGAGAGATTGGAAGGGTGGAGGAAAAGGAAAATAAGTAAGAGAGGGCCTTATGTTTGCTTTAGAGTGTTCTCACCTTTACCTGGGACCCTGGATTCCTCTCAAATAATTTCTCTCCATGTACTTACTTCTATAAGGCATGTTACTAAGATTCTGAACCAAGATTAGTTTTCCATTTCAAATTATTGTTTGCTGGGATTTATTTGGTCATGAAAAACAGAAGTTGGATTGGAAGCAGTAAAATACATCTGTATAGTCTTTTGATACAAAATTCTTTTTTGTTGCACATCATCCTTTATTTAACTTCACTATAAGATCATTGAGACATAAAACTTCAGAGTAAAAACACTATTAAAAAGGAACAAAAAATTAGCATTTAATCAAAGCGTCTCTCCCTTCTTGACTAGCATTATCTCGAAACTGAACATGAGTGCTGCACCTCTTTGTAAGGCCATCTCTGCATTACACCAGGTGGTTAAAATTATGGAGTGCTGCTCTAACAGGCAGACTGAATAGTTGTGAGTCTTCATAATAGGTAGTTTAAAAATCAGTGCCTTTATTGATATTGAGTATTTATTATAGAGGTGTTACTTTTGTATTGATGTGGTACCAGTTGCTGCAGGACTGTGTGAGCTTTGGGGTTTCACATCCTCTATCGCGACAGCTGAAACTCCTCATTTGCCCATTTCTGTAGGGACAGAGCCATGTCAAAACTGTATTTATTTAACCTGCAAATATTTCACGCAAATCTGGATAAAAATAGTTAAGGCAAATGTCCACAATTCTGTTCTGTAATTCATCAGAATGAACCCTCATTGTGGAGTAAAGAATACATGCAGTGACATTTAGAATAATAATAAGCCTGGAGAATTAGTGGGGTTGTCTTTTTCAATATCAGTTTTAGGCAGTCTGAAAATCTATACAATCCTTTTGCGCCTGGCACAGTGGCTCATGTCTGCAATCCCAGCTTTGGGAGGCTGAGGCATGTGGATCACTTAAGGTCAGGAGTTTGAGACCAGCCTAGCCAACATGGTTAAACCCTGTCTCTACTAAAAATACAAAATTTAGCTGGCTGTAGTAGCAGTTGCCTATAATTCCAGCTACTCGGGAGGCTGACACAGAAGAATCGCTTGAACCCAAGAGGTGGAGGTTGCATTGTGCCAAGATCGTGCCCCTGCACTCCAGCCTGAGTTGCAGAGCGAAATTCTGTCTCAAAAAAAAAGAAAGAAAGAAAGAAAGAAAGAAAGAAAGAAAGAAAGAAAGAAAGAAAGAAAGAAAGAAAGAAAGAAAGAAAAAATTCATACAATCATTTTGGATTGGTAGTTTCCTTGAGGGTGGAAGTGCAAAATGATGTTCAAAGTTTAAGTGGCAATTGTATAGACAAATTTTTTACAATCAGCAGGAGTAAATGCAGAATCCTTGAAATGGGAGAGGTTTTAAATGGGATTTAGTCTATTTTGAAATATGCCTATCATGCCTTCATTGAAAAAATGAATAAACTATTGATAATTTCTTCCCATAAAATGTGCCAATAAAATAAAGATTGATGACCAAGCTTTTCTTGCTTACCTAGAGAAACAGATTTTTTTGGGCAAGTGGCCTAAAAGTTCCGAGTGGCCTCAAAGTTCTTAATATATTTTTTTTTTTGAGAGGGAGTCTCGCTCGGTTGCCCAGGATGTAGTACAGTGGCACAATCTTGGCTCACTGCAACCTCCAACTCCCTGGTTCAGATGATTCTTCTGCCTCAGCCTCCTGAGTTGCTAAGATTACAGGCACCCACCACCATGCACAGCTAATTTTTGTATTAGTAGAGATGAAGTTTCATCATGTTGGCCAGGATGGTCTCAATCTCCTGACCTCGATCCACCTGCCTCGGCCTCCCAAAATGCTGGAATTTGAGGCATGAGCCACTGTGCCCAGCCACAGTTCTTAATTTTTAATGCCAATATAAGTTCCAGGCTATCAGGCCTAAATTTTACCCAAGGCTTTTGCGTGACTAGTTTCTGAAAGTACAGCAGGTAGTCTGGCTGAACAAACGCAAGACCAATTCTTGGAATAGCAATATGTTATCTTGTCAGAGAGTTCCTCTATAACACATCATTTGTACTGTCAATTGGCAACTATCTTTATTGAAAAATAAAGTAAGTTTTCTATGTCTCTATTATCTATTCTTCTACTCTCTTAATCATTCTCTGATGTCTTCACATTGGTGAATTGATCAAATGTCTTGACATTAATAGACATTGTAGAAAAAAGTGTTAAAATTTGATTGGTTCCAGGATTGTGGGTTTTTTTATTGTTGTTTTAGGAGATTGTAAAGATTCCACTTTGAGTAGGGTGAGTAGTAACTTAACAAATATTACTGGAAGAAATGGCAAATTAAAAAGAACTCAGAGTTTCCCTTGATGAATAATACTATATTTAATACATTTCTATGCTTCTAAATTTTCATCACTTATCAGATATGATGTCAATTTAATATAGCCTTTTTAAAAAGGGCAACTATCATAAAATATATGCATTATTTGTAAGATAATCCCAATTTTAGAAACATTAAAATATTGGAAAAAATAGGAATTAAGGAAATTAAGGTGTTCTGGGGTTCTGGAGTAGCATTTCAGAAAACTGTTGATAGATCAGGCAGTATGCAATTTTTAAGGCCCCCTCATTTTTTTCCCCCCAGCTAGTAGAGCAAAGAGTTGAATGGATATACTAGAGGCTCTCTTCTTACGAATCTTGGTTTTGTCCAATTTTGGCAAATCTTTTCACAGGGGCTTTGTTTAGCAAGTTGTTTGATAAATATGTCAATATGTATGTGATGTACACATACATATGTAATATTTTAAGATTAGGCTATATTTGAGGCAAAGAAAGGAAAATAGGGTTATTATACTTCAAAGTAAGACAGTGAAACTAGTATATAAAGTTTTTATTGAACATTTACAAATATTATAAAAAATTAAGAAAAGAGTGCCAATGACCATTGTATTATTGATAAGACAACAATGGAAAAAGCCCATGTATTCATATTTAGACATATGTCTGCTTATTTGAATGTTACATTTTATTTTACATAATGATGTTTATTTTTTATTAAATATCTTTGGAATTGTTGGTGAGCTGGAGCCAAGAGTGTGATAAATTTATCATTACTTAGAAAATTTTTTTATGTTATTTACTGTGTATAAATTTAATTCACCTTGTCACATCCAAACTTTTCCTTGGCTTTTGAAATTTGTAATACCTTCTTTATTAGGCAAAAACGCATGTATGCATGATTCCTAAGTCCAAAAAGAGGTTATATGCAATAAGGTTTGTTTGATAACATGAAAAAAAGTTATTTTTTAGAGAAGTGTATTGTTATTTACCCAAATGGATAATGGGCTCTATTTTTAATGAAGAGAAAAGAAATACAATTCTAGAGATACAATGGCCATATAATTTGATTTACATTCCTAGGCAATGTACATGCTGTGTTTTATGCTATAGTTCTTTTCATTTGGTATGTGATGCATTTTAATTCCCCATGCACTTATTTTGTATGTACACTTTTGAAAAATCTTAACTTTGAATCACATCGTGTGCATGTATCAGTACAGAAAAGATGTAAAATATGTTCATTCACAAGGGAATGTAAATTGCAAAATGTGCAGAAAACAAATCTAATCCATAAGTGCAGTATTTCGCAACTATAATGTATGATAACTATGTAAGGGAACTCAAGTTTTAACAGATGCTGTGTCATGTTTTATAGTTTGTAACAAACCCCTTTTCTAAAAATGAAAAAAAAAATTGTGTATCTTTGTACTATCTGATTATGCCTACTTAATTTCCCTTATTGATTCTGAGAGAATGAAAAATACTATTTTTTAGAGAATTGTATTGTTATTTACCCAAATGGAAAATTGACTCTATTTTTTATGAAGAGAGAATCAGTTCTGAGAGAACCAATAAGGGAAACCAAACAAGATGGCACATTGGCTACAGATGGGAACAAAGAACCAAAAACAGGAGCAGGTTAAGCTTGAAGAGCTGCCTGAGCTTCCTTTGGGTGCATGTCCAAAAGCAATGGAATCCTGAGGGCTTGTTTCTGTGACTTTTGTTGTCTCCAGCCTTCTTTTTATTGTGATGTGTGTGTGCACTCTTGTGCAGTTGTGGTACAGGTGTATGAAGGTTGGCCGTCCACTTAGCTGGAATAATATGGAAGATAACTTTCTGGAAATCAGTGTCCTTAGGGATTTGATGATTCCAGGTGAGTCCAGGTCACCAGGAGCCTCGCCTCCCATTGGATGGCTGGTTGAGACCCAGAGCAGGGCTCTGAAGAGATAGATATGGATCATAATGAATTCCCTAGCTCTGCCACTCTTTATTTCTCCTTCTGGTAAGAGGACAAAAATAGGTGTTGAAAATTAGGAAGCTGTATGCAGCAATAGCTATGAGATTCGGCTTTGGAATCAGTAAACCTGGTTTGAGTTTCGGCTCTGCCCCCTGCTAGTTTCTCCACGGCAGGTGCTTCTGACTAAGCTGGACTCTACAGGGTGGGAGGGAGGATGTGCCCTCCCAGAAACGCTGCAGCTGCTCCCTGTTCCAGAGGAGCCCTCAGCAGGCTGATGGCTGCTCACACCTGATGCAGGAGGTGGTCATAGAATGGCTGGAGCAATTCTCGATTTTGTTTTGCTCAGAGGTGTTTACCTAATCATTAGCCACTTGGTGGCATAGAAAATGTTCAATCCATCTATTTTCCTGTCTAGTGGATTTTTTAGTTAACCCATGAATTACATTTTTTCACTGACTTAACACATAGCCTTGGCCCAGGTGTCCTCAAATACAGCACTAACATGAAATGCATGTGTTGACTCTGCAGCCATTTTTATTTCTGTCTGAGACAGGTTTTAGGTTACTAGATAAAACATTCTTGACATCTTTAATAGCCTTCATAGGGTCTTTTATAAATAATAGATGTCAACTGATAGTTTTTTTCCCCAAGCACTGATGACATTTCAAAAAAGAATTTGGTGGGTGGTTGCAGATTGCTTTTGGAAAATAAAAACTATTTACTTGTTTTACCGTCAAATAGCCCTTTCATTATTAATACTTTGCCATTTTGAAAATGTTGTCTTAATGCCACAAAGAACATGTGGCACCAATGAGCTAATCATAGTCAAAGAAAACATTGATTGTAAGAGTGGTTTGCAGCAGTACTCTGTACTGGAATGATACCTGCAGGGGAAAGATTATTAAAGTTCCAATAGGATGAGTTCTCGTTCCAATAGGATGAGTTCTCATTCCCACCAAATTGGCTTTGGTGGGAGTGATATACAAAGCAAAGAAACCCATTGCTTGGGAATTAGGCAGTGAAGGGAATCTGCAGTATTTTGAAGGGGAAAATTTTGTTAAAGAATAACATACATTAAGAAAATGCCTACCTTCAGTGTACAGTTTGATGAATATTTACCAATTGCACATGCCCATGTGACTGGTACCCAGAGAAAGAAACAGACATAACCGGCACTTCAGAGTCTCCCATGTGTAACTTCATTTATTCACTATGCCCCCTAAGAAACCCCTGTTCTAACATCAGAGATTAGTTTTGCTGTTTTTTAACTTTTTTAGATGCATTGTTGAGTATGTACTATTTTATGTCTGGCTGTTTTGCTCAACATGACGTCTGTGAAATTCATCCATACTTTTGCATGCAGTTGTGATTCATCCAACTGAATGAATAATTTCTGCATAGTGCTGAATGAATATAATTTATATTGATGAGCATTTGGATAGTTTCAGTTTTTAACTATTACAAATAGTGCTGTTTTGAATGCAATAGTACCCCCCTCTTATTCACAGTTTTGCTTTCCATGGTTTTAGTTATCCGTGGTCAACTGTGGTCTGAAAATATCAAGTGGAAAGTTCCAGAATTATAAACAATTCATAAGTCTTAAATGCTACATTACAAAACCTGTAGCATTCACCCCACTTCGTCTCATCATGTAGGCATTTTATCATCTCACTTTGTCACAAGAAGAAGGGTGAGTACTGTACAAAAAGATATTTTGAGAGTGGGATTGCCTTCATTTAACTTTTATTACAGTATATTGTTATACATGGTCTATTTTATTACTGTCAATTTCCTACTGTGCTTAATTTATAAATTAAACTTGGTCATAGGTGTGTATGCATAGGAAAATTGTAGTATATATAGAGTTTGGTACTCTGTGTTTTCAGGCATCCACTGGGTGGTCTTGGAATATGGATTAGGGGAGACTCTTGTATTCTTATAAATGTTTTTTGTGAACATATGACCGTTTCTGTTGGGTATACCCTAAGGAGAGGAATTACTGATAACCTTAGAAATGTTCAACTATAGTAGATAATGCCAGTCCTAAACTATACCTATTGCCTTTTAAAATGTAAATAACCACTGAACCTCTGTTGCTACACCATCATTTCTGAACTGTGGAGTTACTGAAAATAATGCACCAGAATATCAAGGAGTAGCCCTTCTGGCTAACAAGTACAGATAGCTGTAGATCACAGGAAGATAATTCATTAACACTGTTATGTACAGTTTGTAATCATTTTACCTGAATGTTATTGCATTTAGTTTTCTGAAAACAGTTCTCCATTTTCTTCTTGTTTTTAATCATCCTCAGTACCTGTTACTATGCTGTAGGTACTCCTATTAACCCCAGTTTACAGACGAGCTACAGAGTAATTGATTCACCTGCTCAAAGTTGACCTGCTTGGATCTAAATTCTGACTCCTTTGCTTATTCAGTTAGTGCCTTTGAGCAAGATATTTAACTTCTCTGGGCATCAATTTCTTCGCTGATAAATTGAATCGCTAATACTAACTACTTCTTAAGGATCACACGAAGTAATGCACTTAAAGGGCCTGGCATTAATCTTGGCTACTCGGGAGGCTGAGGCAGGAGAATCACTTGAACCTGGGAGATGGAAGTTGTGGTGAGCTGAGATTACACCATTGCACTCCAGCCTGGGCAGCAAGAGTGAAACTATTTCTCAAAAAGAAAAGGGGTGCCTGGCATTTAATAAGCACTTGACAAGTGCTAATAATTCACTCATTCAGCATATTCTTATCCAGTGTAATGTACCAGGCACTATTCTATCTGCTGAAGCTAGAGTAGTTAAGCTACTTAGTAAAACAAGGTTCCTAGTTTTATGGAGTTTGCTTTCTAGTAGGGGATAGGGACAGATAGTCAATAGGCATATAAAATCAGAAAGTGGCAAGTGGTATGAAAAAAATATAGCAAGATAAAAGGATGGAGTGCTTCATGGTGGTGGTGAGGCTGCTGTTTTAAATATGTTGATCAGAGAAAGTGTATTAGTCCGTTTTCATACTGCTATAAACTACCTGAGATTGGGTAATTTATGACAAAAAGAGGTTTGATTTACTCACAGTTTCACAGGCTTAACAGGAAGCATGACCGGAAGACCTCAGGAAACTTAAAATCATGGCTGACGGCAAAGGGGAAGCAAGCACCCTTTTCACATGGTAGCAGGGAGAGTGAGACCATGAAGGAGGAAGTGCCACACACTTTTAAACCATCATATCTCATAAGAACTCCCTGTCACAAGAACAGCAAGGGGAAACCTGCCCTGGTGATCCAGTCACCTCCCACCAGTTCCCTCCCCTGACATGTGGGAATTATACAATTCGATATGAGATTTGGGTGGGGACACAGAGCCAAGCCATGTCAGAAGATCTCTCAGATTGAATGACATCTGATCAGAAACCAGAAGGCAGAGAAAATGGAGGGTCCAGGTGGAGAAGCAGTGAGTGTAAAGCCTTGCAGTGTGGAGAACACTGGATGTATCAGAGGACAGGAAGGAGGCCACTGAGCCTGGAATACAATGAGTAGGAGGAGAGCTAAGGCTGAATTCTGAATTTGGTGGAAAGCCATTGGAGGGTTTTGAGTATGGTGGGTTATGGCATCTGCAAAAAATAATTCTGACTATTCTGCAAAAAGACAGGAACAGGGTGTGAGAGAAAACAGGGAGAATATTTAAGCTATTGAAATAGGCCAGACAAAAGATGATGGTGGCTTGGACTGTGGTAGCAGAAGTGGAGATGGGAAGAAGAGATCAGAATTTTAATTCACATAGAGGTAGACTTGATTCAGTTTGCTGATTGATTGGATGAGCATATGAGAGAGGGATAAGGTAAACTTCAAAGGTTTTTGGCCTAAGGAACTTAGTCAATTGGAG
This sequence comes from Callithrix jacchus, assembly GCF_049354715.1. NCBI lineage: Eukaryota > Metazoa > Chordata > Mammalia > Primates > Cebidae > Callithrix > Callithrix jacchus. The sequence goes on along the minus strand of NC_133509.1, from coordinate 71,659,128 downwards.
TATTCATTGACAAAGGTGGACAAAATGGGGAATTTATTACAGGTGGTAGGAGAGATAAAAGATCCTGATTTGAATATGTTAGTTTTCTTTTATTCATTTATTCATTCACTATTGATGTATCTGCTATGTGTGCCAGGCACTGTTCTAGACTTTTGGAGTAGATCAGCCAGGGTCTGTGGGGGATGGCACAAATCTCTTCCCTTGAGAAGTTTTCATTCAAGTGGAAGAAGACAAACAATGGATAATAAATAATGCATAAGCACTATACATAATAGCTCACTCCCCTTGTGAACTCTCAAGCAATCTGCTTCTATTTGGTCCCCACCTTTTCAGTTGTCTCTGATGTATATTTTACTTTTCCAACTTGCTTGTATTCTGTTCATCTTTGAGGCAAAAATTAGGCTCTTAAAAAAAATACTTTATTTTTAAGAGCAGTTTTAGGTCCACAGCCAAATTCAGTAGAAGGTACAGAAATTTCTCAGATACTCGTTCCCATTCATGCATAGCCTTCCCCAGTATCAACATCTCCCCTGCCTAGTGGTACATTTGTTACAATAGATAAAGCTACACTAACGCATCATTATCACCTAAAGTCCTTAGTTAACATTCACTCTTGGTGTTGTACATTCTGTGGGTCTGAAAAAAATGTATAATGTCATGTATCCATCATTATAGTATTATACAGAGATTTTCACTGCCCTAAAATTGCTGTTTTCTGCCAGTTCATCCCTCCCCAACCTCCAGTCCCTGGCAACCACTGATATTTTTACTGTCTCCATAATTTTGCCTTTTACATAATGTTATATAATTGGGATCATGTATTTATGTAACCTTTTCAGAATGGTTTTTTTCAGTGAGTAATATGGACTTAAGGCTCTTCGTATCTTTTCATAGCTTGATAGCTCACTTCTTTTTACACTCTGAATAATATTCCATTGTCTGTATGTACCACAATTTATCTGTTCACCTACTGCTTCCCAGTTTTGGCAATTATGAATAAAGCTGCTGTAAACATTCTGTGTAGGTTTTTGTATTTTCAACTCATTTGGGTAAATATCAAGGAGAAAGATTGCTGGATTATACGGCATGAGTATGTGTACTTTTATAAGAAACCTCTAAACTGTCTTCTAAAGTGGCTGCACCATTTTGCATCACACAGTGAGTGAGTGAGTGAAAATTCCTGTTGCTCTCCATCTTGTCCACCATTTGGCATTGTTGGGATTCTGGATTTTGGCCATCCTAATAGGTGTGTAGTTCTATCTCATTGTTGTTTTAACTTGCCTTTCGCAAATTACATATGATATGGGACACTTTTTCCTATACTTATTTGCCATACATATATCTTCATTGGTGAGGTGTCTGTTATGGTCTTTGGCCTGTTTTTCAATTGGGTTGTTAGTTTTATTGTTGAGTTTTAAGTGTTCTTTGTATATCTTGGATAATAGTCTTTTATCAGATGTGAATAGGCTCTTCTTTGTCTCACATTTCACATCAAATATTATCTGTAGAACTTATTTACATCTGATTTCTCCATAATGAAATACACTTATCCAGGCTTAGTGTTGCCTAGATATTTATGGAGTGTGGTTGTTTAGTTTAGATGCCACTAAACTAAACAACCACACTCCATAAATGGCAAGCTGTTCCAAGTGGATTATTTATTCCAGATTCATCTTGTCATGATTCCTCACGATTCATGAGGTAGAAGAAGAATCACATTTATATATCTCTGCCCATATTCCAAATCTGTCAAACTTTCTCAACTCAGTACACATTGGTGCAGTATTTTCCAGTGTATTTTACGTTACTCTAAGTTTGAAAGACAATCCATGAAATAAGTGTTCTCTGATCAAATAAGTGTAAGAAACACCACATTCTATATCCCCTACTTGGAAATGGTCATTTTTAGGCTCTGAGAAATCTCACAGTAAGGAACCTGTTTAACTCTCTTTACCAGCATGTCCAAGACTTATTTTACCATAAAATAGAAACTTAATAATAACACTCTGCAGAACTATTGTTCCAGGGATTACTCTTTGGGAAAATATTGGTTGGGCTGACATCATCTTGGCAAGAAATCTAGACAAATGAATTCTGTTATTGAAGCTGGCTTTGTTTGTGTAACCTTGGGCAAAGAAGTTAACCTGTCTGTTCCCTAGATGTCTCATTTGTAAAATGATAATATCAGATTCTCCTAAGGTTACTATAAGCTTCACTCAGTATCTCTAAATGTATGACACATGAGTGGAAACACTTTCTGAAAAAAGTTTACATAATACTGTTTTTTTGAGACACAGTCTCGTTTTGTCACCCAGGATGGAGTGCAGTGGCGCAGTCTGCAAACTCTGCCTCCCGGGTTTAAGTGATTCTCCTGCCTCAGCCTCCTGAGTAGTTGGGATTACAGACACCTGCCACCACACCTGGCTAATTTTTGTAGCGATAGGGCTTCACCATGTTGACCAGGCTTGTCTTGAACTCCTGACCTCAGGTGATCCACCAGCCTCAGCCTCCCAAAGTGCTGGGATTACAGGCTTGAGCCACCGCACCTGACCTTAATAATACAGTTTTAAATCTAACTTTGACTGAAGAGACATAAAAACATTTACTTCTCATCTCATGCATATTTCTGAAATATTTATTCTTAACTAACACAGTTACTTTATTGCCACATTCAGCTGCCCTCACCAGCAGCCTAATCTGTACTTGCTATCCTCAGCTAAACATAAAGCATCTCCTCAGTCTCACCTGCTCTATTCTCTCTTCTCTTTACTCTTTTGGTCACCTGTTGAGAAAGTGTCTCTCCTTTGAGTATAGCTGTGTAGGGGCACAGACTGTATCATTAGTGATTGGCATATAGCAGGAGTTCAATTAACATTGAGCTGAATCTCAGATTGTTCCATTTCTAAGAATTATGTCATCCTGTTTTCAATTTTTGTACCCACAATATTGGTGTGGGTATCCTCTTTCTTTTATCCCGAGTGTGTTTATCATCAGGGTTTCCTCAACATAATCCTTCACTGACTTTTCTTTGGTTCTTGTCCTGAAAGTAAATTGTCCTGTGGTTCAGGGCACAGCTGGCCCTCCCACCAAGATTTGGGCTGTCTCTTGCCTCTCCTTTCTTCCCTGTCAGGCTTCTCTTACCCTTAGTGAAGTCAAACACTAATCAGTAGAAGCAGGTAAAACTCCAAGACTCCCCTCTTCTTCCTTTTGAATTAATTGCTCCTCACTTTGAACCTCTTCATTTTTTTCCTCATCTCATTTGCTCTGTACATATTTGTCACCACATTCCTGTTGAAAGACGCCCTGAGGAGATAGAGCCATGGCCAAGTCACTCCTCCTGTGAGACTGTACTGACTCCTCGGCTGCCTCACCTCTAAGACCACTCTCCCTCTCCATCCACTTTTTTTTCTTCATTTATTCCTCCATTTAATTGTTCCAGGTTCCTTGCTAGGTGTTCTATGAGGCCATTTTCTCATACAAGCAGAAAACTTTAGGAGTGGAGATAAATATTCTAACAGTATAAAGGAGAACAAACAGAATGTAGAACAGTCAACGTGCTTACTCAACTTATATTTCTGCTCACAAGAACATATTATAATCTCTATTTTGTAGATGAGGAAATGAGGCACAAAAAGATTAAGTAACTTGCCCAAGCTGGAAAGTAGAGAATCTAGGCTTTGAAACCTGGTCTTCTGGCTCCAGAGACCCTTCTTTTAACCAGTGTATTATCATATGACCATATGCAATAGAAAGTAATTCTTATCTAATGCCAACCAGGTGAGGACCTAGTTGACACTGGCTGTCATAAGTTAGATACTATGATTAAGTGAAGCACAGAGAACTAAGGTAATAAAGGTTTGCTGGACCAGGAGTTGGAAGTTAGCTGAATCTTAATACAATGATTTTTGCTATTAATGAGGACATTAACCAAAGGAAGGCACAAGGGTTGTGATGTACCCTGAGGGTAGGGAGAGTAGGAGCCAGCTCTGGTCATGATGAAAAGAGGATAGTTGGAGAGGTAGTATAGGAAGAGGCTTGCAAACTTTGGGCACACAGGTTGGAAACCAGGTTCTGCCAGTTTTAGCTGACTTTGGTCAAGTTACTTCTCTGAACCTCAGTTTCCTCATCTTAAAATGAGTGTAGTGGGAGTAATTACATCATAAAGTTATTGTGAAGAGTAAATGAATGCCTGGCCTAAGGTAAGTGATGCCAATTGTTAGCTACAGTATTATGTTGTTGTTCAGTAGTAGCGAAGGAGTAAGGGAGTGGATTGCCCAGGTATAGAGACTTTTAAAAACTCTGCAGCTGGTTTTAATGTAATTCTTGATACCCAGGAAATACACATACCATTTAAATTAGAATTTCTGGGTTGGGGACCAAGTGATTCTCCTGCCTCAGCCTCTCAAGTAGCTGGGACTACAGGCGTGTGCCACCACACCGGCTAATTTTTTGTGTTTTTAGTAGAGATGGGATTTCACCCTGTTAGCCAGGATGGTCTCCATCTCCTGACTTCGTGATCCGCCTGTCTCAGCCTCCCACAGTGCTAAGATTACAGGCATGAGCCATTGTGCCCAGCCCCATCAGTGTTTTTACAAAGCTTCCTGGTAATTCCAATATGTAGCCACGGTTATACTTTTTATAAGCTTTAAACTGTGTGACATATTTTTAACTTGAGCAATGATAAGTAAAAAGTTTTAACATTTAGACTTTTCCATAGTAGGTGCACTTTGTGTTGAATAACTTTGATTTGTAAAATCTTAATTGATTGATGAAAAGCAGGTAATTTCATTTATCAGCAGCAGCGGCACATGACCTCTAGTCAAAGACTCAAAGGCACCACAGAATAATTTGCATTTTTAGAATAAAAGTTACGTTTCTTTGTCATGTTCTTTCTGTCAAAGCCTTTACTCTCATAAAACCCAGAAAAGCATTGACATTATAGGTCTTGCAAAACGACCAACAGACCAACCAGATATTAAAATTGCAGGAAAAAAACAAACAAGCCCATTCAAAATTGGGCAAAGGTTATGAACAGACCCTTTACGAAAGAAGACATATATGAGGCCAACAGTCATATGAAAAAATGCTCATCGTCACTGGTCATCAGAGAGATGCAAATCAAAACCACATTGAGATACCATCTCACGCCAGTTAGAATGGTGATCATTAAAAAATCTGGAGACAACAGATGCTGGAGAGGATGTGGAGAAAAAGGAACACTTTTACACTGTTGGTGGGAGTGTAAATTAGTTCAACCATTGTGGAAGACAGTGTGGCGATTCCTCAAGGCCTTAGAAATAGAAATTCCATTTGACCCAGCAATCCCATTACTGGGTATATATCCAAAAGACTATAAATCGTTCTACTATAAGGACACATGTACACGAATGTTCATTGCAGCACTGTTTACAATAGCAAAGACCTGGAATCAACCCAAATGCCCATTGATAATAGACTGGATTGGAAAAATGTGGCACATATACACCATGGAATATTATGCAGCAATCAGAAATGATGAGTTTGTGTCGTTTGTAGGGACATGGATGAATCTGGAAAACATCATCCTCAGCAAACTGACACAAGAACAGAAAATGAAACACCGCATATTCTCACTCATAGGTGGGTGATGAAAAATGAGAACACATGGACACAGAAAGGGGAGTACTAAACACTGGGGTCTATTGGGGGGAATAGGGGAGGGCCAGTGGGAGGGGGGGTGGGGAGGGATAGCCTGGGGAGAAATGCCAAATGTGGGTGAAGAGGAGAAGAAAAGCAAAGCACACTGCCATGTGTGTACCTACGCAACTGTCTTGCATGCTCTGCTCATGTGCCCCAAAACCTATAATCCAATAAAAATTTAAAAAATAAAATAAAATAAAATTGCACAAAATAGAAAATTCACAAATAAATAGTTTAGAATAAACATGTATGTAGAATCCACATTTGTAGTTAAGAAATTGTGGAATATTTACTTTTTCTAGTGTTACATTGTGACGATCCTAAGGTTTGCCAGCCAGTTATTGCTTTAAGTTGGATAAAATGACACCACTTCAACCACACGCTTTGAGAGGTATAAGAAGACATCATACAAATCCTCTCAAAAGAAGACTCAGGCCATACCTGAAAGGGGATCAATTCAGACAAACTTGAGGAGCCAGTTGACCCAGCATCAAGGAAAACGGAAAAAGAACTTCAGTCATTTGCTTATTTAACTATTTTAAAAGACATAATTAGTTCTATTGAATTATTGCAGTGGAGGAAGGATAGAAATATGAGAACTAGTGCAAAGTAAGAAGGGGAAATAAAGGTAATGGTAACTCAACTTGAAATTCTCAAGAGCTAAGTAACGTTGGAAATGAGGACTGCATTGGTTTAATGTCTTGTTTCCTTTTGTTTATTGCTTTGTGCTAAGCAGGAGGTTAGTGGGCCTGTGATGGAAGAGGTGTTATTAGGTTCAAGGTACCTGCCTTTCACTAGATCCGGGTGCTGCTTAGGGTCAGCTAAGAGACAGATGGGCAATATCACTGGCCTCTGTGTTTGTTCTCAATCAATGATGGGTTCACCTAATAACCCTATGCTCCCACTCTGCCTATGGTAAAGTGGATTTAGTCCCTCATTTTAGAGTGCATAAAGCTGCTTCAAGAGAGAACAGCAGGGAGGGGTCCGACTGCAGACAGTATGTTGAGACTTTTTATTTTCTTCTTTTAAGTAAATATGTGGAAGCAAAAATGCATTTTTCAAGCCATTTTATAGAATACATGCAAAACGTCCAAATTCCTAAGGACCAGTGAAAAGGAAATGTCTGATTACTTTATTCTCTTCCTTCCCACAAGGAAATCGATTCCTCTCTTTTTCTGTACTTTTGTCCTCGTCCTCTTCCCCAAAAGGAATAAACAAACAGAATAGAATCCTGAATCTTGGGACCATCTTCAAGATAAAATGCATTTTTATTTTTCTAGACTTCTGTCTAAACTGTGAAGCAGGTAACAAAGAGTTTGGGAAAAGACATCTCTCTGATCCCTAATGGCTGGCCACTTAGGCTTAATTAACTAATCATCACTTAGAGTATACTTGAGATAAATCAGTTACTAGAAAGTGAAGTGTGATCTTTGTAGCTAAATCATTATATAGGTTACTAATCTCTAGGGTTACTAATATTGCATATAGCTCATTTGTCATTATGTGTTTATTAAAAAAAATGTTCCTTTCTTTACCAACACCATGCAAAAACTCTCATCTTTTCCCAGTAAATGGAGTGTTTTCTTTGCAGACTTATTTTGTTATTGTTGTTGCAGTTCTCATTGAATGTAGTCATTTTCTGGTTTATGGAAAACTTAGGTGAAGGATTGTCAAGTGGCCACATTTAGGGGGTTGATGAAGTGTTCCTTTCCCTCATAAATTTACTCTGAAATATACAAGTTTTCTGGGGGGTTCTTTTTCAATGCAGAGAGCTGTATTAGTCCCACACTAGTTAACATTTATGATGAAAATGATAAGATGTATTGTCTGGAAATGGAAATATCAATCCCTTGTACTCAATTTGTCCCTTGTGTTTTGGTACAACCTCAATCAAAATGGAGTTAATCAGGAGTGACCTCACAGGGTCACTAACTCTAAAATTAATTCTGGTTTTAATGATATATGTCTCTAATTTATACCTAAAAAGTGTGGACCACCTGTGTTGTTGACTGGTTGTGATCATCTTGAGACCCTAAGGAATTTGTATCAAGAGAAAACCCAGACGTGCAGGATACACGTGATGCTGTAAAAATTATTTTCTCAATTAAATGTAAGTAATTCACTGTTCATTTTTAAAGTCATAAAACTCGTGGCTTTGAAATGACTGAATATATGTTTGCGATTTGTTTTCACTAGCCTCTCTCCTATTGCCCTTCTCCAATGACACCATTCATGTAGCATAACCACAAGTCTTAAAGCACATTGCATAGACAGAGCCACACATGACCCTGAGTTGTAGCTTGCAGTGAAATGATTTTATAGAAAATAGCAGTATTAATTAGATATGTTCTGGTGAACTGGAAGTAAATGTTTATAGTTATTGTCCAAAGCCAAACAGAAAAATGTAAAAGCAATAATAAATATGTTCGCTTTCATTCCAGTATACCAGCTTCGGCAAATTTTTGGCTGGAAAAGCATAAGTGAGTAATTAGATAATTGCTGCCTTGATTGAGCTTAATAGGAAACATTTCAATTAGGCTAAAACCACACAGAAAGGAAGTGGGTTTTTTACAAAGGGAAACATTCCTTGTCATGCAACTGTCAGCTTGTGCCCACACTAAGAGATGGGATTAAGTGGATCTGGGCAAAGGAAACAAAAAGAAATGATTGCAGTAATTAGACCTATACTTAGACATTGTGTCTTCTGATAGAATTTCTTGATGATTCATTCTAGCATCGATAACACAGCCCCTATAAATATCTTGCCTGTAACAAATTACTGCCTTAAATCTATGGCAAAACAAGTTCCTGGAAAAAAAAAAGTTATGATTTCTCATACTACAAAAACTAACTCTCCAAGCCACCTGCATGCTAACAAATAATCAGAAAAGCCATTTGGGGCTAGTTTGCATGGTTAATAGTTTCTCCTTAACATACCTAGAGTACATGTTTCCAGTTGCTGACTCAGGGCTTGAGCCAGATGTAAAAAGGCGCCTTTCTCAGAATTAGTGTCCAAGAAACAGTGCTATTCTTTTCTTAAAATTTTTATTTTGTTATTTATTTTTTTTATAGAGATGGGGTCTTCTGTCTCCCAGGCGGGAGTGCAGTGGCACAATCATAGCTCACTGCAGCTGTGACCCCCTGGGCTCAAACAGCCCTCCTGCCTTAGCCCTTGGAGTAGATGAGACTACAGGCGCATATCACCACCAGTACTACTCTTAATATCCTGAGGATTGGGTAGTTATATGACTTCTTCAATCTGTCCACATAGGAGTTTTATCCATTCGGAGAGTACATGGCTCCATCCACAGATAGATGCTCAGGGATGACCTAATCACTGATGCCATTTAATGGCCTGCAGCAAGTTTCAAAGTGCTCGGCCTGAAGCCTTACACATAGGCACTAAATAAGTCATTTACGTTACTGTGAAATTATGTGCTAAACAAGAAATGCTGAAACCACTGATAGAACCCCAAACTACTGTAACTCCTTTGTAGAAATGTGATTATGTCACCCAATCTCATAAGGATCTTGTCAAAACAGAGGTGCCATTTAAGGTACCCTGAGTACAAGGCACTGATCTTACTGAAACAGTCCAAGAAGCACTTGATTCTTTCTACGCTGAGTGGGTATCCTTCTACCTCAGCATATCTGCCCTGCAGGGGAAGCAGCATAAACAGCCCAAGTTAAGAGATGACAGTATTGAAGAGACTGTTAATTTTCCTGTATTATGTATTGGTTACAGGCATGGACTTGAAAATAGGTAGGCCCAGTTTTTAATGTGGGCTCTGCTACTTGCTGTGTGGTCTTGGACAAGTTATTTAACTTTTCAAGCCTCAGTTTCTTCATCTATAAAATTGGAATAATAATATTACCTCCCTTCTCAGGTTCTTGTGAGTGCTTGTAAAGCTTTAATACAATTACACAGTCAAAAATTGTTGACTCCTATTATTACTAGAATAATAGTGGTTCTCATAATAGAGCATAGGGCTTCAGCAATGCTCTCTGAAGTCCATGTTATCCAAGGTTTGCATCCATATACCCTTCTCCAGCTAACAGCAGATCCATAAGTGTTGAATGCCATGTGCCAGGGTTGCTGTTTCTCTGCTTTGCCATGGCAAATGAAAAGATGGTGTGAAGCTTGAGGAATCACAGCCAATATGAGCTGAGACCCTGCATCAGGTGGTCACCATTAACAGACTTCCCATTCTGTTTCATATTACTCAGCAACCTGATAGATGGGCAGTCCACCACTGCAGTCAACAGCTTTAAACAGAAGGCAGCACTCCTTGCTCATACCCAGGTGAAACAGGTGTCTGATGTTCTTTCAGTGCTAAATGACTGAAAATGCTCCATTGGACTATTTACATTATTAGAACTTTAACATAAAACAGGATTCAGAAGTATTTAACTTTTTGCATGACTCCATTGGAAGGGAAAACTGTAAGCTATTTAATAGAATGATTTGCATTGATTTGTTTTCCAGCACATGAATGTAGGAACTCCAAGCTGACTGATGATAAAATTAAAGAGCTTGGGGACATGACTGATTCTTTTTGTTTGTTTGTCTGTTTGTTTGTTTGTTTGAAGCAGCATCTTACTCTGTTGCCCAGGCTGGAGTTAGGCTGGAGTGCAGTGGTGCAAACACCGGTTACTGCAACCTCGACCTCCTGGGCTCAAGTGATTTTCCCACCTCAGCCTCTCAAGTAGCTGTGACTATAGGTGCACACCACCACCACACCCAGCTAATTTTCTTTATTTTTTTATAGACATGAAGTCTCACTATGTTGCCCAGGCTTGTCTCAAAGTCCTAGACTCAAGCTATTCTCCCACTTTGACCTCCAAAAATACGGGATGACAGGTGTGAGCCACCGCACCTGGCCTGATTTCATATTCTTAAAATTAGATTAATGCTTTGTACTTTGGAAAGTAGCCATGGCAGTGAAGGTTTTTTTAGGGGATAAATTTATAAGCATTTTATTTCCACATACATAATTATTTCTTTTTTCTCTCTCCTCAAAACTAGTCATGGTAGGTTAAACTATAAATAATTTCAGAATTTCATTTAGTGTATAAAACCTTAGTTTTTCCTTCTTTTGGGAAGTAGTATAATCAATGAATATCTGCAAGAAGACCCACAGATTAGTTCCATGGAGAAAGCTGGGGAACAGTGCTGCTGGGGCTGAGAGGGCTTACATAGTTTGACAGGACTTTGCTTGTGGGAATTGCTGATAGAGATTTTCACATCCGCTGTCTCCATTTGTACTCAGACTGTTTATGACCAGTTTTCCTTTCCAGTCTGGAATCTCAGGTGGCATATTCCACTTTTGCAGAAAGATTTAGGTGTTGTGTGTGCCCTAAAATATAGAAAATCCTTGTGTTTTTTTATTCTACTCTTTCTTATGAGGTTGTGCATTCAATACGGCATCCTTTCTCTAGAAACCCCTTGTACTTGGAGTTCTACTTTATGACAGCAGCTTGACTTGCTGCCAAAGAAGCTGGAAATGAAGGAGGTTTAAGATAAATATCAATGGTGATTTTTTTTCTTGGTCACTCTCTCTTGCTCTTTCTCACTATCTTTTTTTAAAAAAGAAGTCATATGCTCATATCCTAACTTGTCCCAGTAGAGGGTCAGTTACAACCAGTTGGCCATAAATCCAATCCAAGAAAAATACTGAGGGAAGGAACTGTAGCAGTAGATACTGAGGGTCTCCAGAATCAATATAAATGTTAAGAACGTGTCAGCTGTGAACCCAGGGCCTTTAAGCGATATTTTAGGACTCAGTGTTTCCCAACATGGCCCCAAATGAGTAAAAACTAGCCAGGCATTTTTGCATGGATAGGCATTTTTTTCTGGAAACCTTTAAAGTTAAAATAGTGTTATAGTTAAGACTTCATAAATAATATGATTGCAAGTTCATTAACAGGCTGTTCATAGTTAAAATTAAACAGCAAAAAATGATTTAGTTAAGTCCTTTTCTCACCCAAGGTCTTTGACATCATCATACCTCCACTATTATCTACCTAAGCAATCTTCAACCTCTGTCACTTCTCTCCCAATATTTAAAGAAGAAACAGTATATATTAAGAGGAGTGAGGGCATCTTCCCATAGTTCTTGTCAATATAACAATTATGCTTTAGAAATTAAAAAGAGTTTTGGGGGGGCTGCCAGTGGAGGGCCTTTTTCACGTCATCTGTACCTGGATCATTACACACTCAAGTAGTTCTGAAAACCACCAGAAAAGAGGACTGAATGTACTGTAGGAGAGGAAACAGACTGTGTTGCAGCCAGGGGCACTCACTTTCTGGGGGAGAGCAAGTGGCAAAGCAAGTATTTTTTGGCCCTTTATCCAGGTGAGGATTGCAATCTGATTTTCTTCATCTTGCATATACATACAACATGAAATATGATAACTTTAAGAAGAAAGCAGTAAAATCTATTTGCTAAGTGGCAGTAATTTCTTTCAAAAAATTAATTTTAATTTTCTATGAGATTTGTCTTTTTGCTACTAAACCTCTTAAAGATATTCTGTTAATGTGCTATAATTGTAGGTTTTCATCCCATCATTACCAAACTGTGATGTTTGGCAGGTAGCTGACAGTCTTCAGGTTTGAGTTGCTAATCCGTAAATCAAGGGTGTTTAATTAAAGGTTTGAATGACCATTCCCAGCTCTCACATTCCAGAACCTATGAACCACACTATCCATTAAACCTAAACTGTGGCCATGAATCAGAATCAGCTAGGGAGTTTTTAAAATTACATATACCTGGGCCCCATCTCACAGAGATTCTAGCTCAGTTGGTCTGAGTAGAGCTTTTAAAAGCTTAAAGTAGGTATACATACAATAGGGGGTGACATGCATTGTAATGAACCGTTAACTCCATGCCAGTCACCTCTGTGTCCCTAGATAGAGCAACCATATCTTATCAGTTGAAATTTCATGAAATAAATCTTAAGAAAATTTCCCACTTTGGCTTCTATATTCCCAGATGTTCCCTCCCCAAGACTGGTCTTTTGAAAGCCCCATGCTTTCACTCTGCAAGATTACAACCTTGTAAGCATTTAATATCTCAACTCATCAATCAGATAAATGATGGGAGAGTGTATACACTGTGACCTGTTGAAGACACGCCCCCTGTTTTATCTAGCTCTTGAAATCATCCTTAAGCTTCATAGGAAGGACTAACCAGAGACATGAAAAAAATATCAAGCACTTTCACATTTAATCCCTGCAGCAAGATAGGCATTAATATTTCCTTTTACAGGTAAGGAAAATAAGTCTTGTGAGGCTTACCTCTCTTCCCCATTATTACACAGTTGATGGGTAGGTGGAAATGGGACAGTTGTGTCAAATGGCAGAGACTCTGCTCCATCCCCACAAGGCCATGTTGCCACAGGGTAGGGAAGAAAGGACATAGGGTTTTCAGGTGCTTCTCTGTTCATCTTTATACAGGTCTAGCTACTTGGAAGGCTGTCCATAATACCCCCAGCCCCCACTCTATAATTCAAAAGCCCTTTAACTCCAAACTTTAGAAAAGTAATGAAAAGCAATACTTGAGAATGGTCAAGCCCATAAGAAAGAACCATGGTAAGGACATGATGAAATGAGCTCTCTAAAACCCAACTACAGGTGGCATAAATTGATATTGTTTTTCTGGAAAGCAGTTTGGCAGTGGATCCTTTGACCTAGTAAATCCTAAGGAAATAATCATTGGCATGGACTAAAATTAATGAACAAAAATATCCTTTAGAACGTTATGTATAATAGGAAAAATGGAAACAACTATTTAATGAAAGTGAATAGTTCACAGTATTTAAGTACATCCATATGATGAAATATTATGTAGCATCAAGAATAATGCTGATGAAGAGCTTTTAATGAGGTGAGGAAATATTAACTATAATGTGAAAAAAGATACAGAACTGTACAGTATGATCTCAGCTATGAAAATAAACCATGTAAGTGTTAAACACACAAAATGTTAATATTACTTATCTCTATGTAGTAGGATTATAGAGTTTATTTTCTTTATACTTTTTATACATTTAAATTTTTTTCTAAAATGATCACATATTATTTTAATAAGTAGAAAACATTAAAATGTACTCATAAAAAATTATAATGTTTGGTTAGAAAAAGAAGATTGGATACAAATAAATTAGGGATCATAGACCAGAGAACTGAATTATAAATAAATCTAAGCAATCCCAACAAAGTGCCATTTACTTTGGTAGAAAGCCTTCCTCTGGCTGGGCTGTCTTTTGCCCATGTGTCTAATTAAGGAACTGGATTAAAGGAATGTTAATGTCCCTTTTAGCTTTAAGATTAAAAAAAAACTTATTATAACCTTGCTATAAATAATTCCTAACTTCTGATAGGAACAAAATCAGAAGTGCTGCCCAATAATTTCTCTAATTTCACTTGTTTTTCTGCCTTGAACCAATAACCAGGCTGTAGCAGAGAGTTTCACAGTGTTTCAAGGACATTAATAGTTTTGTAATGTAGGGAAAGCTTAGTACTAATAAGTATATAGACACATAAAGACAAAACATGGTTGATTAGATACACTGAAGGACTCTACTGCTTAGTACAAGTTAACCTGGATAAATCACAAACCCAATTTTCAAAGCATTCTTGGGATTGCAAAACCCAGGGGAAGTCATTTAGGGCAAAACAAACAAATAAAGAACACCTAAACATAGAAAAACAAACAAATAAAAAATAACACCCACCTTCAAATATAATTCCTCCCCTAAACCCCGAAGAATTTAAATCAGAAAAGTCAGCAGTAAATGATGAGATCAGGAGATTTTGACTGAGGCTTGCTGTAACAGATTGCTAACCTAAGGATCCTGGATTAATTAAGATTCTCTGGAGGGGGAGATAACATGGTCTCACACTGGAAGTGTTCTAGGCTCTTGGTAGAAGGAAATACAAATTCTTTCTAAAGGAAAGCAGCCTTATTGTGGGAAGTCTTCAGGATTCTCAGATTAATTTCTATGAAATATGAATTTATAAGGATCAGTTAAGCAGTCAAGTGGGGTGGAGGTCCAATAGGGTCAGGACACTGGTTACATTTAGGGAAATTGAGCAAGTTTTAAGTGAATAGACTTAGGATAATGGAAAACAAATTTCTCGCTTTGGAAGATGGAGATTACTAATATAAAAAGGAAGAAGACAGAATGTGGTGTTGGATTGGAATTGAAGATACTGCTATGAATTTATGGTTTTTAATATATAGATATAGAAATAATTATACATGTAAAAATATGTATATATAGATATGTGTGTTTATATGATGCTTATGTTTTATTGCTTTGTCCATTGAGAGTATGTGAGAGATTTCAGCTATAAAGAGCCTACCTAATACCTAGATCTTGATTTCTAAATACCATTTTCACTAAAGAGAGCTAGGCCTCCTTGGACAAATGGATGATTTCAGAGTTTGGGCAGAGATAATATAAACTTGGAGTGTCTTATATTAAATAGTAAGGCTATAGTCAAAGAATGGTGGAGACATGTGAAAAATATACAAAATAATTTGAAGGAGCTCTCATTGACCAAATCTGGGACAATTTGAGCATTAAAATAAATGATAATATTTATGGGTTATATCACATGGAATATAATGGGAGTTGATGAGTTCTCTCTGATACATATAAACGAATAAATACATGGAGATAAGAAAAGGATCTTTTTACAGAAGAATGCTGACTTTTAAATGTATAAGGAGTGACAAAATCAGAAAATTATGGCAACTATTATAGCAAGAATTAATTAAATCAAGAAACATCAATGTGCACAAACATTTGACATCATAGTCCTCCTGATATGTTGCCCTGAGGTCATAACATAGTAGTTTTAGTGTCTGAATCTAATCATAAAAAAAGATTATGGAAACCCAAATTGAGATACGTTCTGCAAAATCACTGGCCTCTGGTTTTAAAACAATAAGATAAAGGATTGATTAATTGTTTGAGATTAAAGGAGACTGAAGAGGCAGAAGAACTAAGTGCATTGTGTGATCTTAGTTTGGATTCTTTGCTATAGAGTATATTATACTGGGAAACTTGGTGAAACTCTTGGGGTCTCTGGGTGAAGGGCATATGTAGTTCTTTGTACTCTTTCAGTTCCTCTATAAGTTTGAATTTATTTCAAAATAAAACATTTTTAAAAGTCATCACATAATTTTAAAAAATTACCAGATAAAAAAATGAATCATTCTTTGATCTTATAATTCAAATATCTAAAACCTAACCTACAAAGGTTTTAGATATTTGAATTATAAGATCAAAAAATATAAAATATTATTATAAAATTAGAAGTAAATGATGAAATTTTTAAAGGAACAAGGATTTTTACAAGGAACAAGAGACTTTCAAAGCTAGACAGATTTGAAAAATAAACTTATCTTGTAAAATGAAAAAAGTTGAACTTAAACACTATGTAAACTTTGAGTTTACATCTTCTCAATGTAAAAAGAAGATCAAAGACTTAGAAAAAATATTAGTGACCTGGAAGAGATAGCTAAAGAAATTAATAGAATGTAGCTGAAGGAGAATTGAAAATAGAATTGTGTGACCAAAACACCAAAAGCATTGGCAACAAAAGCCAAAATAGACAAATGGGACCTAATCAAACTTCACAGCTTCTGCACGGCAAAAGAAACAGTCACTAGAGTGAATCAGCAACCAAGAGAATGGGGAAAAATTTTTGTAGTTTACCCATCTGACAAAGGGCTGATATCCAGAATTTACAAAGAACTCAAACAGATTTACAAGAAAAAAACAAACAAGCCCATTCAAAAATGGGCAAAGGATATGAACAGACACTTTACAAAAGAAGACATACAGGAGGCCAACAAACATATGAAAAAATGCTCATCATCACTGGTCATCAGAGAGATGCAAATCCAAACCACATTGAGATACCATCTCACGCCAGTTAGAATGGCGATTATTAAAAAATCTGGAGACAACAGATGCTGGAGAGGATGTGGAGAAACAGGAACACTTTTACACTGTTGTTGGGAGTGTAAATTAGTTTAACCATTGTGGAAGACAGTGTGGCGATTCCTCAGGGCCTTAGAAATAAAAATTCCATTTGACCCAGCAATCCCATTACTGGGTATATATCCAAAGGACTATAAATCATTCTACTATAAGGACACATGCACACGAATGTTCATTGCAGCACTGTTTACAATAGCAAAGACCTGGAACCAACCCAAATGCCCATCAATGATAGACTGGACTGGGAAAATGTGGCACATATACACCATGGAATATTATGCAGCAATCAAAAATGATGAGTTCGTGTCCTTTGTAGGGATATGGATGAATCTGGAGAACATCATTCTCAGCAAACTGACACAAGAACAGAAAATGAAATACCGCATATTCTCACTCACAGGCAGGTGAGGAAAAATGAGAACACATGGACACAGAGAAAGGAATACTACACACTGGGGTCTATTGGAGGGAATAGGAGAGGGACAGTGGTTGGGGGGGAGGTGGGGAGGGATAGCCTGGGGAGAAATGCCAAATGTGGGTGAAGGGGAGGAAGGCAGCAAAACACACTGCCATGTGTGTACCTATGCAACTATTTTGCATGTTCTGCACATGTACCCCATGTACCCCAAAACCTAAAATGCAATTAAAAAAAAAGAAAATTAAAAAAAAAAACAGAATTGTGAAGATACAAAGAGAATGTGTGCAAAGGTCCACTCCACTATATATCTAATAGAATGTCCCAATTACATAATAAGAATAGAGGAAAAGCAAAATTGTAGGTTTACAACACTGTAAAAATATTATTCCACTACTTCCTGGCTTCCATTGTTGCTGTTGAGAAGTCAGCTCTTGTCCAACTTAGTTCTATTTTAAATGATTTGCCTTTTGTCTTCAGCCATTTTTAAGTTCTTTTTGTCTTTGATGTTTTGAAGTTGTATTATGATGTGTCCACTGACTAAAGTTTTCTACTCTCCAAATTTTGAAGCCCTAACTCACAGTACCTCACATTATGACTGTATTTGGAGAAAGGGCCTTTAAAGAAATGATTAAGGTAAAATGAGGCCATTGGGGTGGGCTCTATTTCAATCTGACTGGTATACTTGTAAGAAGAGGAGATTAGACATACAAAGAGAGACACACCAAGGGTACATGTGTGCACAGAGGGGCAACTATATGAGGACAAAGCAGCAAGAAGTTAATTATCTGAAGCCAATCAGAGAGGATTCAGGAGTAACCAACACTGCTTGCACCTTGATCTTGGACTTCCATACTCCAGACTCAGGAGAAAATACATTTCTGTTGTTTAAACCACCTAGTCTGTAGTATTTTGTTATGGCAGCGCTAGCAAACTAATACAAGTAGAACTTTCTGTTTACTAAAAGAACTTTAAGAAACACATGTTTATATTACAAAAGGAAAAATGATTTTATCAGGGAGGTTTGAGATGAAAGGAAGGTTGATGATCAAAGAAATTTCTAAACATTTAAGTAAACATTATGTAAAATAATAGTAGGTATGGGTTCCAAGCACTTAGGATGGCAAGTTGTGGCTGAAGATAGTTTAGTTGTTTCTGTTTCATTTCCTCCTCTGTCTGTTCTGTCTTTGCTGCAGTGCAAGAAGTGTTACATATATTTCTGAGTTTGACATTTCTCTGAATACTAAGGGCTGTGCAGTACCTATGAGGCCACTGTGATGTTGGTAGTAGTATTTAGCAAGTCACTCAAGAATCAGGACGATCCAGAGGGGAAAGAACCAGGGGTCTGAGGTTCAGATGGTTCTTACCAAGGGAAGATTCTCTCTTTTCATTGACAACCTTGGAGAACTTGTGTCTGATTTTCTTGAAGAAGCTACATTTTTTCACTATACTCTTTAATAGTATGTTAACTTTAAATTTGGTCAGCTTTATCTAAGTTATAATGAGACAAAAACTGATAAACAGGAAAAAAAAACATGATGAGAAAACTGCCTTTGATTTGTCTGTTTAAGAGAATATCAAGCCTGACTGAAGCTTTACCTGTAGTTAAAAGGGGTTATTTCTACTAGACAAGTCTCAATAGGGTACAGGCAAATATGATTCCTTTGAGCAAGTAAGGACCTCCATCCATGCTTGAATGACTTTTCATCACTTGTCTCTGTGGGTGTTAAAATACTTGAGCAGCTCCAATGAGAAACCAGAAAGGAAAGAACATTCTGAGATGTGACAGTTTTCCCCTCTTGGGGGCATACGATTTCATACTTCCTCTTAGTATTTGTTTTCAAACAATATCATGAGCAGCTTCACATAATGTCAGTATCATTGCAACTCTTTGTTTACAACATTGTCCTGTAATAGCTTTATTGGGGCAAATAACAGGAGAGATAATGGATAATCCAGAATCTAGTTGCCACTATTCTAGATTTTTATTGTTGTTGTTGCTACTGTTATTGTTGTTATTTTATTTTACATTAGTTTCAGGGGAATACACGTGCAGGTTTATTACATGGGTATATTGCATGATGGTGAGCTTTGGGCTTTTGGTGACCATATTACCCAAATAGTGAATATTATACCCAATAAGTAATTTTCGACCCTCACTCCCTCCATTTTTTGAAGTCCCCAGTGTCTATTACTTGCATCTCTATATCCATGTGTACCTCTTGTTTAGCTCTCACTCATAAGTGAGAACATGTAGTAACCAATTTTCTGTCAAGTGAAGAAAAAAATAACTTTTCCTTTTAAAATTTTATAGGATTGATGTCTAGAGATATTCAATATCAAACGAAAGGCCAACTGTTAATTTTGGAGCATGATTCAATCATATTTTATGTTTATTAGCCATTTCTTTGGCCTATTTTGAAAAGAAACTCAAAGAAAATTATTTTTTAGTCTTAGGCTTGGAAAGTAAAGTAGTATAAACAAGAGTGTTCATCTTGAAACACTCTTTATGGGGCATATTATTTAGTAAGATATAACTGCATACATTTTCTTGTTGTTGTTGAGATAGAGTCTTGCTCTATGGCCCAGGCTAGAATGGAGTGGTGCCATTTTGGCTCACTGCAACCTGTGGCTCCCAGGCTCAATTGATCCTCCCACTTCACCCCAGAATAGCTGGGTCTGGGACTACAGACATGTGCCACCATGCCCAGGTAACTTTTGTAATTTTGGTAGAGACAGAGTTTCACCATGTTGGCCAGGATGGTCTCGAACTCCTGAGCTCAAGAAATCTTCCTGCCTTGGCCTCCCAGAGTGGTGGACTTATCACACCTGGTACAGGTCATTAAAAAAAAATCAGTCCACTTAATAAATACTAAAACCTTTCATGGTTAAACTTCTACTGCTTAGATGGTCCTGTGCTTATTTTTTTAACTTTGTTCTTTGTTTCATGTGTGCAAGTCCCAACAGGATGAAAAGGAGGTTACTCTGTGGTGATATTTGAGTAATATTTTACTATTTTTGTACACTGCAGGTTTACTCGTTAAGTAATGTTCAAATTAAGAATGATACTATTCATAATACACAATGAATAAGTTTGATTCTCAAATGAGTCACACTTTCTGTGATAGAATATTTTGAAATAACTTCCTCATAGCATATAACTTATTTGAAAATAAGTTTAAAATCTGTTCTATAGTTCGATTCCATTTCAAAATCTGTTCTATAATTTGGTTTGGTGCTGAACTTTTGTAAATAATAAGATCATATCATGTTGACAGTAACAGACATTCTGCGTGTTGTGCAAGAACTTCCCAGATATTTGACTATATGGGATCACTGTAGTCATACCTTAAAGGACATGAAATCATAGCCATGGCCAACAGAAAAGTTAAGGGTATTGTTTGCATGACACGAAAAAAATCATTCAGTTCGGTATAATTGCACAGATTAAATTCAGTTAATACATCAAATAGCCTGTTGGGTATTGAATGGATCAAATCGTTCAACAGTGTTTTGTCATTGTGTACACCCAGCCGTACTGTAGTAAATAAACAGAGGAAAAATAACAACATGTTCTTCTCTGATGACCTCATTCTACAAGCCATAAAAAGTGTCAGTGACCTTAGGGCTTCCCTATAGGTAGCTACTACTATTGTTGAAGCATTGGACTAGGTCTGGGGATATACTCAGAGGATACACTGTCCCTGCTCTTCAGGATTTTATATGGGCAGTGGGTTAAGAAATTTGTTTTATTTAACTTGAGTCTCTGTGGTCTTACAAATTGCTGGATTTACTTCTGCAGATCCTTTGCCCTGCACAGGATATATCTCTTTCTTTAGAAAGTCAAAAATGAAGATGAAAACACCGTGTTTAGTTTACACATGAACTTTTTAAGGTTGGGTTTTCAGGGTCTAGGTTTTTCTCCATGATCTGCCATTTATGTAACCAATTAAAAAGTTGTTTCTATTTAGACAGTATAAGCAAAGTTTAAAAAATATTACCTTTGGCTGGACACTGAGGCTTGCGCCTGTAATCCCAGCACTTTGGGAAGCCAAGACAGGTGGATCGGTAGTTCAAGACCAGCCTGGCAAATATGGCGAAACCTGTCTCTACTAAAAACACAGAATTAGCTGGGCATAGTGGTGCACACCTGTAATCTCAGCTACTTGGGAAACTGACACAGGAGAATCGCTTGAACCCGGGAGGCAGAGGTTGCAGTGAACTGAGATCATGCCACTGCACTCCAGCCTGGGCAACAGAGTGAGACTCTGTCTCAAAAAAAAAAAAAATTACTACCTTAATTGGTTACTTAGATTATCTCACAGTCTTCTGTATTAATTTTTTACTGATTTTGACTGACTTGGTTTTCAATATAGGAATATAAGCTATCAGGACAAAGACCCCATTTTCTACTCATTTGAGTACCTCAAAGGACCAGGAAAATCCTTGGTTTTAACAAGGAGCAGCATCATGCTGTCTAACCTAATTAAAGCATTTTGTTGTCTTACAGTAAACTGTTTTTTGTTTTGTTTTGTTTTTGTTTTTTTGAGACAGGGTCTCACTCTGTCTTCCAGGCTGGAGTGCAGTGGTGCCATATTGGCTCACTGCAGCCTCAACCTTCCAGGCCCAGGTGATCCTCCCACCTCAGCCTTCTGAATAGCTGGGATTACATGCCCATGCCAGCATGTCTGGCTAATTTTGATATTTTTGGTAGAGACAGGGTATTGCTATGTTGCCCAGCTCAGTAAACTGTTTTATTTTAAGAATGGCTTGATATTAGTGCTGTTAGCAATGTGCCTGATTTAGAGTCAATGAATGGGTTAGGTACTGAGATAATCTGACTCTTCAAAGGGCATTAACTTCTAATCTACTTGAGAGTAAACCAAGTCTAAATGGTATACAATATGCAAAACAAAATCCTCCAAGTTAAGTAATTGTAGTATTCTAGAACATACTAAACTATGTGGTTTTTTAATTATTGTAAAGTTTTATGTTAGATTAGATTTTATACTCTATTTTGAGGCAGGAGTATCATCATAAAATAGAATTAAGTACAGACATACTTTGTTTTATTGCACTTTGCTTTGTCTTACTTTGCAGACATGAGTTTTTAACAAATTGAAGGTTTGTGGCAACCGTGTATCCAGCATGTTCTGAGTGCCATTTTCCCAGCAGCAAGTACCTGCTCTGTAGCATTTGTTAGCAGTAAAATATTTTTACTTAAGATATGGACATCGTTTTTTTAAACATGATACTACTGCATGATACTACTTAATAAACAATAGTATAGTGTAAACATAACTTTTATATGCACTGGGAAACCAACAAATTTGTGTGACTCACCTTATTATAATAATTGCTTTATTGTAGTAGTCTAGAACCAAACACATAATATCTCCAAGATATGCCTCTATATAGGTAAGAATTATCTATCAAAATTGCTATCTTAGAATTATCGTAGCAGTTCTGCCACTGCTCAGAATACTGTTGTTATCCCTTTAGAGCCAGTCAGAGTCACAGAAGAAAATCACTAATCACTTATATACTAATAGCACTTTATAATCACATCTTGATTTTATCCAAATGGTATCCAGCCTGATCATGTTGCTTCAAATGGTTGCCTCCAAATGACAGTTCAATATTTACAATGGTCAAATTAATTCTTTTTAAAAGAAAGCTTTGTAATCACCAAGGAGTGTGTGAAAAAAAAAAAGAGAAAGAAAAATCTCTGAGCACATATCCCAAAGAGGAATTCCTAAAGTTCCACATGCAAAGAAAATGCTGATGATATGTGTTTGTCCTGTTAAGAACACAACTTTGAAGGAGACAAAATTAAGTAATACATTCATTCTTTCTATCTCTTTTTGACAGTGATGTTTGGTATAAATAATAGTGTCATATACTATCATATAACTGCTAGCATCAAAGAAAACATGAAAACACACTTTATTATAAGACCCCACTTGTATTAGAACATAGAGAAAATTATGATTTGGTGACATCTTCCTCCAGAAGCTGTCTTGCTGTAACAGAGAAGTATGACCAACCATTCTGCTTCCCCAAGAGTTTGGTAGGAGGCCATGACAGTGATTTCAGAGCTAGGCCTCCAACAGCATTTGTGTTTCATTTTTAGAGAAGATTCTGTATTATTTCTGGTGGCTTCATGTTATAGCCAATTTCTGTAATCAGACCTCTTCTGAAATTCCTTTTTAATTTATTCAAACACAAGCATTTATTATATACAGGTGGGTCTGCTAAGCAAAGAATATAAGAGAGAATTCTCCTCTCTGGTCAATGCAATAATCCTCCTTCATAGTAGGAAGGGGAAGAGGTGTTCATAGAAAAATGAGCCATATCTCTCTCCTTCCTCTGATAATTACAAAACCAAAACTATTGAGGATAGATTAGGCAATTGATCCCTATATTATAAAAACAAATTAAAGAGGATGGAACAAATAATTGAATGAAATTAGTGAAAAATAAGTGCCTTGAAAGCAACTCTTGAATAGAAACAAATGTAACATGTTGAAGAGGAAATACAGGGCATGTAAACATTTTGTTCCGCATGTGCACAGAGGGAAAACTTATAATTTTGAAAAATTCCGCATTTCCTAAATAACATTTGCTCCTGAGTACCTGTGTTCTGGCTGAGAAAATTACTCAAGCGGATGAACTGATGTAGCTAGTGGAAAATGGAGCCCAAGGACTTGTGTCTAGCCAAGTGGCAGGGCAAGATGACTAGCACTTTTCCAGCAAGGCTCTCAAAGTAAGAAGATGAACTCGCATAGGGTGGCAGATGTGGCCACAAAGCAAGAGAAGCTTGCTTGAGGTGCAAATCCTAAATGACACTTGGTTCCTTCTGAGGTCGAACTTCTGCTGTCCCTCCCAGTGGTTGGCAAATGACTCAGCAGTTTCCAAGAACCCCAGCTTACATCAGCCTTGCCATGGCAGTGAGGTCCTCTTGGAGCTCCTGGTAGCAAGAGAGGTGAGATGCAAATCTTCTCACCATGTCCTGACCTCAAGTTGCACAGGAGCTTTGCATTTGTTTTGTTTTATTTTTTCATCTACAGGCCATGGCTTGTTCTTAAGGAACTGCTAATTATTTAATTTCAGTGATGCCTAAAATGTAGGCTAAACAAAATCAAATTATATCGTAGGCAACAAATGAGAGATGTCTAAGAAGTAAATGTGAAACTCTGAGCCTTTGAAGATATTTGAAAGAAGTTAGGGTTTGTCCACTGAAATTACTTAGGATCACAGAAAACATTCTGACTGTCCCTTGCCCAGTGTTGATCTTGCTTTATTTGTTCTCATATGATATGTATACATGAGGGGCCCCCACTTGTTGGAGACCTGCCTACTATTATTTCATGGGTGCACTGCAGGTTCCTTCTCTGCTGTGCTGCATGATTGGTGGTCTGCTGTACACTGTGCAGATGTTTCTCCTGTGCTATTTCATGATTATTTTTCAAGTGGCCTCTTAGTCAAGGGATGGCAGGTCAGCACATGGAAACATCTGCTCTTACCATTTTTCTAAGCAAACAGCAGATGGCATTGCTGCTGTCCTTTTGATCTGGAGCAAAAAATTCCCATGTCTGAGGTGTTGGTTTACAGACACTGCCTGGCAAGGGACTGCCTGAGAGTTGGTCTCCCCCAACAGTAGCACTGCTTACAGATGTTTTCTCTGCAGTGCTCATTTTTAGTTTGTTTGTTCCTGTGACTCTACTTCTGCAGGGTGTCTTAAACTTTGATTCTTCCTTCTGTGACTGTCGCTCCATCACCTCACTGATGTCACCTATGGTCCTCAGTTTTCCTCCCATTTTTCACCTGTCGGGGTCACCACTAGAGTTTCCAAAGAGGAGACAGTAACCTGCCTCACCTCAGGAAGTAGACACCGACTATGTGTGTGTGATAGGCTATAGAAGTTTATCTCGGAAATGGCTGAACCACCAACCTTTTTCTAGGTGTTTCCTCAGCCAAACAAGACCATCTTCATTTTAACAGTTGGATTTGTAAAACTTTAATGTATGTATTCTGTAAGATTTGTACTCATCAAACAACAATTATCTTTACAAACTGCAAATATGTAAATGAAATTTCCACTTCAGTGTTATTTTCTAGATGAAGTGGTAGCCTGTTGGAAGAAAAAAATATATTTTTTACATTTTTCTTTGGTTTATATTGGATCCCATTGACTGTTTTTTAAAATTATTCTTTTATTTTATTTTTCCATAAGGGGATACAGGTGATATTTGGTTACATGAGTAACTTCTTTAGTGGTGATTTGTGAGATCCTGGTAGAACCAGCTCAAATGCCCATCAATGACTGTTTCACTGTAATGTAACCTTTGGTCATCCACAGGGCTTCCATATCCTCTAGCATCTCCCTTCTGAAGGTGTTTCTTCTTTGACGTCATCAGTTAAATTCTTTATATATGTCTTTACTACTTCTGCTTAGTCTTGTATATCCTGTCAATCAAGAGTTCCAGGAAGCTTCAATTTCCTTTATCTGTGAAGTGAGAATAATAAAGCAGTTTCCTCATCTGATTGTTGTGAGGATTAAATGAGATAATGTGTGTCTAGTGAATGCTTTAAAAATGGTAGTCATCATCATCTTGTTCATCACCTCATCATCGCCACCACATCATTCA
This sequence comes from Callithrix jacchus, assembly GCF_049354715.1. Taxonomy (NCBI): domain Eukaryota; kingdom Metazoa; phylum Chordata; class Mammalia; order Primates; family Cebidae; genus Callithrix; species Callithrix jacchus. Next base: position 71,633,367 of record NC_133509.1, on the reverse strand, counting down.
TAGGTCAAGGAGTCAGAAGACCCAGCTTGAACATTTTCTAGCTGAAATGTCAGGCACTGTTACCATCTCTTCTTTCTCATTGGAGTCCAAGTGTATTACCTTTTCTTGTACTACTTGGTTTCTTGTTTTATGTATTCAAACTCTGCATGAATTTTTATATTCCTAGAAAACTATACTCAGATAGTATTCTTGAACTTTTTGTTTTGTTTTACTTGACATATATATCATAGCTTTTTGGCTTAAAAATTTCGAGGTTTATACTTGTAACTTTAACATAATATAATAGTTATCAAATTACCATGGTACAGAATCTCTTTCATTTGAGTTTCAGGCAGCTACTGGTGTCTGTTTATATTTTTGCCAAATTAGATTTCACAATGGCCCAATTTTCTAGGGCATGTAAGTTTTCATAGCAGAGTATCTGATGCCTCAGAAAATATAAGTTTTCAGAATATTTGGTAGCCATCTAAAGTGATTAGGAAAAAATACACATGTGCCTACTGTTTCTTATGGGAAGTTCTTGAATGTAGGAGAGTTGTCAAAAGGAAGGTATTTGTACGTATCTCCTTTTCAGAATTGTATCAGCAAATAGAAATGAAGAAGTAGAGAGGATATTTAAGAGAAAGCGTGAGTCATTTCTAACAAGAAAAGGCAGTCACTGACTTTGTGTGGAAACAATGCCAGAGCATGCCTGTTAACGTCTAAGTCATTCTAGAAGTTGGGATTACTGAGAGTCAGTAAACTTTAAATACTGGTGATTAGTTTATGTAACACTGGAAAAACAAATCTCCTTCCATCTTTCAAACAAATATTTCTGGTGAGCCCATCCCAGTGTCCTTTTATTTCACTTCTACCCAATTCTTTTGGAGTTTGTCAAATCCTTTTATTAAAATGTTGCTCTTTTTTTTCTCTTATATGTAGCATTAGTCACTAAAATAAACAGAGCTGTCCCAAACAGAGTCTTAGCAATTTTTAGCTGACTTCTTTCTTAATATAGCAACACATTTGACTTTGTCCTTGCAAATTTTGATTTGAAAATTGAATTTGCCCCACTTACTTCTCATCCTGCCTCAGTTAGGCTCCCAATCTTCATCCTTTAAATGAATTATCTTGTGCTGTTTTCTTCCCCCCTTTTCTATGAGCTTTCAGTTCGTTTCTGCACCCCCTTTTGTTCCTTAGATCTTTAAAACTCATTTTACAACATAATTAGTTTCATTTAACCACATAGGAGAATTTGTTGTACTTTAATTGTTGTAGTGAAAAAACCTTTACTCTTATATAACGTCTTCTAAATCTTTAAGGTATTTGCTTTTCAACTCTAGGAGACTGGCTCCAAAATAGGCCCCAGCCTCACTCCTGAGCTCAAATCTGTCTTCCTCATTCCCTGCTGAGCACCTTTCCATCGGCGCCCCTCTAATGCAATAAATTCATCATGTCTCTCTGGTAATGGAAGCAGCCAGTCATTCTAGCTGCAACTTTTCTGTTATCTTCACCTTACGGCTTCTCCTGCTCCATATGTAAATGGCCACCACACCCCACGGAGGCAACCTCTGCTATGTTTCTCACGTGCCTTCGCTCAGTTCCGTGTTGACACCACTACACGTTCACTCTTTTTCTCCTCCTCTGTTGTTCCTGACTTATTCATCTACCCACCATTACCATCCCCCTACTACAGTTGCCACCCCCAGCTTTCCTGCTTCCCACCATTCCCAATCTGTCTTACATACCACTGCTGGATTTTTCTCTCTAAAATGTGGCCCTAATAGTTGTTTATTTCTGCCCTAAATCCTTGGGTGTCTCTCTACTGCCTACTGAATAAATTTTACTCTTTTTCTTCATAATAAAGATCTTGCAAGCCTGGAAAACATAGCAAGACCCTATTTCTACTAAAGTAAAATAGAATAGAATAGAATAAAAATTATACAGGCATAGTGGTGTGTTTCTGTAGTCCCAGTTACTTGGGAGGCTGAGATGGGAGGATCACTTGAGCCCAGGAGTTTGAGGCTGCAGTGAGTGATGATTGTGCCGCTATACTCCTGGCTGGGTGACAGAAAGAGTTCTTGTCTCAAAAAACAAAAACTCCCCAAACAAACAAAAAAAGTTCCACGTTCTAGCTCTAATTTATTCTTCATTCTTCCCTCCATGCCACTCTCTATACCACATATACTCCAGGTTTTTGGATTTCTCTGATCTTGATTTGCCTTATGGTCTCTATTGCTTTTTCTCATGTTCCCTTACTTTGAATTCTGTAAACCTCCCTCTCCAATCACTACCTGCTAGGGTTCTGGTCATGGCCTGCTCAAATACCACTTCTCTGTAAAGCCATCCTTGATTCTGCTGCCTTGCCCCCTAAGCCTGCTGGCCAGTGTTCACTTAACTTGATTTTCTTTCCTGGCCTGTTAACCTTTGCCTCCCCCTAAAGTTCATGGTGTTTATTTCCCTCTTTGTGACTAGAATTTAAGATCCATGAAAGTGATGAACATTGCCTTAATTATTCTTGTATTTTCCATAGTAACCAGCATATTTATACATCCTTGATGCTTGGTAGATATGTATGTATTGAAATACAGTCATGCATCACTTAATGATGGGAATACATTCTGAGAAGTGCTTCATTAGGTGTTTTTGTCATTATGCACACATCATAGAGTGTACTTACACAAACCTGGATGGGATAGTTTACTACACAACTAGACTATATGCTGGAACCTATTGCTCCTAGACTGTAAACCTGTACAGCATATTACTATACTGAATACTGTAGGCAACTGTAACACAATGGTAAGTATGTGTGTGTCCAAACATATCTAAACCTAGAAAAGGTACAATAAAAATATGTCATAATCTTTTGAGGCCACTATTATACATGCAATCTGCCATTGACCAAAACATCCTTATGTGGCACATATATATACATATACACATACAATTAAAAAGTAATCTCCAGTATTATTTTTGTCCTCTTTTTAACACATTATTTGCAGCCAATTTTTTTTACTTTTGCTATAATAGTGCAAAACTCAGAACTTGCCTTTCCCAACTAGGACTTGTACTTTGAGGAAGAAAGTAGGAAATAATCTCTCAGAAGCCTGTTACTACTTCTACATTAATGGACAAATGAAGTGGCATCATTGTCAGGGGGTAAATGCCCGGAGCTTGTTGTCTGGCACCAAGAAGATTAAGGACATGGACACATGTGGATGGGTTAAGGAGTGGAAAGTTTAATAGGCAGAAGAAAGGAGAGAGGAGAGCAGCCCTCTTTCTTGTAAGAGAGAGGCATCTGAAAGGGAGCAGTGGACCATAGCAGATTTTGCAGGGAGGGTTGAAGAGGTGGTATATGATTTATGTAGGGCCCACAGATTGGTTTGACCAGGTGTGTTATATAGGACACAGGGAAGGATGGTTGCCCCACCCTAAACTTATTATGCAAATGGACTTTCTACTTGGCCAATGCCATTGTGTCTGCTCCTTACTGTACACATGGCTGGCAAAGAGAAGAGAAGATGAGCTGCCATTTTGAACATGCCTATTCCCAGGTAGCTTTTTCCTATTGGCACAACTGCCAGCATTCACCTGTGCAAGCTTCCAGCTTGTTCATCTATGTCTGCACCTCAATTCTACAGGCTGCTCTTTGTTAGAAAAGAAAGTGATTTGGGGGTAGTTTTTCATTAAAAGGAAAACCTTACCAAGGACTTCCTTACCCCTCACTATCTGCCTAAATAATTTCATTTTAACTCCTAAATCACAAATACTGAAGGAACTTGGAAAGTTTATTTCAGTTTGTCTCACCTAATGACCTCACATATTTACCTGAACTTTAAACATTTTGAAGAGCTTTATTTGTTTGTTTGTCTTCTCTGCTAAGAGGTCTTTGCATTCCTATGGGCAGGGATTGATTCAGTACATTCAAGATGTGAATGTTGATTATACAAATGAATATATAAATATATATTCTATAAATGTAAAGAGGCTAGAAATGTTAACATTTTAACAGAATTTCTAAGAGCTCTTCAAAGAATGAAATATTAATAATATTCCTAACTTGTAGTAATTTCTTACATTTACTCAGAGTTCAGCACAAGGACAACTACATGAAAATATTAGATTGAGCCATATAAAACTGAAGATGTTTGAGTATTTGAACCAAACAGCAATTTCATATGGCTCAACCTATGCAGGCATGGAATGGGAACAGTCTTGAATCTTAAAACTTAATGCTAGTACTCAGGATCGATGTGCAGCTAGATTTTTCTTCACCCTAACCTGGCTTGTTATTTTACTTTTGACTCAGCCCATGGGAATAGAGTGCTAATTAGTAATGCTATTCCTTCATCATTCCTAGTAATTATTGACTTAATTCACTCTAGTTACTCATTCATATTAGTTCATAATTAGTTGGATTTTTCATACTAGTAATTAAAATATAAAATTAATTGGGTATTTCCTTTTAGTGAATTTTGCTGTTAGGCTAATCTATTCATTCATGATTTCATCAGCAAATGTTTCTTGAGTACTTATTCTGGGTATACCATCCTGGACAACCACAGGGCTCCAGACCTCAAGGAGAGAAGAAATGAAAAGTGCCCAGCCTATGATCTTTGTTCAACAGATGATCACAGATAATCATTATTATGGCGGTGATCACAATCCTAACTGATAGCTAGCCATATTTTTTAATTTTGTCTTCATAATTTAAAAAATCACTGATACATTGTTTTTCTTCTTCTGAGACTTTCATGTCTAAAGGAAAGTGAGTAGAATCCAAAGGAGATGGTTTCATTAAGAAAATGCTCAATTGTGACAACTTTATAGGAATTTATTTGGATCTTTGTTTAAGATAGTCAGAGACAATGGAACCTGAGCCTTGCTTCCATTTCTGCTCTTCCCCTATCCCGAGGTTCTAAGGCACCTGGGAGGTATTTTACCTGGGAGAGCAGGACTCAAAACCTGTGCCACCAGAACCCTCCTGCTTGCATCTGCCTTGATCTCCTGTTTGGCCTAGAAGAATTCAAGTATAAAAGTGAGTGTCTAGCTGGGTGCCTTTAATCCCAACACTTTGGGAGGCTGAGGAGGGGGGATGGCCTGAGCCCAGGAGTTTGAGACCAGCATAGATAACATAGCAAGACCCCATATCCATAAAATTTTTAAAATATTTAGCCAGATGTGGTGGTGCATGCTGTCATCCCAGCTCTTAAGGAGGCTGAGGCGGAAGGATGATTTAAGCCTAGGAGTTAGAGGTTACAGTGTATGATTGTACCACTGTACTCCAGCCTAGACGACAGGGTAAGACCCTGTCTCTAAAAAAAATTTTTTTTGAAAAGCAAGTTTCTAGGAGTTCCTTGGGCCCTAAAACTCACCTCAGTTGGCAGCAAAAGTCAGAGTGTGATTTCAGACCTTCAGGTACATTCACTATGGCCTCTAATCACAGCCCCTCATTCCACGAAGGTCTTCCACAGTCCATGGGGGGACCAGGCTCGAAGACAGGGTCTAAGAGCTAAGCACATCTGTTCCCACTCTTGGAAAAGCAGCTCAGTACACAAGCTCTATTAACAGGGGGTCTGGAACATCAACTTTGGTGGGCATCAAAGACAGCATACTTGTTTATTTCATTAATTCGTGTCTGTTTTGTACGTAAGAATCGTATTTCCTGAAACTGGGATTGTTATGAAAATTACTCAGAAGAGGAAAAAGCTGAATTTTCAGTTATACTTTTTAAATTTCCAGAGTGCTTATTTTTGACACCATCCCTGGATTCTTATGTCTCTGCAACTTCATAATTTTAAAAAATTAAAGCCTGAATGAACTCAAAAGGTCTTTGGTTTTATTAGACTTATTAAATCTGCTTTATTGAGAAGACTTGACCCCTTGGCTGCATTTTCTTGGATTATACTGTATTTTCTTTGATATGTATACAGTAAAATACCAGACCTTAAAATAAAAGTCGCTTGCTGAGCCTCTTCTCCCTGGGAAAGAATACACTTTATGGCCAGATGGAATGGCATCATGTCTCACTGTTGGGGTAGCACAGAAAAGACAACATTGCTGAACGCTTTTCATTCTCGTACAGGGGAGGCTCCTTAGTTTAGTCAGGTGCTGTAACTTGGACCCAACACTGCGCTGCAGCTCAGGAGACAAAACAGTTGGAAAACTTGGAGAAAGGCTCTAAGGGTCAGTGAAATTTACTGTGGGCAGCTGCTGCTTCAAAGCCACTCTCTGTGCAGAAGCCTATTAAGAAGTAGTAGGTTATGTTCCTGCCGTTTCCCCAGCATGATGGATGATGCTCTGAAAAGAGAAAAGACTTCCTGTTCCATGGAGGTGGCTTTCCTCTAGGCTGCCTCACTGCCTTTCTCAGGCTCTCTCCATTCCGTTACTAACCATTGAATTCACTGCTCCACTACATTTAATAATAAGCCGGGCTTGTCAGGAATGACTGACTGTGACTCACTAGTGACTGCTTGTCAATCAGCAGGACCTCCCACTCTCAGTCGAGGGGCTTAGCTATGCTGTCGTTCCAGGGCAAAAGGCTGCAAGGGACAAGCATCAGGTTGCATGTGGACCAATAACAGGAGTGGCTTTAGAGTTTGCCTGATCTTTTTTGCCTTCAGAAACATTTCCACTTTACCTCATGTTAAGAAACTATTCCTCACTGACCCCCTCTCAGCTTCTAGTATTTGCCAAGCTCTCTTCTACTAGCACTTTTATACATGCTGTTCCCTTCACTATGTATGCTCTTCCCTGCTTGCTTTACCTTCTTAACTGCTGGTCTCTTAACTGCTGGTCTCTTTCTAGTCTCAGCCTGTAACCCAGCCTTCTTGCTTAGATTAGAGCTCTTAAGTTGAGGTGCTCATAGGACAGTGTCCTTCTTTCTGGAACTCGTTTGGGTGACTATTTGATGGATGTCTTTTTCACATTCTGCATTATTAAGGATTGTATTGCACCCATGCATGCATACACACGCGTGCATGTAGCATCAGTGTGCAATGCCCATCCTCCCTGCCTCAGCTGCAATCTGCAGAAAGGCAGGGACAGTGGCTGTCAATCTTCATCCCTGTGCCTCCAGTACCCGCTATCCAATGCACATTTGTTACTGCTGGATTCAGTTGACATTTGATTTGTATATCCTTAGAAAAGTAGAAGCTTGTTACTATATGCTTTTCACAGGCATAGAGATACAAGGCTAATAGTGTGAGGTACCTTTTAGGAGCAAGGCTGAATTGCTTGCTTAGTAACAAGCATCATCTGCTTAACAATCCCTCATTGTGTGTGTGGGAAAAAGTCATTCATAATTAACAGGTCACAAAAATGCAGCATTTTCAGATCGAATGACTATACGTATTTCAAATAGAGTTCTTCTCCACTGCCCCTCTCAAGCACTGGTTACTAAATGTTCATGTATGGTTAGGAGATTCTTTTGGTGTTTGGTAGAGATGAATAACAGAGGCAAGATCCTTGGCCTCCTGAGGCTTATCATATAAATAGGCGACATCAGGTAAAGACCAGAAAAGACAGTGCTCACTTGTGGGAATGTGGGAGAACCACAGATACAAAGGAAAGGAAAGTCCATATTTTCCCCCTTCTAGAGTGTCAGGTCTGTGGCATCACAAAGGACAGAAATACAATTGATCTTCAGTTAGTAGTGATTTCTATAGACCTACAACCATAAACCTTGTGATTTCATTCTAAAATTAATTCACCATTCAAAATATCAAGTTCTCGTACAAGATTTGGTGGTGGTAGCAGGTACATTTTGTTAACTGTCATATTTAGATGGAGCTATATATATATATATATTTATATATATATATATATATATATTTATATATATATATATATATATTTCTAATAGAGAAATAAAATATACCTGTAATTCTGTATAGAGAAATAAAAATTCATATGGAGGTTTCCTTTTGCTGCCTAATTCAGAGGTTTTTCATTCCCTATAGAATCTCTTCAGGGGCTGCTAAATGAGGTGTCAAGAAAGAAGGAACTCAAGGGTTAAAGTTCTGGTTCCCCGAGTTCCCCAACCAGAAGGGCTCCAGGTAGAAACATTTGTTTTAGAATGTTTTAATTCCTATAGAAGAAAAAATTTTACTGACACAGTTGGCTAACTTTTCTTTAAACTGTAGAGTTCAAGAAACTCTTGCATAGGGCAGATAACAGTTGTTATTTGATGGGAATGTCACAGAGGAGCAGACTTAGTAACCTGGAGTTGTGATTACAGTGTGCAGATAGGGAAAAAAGCAGTGACATCTCTTATTAGAAAATCAGGGATGATCTTTGGGAAATGATAAGATCTTGATGCTGATTTATTGATCAAATGGGACTTTAGATCAGGATGTGCTGAATTCACTCCAGGATACACAAGGGCTCTTCTTTGAGGTGTCTGAGTTGAGTAGGAAAAAAAGACTAAATAATTCCACTGATCATCTCAAGAATTTCATATAATTTGCCTTCACACTGCTTGGAGGTCCTTTCTCTATGGACCAGCTGGGATGCGGAGTTGCTGGGATGGCTGTAGAGTAACAGACTGCTGTGTTGATGGGCAACTCCCCACAACACCCCTTTTTAGGAGACTTCTTGCACTGTTTCTTTGAGGATAGCACATGAATCAGAAGAGCAGAGGGAAGAGAGAAGCTACCTTGGAAATGGAAATTTTGCCACTGATCATGGCTGTGACTAGGATACCTCAGGAGGACAGTGCTAATGACTTTAGCACAGTGTTTCTTATGTTCCATGTAGCTTTTGTGTTTCACAGTTTAATTTCTTAAATTTAAAAAAATTTTTAATTTTGTGGGTACATAGTAGGTGTATATATTTATGGGGTACATGAGACATTTTGGTACAAGTGTGTAATATGTAATAATCACATCATGTAGAATTGGGTAGCCATCTACTCAAGCATTTGTCCTTTGTGTTACAAGCAATCAAATTATACTCTCTTAAGTTATTTTAAAATTTACAATTAACCATGAAGCTCTTATCTTGAACCAAAGTATATTCACAAACTGTTCTTAGATAATTAGGGCCCTCTTATGGAATGTGATTTATTTTTTAATCCCTTTATCATAATTTAATGAGAATCTATTAGGATAAGAGAGTAGAGAATAAACCTGGAAAGAAAATATTTCTGGCCTAGTATCCTCTGAGAAATATTGAACTCGCTCCAGAATATTTTACTTTTATTTCTAACAGGAATAAATAAGAATGCTGTAGTTCTTATTTGAAAAGTATTTCTATATGGTTTGTGTATATTTAAATGCCAAAAACAAAACAAGACTATTCAAATATTGGAATGTTAAAAACTATAACATTCTATGTAAATACCACAATCTCATGAGATCTATTTTGTTAAGCATTAAGAAAATAATGAAATATTTTTCATTTTCAATTAAAATTGAAAATATTAAATATTAACAATATTTCAATTTCATTATTTTCAATAAGAAAATATTGAAAATTCTTAAAAAGTAATAAAAATCTGAATCTTAATTTTATCAAAAATTATAACCAAGATTCACTGATATGATTGAGAGACTTATTAAAAGAACATAAACCCTTGGACACAGGGAGGGGAACATCACACACCTGGGGCTGGTTGCGGGGTTGGGGGAGCTAGGAGAGTGATAGCAGGTGGTGGAGGGATTGGGAAGAGATAGCATTAGGAGAAATGCCTAATGTAGATGATGCGGTGATGGATGCAGCAAACCACTATGGCACATGTGTATCTATGTAACAAACCTGCATGTTCTGCACATGTACCCTACAACTTAAAGTATAATAAACAAATTTTTTAAAAACCATAAACCAATACTTTAAATTTAGTGAGATGTGAAAGATTGGCATACTTGTGGAATTGCTTATTTATTATGTTTTTGTGGAAAGTCATGGTGATTATGATATGAAATATGATGTTTAATTAAAGCATAAGTCTACTCTATAGATCAGAATCAAAAGGGAGCATTTTTAGTTTGCCTTCAATTTGATCAATTCTGGGGATTCTAAAAGGAAAGGTAACTTTAACTTAACAAATGTTTGCAAAAATAATGAAATTAACATGTCAGTTAGACGATGGGTCCAGGTTCTTTAAAAGTAGCCACAAACCTTTAAAACTGAACATGGAATAGAAAATGTAAAGACCAAGTCAGAATCCAACCAAAACCATTCCTTCAGTTAACATAGAAAAATCTATTATCTGCTTATAGAAAAATCCACATAGATGGAAAAAACAAACGAAATTAATAAAATAAGTCAAAACTGAATTGGTGAGACAGATATAGGAAGATTGTTACCCTCCCTATCACAAGCACATTTGTCATTCTGAAATAATAAAGCTGAGTAGATGCATTCATGTTGAATCATTTGTATTCTTGGAATGTATAACTACATTATAGTTCTGGGTGAGTACACTGACTGGGATTATGTGATTATACTGCGGGCCCTGATTCTACTTATATTTATAGTCACTGCTTAATACCTAAACGTATTGTTTGAGTGTTGACAAGGTACCAATAATATTACTTTGTCCTTTTACTGCACTCTCACAAGAGGATCTTTAAGAGCTTTACTCACATTAGTGTGTTATTCCCAGAATTATTCTTCCTGTTTTGTAACTGAGGAAACTGCTTCTCATGGATATAAGTAACTTGTTCAAAAGACTGCAAACCAAGTTTCTAATGTTGCTACAAAACCTCTCCTGATTCCATAGCTTGCCTGTTTCACCCTGAAGATTAACACTTGAAGTAGGCATTCTGCAATGGCTGTGGCCCAGGGAATGGTCATGTAGACCCACATTAAATTAAGAATTTATTGACGTACATGAGGGATCCACTTCTGGAGTTGGTACAGAAAGTGTTGTGTAGAAAGTTTGCCAAACTTTTTATCTGTATTGGCTTACAATCAGTATGCCGATTACAAATATACTATTGATTCATAAAATCAGGCTGCATATATTTAAAAACATTTTATTGGTATTTGGTTTGAATCCATGATAATTAGTATTTATGAGAAAGTCATAAATCTATATTCATTTAAAAATATATTTACCTGTTTCAGTTTTTCATGGATTCAGACTAGGAAATTCTATATGTGCATAAGAAATCTTGGAAAATGAAGGCACTAAGTAGCCTTTGCAAATATGGCAAACATATGATTTTTTTAAAAAAAAAGGTTTCAAGGGAGAGATGGAGAAGAATATTGTGGAAGTGCGAAAGCAGCAATTTTAGTAGACAGGAAAAGCCATTCTTTACCTAGCACTTTGAGCATCCTTCCATTTCAGTTAGCAACTTTCTTCACAAACAAAAACAATGATGTTCTAGCCATGATCCCTCTGGGTTGTGCAGGGTAACAAGGGGTCACTGGGCACTTCTGGCTTCTTTAAGCAGGCTTGCAAAGTCAGAGCAAGCCTGGCCTGGCGCTGAGTGAGGTTAGATGCACTTCTCTGCATAAATCTTTGGCAGCTCATGTTGCAGACAGGGTTAAAGGTTGTAGCAGCCCTGTGTTCCACTAGCAAAGCATCAAAATGTGCCTTCTACCAAGAGGGTTCAGAATACCAGGTAGAATGACCTCTGTGGCCATGTAGGTTGGTTGAACTGTCCGTTTTGATCACAACCCCATGCATGGTCTTGCATCTCTTTGAGCTAATGGCAGAAACTGCTATTATGGTCCCTACATGAATAATCTATAATTTTAAAATATAAATTCTCCCATTACTCTGTTAGCCATAAATACCTTCTTTGCTAACATGCTGTTCAGAATCACCATAATCTGGGGAGGGCATTTTATATTCTCTGTTCACATGATCTAAGCAGCATTTTTGCATGACTTTGGGGAATAAAACAGGAAAAGGGGGGAATTTTAAAAATAGAATAAGCTTAATGGCTTTTTCACTTATCGTTTCTTTAACCTCTTTAATATGCTATGGGGGTATATGTACTAAGCTTTTGTGGAAAGGGGGTGCTATTTTGTAACCTAAGGAAAGTGGAAAATATTTCTGGAACATTTTGACTTTCTTTCAACCTCTTTAATGACTCAAAAAAATATGGAATAATAAAATAAAAACTCAAAGGCTGCCAACTTAGGTCTCACAATAACTTTTCTGCCAAAAACTAAAATTACTGCTATTCATACAAAAAGAGTTCTACCCCACTACTAAAAAGAAAATTTCTGGCTTAGTCAAAACAACATACCTACTATCTCTACCTCAAATTCTAGAGTCAAGAAAATTAGTAAAATTATAAATTATTAAAAGCAAATTGTATTGTGTTTCGCATGTCTAACCCCTAAAAGAAACTGCTATCCTTAAAGACAAGAAAGAATGCCTGGTTATGTGGTATTTTATTATCTCAAATCAAACTGGGGTTTTCTAGATTACTTTCTAGATAAAACATATACTATCTATTATCTTTTCTGGCTATTTTTCCAGATACTCTAGAAACATATTTAAATTTGATGCTGTTTGATTGTGTTTTTAAAATACAATTTTAGTGTTTGCATCTATAGAAAATTATGCCAGAGACAGAAAGAAGAGTATTTCATAAGTAGAATATTAAAAAGTTAAAAAGAGAGATAGAGAATGGAAAAGTGGCTTCTAGGGGTGGGTTTCGGGGTGGCAGAGAGAGGAAACGAAGTGGAGGTCAAAGGATATAAAACAGCAGATATGTAGGTTGAACAAACCTAGAGATTGAATGTGCAACATGAGGAATAAAGTTCACAAAATTGTATTGTGTCAGAGATTATTGTTAAAGAAGTAGCTGCTCTAGTCACACACAAAAAGCATCTGTGAGATGATAGATATGTTAATCAGCTTCACTGTGGTAACTTTTACCATTTGTATGGGTCCTATAACATCATGTTGTAAACCTCAAATACTCTACTTTTTTAAAGACTTTTTAAAAGCATTATGCAAACGAATAACAGGGGACCTAGTAGATAGAAACAAAGATATTAATGAAAATAGTTTAAATGTGAGGAAAATGATTTAGTAGCAGGGTAGAGAAAGGATGAATGGTCAGAAAGAACCATCTTGGAAGTCACTGCAATTGTCCAGGTGGAGGTAAGCAGGACTCAGACTGGGGCTGTGGCAATGCAGCTGAAATACTTCCAGGGATTGACACCCCTAATTGCCTGCCCAGGGGCTCTCATTCTTCTTCTATCATTATTTTTATGGGAAAGTATGTTTTATGACATATAGACAGGAGGGACTGAGTCTGTCCTGGAGACAGCTCTCACAACTGCTGTAGCTCCTGGTGGATTCTAGGAATCAGAGATATTTCTTATCTCCCCAGGGTTAGTGGGGGGTGTGTCTCTCTACTTTCATGTTCAAAGGGCATTTGCCAGAAACTTGAAGATTTCATAACTCTGAAAGGACTTATATTTCTCTACCTCTTCCCCAAGATACAGCATAGCCTTTGGTGTCAGCTGCACAGCCCAGTTGCCATCTACCCCTCACCAGCAATGGAGCATGGGTGGTGGGAAGAGGAACGGACAAGGCTAGGGCTAAGGACAGTAAGGGAGCCAGCATCAGGCCTGGAGCCAAAGTGACAAATCACTCTTCAAAAATGTCTTCCAGGTCCTGTATAATACTGGTCACTTTCTTGCAAAGCCTTAGGGCACTGTTTTTGTAAGGGTGGGCCTTGGACGTCCTTCATTAAAAATACCTGGGGGAGGCTTGCTAGTGCTATAGATTCCTAAGTCTTACCACAGACATGCAGAATCAGATGCTCTGGGGGTTGCCCCTTTTTAATTTATTGTGGTATCTGGGGGTGGGTTTTTGCCAGCTCACTCACATTATCCTGTAGATGAAAGTTTGAGAACCACCACCTTCAACCTCCTCACTCACCGTAACAGATTGTGATTAGCTGGAGAATTAGATCTTTTACAGTGGCAACAGCATGACTATTGTTGAATTCCATACGAGCAATTAGGTCATTGTGTTCTATGCTGTGTGCACTTTCCTTTTTCTGATTATTGGCAAAAATCAAGAGTTCCATGTAATGAGAGTGGCATCATGTTTGGAGTGACTTGGAGAATGGACTTACCACTGCTGTTTAGATAGGTGTTCCCATGGACTTTCTTTTTTGTTTTGGCTATAACTGTGCTTGCTGCTGCTGAACAGGACCGTGCATAGAACTACTGGCCACAGCTTTACATTTCTTGCTCTAGAGGGGTTTACCATAAAGGTACCGGACAGAGAAGAAATCAGAGAATAACAATGAGGCCACCTTTAGGCAGAAGGGAAGGAAGGGAAGGATTGAGGTGGCAGGTTGGGAGGATAAATTATAAAAGAAAAGGGATGGCAAGAGAACGGTTTCAGCACGGAGTTTGTATTATAAGATAGGAAATGTATATGAAAAAGGCGTTTTTGAGAAATATAAAGAATATTATCTGCAAATCTTACTATGATTTGAAAAACACAGGCATCTATCTAGTATTATCTCTGTCTACCTCCTTCAGTTCTTGCCACCCCTCACCACTAACCCCAAATTTAAAATCCTAGTTCTTGTTTATATGAAAGCAAATTTTCTCAGTCCTGGGTTATTTGCCATTGTTATCTTAGGAATTTCAGATAATTTTCTCAGTCACAAACACACATCTATGTGTGGTCTAGTGATCAAGCTAATGAAAGAAGTATAATTGGATAGGAATAGGATTCCTGTGACTAAAAGTAGAAAGAATATAAATTGTCCAGTGAAAATGAATGGATAGGCAGTAGTGTTTTGTATTAAATGGTTTGATTCCAGTTTTCCCTTCTAAACTAAAAAACAAAAAGTTAATCTCCATGGAACTTTGCAATGTAGACTCTCGTGGGTTTCATGCCCACCTCATCTCATTTTATGCTTGGAACAGTCCTACAGAGAAGCAGGAAGTGTATTCTTGACCTAATTGGACAGATGGGGATCTAACAGGCAGACATTATACGGTTATTACATGCTGGACATTATATGATCAGCAAGTGGTAGAAGAAGGACTCCAGCTTGTTTCTTCTGGCTCCAAGTTCAATCATCCTTATTTCAATATTCTGTCTTATCTTTTTTCTTAATAATCCAGGAGAAGATAGATGTTTGAGCCACTTCTTGGTTGCTGATTATATTATTACAAAATGAGCATGGGAACAGCCATCATGTGTTGGTCTGTTTACTGGGGACTGGCAGAGAAATTGTGGTCTACATTGTGGGATCTAGAGTCAGGAAATTCAGAGATATGAAAATAAAATGAGCAAAAAACTGGGTTGCCTTTTCTTCCTTTCATTGTTTCCTTTAGGTATCTCAGACCCCTTGGTGACGTGAGACCAATGCCCTTTCTTGCCCATTTATTTGCTTAGTGAAGAGCCTACCCTCTCTAATAGCACTCAGGCCCTGGGAAACATGGGCAAGGACTGGGCATGGTCAGGTTTGCAGATTTTATTTCTCGGGTTGTAAAAGCAGGTGAAGCAGCACCTCCTTCACCTGCAGTCAGTAGGAGATTATCGGGGATTAGAATGTTTAAAGACATTTCCCGGGGTTTTTTAGAAAGAGTAGAGAGGAGACTGTCCTGATTTGAGTGAGTAGAATCAGATAAAAATTGCTGGGGATCTAACAGTCAAAGCAGGCAACCCCACCTTCATTCACTGCATTATAGGGATCCTGGTAGAGTGGATAAAGGGAGGAGAGCTGTGGGCAGGCAGAGAAGGGAGCAGTGTGTCAGCGTGTCATGGAAGTGTGGGGCACATCTGTTATGGCAGTGACACCCACCGAAATCAAAATGAGCCTTGAATTCATGCCACATACTCTGGACTCCCCCATAAGACGTTTTCAACTGATAGTAAAGGCAACCATGAGAATCACATGCCAGAGTTTTCCTTCTTCTGTACTTGAGTATTGTAGACCATTTATTTACTGTTTAACTAAAAGGCTAGGAGCTTGTGAGATCAGTATACGCAGTCTCACCAGACAGTTTAAACAAACAGGCCTGCAGAAATTCATTAATCTACCAGGAAGCTGGTTGCAGAAGACAGTTTTGGAGTATGGTCTTGTTTCTGGAGGGTCCCTTCAGGTGGGCCTGGCCCTGTCCACTCTGTTTAGATTCATCTTTTGGCTGCCTCATGTAAGTTTGTGACAACCAGTGGCCTTGCTCAGTGTCCCCCACCCTTCTGGCTCTGTTGTGTGCAGGTATGTTTGTGTGTGTATGTGTGCATAAGCATGCATCTCTGCACAGATGTGTGTGAGCCAGTATTGTGTGGGAGGAGATTGCCAGTCTCCCATATCTGGGTAAGGCCTCAACACCTGGAGACGAGGCTAGTTTCCACAGGGAAAAGTTAATAACTTTTATTATCTCCGTGATGTCAGGAAGCTTTTCTCTGACTAGTGCTTGGTGATCATTGTATAAAGAACCATGATGAAACACATACCTTCAGGATGACTTCAAAGGATTTTAATCTTTGAGATTCTTAAAAGGATAATTTTCTAAATGGCTTGTTCAGACTCACTTTACTTTTTATAATGTGAAATAAACACTCATTTCATGGGACAAAACTTGGAACTGAATGTTGCTGGAGCTGTAGTTGTCCATGTTTCTGTGTGAATCTCATGTGTCTTAGGAGGGCCCAGGGTGTTGGGTATGGTTGCCTGTTTGTGCTCTTTGACACATAGGCAGTTAAGCATCATGGGATGATGGAGGCAGTGGCAGGCTTGTTGGCAGTTTGGTTGTCTAGGCAAACTTCTAGAAATGGCTTAAAGTATCCTCAGTAGCTGTACATGTGTATGATAAAGGCCTAAAGGATGAGCAAAAAAAAAAAAAATGAGCCTCAAAAAGTAATTTCTGAAATATTCCTCCTTTATTTTCTGCTGACATGAATCCAGTCATGTCTTATGTTATATATGTTCAAGTTAATCACTATATTTTATAATTTCTATTGGAAAGATTAGGGTTTTCCTAGAGTTACCCAGGAAAGAAAGATATACAGAACAATGACACTAAACAAAACTATATGTAAATGAATATCACTATAAGAACCAAGTTCTGTATAATGAAACTAAGCCTATTCTAATGATAATTGTTAAGTGGATATAATGTAGAAAGGGAAATCATGTAGCACAGACTTTTTTCTCATAAGAAATATTGTTGTTTCAATGCACTGTTTATACCAGCATCTGCATTTGAAATCCTAATCATCAAATTTTGTTTAGGCAATGTAATTGATTTCTCAAATGTGGGCATTTTATGTCATTTTCATAGCGGTTGATGAAAGATGCTTTCTAACTTGGTGCTTGTCTGGGGAGGAGACTGTAAGGTCATAGAACTGGAGAGCAGAAAGGATCTATTGGGATCAACTGAGGCACTGTACTCATTTATGTTAAGATGAGGACACTGAAATCCAGAAAGGTGCATTTCCTTATCCGAGGTCACACAGCACATGAATGGGCAGGCCAGGACTCAAATTCAGGGTTCCAGCTGCAGTCACCCTGTTTCACCCTAGCATCAGCTCTGAACACCTTCCCCAGGCATCCCAGTGAATGCTGATTAAGGCCGCTCTTCCACCCTATGGTCTTCCAGGGTTTGCAGTGCCCCTTCCTTCCTTGAGTCTCTGGGTCTTTGCTAGCAGCTGCACCAGGCTCAGGAATCAGAGAAGCAGGAAGTGAAGGAAAAAGGAGGGCAGGGTGATAATGACTGTGGAAGAGTAACCTGTGTGTCTAAAGTAATGAGGTGGACTTTCTTTTGTGACCCACAACATTTCCCTGATGGTCATTTCAAGGACAAGAGCCAAATACACTCTGTCAACGTGTGGCATCATTGAAAAGCAATATAAATTTGGATGAAAAGCTCTTGTTGTATTGTTTGTATGCATATAGATAGATGAATTTGAAGTGCCTAGGAATTTTGACCTTTTTTGGAATTATTTGTACATACTGCTTTTATCACCATGACCAATCCACATGACATGATGTATAAATGAAGATGTCTCTTTTTGTCATGCTGAAACAGAATTGCTAGATGATAAAACATTTAGCACAAACATTTCATAAAACCAAATTTCAGTTTTGTTTTTTTCCTTCAGCTTTGATGGATATCCTGTAATTAGTGAGTTAATTCTGCAGAGACTCTTAAGAGGAACTGATAAATATTGATAAAAGTGGTTTGAAGTTCCATGTATCTAAAAAGGAACCTAATCTCTCTCCAGCTATGTAAAGTAGATATGTGATAAATATTCTCTTTGTCAAAAAAAATAAACGAAGGAATGAATGAGCAAATGCTAGGGAGCTAAGAATGGCTGATTAAATTAACATAGATTGGGCTGCTTTTTTAGAAAAAACATTCCACCACATTGGCCTGATGTTATTTGGTATACACAATAAGGTACAGTATGCATTACCAACCTCATTAAGATCCAAATAAAACTCTATACTTTACACCGCTTCTACAAGAGGTTTTATTAGATTTCCTTAACTGGTGTCATATTTTTTGGTTAGGGCATTTTTAACCAGCTTCACATAAATAAAGTTCTATTTTGTCACCATGTCATAGTAAAATAAACTGCGTGTACTATGCATCTCTGCCAAAGCCAGAGCAGACGGGGAAAGGATATAAATGTGTCAGTATTCGAGGAGAGAAAACACATAAATGCACATGGCGACTCTCTTAACTCCAAGGCTCAGCGTGATGCTAATTCATTTGGGTGACATTTAGAAAGCTACTCCCAACATAAATAATATGTATATAGTGGGGGGTATCTCTGACAGACACAAAGTTGAAAAAAATGACCCAAAAGAATGCACATCAGATTTTACAGGTGCTCAGAACATTAATGTACAGTGATGGATGACCTTCTTGCTGAAGGTTGACATAATGTTGAATGGAATGTTTTGTTTATATCTGGTACCAAGTTTATTGACCAGCACCAAAGGGCAGGACCAAGCTGAGATTTGAACAGTCTCTATTTTTTGTGTGTGTATATGTGGAAACTGTTTTCTATGTCCCACCTCCTCACAGGCAACAGTTCTTAAGTTGTTTCACAGATACCATTCCACAAGATGAATTACTCTCTTCAACGAAAAAAAAAAAAAACTTAGGCCTATGTACTTCTTACCAGAGGTGCAAATCTTGATGTGTAAATATGAGAAATCAAGAGAGAAGGGTTTTTACCACATATCATACATCTTTAATCTTGCTTTGTCATCTCTGGTGTGTCTACAGTTAAAATCTTCATGATTAATGGTGAGTTGCTACTGAGAGTGCCTGTGGATTAAAAAAATCAGAAAATCCAGAAATAAAAGAGACCAACAAGTTAATCAGGCCATCTGAGTGACAGGATAGACTTGTCCCCAAGTGTCTTTTCCAGTATGAATAAAAAGAGTTACAACAAAAAATAGGAAAAACTTTTGGTGTCAATCCAAGTGATCATTTTCCTTCATTACTAAGTTGGAAATTATACTGTGCTAAAGTAATCCTTTGGGAAAATTTTCCAAGTACTTAGCATAAATTATTTCTTTCATAATGTCAGCCATTATACCTAGTTATTATAACCTCTTGAGCAATGGAGTACATTCTTCTTTCTTGATGATTATACCATTCAAGTGAATTTTACCACATCCATCTTTAGTTACTTTTAGTTTGTTTGCTCCTTCATTCTTTCATTTACTCACCCACTTAACAAGCATTTATTGAAAGTCTAGGCTGGGCCAGGTTTTGAGAAAGGTACAAAGATGCATCAGACAAATAACTTTCAGATGGCTTCACAAGTAGAGTTGAGAAAAAACATGTAAAACTCACTAAATATGAAGTAGAAAGTAACTCATGTCCTTAGAAAGTTATACGCAGAAGTAATCATTGGTTCTATCTGGACGGCTCTGGTAAAACATCCTTGAAGTTGATCTGGGCCTTAAAGGATGCCTAGAATTTGTGCCTTCCATGAATAGGTGGAAGTAGAGGGAAGCCATTGCAGGTACAAAGAAAACGAAGAAAGTTAGAGGAAGGAAAGGAAAGGACAAGTGGAGGAATCTGAAAATAATGGAATGGCTCAATCGAGCTCGTTAACATTTGCACTAGGTCACATATTTGTCATTTTTTTGTGTGGTGACAACACTTAAAATATACTCTCTTAGTGATTTTCAAAATACAATACATTGTTTTTTACTGTAGTTACCATGCTGAACAGTAGATCAGGACTATTTCAGAACATCATATTGTACATGATACATATATACATATGTGTCAATTAAAAACATAATTCAGATTAAATAGATATTATTTCTTATATATGTGTGTGCATATATATGAAGAAAATAGTGGAAATCTAAGTTGGGGCCAGATCAGCAAGGACCTTGATAGACCAAGCTACCACCTTAATAGACCTTCTTTTGTAGTTAGTAAGGAGAAATGGAAAGTGTTTAGCAGATGAGGCTTGTGCTGAGGAAGACTTCTCTTGGATGGAGGAAGATAAAGACAACAAAGATGGAGAGGCCAGTTGGGAGGTCCTGATGGGAGGGAGAGAATTCCTGTAAAAGGGCCTGGCGAAGGAACATGAGGAGGAAGTTACAAAAGACAGTCAAAGACATTTTTTACTGGGGATGAGGCATCAAGATTGACTTTCCGGTTTCAGCTAAGTGACTAAGATAATAAATAAAAATGAGAGCAAGTTTAGAAAAGATGGGACGATCAGTTTGGTTGTGGCCACCAGTATGATAGTCTGGTTCTACAGAGTCATGATGTATTCATCTTTGACTCTCCACTTTCTAATACATTGTAGATATCAAATAAAGTCAGAATGTTATTGAAAAAACTAATTATCTCTTGTGAAGATGTCCAGTAGTCAGTTGGAAAACCAAGCAATTTACAATTTTTTTCCCTTCAGAGTGTATGGCACATAATATACACTTAAGCATGTATTAAATATCTAATAAATTTAATATTTCTTAACCATAAGAGTGTCTAAAATGCATGTGGTAAATATTTTTGAAGAAATTTCTCTATTGTCATAATTTCCAAAGTGATACATTTATACCCTATCTTACCAATTAATAGCAAATGTAGTATTTGAAATACTGTTTATGGTCTTAGGCTGAAATAAATTTTATGTTAAAAAACTGCCAAAATGAGTTTCTGCCAGTGAAGAACCCTAGCTTTTAGCCATTTATTTGCAATATGAAATAAAGAAAATTGTCTAAGAGTTTTTAGATCTATTCGTTTTGTCATCTACTGAATGTTAATTTGCATTATGCAAAGATTCATATTTTTTTCAGTTTTGAGCTAAACCTTATAAACTTCATAGCTGTGTTTTGTTCTGTTTTGACTTTTACTTTGTTTATCATATTTCTGACCATATATGTTATATATATGACTATATAGAGATGTACAATTCAATTTTATTAATATCATTTTATACCCTCTTTTTGTTATAAACAATGCAAATCTTTTGGGTAACACAAGAAAAATAGTAATATGATCTTTGTTATTTAGCCCAGCCTGCCATTTAAACAAAGCAGCCCAAAAATATCTTGCTATATGTATATAAAATTCAAAAGGTGATGGTTAAGAAACATTTTGCGATGTTAATACATCGTGAAAATGGCTATACTGCCCAAAGTAATTTACAGAATCAACACTATCCCCATCAAGCTACCATTGACTTTCTTCACAGAACTGGAAAAAACCACCATGAACTTCATATGGAACCAAAAGAGAGCCCGCATAGCCAAGTCAATTCTAAGCAAAAAGAACACAGCGGGGGGCATCACACTACCAGATTTCAGACTATACTACAAGGCTACAGTAATCAAAACAGCATGGTACTGGTACCAAAACAGAGATATAGACCAATGAAACAAAACAGAGGCACCGGAGGCAACACAACGTATCTACAACTGTACAATCTTTGATAAACCTGACAAAAACAAGCAAGGGGGAAAGGATTCCCTGATTAACAAATGCTGTTGGGAAAACTGGCTAGCCATGTGCAGAAAGCAGAAACTGGACCCCTTCCTGACACCTTACACTAAAATTAACTCCAGATGGATTAAAGACTTAAACATAAGACCTAGCACGATAAAAACCCTACAAGGAAATCTAGGCAAAACTATCCAGGACATAGGAGTAGGCAAGGACTTCATGAACAAAACACCAAAAGCATTGGCAACAAAAACCAAAATAGACAAATGGGACCTAATGAAACTCCACAGCTTCTGCACGGCAAAAGAAACAGTCACTAGAGTAGATCGGTAACCAACAGAACGGGAAAAAAATTTTGCAGTTTACCCATCTGAGAAAGGGCTGATATCCAGAATTTACAAAGAACTCAAACGGATTTACAGGAAAAAAACAAACAAGCCCATTCAAAAGTGGGCAAAGGATATGAACAGACACTTTACGAAAGAAGACATATATGAGGCCAACAATCATGTGAAAAAATGCTCATCGTCACTGGTCATCAGAGAGATGCAAATCAAAACCACATTGAGATACCATCTCACGCCAGTTAGAATGGCGATCATTAAAAAATCTGGAGACAACAGATGCTGGAGAGGATGTGGAGAAAAAGGAACTCTTTTACACTGTTGGTGGGAGTGTAAATTAGTTCAACCATTGTGGAAGACAGTGTGGTGATTCCTCAAGGCCTTAGAAATAGAAATTCCATTTGACCCAGCAATCCCATTACTGGGTATATATCCGAAAGACTATAAATCGTTCTACTATAAGGACACATGTACACGAATGTTCATTGCAGCACTGTTTACAATAGCGAAGACCTGGAATCAACCCAAATGCCCATTGATAATAGACTGGATTGGAAAGATGTGGCACATATACACCATGGAATATTATGCAGCAATCAGAAATGATGAGTTTGTGTCGTTTGTAGGGACATGGATGAATCTGGAGAACGTCATCCTCAGCAAACTGACACAAGAACAGAAAATGAAACACCACATATTCTCACTCATAGGCGGGTGATGAAAAATGAGAACACATGGACACAGAAAGGGGAGTGCTAAACACTGGGGTCTATTGGGGGGAAAAGGGGAGGGCCAGTGAAAGGGGGAGGTGGGGAGGGATAGCCTGGGGAGAAATGCCAAATGTGGGTGAAGGGGAGAAGGAAAGAAAAGCACACTGCCATGTGTGTTCCTACGCAACTGTCTTGCATGCTCTGCTCATGTACCCCAAAACCTAAAATCCAATAAAAAATTAAAAAAAAAAAAAAGAAACATTTTGCAGTTCAAATACATTACTGATTAGTAATAGTTTATAGTACATCTTATCGTTAACTAAATATTTTCTGATATTCAACCCTTGAGAACCAAAAACAGTGTTTAGACATGGACCATAATGCAGGCAATTGATACCTCAAAACTAAATAGATAGAGGCAGAGGTAGAATAGCAAAATGATAAAAATCAAATTCCACAACACCACTGAAGGATCCAGAGAACACTGGATAGCCACAGCTAAATGATAGATGAGTAACCAGATCTAAACACTCTGTAAATACCTCATCATTTCAGAGAAGTCTTCTTGAATATCCTGTTCTTCCTTCCTGAAACATGACAACTTGGGAACCAAACTCAAGCTACAGAAGGTGTAATTTTTTTGCCCAAGGCCACACCCTGGCTGACTGGATAAAAATGGGACCCTTATATTTGGGGATTTATTGTCACAGTGCTAAGGAATCACTGTTTTTGTTTTGTTTTGTTTTTACCCTTAGTTATTTTAGCATGGCATTCCCAAGAATTGTCAGTTTAAACCCCAAGGATCTGGAAAATGGTGGAACTTTATTTAAGTTTAGACCTCTTCAGTCTGTAATTTGTTTCTAATATGATGTCATTTGTGCTTGCTCAGGATGAGGTTTCTATATTTAATAACCATTTACATGTGATAATATAGTAATAAAAAAAAGAATTCTACCTTTTAAGAAACTTATCAACAGAAATAATAGACATGTAAATATAAGAATCTTTAAGAACCAGAAATAATAAATGACTGCCTTCCCCAAAATTGAAATTGGCAATGTAGATATTTTAGCAGGAAATAGAATTTACATATAAATTTCAATTTCTGTTTCTATTTCCTGCTTAAATATCTATCTACATTGCCAACAACTAAAGGAAAGAAGACAATCATTTAATCTACTCTGATTCTCTCATATTTGTTTTTTGGTTTTGTTTTGTTTTGGTTTTGAGATGGAGTCTTGCTTTGTCTCCCAGGCTGGAGTACAGTGGTGCAACCTCTGCCTCCCTGGCTCAGGTGAATCTCTTGCCTCAGCCTACCAAGTAGCTGGGATTACAGGTGCTCACCACCACACCTGGCTAATTTTTGTTATTTTTAGTAGAGATGTAGTTTTGTCATGTTGGCCAGGCTGGTCTTACTTAAACTTCTGACCTAAGCAATCCTCCCACCTTGGCCTCCCAAAGTATTGGGGTTACAGGCATGAGCCACGGCACCCTGCCTGATTCTCTTTAATTGGCCCAGGTTTACTCTGCTTTCATTGTACCTGAAGCAAAACTACCTGAAGCGAGGGCAAAAATGAAGCCATTACAGGAGTCATCTACTTGGAGTATATGTAACTAGTGAATCATTTTATGGGCTTTCAAAATGCAGGGTCTTAGCGGTTGTGATCTTTGGATAACCTACAAGCCTGTATTAGAAGCTCTGAATTGGTTCTGTATTGTTTGTGTATAGAATTGTGCAATATTTTCACCAGCCAGGCCTAGACTAGAACATCCTAATAGTTATTGAATTGCTTTAGTATTATTATTTTAAATTACTGGTTGATGCTTTTGCAAAACAATTATTTGCCAAAAAACAAAAAAGCCCACACCTTTCCCAAATACTTAGACATAATGGCTTTGTTGAATGGACAGGTCTGTGGATAAGAGAGTCCCTATTTCTTTTATTTGCTCCAGCAACATGGCCAGAGTAATCAAGTTCCGTACATTGGTTTGTAAGGGGTTTGACTTTGAGATGCATAAAGTTCAATAATTTAGAGACAGTGCTGTGGAAAAAAAATGGAAATAATAAAATCAGCAATCCCTAAATTTCCTGTTTATTATTATGTTTTAACATTCTCACTCTATTTAAAGACATTATGTTGTTTAAATCCTCTTTCTGAACAGAATTGATTGCTTTAAAAAAGACTATTTGGTGAAAGCTTTTTTCTTTTGTAATGGCAGTAGAGAAGGCAAACTATTGTTAAACTATTGCTCTCTGTGTACTTTTAAAGAAGTAGCTAGTAGTTTTTGGTGGGTGGCTTGGTCACCAAATTGTCTCTGAAACAGATAGAGAAGATCGCCTCTATTGTATATGGCAGATGGGGTTGACTTCGGATTGCTTCCTCTTTCTCTGGGAGATCTGGGGGGCAAAGAGGGCTCATAGTGTGGTTCCTGCAGCCATAGCTGAGGAAATGGAGGGTGGAGAGTTTTGCACTTGAGATCCGGGAGAGCAGTTGTAGAGGGAAGCCTAGAAAATGCATTCTTTGCTGCAATTCCAGGTTTTTCCAGAAAATGAGAAAGTGGTAAGAGGTCCAACTGGCTCATTTCTTCAAGTAAGAATTTACAAAGCAAATAATTTGAGTATTCCCCTGCAAGGAGAATGTCAGTTGGATGTTAGACTGTGGGGTAACGAGCTGTTGACTCTATATCAAGTAATTGATTAGCCTGATGCCAGAAACTTACTCAGTGTTTCCCACACTGCCCTTGAACTAAAATGCAAATTCTCAGTAGCCAGAGACTGTGTCTGTTCACCATTTGCATTTCCTAAACATAAAAGGAATAGTGAATTCATTTGCCAGGGCTGCCGTAACAAAATACCACAGACTGGGTGGTTTAAATAACAGAAATTTCTTTTCTCATAGTTCTAAAGGCCAAAAGTCCAGGATCAAGGTGCCAGCAGGTTGGTTTCTGGTGGGACCTTTCTTCCTGGCTTGCAGATGGTCATTTTCTTGCTGGGTTCTCATATAGCTTTCAGAAAGAAATATGTCTTTGATATTTCTTCCTCTTCTTATAAGGACATCAATCCTATTTGATGAAGGCCCTTCTTAATTAGTACCTTAACAGTCCTTTCTCCAAATGTAGTCACATTGGGATTAAGACTTTAACCTATGAATGGAGTTGGGCACAGTTCAGTCCATAACAAGCTAATCAAAGTTTATTGGATAAATAATGAACAAAATCATTGGTTTATTCAGCAATAATATAAATGTGAAAGGTGACGTGTGGTTTTATAAAGGTATCTTGCAAAAAATTACATGGTCCAAGGTTTCTCCAAATATGTTCTACGGAATACTAGTCTCAGATTCTCTATGACAACAGGGTTTACATTGTTTAGATAGATTTGGAGAACTCTGCATACTACATTCCCCTCTTGGAGAGTTGAACTATATATTATCATAATAAAGTCTCTGAGATGTACTTTGGAAAAGAAAACTGTTTAATTGTATTTAAGCTTTCTTGTATACCTTGGGTCCAGAATGTGTTCAGAGCTTCTTCTCCCACCTTTTTGAAGAAATCTATTGTTGTCTATTTGCCTGCTTTGAAAAATGAATGCTTCAACCCATGCTGAAGGCTAAAAGTCTCAGAGTTGAGGAAAGCATCTTCAGTTTATTCTGTTTTCCATTCACGGTCCCAACTCAACTCTAAACTTAGAAAATAGGAATCTGTCTAGAAATGGACATTAATATATAAACTTAAACTTAATATCATGGCAATAACAATAAAAATAAAAAGTAAAAGTTGTTCTATGAAGGAAAAGAAATTATTCATAAACAGAAATGACTGTAGAAAGGAGAAGCCCATGGTGTGGGCATGGGGCCAGGCAGCGGGGAGGAACTGTCAAGGAGGCAGGGGACAAGGTGGAGAAATCCTGAGAAAGAAAACTAGAACTCATGGGAAAAATGACTTAACCTATATTTTGGTTTAAAAACAAGTTTAAATTTTATTTGAAATTGGTTTGGTTTACAAATATGTTCACTTTCTAAATAACTGACCTTATGATGTGAATTAAAAATCTTCATTGGTATACATACAAACATTGACAGTATGTAAAAGGCATGCCTTGGGGTGTGACCATCACCAAGGTCAAGAGGACAATGAAGATGATAACATACATAGATGACTATAAGTCGAGATAAAAGGTTTTTATATGTATTACCTTTCCAAGGATGAGAAAAGGGTTTTAAAAGAAATGTACTTTTGATTGTGGTGACTGAGGCAAGTCATTCTCTCTCTTTTTCTTCTTCAAAGAAAGCTGGACTGATATTCAGACGCTGGCTTCTGAGAGAATTCACTTCTAATTCTGGGCTTAACCAGAGCCCATCACTCCATATCTCTAAGCCTCGCTTTCCTTGTCAAATGCAGCAGGTTGGGCAAGATGATTTGTAAGTTCTCAACTAGTTTTCACATTCTGTGACTTTATCTTTTAGACCAAATGTTGTCCTATAGACATGTAATGCAAACCACATATGACAAATCCAAACTTTTGAGTAGCCACAGTAAAAATGTAGAAACAGAATTTATTTCAGTCATGCATTTTATTTAAAATAATTTAAAATATTAGCATAATATTTAATTAAAAATAATAAGGTCTTTTACATTCTGTTTCTCATATTACGTCTTTGGAATTGATGTGCATTTGATATCTATAACACATTTCAGTTCAACCTAGCTGTATTTCAAGTGAGCAATTGCCACTTGTGGCTAGTGGCTGACACATTTGGCAGCCTAACTTTAGATATAGAGAATAAGAAAGCCAAACTTTTCATCACAATTTGATACTGTAGAGTAACTTTGCTTTTCAATGTTGATCATTTTATGATGTTATTTACTTTCATTATCTTCAAGCAGGGTCTCATTCAGTAATTATTATTAACTTTATCTGTTTTCTGCTTATCACTGCAGAACAGTTTTCTTCGAGTGCAAACTTGTTAACTATGCCAAACTATCTGTGACAGATGTATAACTTATCCCTGCAGGGAATAACAAGCATAACTGAATCCACTGGTATGCTAATTTAGCATCTGAACTCATGCTACCATTATATCTAGGGAAAGCAAATAAATCTATACCAACTAAGAATTTATTGTTTTCTGACTTATTTTATCCCAGTTAATTAGAGTGGCAAATTAAAAAATAATTGAAGTCATTGACTTGATACATATATTCGCACACCTAGGTATGCCATATATAAGGCAGTACTTCTAGTTGTATTTGTAAGGGAATGTGTACGTGATACAGATTTGAAGTCAGAATTGCATATTTAAGAACTAGGATTTCTAAACGGATGTGTACACTCTTCTGTCAGAGCTAAAGCCCCTTATAATGCTGTATATTCTTCTGTGCTCTTATAAAATATTCATTCTTTGGAATACTGATGGTCCTTTCTTCAAGAAAAAAGAAATATCTGGTTACTAACTCAACATTTCTTGAGAAGCTTTCGCTATTTATTTCCACATACATATCATTTAGAATCGAGTAATGCCTGAAATGTGTTTTGGGTGCAATACTTCTAGGCCTTAAAAACAGTTCCTTCTAAGAGGAAAAATGAATATCAGATTACTAACCTAATAAAACCTGAGATACTTTTGCTATATATGTTCAGATACATATGGTTTAATATCAAATACCCCCTAAAATGTGTTTTGAGTATCACAGTGGAGACAGAAAATGTGTGCAGGTGACCAGAACACTCTGGTTTTAGTGGCACAAAAGTAAATCAGACCTAAAATATCATCAGATGTGTATGTGTCTCTGAAGCAGTGTGTGTCATGAATTTCAGAGCAGACATGGTAAATCATCATAAGCTGAGGACCAGCACTGTGTTTGTGGAGCAAAAATCCAGCCTTTCTTTGCTGGATAATAAATGATTGCAGGGGTGGAAAGGAGTCAGACATTTCAGACCAACTGAAGACAAACTATCTTTGAGTCCAGTCTTCTTAATTCACCTGTACACATCCCACAGTATTACTCAGGCGCTAAGCAGAAGTGCTTTTGGTCTTCAAGACTGAAAGACCCTTTGGTTTAAATTATGAACCTTCTCTGGTTTTCTTTCAGAAAGTAAAATAAATGCTATAGTGGTTACTTGTTGTAAAAAGTTGTTAAAATACACAAGTTCTGCCCCATTTCCAGTGAAATGCTCTGACTTAAGAATGCCTGTTTATTGTTACTTGGTGGGCAGCTGAACTCTGCAGGTAGATGTATTTGGATTCTGTTTCTCATTCCTTTATGCATTTCATTATCACTTATGGGCCGTTTCAAAATGCTGGAGTTGAAACTGCCAAAGAGTAAAGTAGTTGATGACTTTTAGAAGCTTTTGCTGAGTATGTAAGGGGGCCTAGAAGGACTGGAGGATATAGAACAAAGTAATTTCTTGGCATTAGAAGCAATTATTACTGAAGATAAATAGTTTCTATTTATCATTCTTCATTACTAAAGATAAAAGAATGAACTGCTACAAGACAGACTGAGAAAATACTATAATATTATGCCAGATAAACACATATAAAATATGAAAACATGGTCTGAGCACAGGTTGGTTTGTAATAGTAACTCACTTCCATTATCTGTCAAGTTATGTTTCATGGTCAGGCCATGACATGCTGGCATCCTGGAGGAATTATTGAGATTACGAGGTGGCCGTCGTTCCCTGAGCTGCTGGGCTGGACATTCATTGAAAAAAACTGACTGTTACCTAGATTTTAATTAATTGGTTAGCTGAGAGTTGTGATGACACACCTGATGAAATGATTTGTGGAAGGAAAGTTTCACCTACCTGGCATTTAAAATTAAGATTTTTTTCTTAATTCTAGTTATACCAAGCAGGCAAAATAGAAGTTTAAGGGCACATGTTAATGCCATTGAAAGATTTAAAGACACAAATACTAAACTTTCATTGAAATAACTATTGCCATTATTTATGTATGGAATTATTTATTTATTGGTATTAACAGTCAATCAACTATTAAACTTAATTAATTAAATTTAATTAATTACATTTATACTAACTACCCACACTTTCTTTCTCCTGTGCAATTGATAGCTATTGCATACTAAATACGGAAATTATTTAGAAACAAGAGGACTTAATTCTTGAACATACCTATGCATAGTAAGATCACTGACACTTTAAAGCTTTTAACACTGTATTTTAATGACATAATTTGTACTATGCTAGTACGGTATGGCAAGAAGTAAATTTGCATTTGCAAACTTGTCTCATATGTGTTTATCCATGTCCTCAATGTTGATCCATGTGGTAGCATGTGTCAGAACGTCCTTTCTTTTTAAGGCTAAATATTATTCCATTTGTATGGATAGACTGCATTTTGTTTTTCCATTCATCTGTTGATGAACCCTTGGGTTGCTTCTACCTCTTGGCTCACATGAATCGTGCTGCTATGAACATGGGGGTACACATATCTCTTCAAGTCTCTGCTTTCAGTTCTTTTGGGTATGTGCCTAGAAGTGGATTTTCTAGACCATATGGTTAAAATTTGTTTTACGCAGGCAAAAAATGAGGCATCTCACTTGCACACATGATATCAACTTGTATTTCCACCTTTATTTGTAGCAATATTCTTTACTTTCATGTCTCAGTTTCTTCATTAGGTGATGATAACTTATTTCTCAGTAGTTTTGAAAGGATTATGGGGACATTTTGCCAGAGGAATGGGTAGACACCTCTTCTTATCTTCACAGGTAGTACTGAAGAACTAAAAATAATAATCTGAGTCAGGGGAAAGAGGTTTGTGTTTTGTTTCAGTTTTGGCTTCTGGTTGTCCTGAGAAGAGGCTAGTACGGACACTCCTAGAAAAATGGAGAAATAAACATGATTTGGCAGGTTCTCAGCAACTGAATCAGGGGTATTATGAAAAGGCCAAAATGACAACAAAGCAAAGTGTGATGGGATGAGTCAGCTTCAGACAGTTGACCTGTTTTAGGGCATCTTGTCTTGGGTTGGTGTTTGTTTGGCTTCTGAGGTAAGGTTCTACTCAATAAAGTAAGAGAAAATGGGACAAGCTGGGAGAAAGGGAAAAACGTGAAATTATCTTTGCTAAGGAGTCCACATATGAATTCTGAGGCTTAGAAATGCTTTACAAATGTTCATGGGTTTTCTTGTATATTGGATAGAGGGCATTTGCAATCACTTGTTTGTGCTTTTGCTGGAGCTGGCCCTTGGAGCCCCAGCCTTCAGGGAGAAGACGGTGGAACAGATGTCACTCTCCACAGGCTATATGGATGAGGGAGAAAAGAGATCCATCAATACGCAATGTTTCCTCCCTCAGCATGGTTACCAAGTGTTAGCCATCTTTCAAGGCTAAGCTGCCTCCTTCAGAAAACCCTCCTTGATACCCTATGCCTTCCATCCCCAACCTGCCAACTCCTACTGGAAGCTGAAGGCAGTTTTCTTCCTCTGGACTTCCATAACAATTTCTCAAAGCCCACTGGGACAATCACTTTTGTCTGCTACTTGTTCACACGTCTTTCCTTCCCAACTAATGGCAGGCTCTGGGTTTGTCCTTGCCCCACAGCATGCTGGGCTAGGATCCCAGGTGTGAACAGGATTCAGGACATGACCTTGATGACTGACCAGAGGCACCTACATTTACCTCTGGTCACTCTTCAGTACAGAGATCAACACAGGACCATGGCTCTGTGATGCAAGTGGAGAAGGATTAGAGCAGATTTTTTATGTGTGTAAATTTGGGATCTCAGCAGCAACTGGGTATCCTTTGATGGAAACCTTTTCTTGGAGTGAATTAGGCCTGGTCTGTTGCCTTTTCCCCTCTTTTGTTTCCTCTCGTAAATTTAGTGGTGATAATTTTATATTAAATATAAACATCTTTTACTATGTATTTTTTCAATTAATTAATCAAACTTGTTACAGGGAAATATGTTACTAGGAGGTTTCTTGGCCAGCTTTTTAAACAAAGGCTTCTTGCTAACTGGAAGGCCCAGTCAGGTGGTGCAAGACTCGTGCCCTGTTCTTATTTTCCAGCCTTGAGAAACCTTTCTGACCTGACTTTGCAGTGCTCTCTCAGGTGTGGTACTGTGAAAGCTGCACAGAGCCAAGTGGGACTGTCACTGGGTTACTCGGCATTTCCCCAAACTTTCACAAAGACCAAATTACCAGTTCATCATGGTCTCACATCACAGCAGGGCAGGGACTTAGAGGGGCAGAAGCAGTCCTCCAATAGTGTGAATACTTACAATAGTTCATTTGTGTGCTCTGAAATAAACCCCTGCATGTCTGAGACATGATATAAAACAAGCCTAAGGCTAGGCGCAGTGACTCACGCCTGTAATCCCAGCACTTTTGGGAGGCCAAGGCAGGCAGATCACATGAAGCCAGGAGCTCAAGACCAGCCTGGCCAACATGGTGAAATGCTGTCTTTACTAAAAATACAAAAATTAGCCAGGCATGAAGGCATGTGCCTGTAATCCTAGCTACTTAGGAGGCTGAGACTGGAGAATCACTTGAACCTGGGAAGCAGAGGCTGCAGTGAGCTGAGATTGCGCCACTGAACTCCAGCCTGGGTGACAGAGTGAAACTCAGTCTTAAAGAAACTCTTACAGGGACAGTGACTAAAATATATCTCCCTATGTAGGAAAATATAATAGAATCCTTTCTTTAACAAATCATAGAGTCTCACAATTGGGAAGATCATAGAGTTCACTTGGTGGACTTGACTGACGTGTGACTCTCTCTGGCATGTAGTAGTAATTCCACCTTTGCTCACATTGCATTTCTGACTCTGCCTTTTAAGACAGAAGCAGCTCTCTACCGAAACCATACCTTCCCCAGTCACAAAAAATGAGGGTGGACTAGGGAAGGTGCTCAAATCTAAATTTTCCCTCCTACTAAAAAGTGCCTTAAGGGAAAAATAACTATACCTCTGCATGTAATATTTTCATTTGAAAATTCCAAATTTAGTGTGTAAGTAGTATAAGTAGTATTTGGTTACTTGTGTCCCAAATACAGTCTGAACTTCACAAACAGCCGGTCACTTGATTTCATCAAAATTCTTTGCTTGATGGAGAACAGACTAGTGTGACCAGGTTTGGCAGAACATATCAAGGGAAAAGAAAATTGCATAATTCTTGTCACTGTGTTGTATTTTTCACCACAGCTGGTCTTATTCCTCTCCACCACTTCCACCCCTCCAAATTTTCTTTCTGTCCTTGCATAAAATTAAAATCATAACATTTGGTTGCATAGTTAGGATTAATTACTCCAGATACTTTTCATTTATCTTCCTTTCAAATATGTGTGATAGAAAGCATAGATTAAAATAATTAAAATGTGTTCTGAGAACCGAGGTAGACAACTGTCCTACTGCCGTCGGCCACTAGATGCCAGCACGGCTCTGCTCCCTGCTTAGTTCTTGTTCCAAGATATTTCAGGGAAGCTTCCAGCTTCTTTAACGTGACTTTGCAAATACGGTGCATTTTTGTTTATTTATATTGCTTTGGAAATTGGACTACATATAAGCAAAAATATTCTCATGACACTGGCTTTCTAATCGCTAAGAATTTCACTTTCAAAAACAATTCAGGGTATAATGAATTTAAGTCAGAAACAGCTAGACGATTTTTTTTTTTTTGTAGCTCAAACTCTTACGCTCTGTGTTAATTGTAAGAGAATGAATAATGGTCTAAATAATTGAAAATTAAAGTGGTGATGGCATATTTCCAGAGTCATAAGAACAAAATTTTTACCAGTTCTGTTATTTTAGGGGTTAGTTTTTTAAATTGATACAATTATTTCTCCTCTGGTGATTTATATGTAATTTGATGTATCATTGATTTTGCTTCATCTAATTACATGTTCTAAGTTATTTGAAACAAAATTTATTTAAACCTTTGAAAAATGTTTATTTCAGTACATTTCAAATGAAGACCATACTACCATATTTTTACACAACCTCTAAAATTATGTATTTAAGTACTTTACACTTACTTTTAAAAGTTTTTGTATTTTTAATTTACTTCTTGAAATAAAAATTTGAATTTTTCAATAATTTGCAGCTAATACTTTGACTATTAATGAAGAATAGCATGTAAAATTATTCTGTGAAGAAAAGTATAATTATATTTAATTTTATATATTCTAAACTACATAAGAAAGCACAATAAAAACATTCCATGCTGTAATTGCATATGTATCAGAGATTTTCTATTTGGAAAATACTGTCAGAATGCAAATTAATATGGTAAAAACATTTATTATATATCAGGACTTATCTGATTCAAGATTTATATCAAAATTATATAAATGTGTTTGATGTAGTTTTCTTTATAATACAAATTAAAGCTACAATCAATGCTATTGCTACAATCACTCCTATATTTTTAAATGTCAGTGTGTAAGTCAAATATACAATTTTGTGCAGCATAATCTATGAAAATGATGGAAACCACAAAATGCTAACTGCCTAAACTATATATCTGAGCTAATAAGAGCATGATTTCTAAAAACGTGAGATGATTTTTTTCCTGTTTTGTGATATATCATGGGACAAGATCACTGCTGTCCCTGATCACATGCATTGTCGGAAAGCCCTCTGTGTGCTCCTGGAGTTGTGTTTGATACTCAATAGTGTCAATATTTTGAGTAAAGCTTAAGTAAATTTCAGGAACTTTCTGGACCTAGGTAGATATAACATATACTGCATAATTCTTTTACTTCCATTATCATGGTTTATTTTAATCTGTGGAGTATTTTTGTGCTAAAAAGAAAATAGAAAAAGAAATGAAATGCTGTTTAATCTGAAACAGAGGTTTTTAAGTTCAGTCTTAGAAGCAAGATCAAATGACCTATCCAGTCATTCTATATCTGTAATTCCTTCACAGTACTTATCTCCAGTTTCTCAGATCAGCCCAAATCTTGGTTGGAATACTGGATTCTGTATTTTGCCCCTTTTCAGTATCAGACAATCATAATTTGGTCAGAGTTCTATCCAGCTTCAAAGATGATCATCTGTAAGTTTGAAATTCTTTGTTTCTGTGAAGTTCAATGAAACGATTTCAGTATTGAATTCAACCCAGACCACAGAATGATTAAATTCATTGTTTTTGATATGTTGCATGGTAAGATATTGTGTAATTGAGTTGCTTGAAACTTTGCAATGTATTTTATATATATATATGTGTGTGTGTGTATATATATATATATATATATATCATGACCAGGCTACTAACTATATATGGCAATTAAAGGAAAGGGCATTGAACATCCTGGTAACACATCACTTTTTTCTGTGTTTGATTTAGGCGTCTGTAAAAGGACACCACTCACGCCTTTAA
Organism: Callithrix jacchus; assembly: GCF_049354715.1. Classification (NCBI taxonomy): domain Eukaryota; kingdom Metazoa; phylum Chordata; class Mammalia; order Primates; family Cebidae; genus Callithrix; species Callithrix jacchus. Next base: position 71,598,110 of record NC_133509.1, on the reverse strand, counting down.
AGTTAAAATGCTTTCAATTACACCTTAAACTCCTATTTTTAGGAGTTTTGATTTATAATGCAACCTTTAAATAAATCCCAACCTACATTCAGAGTAGTATATTTATTTTTTTAATTTTAGAGAAAATTTTACTAAGAACTTGAAATAAACATGATGTCATTTCTTCTCATTTGGAAGAAAATAAATGAAAAAATCAGAGGTTTTAAACACATTTTTCTTCATTTTCAACTCCAAACTAGCTTAGTTGTATGGAAAAATAATGTTTGAATGGATTAATTGAAAGGGACTGCTGGTGGTCATTGTTAAAGTTGACTGAGTTCAAGTAGAATGATGAAGCTTTGCTATACGCAGTTTAGAGTATAAGCTTAACATTCTTTATTAGATTCCCATTCTATAATTCTTACATGAGAAAGGAGATTTGCACATAACTAAGGTGATTTTTCAACTCTGCTTTGGTGTACTGCAGACTGCTATTGACGATTAAGATCTCTTTAGCAAATATGAGGTAGAGGAGAACACTGAATGTAAAACAGATATGTAAAACAATTAGAAACCAGATCTTATTTCTGTGAGTTCACATTCGCAGTGACTAAAATTATACATGTTTCTATTCATTCTGTTTTGATTTTGCTCAAGTGGTTCTAATGGTGCTGATTTTAAAGTTTCTTGTGTCTACTGAATCCATTTTATCCCTTTTTAATGGGCTTAATAAAACATAAATAGAATGGTGTGTATGCCATTTATTTTCATATGTATTTAAATATCAAATACATTTTCCTCAAAGAAACCATTGGTCTTTCTGATATAAAAAGCATGAAAAAATAAAAGGTTTCTCTCACATAGGACAACAAGAGACAGATTGTCATGAAGTTGGCAGAAAGAAGAGAAGTTGAGTTCTGGGAGATTTGTGTAACCTGGAGATAATATGTTCACAGAGATTTAGGTGGACAACAAGAAGATTATGGGTAACAAAAAAGGGACATAAATCACGTTTATTTGACAGGACCATTTTAACAAAAAATGCTGTCTTAACAAGCAGTACACGTGAGTATATTCTATTCAATCATATTGCAGTCAAATCTCTCACAAAAGAAAATATGCATGACAGAAAACTCGTATTTACATCCCCCCTTCCCAGTTCCAATGTATATGATTTGGAAACACAAACTCTCCCCCAACCCTACTTTTTTAGAATGAAGAAATAAAACTTTCTTTTGCTTTTCCATGGATGAGTCTAACCAGAAATTTAGGTTTATTAACAATTGTTACAAATTAGCTGGGGAATGAAAAATTTTGCAACAAAACCTGCATTTTAAGTAAAGTTGTTATATGAAATTCCAGCTCTGCACCAGAGACATGCTTGAGGAGATTTCATTGATTACAGATAGATCTATAATTTAACCAATAAATTAATGTGTCTGAAATAAATTCAGTCTACTGAACTTTGGTTTACATAAAACTTTTCAGAAACACAAGCTGAGAGTAGTGAACAAGAATAAGCATAAGAGAGTTAAATCTGAGTACATTAGAGACTGATTTGTTATAGTGATGCAATAAGAAAAATAGATTTCTGAAGAGTTTTGTTTTTGTTTCTGTTTTTACAAATTTATTTAGTCATTATATATGCTGTGTTTGTATACATGCACCTTAAATAGATTGGTTTTCATCACATTTCTGTTTGGAAGTTATGAGTCTAAGTGATTGTTCAGGAATCAGAATTCTTTGTGGTTGATCCTGTTTGTTCATTAAATGAATAAAATAACCAGATGCGAACATGTTGATCAAATTGGATTGTCTGCGCAATTGATCCAGCTGATTGACTGGCAGTCATTTATTATGTATTGAAATATCAAAATCAACCAAGCAGAGGAAAGCGTATTTGATTCTACACATAGACTAAGTGGGATGCAGACTTAGAAGTCCATAACACAGAGATGCCAAGGGCACCAAACCTGCTGCTCTGCTAAGGCTGTCCAGAGACTGAGTCTTGAACAGAACTTTGCCCTAATTAATGCACAAGTTGGTCTTTCCCTTAGGAAGAGCTATGTCATCCTGCAGTGAGTGAACGCCACCTAATTGGAGTTCTAGATCAGTAAACCCCTGCAGAATCTTAGATAAGGCCCAGCACAGCCCACTCTGTGCCTAGGGGAGTTAATTTGTTACCATAAATGAGTCTGTTGAAATTGAAATCTAGTTGTTGCTGTGAGAAGGCTTCTCTAAGAAAGATGAAGTTAGGAAGGATTCAACACTAGGGCTCTGTATGTAGCTTAACAGCATGCATTCAGGGAGTATGTCTGAGAAGATAAGCTAAATCAAGAGTTAAAATGCAGACTGTTTTTGCAACAAGCCAAACATTATGTCGAGTTGCCATTAAAAAAAAAAAATAAGGTGCTCTTCTCTCCAGAAAATGTCTGATATAATAGATGGGTTTAAAAAGCAAGCACATTTCATTAACCTATACTTATTTATTATATACTTTTGTTCCTTTATTTTTCAGCTTTCCTTTAGAGACCGAATCATCAAAACAACAACAATGGAAACACACACAAAAAAACCTTTCCTCTCTGCCATGAGTTTTTGAGCATTTTCTATTCTTTGTTGCCTCGAGGCTCTGCCAGGATGCCTCCTCTGGCTCCCTGTGTGGCTGATTCTTTCTTCATTCCCACATGCACTGTCTGTCTCCTTGCTGCCCTGTCAGTTCTATTGGATCTTTCTTTGTTTCCTTCACAATTTAATATTATGTTGGCATGATTTACTTCATTGTTTCCTATCTTTCAACCACTGTATTTCCATCGTCATGAGCCATGCCAGGCACACAGTGGGTTTTGAAAAAGAAAGAGTCAGACAAGTGAGTGCTACCCTTTTAAATATTCACATCATATATTTGTCACCAAAAGGCAGCAATGGAAACCAATGTCTCTCTCTACTACTTTGCCCCCAAAAAAGGCTGTTTCCGTCACTGACATTTGAATACGCTTAAGCATAAGCATTTTTATTTTCCTCCTTGCTTTGTTTGTGAAGGCATTCCTAATTCAGTCTGATGTCTTTTGGGAGGAAAATGTCAGCTAGGGAGCACCTGTTCACTCTTTATCAACCCAAGGGAGAACAACACTGTGAAGAGCTCTTTATTGGCTGTATTCTTTCTAGGAGCCCAAGGCAATGTGGAGCAATGTGGGGCAACACAGCCTCACATCCCCGGGCTTAGCTAGACACCGCAGTTGCTACAATGCAACTGCAGGGTGTTTTTAGTGACAGGCTTTCGATCAACAGCCAAAGGAAACTTATACACTGTTATAAATGAGCCTCCAGCAGCAGGAATACACTAGAGGGAGAGTGAAGGGACAGCATTGTGCTTTGATCTCCTCCCGTGTAGGGATTTGCCATGTTTCTCAATGAATATCAAATTTTGTAGTTCTTCTAGGATATCAAATTTAGAGACTATATGATTTTCTTCTGACTCTACAAGGACAAAGTGGAAAAAATAAAATTCGTTTTGAAACTATCACATTGAAACAAAAAACCCCAATACATATACTTATATTACCGTTCTTGGCATTCCTGCTGATTAAAACACAAGGAAATTCAATCTTACCTTAAAAGTCACACGTGTGAACAGAACTGTGGAAGGGGCTCCCAGAGAACCTCTGGGTGATTTCCATTTATTCTGAGAGGTTCTGGTCTGTGGTTTAGTTCTCGATTTACATTGTCAACATTTCTATCACACATTAGTTACCAAACATGGAGAAGTTGTTAGTGGCTTTGAAAGCTTACACAGAGTGGTAGTAATCATTTAAGGGGCTTATCTATCTGTCTTGGGCAACACAGAAACTGAGAAAAGGCAAACAATACAAACGGTGGCCTGGACAAGAAAATGGAGAGAGGATGTGGAGGGGGGCTGGTGGAAAGCATTCCAGTCTGTTTGGTTCCTTCACAAATCCTAATGAGATAATAGCTCATCCAGTCAAGCCCATTCCTTACTTTCAGGAAGTGCCACACAAGTAAATGAAGAAATTATTTGAAGAGGGATCAGGATGGGTGTGGACTGTTTGTGATTCAGCTTGGAAGAAACACAGATGCGAGTTTCTTTAGCTTGACGAGGGTTGATTTCCCTTGTCAGGTCTGTCTGAACTCCTGTGATTGTTGGCCTGAGGTTTGCAAAACTGATAGTACTGATAGATAAAAACTCAGTACCAATAGTTAGAGGAAATGTGGAATAACTTAGCCTGGAGTAACTATTCTATCATTTAGAAACAAACTTGTTTCTTCCTTGACGTTCAAACGACGTAGAATTTTACTTAAAACCTGCAGGACTCCATAACGTTCCCCTCTTTAATAGAGAATCCATACATATGTTTGTCCTTTAAAAGGAAAGCTTTAAAAGTATGTTATTATATACAAAATTAGCCGGGTGTGGTGGCGCATGCCTGTAATCCCAGCTACATGGGAGGCTGAGGCAGGAGAATCTCTTGAACCCGGGAAGCGGAGATGCCGTGAACCAGGATTGTACCATTGCACTCTATCCTGGGCAAGAAGAATGAAACTCCTTCTCAAAAAAAAAAGTTATTTTATAGACACTCTGTAACTAAAAATGGAGAGGATGAGTGAAAGGAATCTGAGACCATATATACATTTTTTGGGAGCAGAATCTCATAATTAGACATAAATAACATTTGTCATGATAGTACTTGAAAGATGCCCATCCTATCCCCTAGGTTCCTTTGCTAGATTTGCAAGACTGTTTTATTCTGCTTCAAATACACTGTAGCCTGATATATTCAAGGAGATGACGGTGAGGACAACTTAAACTATTGAATTGGTCAGATGTTGAACAGTGCCACTCAGGAAATCATGTGGATCTGCTCCACTAAAAATAGTCATGATGGGTGTATACATTAGGTGGCTTCCATAGAAACCTATTTGCTCCTAAAAATTAGTTGAGCACCCAGTACTAAACTAAAAAGAGAGCCACAGTGTGCAGAGTCAACTTGCACCGTCCTACAGGGAGAATCCCTTCAAAGCAGTTGCCATATTAGACTCGGGCTTAGGAACATAGGGACCTCTCAAGTCAGCTCTGGGTCAGTTCCATGCCTGGTCACAGCTTGTTCCATGCCAGGATAAGTTGAAATGGAAAAATGTGGGTGATGAAAAAATTCTATGATGATTTAAAATTATCCTGTTAGGAGATACCTGTGGAACATTAAGGGGTTTAGACAGAGAAGCATTCTGGATATTGTGTGGGCAGTTGGAAACTCTATACCAGCCAGGGTTTTAGGATCCTAAATAGTTGTTTGGAGGGGGCAGTGGCAAAATGTGAAATTTACAGTGGACTAAAATACTTCTAGAACCTTTTGAGTTACCTTCTCCATTTGAAAGAGTAGAGTTTCAGTTGCTGGGTACAGCCCTCAAAAGAAAGAAGAGGAACCACAGATTTTAGCTGTTGGATTTTTTTCTTCTTTCCTTTCTTTCTATGAGAAAGGTAGTACTAGAGAGATTATTTAAGGTATCTTGTGGAATGAATCTCCTGAAAATGAAAAAGCAAGGCAATTAAGATGGAAATAATACCTGGAAAACATACTAAATGTTTAATAAATGTTAATGTTTCTTGAATAAAGTTTTGGGAATAAAAGACACCAACATACAAAAACTTTCAAAAATCTCAGCTGCTTCCTCCTCTTCCTTCTCCCTCTCCTCCTCCCCCTCTCCCTTCTCCTCCTCCTCCTTCTTTTCTCTCTCTCTTCTCTATGTCTGTGCATAACTCGAATTAAGAAGCAAAAGTGGGAATTTTAACAACTGTATTTTATAAACTAGAAGCAGAGGCCTACCACTTTCTTTTTACTCCATAAGTACTGGTGAATTGGAAGTTAAGTGGAAATGGCATAGGAACTGGGATATTAATTTCAGTCAGTGCTTGGTGGCTGGTGATTTATAGCTTTAATATAAATGAAGAGTTAATTCCCAGGGGATGGCATACTTTTTATTTTTTTTAATCTCCCAAGATAAAATAGACACAGATTAAATGTAAGGAAGAATTTGACTCCAAGAATTTTAAGGCCCTGGAGTATGTTGCTTAGAAAATTGTGTTACTTACTAGAATTTGTGGGTTTCCTTTTGCTTCAAAACTTCAATTATAGAGATTCTCCTTTCTGAGATTTTTTTCACCTTTCAAGAAAAGTCTATGAGGTCCCCTGAATTATAGTTTATAGTAAAAGGCCTGTACTTTGCCTGAAATTCAGACAGCTGTTCTTTACTCAAGTTCTAAAATGTTAATAGTAATGAAATTTCTACTTGTTATCCAAATAAAATTTTTAAAACAATTTGGGCCTAACCAAGCATGGATTATAAAAATGCTATGTTGGAACTTAAAAAAAAATCTACTTAAATTTCGATATCTTTTCTAACTAATCATTTCCCTTTATCCATTCTGACTGAAAGCTAATCTGTACTCACAAACCATTCCTAGAGATTTGCATTCAACTTTCAGACATGCTTAGCATCAGAGAACCTTATGGTGCTGAAGTCGTGGGAGTCAAAAATCTTCTCATCTGTCTCTACTGTGTATTCCCTTATTGTAACTGAAAGAAAAATTGTTTTGCCTAAAGTGAAAAGAGACAGGAAACTCTACTGTTCTCTCTTGTATGCTGCTATCTAGTGCAGAAGCAGAAAGAGAAAGAAATATTGCAATCTAGCAGAGAGTTTGTTATTTCCCTGATCAGGAAGCTTCTATCCTGGAGCTAGAGGAGGGGGCTGGACAGTTTCCTGAGTCCTCTTGCTCAGTTTAGAGAGACTTCTGATGTGGAGACTGATGAAGGTTTTATTAGTTTTGTTCCTCTGTTTGGTGTTAGTATCTGCTTTAGCTTTGAGTATCTTAGCCAAACAATTTTTCTTGAGGAAGTATTTTCTTCAAGGGCTTGGATCTTTTATAACAGCATTTTGAACACAATCTAAGTAAAGTTTTTGATCACAAATGAATAATTTCATCAAAGTTGACCTCTCAAGGTTAACAGATGGCTCTGCTGTTGAAGATGGCGTGCATCAAATATCCTGGTGGTGGAAATGTCCCTGTCTGGTACTAGAGACCTGGTAGCATAGCTCCAGGGCATGCATGATCCCACCAAGTAGGAGTTTCACTCTGAACTCCAACAAGAAGATTCATTTTTAAAATCCAAGAAGGGTCAGCTCAGGTGGGGCTCATGTTCGCCTTCCCGTTGCACTTAATCCAGCTTTATAGACACAGACTGTACATCCTGTAAGTTCTGTCCTCTGCAACGAACTGTCAGTCATGCAGCTAATTCCAGTTTTAATTTTAGTTTCTAACTAGATCTGACTAGGGATGTGCCCTTATTTTAGTTATTCATCTCATCCTGCTTTCATCTTGGGATTTAACCTTCCATTAAAATAACTACAGTAGGCTTTTGACTTTAATGTGATTTTATGTAATGCTACCAAACAACAATGCCTAACATTTATTTAGTGCTTTTTTAAAAGCTCAAAGTAATTAATGTGCTTTTACTTATTTAATCCTTATAATATCCTATGAGGAATACCAGAAGTAGGCCTTATTATTCCCATTTTATGAAGAAATGGAGTCACAAAATAGTCAAGGAGCTTGCCAATGGTCTGTGAGTTCCAAGTACACACATGATGATTTTTCAGTTTTCCTGCCTTCCCTTCTCAAGGGACTTTGTTGCCTTACTATATACTATAAATACATTATACAGTGTATAGTTTTACTATTCTCAGGTCCATCAAGTTTAATGGGGTAGCCTGGCATGGTTCCTAGAGCAGGATCATGTATATGATAAATATTACTTTATGAGATGATGTATTTTGGCTTGAATATGGCTTACAGTTAACAAATGCAACAAAACGGAGTATGTCTCATTTAATTTTGCTTCACCAGCACCTCATGAGGTGCCCAGCACATAGTAGGCACACAGTAAATATTTGTTCAACAAATGAAAGCACTTCATTAAAAGATAACATGATAAAGAACAGAAAACCATTAACACAAGTAAAAGGAAGTACTACTTCACTCAGCAGGAAGTGCTTAAATAGGACAGCCTACCTCCACCATAAATCCCTTGGTTCTTGTTGAGTATCAACCACTGACCTGAGCAGAACGTGGGCTCCAACTGAGTACTCTGACATGGAGCCATTGATTTTGGGAGCTGAAGGGGCCATTTGAAATTATTTAAGCCTTCTCCCCTTTTAATTCTTTTTTAATAGAAGAGGAAATTGAGATTGTATTTCATATTGCCTTTAGGAAACAGAAATTACCACATAGTCAAATTTACTTTTGAGTTTCTTTATTGACTTATCTGAGAAGCTTATATTTTTTTCTTATGTATGTGGAAGAATTTATAAGACTGAAGCACAGAAAGATTAAATAACTCTTTGGGATCACACAGAAAATCCATGGTATAATCCAAAAGGATCATATTTCAAGACTATTTCATAGCAAATGGACACTAGTGTCATAATAATCTCTTTTAAACACTCTACCCCTTGCTTTGCAAAATGTCTCTAGCTCAAAGTACATTATTAAATTCTCAGATCCTTGGAAATTAATTTTGTTTTATTTTAATTTGCCATCTCCATTCACATAAGGACCCAGAGCAAAATTCTGAGATGCCTCCTAATTGGCTGTCCCATATATCCCATCAGTTACCAAGTCCCATCTAGTCTAACTCCATGTCTTTTGAATTTACTTACTTTACTGCGTTAGATTCCTGAGTGTTCTCTGCTTTCTGTCCCTCCTTTCCTCAGTTCTCCTTTAAGTGTCCTAACATGTAACCCCGATAATGTTGCCCTTCCATTTAAAATCTTTGAATGGCTCCCCATTGTCTACACAAGAAAGTATAATGTCCTTCTCAGAGCATGCAGAGCCCTCTCTTTTCAGGCTTCTACCTTCCATACCACCCTCACGTTTTCCTCTTCTCTTTACACTCTAAAGCAATAGCCACATTTATCTAGGCTTCTCAAATGCTCTCCATTTCTCTCTCACATCGACACTTTGGTAAAGGCTTCTCCAATGCTCTCTATTTCTCTCTCACATCGACACCTTGGTAAAGGCTTCTCCTTCTGCTGGGACACTTCTACCCTTCAAACCACCCATGAGCTATCTGCATCCTTGACAAAGTTCAGATTAGAGTGAGTGCCTCTGAGAAGTCTGTCATTCACTTCTAACTTAATTGTATGATCCTCCTCAGAGAAACAATTTCCTACTTGCTGTTGGGAGTGATATTTATGATTTTTTTAGCATATCAATGCGAATATTACAACTTTAAATAGTTCATTTATTTCTTTAAGAAATATTTATTGAAGGCCTAAGAAGTGTTATGCATCTCAGCCTCCCTTACTTTAAATAGGGGGAGGAAGAAAATTAACTCGGGTGCACTGAACTCACAAGTGACAAAGAACCCAAGTCTGTGGGAGCCCAGAGGAGAGGTGTCACATGGGCCAGTTTAGGTAAGCATCTCAGAAGAGGTAATTTTTAAGCTGAATTTTGAAGCATGAATAGGAGTTAGATAGATAAAGAAGCAGAGATATGGGTGTTGTAAGCAAAATAAAGAGCATTTGGAGAAGCAAATACTGGAAATACTTAACTCTCACAGCCAGTTACAGGAAGATTGCTGTGGTTGGGTGGATATGTGGGGAGGAGTGGGGTAGTGGATGACATTTTAGAGGTATGTGGATACAAGACCAGGAAGGCCCCCATGTGCTAGACCGAGGAATCTGAACTTCATTGTAATAGTGAAAGCCATTGAATGATTTTATGTAGAAAAGTGAAAAGCTTGAATGTGCTGTGAATAGATTATTACAGCAGTGGTGTACATGATAGATGTGAGTTTGGGTTATAGGGACTGGGGGTGGGGTTAGATGATCTAAAGAAAGCAACCCTAGTGTAACCAAAACAAGAAGTTACAAATCAATATAGGCAATGGCAATGTGGACTAGAATTAAGAGTGGTTAAGAGATAGACTGGGGAGAACTTGGTTACTGAGTGGATGTGGGGACTGAGTGAAAGAGGAGAGTTTACCATGACTCCCAAGTTATTGATTTTAACAACTTGTGGAATACAGAATATTAATTAGGCTCCTACCCTACACTGTTTTAAAATCTTACTGGCCTTAGCAATAGGATAATATTAAACATCATTCTGAAAACTAATGTTTATTTTTGTGTGGTATTCTTAGGTAGCCAAAACTTAGTGGCTTAAGACAACAGTTTATTAATATGTCTGGTTCTGTGGTTGATGGGCTCAGCAAGACAGTTCTCACTTAGATTTCCTCAGCCAGTGCACCTAGATGGAGCTGAGGCCAGAGCCATCTGAAGGTCTCCTAACTCCCATGTCTGGTGCCAGGCTGCAGTGACTGGCTGGACAGTTCTCTCTTGGCCTGGCCTCTTCACATGACTACCTTGGGTTTCACAGAGGAGTCAGCATTCTCAGAGAAGTTGGACTTCTTACAGGCTGACTGGCTTCCCCCAGAAGTGAGTGCTCCAGGAGACCAGGCGGAAGCTACATGGCTTCTTATAACCTAATCTTGGAGGTGATATGGTGTCATATTCTATTCATCAAAATGGTCACCACCCAGCCCATATTCATCAGGGTGAAAGAGTAGACTGTCAAAGCAGGAATGGTTGCTTACCCAGCGAAGGAAATAATTGATGGTGGCCTTCTTGGAGACCAGCTATATTACCACCTTTTACCACTGTCCTTTTTAAGTAAATTAATGTGACTTTCACTTTTCCTCATAAATATTTTGCTGTAAACTAATGGTAAAAGAATTATAGGACCACTTTTTATTTAAAGCACAGGATGTTTTTCAATTCTTGGGAATTTTTATTTCCATGATGCTTACTCTATTTAACATTATAGTCAAGCCTGATACTTCTAACCCATACGATTCCTATCACTTCTCCATAATCACACACACATACAAAATCTTTTCTCTAATATTCTCTAATTGGAAACAGACTTACTTTTAAGTCAAAAAAAATTGCAATGTTTACTTTTCCCATTTTTCTCCAAGTCAGGGATAGCCAATGAACTAAAGCAATGAAAACACATTAAAAACATTATTAAACCTAATAGAGAATCTCTATAAAAGGCTCTGTTATAAACGCGCTAAGATGGGAATCTAATTTTCTATCTCTCTGTCAGAAACAGAAGTCCCATGGACTGTGAGTGAGATACTCCAGTATTCATTCAACAAATACTTATTACAGACCACTGTGTTCTAGGCGTCATGCTAAGTAGAGTAGTTTTACTCTTTTCCAGGGACCTCAGTATGTGCTTTGTTGTTTAGAGCAGATGATTTTTTTCAATTTATTTTTATGAAGGTCTTATATGGTATTAGTTATGAAATTACTAGTTCTTTGAATCTCTATGAAACATAGTGATATTAATGTAATTAGTCCTTATATCACAATGGAGTTATATGAGATTGTTTTCTGGTGACTTGAAGTTTTTAAAAAGTGTTCCAAAATAATAAATACAACATTTCCATTTTCCGTGTGCCGTATAGTTATTTATAATAAGCCTGCTATTATGCAGAATGAGGGAATTCTTTCTTCAGTTCCCTTTAAGTACTATTGATATTTATAGTGTTAGTTTTTCCTGCAAATAACCCCAATAAACAAGTAGGCAAACTGTTCACATTTCTTCAGAATGATTATTTAGCCAGGAAAATGGTGTACATTTTAGGAAGAGGATTTTCTTTGCAAGGATTTTTTTCTGACCGAATAACCAAATAGAGAGTCACGGATTTGAAAACGTTTAGCTGAGCAATTCAGCAATCTCTACTGGGTTCCACAGTAGGATGCCAAATAAAAATCACAATTTAAGCCGTTATGAATTAATGAGAGTCTACAATACACATACTCACTCATTCTAATGCAGACCTAAATGTGCATGCTTTGTGGATAAATACATTTGAGGATAAGCATAGATCCATAATGTACAACATTAACCTCCTATTTGTTGGCCGTGGTAAAGTTTGGAAAAGTGCTTCCATTATTTAAAACAAAACAAAAAAAAGTCACTCTACTTAGAAGCTTAATCCTGCCATAAAAATTGATTGAAATTTGGCAAGAAACAAAATAAATGGCAATCAAATTAACCACATTTTATTTAAAAGCAAAACGATCATGTTTAATGCTTCTGGCATTATTCCTTAAGTAAATCAGTCCTCTTTGGAGTACCTGTTTATTTTTCATGTGTGCTGATTATAAATTCTTATGCTGTTACTCTTGCAAGACAAATTAATAATTTTGGGTTGTTTTAAGATAATGGTATCAACTTGATGTTATAGTAAGCCAGACTATATGAAGGAGGGGGACCTCTTCGTGGGAAAGGCTAAATGCTTAAGGAAGTCAGCATGACTTCTGTGCCTCCAAGGTAACATGAAGAAATCACTGCTTGTTCTATTTAGCATTATAGCTACGTTTAACATTATAACATCAGGCGCCCTAGCTACCACTCCCTCGGTTGTATGCTAGGCACCAGGAATTCCTAATGAAGGCCAGTTGATATACAGCAAATGGAATAGGGAGGTTTTTCCCCTCTCCTAAGTAGTTGCTCATGCTCTGTTGTTGAGGCTATTAGCCATAGGAGTTGTTATTTCAGAATCTAGTATCCACAGAGCAGATATTTCATTTTTTATATTTTTAGGGACATGTACAAAATTGGATTTAAGTTAGCTGGTTGTGATTTCCATACTTGAATTAGGCAAAGGCCCTGTGGATATGAGTCTACTTTAAAAAATTAAAGATTTTTTTTTCCACACAAACCACATACTGGATTGACTCTCCACGTTAGTAGAGTTGTCTATTTCCTGAACATCCAGAGAGATAGCATTATGTTGAATAAAATAGAGATACAGACAACATTTTCAAATGCATCCTGTGGCCACAGACTCCCATAAGAAATGCCCAGCCCTGCCACAGACATATTAATACTGTTAGTGTTTCTGAGGAAAACACAATGAGAGAGAAACCATTTTGTCCCTCACCTTCAAATCTTTAGAACACCAACTATAGAGGTGAAGAGAGAATAAGTGATAAAGAATAGATTCTGGATATCTCTCAGTTGAAACAGTTAAAGATTTATTTAAAGTGTTCAGATTTGTTCATATGTCTAAAATGGTTTTATGAATTCAGTAATTTGAAATGGCTTTCACTGTCAGTAGTATTACCACCTGAGAAATACCTCTCATTTGCCAAAATGACCAAATGAGACATATTTTACAAGGGCTTGGTTACTATTTGTTACTATAAGTTTTGTTTTGTTTTGCTTTAAGACCAAATCTCGCCCTGTTGCCCAGGCTGGAGTGCAGTGGCACAATCTCTGCTCACTGCAACTTCTACCTCCTGGGTTCAAGTGATTCTCGTGTCTCAACCTCCTGAGTTGCTGGGAATACAGATGCACACCACCACGCCCAGGTGATTTTTACATTTTTAGTAGAGTTGGGGTTTCACCATGTTGCCCAGGCGAATCTCAAATTTCTGACCTCAAGTGATCTTCCCATCTTGGCCTCCCGAAGTGTTGAGATTACAGGCATGAGCCACCACACCCAGCCTGGTTACTATAACTTTTAAGTGATGCAGAATTACTATAGAAATGCCCTCTTTAGATTTAGTTGGAAACACAGCAGTTAGCTTTCACAATGAATTGTTTTGGTGGTGAGAGTAGTGGGAGCATACAGAGTTTAAGAATGTGTTTCACAGTATTTAATCGACAAATGTCAATATAGTTAAATACCCAAACTACTGTGGGTTTCAGAGTTATAAGTAGTCTCTTCCAAATATACTGAGAGTCCTCATCCAAATGCACTTTCACATACTAATTTTAGTGAGTTTCATCACCAGTGTTTTCCTCTCCATTTTCTTTTACCTGCATTCTTGGCTTTGCTATTTGGCATCTTAAGATGTCACTCTATCTTAAGAAGTTCCTTTTTAGTGTCCCACCCACCTCTCTGATTTATCTTTCTTCTTCTTCTTCTTGAGGTCTTTTCCCTCTGTTTTCTCCCAAATATCTTTAAATGCATCATTTTTTCTTTTATTCTTAATGTTTCTTTTGTCCTGTCTAAGGAATTTTTGCCTACTCCAAGGTCAAGTTTTGATAATGTTGTGTTTTCATCGTCATCTAGCTAAATTAGTTTTCTAATTTCCTCTGTGGTTTCTTCTTTGGACATGACTAATTTTAAACTCTGTTCTGTGATTTCCAAATATTTAGGGATTTTTCAGATCTTTTTTGTCTACCTTTGATTTTTAATTTAATTCTGTTATGGTCAGAAATCGTATTCTGTCTGATTTTAATGCCATCGATTTTTAAAGATTAATTTTATGACCCAGCCTATTCTATTTTGGTAAATGTTTCATGTACACATTTGAAAAGAATGCGTACTCTGCAATTATTGAATAGAAGGTTTTACACATGCCAATATGGTCAAGTTAGTTGACAATGGTTAGGTCTTCTGTAGACCTACTGATTTTCCATCTTCAACTGGCAACTATATTTGTGAGTTTGTCTATTTCTACTTCTTTCAGTACTCTTCATTATTGCTTCATGTATTTTGAAGTTGTGTTTTTTTTGTTTGTTTGTTTGTTTGTTTTTTGGTTTTTGTTTTGCTTTGAGACAGAGTCTTCTTCTGTCAGTCAGGATGAAATGCAGTGGCATGATCTCAGCTCACTGCAACCTCCACTGCCTGGGTTCAAGCAATTCTCCTGCTTCAGCCTCCCTAGTAGCTGGACTTACAGGTGTGTGCTACCATGCCTGGATAATTTTTGTATTTTTAGTAGAGAGGAGGTTTTGCTATGTTGGCCAGGCTGATCTCGAACTCCTGGCCTCAAGTGATCCACTTGCCTTGGCCTCCCAAACTTCTCTTATTACAGGTGTGAGCCACTGTACCCTGCTTGAAGCTCTGTTATTACGTGAATACTCATTTAGGATTCTTGTGTGTTTTTTTATGAATTGTCTCTTTTGTCATAAAATATCTCTTTTAATTTCTGATAATGTTCTTTATTCTGAGGTTGACATTGTCTGATTAATATAGCCATTTATAGTTTTTTTATAATTAGTGTTTACATAATATATATTATGTAATGGATGAATATAATTTTGTTCTTTTAGCCTATCTGTGTTTTTATATTTAATATGGGTTTTTCTAGACAGCCTATAATTGGGGTTTGCTTTTTAAGCAATTAAATTTTAATTGGACAACCACTGCCATGTAATTGTAATCTTTAAACCTTTTACATTTAATGTAATTAATGATATGTTTGGGTTAAGGAGTACTATTTTGTAGGCTGTTCTCTGGTTCTTCCAACTTATTACCTTTTCCCTCTATCTTTGCATTCTTTTGGATTATTTTTTTACTATTGCATTTTAACATCTTTCATCACTCCTATGTCCCTGCTTTATTTTTAAAGCACTTGCCTTGGGATTTACCATATATATATATATATATTTAACCTTAAGTTAGTCTACCTTCAGCTAACATTGTACCACGTTCCATATTATATAAGAATCTCACCACAGAATACAAGCATCCCTCAGTAACTGTGAGGAGTTGGTTCCAGGACTACCACGTGGATAGTAAAATCTGCAGATGCTCAAGTCCCTTTTATAAAATGACATAGTATTTGCATATAACCTACACACCTCCTCTACTATTCGGTAAATCATCCCTAGGTTACTTATAATACCTAAAACAGTATAAATGCTATATAAATAGTGTAAATATGATGAAAATAGTGTAACTACTATGTTAGTTGTTGGTATAGTGTATTGGTTTTGACATATCTTTTTATCATATTACTATTTTAAAAAATATATATTTGCTCTGCACTTGGTTGAATCTGAGGATGCAGACCCCATAGACATGGAAGGCCAACTGTATTTCCGTTTTTTACATCCCATCCTTTTTGCTATTGCTGTTAAGCACCTTGCTTCTACATATATTATAAACCCCATAACATATTGTTATTATCTTTGTTTTAAAAAGTCTGTTGTTATTTAGATGAATTTAAAAGTAATAAAAATGATTTTACATTTACTCTTGCATTTATCATTTCCGTTGTTCTTCATTTCCTTATGTAGATCCAAATTTCTATCTGGCATCATTTTTCTTCTGTTTGTAGGACTTCTTTTAATATTTCTTATAGTGTACAGGTGCTGGCAATGAATGCTCTCATATTTTGTCTCCAAAAGTCTTAATTTTATCCTTGTTTTTAAAAGATGTTTTTCTCTGGCGTATTTTTTCTATTAGTATTTGAAAGATGTTTGTCTATTGCTTTTGGGTTCGAATTCTGTTATGATTTCTGGTGTCACTTTTATCTTTGTTCCATATGTAATGTGTGAATAGCTATGTTAAGATTTTCTCTTTATCATTGCTTTATAGCAATTTGAGTATAATTTTCTTGTAATGGTCTTCTTTTTCTTTATTCTCCTGGGAATTTTTTTTTCAGCTTTTTAAATACATAATTTATAGTTTCCCCTTAAATGTTTACATGCTTATTATAGCTGCTCTGAAAGCCTTGTCTACTAATTTCCCCACCTCTGTTTTTGTGGGACTGATTTTTCTCCTGGGTCTGGGTTATGCTTTCCAGTGTCTATCTAATTTTCAGTTGAATGCTGGGCATTATAAATGCTACTTGTCGAGTGTCTGGATTTCATTGTCTTCTTTTAAAGAGTTTTTAATTTGTTTTGCAGGCAGTTAAGGTACTTGTGGGTCATCTTGGATTCTTTCAAAGCTGGTTCTTAAGTTTTTTAGGGTGTGTCTAAAGCAGCCCTTATTCTAGTGTTAGTTTGAACCTTCTACAAATGTGACCCCTCTGGAGTCTGTACTGAAAGTTCCATTTACAACACATGAACTTCTCCCAGTATTGAGTGAGCTCTGAGGATATTTTCACTCCAACTCCCTCATAGTTCTTTGGCTGGCCTTGTAGAATTTTTTTCTATATGTGTGCGACCAACGATTTAACAACAACAACAAAAAAAAAAAAAACAAGAGGGCCTTTGTGAGAATATCTGAAGCTCCTCTGAATATCTGATTCCTCCTGTCAGGTATTCTGTCCTGCAAATTAGAGCTGCCTTGGCCTTCCTGAGCTCTAATCTCTGTCTCAATTCAGTGAGACTTCAGTACTTTGGTTGGGTTGTCCCTTCCTGTTCTTCAGTTTAGAAATTGTTTCCGATTTCTAACTGGAATGCAGGAGCAATCATAGAGATAACTTAGGGAAAACAGCTCTGAACTGCTGCTATCCATTTCCTAAATATAGTAGCTCCATATTTTGTCCAGTTTTCTAGTTGTTTATGGTAGAAGGGCAAGTTCAGTTGTAGTGGGATGCCAAAACATGGCCAGACTTGGAAGTTTCTGTACTACAATTTATTGTTTGTTTTGAGATGGAGTCTCCCTTTGTTGCCCAGGCTACAAAGCATTGGCGCAATCTTGGCTCACTGCAACCTCCTCTACTTCTTGAGTTCAAGTGATTCTCCCAAGTAGCTGAGATTACAGGCATGTGTCACCATACCTGGCTAATTTTTGAATTTTTAGTAGAGACGGGGTTTCACCATGTTGGCCAGGCTGGTTTCAAACTCCTGACCTCAGGTGATTCACTTGCCTTGGCCTCCCAAAGTGCTGCTATTACAGGTGTGAGCCACTGCACCCGGCCTATGCTATAATTTTTAAGGCAACTTTTGATCAAAGTATGGCACACATTCAGAATGGTACACAAGTTATAAATGTTCAGCCTGACAAAGTTTTCACAGATTGAGCACACCTGTATAAACTAACATCCCAGAACATAATCAGCACCTTGGAAGCCTGCTCTTATCCCTTTCAAGTCATAACTTTCTCCTCAGCAAGGATAACCACTATTCCAAAGTCTGCCACCCTTGATTACTTTTGCTTTCTTTTGAATTTTATTGCAATAGAATCATATTGTGTGGACTCTTTTGGGTCTCTCTTTTTAAATTCATATTTATGAGATTCATCCATTTTGTTTTATATATCTGTAGTTTATTTTCACTGTAATACAATGTAAATTAATTTATTCATTCTATTTCTAATGGCCTCATTTGAGGATATTACAAATGGTACAGTTATCAATGTTCTTTTTCATTAAGGATAAAGGACTCTATTATTTTTGCATCTCCAAGGCCCAGTATGTGGCTTTTATGTACAAAGTGCTCAATATATGCACTCTGTATGAACAAATGAACTATGGTACTCTTTAATGTAAAATCATAAGTACTAATATTATCTCCTTTGAGTATGGTATGGAATATGACCTGCTAAAGTTCATATACAAACAGGATCAATTCATTATCAGTGTGGGGCAAAGTTCATTTGGCAAAAATTTCTAGCTTATATGTTAGGAGAAGAAACCATTAAACAACCTTAAAGAAGGATTCTGTTTTTAAGAACCAGGCCTAAAAATCTGTAAGTTGTTTTATGGACAGTTAAAAGCAAACAGAACCACATTCCCATATGATTGATTGTAAATCATGAATCAATAGTTAGTGTAATTTGTTTTCCTAGCATATGGTTAATATATTAACAATATTGAAGAAATAAATGATGAGTGAACTAACTGTAGTTAATTTTAGAGTTTCTTTTGAATTTAGTACTTTTTTATACCATTAGTTACAGCATTAATGCTATAACTTTTCCCATAATATAGGTGAAATTGATAGTGTTCCTCTTTTTCTGGACATTGCAAATGTTACTTATGGAGTGTCTGAATTTCAGTGTCCTCCTTTAAAGAGTTTTTAGTTTGTTTTGCAGGCAGTTAAGGTACAAAAGTTTTGTGACTTTTGTCTACTGTAGTTATCTTTGAAACCCAAATTGCAAGAATGAAGATAAAAATAATAAAAATGTTCATTCAGTGTAGAATCACTATATAAAATACTTTGTGTTGCCTCTCTTGAGACATTTCTAGGGATGCTTAAAGGAGATGCGGTGGGAAGGGTCTGCTTAGGAATGGCCCAATATTTTCAAGACACACGGCACCTTCTCAAAATGTGGAATCCCCTCAAATAATATTTATGTGAGTTTGTTTAGAGGTTCTATAAGAGTGACTCTCCTGATTACTAAGAAAATTTAACTTGCCATGATTTTAAAATGATGTAAAGTAAACACAGTTAAACTGACCGGAATCTATATACTTAAAAATATAACCACATTCTTGTCTCCTACATGTGAATATAAAATTTCAAAAGGAGCCTGTTTCATAATTCTAATTTTTCTGTGAAAATAAAACTGCAATTGTAATAGAAAGTGTAAGTAAAACAAAAAATTATTTTACCTGAATCCTTAGTTTTTCCATATATGTGTCTCTTTAATAGGATAGAGATTAAGAGAACATTTTGTCCTGCCATAAGTGAAAAATAGAAAAATGTTCTTAAAATTAGCACAGTATCTGGAAAAAATGTTACTGGACTACTTCCCCAATGCAGAAAAACTTCAAAACTTGCTTCTTCAGCTACATTTTGTGTTTGTGTTTATTTGACTGATTTCCAGAGTTAAAATTAACAATCAAAAGAAAAGTTTGGAAAACTGACAAAATATCTTCAGGACACATCTATATACAAAACAAGAGCTTTCATGGTAGCGTAATTTCACTTACAGAGAATGAAATTTATTGGCAAAGTCTTTACTTTTATTCATCACCATTATTTGTCTTTTTGTCTTAAAGTAAGTGATATAATAATGTTGCCTGTGGTCTTTAGTAAGGAAACATTTTGATTGCAAATCAAGTGAGTGTGTAACTCTGATTCCATCAAAATTCCTACTGTTTGTTAATTGACCTCTTGAGTAATTACCAAAACTTCAGCCCATGAATATTTCAGGTCTTTGAGTAGATAAATGGAGACAGACAAAGAGAGACACAGACAGACAGACAGACAGATAGATAATCTTGGATCTTTCCAGTTTTTATATATATGCATATATCTTTATGTAGCCATAGAATATAAAGAAGAAAATTAAAAATTTTAGGAGATCGTGAAATTGCTTTAAATGTATGAAGTGCCACTGTGAGATTCTGACCCTGGAGCAACATTTTATCCCAATGTCAATTTGCTATACTCCTTATTTAGCAGGTGTTCACACAAAGGTTAAAATGCCTTAGAATTTACTCATTGTTCCTAAAAATACCTCAGGAATTTTTACCCAAAAGATAGTCCCATCAACAAGTCATGTTCAAACATGGGCAAAGAAATCTAATAAAGACATAACCTAATATACAATTCCCTAATTTCTAATATGGAAATAGCTGTTTACATTTTATCGTGAAGCAATCTAAAATAAAATATTGTATCTAATGCTGTAGTAGATATGGTAAAGAAATTTGGGTTTCAAAGGATTTAGAGAGGACTGCAGTATTTGAGGGCATAGGAATACACTATTTATGTATTTATTTGATATGAATGTTCCTAGGACCAGTGGGAAGAACATGAAATCTCAGTTTTGGTCTCTGTGGCTGGACTCTATCTCTATTTACTGTCTGCTTCCCTCTGTTTTAGTGACTATCTAGAAGTTCTGACTGGTCACGTAAAACCTTTTTTCACAGAGGAGGGTTGTTAAAAAAGAGAGAGAAAGAAAAATTTATGTGTCTTACACTTAAAAGGATCTTTTGGGCTTTTCCTTTTACAGCTTCTCTCTTTCTCCCCCCATTTGGTTTTTTGTGTGTGTGTGTGAATGTTTTTCATTAGTTATTTTTAAAGGTAATAAAGATGTGCGACAAAGTTATAGCTTCTGCATTTTTTCTATTTTTATAGTTGGGTTGGTTTCTGATCATTTACAATGAGAAAGTATGAAATTTATTTGTATTAAATTGAAGGTGATTTCTAAAAATGGTTCTAGATTCACACAATTATTGTGGATAGTATTTCCTTGCCTTTGGTGAAATCCCTTTAAATCCCTCTGTGTTGGGCTTTCTCATCCTGCAATTCTGAAAACAGTTCTGATTCAAGTCCAGCCAATTCCCTAGATTCAGGTAGGGAGTCTGTAGTAAATTTTGATTTTCAGGAAGGATTTAAATCAACTTAAGGATGATGGCTTTTCAATAAGTTATTTAGGAAACTGGGATGTTTGAGAAATACTTGCTTATCATTTTAAGTTTAGCATTATAAGGGAAAACCATGGCAAACCATACACCATTTTTTGAACACTATAAGGACTTGTGATTCTGGAGTGGGTGACCCATGAGTCTGACTCTATAGCAGGACTGTTTGTGGACATCTGGAGCTTAAAGTATGTCTGCCATCTGCTATACTGATGTTTCAGGTTTTTTGCAACTTTTTCAGCTCAATCTCTATAGTAAATCTTATCGTATAAGAAAGCCTGCCTGAGGAAAGGAACTAAAGGAGCTTTTCATTTTATATTCCTTTTTAGAGAGCATTCAACTGCATCGCAGAGTCATATAAAGTGTCTTTATCTCTTTCCTGAGGCCTAGTGCCTTGAATGCTGAATGCTGTGTATATATTTTATACACACACACATGCACACACACAAAGAGTGATGCTAAATCACATACCTATACCCTGAAAACTCATAATCACGATATGACAAAAAGTAATAGGATTATGATGCCAGTTTTAGTTTTTCAGATGAGAACATTTAACATCTCCTTCAGTTGTAATGGATTGAAAATAAAAATCTGCATTTTCTGAATCTTCAGCTGTCTCTTTAAATACTTTTAATCATTCTACTGATGATAAAATGTAAATATAAGGTTCCTTCTCATTTTTTGATGATTCATATTATGATTTGACTTTCTTTTTATAAATAATATTGTATTAATGTTTGCTTAGGAACTATTCAAACCATAGATGCCAGCAATTGACTCTATAATTTGAGTCCTACTGCTGTAGCTTTGAACCCAAGAATTGAAATATCTCTCATAGAGCTATTATTCTGTTTATTTACCTTTTGGTATTATCAAATCGCCTCCTATGCACCATGTATGTGGTAGTTGGTAAAGAAAAAAATATGAAGAACACATGGATTCTGTTTTTGAGGAGCTCACAATCTGATGGGAAAGGGCACAGATATATACAAAATTATAAGAAAAAGATATAAACAAAAATGTGGGAAAGGGGCTTAACTCTGATGGGAAGCATGTAGATGGCATTCGGGAGGCAGCTAAGAAACATGGGTATTTCAACCCCTGTTGCCCAGAGGGCCAGGGCCAGATAAAGCCTACAGTTACTTTCCTAGGCTGGAAGGCATGAGGTTCCCTTAGGAGAAAGAGGCCAGGGTAGGGGTGAAGGCCTGGATGATGAGAATGGGGTTTGATAATTTTTTCTTCTATGGGTATTTGGCAACCACTCAAGGACTATATGTAATGGAACAGTAATATCAGGTATGTATGAAAACTAAAAAGAAACTGGAAGCAGAAAGAGCCATAGTAGAAGATACTGCTAAAATCCAGGCAAGAAACAATGAAAGCATGACATTTGATAATAACAGTAGAAATGGAGAGAAGGAAAGAGTTTGAGAGAAATCCAGGAGTTAGAAATCCTAGGATCTAAAGGCTACTTGCATGTAAGGTCAAGGGCATCTAGGATGGAGTGCAGGCTTCTGATTTGAATGATTCCATATGGAATGTACAGGCTGAGCACACGGAGGAGCAGGTTTAGGGTGGGGTAGGAAGAGAGAGGAGAGACTCTATTTTGGTCAGATGGAGATCCAGGTGCCGGATGTAACATCCAGGTGGAGCTGTCCAGGGACCAATGTAAAAGCTGGGTCTAGGGCTTAGAGGGATCAGACCTAGATACACAGATTTGGAAGTCAACAGTGTAGAGGCAGTAGTTATACAGTAATTACCTTAATGGTTGCTATATTTCTGTCAGGGTCTGTACCCATTCTTTCAAAATCAGTTGAACTTTTAAATTTATGTTATTTAAACAAAAGCAACAATTTATGCTGTTATAACACACTATTAGATAGCATCTTTTCACGTGTCTCAGTAGACTCCACTGGCATATTCACATTGTCTACAGTTGTTAAATAGTGGGTTTAAATAAAGCCTGAATCAAAACTGTTGGAAATACTTACATTTGTTTGTTTTGTGCTAGAACACTATGGGTAGCTTTGAACTATATATGCATAAGAAAAAATAAGGAATAGAATATATTTATTCTCCTTGATAGTCAGGTCTAAAATAGTTTTGAGAAGACAAAGGATAAACAGCCCCAATGAGAAGTGACCTCCTCAAGAGACAACATCTGAGCTCCTTTCCATGTCGTTTTATTATCCCCAGGATGCTATTAGCACTGTCAGAGGTCACTCGTATTGACGACAGGCCAAATCTTTAGATCTCTGTTCTTTTCTCTGTGAAATTATCTTATGTTGCTGAGAATCTAGGAAATGATTTAATCAGTTGTTGCTATTGTTATTTTTAATCTGAAAACAACACTTTACTCCTTTGTTTTCTCAAATCTTACCAAAAGTTTTGAACATCTTTTTTGTACTTCCATTATTGTTCCACAGAGATCCTTATGGATCCACTCCGATCTGTGAAAGATTTCAGGAATGCAGCAGCCGTATCCCTCCAGTGTATGACTTGTCATTTCGACTCTGACAACTTATTTAGTGATGCTGATTAAGTTACATGAGGGCCATGAGCTTCAGGGCCTTTTCTGATTTGTCATATGGTTTTTGGTCATTTTTAAAGTTACCAGGCAGGGAGCAGTGCTAAGAGAAGCCATCATATAGCATGTAACAACCTGGCTTGAGACAGAATGTTGACCTCTCATTACTAAAGGGGAGACGGGGTGGATCACAGCAAAGCTAATGCCTGAAAGTGTGATGATACCTCTAGATGTCACAGTGGGAACTTCAATAGCTGTTCAATTAAAGTCAGATGTTCCACCAGGGGAAGGCCCATGTATCACATCGAGCTAAAGAGCATGATCCTTTCACTTTGGAGGGATCGAGAGCCTTACTCAGATGACCATCTGGTTCTTACTTAGAGGAGTTTGTGCTCTAACAAGATGGACAGTATTATTTTCTAGTTCTATGGTGAAGTGTTCATGATAGATTTTGTGTGATTATCTTATCTTTTGGCTACAGAATTGTCTCTAGCATCTCCACATCCAACCATCTCCACCTCTTTTGCTGTGCTTCTGCTATAATTAAGTTTTGAAAGAGAAGAGAGAGTATGGGAGTTTGCCCTTGTTAAAGACAGGTTAATTCTAGAACTGGCTTTACATGTTGACATTTTCCAGTTAGCTCATAGCTCATAGTAGAATTTTGTTGAAACTGTGCCATGATATACTGAAAGCAAGTGGGAGTGGTGAAAAATACTAGGAAGGCTAGTGATGGCTAAAATAACACAAAATAGTACTGCTGTCATCACCTGTTTTGACAACACAGACCTTACCAAATGTGCAAGAAGAAGACCCCTACGTATCTGTAGTATTTTAAGGAGGAATAGTTACCTTGCATCATTTTGATCATTTTCAGGGTAAAAAAAATAGTAAGTTTCTTAAAAAGGAAACTAAATCTTCTTATATTAAACAAGCTGGCCACCAATGGTTTACCTACCCCCTTTATTTATTTTTATTTAAAATGCCTTGTCTCTATTATTCCTTGCAGTCTGAAATCAACTTTCAGTTTCTTTCCTTCAGGGAAAAGACAATCATTTAGTCTTTTAAAGTATTTGCTTTGTGTAATAGCCAAATTTTAGGGAAATATAAATTAAAACCACTTGCTGTGATTAAATCTGAAACTAACAAATACTTCCATGCCTGCAACATAACTACTTTTTTTTACTGACATGACTATTTGGTGCAAGATACCCTATTTGCAAATATTTGCACTTGGCTCATCATAAAAGGTGTTTCCTTTTTTTTCTCTGAAAAATACCAATTAGCCCTGATTATGTGTTGTCACCCACTTTATGTTCTTTTTCCAATGCAAGGAAAAAAATAAACAAAACACAGAAGTTGGTCTTAAATATCAAAGATCAAATAAGATGAAGAAAAAAAATTATTACCCTATGGACTCTTGGAAATTAAAATACAAAAGTCTGAAATAGCCTGCTTTATGTAATGTCGCTGTGCAGCAGGAGCAAAAGGCTGTTTATATTAAACATCCTTTTCTGTAGCTTCCATTGGCAATCAACTGCTGCATGTTAGTTGTCAGAGTTTACCTTATCAATGCTTTTTGTCTCTGGATAGAACTGGAAAATGTTTCACAAACTCCAAATATACCAGATGGAGACTACCCTGTCTCCTAAAGCACTGACAAATCATTTATTAATTTTCATTACAGTGATTAAAACCATTCAGGTAGAAGAGAATCTGGAAGCAAATTAAACACATATTTATTTTAAGCTGGAAGATTTCCTTGAAGTCTTGCTGATTTTTAGAAAGTTTACATTCATTTGTTCTTGTTCAACCTCTACTGATTTCAATGTGCTTAGCATTTCGCTGTCAGGTAGATTTGAGTTTGAAAATTTACTTACGGGAAATTCTTATATAATTGCAATTGTTCAGTGTTATTATATGACTTATCACACAACTTAGCAACATGCTATGTTATCAATCACTTATTGTAACAGTCTGATATTTCCTAGTCAATTCAAACTTACTAGAATATTCCTCAAGCTTTATTGTGATAATTCAAAATTTCCTGATTTATTCTGAATTTCTATATCTATGAAATACATACCCATGTGGTGCTTACCATTCATGGTTTTTTGGTTTTTTTTTAGACAGAATTTCGCTCTTGTTACCCAGGCTGGAGTGCAATGGCACGATCTCGGCTTACCACAACCTCCGCCTCCTGGGCTCAGGCAATTCTCCTGCCTCAGCCTCCTAAGTAGCTGGGATTACAGGCACGCGCCACCAAGCCCAGCTAATTTTTTGTATTTTTATTAGAGACGGGGTTTCACCATGTTGACCAGGATGGTCTCAATCTCTTGACCTCGTGATCCACCCGCCTCGGCCTCCCAAAGTGCTGGGATTACAGGCGTGAGCCACCACGCCAGGCCCAAATATATAACTTGATGATAAGATAATTAATACTTAATATTTGCTATGATTAACTTACTCTGACAATGAAATGATTTATAAAAGGTTCTTTTAACAACATATTATTTGTCATAGGCTATAAAATCTTTTCACTCAAACTTAACCCTTGTTTTACTCCAATTAACAGTGGAAAAGATTGTAAGCATCTATTCAAACAACCCATTCTTATCCTTTGAAACATACTTGGTATGGTGGCTCACACCTGTAATCCTAGCACTTTAGGAGGCTGAGGCAGGAAGATCACTTGAGCTCAAGCATTCAAGACCAGCCTGGGCAACATAATGAGACCCTGTCTTTACCAAAAAATTAAAAATCAGCTGGGTGTATTGGCCTGAGCCTGTGGTCCCAGCCACTTAGGAGAATGGCTTGAGTTCAGGAGGCGGAGGTTACGGTGAGCCATGATCACTCTACTGTACTCCAGCCTGGGTGACACAAAAATCGTGTCTCAAACAAACAAAAAAATCTCAGTTCACACATGACTACTTGTCCTTCTACTTTAAGGATTTTTTTTCCTCCCCAGATAGATGTTGGATTTTAATTATCTAAGTAATATAGGCTTATACCTTAGTCTTTGTATCAGGAATTTTCTTTTTATATCATTTTCTGATCCTTAAACCCATACTGTTTAAGTTAAACTATCTTTTGAAATGGAAAAAAGAATAATTTCAAAAAGTGAAAGCTTGGTTTTCTGCTGTTGTCTTTCAAAAGAACAAATTATTTCAGCCAATAGCGGGTGGAAAGACAGCCCAAATGGGTAGTTGCTGGGGGAAAACAAGGAGAGGTTAGAGGGAGGAACTGATTCTTTCACTGAAGACTCTATGATAACATAGATAAAATATTTCTTATTCTCAAAGTACTCACAGTTCAGAATGGATGGTAGAGACTGGAAAGGTAAACACGTAGGTAGAAAATTAGAATTGAATATGATCCATTGTATGCAAGATAAGATGGGCACCTAACTTGACTGGGACCGTCCAGGTTAGGTCAGTTGCCTAAGGAGGAGAGGATTGAGCTAAGAATTTATGGACAGACTTAGCCAGGCAGAGGCCTAAATTCTTGGTAAGTCTAACACATGGGCAAACTTTTACCGACATAAAAGAACTTTATGCATTGAACATTAATTTATGTTTGTATATGAATTCTTAACTGATACAGATTTGTCTAAAATTATAGACTCATCAGTTGACATTGAAACTAGGAATAGGCACTGCCAGATACCTTTCTAATGAGACTAGCTCTTCAATAATGCCTTCAGTCAGGTTCTAAGATTGTAATTGTTGTAATCCACTCCAATTTGTTTAGTGCCTGCTGCTTGTATAGCAGCACCAAGTGTAGTAGAATAGGGGGGCAGAAAGGGACACTGAAGTTAGATTGATCTGGGCATGGATTCGGGCTTTGCCACTTACTGCTCTGCCACGTTGCCTCAGGCACAGTTCCTGGTACATCCCATTCTCACATCCTGTGGTTGTGAGGAACAAAAGTATGTAGACTGCTTAGCATGGTTACTGGAACATAGTATTTGTGCAATAATGGGTAAATATTTGTTGAATGATTGAATAACTGAGTGAACATTATTGCCATAAATTCTTAGCAAAGTTAATGAAATAGATCCTACTTTTCTTTATAATAGATAGGCAGTCTGTTCATTTTTAATCCCCAAAATACATTTTGGATTTAAGATAGAAATTTACAATAATATGTATATATATTACACTATACAGGGAAAACATTTTATAAAAAAATAAGTAGTTATAATTGTTACACAGCAAGTAAATGCTCAAAGATTACGTATATTTTATGATTAGGAAAGTAACTGTAGTTTAGGCTAGAAAGTGGCAAAGAGCATGCGCCTTGTAGCCAAACTGATTGGGTTTTGTTCTGTTTTTCTACTGCTATGTGACAAATCATTCCAAAACCTAGGAGCTTAAAGCGACAACTATTCTGTCATCTCTCATGATTCTGTGGGTTGCCTGGGCTCATGTAGGGTATCCTTCTACTGGTCTTGATTGGGGTATTTCTTGCAGTTACAATCAGATAGCGGTTGGGGTTTCAGTGGCCAAGACTCCCTTGCACAGCTGACAGTTGGTGCAAGCTGTTGGCTGGGACTAGAGAGCTTCAGTTCTCCCCCATGAGACCTCTGCATGTGACTTGTTCTGGGTCTCTAAAAGAAATGGACTAGGCAAACACCAGTGTCCTGTTGTCCATAGCAAGTCATATGGCCACGCCTGGAGTCACAGCAGGAGGGCACCCCATTAGGGCAGGAATACAATTTCAGGAGGTGTTGGTTGGCTGGGGACCTCCAAAGTAACAATCTGCCCCAGGATGGGATCCAAATGCTGCCCTTTAATGGCTCTGTGACCTTGGGCAGTTACTTTTCTTCCTTATGCTGTAATAAAATGTGGCACTCATTGGTACTCTCTTCAGAGTGTTTTTGTGATTACTGTTCCCAGCATTGAGTTAAAGAATTAATAAGTGTAAAATACATGTAACAGTTTCTGGTATGTGAAAGCACATAATAGAGTAAGCCAGTTTCAGTAGTGGTAGTGGTGAGAGTAGTAGTTATAGTAGTGGTAACAGAATTAGTATTGGTAGCAGTAATAGTAGGCGTGCTAAAAGAAATGTCATCATAAGAGTAGAAGATCCATGCTTCAACACTGCTCACCTTTAAGAAATCTGTGGTATGATGATTCTTGTGAGAAAACTAACAGGCTAGGTTAGCTTCCTTTTGATCATATTAAAACCTAATAAACTCTTTTAGCACAATAACCAGGAATAGAAAGTACACTGAAGGATAGGTAACAATTCATTTAGAAAAGCACATCAGAATTTATAGAATATAATAAAAAGATCTTTGATTTAAAGAATTAATGTAAAGAACTCTTCCTGGTTCAGTTAAGAATTTTACAGGTCATTAACTACTTGACAGGGCTGTTCAGTGACAAAATGACTGTAATTCCAAAATAAGCCACGAATGAATGCTTAGCATTTTCACAATACTTCTAGGAGAGGACCACAAATAGAGTCTCTGAAATGATTAATATCTTTAGAGATACCTCATAGGATCAAAAACATCTATCGAATTCCCCCAGGTAATAATCTCAAAGTTATTTCTCCATTTCATATCAACCTCTAAATATATTTCTGATTCATTTCTTTCTCTCTGTCCCCAGAACCGTTTCCAATTCCAAACACTATTTTTTTAATCATCCAAGCTAATCTTATGAAACCTTCACAACTAATTTCACAACCGTTTTTTTGCACTCTAATTCTGCATGAGAGTTCTACCTTTAGAAACACAGTAAGGTCCTGTTGCTAGCATACTCTATCTCATCTCCCATTGCTTTAACGCGTTTCATTTTCATATCCGTAAAGTCCAAACTGCTCACCTTGAAACTCAAAACCCCTTAGACTTGATATTTTATTGATACTTTCAATGAAAGAATGGCCCAGTGCAGGATCTGTTATAATCTATTTATGGAGAAGTGTTTGTTGAATTCCTGAAACAAGAGTGATCCATGATGGTCCCTATACTCATACTTGCATCCACTTCTAGTTTTTACAAATATTTAAGGTATAGTAAGTAAGATCACAGTGAATTTATTAGGTCTACTTCCCCAAATAAGAGCATTTGACAGTCTGATACACCTGAATAATTGAGAGTAGCACTTACATCCCTTATATTTCATGATTATAAGTATCAGGTAGGAGCACTGACAACCTCCTTTAGAGGAGCACTGGCTCTGATTTGTGTAGTAAAAACTGCTGATAAGCTGCAGTTCTTTGGAATGGTTTTGTGCCAATGTTCATATTTAAGTAGGAGAGTTTCTATTATGCTTCCACTTTTTAAAAATCTATATATTCCCATTTCATGATGTGATTACTTGTTGGTGGTTTACTGATGGCTTGTTAGATGTGGGAGGGGCACTAGACACTTGTTTGATAAAAATTTACAGGAGAGAGAAATACAGGTGGATTTTTTTTCTTGACAACTATTTTATTAACTTCTTTTAAAGCGTACTTAATATAGGTTATGTTATAGTAAATTTTTCTCTTCTGCATTAAAGTTAATTCTGCTTTATGTAACATTATTATTTCTTAAATGAAAAACAAACCATGAATTTGGAATAATACTTTTTATATGTTAATGTGTCCTAAAAATAGGGTTGAGGGTGAGGAGAGAATCCTAAGGACTTGCCTATTAAAAAAGAACTATGAGGTTCTGAGACTGGGAGTTTGGGGATTTCATTTAAAAGGCTCATATCCAGTGCAGTTGAATATACTTTGCTATTTGTCCTGCACAGGAGTGAAAATGAAACTGACTGAAAAGCAAACAAATCATATCAGGGAATTGGTGTTCCTTGGGGTTTTGTCCTGCGCCATCTTATCTTCTTACTTTCAGACTTACCCTGGAGGATCTCATCCCCTTGCAAGGCTGCAGTGGCCATCATGTGTGCAGGACTTCCAACTGTGTATCATCCTGTTTGGATGCCTGCCAGGCCCCTCATACTCAAGGTGTCCCTAATGATTTCATGGTTGTCACCTCAAACCTGTTTTTCAGTGCATGGCACCACCATCTGCCATTCTCACATCTCACGTATTTATTCTTTCTACCCCCCTCATTCTTCCAATCCATCTTCTCTTTACCTCTAAAATGTCCCTCAGGTCCCTCTATTTCCCCTGCCACCTCCTATCCTGGTTCTGGACACTCTTGCCTGGATTATCCAACAGCCTTATCCTTGGCTCCTCTGCCTCCAAGCAAACTATCATCCCAAACCTACTCCATTCTTTTCAATGAAGCCTGAGACTCAAAGCATAGCAAATTGATTATGCTAGTTACTCACCTTCTTCATTTTATTCTTAGTTTCTCATCTTTATTAGAAGCAAATTTAATGCTCTTAAACATAATTGGAAGATCTTCCAGTATCTAGCTACTACCTACTTAACCCTCTATCTGTGTTTCTCATGATACCCACCATATCACTCTGTGCTCTGCACTGAACTATCCAATATATTATCCACAGTCACAGCCATTTGGCTATTTAAATGTAAACTGATTAAAAGTAAATAAAAACAAAATATTATTTCTTTAGTCGTACCAGCCATATTTTATGTGATAAGTAGCCACATGAGGCAAGTGGCTACCATATTGGATAGGATGGAAATCATGAAAGATTTCCATCATGGCAGAAACTTCTACTGGATAGTGCTGTAAAATACTCTCATTTCTTGGGATTTGGCCACCTCTCTCATTTAATGTTTTATCCTTTGCTGGTAATGCTTTCTAATTCTTCTTTCCTCTCTTTCCTCATCAGTGCTGTATGCTTTCCCACCATCATTTTTTAAATATACTTGACTTTTTAGGGAAGTTTCATGTTCACAGCAAAATCAAGCCGAAAGTACAGAGGCACATGTAGAGACTCCCCCACTATCAGCATTCCACACCAGAGTAGTACATTTGTTACAATGAACCTGCACTGACACATCATTATATCAAAGGCCATAGTTTACATTAGGGTTCACTTTTTTTTTTTTTTTTTTGAGACGGAGTTTCGCTCCTGTTACCCAGGCTGGAGTGCAATGGCGCGATCTCGGCTCACCGCAACCTCCGCCTCCTGGGCTCAGGCAATTCTCCTGCCTCAGCCTCCTGAGTAGCTGGGATTACAGGCACGCACCACCATGCCCAGCTAATTTTTTGTATTTTTAGTAGAGACGGGGTTTCACCATGTTGACCAGGATGGTCTCGATCTCTTGACCTCGTGATCCACCCGCCTCGGCCTCCCAAAGTGCTGGGATTACAGGCATGAGCCACCGCGCCCGGCCTAGGGTTCACTTTTGCTGTGGTATGTTCTATGCATTTGGACAAATATATAATGACATGCATTCACCATTATAGTATCATGCAGACTTTTCAATGCCCAAAAATTCTCTGTGCTGTCATCATTTTTTACATATTATTCCATATTTTTCCACCTCCCTGAAATTCACTCTGTCTGTTCTCCCAACCATATCTTCTCTGTCCTTTAATAACAAATCCAAATTAAATTGTAAAGCTTTTCCATATTTCCCTTCTCTGAAGTCCTGTGCAATTACAAAGTATGAATATAAAGTAACCAGTACTTTTATATAAAGAAATCAGAATTTATTCACTCAATTCAATATTATTTCTTGAACTGCACCTTATTTCAAGGTGCTGCCCTAATACAAACAGTTTTGGACACCCACTCTTGGAACACTTTTTAGAAACAACTTACCCTGTATACAGTGATCAGTTTCATTATTCTGTAGACATATCTCTTTTGGTATCTAAGGTGGTCTCATCCAGTCTGATCAGCCTCTGTATTTACCACTCTTAGTTCCATCTGACCCTTGGTTCTTTCCACAAACCTAATCAATCTTCAAAATGCCTATTGGTTACTTAAGATGACATACCACAACCTCAAGGGAATCTTACAAAGACCAAAAATGTTTTAGACAGTGGAAATGTATTTTTAATATGTTTGTAGATGGCCAAGGTGAGAACTTTGAAAGGGTAACACTCATCTGTGTTGGTTAGTTCTGATGACTTTGTTGAAAAAAGCAAATAAGCATCCACAATGTATACATACTTCAAAAAATATGTTGTACATGATAAATACACACAATTTTGTCTGTCAGTTAAACAAAACCAACCAACCAACAAAACAAACAAACCAAAAATATATGCTCTTTACTTCTTACTCTCTTCTCAGATTTTTGCAGTTAATTACCTTGCACACATTTTGCATTGTAAAGCTGAACTTACTTTCAATCCTTTATTGACAGTTTATGTGTTTATATAACCTTCCTCCAAGTACATTACAAAAACTCTCAAAGGTAGGTCCTTATTGACTTTGGTGTCCTCCATAGCACCTCAATTATCTCTAATAATAGTTAATAAATAATACTTAGCAGTTTTCAAAGCATTCCTAGAGATACAATCCCCGTGTTTTCTTACACAGTGCTGTGAAGTCGGCATTTTTCCAATGATCCCCAACCTCCATAGTGGGCATGATAGGTGTTCTTCTGAGCCACTAGAAAGTAAGTTAACAGGCAGAGACAGGAGCTGTCCAGTCGCTTTAGAGATCATACAAACTGCTGTGGCTTTCTTTTATCTGTGCTGGAGATGCATTTTTAAGGGCTAGTGCAGACCCTCACAGCCATATTCCTGGTGCTGATAGAAATTAAATACTTCCCAGAACCTACACCTGTGGCCTCATCATCCACGCTTTAATCTTGGCCATCTACACACATAGGCACTGTGCTGCTTTGCTGCTTTTTTCCTTCCATTTGTATTCGAAGTTTTTTCTTTTCATTTAAATATAAATCTTGACAGAATTCTCTCAGATTTTGGGGGAGGGGATTTTGTTTTCTTACATGTTTCTGGAATTTTTTATTTCTTGAATGAACATATATTCCTTTTAAACTTAGAGAAAGTCATTGTTTTACTTGAGTGCTTTTGATTTGAATCACTTTTTAAACATAGGAACAATTATAATGCTTAAAAAATTCAAATAATGCATATTGTAAGAGTATCTTTAATTCATTTTCTTTTAAATCACAGCAGAATAAGTATTACGTTTCACCTCCCAAATATCACCTTTTATAATCTGATTATCTGCATTTACCTCTTTATGACAAATTATTTTGAACATGTGAAAAGACTCACTGCTTTATAACGGAAATTCTGGGTGACTTCTGCCTATCCCAGGTCACTTCACTGTCATTGTATTCTTCTGCCACGTTACCTCCTCTTTCTTAAGCCACACCCTGAACATTCCTTCCTTTTTTCCATTTGTGTATAACTTGAGCGGTATCCATTTCTCGGGTTTGGCGACAGTTCAGAACCAAGGGACAAGGTCACAGAGATTATAGACTGTTGAATGTGTGACAAGGCGGCTCATAAAGAATCTGGTCAGATGTCCTTCATTTGCCTTTAATTAACTACAGCTGCTTTTTATGTTGCAAGCTGATCTTTGATCTGCTTTCCCCTTCAGACCCCTGTGCACAAGGTAGTTAAAAACAAACTAGGAGGCCAATTTTAAAGACAAAAAAAATCCCTTCGGGGTAATCAAGTGACAGTCGAAGCAACCATAAGCTGTTAGCTTTATTCATTAGAGAACTTTAAACATGTCAAGAAATAGAATAATGTTCCTGCTGTTAGATCAGCCTCAACAATGAAGATTACAACAGCTTTGGGACGCATGAGTGGGCAAGCTTCTTGTGAAAACAAGTTTATTGAGGAGCATTTTACTACAGTGGCATAGAATCTAGCTTACACAGTTTCATAGCAGGAATATTAATTCAATATGCATTGAGAAACTTGGCCCTCCAAGAATGGCAGATTTACAGTGCAACCTCACTCTAACCCAAATGGCCCCTGCAATTAGGTTTAGAAAAACTTCCTACAGCCTATCCTGCTGAAATGGATGGCCTCTGTTATACCACATAGCTTTTGCTGAAGCATTTACTATAGTGCATGATCCAGCATAAATTTTAGTTTGGTAATGACTGTATAAATCTTGAAATCTTTCATAGGTAACTGTTATAGTCTTCTTTGGAATCAAAATTCTAATGCCAATATCACCAATTTTAGAAAAATAGAGTGTACCTTAGAACAAATAATTTTGGCCTAGAATTTAGCAATTATTCTAATCATGTCTAAATGGGTTTCCCTGGGCCAGTTTTGCTACTTTCTTGTAATCTGCAGCAGCCTCCTCATGATTTGGGGGCCTTTCATAACATGAGTGATATAATTTGACTATGTCCCCACCCAAATCTCATCTTGAATTGTAATTCCCATAATCCCCACGTGTCAAGGAAGGGACCTGGTGGGAGGTGATTGTATCATGTGGGCAGTTTCTCCTCTGCTGTCCTCATGGTAGTGAGTTCCCATGTGATCCAATGGTTTTATAAGTGTCTGACAGTTCCTCCTTCACACACTCATACTCTCTCCTTCTGCCTTGTGAGGAAGGTGTCTGATTTTCCTTTTGCTATGATGGTAGGTTTTCAAAGGCTTCCCCAGCCAAGTGGAACTGTGAGTCGATTAAATTTCCTTTGTTGATAAATTACCCGGTCTTATGTAGTATCTTTCCAGCAGTGTGAGAATGGACTAATACAATGAGAGAACATTTGATTGAAAAGCAAGAAAAATCACGAACTTCCCAAGTTATATTTTCTATACATTTTCAATTTTCCTAGTGGCTCTTTCTCCTATTAAGTTCCAGAGAAAAGTCAGGCTTGCAAAAAATCTCTTGTAACCTCTGAAATTTAAAGGAAAAACCATTCTGTATTTTACAATTTTCTTACCCTTAAAAGTGACATTTTTGCCCAAGACAAGAGTAGACAGCCCTTTGAGTTGCTGATTTATTTCAGATTCTCCCAAATAATATGTGAGGAAGCCATTTATTTCTCCATGTCTATTGACTTATGCATGGCCAATTTTTGAATCTGGGTCGGGATTTTCCATTGACTAAGCTTATAACTTCCCCCTCAATCACATCACCTGCCTCTTTCTTGGATCTTACAGTTATGCCATGGGTCTTGCCATTCACTATTCCTGTTAGAGAATGCTCTTTCAAAGGACAAGAATTCAGTCATAGGAAAAGCAGTATTTATGAAAATATTGACAGTTTGTCCTCAATTGCCTGAATGTTTATTCTGACTATTCTGTGTTTGAAGTTTGAAAGAACTTTCTAAGAACAACAACAACAAAAAAGGCAGGGGTGACACTTTCTTGTATATATTTTCAAAGCAAAGTGATTATGCTCAGCTCAGATTTAGAATCAGCTTTCAGCTGGTAGAATATTTACATGGCCAATCTGAGAGTCAGAGGATGGAAGCAAGGGAGCCAGCTTCAACACTAGGGAGCACATGTCCCTAGACTCAGCTCTAGCCTGTTGTTGAATGGTGGCAGAGTGACTCAAGGAAGCCAGATATTTTAGTTTATCAAGGAACCTAGGCAACTTTTTTATGTGAAAACTCCTGATTTTTAAATTTTGACAACCAATTTTTTTTCTGAGACAGAGTCTTACTCTATCACCCAGACTGGAATGCAGTGGCACAATCTTGGCTTACCACAACCTCTACCTCCCAGGTTCAAGCGATTCTCCTGCCTCAGCCTCCCAAGTAACTGGGATTACAGGCACATGCCACCACACCCAGTTAATCTTTTGCATTTTTAGTAAAGAAGGGATTTCACCATGATGACCAAGCTGGTCTCCAACTCCTGACCTCAAGTAATCTACCCACCTCGGCCTCCCAAAGCAATTTATTTTAAAAGAACACTATATGAACTGAACAAAACTCATTTGTGGCCCTTTTTCTGGATACAGGGTCTCAATCTTCATTGCTGAATGCTTGGACGAGCTCTGAGAAGGCTGTGGAAAGAAAGAGAAGATTTTGAGTTCCTTGTGCATAACATTGTATAAAGCAGAAATGTTCATACAAACTGATAAAAACAATAATGGCAGCAAGGCTAATTTATAGCAAATGTTTGTAAGTGATGATTTACAGTGCACTTCTACACTCTGTTTAAATTGGTTCTCAAGACAACTGTGTGAGGCCAGTAGGACCGCTATTATTTTTATTCCCATTTACGAAGAAGAAAAATTGAAGCTCAATGAGTCAGGGTTTTTGTTTTGTTTTGTTTTTTGGTTTTGTTTGTTTGTTTTACCCAAGCCAGAGTACAGTGGTGCAATCATGGATCACTGTAGCCTCAACTACCTGGCCTCAAGCAATCCTCCTGCCTAGGCCTCTTGAGTATCTGGGACTACAGGCATGAGCCTTTATGCCCAGCTAATTTCTTTGCAAAATTTTTGTAGCGATGGGGTCTTGCTCTGTTGCCTAAGCTGGTCTAGAACTCCTGGCCTCAAGCAATTCTCCCACCTCAGCCTCTAAATAAGCTGGAATTACAGGTATGAGCCACTGCGCCCTGCCACAATGAGTAGTTTTTTTTAACATTTTGGGAATATAGAAATTTTGGAGAAATCATCAAAAGTCACAGCCTCCTCTGCCATAAAAATGACACTAGCACAAACTGAAATAAACTTAAAAAACAAATTTATCCCATAATTTCTAGTAGTTTATAAACACTTTCCTTTTTCCAAAATCCAACCACAGGTTAAGAACCCCTGGAATATGTGATTTGTAAAACTTGATACAAAACCCAAACTCAGATTTTCAGAGATCTTTTGTGTGTGTATGTGTGTGTGTTTTTGTTTTTAATTATACGATGCTTCCCTCCTTAGAGAATGGCACAGTTGAGACACTAGCCACCAGAACAGAGTTAGCACAGGCTGATCCTGACCCTACCTGACCCTACCTGTTTAACCACTGGGATGGCTGGAGTCTGGGATGAGGCTGTGACTGACAAGGACAACCTAAGTATTATAGCTACAACCCTCATCAGCATAGTCTCTGGAAAGCTTCTCAAGGTTGAGGAATCTAATATTTCCACGAATTTGGGGAAATAATACCATGTGGATTTTCTTTCTTCATTCCTCATGCATAGTATTATATATGTGTCATGTAAAATGAGATATGTGCCAAATTTAAATGGGTAGATGCCAAACATAAGTAAATTACACAAAGTACAGAGTTAATCGTATTTTTATGTGGAAAACTCCAATACTCAAAAGTATATTGCCTTAAAAGAATGAGTAACTTTTAATGAGTCATATAAATCTCTTGTTAAAGGGATGACCTTGGAGTTCATGGGACTTGAATGTTTGTCATATACATAGTGCAGCGATTAGTTGGCTATGAAGATGACACTTGATGCAGAAACTTAAGCTTTAAGTGAAGATTCAAAGTAAAGAACAGGATGTTTTAAAAAATAGTTTACTGTTATTTAAATTATAGAAAATCTAAATAGCCTTTATTTTGCCTTTCTATATTCTTGGGAGTAATTTTCACTTAAATTGATTAGGTTTTAAACCGGAACTCTATATTATGAATTCAGTTTACTGCAAATGCTCTGTTATTTGTTAGATACAATTTTCCACTAACTGGTACTTTTACAACTACAAACAAAATTCAAAAAATATATTTTTGTGGTTTTTTTGAAACCAACCAAAATTCTGAAAGTGTATAGTCTAATTGATTTATGTTAGTATTAAATATTTTATAAATTTTTATTTATTTTTAAATGCAGTTCATGTATAGAGTTTATGCTTATGAAGTTAGCTTTAAAAGTACATCTTATTCCCTGATCTATATAGATAAGCTATATAGTTTACCATAGTTCAGCTTAACTCAAAATACAGAAGGTTATCGCCTTTATTCCATATGACTCTGAGAGTACTAGACCACCTAATTGTGCCACTATTTGGAAGATTTGTCAGTCTTTACCTCACACTTTTTCTGTTTATTTAACCTCTTTTACTCCTTTGAGTTATATAAAAAGATTGTCTCACTCTCACCATTTTCAAGAGAAAACGTGTCTGATATATCTTCCACTCATCAAAGATCCATTCTTAATCTTTCAAATTAATGTTTTTCTTTTCTTATCGGTCTCTCCTCTTCTCCCTTCTTCTAGCTCTACTGGTCCTTATTCCTAAGTTCTCCTTTGGGTTTTCATCTCATGACCTAATGTCTTAGATTTTTTTTTTCCATGAGGCAATGTTTGCACACAGCTGTTCTGTAATGTATAGTATATATTGGCTTGAGAATGGAAATTTCACTTCTGTAAAGTGGTTTGGGATACACTTTTATGCAAGATGCTATGCCAAATTGAATTGTGGATTGTAACATGCAGCCAAAGTTACCTCTGTTTGCCCCTCCAGGAAGCGGTTCACAGTTTTAATAATCACAATGCCTTATTGCAATGACTTCCAGAGTTATTATGTAAACCTTTCAAGCAGAGATTATGTCTTCCCTATTTCTGCACACCTTTCCTGACATGATAAATACTTTATCAATGACAAGTTTAGGTGAGCCAGGGCCTTATCCACAAGTTAACATAACATCTTATGAACTAAATGTGTATTTAAAACTCAAGCCACTTCATTTCCTTTCCAAGTTTTCTAATCTCACAGGAATATAGAATAACCAAACTATAAATTAGAATTTCTAATAGGAAAAGTGTTTTTTGAGATGAAGTGCAACTAATTAATCTCAGTACCATTGTCATTGGGTTGTTAGTGGTGTGGAAAGGAGTCAGTTAATTAAGATTAAAAGTTAGTTAGATAGGGTAGGAAAAATAGCAAAATGCCATCTAAATATTCTGAACTCAGTCTTATCAGTTTTCAAATTACAAAGAAAGAGATGTTGCACACAGGTTTAAAACTCTGACCTTCTCGATAGTCCTGTATATAGGAGTACATATGTGCCCAAAACTCTACCAATCAGATGTCCCCATCCTCCTTGCCACAGTAATTGTCGAGGGATTCACATGTGCCTAAAGTGAAGCCAATGGAAGCACTTCTGGGGATTTATCTTCTGGAGCAAGCAGCGTTCTCCTTGGCTCTTGCATCATAAAGATGACAGGACAGGAGTTGGAGGCTTTTAAAGGCAGTGTGCTTCTCTGAAGCAGAGTGAATAAAGCAAGCAGGGACAAGCAGATGAGGGCAGGCAAGAAAGAGTC
The DNA here is from genome assembly GCF_049354715.1 of Callithrix jacchus. Classification (NCBI taxonomy): domain Eukaryota; kingdom Metazoa; phylum Chordata; class Mammalia; order Primates; family Cebidae; genus Callithrix; species Callithrix jacchus. Next base: position 71,558,466 of record NC_133509.1, on the reverse strand, counting down.
TTGGAGCCAAGCATCCCTACCATTTCCGTCGTTTCATTTATGAGCCAACAAATTCTTGTGTGTTTAGGCCAGTTGGTGTTGAATTTTGTCTCAACCGAAAGAGTCCTGGCAAATTATTTTTGTTGGAATTGACTACCTGGATGAATAAGAAAGCATTATTTCTCTCATACAAATTCCTCCAGCTTTTCACTGGTAAGGTAAAACAGAAAACATGAAATATGTGTTCACCCCAGAAAATGCCATTTTAAAATACAAATATCCCCTTTTGAGAGTATCTTTCAAGTTGTATTAAACAAATGCTGAATAAATTAAACCCTGCAGTGAAAGAAACAGTATTGTTTCAGTTTTTGTAGACAATCGCAATTTAGATTCTGTTATTTTTAATAACTATATGATGGTCTAACTTGAACTGTATCTTCCACAGTGAGTTTAAATCTCTCATATTTGGACTCAGTTTTGTTACTGATGCTCCCAAACCCATTGCAAGGCAAGAGAAACCTCAGGTGCAGCTTGAATGAACCCAGGGATGCCTCCTACCCCTGATCTCTGCACACTTCAAGATGCCACCCCTCTGCCCGTAGGCAGGAAGGGCCAATTCCATCTCTTCCTTGGTGTTAGTTGAATTTAGTTCAGAGAGGGTGCCATTTTGTTAATTTGCATTCAAGAGTAGGTTCAAAACCTATTTTATATGCAGATTTGGTTATTTATAATTTGTCTTTTTTTTATTAGACGTTATGATATGCTTTGGGATCCTGTTTCTAGAATTCTAGAATGTTGTTTTTTTACTTTTTTTTTTTTTTTTTTTTGAGACGGAGTTTTGCTCTTGTTACCCAGGCTGCAGTGCAATGGCGCAGTCTCGGCTCACTGCAACCTCCGCCTCCTGGGTTCAGGCAATTCTCCTGCCTCAGCCTCCTGAGTAGCTGGGATTACAGGCACGCGCCACCATGCCCAGCTAATTTTTTGTATTTTTAGTAGAGACAGGGTTTCACCATTTTGACCAGTATGGTCTCGATCTCTTGATCTCGTGATCCACCCACCTCGGCCTCCCAAAGTGCTGGGATTACACCGCGCCTGGCCCTAGAATATTGTATTTTGATGATGAACTCTGCTTTAAAAAATTTTTTTTCTTTTTGTTTTGTTTTATGTTAGTTTTAGTGTATTTTGTTTTTTTTTTTCCAAATAGAGATAGGGTCTTGCTATGTTAGCCAAGGTGTTCTTGAGCTTCTGCTCTGAAGCAATTTTCCTGCCTTGGCCTCCCATAGTGCTGGGATTGCAGGCATGAGCCATCATACCTAACCTTAAATTTATTTTTTTAGTCGACAGATAAAATTGTATGTGTTTACTGGGTACAACATGATGTTTTGTAAATTGGTACAAATGACACAATTTGTATTAAATATATTTTAAACCGACTATAGCCAATTGACACATACATTACTTCATGTAGTTACCATTTTTATGTTAAGAACAATTTACACCCACTGTCTTGGCATTTTCAAGAATACAGCATTTTGTTAACTATAGTCGTCATGTTGTACAACAGGTCTTTCAAAATGTAGTATTCATCCTATCCAAGGTCAAAGATGTATCCTTTGACCAACATCTCCCCAGCCACCACACCATCTCACCCACTGGCAGCCCTGGTAGCCACCATTCTACTCTCTATGAGATCAACTTTTTTAGATTTGTCATATAGGTGAAATTATGCAGTATTGGTCTTTCTGTACCTGGCCTTATTTAACTAACGTTATGTCTTCTAGGTCCAACCATGTTGCACATCACAGGATTTCCTTCTTTTTATGGCTTAATAGTATTTCATTGTTGATATATACCACATATTCTGTATCCATTCATCCACTGATGGGAAGTTAGGTTGGTTCCACATTTTGGCATTATCAGATCATTATATATCTCTCTCTAAGAATAAGCTATAATAAACACTGGAGTACAGATATCTCTTAAACATATTGATTTTAATTTTTTTGGATATATATATAATATAATATACACAGTAGTAAGATACATATATTATATTTATATATATATATATATATATATATACCCAGTAGTAGGATTGCTGAATCAGATGATAGTTCTTTATTTGATTTTGTGAGGAACGTCCATACTATTTTTCATAATGGCTGTACTAATTTACATTCTCAGCGACAGTGGGTGAGCATTCCTTTTTCTCCACATCCTTACCAACACTTATTATCTTTTGTCTGACAAACTATATTTGGACATATAATGTAGTTAGCAACTATGTGATGGCACTATTTAATCAGAGTAAAGCTTAACCACTACACCAGAGACCTAACAATATAGTGGCTTAAGGAACAAAAAGCTTATTTCCATTTCACGTAGCAGCCCTGATTGTAATATCCAGGTCGGCACAGAATCTCTGCTTTTCATGTTCACTATGGGACACAGGTTCCTGCCACTAGTTGCTCCACCATCCCCTAGACTATTTCTTTGTCATTTGTAAGGTATAACTTGAATCCCTGCCATGGAGAAGTTCCAGTTAGTGGGAAGGGGATATCAGATATAGAAGAGACATATTCGTAGTCGTTGGCACTCTACCTCTCCTATCCATAGGTGTAAAGTTAGTCACATGGCTACACTCAAGAGCTGCTGGGAAGCAGCATCTTGCTGTGACATCATGAAACATGAAAAAAAGAGAAAGGAATAGATTTTGGTGGTGCTACAGTATTATATATAAAGAGAGTATATATATATATATATAAAGCATATATATAGAGAGAGTATATATATATATAAAGCATATATAGAGTATATATATAAAGCATATATATAGAGTATATATATATATAAAGCATATAGAGAGAGTATATATATATAAAGCATATATATAGACAGAGCATATATATATATAAAGCATATATATAGAGTATATATATATAAAGCATATAGAGAGAGTATATATATATATAAAGCATATATATAGAGAGAGCATATATATATAAAGCATGTATACTCCTTTTAGTTTCTGACGTTGCATTGCATGCTGCCTATGTATACTTTAGTGTATAAGAGGAAAAAATTGATCCTTGCAGCACCAAAGGAGCACATGAAGAAATTAGAGTCATAACAGAAATATTGCTCTTCACATTTTGATCTATTTATTCAAAAATTACCTGGTAGCTAAATTTAGTCACTGAGTGAATACAGAATTTATAGCTCTCCTATGAAGTCATCAACAGATTATGAAGTCTGGAAAATAGATAAATGTCAATTTACTTTTTTAAGGATTGACAATCCCCTTGGTGACATTATGTCTATTCATTTATGTTTTCAGACTTTGTAGTCACTCTGTAGAATTCCAAGGGAGATTATCAGAGTTATAATTTTCATCCATCAAAAGGTTCTTTAGTGCTGACACATTTTATATTGCTTGACAGAAAGTTACGGCCACCTTTCCTAGAAAAGATGATTAAGTCCTTTAAAACAGGTTTTTCATTAATTACTATCTAACCTCGTCTTGGAATATGAGTATGAAATGTATCCATTTACTTTTGAGGACTTAATGCAAGTCTTTCAAGGAAGTTTTATTTTGTTTCTTAGGAAAATAACCCATCTTTGGAGGCCTATATTTGTATTATTGTTTTCTTCAGTGTTTCACATTTTTTTGCATTTCCTTATAGCATACACTGACTATCAGTATATTGATTTCTTAATGTGTATATATTGTGGTCATTATAGGATATTGCTTAAATAGTTGTTAAATCATAAACTCAAATTTACCTTGGAGATCCAGTCAAAACAAAGAGAACATCTCCTGAATCTAGTTCAGGGAATGGTGAATGTGTTACTCCTTCACGTGGTTGCTCTTCATGTACTTGGTGTTACTCAATTGTAGAATCAAACTTTTATTCATTTGGCATTTTCATTTATTTCATGGATGTTGTGGTGTACCTTGTGATGACCATTGGAGCTGGACATTGGATATTTGTGCCATACCTTGTGCTAGACATTGGGGCTGGACACTGGATTTTTGTGGTGTACCTTGTGCTGGACATTGGGGTTGCAGTGAAAAAAATCCAAACATTAGTAGTTACTATATATGAAGAAAGTGGGACTTCATAGTTTTCTTAGTGTTAACTTCATCTCTTACTTTCTGACTCTCTCCCTCCAGTATCCTGATTCCAGCAGGACCAACAAGCCTCTGTTCTTAACACCATGTCCTCATCCCCATCATGTCCTCACTTCCCTCCTTGCAAGCTTAAGTTCCTTGGTCAATCATTATAATTACTCCCTAGCATGCACTTGCTCCTTTGCCCTCTGTCATTTCCTCATATTCATTTTGCAAAACCTCAACCTGGTTAAATGTCACTCTTCCTGCACTCACACAGCTGAATGTCAATAAATAAAAATGACACTTTACATGTATGACCATTGGACTCAAATGGATTCTTAGTGCTACTCAGTCATTTTATGATATTTTCCTGGACCAATACCTCCCTCCCTCCTGCAGAAGACTATTTCATACATCTCCCTGTGCTTTCCAAATCCCCTTCCTTATCCTCACTCTAGGTTGACAACCTTGCTTCCTATTACCCTGTGAAATTATAAGCAAGAAGAAAACCAGCATCTGGAACTATGCTAGAAGAACTATGTATACAGTAGGCACTCAAAAAATATTTGTTGAATGAAAATGGTCCTGGACATGAGCTTGTCCAACACCTAGAAAACAGATACAGTATATTTAATGTCGAAAAAGAATTTAATGTTGCAAAGAAGCATCCTAAGTTTCTTGTTGGAATGAAGCCACAGAGGCAAATATTGTTTAGCGAGCTAGTAATTTAAGAATATTAACTGAAATCAAACACGAATTTTTATTTAAGGCTGAGTGTGGTGGCTAACACCTGTAATACCAGCACTTCGGGAGGCTGAGGTGGGAGGATAACTTGAAGAGGAGTTTGAGATCAGCCTGGGCAACATAGGGAGACCCTGTATCTACAAAGAAATGTTTAAAAAATTAGCTTGTCATGGTGGTGCATGCCTATAATCCTGCCTACTTAGGAGGCTGAGGTGGGAAGATTGCTTAAGCCCAGGAGTTCGAGGCTACAGTGAGCTATGATTGTATCACTGCACTCCAGCCTGGGAAACAGAGTAAGACCATATCTCTAACATCAATTTAAATTAATTAACTAATTAGGATAATGTTTGCCATCGGTACTAATATATTCAATGATATTACAACTAAATATGTATGTTATGATAGGTACAGATTTATCTGCTTCTGTATTTCTGTAATGTCTTATACTTGTATCCAAATATTGTTCTTCAGCTGGCACTTATTTTGCATGAAGTGCAATCAATTTCATTTTGCTAAGTTTTTCATGTGGAAGTAAAGATTAGCCTAATTAACCACACTTAGTAGAAATCTTGTGTGATTAAACTATATGGCTGCCTATAAAAGGAATCTGTGAAATGGAATCAACCTTCTCCCTTTTTCTCCCCACAAGCCAGCCCATGATAAAGAATATGTGTATGGAATTTACCTGGAATACTTGGCTCAGTAAGTTGGAATTCATGGAGCATGGCAAAGAGGCCAGTGTAGAATAGTGGTTCAAAAAGAATTTGTGTAGCTATGGTTCTAGGTCACCAGCAAATATAAAATTAAAAACTGACACCTAAAGACAAGTATTTTAGCAGTGTGATTAATTAAATGCAGACAGTCTTGCCTATGTATTAAAGAAAGGCAATGATCAGAAGTCATTTACTCCATCAAGATGAATATGATTGCAAGAAGTAATGCTAGTTAGAGTGGGAAAAAAGCATTACAATTTCATTTTCCTTTTCTTTGGTAGTAGCAGGTGTCAGTGAGTAATAGGAAGGAAAGACCTGACTACTTGTGACCTAAAACTCTGAATTCTTCACTTAGTAAGATGATGTGTATTTGCTTGAGGCCTTCTGCCTGTTTCTGGATATCTAATGAATGACTAAAGGTTGAACAGGCTTTGCAGCAACACTTCCTCCATATTCCTGTAAGGTACTAACACCCTAGGAAGAGCACAGAGAAAGGAAGCTATTTTCCTGTGCACGCAAGTGCACACATTACATATCTCACATATTTATACATACTATATAGACATTACAGAACATATATAGATGTAATCTGTAAAATGTGTTCTCATTGCTTAATCTCTGTGTGGTCAACATAATAGAAACATCTGCACAACAGAGTGGCAAATCACAGTCATGTGGGATGGCTTGGTAGGTCGTTGGTTTTTTTGAATATCACTTTCTAAGGAATTTTTTTTTAATTCTGATGTAGGATCATAATTTTTGTTATTAAATTGTGACGAACAGAGAATATAAGCTAAAGATTAGCTTCATGGCACTTTCGGACATTTGTGATTAGCAAAGTTAAAGAACTACTGGAGATTTTATAAAACAACCCTCCATATACTACAATTTTAAAGCTATTTGAACCCAGCAGGCTAAGCAACAGAATTTTTGGTTAGATTTGGGCAGTAGCATGCTGGTAAGTATTTAAAATTTGCCTCCCTGGAAAAAAAAAAAAACAAACAAAAACTGTAATTTGTAGCATTTGCCAATTTTCTTAGTGTAAATATTCCCACCATGGCCAATTTGGAGCTACTAACATGAAGCCTGATGCTGCTGAATGCAAAGTGAGAAAGTGTGACACATAGCCTGGCCTGTAAGAGTCAGCTTCAGCACATTTCTGGAGGGGTGAGCAAGGTAGAACACAATCTGTTCTTGACTCTTGTGTCAAATTGAGGGCTTCTTTCTAGGCAATTAAATCAAAAAAAAAAAGGAAAACTAATTCTATAGACATTGTGAGAGAGAAAGAAGAAATCCTAAGACAGAGAAAAAAATATATATCTTTCTGGTTGATAAAGAGGTAGAAAGCAAACAGAGTCCCCAGAATTGGGCAAGTCTTCTGTGGAGTTGAAATAGAGGTCCTAGTACTCAGTAAGCTGCCCTCTTTCCCCAAGTAGTAGAGCTTAAGCCCCTCCTTCAGCTGCCTTTCTGGATTTTAGTGACCTTCCAATGTTGAAATGCTGGTCAGCATAAACAATATTTTTCCTTTATTTATTTATTTAGAGATGGAGTCTTGCTGTGTTGCCCAGGTTGGTGTACAATAGCATGATATCTGCTCACTGCAACCTCTGCCTCCCAGATTCAAGTGATTCTCCTGCCTCAGCTTCCCAAGTAGCTGGGATTACAGGTGTGTGCCACTACGCCTGGCTACTTTTTGTATTTTTGGTAGCAATAGGGTTTTACCATGTTGGCCAGGCTGGCCTTGAATTCCGGAGCTCAGGTGATCTGCCCATTTTGGCCTCCCAAAGTTCTGGGATTATAGGCATGTGCCACCGTGCCTGGACTTTTATTCACTTTAGATAAGTGAAATACAATACAAACTTTTTCTGAATGAATAGATATATGTAGACACACAGGTGCATGCATTACATATCTCATATTCATATATATTTATATGTAACATATATAAGAAAATGTAGATATTACAGAACATATATAGATATAATCTATAAAACAAGTGACCCTCTATTTCTCTCTCTTTTATTCACATTTCATTCTCTTTAAAGACATTTATTTTTAAATGCATTTTAGGTTTTGGGGTACATGTGCAGATTATGCAAGATAGTTGCATAGGTACACACATGGCAGTGTGTTTTCCTGCTGTCTTCCCCTTCACCCACATTTGGCATTTCTCCCCAGGCTATCCCTCCCTCCTTCCCCCCCCGCTGTCCCTCCCCTATTCCCCCCAGTAGACCCCAGTGTGTAGTACTCCCTTCCCTGTGTCCATGTGTTCTCTTTTTTCATCACCCGCCTATGAGTGAGAATATGCAGTATTTCATTTTCTGTTCTTGTGTCAGTTTGCTGAGAATGATGTTCTCCAAATTCATCCATGTCCCTACAAAGGACACAAACTCATCCTTTTTAATTGCTGCATAATATTCCATAGTGTATATGTGCCACATTTTCCCAATCCAGTCTATTGTGGATGGGCATTTCGGTTGGTTCCAGGTCTTTGCTATTGTAAAGAGTGCTGCAATGAACATTCGTGTGCATGTGTCCTTATAGTAGAATGATTTATAGTTTTTTGGATATATACCCAGTAATGGGATTGCTGGGTCAAATGGAATTTCTATTTCTAAGGCCTTGAGGAATCGCCACACTGTCTTCCACAATGGTTGAACTAATTTACACTCCCACCAACAGTGTAAAAGTGTTCCTGTTCCTCCACATCCTCTCCAGCATCTGTTGTCTCCAGATTTTTTAATAATCACAATTCTAACTGGCGTGAGATGGTATCTCAATGTGGTTTTGATTTGCATCTCTCTAATGACCAGTGATGATGAGCATTTTTTCATATGTTTGTTGGCCTCATGTATGTCTTCTTTTGAAAAGTATCTGTTCATATCCTTTGCCCATTTTTGAATGGGCTTGTTTGTTTTTTTCCTGTAAATTTGTTTGAGTTCTTTGTAAATTCTGGATATCAGCCCTTTGTCAGATGGGTAAACTGCAAAAATTTTTTCCCATTCTGTTGGTTGCCGATTCACTCTAGTGACTGTTTCTTTTGCCGGGCAGAAGCTGTGGAGTTTGATTAGGTGTTTTGGTCATGAAGTCCTTGCCTACTCCTATGTCCTGAATGGTTTTGCCTAGATTTTCCTCTAGGGTTTTTATGGTGCCAGGTCTTATATTTAAGTCTGTAATCCATCTGGAGTTAATTTTAGTGTAAGGTGTCAGGAAGGGGTCCAGTTTCTGCTTTCTGCATATGGTTAACCAGTTATCCCAACACCATTTATTAAACAGGGAATTCTTTCCCCATTGCTTGTTTTTGTCAGGTTTATCAAAGATTGTATGGTTGTAGATATGCTCTGTTGCCTCCGATGCCTCTGTTCTGTTCCATTGGTCTGTATCTCTGTTTTGGTACCAGTACCATGCTGTTTTGATTACTGTAGCCCTGTAATATAGTTTGAAGTCCGGTAGGGTGATGCCTCCTGCTGTGTTCTTTTTGCTTAGAATTGACTTGGCTATGCGGGCTCTCTTTTGGTTCCATATGAAGTTCATGGTGGTTTTTTCCAGTTCTGTGAAGAAAGTCAATGGTAGCTTGATGGGGATAGCGTTGAATCTGTAAATTACTTTGGGCAGTATAGCCATTTTCACGATATTGATTCTTTCTAACCATGAACATGGAATGTTTCTCCATCTGTTTGTGTCCTGTCTTATTTTGTTGAGCAGTGGTTTGTAGTTTTCCTTGAAGAAATCTCTTACGTTCCTTGTAAATTGTATTCCTAGGTATTTTATTCTTTTTGTAGCAATTGTGAATGGCAGTTAGTTCTTGATTTGGCTCTCTTTCAGTCTGTTATTGGTGTAGAGGAATGCTTGTGATTTTTGCACGTTGATTTTATATCCTGAGACTTTGCTGAAGTTGCTTATCAGTTTCAGGAGTTTTTGGGCTGAGACGATGGGGTCTTCTAGATATACTATCATGTTGTCTGCAAATAGAGACAATTTGGCTTCCTCCTTTCCTATTTGAATACCCTTTATTTCTTTTTCTTGCCTGATTGCTCTGGCTAGAACTTCCAGTACTATGTTGAATAGGAGTGGTGAAAGAGGGCATCCTTGTCTAGTGCCGGATTTCAAAGGGAATGCTTCCAGTTTTTGCCCATTTAGTATGATATTGGCTGTTGGTTTGTCGTAAATAGCTTTTATTAGTTTGAGATATGTTCCATCGATACCGAGTTTATTGAGCATTTTTAACATAAAGGGCTGTTGAATTTTGTCAAAGGCCTTCTCTGCATCAATTGAGATAATCATGTGGTTTTTGTTTTTGGTTCTGTTTATGTGGTGAATTACATTTATAGACTTCCGTATGTTGAACCAGCCTTGCATCCCCAGGATGAATCCTACTTGATCATTATGAATAAGTTTTTTGATGTGCTGTTGCAATTGGCTTGCCAGTATTTTATTGAAGATTTTTGCATCTATGTTCATCATGGATATTGGCCTGAAGTTTTCTTTTCCTGTTGAGTCTCTGCCGGATTTTGGTATCAGGATACTATTGGTCTCATAAAATGATTTGGGAAAGATTCCCTCTTTTTGGATTATTTGGAATAGTTTCAGAAGGAATGGTACCAACTCCTCTTTGTGTGTCTGGTAGAATTCGGCTGTGAACCCATCTGGACCTGGGCTTTTTTTGTGTGGTAGGCTCTTAATTGCTGCCTCGACTTCAGACCTGGTTATTGGTCTATTCATAGTTTCAGCTTCCTCCTGGTTTAGGCTTGGGAGGACACAGGTGTCCAGGAATTTATCCATTTCTTCCAGGCTTACTAGTTTATGTGCGTAGAGTTGTTTGTAATATTCTCTGATCATGGTTTGAATTTCTGTGGAGTCTGTGGTGATTTCCCCTTTATCATTTTTTATTGCATCTATTTGGTTGTTCTCTCTTTTATTTTTAATCAATCTGGCTAGTGGTCTATTTTGTTGATCTTTTCAAAAAAACAGCTCTTGAATTTATTGATTTTTTGAAGGGTTTTTTGTGTCTCTATCTCCTTCAGTCCTGCTCTCATCTTAGTTATTTCTTGCCTTCTGCTAGGTTTTGAGTTTTTTTGGTCTTGCTCCTCTAGCTCTTTCAATTTTGATGATAGGGTGTGAATTTTGGATCTCTCCACTCTTCTCATATGGGCGCTTATTGCTATATGTTTTCCTCTGGAGACTGCTTTAAATGAGTCCCAGAGATTCTGGTATGTTGTGTCTTCGTTCTCATTGGTTTCGAAGACCTTCTTTATTTCTGCCTTCATTTCATTGTTTATCCACTCAACATTCAAGAGCCAGTTGTTCAGTTTCCATGAAGCTGGGCAGTTTTGAGTTAGTTTCTGCATTCTTAGTTCTAACTTGATTGCACTATGGTCTGAGAGACTGTTTGTTATTATGTCAGTTGTTTGCATTTGCTGAGGAGTGCTTTACTTCCAATTATGTGGTCAATTTTAGAGTAGGTGTGATGTGGTGCTGAGAAGTATGTATATTCTGTGGATTTGGGGTGGAGAGTTCTGTAAATGTCTATCAGGTGTGCTTGTTCCAGGTCTGAGTTCAAGTCCTGGATTTTCTTGTTAATTTTCTGTCTGGTTGATCTGTCTAATATTGACAGTGGAGTGTTAAAATCTCCCATTATTATTGTATGGGAGTCTAAGTCTCTTTGTAAGTCTTTAAGAACTTGCCTTATATATCTGTGTGCTCCTGTATTGGGTCCATATATATTTAGGATCGTTATCTCTTCTTGTTGTATTGATCCTTTTACCATTATGTAATGACCTTCTTTGTCTCTTTTGATCTTTGTTGCTTTTCTATTTTATCAGAGATGAGAATTGCGACTCCTGCTTTTTTTTGCTCTCCATTTGCTTGGTAAATCTTCCTCCATTCCTTTATTTTGAGCCTTTGTGTATCCTTGCCTGTGAGATGGTTTCCTGGATACGGCACACTGATGGGTTTTGGATTTTTATCCAATTTGCCAGTCTGTGTCTTTTGATTGGTGCATTTAGCCCATTTACATTTAGGGTTAATATTATTATGTGTGAATTTGATACTGCCATTTTGATGCTAGCTGGCTGTTTTGCCCATTAGTTGGTGCAGATTATTCTTTTTTTTTTATGCTCTTTAGCATTTGGTATGTTTTTGGAATGGCTAGTACTGGTTGTTCCTTTCTATGTGTAGTGCCTCTTTCAGGAGCTCTTGTAAAGCAGCCCTGGTGGTCACAAAATCTCTGAGTACTTGCTTGTTTGCAAAGGATTTTATTTTTCCTTCACTTATGAAGCTCAGTTTGGCTGGATATGAAATTCTGGGTTGAAAGTTCTTTTCTTTAAGGATGTTGAATATTGGCCCCCACTCTCTCCTGGCTTGTAGAGTTTCTGCTGAGTGATCTGCTGTGAGTCTGATGGGCTTCCCTTTGTGGGTGACCTGACCTTTTTCTCTGGCTCCCCTTAGTGTTTTCTCCTTCATTTCAACCCTGTAGAATCTGACAATTATGTGCCTTGGGGTTGCTCTTCTTGCGGAATATCTTTGTGGTGTTCTCTGTATTTCCTGGACTTAAGTATTGGCCTGGATTGCTAGGTTGGGGAAATTTTCCTGGATAGTATCCTGAAGAGTATTTTCCAGCTTGAATTAATTCTCTTCATCACATTCTGGTACACCTATCAAACGTAGGTTAGGTCTCTTCACATGATCCCACATTTCTTGGAGACTTTGTTTATTCCTTTTTGCACTTTTTTCTCTAATCTTGGTTTCTCATTTCATTTCATTGAGTTGATCTTCGACTTCTGATATTCTTTCTTCTGCTTGGTCAATTCGGGTGTTGAAGCTTGTGCATGCTTCACGAAGTTCTTCTGTTGTGTTTTTCAGCTCCTTCAATTCGTTTATATTCTAAGTTTTCCATTCTTGTTATCATTTCCTCGAATCCTTTCTCAAATCTTTTTTCAAGGTTCTTAGTTTCTTTGCATTGATTTAGAACATGTTCTTTTAGCTCATGGAAGTTTCTCATTATCCACCTTCTGAAGTCTGATTCCGTCATTTCATCACCCTCATTCTCCGTCCACCTTTGTTCCCTTGCTGGTGAGGAGTTTTGGTCCTTAGTAGGAGGCGAGGTGTTTTGGTTTCGGGTGTTTTCCTCCTTTTTGCGCTGGTTTCTTCCCATCTTTGTGGGTTTATCCTCCTGTGGTCTGAGTAGTTGCTGACTTTTCGGTTGGTTCTCTGAGTGGACACCCAGATTGTTGATGGTGAAGTATTTCTGTTGCTTAGTTTTCCTTCTAACAGTCTAACCCCTCTGCTGTACGACTGCTGAGGTCCACTCCAGGCCCTGCTTGTCTGGGGTGCACCTGTAGCAGCTGCAGAACAGTGAGGGATGCTACCAGTTTCTTCTTCTGCTATCTTTGTCCCAGAATGATGCCCACCAAATGTCAGTCTGATCAGTCCTTTTTGAGGTGACTCTGGATATTCAGGGGTCAGGGAGCTGCTTGAGGAGATGGTCTGTACTTTATAGGAGCTCGAGTGCTGAGCTGTGAGCTCTGTTGTTCATTGAGGACTGTTCGGCAGATACTTTTAAGTCTGCTGCAGCAGAACTCATAAAACCCTTTTTTTCCCTCAGATGCTCTGGGAAGCCCTCAGGGCGTTAGGGCTTTTTTTATGAGTATCAGTTGCACTTTCCTGCCCATCTAGGGGGCAGTCTAGTCACTATTTGCCTGTCGAGGCTCCGTCCTGTTGGCATTGGCTCCGCCCTACTGTGGTGGGCTCTGCTCTGTTGCCTTGGGCTTCGCCCTGCTGTCATGTGCTCCGCTCTGTTGCCTCTGTATTGGTGGAGTCTCTCCATTATGGCAGGTTGCCTAGGCCAGGGCAGGCTGCAACAGCAATGGGAGTATACTTCCGTAGGGGTGGATTGCCTCGGCATTGGGGGACACCCCTCCCCCACCAAGCTGCACCGTTCTGTTGCATCAGCAGTGAAACTCTCAACCCCAGCCGTATGGAATTGCCGTCCTGCTTGTCCCTTTGGGGGTGGGACCTGCGGAGCCTGGTCACCTGGCTTGCGGCCTCAGAGCCCCTCTTGTTCCCTTTCCTAAGTTGAAAGGTTGACTCTCTTCCAGGTATTTCAGTCGCCCACTGATTGGGGACCGGGATCTGTGTGATTTCCCATGCAGCGACCCACTGTGCCAGCTCAAGTGTTGCCTCCCAGGAATCTCCTGGTCTGGGTCACTGTCCAAGTCCCGTTCAATCGGATGGGTATGCTAATCCGCCCTTTCAAATCTCAGATTGCCGGTTTAACAGGGCATCCAGACCAGTGCACCTTGTGCGGAGTGCCACTGTGCTGCTACGCTGGCTGCAACAGCAGTGCCTGCCAAAACAGCCGTGGAGATGCTCCGTGTCTCTCCTCCACCTGGAAATCCCCCCATTCTGTGGGCAACAAAGATCCGTCTGAAAATGTAGCTCGAACTCACACTCTGAGCTTTCACTGAGAGCCACAACGCGAGCTGCTCCTACCCCGCCATCTTCTTGAAAGACATTTTATATACTCAAAGGAATTTTTCCATCTGCCAACTAATCCACACCTTATTTTCCCCCTGATGTTTCTCCTTAAGTTGCTGATTGTGGCAAAAGCCCACATATAGCAGTTAGCTTCCATGAAGGACCAACATATCTGAAAATTGGTTCACTTACCCCAGTGTATGTGGGGATGACTTGGTGTCTAAAACAACAAAAAGACAAGAGAATAACTTGTATTGAGTTAAAATACCAAACAACAAATTTTGAAGACATTATATTGAGTTGAAATTGACTTACATAAAAACTTTGTTTACAAGTGAGATTTTCATTAATTTAATAATTTTCTGTCTATCTTTGCATTCAAAGTGTGAGTTTAAAAAAAGTTCACTTATTTTAAAATTCTGCCTCAACTTTTCTTCCTCTTTTAGACATGCTCCATTTACCATGATTTCTGGACCATAATGTGTGCATATGGTTTATACCTCTGAAATATATTTCCCTAAATTCTTCAGTGAGTTAGATAGTAAACTCTATGAGAATAGGGAGTATACAATGAGGAAAACTACTGCATTCCCTATAGGCACATGCTAACAGCCGTTGCTTAGTGTTAGTTACTTTTAAAAATATATATGCACATGGTGAACTTATGTGAAAGTATTTGCTTCAAGTTTTTCAAGGGAGGCTGTGGCTTGCTCAAATGCGTAACTTTTAACAACGTCTTTCAAACCTGCCAAATCACATTGCCTATTTGGCCAATTCAGTGTATGTAATGTTAATTTACTGTGCCACAAAGGTAGTGCACCTTGACTATTATTAGGGGAAAGTATAATATATTTGATTTCCCTTTATGAGTCTCACGTTGCTTATAATTCAGCAGGGCTACCACATTTTCTGGGCAGGCTATCAAATAGGATGTTGTAATGATTTGCTTGACTAGTGGAGCAGATGAAAATATATCAGTTCTGTCTGTAGTTGTTCTATTTTTGATTTGAAATTTGCACAGTTTGAAGCCATTTATTCCTCTGCGGTTCTCTTTAAAATATAAAAATGTTCTTTTATATTTTAAAGACCTAAAACTATTACCCAAAATTAGTTAAGTAAATGGTTAAAACTGTGTGAACTTCAGAGAACATAAGAAAGGTCTTGGATTTAATTCGAAAATATCAAGGAGGTGGCTGTATTACAATGCAAAGATTTGGCCCTGATAAAAAGAAAACACAGGTTTTACTTGTAACTGGCATCTTGGGGAATCCTGCATGCTTCAATTGTTGATCTGCACTACTTTGCAGTTTACTGAGATGTTGAGATGTTTCATACTTGATAAAATATTACTTACCAAAATTATTTGGACATATCATTCCTCTATTTCACTTACAGGATACAGACTCAGTATCTATCCTCTAAGTCTATCAGTAGACTTACTTCCTCTTTTAAACAATATTATGAAGATAATAAATGCAAAGATATCCTGTGTTCATAGATTGGAAGAATTAATGTTGTTAAAATGTACAAAGTACTCAAAATGATATACAGATTCAATGTACTTTCTATCAAAATTCCAGTGTAATTTCCACAGAAATAGAAAAAATAATTCTAAAGTTTGTATGGAACCATGGAAGACCCTGAATGAGCAAACATGACACTGAAGGCATTGCACTACCTGACTTCCAAATCTATTACAAAGTTATAGTAATGAAAACAGCATGATACTGGCATAAAACCAGACACATTGATCAATGGAACAGAATAGAGAGGCTGGAAATAAACCCATACATTTATGGTCAATTGATTTTCCACAAAGGTGCCAGGAACACACAATGGAGAAAGCACAGTCTCTTCAATAAACAGTGTTGGGAGAACTGGATATTCACATGCAGAACAATGAAATTTTATCCTCATCTTATACCATGTACAAAAATCAGCTCAAAGTGGATTAAAGACTTGAAACCTGAAACCATAAAATTGCTAGAAGAAAACATAGACATGACATTTGTCTAGGCAGAGATTTCTTGGATATGTCCCCAAAAGCACAGGCAGCAAAAGCAAAAATAGAAAAGTGGAATTGTATCAAACTAAAAGACTCCTGGACAGCAAAGGACGTTATTAAGAGAGTAAATGGACAACCCATGGGTTGGGAGAAAATATTTGTGAACCACACCTGATAAAGGAGTAATATCCAAAATATATAAGGAACTCAAATGACTTAATAGGAAGAAAACAAATACTCTATTATAAATGAGCAAGGGACTTGAAGAGATATTTCTCAAAAAAAGACATACAAGCGGCCAACACTTATAGAAAAATGCTCATCATCACTAATCATCAGAGAAATGCAAATTAAAACCACAGTGAGATATCACCTCACACCTGTTAGCATCACTGTTATTAAAAAAGATGAAAGATAAAAAGTGTTGGCAAGGCTGTGGAGAAAAGGAAACCCTCATACATCATAGGTGAAATGCATATTAGTATAGCCATTATGGAAAACAGTATTGAGGTCCCTGAAAAACTTAAAAATGGAATTACCATATATAATCCAGCAATCCCACTTCTGAGTTTATATCCAAAGGAAATGAAATAAGTGTGTTGAAGAGATAAACGCACTCCCATGTTCATCATAGCATTATTCACAGTAGTCAAGAAATGAAATATGAAACCAATCTTAATATCCATCAAGGAATGAATGATAAGAAAATGGAATACTCTTTATCCCTGAAAAAGAAGGAAATCCTGTCATTTGTGACACCATGGATGAATCCAGACAGTATTATGCTAAATGAAATAAACCAGACACAAGTAGACAAATGCTGCATGATCTTACTTACACACGGTACTTTAAAAAGTTGAACTTATAGAATAGAAACTAGAATGGAGGTTGCCAGAGGCTGGGAGAGAAGAGTGGATGGGGAAAGGGGAGACACTGATCAAATGGTACAACGTTTCAGCTAGGGAGTAGAAATAAGTTTTCATGATCTATTGCACAGAATGATGACTATAATAATAAGGCATTGCATATTTCAAAGTTGCATCAAGATTAGATTTTAAATGTTCTCACTACAAAAAGTTTGTAAGTATATGAAGTGATGAATATGTTCATTAGCTTGATTCAGTCATTCCACAATGAAAACATACATCAAACATCACATCATACTCCTTAAACATGTAGAATTATTATTTGTCAATTTAACATAGAATCATTTATTTTATTATACTTTAAGTTCTGGAGTACATGTGCAGATCATGCAGGATTGTTACATAGATATACAAATGCCGTGGTGGTTTGCTGCATTCATCCCCTATCATCTACATTAGGTATTTCTCCTAATGATATCCTCCACAATCCCCCGACCCCTGCTGTCTCTCTCCTAGCCCCCTCCCCAATGGGCCCCAGTGTGTGATATTCCCCACCTTGTGTCCATGTGTTCTTGATGTTCAACACGCACTTATGAGTGAGAACATGCGGTGTTTGGTTTTCTGTGCTTGTGTCCATTTGCTGAGAATAATGGTTTCCAGCTTCATCCATGTCTCTGCAAAGGACATGAACTCATTCTTTTTTATGGCTGCATAGTATCCCATGGTGTATATATGCCACATTTTCTTCATCCAGTCTATTATTGATGGGCATTTGGATTGGTTCCAGGTCTTTGCTATTGTAAACAGTGCTGCAATGAACATACGTGTGTGTGTGTGTGTCTTTATAGTAGAATGATTTATAATCCTTTGGTTATATACCCAGTAATGGGATTGCTGGGTCAAATGGAATTTCTATTTCTAGATCCTTGAGGAATTGCCACACTGTCTTCCACAATGGTTAAACTAATTTACACTCCCACCAACAGTGTAAAAACGTTCTATTTCTCCACATCCTCTCCAGCATCTGCTGTCTCCAGATTTTTTTAATGATCACCATTCTAACTGGTGTGAGATGTGGTTTTGATTGGTATTTCTCTAATGACTAGTGATGATTAACATTTTTTCATGGTTTTTGGCCACATAGATGTCTTCTTTTGAAAAGCATCTGTTCATATCCTTTGCCCACTTTTTGATGGGGTTGTTTGTTTTCTTCCTGTAACTAAAATAAGTTTTTAAAAAAATAAGTATGATCAGTTTAAAAAATTATCATCATGGATTCTTTTGACTGGAAGAGTTCCTTTTCTGCAAACTACATTTTTAAAACCTTATCCTTTACAAACCACTGAAATGGAATTCCAGAATTGTGGCAGTTTTATTGTTTTATATAATTCAGTTTCCCTTTCAACAAAGTTTTATTGAGCACTACTAGGTACCAGGCATGTTCTGGGTACTTAGTGCATGTTGATGGATAATATGAAGGTCTCTGCTCTCATGAAGTTTATTTCTATCAGAAAAGACAGATTTGAAATATTAACCACAATGAATAGATGAATGTTTCTGAAGTTTATTTCTATCAGAAGAAACAGATAGGAAACAAAAGACACAACAAACAGATAAATGATATAGTATGTTAGAAGTTGGTAAGCACTAGAGGGAAGTGGAAAAGCAGAGCAGCATGAAGATATTTATTAGTGCTGGCTAAGGAGGGGCAGGTCTGTGTTAGAGTGGTTAGGGTTACTCATCGTCCATGTGAAGATAATGGCCAAGTGAAATCTAGGGGAAGAGCATTCCAGGCAGAGGGAACAGTTAGACCAAAGGCCTATTACTGAAAGCCTGGCATGGTTGGGAAACAGCAGAGATGCCAGCATGGCCTGCAGTAGAGCCAGTGGAGGGGAGGGTAGTAAGACAGCAGGTGAGAGGAATAATGCAGCCTGGGTGATAGGTAGCTTTCCTCTGAGTATAATGGAGAACCATTCTTGACCAGAGGAATGACATGAAATTACTTGTAATTTAAAAGGATCACTGTGGGGTGAGAACAGATGGGAGGGGTCAAAGGTAGATGGAGGGAGGCCTATTAAGGGGCTGCTACAGATGATCTGCTGAGAAATGATGATTATGACTTGGACCAGAGTGGGAGAAATAAAAGTTGTGAGGGATGGTAGAAATCTGAATATATTTTGAAGTAGAGTCAGAGAGATTTCCAGATAGATTCAAAGAGGGTCGTGAGAGAGGCAGAAGCATCCAAGATGATTCTAAGGTTGAGCATGTTGTTTTGGAAGGGGATGGAGGTGTGCAGAGTCAGGAATCCAGTTTTAAACTGAATGTCTAGGCTACTAGATATCCAAGCAGAGATGTCAAGCAGGCAATCAAATATTTAAACCTAGATTTTGGGAGGAAAATCTGGATTAGAAATGTAAATTGGTGAATTGTTTTTGACATAATTGAAACCATGGATTGGGATGAGATCACCAAGAGAGTGAGTGTAGGTAGAGAACTTCTTCAGTGGGTTTCAGGTATTTGATGTAATTTATTCAGTGGTTATATAAAGATAAATATTACCTCTTCTCAAAAATTTTATTGTTTGTTTTGGCTATATAGGTTGTTCACAACCTAGAGATACCATTCACATAGGTGACAGTGTCTGGTGTTGAATATTGCAATGACTGCAATGGCTGGTGAATCGGGGAGCAGTGTGGAGAGACATAGTATCATATGATAAATGCTATTCTTTTTTTTTTTTTTGAGACACGGTCTCTAATTCCGTCACCCAGACTGGAGTGCAGTGGCATGATCTCAGCTAACTGCAACCTCCACCTCCTAGGTTCAAGCAATTCTCCTGCCTCAGCTTCTCAAGTAGCTGGGACTGCAGGTGCACGTCACCATGCCTGACTAATTTTTGTATTTTTTGTGAGATGGGGTTTTGCCATTTTGGCCAAACTGGTCTCAAACTCCTGGCCTCACATGCTCCACCTGCCTTGGCCTTCCAAAGTGCTGGGACCATAGGTGTTAGCCACCATGCCCAGCCAGATAAATGCTATTCTTGATATATGTAATGCATTGTAAAATAATTAGTGCAAGCAATGGAACTGTAGAGAAAGGAGCAGTGAATTGACTTAGTAATAATAAGACAGAGTAAATTTAGAATATTCTGTTCTCAAATAATGTATCTTAGAACAGAACAGTTTATAACATTGTGTATAGTAAAATAAACTGTACTGAAGTATCATTCAACATTGTCTTTTAACTATGTTTATGGCTATTTTGAGTCACCTAGCTTGTCTTCTACATCCCTTCTTCCTGTTGCTGAAAGGTTACTAAAGCCCACTGCAGCACTGTTCCTGGGTAAAGGCAGAGGTAGAGTGGGAAGGAAAGCACAGGAATGACATCAGCATTCTACTTTTCTGTACCTAAGAGTTCCATTAGGGATTGGCAGGGATGAGGTATGTTTCATAGTCAATCAGTCCACCTATGTAGTTATGCACTCACTGTTGTCTCTTTTCTGTGGCCCATGTTGGAAAGGAATGGGTAAAAAAGAAGGGGTGGGGGTTGAAGATAAGATCTTCTGCTTTATGTTTTAAGCATTTTAAGTATCTGGAATGAAAAAGAACAACCCATCTTTTCTGGGAAGTGATACTTTTGATGTGGTTTTCCGCTCCTAGCTCTTAGGAAAAATGATATTGTTGAGTTATGAGATAATCTATCTCATAGGCAAAGCTGGTGAAAATTTTAAGAACTACTTCCTCCTGTGTGTACACACACACACACACACACACACACACACACACGTTGACATTTTAAATGGTCTTTACTTGCCAGAAATCAAGCTTGTGACTTGGGGCAAGTAATCTCAAATATAAAGAATACCCAGGCCACAGATGATGTAACATTTAAAATTTTTAAATCATTATCTGTATTTTCTGTCATTAGTTTTTATCAGAACAATAACATAGTTCCTCGAAGAAGGAAGACAACTTAGGATAAATGTAAACAGTTATGTAAGACTAGAATTGATGCAGAATGTAAACAACATTTCACACCATCAAAACAACACTAAATTACTAGGCCTGAACGATATTTTTATGCATATTGCTATTTTCTGCTCAGTGCCTTCCCTTACACCTAAGGCCATTCTCAATGTGTCACTCCTGTGCTGAGCTTTGAAATCCTTCAGCCTTTCAGGCAGCCTTGTCGCAATATCAGCCTATGTTCTCTAGCACCTAGCACATTACCCTGCATGCACACAGCTCTCGACAATCATTTGTCAATCTATTAGGTGCTGATTGATTAGTTGCTTTCTAACATCAACATAGCAGGATATGTGATTAACAATGTTGTACTTCTGTATTCAGGTAATTACTGTGCTTTATTTAGTATCATTTTATGAATGTTTCTCTGTCCTTATCTGCTTATTTATGTAAGGCTCATACTAATGAATTAAATGCAGAATAAGTACCTGCCAGTTCTATTTATCTTGAGAATTCGCTGACATAATGGCATCGGCAGAAACCCTAATCAGTATTAATTTATTTATTCACCAAATGCTTATTGAGCATACTGAGTGCCAGCCATTGTGCAAAGTGGTGGGGATACAAACATGAAGAGGGCAGATGGAGTCTATGTCCTCATGGGGCTTCTAGATAAGAAAAGAAACAGTAGTAGTGTCACATAATAATACAAGTTCAGGAAGCTCCCGTATCAGAACTAGATTAGCATCTGTAGTAGAAAATCCAAATCTCAGTAGTTTAAGGAAAATAGAGATTTTTCTCCAACATGAATGTCTGGAGGTAGACAACCCAGAACTCCACTATGTCTGTCTTGTTGCTGTGCTGTGTGTGGCCTCTATGCCCAAAGTTACCTTGTTGTCCAACATGGCAGCCTATGTCCATATTCTACCAGCAAGAAGGGAGAAAGAGAAGAGCAGGCTCCCTCTCTTTAAAAAACTTCCCAGATATTGATCAAACCACTTTCCCTTATATCCCTTTGTCTATAACTTAGTTGCATGGAGATGCTGAGCAGCAAAAGAAGCTGGGACATGCAATATGTATTCCTGGTGGCCAGGAAGAAGAGGGAATGCCTACTAAGAGGATAACTAACCATCTCTGCCCCAGGATTCCTGGGAAAAGGGTTGCCTAAATTGAGATCTGAAAGTTAGTAGGATTCTCAGAAGTACATGTACATGTGTCCTTATAGAAGAAAAACATTCTTGAGGACAGGAAACGTTCTAGGAATTAAACACTGAGGAGAAACTTTTCTCTCACCAATCATGATTAATCATTGTGTGACGATGTTTGCACTTTTTTTTTATGGAAAAGAATGCAGTGCAGGTTATTTCAGAGGAAGGTGGGGGTGGTGTGAATGATCAGTGCGGTTTTGTGGTTGAACAGGCAGCCAGGAGATCTTCTCAGAAAAGATGAAGTCTCATAAAAGATGGCAGGGAGGTGTTACTCTTTGCCCAACAAATTGGCTCAGGTGAAGGCATGTACTTGATTCAGTTCAAAGAACAGAGCATTTAGGGGCCATCCTAAGGTACAAGGTAAGGTGATAACCCATACGTTTTTGTGCCCCTGGTAGGGTCACATTACCAGTTTCATTCAAATCTTAGAGATATAGTCATGTTCACTAACATGACATAAATCTGCACACAATATATTAAATTCACAATATCAGTCTTTGGGGCTTTCCTAATTTTTATAATGTTTAGCCTTATAAAATCAGTATTTTGTCTCGTTTAAACAAATCTAATACTAATTCTTGTTTGCTTGTTATTGTGATAAATCAGCAGTTGCCTCAAATAAAAATAACATATGGAACATTTTTAACTTTCTGAAATATAGTATGTTATTTGAGAAAATGTATGTTTTTCTAATTATTTTCATACTGTCATTTGGTTATGTTTTGGTTCTGCTTTTTATTCCCAAAATGAATAGAAGATACAAATAGTCCAGCCCATTTAAAATTAAATGATTTGAAGACATTTTATCTCTAAAATGACTTTTTCTGGTTTTAATATGAAACACCAAATTTATAAGCTAAAATCAGCTGCAGAGTCTAAGAAAAGCACTGATCTAAATTTATAATTATTTAGGTTCTTACACATTTTTTTTTTTTGTATTACCGCTCAAACAGTATGAAGTTACAACGTTTTTCCCCAGAGAAAGTGGTTCTATGGTTGGTGATTGGCAATACAGTTTTTATATCATGCATGAGTGGGGGAGACTGAACCATTTAATTCATCTGTGGCTGGTGAGTTTAATAAATGCCAGGTTGGTGAAAGCAACACTTCTAAGTCTTATTTGTCTTGAGATCAGTGTGTCTTATATTGGCAATTAGGATGGATTACTAAATGGAAGCTGATATTTCAGAGTCATCTTCTTTTCTATATTAGACTTTGAATTTTATGAGAAAAGAGAAATAGTTAAAATTTGTGCTCATTAACTTATTATTTAGTTTATGACTTCAAGCTAGGTTATAGAATTGCCAATAAGTACATGGTACCATTCAGTTTCTTAAGGTCACTTCTAGGCCTGTATAACGTGATTAATCTGATTCTATTTATATGATTATCTTCATAAATAATAATCAGAGTCTCACAGTCTATGAAGGACAGCAAGCATCCATTCCCACTCTGAGTGAATTCATATTTAACTCTGAACTCTGATCAAAGTCAAAACCTCCATATAATTTCTAACATTTCTGTTCTCTCTGCCTGTAGTGTAAAAGTCCCTTGACTTTTATTGCTAATGTAAATTCTACTTGTTTTGATTAGAAATAACAGTGAATAAATAATCACACGGAGATCCTGGATCAAATATGTTATATTTGACCATATAAGTCCCATCTTCCTTTTGGCCAGGTCACAGTTTTGCAGGTAGTTTCATAGATAACCGTTGACTCTCAGATTTAGAGGTGCATGGGACACCAAGACATCTATGCTATGATGAGAGACGATGCTTTTGCTGGTAAACTGGTTACTGATGGTGAGAGAAATGGGACATCAGTGCACCTGTGCTTGCATGTGATTAGCTGTGATTGGGAGCAGTGGGGGGAATTGAAGGGAGCAGATGATTAGATCATGGGAGAGCACATCAGCAGAAGTCAATACCACTCCTCTGCTTACAACTCTTCAAAATGTCTTCAATAAACATGGAGTACATTGGTAATAAGAAAAAACAACCAAGAGTTATTTAAAAGAGAAAATCCTTCACTGGCTCCTCATGGCATGTGGGATAAAGCGGAAGTGCCTAAATGTGAACTTGTATACAGCCTCACCTGTATACTTCCAGACTCATCTTTTGCCATGCCCTGCCTTCAACCCTAGGCTGCCGTAATGCTCAAGTGCTTCTTGAGTCTTTTCTTCTTTTTTTTTTATTGCATTTTAGGTTTTGGGGTACATGTGCAGAGCATGCAATACAGTTGCATAGGTACACACAGGGCAGTGTGTTTTGTTTGGTTTCTCCCCTTCTCCCACATTTGGTATTTCTCCCCTGGCAATCCCTCCCCACCTCCCCCTCCCACTGGCCCTCCCCTTTTCCCCCTATTTTCCCAGTGTTTAGTACTCCCCTCTCTGTGTCCATGTGTTCTCATTTTTCATCACCCGCCTATGAGTGAGAATATGCGGTGTTTCGTTTTCTGTTCTTTTCTTCTTTTCTCTGTGCAATGTCTTTCCTCCATGCCTCATGCTCATGCTGTCCTCTCTCTGCCTTGAATCCCTTTCCCACCCCTCACTTGATCCCATGCTAGGGCAGGGCCTCTCTCCAATGTGCTCTCATAAACTCTGAGCATCGCACCTCCTCCCATCTACTATTATATGTTCTTATGTGTCTATTTGTTCCCCTCACTAGACTCTATCCTCAATACCGGACACATAGAGGGCAACCAGTACAAGTTTGTCGAATGAATAAATGAGTGTTTTGGTGCATACTAGGGATAGAAAATAACTTTAAGTAATCACAAAAGTATAATCATCTGATCTATTATCTGTTTACCTCAGAAATGTGCATTAACACATAGGAAACTGAAACAATTTTGCAAATAGGTAAACAGATTTATATTAATGTGGTCTGATTCTCGAAGTCTTGCTGTAAGCTTTAATAAGTTGTTGGTATTGTGGGCTCTTTTGGTCAACTTTTTGAGCGATCTACCAACTAGTGTTATTTGGTTTGTGTTTTTTGCTTCTACTCTAATGTCAGTGGGAGCAGCCTTATATACTTGCTTTGGTAAACTGATTCTGAGTGTCTTATTTCCTTATGTACATGAGGTGCACAGAAGTGCACTTAATGGATGTCTGCTGCAGTGTGAGGTAAGGATGCTATTCTTAAAGTCTGAGTTTCCAGAGTAAATTTTAAAAATAGGATTAGGGTTTTATCCTATAGCTAATATAAGAAAGCTTAAATTACAATTATAAATAATGTGTGTGTGTGTGTGTGTATGTGAGTCAGATTCAAAAACAGCAACAAACAGAATATTAGACCTCAAAGTTATTCTAGACCATTTAATCTTTTGCTTTACAGATAAGGAACTAATGTCATCATGAGTGAATGATGATTCCCTGAAGGCATCAGGGTGAAAATTCTGGTCACGTGATTCTTATTTTGGGGTAAATGTGAATTCTCAAGCAAGGAGAAGTATATAGAGACCTTACAATTTGTCAGGAAGATTTCTGCTCATCCTACCTTGGGTAACAAGCCTTATTAATAAAGCTAAAACAGTACCCAGAGGCTTTGCTGTTGTGTCCAGCAATCCTGTGGCCTCTGCTCCCCTGAGCCTGTCTCCTCCTGTCTCTAGGCAATGAGACTCCAATTGGGTTCTTGACCTGGGAAGCCTTTGGCACAAACATCCATATTGGATCTTATTCGTTGTAGCCAAAGTAAGACAGCTTTGGTCAGTACATAGAACTTTGCAACCTAGAGTAGGAATATGCAGGGAAAACCTTCTAAGGCTTCTGCAGAAGCAAAGTGGGCTTTCAGATAGGTACAGGCCCTTTGAGCTTTCTGGACCTTGCCAGTATGCAGAAGGAAAGACATTGTATGGATAAATATGGGATGGGAAAGATAAACTACATCACAGTTAAATTCAAATTGGGTTCACTTATAAATGGAGGTAAATTCTCTGCCTGTAAGAAACTACTCACAAATACTGTTGTGTGGCCTTTGGGCAAATAAGTTGAACACTATCAACATTATTTTTCTTATCTTAAAGAAAAGATGATAATGATACTTACCTTGTCCGCTTGTGCATATCAGTGACCATATATGTTAAATGACCATCCATATGTAGATAACTATTACTATTATTACCTCTATAATACCATAATGATGACTATTATAATTATTTTTTACAACTACTAGTACCTAACACTACTTGTACTACTCCTATTGTTGCATACCAGTAGTTTGTATTATAATTAAATAGTCTTCTCTGCTCAGACTATAGGAGAGAGTTCTATAATTTATTTGCAAGAAGCTATAGTTCTTTCACTGTGTAATGGTTAAGATCAGGGCTCTGTGGAAATTAAGACTACTTCCTAGATGTAGCAACTTCGACAAGTTATTTAACTTGTGTGCCTCAATGATCTCATTTGTAAAATGGGGATAATACATTCTATCACATAAAGTTCTTGTGAAGATTAAACGAGGTAATCTAAGTACTGCTTAGAACACTGCCTAGCACACAATGATCTAGCAAGAAATATTCTCTATTAAGCTATTAATGTATTGATATGTTTTGCTTTTTTATAACCACCTTGGGAGGGAAGAGACATCATTATCTTTGTTTCATGGATACTGAAACTCAGGTTTCTGATTTGCTATGTTTACTAACATAGCAAAGCTGGGAGAGATTCAAAGAGCCTCGGCCCTTTTTTCTTTCTTTTCTTTCCTCCCCTCCTTCCACATATCCTTATTATTGGGCTGGAATGGGAAGACATAATGTCCTCCCAATTGATTGGAATTAGCACATCTGATTCTTTTTTAAAATTTCTTTTGCCTCCTGCCCTACATCCCTGCCAGAGCATTTGTAAGAAAGTACTTGCTCACATATCTTGTTCCCATTGAAATAAAATCATATTATGCTTGTTTTTGTTTTGTTTTTTTTTTTTTTTTGCCATTAGCCTATTACTATTAGCTGTCATACCAAAGTCCCAAGTTCTTTATCTGAACCCTCAAACTTGAGAAATTGACAGGGTCAAGGAAATAAGAACCAGTGTTTACATAAGTGTTTATTGGACTTTCTTTATCATCTTTCAGGTCTTGTAGAAATTTGCCTGATGCACCCCCTCGATGTGGTAAAAACCAGGTAAGGTTCTGCACGAACAAGTTTTATTGACTTTGGCTAATATCCAAATTAAGATCTGTCAGAGCACTAAATGCTAGGACTTGTCCCAGGCCAGTAGCTTCCCTCTACAATGGCAGTTATGTTTGCTTCTAAAGAAAGTAGTATTTGAAAGATAAAAACTGAACGGTGAAAAGCATTTCTGGATGGAGGTCATCTGAGTATGTAATATTTTACTGCCTTTGCATGGCAACCATAAGGTATGATTTGTAGCTATACTGGTAAATGAGGTAAATTTATCAAAACGATGTAAAAACTAAACTTTATGCAGTGAATTATGACAGCACATTTTCATTTGGCATTGTATAACAAATCTCTATTTAATAGTCAGCATTTTGGTATGAGACTTCAAAATTTCAAGTAAGCTTTTTACATAGTGCTTAAAGAATTTATTCCCATTACTGTTTGCCAATCCAAAAGGCCATATTTTCAGGAAACTGCAGGGGCATAATATGGTCAATACAAGCCAGGGAAATGTATTAAATGTATTTACGAAGAGGGAAAAAAATTAAAATAATACAACTTTGTAGGGTATTAATATGATCCAGGGAATTTTTAAAAAGTTAAACTTGTGGCTGCATTACTGAACTTTCTATTTTTTCAAATTGGAAGCTCTTGGAGTCTAGTGAAAATTTCCATTAATTTGCATTGTATGAAACCCAAGAGCACCATGCCTAGGTTGGAGCCTAACAGCCAACAATGCTATGCAACAATGGTGGTTAAAGAAACCATTCCTGCTCAATTAGGAAATATTTGATGATTCAGAGTGGTCATTGGATAGACATGTTACTTATTCTACCTAAAGAGGCAGTAGAATCTTAGGCTGGTTGCTGCAAGCAAGAGAAGGTGACTGCGGCGTGCAAAAATAATATTACATTTCTAAGAGAGGTAGAGAAGATGCGAATTTGGCTTTTGTCTTAGCTGGAGCTGCTGTAACAAAATATTATAGGCTGGATGGCTTCAACAACAGACATTCATGTTTTACAGTTTTGGAGGCTAGGAATTCCAGGATTAAGGTCTTGGCTGATTCAGTTCTTTTTTGTTTTGTTTTGTTTGAGTCGGAATTTCACTCTTGTTACCCAGGCTGGAGTGCAATGGTGCTATCTCGGCTCACCACAACCTCCGCCTCCTGGGTTCAGGCAATTCTCCTGCCTCAGCCTCCTGAGTAGCTGGGATTACAGGCACGTGTCACCATGCCTAGCTAATTTTTTTGTATTTTTAGTAGAGATGGAGTTTCACCATGTTGACCAGAATGGTCTTGATCTCTTGACCTCGTGATCCACCCACCTCGGCCTCCCAAAGTGCTGGGATTATAGGCGTGAGCCACCGTGCCCGGGCCCTCATTTCTTAACTGTAGAGGGCCTCCTTATTACTGTATCCTTACATGGCAGACAGAAGAAGCTCTATTGTCACTTTTTCTTCTTTTAAAGTCATTAATCCCATCATGGGGGCAACACCCTCATCACCTCATTTAAACCTAATCACCTCCCAAAGACCTCACCTCCAAATACCATCACACTGTGGGTAAGCACTTCAACATACGAATTTTGGACGGACACAAACATTCAATTTGTAACAGCCTCAAATCACTAAACTCAAAGAGAAAGAAGAAAACCAGGGGCCTGGCACAGTGGCTCATGCCTATAATCCCAGCACTTTGGGAGGCTGAGGCAGGTTGATCACCTGACGTCAGGAGTTTGCGACCAGCCTGGCCAACATGGTGAAACTCCATCTCTACTAAAAGTACAAAAATTAGCCAGGCATGGTGGCACACCCCCATAATCCCTGCTACTCATGAGGCTGAGGCAGGAGAATCACCTGAACCTGGAGGTGGAGGTTGCAGTGAGCTGAGATCACACCACTGCACTTCAGCTTGGGCAGCAGAGTGAGACTCCTTCTAAAAAAAAAAAATCATATTATAATATTTGCACCTCTGGGCCATCTTTATTACAAAGTTCAGAAACAGCAAAACTCCCTGTAATTTCCTTCTTTGATTTCATGTTAACCTTTTTTGAGAAACTAGAATATTGTTGCTAATCTCACTGATAAAATCTTTTTCATTTAAGGGTAGATTTCTAAATTAGTAAACTGTTCCAATGAACACAGAGGATAAATAAGAATGATTTAATCAAGACACATTATTAGAATTATGGTTACTCATCACTCAATATTTTATTCATCCATTCAACAGATGTGTATTGAGCATCTAGTGTGTGTGGGTTTCACAATAGCTCTGCCCTCAGAGAGCTCCCAGTCTGATCAGCTAATTGGTATCTCATCATGGTGAAGATTTAAAAACTATCATTTTTTTGTACTGGAATTGAATTGAAAATTTCTTGAAATGAATATAAGTTATTGGGGCTTTATATCTTCCTTGTTACACAAATATTTTCATTAAAATGCCATTCATTCATTAGAATTAGTCACATGACTTTGTCTAACTTCAGCAGGGAGGAAGATAATAATCCTTCCACATTCTTTGAATGGGAGAGGAATTCGATACTGGGTGGTATTTCACCTACCTAATGAAAAGTATATTGAATAAAGACTCACAATCATGGAATAAATTGAAAGCCACAAATACAGGCAGCTGACATTGCAACAGAAGTAGAATATGCAAGATTGATAGGACTTATCACCCAGGCAGTAACAGAGAGGTGACATCAAGTGGGCAGGAGCAGACTCACCTGTGGGAACCTCTTCACCATCACATTATAGAGGAGACGACTATGTTTCTAAATAGAAATAAATTCATACCCAGGTAATGGTATTGATCATTTATAGAGTTTTAAAAATCCACTTGAAAGAGGAGTTTGGAAGTAAATTTTTAGAACCTGTTGTTATTCATTCAAGAAAAAGATTAAGCACAAATGGAACCCAAAAGGAAGACTAGACTCCGAAAAGTAGACACATTTCTTTTGCCATACTCCAGCACATGAGACATCGTGGAAAATGAGCCATATCCATATTTAGATTAATTCAGGGTACTACTCCTTAAGTAATAAAATCCAATTAAAAAAAACTGTGCAGTAAGATTTGGCTTCATGTATCCCATGCCCCAGTTTGACAATGCCTGCTAGAACTTTGAATCCAGTACTCTCAGAATATTGTGTCATTTAAAAAGTGACCTGCTAAAATCACCAATGCTAAGTGGTTTTGTGTATTATCTCTTACCATTTATGGTTTATGTTATTCATTTTAATATTTATCAGAATAGTAAGTACATGTAAATTGCATCAAATTCAAATTATACTCCATGCATTGTATCAATTAAGACAGGTAAGGTTGTGTGGCTGTAAACTCAACAACAAACTCAAAATCTCAGCAGATAACAAAAACAAGGATTTTATGTCTGATACAACTGGGTATCTTTGTCTGTCTAGGCTGCTAAACTGGGTAACTTAGAGACAGAAAAATTTATTTCTCACAGTACTGGAGGCTGAGAAGTCTAAGATCAAGGTGCTGGCAGGTTTGATGTCTGGTAAGGGCCTGTTTCCTGGTTTAAAGGGTGCCTTCTTGCTGTGTCCTCACCTGATGAAAGAGCAAGGCATTGCTTTGGGGTCTTTCTTATAAGGACACTAATCCCATTCCTGAGGGCTCTACTCTCATGACTTTCTAAAGGCCCAACTCCTGATGCCATCATCTTGGAGGGTTGGGTTTCACCATATGGATTTGTCGTGGTTGGGGAGGGGGGAACAAATATTCAGACCTTAGCCAGGGGACACTCTGCTCAGACTGAAAGCAGCTCTGTTTGCACACATGGTTTCCCCATCCCTGTGGCTGGAAGAATAGAACTGAATGGTCCCGCTCTGGTGGTTAGAGCTCTGAACATACATATCCTTTTCATCCAACCTATTATTAGGAACTAGCCACTTGACCACACGTGAACAACCAGAAGGAGAAGAAATATGAAACTCCTACTGGCCTGAAGGAAGGGACATGGTGTCAGTGTGCAATAGGCATGTCTTTTCCAAACCTTATAAGCAGGAACATTGTTTCCCTACCATGTTCTCTCCACCCACCAGTTTCCATTCCAGAGGTAAGGACTTTTGACCTTTAGCTGATTCTGTTGTAATTCACTTCAACATTCCTAAATATTATACTTACACTGGTTGTATTGAGTTGAATAGTGTCACTGCCCCAATTCACATTCTTTCCAGAACCTCAGAAGGTGACTTTATTTGAAAGCAAGATCTTTGTAGATGTAACTATTCAAGTTAAGAGGTGGCCATATGGAATAGGGTATGCCCTAAGTCCACTATGACTGGTGTTATAAGAGCAAGAAGAGAGACTCACAGAAAGAGACATGATGTAAAGATGACCAGATGACGTCTTCTCTGGTGGCAGAGATTAGAATTCTGCAGCAAGCCTCTGCATACCAAGGACTGCTGACAATCCCCAGAAGCGCAGAGAGAGGTATGGACCATATTCTGCTTCAGAACCTTTTAAGAGGAGCCAACCCTGATGACACCTTGATTTTAGACTTCTGGTCTTCTGAACTGTGAAAGAATACATTTTTGTTGTTTTAAGCCATAGGGTTTGTGGTAACTTATATGCAGGGAAACGAATACACCACTATTTCTTAATTTGTCAACTGTAAATTTTATTTATGACATCCAGAATTACACAATGGCCCTATTTCCCCTTCTCACACCTGTCCCATTATTGATTCATAATCAATTGTTTGCATTATTTTGACTACACAAACATTGCTCACTGCTGAACCAAGTAGTGCTCAATGATATATTTTTCTGGAGTTAATTATTGCCTCATATTTTCATTCTTTAGTTCCCTATATGGCTATTGTAAATTGCAATCCCTTCCTAAATGTTTCTTCACGTTCCTTTTCCCTACTATTTCAACATTGTCAAACTCTTAGCAGGTAACGTGGTGGGGCTTGTTGAAGGTGGAGTTTTGGCAATTACTTTGTATTTTTGTTAGGTCCTCTCTGATCTCTCTTCCAGTAACAAAATTTAAATGTCTTTTCTGGGGATACTGTTTCTCCAATGAAGAATCTTTCAATCAAGGTTGTGTGTGTGGGAAGGTCCCACTGTTAAGGATGAAAATATTCTCGTCATCCTCTTGTTTCTGGTATGGGGCAGCTCTCCTGCCCTCCACTGTACCTAGTGGCTCCCAGTCTGAATCTGCTCTTATCCAGTCTCCAAAAAGTAAGCCTCAGGTCTTTAGTGTGAGGTGGGAGAGAAAACATACATGGACTTCAAGCAGTGCCCTTGCTTCGAGTTACATATACTCATTTTTCAAGTTGTCTGGTACCTCTGAAGCCTGAGGCATTCCAGGGACATCCCAGGGTCTTTACTGGCAATTTTTTCTTTAGATACTTAGGGTTCAGTCTTCTCTGCCTTGCTAAGGCAGTGGCCATTCCTCCATCCTTATCCATCTTAAAAAATGAGTTACTTTTTTGCAAGTAACTCTTTAAGTCTTGCCTCATCCTCTTTGTCTATCTGGGTGTATGCTTATTTATAATTATTATTTTTTTGCCACCTGTGTT
Source organism: Callithrix jacchus (assembly GCF_049354715.1). Lineage (NCBI taxonomy): Eukaryota > Metazoa > Chordata > Mammalia > Primates > Cebidae > Callithrix > Callithrix jacchus. The sequence goes on along the minus strand of NC_133509.1, from coordinate 71,525,732 downwards.
AGTCATGGCCCAATCAGGAGAATACACACACTCTGAGTATTTGAAACTAGGCAAAGTAAATGCAAGGAATTCCAGAGGTAAAGACCTTTGACTTTTAGCTGATTCTGTCGTGATTCACTTCAATATTTCTAAATATTATACTTATATTGCTTTGTATTGAGTTGAATGGTGTCCTTGCCCCAATTCTGTCCAGATTGTAGAATTGCTAAGGAGCCAGCAAAGGTCTGTGAGGCAACCTAGAGATTAGCAATAGCACCACCACCACAGGCTGAAGGGAGAAAGAGAGGAGGTGGTGTTGCCAGAGCCCAGGGCCTCTTAACCCTGCTGGCAGCTGGAATCATGGTAGGTTTGTCTAGTGGGAGCTGCAGTCTCAGCACGTAGCCACTGCCTGCCTGAGGTAGACAGGGACAGGAGAAGTCATCTGGTTTCTTCCTTCTCTCCCCACCTTCAGATTCTCACCCACCAGTGCTCCTATTTGCTGAACCCATGGAAGTATGGGAAGCCCAGCCCTGCAGAGGTTAGCCCCTTCACATTGCAGAGCAGAGCAGGACAAGGCAGGAAGTGAGAGACTTATCTGAAGATAAGCAGAATGGGGACTGACATACTGTTATTTTTGAGGGATTTGGAAAAAGCACTGAGAGAAACATGCATTTTCAATTCAGCATGTTGAATTGCCAAGAGTATTGCTTCAGACCCACTTTTTATTTTAAAAGATAGTTAGAAATTATCATTGATACATATTTTATGGCAAAATTCCAGGCATTGTGGCATTTAATATAGAAAAAAAGCTTATTCTGCTACATGCAAGTATGGCACTGGGGATAGACCTAATGTTAGCAGAGGCCAGCCACATGACAAACAATGTGTTCTAAGGGTCCCCAGCTGATTTTAGCAGACGATATTTGACTAAGAAGCTGCACATATGGCAGTTATGCAGAATCCAGGTCTCTTTTGAGAATCTCCCCAGAGACATGTATATATATTGTTTTATAGTTCTGTTTATACACAAACAGAGCTCTGTGTACCATTGTGAGTGGACCCCTCCTTAAGAACCTACGGCTACAAACAAAAGACCCCATTCACTTGTGTAGCCGGGAAGGTCTAAGGGTAGTTTCTGGCTTCGTACTCTCCTGCAGTGCAAATAAAATAATCTTTAGTTATATTTCTCTGATATTCTCTCTTGCTCCCTCTTTCTCTCCTTTTCTCCAGCTATCTTTTTCTTATATATGTCTCACTTTAGGGTAGCTTCTCTCATCCAGCACTAGGTAGCCTTGGCAGCTTCAAACTTACATGGTGCTTGGTGTTTGTTTGTGTGTGGTTAATAGCTTTGAATCTGGAGTTAGGCTGCCTGGGTTCAAATCCTGACTCCTCCACTCATTACTTGTGTGATTTCATTAAGCTACGTAACTCTTCTGTGCCTTAGTTTCCTCATCTTTAAATAGGAACAACAATGGTATCCACATTATTAGGAAAAGCAAATGAGCATACACACACACACATACACACACACACACGTGCGCGCACGCAAGCATGGTATTTAATCCTGGGTTAGCAAAAATCCAGGGAATACAAACACAAATGGAGTTTAAGGGTAGCAGAGAAACCTGAGGGAGCATACGGGTGTAGGCGGGGGAGTGTTTATTATGGAGTCAAGCAGTTTCAATTTTCTAAGCCACAGACTTACGTGTTATATAAGCACTATGTTCAAAGTCTTCCTCAGCAAGGTGTTTGCAAGTAAAGCATCCTTCTGGGCAGAAGAGCCTTGGTTTAGTGTCTGTGTTCCTGCTGGCCTCATGCCACACATCATTTTGGGGCTACATGCTGACATTATTCAGTATCCTCTAGAGCCATCACTGTGCCTGGCCTTCAGGAGGTGCCCAGTGAATGCCATTGAAGAAATGAGTATTTGGTAATAATCAAAATAATAAAAATCAAAAAAATAAGAGTTCTATGGCAAAACTGAAATGTCTACAAAATGAATAATAGGTCTTCATTGTGTCATCTTCACTGAAAAAGGGAAGATTTCATGAAAAAGGTGGGAAATTATAATCTGTTAACATAAAAAGGGAAACATTACTTGACAGGGTAGTGGGCAAGATTACAAGCCTATAGTGGAGTTTCAGGAACTGGATTGGGAAAGAACTTAGTAATGTGAGAAGGTTCCCGTTAGCTGTGCCTGGAGCAGAGGTGGGTGGACTAAGTGGGGAGAGGGATCCAGGGTGCTGAGGCAGCGTGTGGGACAAGCTTTGAGATGGGAAGTGAAACCCTGGACTCCATCTAGAACAGCTCTGGCTAATTGAAACAAAATGCACAACACACATGTAATCTTAAGGTTTCAAAGGACTACATTTAAAGAAGTAAAAATGAAACAGGTAAAATTAATTCTGATAATAAATCCTATTTGACCTTATAGATTCAAAACATTACCATAGCAACATATTAACATAAAAACTATGAATGAGATATTTTCCATTCTTCTTTTTCATAAAAGTCTTCAAAATCTAGTGTCTATTTTATACTTACAGCACATCTCAGTATTGACTCATCAACCACATTTCAAATGCTCCACCGCCACATGGGGCTGGAGGTTCTTGAATTAGACAGCACAAGCCTAGAATGTAATCTTAAAAGGAAGGTCTTTAAAGAGAATGACGGGGTCCAGTGGCTCTTTCCTAAGAATACTCTTGCTTGGAATGAAATGATGGTTACAAATAAGCAAGGTGCTAATTGGGGGAAATTTTGCTACGTATGCATTTCAAGGTTTGTACCTGTGTGGAGAAAGTGGCATTTGAAAGCCCCAAGGATTTATGGAAGTCACAAGCTGAGAGAGTTGTAACTTATATCCCTTTCATATTTTTAATCCCAGGAAAGGAAATGGCCCATTGTGCTTCAGGAAGGTATAATTACTGAGGTGTTTGTTCTGTTTCACCCTTAGTCATTTTTTTATCATTTTTGTTCTCAGTTTTGAACAGAGCATAAATCAGGTGCATACTACATAAACTGCCAATCCTGTAAGGACTGATCTTTTTTAAAGTGCCCCAAAGGCACAGCAGTGGTCCTGTAGTTCCAGCTTGTCAGAGGGCTGAGGCAAGATTGCTTGAGGCCAGGAGTTTGAGAGCAGCCCAGGCAACATCGCAAGACTCCTATCTCTAAAAACAAAAAGCAACATTTTTAAAGCACCCCAACTGTCAAATAAAGAACTACAGAGCATGTTTTCTGGTGGGTGCGGGGGAATGGGAGAAAGTGTGTGGGGGGGGTCATTTTCACATCCGATTGTAGACATAGAGTTAAAGACTAGTGGTGAGTGTACAGACCAATGCATACCTTGGCTGTCATCCTTCCCACCCCCCATCAGGACTTAGCTTGCACTGAGAAGTCTTTTCATACTTCTTTCAAAACATATTAATCACTGGGTGAGTTCTAAAGACTCATATGGGTTGAAAATTTGGCATCCACATGTTGTTATATATGTGCTTATGGGGCTTTTATTCAATCTGTGGAGATTGATTTACACTCTGTTGGTGGCTCCCAAACCCCAGACTTCTGAATCAGAAACTCTAGGGGTGAGTCCTCCCAATATTTATGTTTAACAACCTCCCGAGTGATTCTTATGCAGCAAACCTGGACTGGTCACTGGGTCAGCCTTTGGGAACCAATGCTGAATACGCTGTTGGCAGTTTTGTAAAAAGTCAGGTAAAGAACTCCTTTTTTTTCCTTAAGTGTTGAAACTTTCATTAACCTATGATTCTCATTGGTTTTCTTTTTGTAAACTGCTGCTTTGTTTGCGTGAGCGGAAGTGAAAGGACAAAACGGTTGTCTTGCACAGCTCATTACATGGTTTTTGAGAGTGATATGGAAATATATTATCCATAGCCAGAAACAACTCATTCTGTCCTACTGAGTGGGATACTGAGGCAGAAATTAGCACCAAGAGATGGGATAGGAGCGAGTATTGGTTGTTACAGAGGGAAGGTAAATGGCTCTGATGGGTGAAAATGATTTAGAGGCATAAGCCCACCACAAAATTTCTTAAAAAGAGAAATCTGAGAACGGGGTATGGTGAGAGGCTGCTTTGTGGGGTGTCCAGCAGTGTGCGAAGCCAGGCTCTGGGAAGCATCCACTGCCTCCTTTAGCAGGGAGGAAGGGAAACAGCCATGAACTTTAAAGTGAATGCTTAATTTAGAGGTTGGAGAGGGGATGTTGGGGCCAATGGAACAGTGGGGTGGATACACAGAATGAAGACTTTTTCCCCCAGTAGATCCTTAAAAAAAAAAAAAAAAAGAAGAAGAAGAAAGAAAGGAATCTTTTTAAAATAAGAAGAAAATACAGGGAAAATGTTAGGATGGGTTATAGACTGGAGGCAGTAGAACCTATAGGATTCAAAAATAAATAAATAACAGAGCAGCTGGGAAGGTTATGTCCATATGTTAATGATTTGCCCGTGGTGTAAAACATTAAGATCGTATTCAGGGTTAGAACATGGTTATGCCTGATTTCTCACCATGGGTAGAAATTCAGGGCTAGACCACTGTCATGGCTTGTTTCTAACCATGGATAGAATGTGTCTGAAGTAAAACAAATGAGGAGTAGAACCACAGTTTTATAAACTATATTTTTATTGGGATTTTGTCATGTAGCTAAATCAGTCCATGGCAACATATAATGATACAGAATGGTTACAGGATCCCCAGATACATTGTGAGTGCAACTTCTACTTCGCTTTTGAAGTTGCATGACCATAATAGGGTTTCTCTGGGATTCGTTTTATTTAATTGAAATGTCTTTTTGTAATTTCTGAGCCCAAGCAAGAAAGTACTACATAGTGGGCGGACCGGACCGCAGCACTGTATTGATTAAGTCATTCTTTTCCATGCAGTCATTGGTAAAGATTTTGTTTAATAACGTAATCAAATAAAAACAGGCACAAGATGGGTAACATATTTGGAATGAATAGAGGTGCCAGTTGGCCAGGCTCTGCTTGGCACATTATAGAGCTGCAGTGAATTATGTGGTTTTAAATGAATGAATATGTGCTTTAAAATACCACTTGCTCCAATCTAAGTGCTTTAATACAAATTAAATTAATCATTGTTTATGAGTTCATAGCAAACTTTGAAAGGTCTCACATTTGTATAGTGACTAATATAACCTAGGAATGAAACTAAAACGAAGAGAAAATAATCTTATTTTTGCACTAATACAGAAAGTTGCATGTCTACATTCTAGATGTATGGGACCCTCTGGAGAATGGCAGAGGGTTTGGGGATGATAGGTCATGACGCTATTCATTGATACTACTTCTGAGATTTTACTTTGATAATGTTCTGCCTCTCTTTGGGAGAGCAAGTGTTGTATCCAAACTCTGGAAAGCTGAAAAGAGTCCACAGTAGAAAGTCCTGCCCCTTCATCTTCCCCACATGTTGGAGGTCTGACTGAACACAGACCCAGGTCCTAGGCTGGGTTGGTTGCAATAACTGCCTTATCCATAGGAAGTGCTCCACGCACATCCACTTGTGCTGCTACTGTGACCCAATGAAAAAAAGGAGCTGAAGGATTCGTTGCCTGAGGCACTGGGGAAAAAAGTTGGTCCCCAAGATTATATGCAGAAGAATCTTGCTGCCATAGACTAAAATTATTTTTCAATCTTGTTAATAAGGAGAAAATCCTTTTTTAAAAAAAATCCAGTCAGTTCTTCCCACATAAAATAACAAAATTCTATTATGTTAAATCAACTGTAACTCACTTTATAATCTGAATAGGTTGTTTCTAAATTTATTTATTTTTTTGTAAATGGAATTTATTTTAAAATCACTCCCTAGAGGAACAAGCTATTTTTATGACTCACATTGCAAAGCTTTGTAAAGTGTGTAATCGCTCTTTAATTTGTGTTTTGTCTAAATTTAAAAAATAAAGATTTAGTGTTTATATAGAGTACAGTAGCTATTATTCCTCAACTAATTAAATGGTCTCAGAAGATTCTCCCTTAGCTAATAAGGAAAGGTGTGTTCTGTTTCGATACTTCTTGCTTTTTTTCCCTGCTTAACTGCAAATGCTCCTTCTGTGCCTACCCCAGCCTGAGGATGAGAAGGAACAGCAACAATGCATTCTTCATGCCTGCCATTGGAGTTCTCCAGACATCTTTTTTTTTTCTCTTTTTTTAAGCTGAAAGGTAAATAATTCTTAAATGGCCTTCTTATCTTTGTCATGGGAAAGTGAATTATTTCTAAAATGAGCATCAGCATGAAGACTATTTCCTTCGTTCCTTCCCCGGATCCATTCAGGGTTTTGTCCCAACTGCCTTTAAATTTCCAGTAATTTCATTAATCTACTTATTTAGCCAATGCCCATCACAAGTTCCCCTAGGAGATAGTTTGCCTAAGCTATAGCTTAGATTCCAACTTGGGGTTATTGTAATTTAATATGACTATACAATATGCAAATAAAATAAATTGATGTGGGATTATTTCAAATTAAAAACAACCAAGATATTTTTCTAAGTGTTTGTTATGCCATCATACACTTTTCTCAGATAATCTCCTTTTTTTTTTTTTTTTTTTTTTTTTGAGACGGAGTTTCGCTCTTGTTACCCAGGCTGGAGTGCAATGGCGCGATCTCGGCTCACCGCAATCTCCGCCTGCCTCCTGGGTTCAGGCAATTCTCCTGCCTCAGCCTCCGAGCAGCTGGGATTACAGGCACGCACCACCGTGCCCAGCTAATTTTTTGTAATTTTAGTAGAGACGGGGTGTCACCATGTTGACCAGTATGGTCTCGATCTGTTGACCTCGTGATCCACCCGCCTCGGCCTCCCAAAGTGCTGGGATTACAGGCTTGAGCCACCGCGCCCGGGCAATCTCCTATTTTTTTTTTAATTATACTTAAAGTTCTGGGATACATGAGCTGAACGTGCAGGTTTGTTACATAGGTATACATGTGCCATGGTAGTTTGCTGCACCCATCAACTCATCTACATTAGGTATTTCTCCTAATGCTATCCCTCCCCTAGCTCCCTACCCTCCAACAGGCCCCAGTGTGTGATGTTCCCCTCCCTGTGTCTATGTGTCCTCATTGTTCAACTCCCACTTATGAGTGAGAACATGCGGTGTTTGGTTTTCTGTTCCTGTGTTAGTTTGCTGAGAATGATGGTTTCCAGCTTCATCCATGTCCCTGCAAAGGATACGAACTCATCCTTTTTTATGGCTGCATAGTATTCCATGGTGTATATATGCCACATTTTCTTTATCCAGTCTATCATTGATGGGCATTTTAGTTGGATCCAAGTCTTTGCTATTGTGAACAGTGCTGCAATTAAGATACATGTGCATGTGTCTTTATAGTACAATGATTTAGAATCCTTTGGGTTTATACCCAGTGATGGGATTGCCTGGCCAAATGGTGTTTTTGGTTCTAGATCCTTGAGAAATCACCACACTGTCTTCCACAATGGTTGAACTAATTTTCACTCCCACCAACAGTATAAAGGCATTCCTATTTCTCCACATCGTCTCCAGCATCTGTTGTTTCCTGACTTTTTAATGATTTCCGTTCTAACTGGTGTGAGGTGGTATCTCATTATGGTTTTGATTTGCATTTCTCAAATGACTGGTGAAGACGATCTTTTATTCGTTATGTTTGTTAGCTGCATAAATGTCTTCTTTTGAGAGGTGTCTGTTCATATCCTTTGTCCACTTTTTGATGGGGTTTGTTTCTTTCTTGTAAATTTGTTTAAGTTCTTTGTAGATTCTGGATATTAGACCTTAGTCAGATTGATTATCTTCTATTTTAAAGGCATGTTTTTGGGGGGAGAATTTAGAACTAATACCATGCCTATTTTCAGTGTTTATTCAAGATCTATCTGAGATTAGCCCTAGCTCTAAATTCAAGTAAAGCAAACGTTCAAAATGTTTGTTGTTTATTTTGCCATTGTAACATTTTTTTTTCGTTATAAGACAAAAATTTAATGAAAATTGGACAGTGAGTATTTATAATCCACAGGACTAAATAGTTACAGTGGAGTAGAAATTTAAAATACAATAGATGCTGGAGTAAATGCATTGTAACATTTTTAACAATGTTTTCTAGTTAAACTCTAAGCAATCTGCCATCAGTGAAAGTAAAATTATCTTATCCAGAGTGTTTGCTCCTCTGTAAAGGGCAGGTGCCTCTCTCAAAAGGGCTGGAATATTCTTGAAAAGTCATGTGCCATGGAGAAAGTACTTTAGGATTCTTACTTGGGCTCTCCTCTGCAGCGTGAGAAAACCTGAAAGTGTTGAGAAAGAGGCTGCTTAAGGGAGAAAACTCTAACTGTGAAATGAACCTTAGAACCTCAGGCCAGGCCCATGGGAAAGCTGCTTTTGAGTCGAGCATATGGGAATCAAGCCGAATGAAATCTAAATTGTTGAGATTCTAACACAGCAGAAGGCTACAGCTATCATGGACATTCTAGAAGATTGTTTTTCCTCTCTGTGAATCAAGAGTAAAAAATCATAAGTTGCTTTAGACAAACAGATTTGAGGCTGATAATGTAATATCATAACCGTGAACCTTGACCAAAAATTGATAAAAAATGTTTAACATTCTTGGAAAATCTATTTGTTCTCAGAATATTCTTGTTGAGGTGGCTAAAATAGCCTGTATGCTTTTGCTTTGCAGTCAGGGCACAGCTGAGATTTAGTTTTAACATAATGAAGAAGTTTGCAAGATGATAAATAGAGCTGGATGCAACTCTGTATACTCTGGGCCAAGTTCTTACAGGATAAATTTTTCCCATTTGGGGTTATTGAATAATATTTTCTGCAGTGAAACTTTTGTGAGAGCTTAATAGGTTACTTACTTCCCTATTATCGCAAAAACCCAAAATTATTCTGAATATCATCAATTTTTGGTAATCAGACTCTATCAGGGATATGCATTTGTGTTTTTTATGAAATAATACAACATTGAGATGAACTTCTTATATGATCCAACTCAGTATTTCTAAATATGCTCAGAAAAATATACACTTTAGAATTTCTTATCTCTGTATTTGTGTCCTTTTAAATTTTGAAAAGTAAAAGGCACACATTAGAAAAAAGTGTGACTTTTTCCTAAGATGCTCTCCCAAAGTGAGAGCTGGTTAGAATTCTGACCTATTTTCATTTAGAAAGGTCAGACAAGCAGATATGATTCCTTTGTGGACAGGCCTTCAGTGTCCAGGGGGAGTGTAATTAACACAGCTCCACTAAGGCAGTGGATCATGTGGGAAGACACACCCACTGAAGACAGGAGACCAGCCTTCTAGTTCAGCACTGTTGGCCCCACTCTGTGAGTCAATGGAGCTGCTCTGAAATTTCACTCCCAAACCTGGAAACTGAGGGCATTTCCCTACATGGTCTTGGCGGCTTCCTCTAACCTGATATTCTGTTTCCAAGGCAGTGTTTTCATTGTTTAAAAATAAAATGATTACATTTAAAAATAAAATGTACATATCTGGTAATGGGGTTTCTCAACTCCATTAATGCCCCAAGCTCTCTCCTGTCTCAGGTCCTGTGTTCTTGGAATCCCTTCTTCCTGGAGTGTCTGGCTTCTCTTTGACCTTCATACTTCAGCTCAGCTGTCATCTCCTCAGAGAAACTTCTCTGGCTGCCCCATCTCCTGTGGCCTCCTGAGCGTCTCTCATTTTTTTCATTACCTTATTTGTCTTTGTCTTAGTCTTCTGATCTCATCAAAGTTATTTATTTGTGTACACGTTAACTGTTTGTCTGCTCCAACTGGAGTATAGGCTTTCTAAAGGCAAGGAGCTTTCTTTCTTTTCTTCACCAAGATATATGTGCAGTGTCTACAAGAGTGTTAAGCATAAAGTAAGTGCTCAATAAACACTTAGTGAATGAATGATTGAATGAATATCATTTAAAATTGGGCACAGCATATGCATTTTCAAATTATGTATTTGGAAATATAAAACACAAACACACTAAGCCTGTTTTTACTATCATGAGCCATGTTTCACACAGGATCAATTCACAGATTTTTTTGGATCTTCCTTTGGCTAGTTAGTAATCTGGGCATTTTATAAAGCCTAAGTTGCATTTGTGTGGTTTTATACCACAGAGAGTGAGACATGATATTTATATATTCACCATGTGTCAGTGAATTTTTCAGGATCTGTACATCACCTGTCCCTGTACTATCCTGATACCTACAAACTGACATCTGGACCCAGGATAGTTCAGCCTCTGTCAGTCCTGTTCATTGCCAGCTAAGGTTTAAGCCTCTTAACTCCAGTCCAGTGCATTAATGACCCTATGCCCTAGACTAGGAAGAAAAGACTCACCCTCCTAGATGGTGGTTGGATGGGCATCTTGATGCTGGTTACAAGTGGGCTTTATGAGCCCAGCCTGGATGCCCCTTGAGGAAATGTTTTTAGCGTGCACAATATCTTATTTTTATTTTCACATCTCATGAAGTATTTATTTATTTTTAAGGAATCATGACAGATGGCGTAGGCAGAGTTGCATTCCTGAATGTAGTTTTTTTTTGTTAGCTTAGTAGATTGGCCTCTCATTGAATTAAAAGATGTAAAAAATTTCATTTTATCAATATTTTTAAGCTATCTTAAGCATTTTCTTCTTAAAAGATGACAGGATTAGCAGAGTAGTGGTGTCAAGAAGGCTTCGCTTTAAAATAAAAATAATGCATGACTTCAGAAGTTATGTCGTCCAGCCTTCTGAAATCTGAAAAAGAAAAGGAAAGGGAGAGGTTTATTAAGAAAATATTAACCACAACTTCTGAAGAGATAATCTTGGAATAACTTTTGGATCAAATTAGAGTTTCTGTTTCCTTGTTACATTGAAAACTGAAGTCGATTATTTGATTTCCTCTTAGTACTAAAACCAAAACTCATGTTAAATAGAAAGGAAAAAGAAATAACCCTAAAATTTATCTTCAGGTTGAAGAATTGGAAAATAACTATTGTTTTATATTTTGATTTCCCAGAGTGTGAGAAAACTGTCCCTGTATAGATACTTGCCAAGTTCTGAGAGAACACTTAAGAGTGTTTTGGGGTAGCACAGGGAGATAGGGTCTTGTATGTGGGTGTTCCAGGTTTCAAATGGTAACAGGGGAATGGGAGAAAAGAGGGAAGCATTCCCAAATCAAACATAACTCTCAGGAAATGAGCCAGAACACCTGGGAGAGGTCGGGGGTCAGAAAATACAAACTCAGGGTTCAATATTTTGCTCTCATCACACAAAAGAAAATGGGTCATAGACGGTAGACAGAAGAAAATCTGGGATTTTATAGAAAAGTTAGGAAATAAAAGTCCTGTCATCCTAATATCATTCTGTCATTCTCCCATGACTCTATGATTTTTCAAAAAATATTTTCAGAATTGATGCTGGTGCTTTCTGGTGGGTTCTTGTTTCTTAAACATCAGGTTGAGAAGTTATTTATCTCTTTCTCTCAACTCCCAGAGGTTCACTTCTGAGAACCTTCTGAGGCAATTCTTTGGCCAGTGCTTACAAGGCTCTGGAGGGTGGGGGTAGGGGTGGTCCAGCAGGCAGAGATGGAGACACCACAGTACTGAATCATGGGTCATTCACTTCTGGGGAAAGAAAAGAAGTTTTGCAAACGTTACTTCATGGGACCTCCTAGGGAAAAAGAGGGTGTTTTTTCCATCTCATTTCCCAACTCTAAGTTCTCTGAAATCGACTTGATTTTTGCCAGGTGTCAAATTATAACCCTCCTTGTCAACCACAAATGACTAATGACTTATGATTAGCCTAATGACTATGCAACATTTGAAACTCAAATTCTCATTTTAACTTACTGACTGTATTGTGTTTTTATTAATTGTGAAAAAGAAATTCCCCACCAAAGCCAATAAAAACAAAGTTTTAGAGTCTTAATTGCAATGTTCACTTGCAATTGTTGACCCTGTAGGTGCTCAAGGAGAAATAAGATGGGGGCTGCAGCCCGCCCATCTTCAGGCTTGAGGCCGCGGCCCAACAAATGACGCCAATGCCCCTCTCCTGGGGAGAGTTAAGTGATGTCAGCACCTCTGGGCAGAGCAATATTTGACCCTTAAACTGCTTCATATACAAGCAGCTGTTTTCCTCTTTCCACCATTCCATGTAGGACACAGGAGGGCTGAAATATCCGATATTCTTTTTCATCACCACAGATAAAGCAAATTTAAAACTTGAATTAAATGATGACCACTTTGCTTACTGGTTATTTACTGATAGGTAGTGATTCTCAAAAGCCTCAGCATGATTTTCTTTTCTTTACGTTTTGTGGAAAGGGGGCAAGGTCTCAGCAAGTTTTCTCCATATTTACGCCTGGCCCGCAATGTGTGCCTTGAGAGCTCATAAAAACAAATCTGCCTCTCAGCCGGGCAGTCGGTAATGGGATCTGGAGCCTCTCTCTGCAAGGTCACCTGTTTAAATAGAGACTCCTGCGGTGCTGCCTGAAAGGTGTTTCCATAGGAGGGTTACTGGCCGGCTCCCTTGGTGTTTAGGAAGTGAGCTTCCAGTGTTGGGCCTGCCCTCCAGAGGGTCTTCCCTTTGCAGAGCTCCATTGCAGCTGAGGCTAAGAAAGGCTTGAGACCCAAACCCAGGCAGGCCAGACCCCAGGCCTAGATAAAGCATATCTTAGGCTTTAAGTACAAAAAAATTCCATTAAAGTAAAAACAGTACTTTATTCCATTTGACTGCTAGAGTACATTCTAGAGTCTAACAGTGGTAAATGTAAAAAGGCCTGTGGAAATGTGAGGACTGTAAAAATCATTGCATAAAAAGATGCCAAGCATTGTTTGCAGAAATTAAATGTCCTTTTGCACCAGCAGTGAGCTTCCTTGGATGGCACAGCAGACAAGGTTCCCAAATTAAAGAAAAAGCAAGCCAGATATTCATGTCAGTTGTAGCTCTCATTCGTTCTTTCCATCTGATAGTGCATTTTCTACGTGAGATGTGCTTCCAGGCTCCATAGATCTCTCTCCTTCATGCCCCTCCACCCCACAATTAAGCCCAGTTCCTGCCTCATTCAGATTCTAGCAGAATTGCTCAATGGACAGTCCTTGTGTGCCGGCCTCTGCTGTACCAGCAACGTGCCGGGGTGTGGGGATCCTGGGACTTCCACACATCACTCACACACGTGTCTGGCACAGCCCTAACTAGCTCTTCTCCAATGTGGTGCCAGTGGCCCCCTTTCCACTGGCCTCTCCCAATCTAAGGAGAAAGCAATCAGTGGGAGATCATCAAGCACTCTCTGCTGTCTTCGCTTTGGCATTTCAGTGGGGTTGTCCTCCCCAGTGTCCACTCCCAGAATGAGCAGTCTCCAGAATCACCATTACTCCTCCTCCCTTACAAGCCATGTCTGAGCTATGGGACTTAACGCTGGAGATCCAGATCAGGACTGGCCTGACCACTTTGGAATCAAAGAATGAAATCAGGATAGAAACAATATACAGAAAGACAAGCTTGAGAGAGGGAGAGCAAACAAAGCCAGCAGTTCCTGGTTAGGGTCATAAAGCACCTACTTCCTTTACAGACCAACAATAAACAGAGTCAGTCACCAATCAGTAAACATTCCTCGCCTTAGGAGCGAGGATTTGTATTCAAAGACACCAGATTAGATGCCGACTTTCCCACCCTGATTTTCCCCCCAATGTAATGGAGATCCTCCAAAAAAAACAACAAAAAAAAAGCCCACAAACTTTTTCTTGGTAAGGTTAACCAGAGCCAGATAATTCTCTGTTGGAAGGATCTGTCTGGAGCATTGTAGAATGTTTTAGCAGGATCTAAGGCCTCTACTCACTAGATGCCAATAATACCTTCCTTTCAGCATGACAACTGAAAATGCTTCCAGACGTCACCAAATACCCTCCTGGGAAACAAAACCATGCTTCACCCCATTGAGAACCACTGGGTTAAGGGAAGGAACTATTCAAGGCATACATATTGATATGTGACAAATGTCATAAGTACCAATGAGGCATCAGAATATCATCTCATAACTCTTGAGGATACAGTGTTGTGTTTAGGGAGTTGCTCCACAGTTGGGGAGACCTGTGATTCTCAAACTTGAGTGTGTATTAGAATAACCAGGAGGGCTGGTTAAAACCCAGATTGCTAAGCCCCACCCTAGTTACTCATACTGTCAGTCCAGGGTGGAGACCAACGATTTGCATTTGGGATATGATGCTGCTGATGCTAGAGGTACTGAAAACCACTGGACTGGATCTTTCTAGATTGGTACTTGACCCACCAATGGTGACGTAGCCACAGATGAGGAAGGTGTATTGCTGTAAGCCTTCTCTCTGCCCTTCTTGATTTTCTGCATCTGTGTCTATCATCTTCACTACCCAACATCTAGTGTTATTACCTCTTTTTCTTGGGATCCCCCCAAGGGTGCCTCTCGCTTTGATCTTTTCTCCTCAGGAGGTGCCCTAAACTTTTCCAACTACTTGGCCCCTCTCAAACATTGGGTTTGGCTATTTGCTCCTCAGGCCCATTTACTAGTCCTGAATTAACCCATGCCTAAGCATCAGGAAGTCCTTACAGGGTCCTCAGCTTCTGGGTGCTTGTTAATCCTCCTTAGAGTTCTCAAAACAAACTACCAAGTCATGGCATGCTAAGGCGTGGCTTGTCTAGCAGAGAAGAGCACATTATTTTACTGTCATTGTTCAGAATTATCATATCGTGGTGATAATATAATGCAAACCAATGCTTCTTATTTAAAAAAAATTGTACAGACAGTGCAGCCCCTTATTGCCTCCACCTTGGGCAAACTGCTGCCATCACTCTAGTTCCAAGGATGGCAGAATGCTCCCCCTCACCTCAGGCCCCAGAAAAGTACAAAAGACAGCAATTACCCTCCTACACTGCAGGTTTCTGTACACTGTTGGTCTCTTAGTGGGTGCTCATCTGAACTGTATAACCATCCCTGGTTTTCTTTTGTTGATGATACCAAGTGCAGACATTTTAGGATGACATACAAGGCTTTTTGTATAGGGTCCCAAACAGTCTTTTCCTGAATCCACAATATCTGCTAAGTCTAACACACTTTCATTCTCATTACACCAGACTACCATTTCTTATTTCCCAAACACAGCTTGTAAATACACATCATAGTGATAATGGTAATAAAAATCATTAGCAACTACCTTCTCGAGCATTTGCTGTGTCTGAGCACTGTTCTTTACCATGCTGTCTACTTTAATCTTTCTAACAAACCCATGAAGGAAGTTCTAGTATTATCTTCATTGAACAGATGAGGAAACTGAAATTTAAAGAGTTCAAGAAATGAGAAAGGAAAGAGCCAGAATTCAAACCCAAACAGTTAACATCTATTATACACTACGTGTGTTTGCTACAATTACTCTCATCCAACCTCATCTGGGGAAAAGTCTCTCATCTTTCAAGACCCAACTCGACTATAACTACCTGTCTGAATCCTCTTCTACATCTTCAGGGTGAATCCACTGTTCTTTTCTCTGACATTGTTTAAAATTCTGTGTGTATGTGTCTATTATGTATTAATATATCATATGCATGTTTCACATTATAATGTTAGGTTTTTATGGTTCCCTCTGTTAAAATGTGAGATCATTTTATGTTTATATTTGTAGTCCCAGTATCTGGCACTGTGCCTGGTATCAAATAGATATTCTGTAAATGCTAACTGAATGAATAAGTGAGGGAGGGAGTGAAGGAATGTTCTGTCCCAACTTTAAATATTGCTTTAAATGTACACAGGTCACATCAATCTACTAGTTGTCAAACCTGAATTGAAATTAACACTTAAACATATATTTCTGGCTTCTATAGTTTAAAGATTTTCACCCTATCTACTTTTGTAGAAAAGGGTGGAAAAATTAAGAGACTAAATGGACTGTGCTCTCTAATTCAAGTGGAACAAAAGTTCTGGATGCATAATGCAGCAGTGTTTGTTGGAGGGTCTCAGAGGACAAAGGCCTCTAAATAAATAGCGTGTTGGCTGATGAAAGTCCCAGGGGTCAGATCATTAAAAAGCTGTGGCATTTGTCGCTGGTCCAGCAGAACCAAGAGTAGCCAAGTTGGAGCAATTGCAGCCATCAAAACACGTTTTTCTGTATGACCAACTATTTCATAGAGTAAGCTCATGTTTGCATGTCCTATTGGACAGAGAAGAGGGTCTCCTGGGTGTTAGAGAGCAGCCAGGCCACTCACAAGAACCGGGAGCTGATGACCTGGGCTGGTAGCAGGAACTTTGGGAGGTGAGGGAATCAAGCTAGTCCTGAGTCTATCTAGCAGCTTAGGAAATGATTTCTAGAGGTTAGAAACAAATGCTCAGATTAAAAAAGCAGAGTGTGTCTTAGCAACCATACTCCTACATAAGAGACGGCTAGGCGTTTATTTATAAGAGATTGCTAAATTGGAGTAATGTCATGTTATGATGAGAAGCGTTCAGACAGTCTGCTGCAAAATGCTTTACTTAAGTACAGCATTCACTGGGGCAGCTCCTCCGATTTGGCAACTTTAGGATTGTCCTTGGAGATGTTAATGGAAGCATGGCCCTGCCGAAACACTTCTATGGGCTATGTGATTCATATCTTATCATTACAGTCTTCAAATGAACAATTTAATTATCCTATTCCCCCTTGAACAATTGTTGTTTTGGTCTTAGTGCCAAATTCCTTAGAAATATTCTCTTTTATTTTGACTACAGAGACAAGCTTATAGTACAAGTATTTTGCAAGCACTTCTGGTTTTCACAATAAGAATGCCACAACTTAATACCAGGGACATAAGTTCTAGCAGATTTTAAATGTTCCTGTTCAGTGCATGGAAGCAATTTGATCCCACATCACATTTATGATATTTATTATATTCAAATTCAGTATATTTGATTTCTATCTAAAATTTTAGTAGTGTTTACTGTATGGCTTTTAAATATACATACTTAAACCTAAATATGGTCAGCTGTGTGTTTGTCTTGGAAATATTAGAGTAACAATTTTCTTAACCAGAATTTTATGCATTGTGCCTAACGTGATGGTAGACTCCAAAGAATAGCGCGATCATGCTCTAAACACACACACCTCACCCACACACACACACACGCATGCGCCACAACAATAAGAATGTTAGTTTATGTGAAGGTACACTTCAATTTTTCTAACCTTTTATAATTTTGTGAAAATTACATATTTCACACTATATGTGACTTTTTGGCCCTTGAAATGAGTTAAGTCCAGTTCCATAATGCTAAGAACTATAATTATACTTTCAGCTGTGATAGCCACGTAATGCCTAGGAATTCCATTGACATTTTAATATGCTGTCACTTTAAGATACAACATGAAGTGTGAACAGGGCACAGGACACTTTAACCAGGTGTGTCTAATTGTTCTGGAGTTTTTTTCCCCTCTAAATAGCAATGGTATAGTTAAGAAAAGATGTAGAATCCAGGAAGTGGGTTTAGAGGCTAAAGTAAACTCATCGGGTTCCCTTTTGCTGGCTGGTGGAAACAGATTGGGGTGTGTTGTTGTTCTCTGTGTAAGGTGGTTTTGCATTTGGACTATGATTTTTCTTGTTAGGTCTTTCCTGCTCCATGCAATAAAGAGAAGGATACATAGAATGCTCATTTGGATCAGAAAGGGTATGTTCCCAGTACTTTTTGGCTTTGAAGTTAAAGATTGCAACTGCAAAAATAATCATAAGGTTGGGGAGGCAGGTATGTAGATCTACTATATTACTTAAAAAATAATGTAACAGTGTTTTCACTAACTCTTCCAGATGTTTAATATGATTGATATCCTTCCAGAGTCTCATATTCATTATTTAGAAATGAGAGAAAACCTTCTTAAAGTAGCTAATCTGTCCCAGCAAAAGACTTTTTGGAATGTGGTCATCATATTGTTAAGCAAGCAAGCAAGCAGACATTCACAAGTGTCTATCAAGCAACCCTTCATAGGGTTCTGGGGATTAGCAATTAAGAGAAAATGCCTAACTATTCATTTGGAAAACACACATTAAAATCTAAGTCTTTAAAAAAAAAAAAAAAGGCGATCCAACATTTTGAATACCAGACATGCCATTAAGAGTAATAATTCCAGTTTTTCTAATCCCTGTTGTGTATCTTATTATCAAGTTATTTTATAAGCAGCCACATTCAATTAAGTCTCCCAACACCTGAATAGAACATTTTGTTACCAATCATATTATATTATTAATAAAAATAGTCTGCCTTATCCCAAGCTAACAGGTGTCTCTGCTCCTTAAAATGACAGGGGCTAGAGCTGTTGAATATTCCAAGGTGACTTGTGTTTCTAGGTTCTTAAATTCTTGCTGCCTGATTATAGAAATTCATAGGTATCAACTTGTTAGCCAGGCTCTTGTTAAGGTAGAGGAATTCTGATCAATTTTCTCAGAATTGTCTCCAGCTGTGCAAGTTTCCGTCCTTGATTGAACAGAAGCTCACCAAACTTTCCCTTAATTGCTTGCCTCTTTTGCTTCAGCCACTGAAATTAGGTGTGATTGGGCCCTAACAAATCATGTGACACATATGGCTCCCAGGTTACCTTACATACTTTACTTTGGACATAAAAAGTACCAAGTTTAGTAAACTATTAGTGACTCCAGCATCGAAAGCCTATTCATATTAAGAATATTTTCCTTTAAATAGAGATACTAAGTAATTCCCTGCACAGAACATACAGTGTATTTAAAATCTTCAATTGTATCTCTTATTTAAAGAGGACTGTAGAATGTCATAGTCTTTAGGAATGAATAGGTAGAAGAAAGGACTCTGTTGCCAGCCATGGTCCCTGTATGCACTTCCTGTGTTATGCATTAAGTCTGAATTTCTGGTAGTGAATGAAGGAGTTCTTGCAGCATAAACAAGACCAAAATATTGCTTCCTAAATAGATGCTGAATCTCTGCTCTCGTTGGCTGGATAGTGTTGAAATCCATTTGGAGACTTTAGTCAGGCTTTTGTGTCCTGTGGTACAGATCAAAAGATCTGGAGATCTTAGATGCTGATAGAGTAGAGGTAATATGGAGAAAATAACATGTTATAACATATAATGGATTATCAACCACTTTTCCAGGATGGTTACAAGATATGCTGGTGAATATCATTTCTGAAAGACTGGAAGGAAAGACAGTCAAATCTGAGGTCTGATTAAGTAGCTTTCTTGGATCATAAGCCTTTTTTCCTAATAGAGACTGTGAACAGGACCTTTATTTTACCTTCTTGCTCTGCTTCCTATAGCTGGCAACCTAATGTATAAAAAGAATTTTAGCTTTGGAGCAAAATGAACCTGAGTTTGAATCCTGACTCAGTGTGACTTGACTGATTTCCAGTTTTCTACCCTGTAAAATGGAGATCATATCTACCTCATGGAATAGTTTTATCACATACTATTAAATATGTAACATGCCCTGCAACTTCTGGAAAAGAGTCAATTATTGGTTGCAATTATGACTTCTTTGCAAATATGAATTGATATTATTGGAAGCATATATGAAAAGCTTGCTTTCTCTACCTTACTCCTTTCCCCTTTTTATGGCCAACTCTTCATCTTTTAAATCTTCCTTTATACATCTCTTCCTCTGGATAGGAAGCTACTATATGCCCCCATCCCTAAATTTTCTCTTATCACAGCACTTCACACACAAAGTATTGGCAATTACCCATTAACTTACCTGTATCCACATGACAAGACAGTCTGTGACTGAAGGATCTGTACCTCCTTCACTTGATCCCCAGGGACTGACACATAGCTGGAGAACAATTAAGATTTGAATGAGCATATGAATTAATTGATTAACAGTTAATGAATAACTGGAAGTAAGTAAAGAAATTCAATTTTAAAAGTCTAAGTCCTAGATTCTGAAAAGTTAAGTGACAAGATGAGAGATTCTAATGAATTCATTGCAGTTCTAGCATGAGTTTCAGCAGAAAATAAGCTGAGTAACTTATTTTCAAGGACCACCAGAGATCTGGATAGACTATCTCAAATATTGGCAGAGCTTTAAGTTTTAGAAATGCCATTTCTGTCTAATTTCATTTTGTATTACTAAAGAGTTATTAGCTGAGTGTTTTGTGTATCATAGGCAATTCAGAAATTTGTATTTCATTGAATCGAATTATGAAAGGAACTAAGTTCTGACTTTTCCCTTAAGGATGGTTTTGGTAAAATAATTTATGTCAACTGGAATAAGATTATTTTGAATTTTTCTCAGACTAGTAGTTATAGTTTTTGTTCATTATGAAAAATAAATATATAAGCCCTTTTCATCACGGTTATTTCCTTAACATCAGATTTGTTGAATCAGGGTGTCATTTCACAAATGTGTAATTCATTCCTGTGCTGTCCAAAAGAGCTATGCTTTGGAAATAAAAGTACTTAATTTGGCAGTGTTTCATAAAATTATTCCCCAAAGTCCTCTAAGTATCAAACAAAAGGGGAACAAACACAGATGGGCAGAAGAAATCAGAGGAGAGGTATCTAGGGATGTGCCCTGAGCAGCCCACAGCAAACTCAAACTCCCACATTTTATTTTTAAAGTGTGTTTTAATGTTAAATCACACTTCATAAGATATCAATTTTTGTACTTATCTCAAACTTTTGAACATATTGGAAGCTCCAAAAATCTGTACCACCTTGATTGTATGACTTCACAGATCCCCCGTACTCCTTAGTTGGACTACACAGAATTAAAAGAATATCCTGGGAAGTTTACCATGAATCTTCTGGGCCTGCACTAATAGGGTGATAGACGAAAAGTCAGAATTCTATCAGGTTGCAAAAACAACCAAACCCAAACTTAGACCAAAACAGAGTGGATTTTAGTACCTGAGATTCCAGGCAGCCTGATTTAATTTAATTCCACAGTTTATTAATCTCTTAATATGTGAACAAGAAATTAGGTTTTGCTTGAAACCACCATCTCCTTACCAATTATTAAGGAAGTCATTGCCAATGTAAGAAATGCAATTTGAAATATGTAATGGATTTTCCCAGCCATGAGACTCGTATTAATTCCATTCACAGATATATTTTATATGACAGAAAAATATGCTGATCATTTAGGGATAAGAATGGCTTTACTGCATTTCTGCTGAGAGCAGATGAGACCCTGTTCTGGGCCAAGCTCCATTTTGGGGAATTGCATTCCACAAACCTAAATGCTGCAAGGAGTTCCATGGAGAATCTGCGTCCTCCCTCTTGCTCTGTCCCTGTTGCAGAGTGCTGCTGACAGGTGTTGGACAGCTGAGGCAATTCACCTCCAAAGTTGCATAATTTGGAAAGTGCTTTGGGATCCATTTGGTTGAAAGGTTGTTAATTATGATGATTTATGACACTGGAAACAAATCTGGGCCTTGACAGTATGGAGAATATATATAACATATAATTCTTTTGCTTGTCCCATTGGAAAGTCCCTAAGTGCAATTAAAAAAAAAAAATCTTACTGTGCCTTATGAATAGGGTCCACAGTTGTGTAAGATAGAATATCATTGACTTTTGAGTTAGGATGATAACCTAAAAAGAGAGCATCTGGAGGCTGATGGATAATATTTAGCAGCACCTTATGATTATCCCAATTCGTGGTGATTTTCTCCACCTGGTTCTCACTACCCTGACTCTTCCCTCCCTCTCATGGCACACATCTGATGGTCACCATGCCACTTGGGGTTTCCTAAATCTGCCTTCTCATCCCCACCGCCCTTGTCTCTGATCAGGCTGCATCACCTCTTCCTTAGGGCCCCCTTCCACTGTTGGTCTCTATTCAAGCCCAACCTGCATATCGCTTCCAGAGTTACTTTCCTGAAATTATCAATGAAACAAAGTAAAAGTCTGAGTGTTCACTTACTCCCATGCCTAGAAACATCCTGTACCAGCATCCAACTTCCTCTGCAAGGCTGCAGGCAGCCTTTCTTACAATTCCAGTCTTTCCTACCTCATAGCTGTTTACCCCATGCACCCTCTGCTGCAGCCACAGTGACCTTCTCACCTTTTCCCCAAATATAGCATGCCCTTCTCAAATTCTAGGAGCCTTTGAACATAGAAATCCACCTCCTGGAGGGTCCTCTCTCACCTTCTCTGCCTGACAAACACCTTCTCATCTTTCAACGCTCCTCAGATATCACCTCTTCTGCCCAGTTCTCCCAGGAAGAATAAGGTGATTGTGGCATTTATCACAGTGTGTGACATTCTTCTGTTTTCATGTCTATTTCCCCTACTAGACAGTAGCTTGCAAAGGCAGGGACTATGACATATTCATTTTAGCCTCCTTGGTAGGCGGTTGGTTCTTACAAATGAGCCAATGACTGTTAGGGCCAGTAACTACCAAATAACCTAGTTTTAGGCTGTAGACATTGAAAAATGTATACCTCCCTGATGACTGTATATTTTAATGTAATTATCTGATTCACCAGAAAAAAATAACTCTAAACATCTATTATTCTCATCCATTCAACCATGCATTCATTGACTGCCTGATATTATGGTATATAAACCTACATTTCTTTTTTTTTTTTTTTTTTTCTTGAGACGGAGTTTTGCTCTTGTTACCCAGGCTGGAGTGCAATGGCGCGATCTCGGCTCACCGCAACCTCCACCTCCTGTGCTCAGGCAATTCTCCTGCCTCAGCCTCCCGAGTAGCTGGAATTACAGGCACGCGCCACCATGCCTAGCTAATTTTTTGTATTTTTAGTAGAGACGGGGTTTCACCATCTTGACCAGGATGGTCTCGATATCTTGACCTCGTGATCCACCCTCCTCAGCCTCCCAAAGTGCTGGGATTACAGGCTTGAGACACCGCGCCTGGCCAAACCTAAATTTCTTAACCAAAACTCTTAGGGACAGATGTGTTTCAGAATTCAGAACTTTTGTATTTTAAAAAAGTAATATGGTGCACTCATCATGTATATTACCAAAGACCCCAGCAGCGTCTGGGGCAGCATCCCATAATCAAACAGTAATTCTGCAACTAGACATATAAACATTCACATTGAGTGGAATAAAGACTACAAATAGCCACACCTCTTTTCAGATAAGTTTTTGCTACCAAATGAGTCTTCCATAAATGTAGAAAATCATAGTTTTGGAAGATTTTTGAGTGTTTGGATTTGGGAATTGTGGAAATAGATTAAGACCTGTGCACGTTATTTGGCGACTTATTTGTTGTTCATCTCCTTCCCTGGAATGCAAACTGAGTGGGCCACAGACTTTGTCTTGTTCACTCCTGTGTCAACAGGACTAGTCCTGTGCCTATCATTTGCTATATACTCAAAACATTTTTGTCGAATGGATGGAAAAATGGATATGTAAATTAAAAGTCTCACTGTACACATCTGTTGGTCACCATGACATTTCCTTGCTAGGGCCGGGCACAGTGGCTCACGCCTATAATCCTAGCACTTTGGGAGGCCAAGGTGGGCAGATCACCTGAGGTCAGGAGTTCGAGACCAGCCTTGCCAACATGGTGAAACCTTGTCTCTACTAAAAATACAAAAATTAGCTGGGCGTGGTTTTGAGTTCCTGTAACTCCAGCTACTTGGGAGGCTGAGGCAGGAGAATAGCTTGAACCCGGGAGGTGGAGGCTGCAATGAGCCGAGATCACACCATTGCACTCGAGCCTGGGCAACAGAATGAGACTCTGTATAAAAAAAAAAAGTTTGGCTTGCTGTAGAAATAATCTGAATAATGGAGGTGGTGATAGGTTTCTAAACATTTATTTTTTTCATAGACTGTAGATTCTTATGGATCAGTATATTAATACATTGTTTTGATCATATCTCATTCTCTTATGCTTTAAATAGAGTTAGCAAGCACTGTCTCATTTAAGGAATTATAAATTCTTTCACAACTAAAAAGTAGCAGTTTTAATTTTTTGAGAAAATTCCTTCTAGAAAGTTCACTAAGTTGCAAGGCAAAGTAATGTGGTTTGGGGTTTTAAATGTAAACACTATCTCAGTCACTCTCACTGGAGCCCTGGGTATAAAGGAGCAAATAAATATCCTAATCACCATGTTTTAGAAATATATTGCCTTATACTCTGGTTTACTATCCATGTCCAGTGCTGAACTATAAACTTTTATTTCCCTCAAACAAACCCCCAAACATTTATCACATTAAAAATGAATCATCTGTTATACTCCAACCATAAACTGAATAATAAACAGAGGCAGGAATTATGATCTCTGGAAAACTGGAGAAGCGCTGGTGTGCAATCACAAGATCCCACCCCATAAATCCTCAAATCTATATTTACATTGAATTCCCAGACTTGCCTGTTAAGAGTATGTCTAAAATCCCAGCTAATTGTTTTAAAAGAATAGATGGAATCTGATAGGAAGTCCTATTTGTTGAAAGAAGAATTTGAGGCAAAATGATCATTTGTCCATCAATTGGATCATATTCATCTACAGAAATGGTATTTGAAATAGTTCAAACTAAGGCGTTTTAAAATGTGGAAATGTTCTTTGCATTCCTGAAAATCCCAATGCCGCATGCAATACTTGGCACATTTTATACATGTGCTGTGTGTAAGCAAGAACTTTTAAAAAGTTGACTTTTTATGTAGAGTATGACTTGATTTATAGCATCTAAGTCTGTGTATGAGATTACTGGAATATCATTTCTACTATATTTTACAGTGAATCTCAAGGATATAAGGTGTGCATCCATGCATGAAAATAGCATTTGATCTTTGTATTTTTCAATCCAGTTTTTTCACTTGTTCTAAAAATAATCCTTTTTTTCAGAAATCTGTCAATTTCTGTATTGTTACTCTATACAATTAGTCATATTTTAAAATTAATATTTAAAACTCCATGCTTAATTCCTCAGAAGTGAATTTTTCCAGGGTGACTTTTAGTTCAATTGTTAGCCTACCTTACATGTATCTGCCACCAGAAAAATGGAGAAGCTACTTTGCAGCCTGGCTTTATACTGTGTTACATGATTGCAGTAGGTCAACTCTGACATGGCGTTGAAAGAAAGTTCCTTTTGCAGATAATTAATGAAATGCAGCACAAAGCATGCCATCACCTAATAAAAACATCAGTTTGCAAGAAATGTTTACTGCCCTTTTCAAAAACTTCCCCTTGGATTTTGGCATATGGAATATTACATTTCATATATGCCTCTGGCTTCCCATGCAGCTTGAGAGTTCTTGCTGTGTCCCAGATAAAGGAGAGATTCTGTAAGGAAACTATTAGCCCTTGGCCAGTCTCTTAAGCTCATGATTCAAAATGACCAGCATTCATTAAACTTTATTACTGAGCTGCATGAAGTTTCTTTGGATTAGGATCCGGCATGACCCTCTGTCCACAATTTCGAATGGTGCTGAAGCTTTTCATTAACCTGGAAGCCTTCTATTTACATGGTTCACAGCCTGGTCTCTGCTCACTTGGAGGTAACAAAGGGTGTTGGGACAGGAGGGAAGTGGGGGTCCCACTCCTCTAAGGCTTCCATCTGAGTCTGATCAGGTCAACATTTTAATCCCTGCATCATTAGGTAAAATAAAATGGAAATGATTGAGTGCCCAGGGAATCATGTTTCAGATTTGTCTTTTTTTCTTCTTCCTCATACCTCACCTTCTCTGGGTAATCCAGTTTTAAGTGACCTAGTTTACTGGGTTCTCTCCTGTGCGCTGCTAGCATTGCTGGTACCCACTTGTGCCCAGCTTCCAGCAATGGCATGGGAAGGGAACAGCAGTGAGCCTGTGCCAGCATGTTACCAGAAGTGGGAGCACATTGTCGGACAATTTCACTCTTATTTCTCTAATTGAAGGGGAGCTATAAATTAGGTAGGATATGTTCTTATAGTGTGACAAGAAAATGAATGCTGAGTAAATCGTTACTAACCTGATTAATGCTGGATTAGCATGCTCACAAATTAGATGGCTTTGAAACAGCTGACTTTAGTACTGTAGAGCATTAAAGTCTGCGTATATGCCCATCTAAACTGAGACAGGCTGGCTTCACGCCTCCTAATATGACACACTGAAAAGGTGATGCACACATCACCTGTCAAAATGTTTTATCTTTAAACACATAAAAAATAATTTTGGGGGGTCAAATTCAAATGTGGGGGATTTTATACATAACTGATCTGTATTCTTCAAACAGGTCAATGTCTTGAAAGACAAGAGGTTGAGGATCTCTCTGAAATAAAGAGATACTAGAGAGGTATGACAGTTGAATGCAATATGTTGCACTGGATGCAAAAAAAAAAAAACAAACTACAAAGCACATTTATTGGGACAATTGGGGAAATTTTGATGTGTACTGAATATTAGGTAATATTACTGTATGCCAATGCTAATTTCATGAATGAAATGACAGCATTTGGTTATGCTGGAGAATGTTTTTACTCTTAGGAGATATATGGTGAAGTATTTACGATGAAATGTCATGATGTCTTCAACTTAGTATCAAGTGATTCAGCCAAATATTCTCATGTTATATATCTGCATGTATTGATACACACATACGGAGTGAGAAAGAGGAAGAGAAAAATGCATGGCAAACATTAAAAATTGATGACTCTAGATGAGTTTTACAAATGAGATTTATAATACTTACCTTGTAGGACTGTTTTAATAACAAAATAGAAATACTGAAGGTGAAGTGAATGCACTGAATAGCTCAATGAGCAGTAGCTGCTGACACTGCAGTGGTGTTAACAACACAGTCCCGACGAGCCAGGCCTTCCTTAGGTCAGCTGTGGAGTTTCAGTCATATAGTCACCTACCTGATTAGGATCCTCACTCTGAATTGTCAGCTCTCGTGCATGTCCTTACTTGACAATGAACTTTTTAAACCAATGATTGCTGTATTGTATTAGCCAGGCTCCAACCCACGTGGTATCAAATATATCTTCTGATAATGCAGTTTCTTCCGTCTCTGGCAAGATGGAAAAGACTGAATCACATGTATCTGTCCCCTAGCTCAGGGGTCCTCATAGAGTAGTATGAGTCTGTGGAGTGTTAGGAACTGGGCTGTATAGCAGAAGGTGAGCAGCAGGTGAGTGATCATTACCACCTGATCTGTTGCCTGTCAGATCAGCAGTGGCTTTATATTCTCATGGAAGCACGAACTCTATTGTGAACTGTGCTTTTGAGGGATCTAGGTTGCATGCTCCTTATGAGAATCCAACTAATGCCTGATGATCTGAGGTGGAACGGTTTTATCCTGAAACCCTCCTCCTGCCCCTTCCCCTGCTCCACCCCATCCATGGAAAAAATTGTCTTCCACAAAACCAGTCTCTGGTGCCAAAAAGGTTGTGGACCACTGCCCTAGATACATCTTCCTGCCTCCCCAGTCTGGTTTTCCACTTAGGGGCACCAGGATGAAAGTGCCATGAATTTCAATGGAACACCCCTTGAAATTCCATGTCTTTCTACTGAGTTTTCAGTCCTTCACTATTCTCTCTTTTCTCTGCCCATACCAAAGGTGGTGATTTTCTCCTCTCTTTATGGCAATTTACACTCAAGGCTCATTCTTTATTGTCACCAATGTAAGTTAGAAATTGTTGTTTAACTGCAAGAAATAGGAAACTCCCCTCCTTCACAAATAAACCAGGAGTTTAGTTCTATAGTATCATCTGAGACCCAAGTTACTTCAGTCTTATGGCTCTCTAGCCTTTGTGACTTCCATTTTTTTGCAAAGTCACTTCATGGTGCAAAATAGCTTCCAGACTTCCACCTATACATTCAGCTTCCAGGCAGAAGGTGCAGAAAGCCAGGCAGGGCAAAAAGAACATGTCTCTCAGCTGAGTCAGCCCCTCTAATGTCATCTCTTGGAAGTCACGCCTAATTATTCCTGCCAGGACCTCACCAAGTTACAAAGAAGGTTGAGAAATGTAGTCTTTTTCCTGGAGCATATTGTTGCCCCAGGTAAAATCGGGGGATTGGTTAGGCAGAAGAGGAGAAAGAAAACTGGAAAGCAACTAAGGATCTGTGGGCCAGTATCTGTTAGTTTATCATTGAATCAGATGTTTATTGTGTACAGATGGTGGGCTGGGGGATAGAACACATCTTTCACACTGCTTCATCCACTGGGAACTTACAGTTAACGTAAAGAGGCAAACCATGTGGAAACATCAGAAGAGAATTTAGCACTAATCTAGATGGAACTTAGAGGAGTGAGGGGACCAGAACCTAACCTTCAGGTAAGGTTTCTGGCTTTGCCTAAGATTTAGATTTAGTTTTGGTAAAAGAATTTTCCAAGAAAAAGAAACAGCACAGGTAAAACATAGAGGAAGAAATGAGCAGGGTAGTCTGGGGGTGAGTGCCTTGGCCTCACTTGCCTGCACAGGGAATATGGTTTGGAGAAGAGCAGAAACTAACATGATAGTTAAAATGGGAGTAAACTTTGAAGGGGATGTTAGCCATGACACGTGTTTGGCTTTGATGGACTAGGCACTGTACATTCTTGGGCAAGATATGCATAGGTAGGAGTGGCACACCAAGAAGACTATTGATAGCACACAGGAGTAAGTCAAGAGGCTGGAGTCAACCAATGAGCACAACTGTGAATTAATGCAGACCTTGTGTTAGGAAATCAGTGAAAATGGAGAGGAAATGTCAAATCTGAAAGATATTTGAAAGGAAAATCGATGGGGAATGATCGAACAGTGGAAAGAGCAGAGGAAGATTCTGAGGTTTCTAGCCTGGCAGAGTAAGGGGAGCCTTGGCCACAAGGTGAGAGTTGTGAAGTCTGGAGGTCTGTGTACATTTGAGAAATAACTCTAAAGAATGGATAAAAGAGTGTCATATAATAAAAGTTATAAACAATTCTTGTAAAATTGAAAGCTCCAGATTTATTTCTTCTGTATTAATTGAGACCTGAATTATGTGCTTTTGTGTTTACCTCTGTGTATTTTTCAGTTGGAACATATCCATGAGATTTTTTTAAAAGAGGATAAAGTCTTCATAGGACAGACAAATGATGTTTTGAAATCCTTACATACTGCATTTAATCAACAAACTAAGGGCATGTTGATACTTCAGTTATACTCCAAGAAAATCAAGGCTACCTGGGTTGCTTTGTCATAAAAAGAGAAAGGGAAATTTTATTTACTCAAAATTTCAAAAAGGAAAATAATTAACATTTATTTAATGCCTGATATATGACAAACATATTGCCATACATATTTTTATTCTGTCCTTCAGTTTAAACTCCAAGTGGGTAAGCACTATTCTTCATTATACAGGTAGGTGATAGAACCAGCATTCAAACCCTGAAAAACAAATGCAGCAGTTTCCTCTCTTTTCTGTGATATCCCATGCATTCTTAGTCATCCTTCCTTCCTTCTGACTCATCAGATATCAGAGCTATTGAAAAATTATTCATTGATCAAGATGGCCAAATATGAACATCTCTGGAGTACAGTTCCCAGTGAGAACAATGCAGCAGGTGAGTGATCACCACATTTCCAAACCAGTTTTTACTGCCCACAGACTAGGAAATTCCCAGGCTGCAAGCACCATGAGTTTCCAGCATGGCTGTTTCAGCTAGCTCTGCAGGTTTCCATACAAAAACTTACACAAATCTGGGCAGCCGTTTCAACAGGCACCTGGAATGCCTGGGAGACAACTGAAAAAGAGAGGGCTGAAACAGGGAGCCATGTGATCTGGCTTGGTGGGTCCCACCCCCACAAAGAGCAGCAATCTGAAACACTCTGGATTGAGAGTTTCACAACAAGCACACCTGGACCCAGGCAGGACCAGCTCAGTGGGGGGAAGGGCATCCACCATTACTGAGGCAGTCCACCTCTACTGAGGCAGACCACCACTACTGAGGCAGTCTGCCATTACCAAGGAAGTCCGCCATTACCGAGGCACTCCGCCATTACTGAGGCAGTCCACCATTACTGAGGCAGACTGCAATTACCAAGGCAGTTCTAACTATACCTTTATAAACAAAACCACAAGGAAGTTTACACAGCAGCTGGGCAGAACCCACAGCAGCTCAGCAACGCCTCTGCTGGCAGACTGTGACTAGACTACCTCCTTGCTGGGCAGGGCATCTCTGAAAAAGGGCAGCAGCACATCAGGAACTTATAAATAAAGCTCCACCTTCCCAAAACAGAGTACCTGGGAAAAGAGGCAGTTATGAGTTATGCTGCAGAAGACTTAAACACAGCTGCCCAGCAGCTCTGCATGAAAGAACAGGGCTCCCAGCACAGCACTTGAGCTCCTATAAGGGACAGACTGTCTCCTCAAGCAGCTCCCTAACCCCCATATATCCAAAGAGATACCTCATAAGAAGAGCTCAGGCTGACATTTGGCAAGTACCCTTCTGGGATGAAAATAACAGAAGAAGAAACCAGCAGCAACCCTTAGTGTTCTGCAGCCCCTGTGAGTGATCCCCAGGCAAACAGGGTCTGGAGTGGACCTTCAGCAATCCTACAGCAAAGGGGCCTGTTAGAAGGAAAACTAAAAAACAGAAAGAAATAGCTTTAACATCAACAAAAAGGACATCCACTCAGAGACCCCATCCAGAAGTCACCAACTACAAAGACCACAGGTAGGTAAATCCATGAAGATGGGAAGAAACAATGCAAAAGGATGAAAACATCAAAAACCAAAAGGCCTCTCCACCTCCAAGGGATCACAACTCCTCACCAGCAAGGGAACAAAGCTGGATAGAGAATGAATTGGATGAATTGACAGAAACAGACTTCAGAAGGTGGGTAATAAGAAACATCTCTGAGCTAAAAGAATATGTTCTAACCCAATGCAAAGAAACTAAGAACCTTGAAAAAAGGTTAGACAAAAGGCTAACTAGAATAAACAGCTTAGAGAAGAATATAAACTACTTGATGGAGCTGAAAAACACAGCACAAGAACTTAGCAAAGCATACATAAGTTTCAATAGCTGTATTGACCAAGAAGAAGAAAGGATATCAGAGATTGAAGATCAACTCAAAGAAATAAAATGAGAAGGCAAGATTAGAGAAAAAAGTGAAAAGAAATGAACAAAGCCTCCAAGATATATGGGGTTATGTGAAAAGACCTAATCTACGTTTGACAGGTGTACCTGAATGTGACAGAGAGGATGAATCCAACCTGGCAAACACTCTTCAGCATATTATCCAGGAGAACTTCCCCAACCTAGAAAGGCAGGCCAACATTCAAGTCTAGGAAATACAGAGAACACCACAAAGATATTTCTCAAGAAGAACAACACAAGGCACATAATCATCAGATTCACCATGGTTAAAATGAAGAAAAAAATGTTAAGGGCAGCCAGAGAGAAAGGTCAGGTTACCCACAAAGGGAAGCCCATCAGACTCACAGTGAATCTCTCAGCAGAAACCCTACAAGCCAGAAAAGAGTGGGGGCCAATATTCAACATACTTAAAGAAAAGAACTTTCAACCAAAAATTTCATATCCAGCCAAACTAACCTTCATAAGCAAAGGAGAAAGAAAATCCTCTATGGAGAAGTAATTGCTGAGAGATTTTGTCACCACCAGGCCTGCCTTACAAGAGCTCCTGAAAGAAACACTAAACAAGGAAAGAAACAACCAGTACCAGCCACTCCAAAAACATACCAAATGGTAAAGACCATCAACGCAATAAAGAAAATGTGTCAACTAATGGGCAAAACAACCAGCTGGCATCAAAATGGCAGGATCAAATTGACACATAACAATATTAACCTTAAATTTAAATGGGCTAAATGCCCCAATCAAAAGACACAGACTGGCAAATTGGATAAAAAGTCAAAACCCATTGGTGTGCTATATTCAGGAAACCCATCTTATGTGTAAGGACACACATAGGCTAAAAATAAAGGGATGGAGGAAGATTTATCAAGCAAATGGAGAGCAAAGAAAAGCAGGAGTTGCAATTCTAGTCTCTGATAAAATGGACTTCAGACCAACAAATATCAAAAGAGACAAAGAAGGGCATTACATGATGGTAAAAGGATCAATACATCAAGAAGAGCTAATGATATATACACACCCAATACAGGAGCACCCAGGTTCATGAAGCAAGTTCTTAACGACCTACAAAGAGACTTAGACTCCCACACAATAATAGTGGGAGACTTTAATACTCCACTGTCAATATTAGATCAACGAGACAGAAAATCAACAAGGATTTCCAGGACTTGAATGCTGATCTCGACCAAGCAGACCTAATAGACATCTACAGAACTCTCCATCTGAAATCTACAGAATATACATTTTTCTCAGCACCTCATCACATCTACTCTAAAATTGACCACATAATTGGAAGTAACTCTCTCCTCAGCAAATCCTGAAGAATGGAAATCGTAACAAACAGTATCTCAGACCACAGTGCAATCAAATTAGAACTCAGAATTAAGAAACTAACTCAGAACTGCACAACTTCATGGAAACTGAACAACTGGCCCCTGACTGTTGACTGGATAAACAATGAAATGAAGGAAGAAATAAAGACATTCTTCAAAACCAATGAGAATGAAGACACAATGTACCACAATCTTTGGGACACATTTAAAGCAGTGTCTAGAGGCAAATTTATAGCAATAAATGCCAACAGGAGAAGCAAGGAAAGATCTAAAATCAACACCCTATCATTAAAATTGAAAGAGCTAGAGAAGCAAGATCAAAAAAACTCAAAAGCTAGCAGAAGACAAGAAACAACTAAGATCAGAGCAGAACTGAAGGAGACAGTGACACAAAAAAAAGCCTTCAAAAAATCAGTAAATCCAGGAGCTCGTTTTTTGAAAAGAGACCTCTAGTGCGAGTAATAAAAATGAAATGACAGAAGAATCAAATAGATGCAATAAAAAACAATAAAGGGGATATCACCACCAATTCCACAGAAATACAATACCATCAGCAATTACTACAAACAACTCTATGCACACAAACCAGTAAACCAGGAAGAAATGGATAAATTCCTATGCACTTGCACCCTCCCAAGCCTAAACCAGGAAGAAGTTGAAACCCTGATTAGACCAATAGCAAGCGCTGAATTTGAGGCAGCAATTAATAGCCTTCCAACCAAAAAAAGTCCAGGTCCAGGTGGGTAAACAGTCGAATTCTACCAGACATAGAAAGAGGAGCTGGTACCACTCTTTCTGGAATGATTCCAAACAATACGAAAAGAAGGAATCCTTCCCAAAACATTTTATGAGACCAACATCATCCTGATGCCAGAGACTCAACAAAAAAAGAAAACTTCATGCCAATATCCATGATGAACATAGATGCAAAAATCTTTAATAAAATACTGGCAAGCTTATTACAACAGCACATCAAGAAGCTTATCCACCATGATCAAGTAGGCTTCATCCTTGGAATGCAAGGCTGGTTCGACATATGTAAATCTATAAATGTAATCCACTACATAAACAGAACCAAAGACAAAACCACAATTGTCTCAGTAGATGCAGAGAAGGCCTTTCACAAAATTTAACAGACCTTTATGCTAAAAACTCTCAATAAACTAGATATCAATAGAACATAGCTCAAAATAATAAAAGGTATTTATGACAAACCCACAGCCAATATTATACCAAATGGGCAAAAACTGGAAGCATTCCCTTTGAAATCTCATGCTAGACAAGGATGCCCTCTCTCACCACTCCTATTCAGTATAGTATTGGAAGTTCCAGCCATAGCAATCTGGCAACAAAAAGAAATAAAGGGTATTCAGTCAGGAAAACAGGAATTCAAATTGTCTCTATTTGCAGATGACATAATTGTATATTTAGAAGACCCATTGTATCAGCCCAAAATCTCCCTAAACTGATAAGCAACTTCAGCAAAGTCTCAGTATACAAAATCAATGCACAGAAATCCAAGCATTCCTATACACCAATAACAGACTAACAGAGAGCCAAATCAGGAGTCAACTCCTATTCACAATTACTACAAATAGAATAAAATACCTCAGAATACAACTAACAAAGGATGTAAAGGACCTCTTTAAGGAGAACCACAAATCACTGTTCAAGGAAATAAGAGAGGACACAAACAGATGGAAAAACATTCCATGCTTATGGTTAGGAAGAATCAATATTATGAAAATGATCATACTGCCCAAAGTAATTTATAGATTAAACACTATCCCCATCAAGCTACCAATGACCATCTTCACAGAACTGGAAAAAACCACTTTAAACTTCATATGGAATGAAGAGAGAGAACACATAACCAAGACAGCCCTTAGCAAAAAGAACAAAGCTGGGGACATCACACTACCTGATTTCAAACTATACTGCAAGGCTACAGTAATCAAAACAGCATGGTACAGATACAAAAACAGAGATATAGACCAATGGAACAGAACAGAGGCCTTGGAGGCAATGCAACACATCTACAACCATCTGATCTTTGACAAACATGACAAAAACAAGCAATGAGGAAAGGATTCCCTGTTTAATAACTGGTGTTTGGAAAACTGGCTAGCCATGTGCAGAAAGCTGAAACTGGACCCCTTCCTGACACCTTAAACTAAAATTAACTCCAGATGAATTAAAGATTTAAACATATGACCTAACACAGTAAAAACCCTAGAAAACCTAGGCAAAACCATTCAGGACATAAGCATAGGCAAGGACTTCATTACTAAAACACCAAAATCATTGGCAACAAAAGCCAAAGTAGACAAATGGGATCTTATTAAGCTCCAGAGCTTCTATACAGCAAAAGAAACAATCATTAGAGTGAACTAGCAACCAACAGAATGAGAAAAAAATTTTGCAATCTACCCATCTAACAAACGGCTAATATCCAGAATCTACAAAGAACTAAAACAGCTTAGAAAAAAAAAAAAAAAAACAAATCCATTGAAAAGTGGGCAAAGGATATGAACAGACACTTTTCAAAAGAAAACATATACAAGGCCAACAAACATATGAAAAAATGCTCATCATCACTGGTCATTAGAGCAATGCAAGTCAAAACCACATTGAGATACCATCTCACACCAGTTAGAATGGCAGTTATTAAAAAATCTGGAGACAACAGATGCTGGAGAGGATGTGGAGAAATCAGAACACTTTTACACTGTTGGTGGAAATGTAAATTAGTTCATCCATTGTGGAAGACAGTGTGGCGATTCCTCAAGGACCTAGAAATAGAAATTCCATTTGACCCAGCAATCCCATTACTGGGTATATACCCAAAGGATTATAAATCATTCTATTATAAAGACACACGCACACAAATGTTCATTGCAGCACTGTTTACAATAGCAAAGACCTGGAACCAACCCAAATGCCTATCAATGATAGACTAGACAAGGAAAATGTGGCACATATACACCATGGATACTGTGCAGCCATAAAAAATGATGAGTTCCTACATACATCCATGTAGGAACATGGATTAATCTGGAAATCATCATTCTCAGCAAACTGGCACAAGAACAGAAAATCAAACACCACATGTTCTCACTCATAAGTGGGTGTTGAGCAATGAGAACTCATGGACACAGAGAGGGGAGCATCACACACTGGGGTCTGTTGCGATTGGAGCGGTGCTAGGGGAGGGTCAGCAGGGGGTGGGGAGTTTGGGGAGGGATAACATGGAGAGAAATCCCAGATATAGGTGACAGACGGATGGAGGCAGCAAACCACATTGCCATGTATGTATCTATGTGACAATCCTGCATGATCTGCACATGTACACCAGAACCTAAAGTACAATAAAAAAAAAAGAAAAAATATTCATCTACAAATTTTGGAAGTCACAACTTATTGAAATTTAGAAAGCTTGTATGTAACATGATTCTATTTTATAATATTAAATGGGAAATCTTTTTGATAGCAACATTTGGTTGTTCAAAGCCTAGTCTAAGGAAATCGATGTTATCAAGCCATTTGAAGGATGATACATTTTAAGAAAGTTTACATGAGTAAAGTTTGCCCAAAACAGACTGATTCTTACGCTGTCTTAAGTGAGACTAGCACGGAATGTGTTCAGGCTTCCCATTTGGGGAACCATTTTTGTTGTTTTTGCTTTAATGATGTTGAGAACACTGAAACCTTTAGTAGATAAAAGATAATTCCAACTAGGGATAACATAACTGTTATTTTGCTGCAGAAACAATTTCATTTCAAAAGATAAGAACATATATATTTGTGGTTGAAATAAACACTTCTTTTTGTTTTCCGTCGGAAAAGTGTCTTCCCTCTACTCACACTGAAGGCTTAACTCATGTGGGTTTTTCCCCAATGCTACCTTTGATAATTATTTGACAAAAATAATACTGTTTCAAAAACGACAGCAAAGACAAAAACTTGCTTTTATTCTTAACCATGAGTTCAGTTCCATTTTATTCTGAGATAAGATAATGAAGCCTGTCAAAGAATGTTCTCAGGGATTTGGTGACCTCTGTGCTGCTGCTGTGGGAGAAGGTAGGGCTTGAGTCATCTCTTTCCCCTTTTTTTCATTCATTTCTCACCAATTTTTGACCATCTCCCAGACGTTAGCATCAGTCATGCAATGTTTTGGTCAAAGACCAACCACTGATATGATGGTGGTCCCCTGAGACTATAATACTATATTTCTACTGTTCTTTCCCCATGTTTACATATACTTAGATACACAAATAATTACCAGGAAAGCCTGGTGTTCCCTGGCAGCATCACCAGGCTTTCAACCTCAGTGCACGCTCCACCTAACCTCCTGTCCTCACAGTTGTTGCTCCTCCCCTGGCCTTCCTCTCTGTGCTCTGCACTGGCAAAGAGACTCTAAACCCAATTGCCTACAGTATCCAGCAGAGCAACATGCTGAACAGGTTTGTAGCCTAGGAGCCATAGAGTATTCCATACAGCATAGACGTGCAGTAGGCTCTACCATCATGGCTTGTGTAATTACATTCTCAAATGAGTGTGCAATGAAGAAATTGCCCATTGATGCATTTCTCAGAACATTTCCCCGTCATTAAGTAACACAACTGCCAATACACCTTGATCTCCAGAGAACACATCTCCTTTTTCACTGGAGCCTTTTCTCCAAGTTGTATTTGTCTCCATTTGTCTAGATTCAAAGCCAGATTGAGAAATTAGTTTCAGATATGTCAAAATAACTTTTTAGAGCAAGAGTGTCACTTAATGTTATAGTATGGCCTTTTACTAAATTGAACTATAGGAAAGTTAATTTAGTCCCTTTTACCCAATATTTCAATTACTGAAGTGATTTAACAGTCAAAATAAAGTCTATTGCTTAAATGAAACTGGTTATGTTCTCAGTTCTGTGTTCACTAGGAACAATACCCACCTTACAGTAGATATTTAATGAATGTTTCTTAATTGCCCCCTCGAATATACAAATAACAAATGTTACTTGCTTCTGAAATTTGGTTCCAGAGATGAGTTAAGTGTTAATCCTGTGCGGATTTCTAATACAATTTATCAATATTATTTGAATGAGAGTCTGTCTAACTGACTGTCAATGCACTTTAACTACAGTTTAATAACCTTCATATGGAAAATGGTAAATAATTGTAAGTAAGTGATCTTGGATAAACTTTCAGTGACTCCTTTAAAAGAAACATTAGATAAAAATAGAGTAAATGCAGTAGATAGTAATTATGTTGATTAAAGAACTTCATTCAGCTAAATGCTTTCTGGCAGGTTGTGGAATGCACACTCCACATTAAGTGGGTTGTTGAACAAGATAATGACACTAACCTTGTAACAACTTGAAATTTCCATTAAGAGGTGAGTAGATGTACTGGTATCATGTATTTAACCAACGAAAATTCTTATTAAAAAAGAAAGGTGTGTTTCTATTGGCGACTACTAAGAAATAATTAAGACTTTCCACTCAGTAACTGTAAAGGGAAGCATCATTTCACATTACCATGAACAGGAATATTGGTGAATATGCCAAGTAATAGCTCTGTGAATCTGTAGCCTGGACTTCAGGCTAAGCAATGTACCCATCATTTCCTCCACTCCCTGCCTCCACAAAATTCACTTTTTCCTGTCTCTAACACTGATTTTCTGTAGGCCAGGCCATCTTTCTGGCAATCCTTTTCTGCATACCCCAGCCATATTAACTAAAGTAATATGGCTTGAGGTAGGTAGTATGGCTGGGATTTGCAGAAAAGGATATCCCAAGTAGGCTATGGCTTGGCAAGAACAGACCATGAAATCACACTCTGAAAGTCCTTTTTGCAGTCCCAATTTATTTAGCAAAAGACACACAATCTTAGTAGAAGATAGGTGGTCACGCACAGGAAAAATGGGTTCAGTGTGTCCCAGTGTGGCTTCACAAAGACCCCAATAGGACTGTGCAGTTGTCAGTACCAGTGTTTGAGAAGGTACTGTCGTGCTGTACTACAGCTCTTTTATAAAGTGTACTTATTTCACTCTTCTAGAAGAAGGCAGAACATCTGTACAGACATGACCCCTCTGTTCTCCAGCTGAACTCCGTATCAGCAAGCCCATATCCTCACACAGAGGAGAAAGCCAAGTGAGCCCTGGAAGTTGTGTGCACTGTGTCTGCCTCTGGCCAGCCCCATTTCCTTACATTTCACCTCCTGACTCTGACTCAGTTCCTTCGTGATTGACCTGGGTGTTTCTGGTACAAGATTCAAGGACCATGACCATGAAAGCACTTGCCCACATCAGTCTTCCACAGGGAAGGTGCGGCAAACCTGTAGCTATAATCAATTCCACGGGCTCTGAGGTGATGACTTGGTTCCTGGGGCTGATGTAAGCGTGGAGCCCATTTGCAGGCCCTGCTGCCCTGGGAGTGGGAGGCAGAGATAATAATGGACACTGGGTCACAGGACTGAAGAGCTCATTTGCCGGTAAAAGTAGAGGGCCAAGACAGAAACAGGGCAAAGTTTGAGATCATGGGAGTAGGAAGTCTTTCAGTGTGAGGAGTTTGAGCTTTAGCTATACAAGTGAATTGTAGGGGTATCGTATGGTGTTGAGTCAAGGAACTGCAAATCCAAGGTGTCATTGCTGCCTTGATCTCTCCGATCTCAGGCTAGGTCAGCCCTACTTACTCCAGCTGTAACCACTGCTCACCAAGCCTGCATCACTGACTGGACATGGCCCCACATCTCTCGAGGACTCCAGGGCCTGTTCCCCGGCAGCATCACCAGGCTTTCAACCTCAGTGCACCCTCCACCCTCTTGTCTTCACAGTTGTTGCTCCTCCGCTGGCCTTCCCCTCTGTGCTCTGCATTGGTAAAGAGACTAAATGCAGCCCCTTCTTGGAATCCCCTCTTCTTGGTCTTGCCCTGCTCCCCTCTCGTGCACCTGCCGTACCTCCTCTGCTCTGTTCGGCAGGATTTCCCTTCACCTCCTCCTCCTAGTGCTCCACTCCCTTCTCACTGCACTTGGCTGGCAGTCTGGACACTACTTGGCCCTTTCAGTCACACTTAGCCCCAGCTCAGTGTTCTCCAGTCTCCTTGCAACTTGGCAAAACCTGTCATTAATTTCTTGGTGAGTTCCCACCTCACTCCCCGCCATGGTTTCTCTAGGTTTCCGCCCCACCACAGCCTCCAGCCACACACCTTCCCATCACTCTGCAGGTGGCATACCTTCCTGTCTACTAAGGAAATTGGGGACATATGACACCATTTTCCTAAAATTCCTTTACTCTGGCTCACAACCTGTCTTCCTTCTCTTGTTTTTCTTTAGTCTTGCCTTTAAAGAGGGTGTATCTGGTCTCTTTTTTAAGATGAGTCCCTCCTGACTCTACTTCTTTATAATTTACTTTTTGTCTTTTCTTCCCCTTCAGTTTTTCCTCTGATCTGATTTTCCACTGTAACTACAAATATGTTCATCTCCTGCATCTCTTAATACAAAAACAAAAAGAAAAACTTTGTTAATCCCCTTTTGTTATCTTGTTATTGCCTGTCTTCCCTTTTCTTAGCTACAAACTTTTTGATGAAGAATGCTACATTTACTGCCTATATCCATTATCTCTGCCACCTGCTCATTTTCTTACCTAGGTACCCTGATGCCCACCTCCACCGTTCTACTGAAACTGCCTCCTCAACCATGGGCTCATGGAGCGCCTCAGTGTTGCAGAGCCCAGAGATCAACACTCACATCCCTCACCTTCATTACATAATGCTTTCATGTTAGCTATCAACATGTCTGTGTAGAGAGCAACAGACTTTATTAGTCTGAGAATATACATGAAATGCAATGACATCGTGGACTCAACTCTAAAGGCTTCAAGCTGACAGATAAAAACTTGAATTTGTAAAAGCATTACCTACTTATCACAAGACAGTATTTTGAACAGAAGTGCACTAATACATCATAAGAAAACTATATTGTGCTTTCATTTAAGAGTCATGGTTTGAACCAAGTTGGGTTGTAGCAAATGCCAGTGATGTCCTGACTAGTCTACATTCTCCTCCACCTGCTGCTTATTAGCAAGTAACAGAAGTAGCTGTTCTTACTTGGGCAGCAGTCTGGCCACTCAGTAGCAGAACAGCTTCTTAAGAGCACTCCCAATTTATACTCAACACTACCAAATTATAACTTTCTAGGTAACCAGTCCACATAGTCTTCATACCTGTTAGATTGTCTTCACCCCACACATTGTACAATGGAATCAGGAGGGAGATGCAAATGGAAAGACCAGGTAGATTCAGTTTTGACAATAGTAGCTGACTGTTCACTCTGTGAAAGATATTTGGTCCAACTCTAATGGGGAGCTAAAGGTAAGAAGAATCAAAATGAGTCAAGTGCCTGGGTACCGTATTTGAAGGAAGAAAATGGTGAGTGCCACTCAGGAGAGAGGATCCATCCCACAGGAAAGGATCTACTCTTGGCTCACGTAGGAAAAGCTGGCTCCCTGAGAAGGAAGATGGAGAAAAAGCCAGATTTGCCATCCTTGAACATACCTGTTATTTTAGGAAAACTCTGTTGAGGAAAGGATATATTTATCTGAAATATCAGCAATCTCTCTGAACATGTTATATTTTCACAAATTGCTAAGTTGTTCTTATTTGGAAGATTTTAGGGTCCTTGTGTGTTTGTACAACATGAATTGTATCCTTTGTGCTTTGGGGAGAGTGCCTCTTCTGTGGGCTACATGTTTGTGTTAAGACTTCCTTTTCCTTACCTCGTGGTTTTGTTGCCATTTAGAGGCTTTATGGCCAATGAAAGGTTTCTGCAACCCAGGCAGGGGCCCTATGGAGATAAAATGGCTTGTGTTTCCCTGCAGGAGGTCCGGCTCTCTCAGACAAGTTTAATAGCCATTCGTGCACTGAGAAGATCTTATCTCATGTCCTATTGGTTCGGGGTCACTTGCTGGCTCACATTATATTGAAATGTGGGCGAGAGAGGGAGTAATTTGTTAATGTCATGTAGGATGAACTTGGTTAGAAAGGGAAGTGTACCCGCTTTATAATAACACAAGTGTTTCCTTGCTAATCCCTTGGCAGGTTCATTATCTGTGCAGCCTCAGGCAATGGTTAGCCTATCGTGAAAGTGAAATTTAACCCTCAGCATGAAATTAATCCTCAAAGACTATGTCTGCTCAGTCTAGAAATAATGCATTCTAAGTGATTTTATAATCCCTGACTCTTTCTTTATGCATGGGTGCTAAATTGTTATCAAGATGTTATAGACCATGCTAAGAAATTGATTTTTGTTTACTTTAGAAAACTGGACAAATCTATGAAAACAAAAAGTCTGATTTCCCAGTTCATGTTTGCAGTTATAAACCTGACATGATGGGATGACTATTTTTTAGGCATTAATAGGGTTATGATTTGCTGGTGATCATACTTGCATTTGTGCTATTCTTTACCTAATATTTCTAGGAAAATATTTTTTTTAATGTTACTTGACAAGGAGGCCTTTCCATTGAGCTCATTGACATTTGACATGGAAAAACTGAAGCACCATGAGAATGTCAAACTAGTGTGAATGGCTCCTTGTAGAGTCAGAAAACCTTTAACAGGAGTAAAAGGAAGTAAGGCTGTGTCGCTTTTCCTGATTCACAAGACAGGGCTTTATCCTTAGCCTTTTCTTGTATCTTTCTTTCCAAAGCATAAGGGCAGTTAGAAGGGAGAAGTGAGGAGAGAGGTTAGGATTGAGAAAGATGTGGAAGGGAGCCAATGTTTACTGAGAAATCAACATACCAAGTATTTTACACACATCATATCATTTAATCCTCATTGCAAATAGCAAAGTAGGTATCACTTTTTCAGGTAAAGAAACAGAAAACCCTAAATTTCCTGCCCAAGTTCATGCAGTAGGTAAGTGGCATAGCCAGGATTTGAACCCAGGTCTGTCTGACTCCGAAGCCTTTTTATTTCTGCCATATTCCAGAACTTGATCCTAAGAAAAGATAAAAAGGTGTGAAAAGCAAAAACCTTGCCTGTTGGAAAGTCCATTTTCCTCCCAATATACAAGAGATCTCTGTAGTTTACCTAGTTGCAGTTTAGAATATTAATGATCTTCTTGCTAATCATGTTCTATTTCTGTGCATCATGATGACTTATTTTTACTGTATTCTTAGGTTGCTATAATTCCCTTTGCTGCACTATTACAAAATTAATCCACACCTTCACTCATAGCACTTTAAAAGGTGGTTGTGAGACAAATGAGCAAAAGGTGCAAAGGTAGGGGATAGGTGTACACTAGAATTTACAGAATTTTTTATTTCTAGATATTTCAAAGAAATCAAGAGTCTCAAGAGTCTCCTAAATTTACACAATATATCTGATTTTCTGTTTTAATCCAGCACATGCATATTTCTTAGAAGCCTACCTACTGCTTTGCTATCTACCTGACACAAGTTTAAGTAATTTTTCAGTAGGGGAAGTTGGACTTTTAGAAGAAGCACGCCTGTACCTGCATATATCCTTACCTTGTCAAATCCTTTATCAAATTTGCATTCTAGATTTTGGTTTTCTCATGGCTGACCTATTTTAACATTCTTTTTTACTATTGCTTCCTGTTGGTTGACATTACCTGTCCCTCTCCTGGGAGAGGAAATTAAATTGGTCTGGCACAATTTTCTCTTCACAGAGCCAAGTTCAGTAGAAGCCAGTACCCTTTCCGAAGTAGATACACATCAACTATTTGACAATTTACTCATTTTGGCGTGTTATTTAGGTACTTACTTCTGTTTGAATCTACAGGTACACTTTTTTCTACACTTCTAGAACATTATTCCTAAGTGTTTAAAAATCCCAAGTTTAGTTCTTAGGAAAAGGTTATCAGCCCTGTCTGAGGTACACACCTCCCCTTTTAAAGCTCTCTGACAAGGCCCTTTCCTCTGCTGGTTGAACTTCCCCTCCACGCAGGGAGCACCTTGCTCACTGCCCCAGAAGCTGCCCTTCCTGGCATCACAAGGGAACTGC
The DNA here is from genome assembly GCF_049354715.1 of Callithrix jacchus. Classification (NCBI taxonomy): domain Eukaryota; kingdom Metazoa; phylum Chordata; class Mammalia; order Primates; family Cebidae; genus Callithrix; species Callithrix jacchus. Next base: position 71,482,453 of record NC_133509.1, on the reverse strand, counting down.
TTCAAATTAGTTTTCTCCATTTAACCCCATCTGTTCTATCATCCGTCAACTCAGTTTGTATATCCTATGTCCTCTAAGAGTTTATTTATTTTGTCTGTGTGTGTATATATATAGAATTTATCTTAATAGTGCTGTATATTTACTTAGAGCTCCCTTCTCATTACCTCTGATTTTTAAACGTCCTTATGTATCCTTTTTTTTGGTATCCTTAATGCCTGATACAGTTTGCTATGCACTTTATAGGTAGACTGAAAAGCTAACCGTAATGAACTTCTGTGGAAGTTTTACCCCTTAATGCAAACCAGGTTTTTTTTCTAATTTTAAGCAAAATTAAATTATTTAAATGCTGATAAACAATGAGCATTTATTTTAATGAAGTGCAAATCGATTCTGATACAATATTCTTTATTGTTTAATCACGAAAAAGGGTAGAATACACTTTGTTTCCTGAGATTTGTTTGGGTTATTATAGAGAGTGCTAAAAGATGTTCCTTTGAAGTGATAATTTTCACAAGGGCAGAAACAGTCATTTACAGTGTTTAAAAAATAATCTTAAAAAGGCATAAAGCTGCAAACAGGCAATAAAATTTTGTTGCAAAGTAGATTCTTTTGAGTACCCAAGAATGTCTTCCTGTTGGCATTTGTTTATAATCTTGTTTGTTTTTCTAGTTACTTCCAAATTATCAGCCTGCAGAAAAGTGTGAAAAGCTGTAATAACCACACTTCAGATTCATTAATATGGAATATTATGGAAAATTGTTTTAACTCTTGAAAATCCCTCTACAACTATAAAAGTGCAAATCAGATTGTCCCTGCTGTTCTAGTCAGGCCCATGAGCCTCAAAGCAATAGGATATTTATAAGAAAATTCCAGACATAGCAGTGCTGCCATGATCCATATGACCCAAACTTTCCAGTTTTCGTCTTTTGTCCTGTCTAAGGAAAAACAAGGAGCATAAAATTTATATGGGAAGATCTCAAATCATTGTTATGACTCATTATAGTAAAGATATGTGTATTATTTTACGGAACCATTAGGTGGATTTGGAAGAAAAACGTACTTTTTTATTTCCAATATACTCTGGTGGTGATTTTTAAGTCACTGTCTTTTTACATAAACAACTTCAGCTTCTCTCTGGTACTGTCCTGAGAAAGTGGCCATTTCTCTTTTCCACTGAAGGATTTGGTTTTCTTTAAGACTATACTGACAGTCCCTTATGTTTGAAAGATTCGATTCACTTTTATCAAACTAACAAAGACACAGACATGGAAATGATTTGAGCCTATCTATGTATTGATCTTTCTAAAATTTTATACTTGGAACAGACTACATTGATCTTTTCAGCTGTGAGTAAAATAGCTTGAAAGAAAAGAATGTTGTATATTTAAGAGTCTTTTCAATGTCCCTAATTTGTTTTGAAATGTAATTCAGTAGACTCCATTTTTTATTTCTTATAAAACAGTTTGCTAGACTTACAGGCATTATGTCTTCATCCTAAGGTTTGATGTATCTTGTAAAAGAATATTTGAAGAACAGCAAAGGAAGCATTTTGATATTTTCAATTCCGAGCTGGCATAATAAAATTATCTTGCTGTGGAACTTTATTTTATTTTAAACATATAAACAACTGAAGTAACAAGGGACTGTACAGTCAGTCACCAAGTTTATATGAGGAGAACAGAATTTTGAAATTCAGGATTCTTCCCTAATTCTTATACCTAATCTATGTACTACAGAAGTCTCTCCATATACCCTGATAATGCTACATATATCTGGCTACAGCTATATATAGAAATACTAGCATTTTAGTCTTAAATAGCTTTTCAAGCAGAGATTTTCAGTAGAAATATAATGTGAATCATACATGTAGTATTAAATTTGATAACAGCCATGTTTTTAAAAGTACAAAGTACTGCTTCCGACCATACAATGTCTTACAGGATTCAATGGTTACATAAAATGTAGTCCTAGCAAAACAGTGAAGTCATGTTTAGTGGAAAAATACTTTATCCTCTTTAGTTCTTAAATTTAAGTCTAAATTAATGAAAATAAAATTAAATAAATCAGTTTCCTCAGCTGCTCTTGCCACATTTGAACTGCTTGATAGCTGCATGCAGCTAGTGACTGCCATATTGGACAGCGCAGTCTTAAGTCTATGGATTTACTCAAAGCTCTAGCACTACTTTAATGCTTTTTTGTATGTAGTCATTGTTTAGGAAAAACATGATAAAATGCATAAATTGCTATCTACAGATCTTCTAGAAATCTGTGAAAATAAAAGCAGGCTTTAGCCTGATTTCTAAGCACACTTATTTCCCTGATTTTAGCTATGCAAGTAGGTGTGCTGGGTTTGGCAGGAAGCTAAGAGAGAGAGGAAGCTGGGGCCATTTGATCAACCTGTTGCTTTTAGAAACAGATAACCACCTGCCACTTTGAATCCCATGATGAAGTCCTCGTAAATCTAAGCTTTTGACTATATCCCAAGCCATGAAATTGATCATATGTAATATTGAAGAGGGGATGATGTGGGTTTCCATGTATGGTGAAGGGCAGCAGTAGTAGGCCTTAGGAATATATTAATTTTGAAAAATGAATATCTTGTTAAACTTAATGAATGACAGTTTACATAAAACATGCAACTTTAAAATGAAGTAGAGTGAAAATATTTTCTCTCACTTTATCTTTTTCCAGGGGGAGGAATATGAGTACCCCTTTCCCTGAAAAAAGGAGAAGGATACATGTGTTATCACCAAACACTTAATAGTATAGTAGGAAACAATAATTAGAGGGGGGAAAAAAAGCCCTTAAAATGGAATGTTTAGATTCTGTCCCTGGATATTCACATAATCTTTGTTACACCTTAGGTTAGACAATCTACTGAACCCTCCCAGCCTCTGCATATGAGCATTTTCCACATTGAATGAAAGTGATGGGATGTGTGGAGTAATAATAATTTCCCATCCAGATGGATGCTTATGTAGCATCTTTTGCTGTGAACTAATGCCAGTAAGACAAATATGAATGATCTTTAAAAATGTGAAAGAGAAAATTGTGATCAGTTCTTTGGATGCAATACTCTATGGCATATCTAATGAATCAGTTTGGTACAGACTTTTTTCTTCCTAAGAAGTAATATGATGAAAATCTGATTCTGTGGTTATTTCTACGGTTTCTCTCTTTTTGTTTTTACGGACATTTTCATTTTTAAATGTAACAACTTGGATGGTCCATTGTGTTGCCCTAGAAATATGAACTGGTCACAATACACAGTCCTGTAGAAAGCAATAATCAGCTCTCTAAGTGGTGAAGCAATCCACCAGAAAAAAAAATGCAACAGTGGATGACATCAGTCATATAGCTGAGGAGGAATGAAAAGAGGGGAAAGTTTTACCAGAAAATATGAAGGTGTACTATTTGTACACCACTTATTTTGAAGTGTCTGCAAATGTCCTCCATGGCAAGCTGCCACCACTCAGCCTCTGCTGAAGGGGTTGGGCTTGGTAGCATATTTACATGATGCCTCTATCTCCTGGACATGGTTAAGGGAAACAGCATTAGACAGCTGACCCAAGGACAACCTCCTAGAGAATTGTAACTGTAATATGGTTTTGCAGAGAGAGAAGCATATGGCACTCCAAAAGGAGGATCATTTGAAGAGAGTTTATACATGAATTGAATCCAAAGGTGTGGGCAGGGTGAAAGAAAACCACAAGGAATAACTCAGGATCGTGGAGCTACCAGTACCACGATGTAGAGCTGTCACTCCAAGGCATGTGTGAAGGAGAAGGTGACAAAACTTCAAAGATAAAAGCTCTTTATCTTTGAGAAGGCTCCTTGATAGGAACAGTGAACTCCTGTTGACAGCCAAGAAGCCTGAGGAAGCCTCACAGGAAAGAACCAGATGAATAGGTATCCCAAATGCATTCTCCTCCCTTCTGTCACCTGCTAGGGTTCTTCATTAACCAAACTCAACTGGAAGAGGATAACACAGAAGACATTTGATGCAACCAATTCCAATTACCTCTCACGGGAAGGAACAGAGTAGAAAGGGGTAGAAAGTGGCTGGGCACAGTGGTTCACACCTGTAATCCCAGCACCTACAGGTGTGAACCACTGTAATACCAAGGTCCTGGCAGAGGTAGGTAAACCACTTGAGGTCAGGAGTTCAAGACCAGCCTGGACAACATGATGAAATCACATCTTTACTAAACTAAAAAATTTAGCTGGGCATGGTGGTAGGCACCTGTAGTCCCAACTGCTTGGGCAGATGAAGCGTGAGAATCATTTGAACCCATGAGTTGGAGTTTGCAATGAGGTGAGATTGCACTGCTGCCCTCCAACCTGGGTGACAGAGTAAGACTCTCTCTCAAACAAACAAAACAAAGGGGTAGAGAGTGGATCTGGAAGAGCTGATGAAAGATATTTGGCACATGTGATGCAGAAAGGAGTAAGTGATGGGTACTAGGTTTGCATCATAGTATACCAAGACTTGGCATAAGTCTGTCAAAGTCAATGTGATGAGGAAGCAGGAAGCATGGGGATCAGGAGGAACCAGTCTTTAAAGAGGACTCACAGAGAGGCAGAGACACAGTACAATTCCAATCCTTGTATCAGTTAAGGCACACCTAATGCAGTAACAAAAAAAAAAATCCCTACGTTTTAGCAATTTAACTCGTAAAAGTAGAGTCACTTCTACAATAGAACAAGACAGGTGTTCCTGGATGGGAGGTGGTTTTCCTCAGTGTGTGATTTAGGGATCCAGGCTCCTCCCATCTGTGGCTCTGTACCCACTAGGGATTTGGAGCCCTCTGCTTCCATCTTGTGAATGATACAGACTTGATGTCAGATGTGTCTTGCAAGGTATATCTTGCAGGTGAAACAGGAAAGAAAATGAAGATGCATCACTTACTTCCTAAAAGCCTCAGTCTAAAAGTGTAACATGTCACCCTGCTTGTATTCCACTGAGAAGAGCTAGTCACCTGAGCTATCCCTGGATGTACAGAGAGTTGGGAGTATCGCTGGATGTATCTGACTGTTTGCATGTCTTCTAGCATCAACTTTATATGACAGAAAAGGGAGCAAGAGGTTTTAGTGGACAGCTGATCCCATCTGCATAGTTCCTCATGGATTTCCATGCCTCAGTCCCAGTTCCAGAAGAGCACACGTTGCCACACATGGGCTCTGTCATAAACCACCTCCCTTTTTATGTGAGTCACCTCACATAAAGGCATGAAGCCACACACATTTAGGATAAAGTGTTGCAATGTAGTAAAGAAGTCATCTCCTTGTGCCTTCAACTTTCCAGAATGTTTAAACTTGGAATTTGAAGTTGTTTTTCCTGTATTGCACTAGAATCTAAGAGTGTGGTATCTTCAACTGTACACTTGCTTATTGGTAGTAAGCTTCAAAAACATTTTCAGAAACTGCATAGCTTTTTTTTACATTTATTGATGTAACAAAATTTGTATATGTCTATTATGTACAACATATTATTTTCATAGACTTTTAACTCTCTTAATAGTTAACTGAAACCTAACCTGACATAAGTAATACCTCTAAAAAATATTTATTTGAACCCATCTTCATTGCAGAAAGTTCCCATGGCATTACATATTTAAAGTTGTGAATACACTGATTTCGCCACTGAAAATTCTCATTTCTTCCCTTGCCTTATTTCAAAGATTGTCTACATTAAAGAAAATTAAAACACCAAAAAAGGAAAGATCTGCCAACTACCCTATAGAGTATATCAAGATTTTTTTGAGATTTCAAAGTATGAAGTTGCAGCTGTCCCATGATTTCAGCCAGAATTTGACCTAATGCACATGAGTAAGAGTGGGCCTAGTAGACCCAAAAGCATTTGTACTGGGAACAGAAAGCTTTGTGGTGGTTTTTTCTTTCTTTCTCTTTTCTCTCCCACCAAAAGGGATAATGCAATACCACCAGAGCCAACAGAAAACCACAGTGATTTGGTCTGAATTCTGAAAATATAAGGGTTTTCAACAGACATTTTCATATTGTTGTCAAATTGTCAAACTAAACATACATTTATGGAAATCTAAATAACAGACATATACCACATAGTCCATAATGCAGAAGTGAGAAACAAACATAAAAAGCATGGAAGGGCATTGTACCTGAAGAAGCAAATAGAAACAGAATCCATACAACAAATAAAGGAACAAAAGAAAGAGGGAATGATTCAGGCTGGTGTCTGTGCTTTGTGTCATCATCCTTGTCTTTATCCCCAACCTCATCCAAAGTTGTTTGGTTTCCAGGAGCCATGGGATACTATTAAGCCCTTAGAGTAGAAGAATCCAGAAGGGACAGGCATAGCTATAAGCCATCGATAGTGCATGAGGGGCTGTACCTGAGAGTGACTACCTGGGACTGTGGGAGAGAATGTTATGGGAAAATGGAGGCTGTATGACTCCTCCTCCCCCCAGGACAGCCCATTCTCAGGGAATGTCCAAACTCAGCCAGCGGCCACTTATCTTCAAACCTCAACTCTCTGACATGGAAATGAGAAATAGAACACGTACAAAAATGATCTGTGAATAGCCCAAATTGATGTTGCAAAGGCCAGACAGTAATGCTCATGGACTTCACTCATGGTGTGGCCCCTCGGGCCCTCACAGAGAGCCATGATCAAGCTAGGTTCTCTGGTCCTTAGCCAGAGAAGATGGTAACGATGAAACCACACCCTTCCACTGGGTCTCCTTGGAGTGTGAGTTCATTGCATAATGGGATATTTATTACTAAAGCCATTTAGTTAAGAGAAAGAGGAAGAGATTTTGAGTGGTGAATTAAAGCACATAGGAGGAATCTAGCCAAGAAAGACTGGAAGGAGGTGCCCAGAGCAGGGAATGTGACTTAGAGGCAGACACACTGATGTGCAAGAAATGAGACCTCACTGCCTAGCAAAAAGAGAGAAAACAGCACAAAACTATTCAGGGAAAACAACCAGAAAAGCAATGTGAGGCCATTCTTGTAGGGACTCACCTGGCTCAGCCTTGCCAAGCTAGAGAACACTGTGTAACAGAACAGGAAGGGGTAATCCCCATTCAAGAAGTCCCCACTGACCCTGAAAATGCTATACTGGGCTCCTTGTGTACTATTCAAGGAGGCAAGCAAGAATAAGACAAACCTGGGAAAACTCACCTGTTATTAATGATTGAATGCTACATATGTGTCTCTTATTGTAATGCAAACTTCTATACGAGGGTTGGTGTCTTAGTAAAGCAGAGTTTAACTCTTAGGTACCCAGTACAGAGTAGGCATTCAATGAATGTTACTTGGCTTGAATTATCTGGAAATTCCACTGTTTGAGAACACTTTTTTGCTCTTTTATACTCAGTAATAAGGTGTTACTTGGGAGGGACTGAAATTCCAAATGTTGAATCTGCACACTTAAATTTCAGGATGTTTCGCTGAATGAGAGTGGAGTTTCATTAAACTCGACAATTCACGCCATCAGAAATTATTCTCAACAATTCACCCCATCAGAAATTTGAAGGAGATTTAACTCTCATGTATTCACTGTATCTTTCTAACTTGGGTCCCATTTTAAAAGCACATGTTATGTTTAATTTTTAGTATTTTAGGAAACCTAGGATTCCCATGACACCCAATTATCTAGATCTCAATTTGTAGAACAGAGAGTTATTTTCTAAAGGTAATTATGTTTTAAAATGCAAAGTGACATTTACATAAAAACTGCTAAAGTCAGCATTTTACAAAATTAAATGACTTGGACTGTCTTGTAGTGTCTTTGCAACCCAGCAAAGCACCTGCCTATAATACTGCCAAACATATTAGTTGTCTTTTATTAAACATTTGTTAATTAGTGAAGCATCATTTTCTTATTCAAGTTCTGTGGACAAGTTAGGCCTGCTCCTAGGTCTGATTCATTCATGTATCTTTCTGTTGCCAGTATTCTAAGTGATTTTTACTTATTTTTAACATATAATTTGATGATAACGATGAAACCACACCCTTCCACTGGGTCTCCTTTGAGTGTGAGTTCATGACATAATGGGATATTTATTACTAAAGCCATTTAGTTAAGTGAAAGAGAAAGAGGAAGAGATCTTGAAAGAGAGAGAGAGAGAAATTACAGAGCTCATTAGTTTATACCAGCCTTGATGTACTCCTCAGGCATTCAGTTGGCCCTTGAACACTTGGAAATAAGTAAACCCCATGATGCTCAATGAGTATAGACAGATCTTTTATTGATGTTGTTGTTGTCCAGACTATATCAATGCAATTAGTGATGAAGAGAAGGCGAAAAGAGATCACATGATGTCTTTTGCTCTCCAAACAGACCTGCATTTAAAAGCTCCTACAAAGATGTCCATCTCTTCTCTCCCAAAAAGAGATCTCTCTGCATTCACAGTCTGTACCCCTGGCAGTGAGGGTTCAAATTAAACGAACACAGTTTCTTGGAGGGCTGGCTCTCTTTCCCTGGCAGAGTTCACTGAGGGCTGCTTTTTGTTTTTGTTTTTTAGTGTTCCAGAGTTAAACTTCATTGTCAGTTGGGTGATATATAAGTAATTCTCTTTTAACTAATGGAAAAGCTTGAGCTCAGAGAAGCACTTTTACTGGTCACTCATTGAACTAGAGACAAATTTTTGATACGGTACCACTGGAAGCAGAAAACTGCTTTCTCTAACCTGGTGCCCTTTTAGCTTCAGGCTAGCACTTTTTCTTTTCCAAGCAATCTTAATCCTACAAACGTAAGGAAACTGAAAGCAGAGGACACACTGGAATAGGTTATGTATGGAAGAATGCTCTCAATGTTGAAAATGACATAAGAGTAAGAAGTATGACTACCATTTGTTGTCAGTTTGGGGTTTGATCCATCTATGAAATGCTTTTGAAAATTGTGCCCTCATTTGGAACCGATCCAAATCTTGGTAACATGTGATGTCAATCTTGATATAAAAATAAAAACCTCCCTTGAAGTTTTTCTCAACTATGATAAGAATAAGCATATTTTCTTCCTTATTTGTCAAGCTTATGATCTCCATCCCTGGAATTTTTTTCTAGTATAAGCAATTATGCTTATGAATGCAAAGCAACTCACATTCTTTTCATCTTTCTTTTTTTTATTGCATTTTAGGTTTTGGGGTACATGTGCAGAACATGCAAGACAGTTGCATAGGTACACACATGGCAGTGTATTTTGCTGCCTTCCTCCCCTTCACCCACATTTGGCATTTCTCCCTAGGCTATCCCTCCCCAGCTCCGCCCCCACCCCCGCTGTCCCTCCCCTATTCCCCCCAATAGACCCCAGTGTTTCTTTTCATCTTTCTTTCTTTGATATTATTGAAAAGCATCCTTAACAGTGCTAAATAAACCATAAAGTAGGTATATTTGATCACTTAAAATAAAATGGAATAGTATATTAGGTCTCCAGAGACTCCATATTCTTCAACAGGCTCCTTCGATAGGCCTTGGCTCCTGTTTCTGTGAAGTGGCTCGGTTCCCAGGGCCAGTGAGAAGGTTCTGGCAGATTTAACTACATTCAAATTTCCTGTTCTGGAAAAAAGCTAGAAACCAAGAACTTCAGTCTCATCCTGAACAATGAGCTAAGGTTCAACAGGTAAGGATGGTGTTTTGTGCTTCTTATTCACTAGGCAGTAGATGCTATTGGTGAATGCAGGAGAAAGTTGATTGCTGAGGCGGATGTGATCTTATTCTCATTACCTTGATAGTGGGTTTTATTTCCAATTTTGATTTATCCTTCCCTCATTTCCCAAATATGAGTTGGTTTCATGGTAATTAACCACTGTAATGGCCAGCCTAGGTCAGTGCAGGTGGGACAATATAGTAAGAGCATGTGGATGTGAAGTCATTTGTTGGCATTAAATATGAAGTTTAAATACATGTATACATATATACATATGTATATTCAAAGAGTGGTAGCACTATAATCTGATATTAAGTGTAGTTTTATGATGTGACATTTATTTTACAAAGCAAAATAATTAAAATTTATGCTAATCAAGCTTTTGTTTAATGGAGATCAGTTTATGTTTGGCATTTTAATTATACAGCTATGTTAATTAGCCTATTTTATTACTTGTGGTTTGACATTATTAGATTTAGGTTGTAATCTCTAATGACCATTTGCCTCTGACTTGTTAACTAGCATATTGTCATTAAAGTAAATTTTAGAATTATATTGTCACTGTAGTTAGTTATTATCCCATAAGTAATATAAACAAGTAGAAGAACTTGTGCCAAATGGTGGAATAAACTCTCTTATCACAATTCATTTTGCAATGTCAAATGTTACATAGATTCTAAATACTAGAAATACCATATGTCTTGTAATTGTGAAAGATGTACAAAACTAGATCTATTTCCCCATAATCATGAAGGATACGTAACTAAATGTTTATTGTAATGAAAAGTGTGGTTAGCAAAGTGGTGAACTATTTATAAGATATTTAAGTGTACTGTAAGAGTGTGAACTTTAAAATTTACAGTCACAAAATATCACTCTTTAAATCTCCTTGGCTTGTGAAAGGAACTACAATTAGATGTGTCTAGGATCACAGGAAATTACTTAAAGTATATTCAGGCTATCAGGGTTGATCTGATATTTCAGAGAGATAATATTTTTGAGGCTCTGTTAAAAAACATGTTCAAAATTACATGGCTCAGAAGATTTTCCCTGCCTTTGTGGCCTTGCCAAGATGTTGTTACTTTATCTGTAGTAATTATCTAGGCTAACTGAGCACTCCAGGTTACATATTTTTTCAAATTGTAAACTGTTTTATAATAACACAGAGAAATTTATTGGTCTCCTTTACAGTATCATAAATGTTAAGCCAATGCATAGCCCAGCCCACCTACACCTAATAAAGACATGAAGATTTTAAGCAGGCAAAGAACATCTTAATTTTTAACCAGCTATAGGTTTTTGTGTCTTTTTTAAAGAGACTCTTCTGCAGAAATGACTAAGCAACAATCAGGAAAAGTATCTATCTTTCCCTAGAATAACTTGATAAGCAGCCAAATATGTATGAGTACTGCTTTTGAACTTCAGTTGGTGATCACTGCTTGGGCAGAGCCAAACTCCATGACCCTGGTGGACTTGTTAGCATTATTTTTGGAGTGTTAATTGATGCCAGGCCTAGAATATGAAAGCAGCAAGCAAAGACACCTTAATTGCAGGTGAACCAAGTTTCTAGAATCTCTGTTTAACATGCATATTCTACCTTGTTTTATAATTAATTACTAACATCTCCTGCCACCCCAATCATAGTTTGTTCCCTTCTAGAGGTCAGGACTTGAGTGTTATTCATCTTTGGGGTCCCAAAACCCTTAATCTTGTTTCTTGTAAAGATGGGGAGTTCAGTAAATGCTGAGGCAAAAATCCATGTCTGGAACTGTAAACCACGCCCTTTGAATATGATTAGAGGCCCTCTTGAGCTCAGTCAGTGCTAAGCCAATTCTATGTCGATTATTATTATTATTTTGTTTTGGTTTGGTTTGCCTTTTTGTTTTGTTTTGTTTTGTTTTTGAGACAGAATCTCATTCTGTTGCCCAGGCTAGAGTACAGTGGTGCAATTTCTGCTCACTGCAACCTCCACATCCAGGGTTAAAGTGATTCTCCTGCCTCAGTTTCCCGAGTAGCTGGGATTACAGGTATCTGTCACCACACCTGGCTAATTTTTGTATTTTTAGTAGAGATGGGGTTTCACCATGTTGGCCAGGCTGGTCTCAAACTCCTGACTTTAATTAATCCACCTGCCTCAGCCTCCCAAAGTGCTGGGATTACAAGTATGAGCCACCACGCCCAGCCAGTATAGACTATTATTATATTTAATCTGAAGTAAAAGCAAAATACCCATAGCTAAATTTTTTTAAAACTACTATTCACATTACAAGATACTTCAACTTGGAAGAGTAAAGCTATGTACATAGAGAAATGTTAGAAGGAAACAATTACCCCTCCCAGTACTTTCTAAAGAAAACTATCTTCAAAACCAGCAGTATCAACTTTCCACCATCTGATGTGGTCTTTCCCAAGGGATAAGAAAGGCACAGGGGTTAATAGTAGGAAGATGCTATTTCTTCTCTTGGATGATGATTTTTCAGAAAATGGGAAACAAACATACAAGATGGGAATTCTGAAGATGTGCTTTCGAAGGCCTTGGCCCAGAGTTGGTGAGGTTGGTGTGTACATGCAAATTTCAAAACCTCAGACTTGTCTTTGCATGTTTGGTCTGACTTTGGCTATGCTCAACCAACTCATAAAAAAGCAAACATACTCTGTAGGAGCAACATCTAATTTCAGTAAGAAAGACTAATTACAGTGAATTAAAATCTTTATTTAATCTTCCTGCAGTTATCCTTTTAACGTGTCCTGTAATTGCAAACCTTTAGTCTGTTAATCTCTGATTCATTAGTGGGCTTCTTAAGTGTTTATTGAGGAACATGTGTAATAGTCAGGTAATTACTAATAATCTTTGTTCATGTCACATTCACAGAAATCTCTGCAGGGAGTTTCATTAGGCTCATCACCACTTATTATCAGTACACAACTTTTACTAGCAGTCTCCCACCTCTAGAAAGGATGGAATTGGGGGCCCATTAGAATACAAAAGGCAAGGTCTGTTCTCTCCTATGGCTAGCAAACTCAAATATTAAGTCTGTGTGCTGCTCTCCCTCAAATCAAATTGTTCCATTTTACTGCTGAGGAAAAAGGTAGAAGGATTAAATGACAAATCTCACCGCTGTGAGTCAGTGGCAGCACTGGAATTATAACTGGTGGCTCCCAGTCTGGGTCTCAGTTCCTCAAAGTGTTTCACCTCCTTTGACACAAAGGTAGAATTATTATGTAGCCTAGTGCAGTGTGACATAAATTGCTAGTGAAGGGGGAAAAAGTGGCACTTAGTGCTGGCATTGGTGGTATAAGTGCCTTGCATTTTCATCCTAAACAAAAACAAACCATCTTATCTTTTTTTTTTTTTTTGATAGCTGAAATTCCTATAAGAGAGGACACATTTTGATGGATGGCACATTAAAGTAAAAGTCACAATAAGGATCAGTGATGGATGTGAATGTGCTTCTAAAAGCAGAGCTGAATGGAAGAAGACAGAAGAGAGCACAGGAACACTACTGAACTAGGAAGTGATCCAGGGATGATGCCAGAAATGTTCTTTACCCATCTCACTGATTTGCTTAGGGATTGGTGGCAGTGCCAAATGGGTGGCTCAGAATGGCTTCCCACTGCCAGTCTTCATCCGTTCCCTCTCCCAAAGCACCCCAAATAACCATATGATCTAACTAAAAAACAGAGTGTGTGCTATGCAAATGTAACTTCAGGACAAATCTTATCATCTTCCCCAATCCAACCCTTTGCAATTCAGTTACTGCATATTCATATAAAGATAGGAATATATGAGTTATATTAGGTTGCTGCAAAAGTAATCATGGTTTTGGACATTAAAAGATTATATGTTAGGCACCATTAAAAGTAATGGCCAAAACCATGATTCCTTTTGCACCAAATATATAATATGTAAGTTTATATATGTGTGTGTATATATATATACACATACACACACACACACATACACACTATATATGCAAATATATAGTGTATAGTATACAAATGTATTTCTACAGCCTCCACTCCACAGAATAGACTCATTCAATATTTGTTAAGAAGATGGTAGATGTAAAATTACCTTGGAAATAAAGGCACTACATAAATTTGAGATTTTAGAATTTTCAAACACCCTTATCTTAAGACTTTTAGCAGCAAAGCCATTTTATTTCTTGCAGACATGTCTTTCTTTGGCCATATCTTCAGAGTACTCAGACAAGCGGAAGTGGTATATCTATGCTGACACTGAGTCACAGACTAGTTTAAAATTGAATATCACTAAGCACACAACAAAGACAGTGTGAAATGCTGCAGTCATGATTCTCAGCTAATTTAGAAAAAAAAATGTTTTAATTAGTGCAAACATTTTTTTCTTTAAAAAATTTGCTTGTACATTTGTGTGTGAACATTGAGAAATCCTTCCTTACCCTGGTGGCTACCACAGTAACTTAGGATTTGTGGCTGGTGAATGGCAGGGCCTGTTTCTTCCCGTCTGTTAAGTGAGTGCAGTCCTTTGCCTACGGGAACAGTGGCTCCTTTGCAATGTAGCCCAGAGTTTGAGCCACACTCCTTCCTCTTGTGTGTGATTCTGATCAAATGTTAGGCACAAAATATGTCCCAAGTGTTACTTCATTGTCCACTCTGCCAGTGTGGCAGCAAGTTTCCATTCTAATAAAAGAAGTTACTTAGATGGATATTCCAGATGTATCTAAGCTGCTTTTATTAGGACAACGGAGAGATCCAACCCTTTCTTCTAAATGCAATCAAGAATGGTGTGGCTTTGCCTTTGTAATTTTACAAGGGGTTGTATGACGTAACTGGAAAATTGTCTCCCTGAGAATAGAGAGAATTTGTTAGCAGAAAATGCAACTTGGAACATGCTGATGTAAAGCTTCAATCCAAGAGAGAAACCTTTTAAGTTGCTGAAATGTAGAGCAGAGGAAGAAGAAAATTGCTGTTTTACATGATTGACCAAAATGCACTATAATTATATCAACTTGAAACAGATTCCAGAGAAAAACTGATAACTCTGTGATCAGAATAAGTCATGTGTAGTGGAATGGAATACTGCAACCAAATACTGCAAGTACTTTCTCTGCAGAGGGTAGACATGATATATGTGAGATGCACAGTAGAAGAGACAATTGTCCTTAACTTATCCTGTATAATGGGGCCTCCTGCTGCTTTAGCATAGTTAAGAATGGAAGGGAAGCTTTACTGGGGCATTAGTAGTTAACATGCCTGCCCATCCTTTTGCACTGCTCATCCGACTCAGTTTATGGACTCTGCTCCTGTAATGTTATTTTGATGTTGCCACTCCTGGTTGTAATTAACTCAGCATCACTCATCAGTCAGCTCCTAAATGAAGCACTCCTCAAAGATTTCATGGACTTCCCTTCCTTGTTGCCTGTTCTAAAATCTGTGAGTAAAGTTTAATTGCAGATATGTAACCCAAAGATATTCTTTCTTTATTTCCCCCCTCCCTTCCAAGGACCTCTGCAAAGCACTATTTCCCACCCATAAATAGCTGATCATCCGCAATAAGAGTGGTGCTAGTTTCAATACAGTAAAACTCACTGGCTAGCATCTGATACTCCGAGACACTATTTCTAAACAATAGTTTTTGTGTATGGTAATCATCTGTTTGCACATCTCCTTCACCTTACTGAAAGCTTCTGCAAGGTAGGGCTTTGTCTTATTTCTTTGTAAGCCCCCAAATGGTAGAGTGTATAATACACAGTTGTGTTCAAGAACTCTTATTAACTCAATGAATAATAGATTGGAAATAATTATCTTCTTGGATTCTGAAAAGAGAAAACGAAATTGCAACTAGTAAGTGAAATGTCTAGACTTGTGAAATCATCATACTCTGTATTCACATTTGCACAAGCTGTCAGAAAACCCACCTGGGAATAACCTGGGAATGCAGACATCATAGGCAAAGCTGAGGTCTCTAACCCTGGCAGGGAAGGAAAGGTTAAGGTTGAATGTCTAGGCATAGCATGTGCTTGCCTGGCCCATCTACTGACTCGTTCACAGATCCATCTGGAACCAGGGCCAGGCAGTGGTTCAGCGGCCATCCTGAGGTAGCTGGAGTGCTGAGGGGAGCAGCAGAAAAGGTCCAGTGCTTTATTCCGGGCTTTGACTTTAGCTCCTACATACCTTCTACCAAACCACTTCAGGTCTCCATGCACCCTGAGCAACCAAGTGCACGCAGCAAGCAGAGTACTATAAGATTTTCCCGAAGGAAATGGGCTAGGAGGCTGTGGTGTTCGCTTCCCCATTTAAAAGGACAGCTTTCCCTCACTGGCCATTGTTCTTGTCATCTCCTCACCTGGAATGCTTCCCCCTGGTTTACTCTCTGACTCCCACAAGGACCAGCTGAAAATCTTCTCTTTCCTGAAACCCTTCCTGACCCTCTGCAGAAAGCAGTAATTGCTCCCCTCGTGAACACCTGGACAACCCAGTGCTGTTGCTACTTCACATTTTGCATATTTCCTCGTATATAGTTATTTGTTTCTTATGTTTATTTCTTGTGCTTCTTGAGGTTGAAGGTAATACCCTGGGTTTTTGTAAAACCTGTAGCATCTTAAATCGTATGGCACACATAAGAAAATAATTGGTAATTTGGGAAAATGCATCTAGAAAGGAATTTGCTGAGATAAATGAACTTAATGAAAGCTTATTACAGATATTATGAGAGGCATCTATGCTTATATGATACTTTCATAATATATAAAACTATTTTGAATAATTTTTTTAAAGAATAGTTAGAGAAGAGTATTGGTTTTACAACAAAATGTAACAAAGGATTTTATACTCAGCAATGAATATTGGTTACAAATATGCAAACACAGAAATGAATATTCTTATTTGAACTAGAACCAAAGTTATATATTGGAAATTGCTCTGTATGTTTCGAAGTTATTTGTTGTCTAGGGTCAGTGGCTCATGCCTATAATCCCAGCACTTTGAGTGACCGAGGCGGGAGGATTGCTTGAGCCCAGAAGTTCCAGACCAGCCTGGGCAAGAAGAGGAGACCCGCCTCTACAAGAAAATTGTAAAAATTCGCCAGGCGTGTTGGTACATGCCTGTAGTCCCAGCTCCGGAGGCTGAGGTGGGACAATCCCTTGAGCTTGAGCCCAGGAGTTCAAACATGCAATAAGCTGTGATCGCACCACTGCACTCCACCCTGGGAACAGAGCAAGACCCTGTCACAAAAAAAAAAAAAAAGAAGAAAGAAAAGAAAAAAAGGAGAATATGTTAAATGTGTCATTTTTAAAAATTAAGGAGAAAACGGACTACCCAACAACTTTGCCCCTTTCATTATATTTCTGTTGTCTTTATTTATACTCTAGCATCATTATTTCTCACCCAAACTATTGTATCTCCTTCCTAATTGTTCTCCCTGCCATATTCCCATTCTAATCCACCCAGTCTGTCAATAGATATTCATTTAGAGATTTGTATTGCAAAGAACTCTGCTATAAGACTGAACTCCCACTTCTCTGAACAGTACTCTCCTGCACAAACACATGTAACAACTTTCTACTTTCCAGCCTTGCTTTGCTTTTCAGTATTATCCCACACTCACTCTGGCCATATGCCCAACTGCTGCAGTCAAAGCAGTACATTCATTCTTCTGTCTGATATGTGTCAGTTTGCAGCATAATGCCCTGAGGCCTAGAATTATAAAATATATTATTCTTAGAAGTAGACATTGCATTCATATCATCAAGCCAATAATCTACAAAAAGCATTTTGAACTAAATAACATCAGAAGTGTTTTTTAAAAGTTCTTTTGAAAAACCAGGTAAAATTTTGGTGATAACTGTGGAGGGAATTCCCTCCCACAGAAGGAACAAGAGCCCTAACTTACAACAGAAACAATAAATTAAAGCACAAGGAATAGGCAGGCTAAAGAACCCAAAGAATTGAGAACAACTCAGGTATGGGAGAAATGGCAGTACTTGTCATAAGCCTTTTTAATACAAACTCCAGAACAAATACAAAACAAAAAGATAAGCACTTGTACTGTAAACTTCCGCATTTGGCGCACTAGGAGTTAGGAGATGCATGATCATATGCAAAAAGAAGAAAAAATAATTTAACTTTCAAAAATGAGATGCATGTTTATTGAGGTCTAACTATATACAGGGCACTGTGCTTCTGTGAAGATCAGGATAGCCTGAACTACCCAGAATAATCAACCTTTTTTTATCATGGAATAGTGATAGTAAACTGTAGAGTAACACAACCTCAATATACAACCCCAATGCTTGGTTTAAGTGCAGACCCCTGCCTGCCAGAATGAATTCCAAATTTACTATCAGGATCAAAGTTAGGTCCTATTACCTACTCTGTATTTCTTTTATTTCACTTTGAGTTCTGGGATACATGTGCAGAACGTACAAGTTTGTTGCATAGGTATACATGTGCCATGGTGGTTTGCTGCACCTTTCAACTCATCATCTTGGTTTTAGGCTACATATGCATTAGATATTTTTCCTAATGCTCTCCTGCCCCTTGCCCCCTCAACCCCAACAGGCCCCAGTGTGTGATGTTCCCCCCTCCTGTGTCCATGTGTTCTCATTGTTCAGCTCCCACTTATGAGTGAGAACATGAGGTGTTTGGTTTTCTGTTCCTGTGTTAGTTTGCTGAGAATAATGGCTTCCAGCTTCATCCATGTCCCTGCAAAAGACATGAACTCATTCTCTTTTATTGCTGCATAGTATTCCATGGTATATATGTTCTACATTTTCTTTATCCAGTCTATCATTATGGGCATTTGGGTTGGTTCCAAGTCTTTGCTATTGTAAATAGTGCTGCAGTAAACATACATGTGCATGTATCTTTATAGTAGAATGATTTATAATTTTGGGGGTATATACCCCAGTAATGGGATTGCTGGATCAAATGTTATTTCTAGTTTTAGATCCTTGAGGAATCACCACACTGTCTTCCACAATGGTTGAACTAATTTACATTCCTGCCAACAATGTAAAAGCCTTCCTATTTCTCCACATCCTGTCTAGCATCTGTTGTTTCCTGAGTTTTTAATAATTGCCATTCTAACTGGTGTGAAATGGTATCTCATTGTGGTTTTGATTTGCAGTTCTCTAATGACCAGTGATGATGAGCTTTTCTTCATATGTTTGTTGGCCACATAAATGTCTTCTTTTGATAAGTGTTTGTTCATATCCTGTGCCCACTTTTTGATGGGGTTGTTTTTTCTTGTAAACTTGTTTATATTTCTAGTGGAGTCTGAACGTTTGTATTAAATTGTCATCAAGGAATTCTCATCAAGATAAGAAATAGCACTACTGGCTTCATATGCATCTTCGGATTTCTGAATTCTACATTAAAACAATCCACGATATCTATGTATGCTTTTCACAAAGGAAAAAGCATAAATGCCTCAGGGCAAATCTGCCTGGCTAAGAAATAGATGAAAATATTTTTTTATAGATTTCATTAAAGTACAGAGAAATATAATTTTAATGGCTATAAAAATAAGGTAAAGATTATATAAGGCTAATAAATGAATAAAATCCATACCAAAGCAGAATATTCTAGATTAATCTGAAAAGCTGAGCTTCTAAGACTTTGAGAAATGAGAAAAGCCATTTGGCAAAATATTTAACTTGGATGTTTTTGGTTTGATTTTGCTTCTAGGTTTCAGATTCAGAGATGTGCAACCGATCCAAACAGTTATAAAAGCTTGGGAGACAGTTTTCGAATGATTTTCCAAGTGGAAGGGTATGTATATTCTTCACACCGATCCAAACAGTTATAAAAGCTTGGGAGACAGTTTTCGAATGATTTTCCAAGTGGAAGGGTATGTATATTCTTCACATAGCCACATTTTAATGTGTTTTTACTTAATACGTCTTCTCATTTTGAATGGTTTATTTTCCTAGTCTTAATAGGGGCAAAATACTTAAAAGGGTACCTTTCTACTTTGTCATGTTTTTCCTAATAATGTGATTGAAAACTGAATATATATATATATATAAACATACATATAATGGTAACTACTACAAGAAGATATTAATAACTGGTTTAATGACTAGAGGATAATTCTTAATTTATGCCACTATGGCTTTTTCAAGTTTCTATGACTGGGGCTAACTAAACTCAACAGTTCTTTATTTTGGTACTAAAATATAATGTCCAAATTCATTCCCCATTCACATTCTAGTTTGTGAACATGCAAATAAAACAGATCTGTATCAAAAACTAATGCATCAAGGCTGGGAGCAGTGGCTGACGCCCGTTGTTCCAGCTACTTGGGAGCCTGAGGTGGGAGGATTACTTGAGCCCAAGAGGAGGAGGTTGCAGTGAGTTAAGATTGTGCCACTGCTCTCCAGCCTGGACTACAGCAAGACTATCTTTAAATAAAAATTGATACATCCAATTCATTATCTTATCTATTAAATGATCAGATACATTAGAATATTTGTTTACATAGGCTAAAATGGTCTTTAATGTGTAGATTCAGTTAAAAACTGTATCCAATATAAGTTTTCAAAGAATATTGTATTTGCTTTTGGAAGCTGATTTTATAAGAAAATTGGTCAAAAATAATAATCTTTCAAAAATGTAACAATAATAATAACTAGTGTGTTTTTAGCTTCTATTATGTAGTAGCGATTTTCCTTACAACTTTCTGATGTAGGTTCTGTTGGATTCCATTTCAGTTAAACAGATAAACAAAGCAAAACTCAGAAAAGTTAGTAAGTTTCACATTTCAGGTGAGTAATGGAGCTGGGATTCAAATCTAGGTCTGCTTGACCCTAAAGCCCATGCTCTTAACTGCTGTAGATCACTACGTCTCTTGTCAGATTACACTATAAATACTATTCTGCCAATTATTTATTTCAGTTAAACTTATATTATGGATATCTTTCCATGCCAATATGTTCTCTTTAACAACATAGTAATTTATTTACCTATATACTGCAATTTATGAAATTAAACTCTATGGTAGACTTGTAGGTTGTTTCCAAATTCTTGATATTACAATAGTGGAATAAATATTGTTATACTATCTTTGCACAGTTGTGTGTTTATATATTTACATATTTTAATATATAGTATATATTGATATATTTGTATATTATATATTTTCATATCTTGTTTTTATAGTTTTAATATATTGATTCAATAAAGTACATTGCTAGCTATGGACTTACAGGATCAAATGATTATGCATGTTTTATATGAGAAATGTTGAAAAATTACCTTCCAAAAAGTATGTACTGATTTTATGGTCTCAAACTCCTAATCTCAAGTGATCCACCCACCTCAGCCTCCCAAAGTGCTGGGATTACCAGGCATGAGCCACCACACCCAGCCAATGCTGCCTTTTTCACATATTAAACTTCTACATATTCACCCTCTAATTTTCCATTTTGATTGTCCATTGTCTTATTCATTCATCTATCTCTAGCTATACCAGTGTCATACTGTTTTAATTATTTTATCTTCAGAATATTTGGTAAATATATAAAAATATACTTCATGGTATGAAGTTCAAACTTCTTGTCATGGTGTGCAGAGCTTTCCTGGTATGGTCCTTCTTCATAATCAGATCTGCTCTAGGAATAGCAGATGGTTTGCAGACTGGTCTCTCACTTTGTCAGGGCTTTTCCATGCTTTTCCCTATTCCTGGAGAACCCTATCCCCAACCCTCCCCTAGAAACTATCCTTCATTTAAAAATGACTTCATGTTTCACCCTCCCTGACTCTCTTTTCTATATCATATGCTGAATTATTTCCCCACTCTTCTTTCTCTACAAATGCTATATAAAATATAGCATGCACTATCCTGTTTATGAAGCTCATTTTCTGTCTATCTCCTCTTTGCCACCAAAGAATGTATTTCCTAAGGATCATGTCCCAATTAGCTCTGTATTCCTTATACTTGTGTTTGGCACTGCGTGGAGACACTCAGTAAGTACGCTAAACAAATGAACAAAAGTCATCACACCAACATCATAATGATGCAAAATGAAACAGAGACAATAATTCTCTATAGACTACCCTCTCTGAAGTTATGATAATGATCTTGATGTTTGATTAAATATTTTGAGGTCACCTAGTGACAAAAGTCAACAAGTTCTTCCAGCTATTACTCTGGTAATGTAGTACTTAAATGCCCTACATTGATAATATAAACCTTTATATTATGACAAGAAAGTTAAGGAAATCATAGTGTATTATGTAGCCAGTGAAAGTATCCTTTTCCTCTACAACAGTAATGTCAACATCACTGAGATCTGTGAACTGTAACAGATATCTCTGAATTGGATATGGCAGTTCCTTAGCCAAGCTTTTCAATTCGTGTGTGTTTTAGGAAGAATTTGATGTCTCTGCTTCTGCTTTGATATCAAATAATATAACAAACATACAGTATGTGTGGTCCCTGCATAGTAAAATTGGCCTTTTTCTATACCCTATGTATAATTGCTTCTAGAGCAAATTGACATTCTCTCTGTGATGCCTTTAGGTCTGGACACGTTGTTAGCCAAAAGCCAGAGCGCTCCAGTCTTAGAGATGGAAATATTTGTAAAAACACAAAATAAAAATCTCCCTGATATTTTTTATACAGAGCAAGAGCATTTCATAGCCTTGAGTTAAATGAAAGAAAAAAACAAAAGAGAAAAAAAAGAAAAAGGCTTTTAACACACGCTGTGTTAATTTTTTCCCCCTAGTCAAATAAGTTCCTTTTGACTTTCTTATTAAGTTTTCACAGTCGCTCGTTTTCAAGATGTTGTCTTTTTCACTCAGCTACATAGAGGCCTGTTTGGCCTGTGGCCTGCCCGGAGGATAGCACTAGTCAATTTTAGCTATTGACATATTAGGAGAATTCACCTCTCCTGGATTTTCCTATTTCCTCCAAGTTAAAGATTTTGATAGCTTGTCATTTACTGCATTTAAAAACATTAAAGTCTGTTAATACACTTAAAATCTGCACAGATCTTCCATTTCCCCAGTGTAAGAAAGTGAGATGGTTATCTCCACCATTCTTAGAGATGCAATTCCTCACCTCTCTACTCAAAATTCACTTGCTTTCAAGAGACAATAGCTCAACCCCATGAATCTAATTCTCTTTACTGTTTCTAACTTCTTTTTCTTCTTAAAAAGCATAGATACATTGTACTTTTTATTAAAACTTTTTTAATAAAAAGCATGTCTTATGAAACAAAGCTTTACAAAAGTGAGGTTAAAGCTTACCAAGAGAGGCATTCCGAATTCCAAGTAAGAATTTCTATTTATGGAATCCTCATACTTAGCTAATTTTTACCAAATAGGCTGTTTCTCTAACATAGAAGAGAGAACTCATAGAAAATGAAGGTATTAAAGAAATATTACTGTTGAGAGTACCTTCATCATCACCACAATTTTTCATCTGTCTCTGATTTGACAGAAATAAACTAACTAAATAGGTCCATCTACTGTAATAAAGTGAGCCCAGAATACATAAAGATACAGCCTAGTTAATTAGCTGCCTTAAAACCAACAGGGTTCATTTTGTAAACTCACCAGGCAAACAGTGGCTGGTATCTCTATTTACCATGTGTCCATGCATCACACCTCACTTCCCTTTACCTCGGAGCATCTTATGAAAGTCTGCCTAGTCTTTTTTGTACTTGTCATTCCTTTAAAAAGAGTGATTGAAATGTTCACAGATGGGTGAGGGGACTATACGTTATGTCAGTGTAAACCAGGACAGTCTCCCAATCCCTACTCCCACTCTGCTTCCTCTGAAAGTGCTCAAATGGCCATTCTTCCTGAAATTAGGCAAAAGAGGAATTAAACAGAACTCAATATATTCTGGTGATCTTGAATTGGAAAGAGATTCTGATTCAAGGTAGAGAAAGGCATAAAACTAATATTTATTTTCTTCAGCGTACCGTGAACTATGCTACGACATTTTTTTCATGTTTTTCTCAGCACAGCACTATTAACAACGTAGCATAATCAAGCCCATGTTTCGTATAAGGTAACTGAAGACCAGAGAAGTTAAATGACTTACCCAAAGCCACGCAGGTATAACCGTGGTTTTTCCATAGACTATATGTGATCTTGCCCTGAAGATCAAATTTTGTTATTTATTGGCTGGAAAGAAGAAAATATGGAAATAAAGGCTACAATGGCTAATTTTCAAATGGCTATTCTGAAGTCTTTGATATTCCTAGCCTCAAATCACACAGCAACTTAAAGTAGCTTTGTCTCTTTCTTCAAGTAATGTACAAAAGCTCTGAGACCAGTATATGTGCAGTCATGCAAATCTTGGTGACTCTGAGGCAACACTACAAAGCTCTGGCAACTCAAGACTCAATCTAATCATTGTCCCATCCTTTGTAATTAGCTCTGTATTTCAGATAAGTTCATGGTTTTCAGTCCGTCGATTTTCATCCTGTTTGTTGCTTAGTTCTCTTATGTAAAAAATTCTTGGGCATTGGTTTGCTCAAAGCAAATAACTAGGAAACAACTAGGTCAGATTAAGCTTAGCTTCAAATGAGAAACATGTTGATTGCTGGTGCCTTCAGAAATATGGTATTCTTCAGAATGTGTTGCTATAGAAAATATGTGGTTGCATTTGGGGGGCATTCGAACTGTGTTTTGTTTCTTGATTTGTTTTCTGTAACCACTGATGCTGCCCTAAGTATCATCTTACAATCAGACCACTTGGTGATTATAATATTTTCTAGTTAAATGACATTTAAGGCTTCGTTTTATGAGCTTGAGCATAATTGGCTAATTTGGTAAACTCCAGATGTGTGAGATAATGTGCCACTCATTTGAGTGCCTTTCAGACGGCACAAATGGCACAGCCCCAGGAGGTATAATCACTCCCTCTTGTTTTCATTAAGAAGGGGAATGAGTGGCTTGTGACACAGACAAAGGAAGTGGGATGCCTACAGCTCTACAACTTAGTAAGATTTGGACATTTTCTTTTTATCAGTGGACTCATTCCAAGCCCAAGGTCTTTGGCTCAATTCAGTGTCTTAGTGGGTCTACTTTTCAAAAAGTGGTTTACCTAATCTAACATGACTGGCAGGCTTTAAAGCCATGAAAATAGGCTGTCTGAAAATAGAAAGACGTGTCCCTGTAGAAAACCCCCTGAGAAAAATAGTCTCTGGAAATTGTCCCTCACCCTTATGTGGAAGTGAGGGGGAGTGTTGGTTTAAAGAGACAGCAGGAGACTCTTCCCATGCCAGGAATGTAATTATTTGACCAATCAGCATCCTCCTCCTAAACTTTCAACTTAACGAAATTTCAACTACATGAAGCCCAGTAGTTGCCACTGCTTTTTCTCTCTCCTCTCAACTCTCCTACACCATCTAACAGAAACCAACTCATCCACCCAGCATTGCCAAGTTGGAATGTGGAAGATGGTTCCGGCATCACTCTTTCCTGATCCTGGGGCTGGTTGCCATTATCAGACTTTACATCCAGTGTAGTTCACATCCAGATGAGTCTTCACTCAGATGAGGTCTATATCTTAGACCCCTGAGCTGATATCTGCCATGCGGATTCATTTTGTGTAGATTATTGGGTGTTGATTGAGTTTGTAAGTCTGGTTTGCCCAAGTGAGTTCCTTTTATGGTAGGTACCAAATGTGCACTGTGACTTTTGCAATGAGTTCCGTGAGTGGTGCCTTGACTGCCTTCACTCCCCTTCTTTTTGTTTCAGCAAAGAGCCCTTCCTGGTACCCACTGGGCCTCCCTTGAGTGCTCCCTTGTTTTTATGTGGTGATGACAAGGAAAGCAGAGAGTCCCAGCTGGTCTTCCTCCCACATTGCCAGAGTTCAACCATGGCCTGCTTGGGATTTTTAATGATGCTACAGCAAGTTTGCTATTTAGCTAGAAAAAAAAAGGGTGGGTGGGGGGACAAGAAATAAATAATAGAATAGGTTAGACTTTGGAGAATAAACGATGAACAAATTTATCTGGCATGACTTACAAGTGATGGACCTGCATCTAGAATATAGCTTCCATAGGGTGAAGACATTTGCTTCTTCCAAGTCTTCTCTTGATTTGGAAAGAAAATGTGAGAAGAAATTATCTTAATTCAGGCATGGACATATTACTATTATTCTTAAAGGATCTGTGTTCCTTTCAAAAATGGTTTGTTAACTTCAGTATGTCATATTCATACATTTTTTTTTTTACTTTTTTATTGGATTATAGGTTTTGGGGTACATGAGCAGAGCATGCAAGACATTTGCGTAGGTACACACATGGCAGTGTGCTTTGCTTTTCTTCTCCCCTTCACCCACATTTGGCATTTCTCCCCAGGCTATCCCTCCCCACCTCCACCTCCCACTGGCCCTCCCCTTTTCCCCCCAATAGACCCCAGTGTTTAGTACTCCCCTTTCTGTGTCCATGTGTGCTCTTTTTTCATCACCCACCTATGAGTGAGAATATGTGGTGTTTCATTTTCTGTTCTTGTGTCAGTTTGCTGAGGATGATGTTTTCCAGATTCATCCATGTCCCTACAAACGACACGAACTCATCATTTCTGATTGCTGCATAATATTCCATGGTGTATATGTGCCACATTTTTCCAATCCAGTCTATTATCAATGGGCATTTGGGTTGATTCCAGGTCTTTGCTATTGTAAACAGTGCTGCAATGAACATTCGTGTACATGTGTCCTTATAGTAGAACGATTTATAGTCTTTTGGATATATACCCAGTAATGGGATTGCTGGGTCAAATGGAATTTCTATATCTAAGGCCTTGAGGAATCGCCACACTGTCTTCCACAATGGTTGAACTAATTTACACTCCCACCAACAGTGTAAAAGTGTTCCTTTTTCTCCACATCCTCTCCAGCATCTGTTGTCTCCAGATTTTTTAATGATCGCCATTCTAACTGGCGTGAGATGGTATCTCAATGTGGTTTTGATTTGCATCTCTCTGATGACCAGTGACGATGAGCATTTTTTCATATGCTTGTTGGCCTCATATATGTCTTCTTTCGTAAAGTATCTGTTCATATCCTTTGCCCACTTTTGAATGGGCTTGTTTTTTTCCTGTAAATCTGTTTGAGTTCTTTGTAAATTCTGGATATCAGCCCTTTGTCAGATGGGTAGACTGCAAAAATTTTTTCCCATTCTGTTGGTTGCCGATCCACTCTAGTGACTGTTTCTTTTGCCGTGCAGAAGCTGTGGAGTTTCATTAGGTCCCAATTGTCTATTTTGGCTTTTGTTGCCAATGCTTTTGGTGTTTTGTTCATGAAGTCCTTGCCTACTCCTATGTCCTGGATGGTTTTGCCTAGATTTCCTTCTAGGGTTTTTATGGTGTCAGGTCTTATGTTTAAGTCTTTAATCCATCTGGAGTTAATTTTAGTGTAAGGTGTCAGGAAGGGGTCCAGTTTCTGCTTTCTGCACATGGCTAGCCAGTTTTCCCAACACCATTTGTTAAACATGGAATCCTTTCCCCATTGCTTGTTTTTGTCAGGTTTATCGAAGATTGTATAGTTGTATGTATGTTGTGTTGCCTCCGGTGCCTCTGTTTTGTTCCATTGGTCTATATCTCTGTTTTGGTACCAGTATCATGCTGTTTTGATTACTGTAGCCTTGTAGTATAGTTTGAAATCCGGTAGTGTGATGCCCCCTGCTGTGTTCTTTTTGCTTAGAATTGACTTGGCTATGCGGGCTCTCTTTTGGTTCCATATGAAGTTCATGGTGGTTTTTTCCAGTTCTGTGAAGAGAGTCAATGGTAGCTTGATGGGGATAGCGTTGATTCTGTAAATTACTTTGGGCAGTATAGCCATTTTCACGATATTAATTCTTCCTAACCATGAACATGGAATGTTTCTCCAACTGTTTGTGTCCTCTCTGATTTCGTTGAGCAGTGGTTTGTAGTTCTCCTTGAAGAGGTCTCTTACGTTCCTTGTGAGTTGTATTCCAAGGTATTTTATTCTTTTTGTAGCAATTGCGAATGGCAGTTCGCTCTTAATTTGGCTTTCTTTAAGTCTGTTATTGGTGTAGACGAATGCTTGTGATTTTTGCACATTGATTTTATATCCTGAGACTTTGCTGAAGTTGCTTATCAGTTTCAGGAGTTTTTGGGCAGAGGCGATGGGGTCTTCTAGGTATACTATCATGTCGTCTGCAAATAGAGAAAATTTGGCTTCCACCTTTCCTATTTGAATACCCTTTATTTCTTTTTCTTGCCTGATTGCTCTGGCTAGAACTTCCAGTACTATATTGAATAGGAGTGGTGAGAGAGGGCATCCTTGTCTAGTGCCAGATTTTAAAGGGAATGCTTCCAGTTTTTGCCCATTCAGTATGATATTGGCTGTTGGTTTGTCATAAATAGCTTTTATTACTTTGAGATACGTTCCATCGATACCGAGTTTATTGAGGGTTTTTAGCATAAAGGGCTGTTGAATTTTGTCAAATGCCTTCTCTGCGTCAATTGAGATAATCATGTGGTTTTTGGTTTTGGTTCTGTTTATGTGGTGAATTACGTTGATAGACTTGTGTATGTTGAACCAGCCTTGCATCCCTGGGATGAATCCTACTTGATCATGATGAATAAGTTTTTTGATTTGCTGTTGCAATCGGTTTGCCAATATTTTATTGAAGATTTTTGCATCTATGTTCATCATGGATATTGGCCTGAAGTTTTCTTTTCTCGTTGGGTCTCTGCCGGGTTTTGGTATCAGGATGATGTTGGTCTCATAAAATGATTTGGGAAGGATTCCCTCTTTTTGGATTGTTTGAAATAGTTTTAGAAGAAATGGTACCAGCTCCTCTTTGTGTGTCTGGTAGAATTCGGCTGTGAACCCGTCTGGACCTGGGCTTTTTTTGTGTGGTAGGCTCTTAATTGCTGCCTCAACTTCAGACCTTGTTATTGGTCTATTCATAGTTTCAGCTTCCTCCTGGTTTAGGCTTGAGAGGACACAGTAGTCCAGGAATTTATCCATTTCTTCCAGGTTTACTAGTTTATGCGCATAGAGTTGTTTGTAATATTCTCTGATGATGGTTTGAATTTCTGTGGAATCTGTGGTGATTTCCCCTTTATCATTTTTTATTGCATCTATTTGGTTGTTCTCTCTTTTCTTTTTAATCAATCTGGCTAGTGGTCTGTCTATTTTGTTGATCTTTTCAGAAAACCAGCTCTTGGATTTATTGATTTTTTGAAGGGTTTTTCGTGTCTCAATCTCCTTCAGCTCAGCTCTGATCTTAGTAATTTCTTGTCTTCTGCTGGGTTTTGAGTTTTGTTGATCTTGCTCCTCTAGCTCTTTCAATTTTGACAATAGGGTGTCAATTTTGGATCTCTCCATTCTCCTCATATGGGCACTTATTGCTATATACTTTCCTCTAGAGACTGCTTTAAATGTGTCCCAGAGGTTCTGGCACATTGTGTCTTCGTTCTCATTGGTTTCGAAGAACTTCTTTATTTCTGCCTTCATTTCGTTGTTTACCCAGTCATCATTCAAGAGCCAGTTGTTCAGTTTCCATGAAGCTGTGCAGTTCTGGGTCGGTTTCTGAATTCTGAGTTCTAACTTGATTGCACTATGGTCTGAGAGGCTGTTTGTTATGATTTCAGTTGTTTTGCATTTGTTGAGCAGTGCTTTACTTCCAATTATGTGGTCAATTTTAGAGTAGGTGTGATGTGGTGCTGAGAAGAATGTGTATTCTGTGGATTTGGGGTGGAGAGTTCTGTAAATGTCTATCAGGTTTGCTTGCTCCAGGTCTGAGT
The DNA here is from genome assembly GCF_049354715.1 of Callithrix jacchus. Lineage (NCBI taxonomy): Eukaryota > Metazoa > Chordata > Mammalia > Primates > Cebidae > Callithrix > Callithrix jacchus. The sequence goes on along the minus strand of NC_133509.1, from coordinate 71,453,097 downwards.
TCAAGCCCTGGATATCCTTGTTGATTTTCTGTCTGGTTGATCTGTCTAGTATTGACAGTGGAGTGTTAAAGTCTCCCACTATTATTGTGTGGGAGTCTAAGTCCTTTTGTAAGTCATTAAGAACTTGCCTTATGTATCTGGGTGCTCCTGCATTGGGTCCATATATGTTTAGGATCGTTAGCTCTTCTTGTTGTATCGATCCTTTTACCATTATGTAATGGCCTTCTTTGTCTCTTTTGATCTTTGTTGCTTTAAAGTCTATTTTATCAGAGATGAGAATTGCAACTCCTGCTTTTTTTGCTTTCCATTAGCTTGGTAAATCTTCCTCCATCCCTTTATTTTGAGCCTTTGTGTATCCTTGCATGTGAGGTTTCCTGGATACAGCACACTGATGGGTTTTGGATTTTTATCCAATTTGCCAGTCTGTGTCTTTTGATTGGTGCATTTAGTCCATTTACATTTAGGGTTCATATTGTTATGTGTGAATTTGATACTGCCATTTTGATGCTAAGTGGCTGTTTTGCCTGTTAGTTGTTGTAGATTCTTCATTATGTTGAAGCTCTTTAGCATTCAGTGTGATTTTGGAATGGCTGGTACTGGTTGATCCTTTCTATGTGTAGTGCCTCTTTTAGGAGCTCTTGTAAAGCAGGCCTGGTGGTGACAAAATCTCTGAGTACTTGCTTGTTCGCAAAGGATTTTATTTTTCCTTCACTTCTGAAGCTCAGTTTGGCTGGATATGAAATTCTGGGTTGAAAGTTCTTTTCTTTAAGAATGTTGAATATTGGCCCCCACTCTCTTCTGGCTTGTAGTGTTTCTGCCGAGAGATCTGCTGTGAGTCTGATGGGCTTCCCTTTGTGGGTGACCCGACCTTTCTCTCTGGCTGCCCTTAGTATTCTCTCCTTTATTTCAACCCTGTTGAATCTGATGATTATGTACCTTGGGGTTGCTCTTCTTGCGGAATATCTTTGTGCTGTTCTCTGTATTTCCTGCATTTGAGTGTTGGCCTGTCTTGCTAGGTGGGGGAAATTTTCCTGGATGATGTCCTGAAGAGTATTTTCCAGCTTGGATTCATTCTCTTCATCCCCTTCTGGTACACCTATCAAACGTAGGTTAGGTCTTTTCACATAGTCCCACATTTCTTGGAGACTTTGTTCATTCCTTTTTGCGCTTTTTTCTCTAATCTTGGTTTCTCGTTTTATTTCATTGAGTTGGGCTTCGACTTCAGATATTCTTTCTTCTGCTTGGTCAATTCGGCTATTGAAACTCGTGTTTGCTTCGCGAAGTTCTCGTATTGTGTTTTTCAGCTCCTTTAATTCATTCATATTCCTCTCTAAGTTATCCATTCTTGTTATCATTTCCTCGAATCTTTTTTCAAATCTTTTTTCAAGGTTCTTAGTTTCTTTGCATTGATTTAATACATGATCTTTTAGCTCACAAAAGTTTCTCATTATCCATCTTCTGAAGTCTAATTTCGTCATTTCATCACAGTCATTCTCTGTCCAGCTTTGTTCCCTTGCTGGTGAGGAGTTTTGGTCCTTTCTAGGAGGCGAGGTGTTCTGGTTTTGGGTGTTTTCCTCCTTTTTGCGCTGGTTTCTTCCCATCTTTGTGAATTTGTCCGCTGGTCGTCTGCGTAGTTGCTGACTTTTCGATTGGGTCTCTGAGTGGACACCCAGAATGTTGATGATGAAGTATTTCTGTTGCTTGGTTTTCCTTCTACCAGTCTAGCCCCTTCGCTGTATGACTGCTGAGGTCCGCTCCAGACCCTGCTTGTCTGGGGTGCACCTCTAGCAGCTGTGGCACAGCGAGGGATGCTACCCGTTTCTATTTCTGCTATCTTTGTCCCAGGATGATGCCTGCCTAATGTCAGTCTTTTGGATATAGAGGGGTCAGGGAGCTGCTTGAGGAGACAGTTTATACTTTATAGGGGTTTAATTGCTGAGCTGTGCGCTCTGTTGTTCCTTCAGGGCTGTTAGGCTGCTATGTTTGATTCTGCTGCAACAGAGCTCATTAAAAAACCCTTTTTTTTTTTCTCAAATGCTCTGTGTTGAGGGGTTTGGGCTTTATTTTTGGATGTTCGATGAGGTGTCCTGCCCAGCTAGAAGGCGGACTAGCCACTGTTTGGCTGCCGAGGCTCCGCCCTGCTGTTGTGTGATTCGCCCTGTTCCTGCAGGCTCTGCTGTGGTCTCCGCCACGCCCTGCGGCGGAGTCTCTTCGTTGTAGCGTGTTGCCTCAGCAACGGCAGGCTGCGTTAGCAGTGGGCGTGTATCTCAGTAGGGACGGGTTGCCTCGGCAATGGCTGGCTGCGTCAGCAGTGGGCGTGTATCTCAGTTGGGGCGGGTTGCCTCGGCAACGACTGGCTGCGTCAGCAGTGGGCGTGTATCTCAGTTGGGGCGGGTTGCCTCGGTAGTGGTGGACGCCCCTCCCCCACAGAGCGTCTTGGACCGTCTGCTCGGGATAGTTTGAAATCGCGGTTTTGTTCGTCCCACTGGGTATCCCAAACGATCTGTCCCTGCAATCCCCTGGGCTGGGCTACTGTCCAAGTCTCGTTCAGTCTCAAGTCCAGCCCTCTCAAGTCTCAGGTTGCCGGTTCAACAAGGCACCCGGACAAGCGTGCCCTGTGGGGATTGCTGGGTAGGGCCTGCCTCCGCCGCCCCGGCTGCCGGCTTCGCCAGGCAGACCTACTGCCTGGCGTCCCATGTCTTTTTATACTTGGGAGTTTCCCCGTTCTGTGGGCAACAAAGATCAGTCTGGAAATGCAGCTCTGACTCACCGTTTGCGGATTCAACGTGAGCTCCAATCCTGGGTTGTTCTCACAGCGCCATCTTGAGTCCTCCTCCCATTCATACATTTTTAATTGATTTTTTAAATTGACATAATTGTATAGATTGATGGGGTATATAGTGATACTTCAATACATGTAATTTATAGTGATGAAATCAAAGTAATTAACAGATCCATCACCTCAAACATTTATTGTATTAGAAATATTAAAAATCTCTCCTAGCTATCTGAAAGTATATATTATTGTTAGCTATAGTCATCCTATAGTGCTATAGAGCACTAGAATTTATTCGTCCTACCTAGCTGTAATTTTGTGTCCATAAACACACCTTTTTTTTTTTAAGACTGAGTCTTGCTCTGTCACTTCAGGCTGGAGTGCAGTCACACAATCTTGGCTCAGTGCAACCTCCGCCCCCCTGCACCCCCCCACCACCCAGGTTCAGGCAATTCTCCTGCCTCAGCCTTTCGAGAAGTTGGCATTACAGGCGCCCACCACCATGCCTGACTAATTTTTTATATTTTTAGTAGAGACAGGATTTCACCATGTTGGCCAGGCTGGTGGTCTCAAACTCCTGACCTCAACCTTCCAAAGTACTGGAATTACATGTGTGAGCCATCATGCCCAGCCTTTTCACCCACCTCTAACTATCCTCCCCTTCTCACTACGTTTTCCAGCCTCTGGTAACCTTTATTCTGCTGTCTGCTTCTATGAGATCAACTTTTTTAGCTTCCCCATATGAATATTCATAATTTCTCAGTCACCAAATATATGTAATCTCTTTTTACAGAAAGGTTATGCTATGTAGTTAAGAACATTTAAATTTAGATTATTTAGCACTTCAAGGTTGAGAAGTAAAGGATAAAGGATAAGGAGAAAGAATACCAAAGAAGAACAGGCAGTGACTTATTTCAGTATCTTTAAAAACACCAGGCAGTTGAGTCATGGATACATTATTTGGCATTTCTATTTTACCAGATTATTCCGTACCACTGCTAAGCCACATGGTTGTTGGCTGAAGCTCTACTGGGTTGTAAAGTAACAGTTCCTCCCCAGTCTTCACAATCAGAGAGCAGATGATGAATTTGCAAAGTGCTCAGAGGGCGGCATCCCAGGGCTTCGATGGGCCAGAGTTCTGTTTCCTTTTCTAAATCAGAGGCCTTTTGTTCTGCCACAGAGTGACCTTTAAAACGGTTTCAGCTCCTAGATTTCCCTGCTGTCATCACCACAGACTGCTAGCTGACAGTCACACTCTGACTCCCCCAGCCTCTCTCTCACAACACTTTCCGACTTACTGACTGGTCTTTGGCAAGGATTTAACTGTTGCCAAAGAGTAAGTGAAAACGTTTGCAGTGATGTCAGCCCATCAGCAAGGCCTGATTAAGAGACCAAACACAGTCTCCCTCAGCGCATGGTGCTGACAAGAAGGCAAGGAGGACCAGCTGATTGGGTGGAAATAGTTGTCTTCTAGGAAGGTTGGTGTCTCAGTTCAGAGCCTGAACAGATATTCCCCATGTTTATGGAGTGTTAATGAAAGTGGAGGGGAAGGGTGGGATTCCATAGCCAATGGAGGATATTCCCATTGAAAATATTTTTAGGCCTTACTTTTAATTTATTCTGGCTTCCTAATGGGCTAGAAGTGCAGTCACCTTAAGGGGAAAATGTGGCTTTACCAAAACCAAAATCCTTTTTCTAGTGGTTGTTAAAACTGAACATTTTCAAATGAGGTAGAAAAAGAGAACTTCCTAAAAGCACTCTTCTACCTGTGCCTGATTATCTTATTGTAGAAAATAACTTAGGCATGATTTGACATAGACAAGGTTAAAGGAGTTAATAATTTATTTTCATCAGTGACTTCACACATTTTTTGGTTGGTTTCATGATTTTAGCTTTGCCTTTCCTGCAGGTCTTCCAGGTAGTTTGGAATTGGAAGAAGGGAGAAGGTTCTGACAGCATCATTATAATGGTCATTAGATTCAAAACCACTGTTACCATTTGGCCCTTTATTGTTTGTGAAATATGTCCATGTATATGACCTCCTTGATACTCATAAGAGCCCTGGCAGGTAGGAAGATGAGGAGTACAATTCTACTTTTCTGGTCAAGAAACAAATAAGAGTTGTTAAGGGAGTTGCCCAACATTCCACATCCGTATCTGTTGGACCCCGGATTCACCAAGTGTCTTCTGCATCCTCTATCATGCTACCTATTCTATCAATAAGATAAGAGTAGTACTAGCAGTCACAGAAGCAGCACCTCACATTTATACTGTTCCCTCTTTGGGTTCAAAACCTTGTCACATATCTCATCTCAATTGACTGAATTTAATCTAGGGAGGTAGGAAAGAGATGGTATGACTGCTGACAACATTTCTGGTCTATGTACAAGAAAACTTCAGCAGAAAGGGGTTTAGTGGGATTCCCAGAAAAATTAATCTTGATATCAACACTCAAGAATGCAGAGATTTAGTTCCTTTTTTTAAAACAACAAAAAAGTTCTCAGGCAAGTAAAATTAGACTACACATGTCTTCTGATGCATGGCACCTTCATTCTATGAGACCAAGGTTTGGACCTGTGGTCCTTAGAACAGAACCATCTTGCAAGGGCAGTCATCAGATGCAGTTTGAGGTTGAGATTCACTGAGTGAACTTAACTCGGTTATTTTACCCATTGGTGTCTTGGCCTAACTCAAGTTAAATTGAGTAATAACCAAGAAAACCTCATGAAACATGAAATAAGGCATTTAACCAAAGTTCCTTGGATGAATTGCCACATGGGAGTGAAGAATCACCATATGATTACAATGTATGTTGAAATATATAGTCACCAAATTCTAAAGAAATGCCAGCCATATACAGTGGCTTTGTTATCCTGCTGACAAAGAGTGTGTTTGTCACTCTCCTTGTGTGGCCACAGAGAACTCAGAGGAAAACAAGGTACCAAAAAATCTAACATAGTCACAGTCTCAGTGACAACAAAAAATGAGGTAAGGTGTTAGATAAGTTTTGGAAACACTTCAAGGGAGGTTAAGAGTTTATTGTTAGATGAATTAATTTTTTAACCTTTTCTTTACATAAAACCTCTCCTATATTAGAAGAATCAGGATCAAAAGGAGAATTACCTTTTTGTATTCTATACATTTTCAGTGAACAGGTCAATATACATTTTGAAATTCAAATAATAAAATTTCCAGAGATTGACATTATTTGTAAAGGAACCAAAATTAAAAGAATGTTGCAATATAAGTCATTAAGCAATAAGACATATTGATAACTAGATATCTGGCTTCATGTGTAAAATAAAATATGTGTTACATTTCAAAAATGTTTCTTAACCACCTGTTCACTCCTTAACCCCATGAACTGGCTCTGTCTACAACCTTGTTTTCAAACTGTTCTCCCAGAACCTACCACAGACCTTCTGTCTTTTTCCATAGAATTTGAGATACTGACAAGTATAAGATAAGATATTATTTCATTAGAAAGAAAAATGCGAATAATTAAACTCCTTATAGTGATTTGACAATGGATGTGGATGATGAGTAAGAAGAAGTTTCAATGACTTTCTAGTGTTTGGCATTCCAGAGGCACCTAGCTAAGCAATGCCCAGGCTCCTGATCCACAGATATTATGTGATGATAAAATTTTGCCACTAAGTGTTGGAAAGTTTTTACACTCTGGTTTGGATCTTGCAGGCTTTATATTACCCAATATCATTACATGCCATTTATGTTCCAGCCCTTCTAGAACAATTTAACTCCTGAAACAATTTTTCTGTGCAGATTTCTCATGCATATTCATTAGCCAAGAGTGCCCTTTCCCTTTTATCCACCTGTGGAAATTCCAGTCATCCAAAGATGCCCATCTTATATGCTGTTTTCGCTTTGATACCTTATTTCTTCATCCAAAAGGGAAATAATTTCCTTCTTCTGTTCCCTTATAGCACTTTGTTCCTCTATGACAACACTTATCTTGGGGATCAAAGAGACCTGGATTAGAATTCTACTTGGAAAGTTTGGTACCTTGGACAAATTATTTAACCTCATTGTACTTCAGTTTTCTCATCTGTAATATGGAAACAATAACCATACTTACTTTATTGTGTTGCTAGCACTCAGTATTACTATTTGACTTATAAATATACACATAATGATTTTTAGCTAGTTTTATTTTTAGTACCTTGTATTGTAGCCAATTACTTGTAACTATTCACAGCTATGTAAATATGTAGAACTCTGATGAAATAATATTTGGGGTTCCTACAGTGTATCACATAATTCTTTGTATGTAATCATATATAATCATCATCCAATTTGTATTTGCTTAATTTAATTGAATAATTACTAATTTCATATACTTAGCTACTCTGGATGTATTAATATAGAAATATGTACAATCAAATCAAAACAAATAGCAAGAAAATTTATCAAACCCATGGTATCATTAAGACCAAGATTCTAAACATGATAGTTTATCAATAACCCCAGAAAAGTAACATTTTTATAACAATCTCAGGAATACAGTAGAATAATTTTCATGGCCATGCAGGTATCTGAAGGTGAGGCGTTAGATTTTGGCATGTAGTTTTTAGATTCGGGTGCTTGGCTGCTGGCAAATGATGCTGAATGGCACTGGGAGGGTCTAATTAGGGAAATTGTGAAGGCTGATGAAGAACAAAGTGAAATGCAAACTGCTTCCATTGCTTTGAATATGTTCTGTCTTCACTATTGTTCTCCTTAAAACACTTTCTGCCTGGAGTTTAACAAGCAGAGGGACCAAAACTGTATACCTAAAACCAAAATATTCGAGTCAAATAAAAAAATAAAATAAGTAAAAGCTAAAGAACATTTAAAGTGAAATAGGAGGCAGGTTGATTTAGGATTTTGAAAGACGAGATTATGGAGACTCTTGGTTCCAGATACCACAGAGTAGCTTGCATCAGAAGAACCCTCCTGCTGAAAATAACAGCAAACAACAGACAAGATACACAAAACTACTGTTTGAAGGCATTGGAGAGCTGCTGAAGCAGGCAGAACTGATGAGAGGCTACGAAACCTGAGGGAAGGAAGCCTAGAGAAGTAAGTTCTACATTCACCCAGGCTTTTTACCCAAAGGCTTTTCTAAGTCTTATGGGAAGTGTTGAGGGAAAGGGGTCAAAGTCACATCTGAGCTGAGGAGGGGGTTGTAGGTTGGTGTTCACGGATGTCAAATGGATGAGACCTGAGGAGTAAAGATCCTGGAGAAGAGGGAAACTGCTGATAAGTGAGTCCAAAGATCTATGTGCAATTTCCCCTTTGAGGCATTTGCCAACTCCTGACGGCATATGAGCAGGAGGAAACTCCAAGAAACCCAGGGAGAAAAACTCCAGCAGTTGGGAAACTATAGAGATGAGCAGAGACTTCAACAGCCCCTTGATGCTGAGGAAACAAGGGTTGGAGTAAAAGTCCAGCGAGGTGGAAGGGCTTTGTAAGCACCCCAGGTCTTCAGGTGAGGCCCAGAATGTCCACTCCCAAGAGTAAGAGCTCTCCCTTAGGAATAGGGGCAAAACATAAATACACTGTCCCTAACTAAGCCTAAAACCCACCCTCAGAAAAATGAAGGTGATTTTCTGTATTCTCTCTGCTTGCTGAGAAAAAATGTATCCCTCTTCAGAGGAAAACACCATCAACCAGGGGATTTTCAATTTTTATGCACAACATCCCCTAGTCAATAAAAAATTACAGGATCTTAGGATAAAAAAGACCAACTAACTAAATATCAAGAGAAACAGAGACAATAAGTCATTCAAATTTTGGAATCATCAGACTGGGACTTTAAATTTTTTTTTATTTTTACTCTGGTAAAATACACATAACATAAAATTTACCTTTTTAAGCATTTTTTAAGCATACAGTTCAGTGGCACTAAGTAAAGTCAATGTTGTGCAACCATCAACACTACTCATCTTCAGAACTTTTCATCTTCTCAAATAAAATCTATACCCTTAATAATTCCCCACTTCTCCCTCCCCACAACCCCTGATAACCTCCATTCTACTTTCAGTCTCCATGAGTTTGACTACTCTAGGTGTCTCATAAGTGGAATCCTACAATATTTGTTCTTTTGTGACTGACTGGCTTATTTCGTTTAACACGTGTCTTCACATGATGTTAAATGTGTGTTCAAGTTTCATCCATGTTGTAGCATGCGTCATCATTTTCTTTTTTAAGGCTGAATAATATTCCATTGTATGTATGCACCACATTTTGTTTATCGGTTCATATCCAGGTATCAGTGGACACTTTGACTGCCTTCACCTTTTGGCTATTAGGGTAAAATGCTGCTTTGAACACTGGTGTAAAAATATATGTTGTAGTCTCCCTTTCCATTCTTTTGTGTATACACCCAGAAGTAACATTGCTAGAACATATAATAATCCTATGTTTAACAGAGAATGACTTTTTTAAAAAGCTGTAACAATTGTATCCAAGAAAGTAGAAGATGGAAATTTCACCAGAGATTTGAAATCTCGAAAAAAAATTTTAAAAAGATTCAAATGGAAGTCCTGAAAATATCAGATTGGTGCAAAAGTAGTAGCAGTTTTTGCCATTAAAAGTATGACTTTTAATGTTTTATCCTTCTATGATTCACTGGTAAATAATATCATACTTAGTTGATCCAGTTATTCGAGGAATAATAATAATAATACATACATTTTTGGTTAGAGAAATAAAATTTTAAAAAATTCATTATAAGCAACTAAAACAATAACTCACCAGATACTGAGTGCTTTGGTAAGTGCTCTAACTCATGTAGGCCTCACAACAATCCTATAGGAAAGAACTTCAATTCTTCCTACTTTATTGATGAGTCAGCCAACATCAAAATGTTTGTGTAACTTGTCCAACTTCTCATAGGTTGTAGGAATTTAAACCCAGGTAACCTGGGTCCAGATCCTAACCTCTATTTTAAGAGGTAAACTTTAAAATATATATATTATATGTGAGCTAAAAGAACATGTTTTAAATCAATGCAAAGAAACTAAGAACCTTGAAAAAAGATTTGAAAAAAGATTCGAGGAAATGATAACAAGAATGGATAACTTAGAGAGGAATATGAATGAGTTAAAGGAACTGAAAAACACACTACGAAAACTTCGCGAAGCATGCACAAGTTTCAACAGCCGAATAAACCAAGCAGAAGAAAGAATATCAGAAGTCGAAGATCAACTCAATGAAATAAAATGAGAAACCAAGATCAGAGAAAAAAGCGCAAAAAGGAATGAACAAAGTCTCCAAGAAGTGTGGGACTATGTGAAGAGACCTAACCTACGTTTGATAGGTGTACCAGAATGTGATGAAGAGAATGAATCCAAGCTGGAAAATACTCTTCAGGACATCATCCAGGAAAATTTCCCCCACCTAGCAAGACAGGCCAACACTCAAATGCAGGAAATACAGAGAACACCACAAAGATATTCCGCAAGAAGAGCAACCCCAAGGCACATAATCGTCAGATTCAACAAGGTTGAAATGAAGGAGAAAATACTAAGGGCAGCCAGAGAGAAAGGTCGGGTCACCCACAAAGGGAAGCCCATCAGACTCACAGCAGATCTCTCGGCAGAAACACTACAAGCCAGAAGAGAGTGGGGGCCAATATTCAACATCCTTAAAGAAAAGAACTTTCAACCCAGAATTTCATATCCAGCCAAACTGAGCTTCATAAGTGAAGGAAAAATAAAATCCTTTGCGAACAAGCAAGTACTCAGAGATTTTGTCACCACCAGGCCTGCTTTACAAGAGCTCCTGAAAGAGGCACTACACATAGAAATGAACAACCAGCACCAGCCATACCAAAATCACATTAAATGCTAAAGAGCATCAACATAATGAAGAATCTACAACAACTAATGGGCAAAACAGCCAGCTAGCATCAAAATGGCAGTATCAAATTCACACATAACAATATTAACCCTAAATGTAAATGGACTAAATGCACCAATCAAAAGACACAGACTGGCAAATTGGATAAAAATCCAAAACTCATCAGTGTGCAGTATCCAGGAAACCCATCTCACATGCAAGGGTACAGAAAGGCTCAAAATAAAGGGATGGAGGAAGATTTACCAAGCAAATGGAGAGCAAAAAAAAGCAGGAGTTGCAATTCTCATCTCTGATAAAATAGACTTTAAAGCAACAAAGATCAAAAGAGACAAAGAAGGACATTACATAATGATCAAAGGATCAATACAACAAGAAGAGCTAACGATCCTAAACATATATGGACCCAATACAGGAGCACCCAGATACATAAGGCAAGTTCTTAATGACTTACAAAGAGACTTAGACTCCCACACAATTATAGTGGGAGATTTTAACACTCCACTGTCAATATTAGACAGATCAACCAGACAGAAAATCAACAAGGATATCCAGGGCTTGAACTCAGACCTGGAGCAAGCAAACCTGATAGACATTTACAGAACTCTCCACCCCAAATCCACAGAATATACATACTTCTCAGCACCACATCACACCTACTCTAAAATTGACCACATAATTGGAAGTAAAGCACTCCTCAGCAAATGCAAAACAACTGAAATCATAACAAACAGTCTCTCAGACCATAGTGCAATCAAGTTAGAACTCAGAATTCAGAAACCAACCCAGAACTGCACAGCTTCATGGAAACTGAACAACTGGCTCTTGAATGTTGACTGGATAACAATGAAATGAAGGCAGAAATAAAGAAATTCTTCAAAACCAATGAGAATGAAGACACAACATGCCAGAATCTCTGGGACACATTTAAAGCAGTCTCTAGAGGAAAATATATAGCAATAAGTGCCCATATGAGGAGAATGGAGAGATCTAAAATTGACACACTATCGTCAAAATTGAAAGAGCTGGAGCAAGATCAAAAAAACTCAAAACCCAGCAGAAGACAAGAAATAACTAAGATCAGAGCTGAACTGAAGGAGATAGAGACACGAAAAACCCTTCAAATAATCAATAAATCCAAGAGCTGGTTTTTTGAAAAGATCAACAAAATAGACAGACCACTAGCCAGATTGATTAAAAAAAAAAGAGAGAGAACAACCAAATAGATGCAATAAAAAATGATAAAGGGGAAATCACCACAGATTCCACAGAAATTCAAACCATCATCAGAGAATATTACAAACAACTCTATGCACATAAACTAGTAAACCTGGAAGAAATGGATAAATTCCTGGACTCCCGTATCCTCCCAAGCCTAAACCAGGAGGAAGCTGAAACTATGAATAGACCAATAACAAGGTCAGAAGTCGAGGCAGCAATTAAGAGCCTACCTCACAAAAAAAGCCCAGGGCCAGATGGGTTCACAGCCGAATTCTACCAGACACACAAAGAGGAGCTGGTACCATTCCTTCTGAAACTATTCCAAATAATCCAAAAAGAGGGAATCCTTCCCAAATCATTTTATGAGACCAATATCATCCTGATACCAAAACCTGGCAGAGACCCAACAAGAAAAGTAAACTTCAGGCCAATATTCATGATGAACATAGATGCAAAAATCTTCAATAAAATATTGGCAAGCCGATTGCAACAGCAAATCCAAAAACTTATCCATCATCATCAAGTAGGATTCATCCCAGGGATGCAAGGCTGGTTCAACATATGCAAGTCTATAAACGTAATTCACCACATAAACAGAACCAAAAACAAAAACCACATGATTGTCTCGATGCAGAGAAGGCATTCAACAAAATTCAACAGCCATTTATGCTAAAAACCCTCAATAAACTCGGTATCGATGGAATGTACCTCAAAGTAATAAAAGCTATTTATGACAAACCAACAGCCAATATCATACTAAATGGGCAAAAACTGGAAGCATTCCCTTTGAAATCCGGCACCAGACAAGGATGCCCTCTTTCACCACTCCTATTCAATATAGTACTGGAAGTTCTAGCCAGAGCAATCAGGCAAGAAAAAGAAATAAAGGGTATTCAAATAGGAAAGGAGGAAGCCAAATTTTCTCTATTTGCAGACGACATGATAGTATACCTAGAAGACCCCATCACCTCAGCCCAAAAACTCCTGAAACTGATAAACAACTTCAGCAAAGTCTCAGGATATAAAATCAATGTGCAAAAATCACAAGCATTCGTCTACACCAATAACAGACTTAAAGAAAGCCAAATCAAGAACAAACTGCCATTCGCAATTGCTACAAAAAGAATAAAATACCTTGGAATACAACTCACAAGGAACATAAGAGGTCTCTTCAAGGACAACTACAAACCACTGCTCAACGAAATCAGAGAGTACACAAACAGATGGAGAAACATTCCACGTTAAAGGTTAGGAAGAATTAATATCGTGAAAATGGCTATACTGCCCAAAGTAATTTACAGAATTAATGCTATCCCCATCAAGCTACCATTGACTTCCTTCACAGAACTGGAAAAAACCACCATGAACTTCATATGGAACCAAAAGAGAGCCCGCATAGCCAAGTCAATTCTAAGCAAAAAGAACACAGCGGGAGGCATCACACTACCGGCCTTCAAACTATACTACAAGCCTACAGTAATCAAAACAGCATGGTACTGGTACGAAAACAGAGATACAGACCAATGGAACAGAACAGAGGCATCGGAGGCAACACAGCATATCTACAACCATACAATATTTGATAAACCTGACAAAAACAAGCAATGGGGAAAGGACTCCCTGTTTAATAAATGGTGTTGGGATAACTGGCTAACCATATGCAGAAAGCAGAAATTGGACCCCTTCCTGACACCTTACACTAAAATTAACTCCAGATGGATTACAGACTTAAATATAAGACCTGGCACCATAAAAACCCTGGAGGAAAATCTAGGCAAAACCATTCCGGACATAGGAGTAGGCAAGGACTTCATGACCAAAACACCAAAAGCGTTGGCAACAAAAGCCAAAATAGACAAATGGGACCTAATCAAACTCCATAGCTTCTGCACGGCAAAAGAAACAGTCACTAGAGTGAATTGGCAACCAACAGAATGGGAAAAAATTTTTGCAGTTTACCCATCTGACAAAGGGCTGATAGCCAGGATTTACAAAGAACTCAAACAGATTTACAGGAAAAAAGCAAACAAGCCCATTCAAAAGTGGGCAAAGGATATGAACAGACACTTTACAAAAGAAGACGTATATGAGGCCAACAATCATATGAGAAAATGCTCATCATCATTGGTCATCAGAGAGATGCAAATCCAAACCACATTGAGATACCATCTCACGCCAGTTAGAATGGCGATCATTAAAAAATCTGGAGACAACAGATGCTGGAGAGGATGTGGAGAAAAAGGAACACTTTTACACTGTTGGTGGGAGTGTAAATTAGTTCAACCATTGTGGAAGACAGTGTGGCGATTCCTCAAGGCCTTAGATGTAGAAATTCCATTTGACCCAGCAATCCCATTACTGGGTATATATTCAAAGGACTATAAATCGTTCTACTATAAGGACACATGCACACGAATGTTCATTGCAGCACTGTTTACAATAGCAAAGACCTGGAATCAACCCAAATGCCCATTGATGATAGACTGGATTGGGAAAATGTGGCACATATACACCATGGAATATTATGCAGCAATCAGAAATGATGAGTTCGTGTCGTTCGTAGGGACATGGATGAATCTGGAGAACATCATTCTCAGCAAACTGACACAAGAACAGAAAATGAAATACCGCATATTCTCACTCATAGGCGGGTGATGAAAAATGAGAACTCATGGACACAGGGAGGGGAGTACTAAACACTGGGGTCTATTGGGGGGAAAAGGGGAGGGCCAGCAGGTGGGGGGAGGTGGGGAGGGATAGCCTGGGGAGAAATACCAAATGTGGGTGAAAAGGAGAAAGGAAGCAAAACACACTGCTATGTGTGTACCTATGCAACTGTATTGCATGTTCTGCACATGTACCCCAAAACCTAAAATGCAATAAAAAATTTTAAAAAAAATGTATATATATATAGATTATATAGGTGGCTACTTTTTGGCTTTAAGAAATAAATAGAAATCTGAGAAACCAAATTGGTTTGGTGACATCTGTTCGGGCACTAAACTCTTCTTATAATGTAACCTTTACATTTTTTCAAATGTTTCTTGAGGATGCTGGGGAACTGCTTAATATACTTTGGCATGGGCTCAGTTATGCATGTTTGACATCTGAGAAACACCACCAAGGTGAATAGAATGTTCCATCTTTCTCCTTAAACTCCAAATTGCTCAGGGCCAGAAGATACAAACCATGGGTTTAAGTTTGACACCCTCAATTTCCTTCTTTCCTGTTTGTGGATCTCATTCTCAGGATGCTGCTGGCATTTTATCTCTTCTACATCCTTGTCTTCTCTGCCCCATCATCTATCTTAATCTTTTTGCTACACCTCCTCAGAATATGATGGCTTTTGATGGCACATCTCTTCTCCAGTGATGGGGCATTCCTGGGGAAATCCATTTTCTTTCAGCCTTGGCAGGGAAGATCACGCATTTGTTGTATAGAACAAAGGGAGTATTCATTCAGACCTGACGATTCCCAATATATTTGCCTTTAGCTCTCTTGTCCTCAAACTCTTTCTTCACCCAGGTTACATTTCTAAGTGCCTCATATCCTATTTCGATCTCATTTGTTTAATCAATTTCTTCTTCTTTCTCTCTTGCTCTTATTCTCTCTCTTGCTCTTGCTCTCTCCCTCTCCCTATTACAAAAAAAGGAGCTGCTTATTTCAGACAGGGAACGGCTCCTTTTGTAATTCTGGACAATCCTATTATTAAATATTTCTTAATTTCTCTGGTGTAAGACACAGTTCCTTGAAGTTTACAAAGTGTTTTGGTATAGGAGGAGATGAAGGGCAGACAACATTATTCCAGCTAAAAGCAGATAACTGCATCTTTTCCGTATTGGTGTCATTTTCTTTACCAGCCTTATAAGAATAATTATGACCCAGCAAGCAAATGGTGTTTAGTGACTGCCCATGTGTACACAGTCCTCTGTTAGGCAGCATACCAGGTATATAAAGGAAGACCCAGCTCTGGCCTTCTACATGCTTAATTCTGTAATAAAATGACTGTAGGAGCAAAAACGAGTGTTTCAGTCACATGATTCTATTAGCCTTTGTGGAAAAATCCTTCTGAAAGCAACTGCAAAAATATTAGAAATTTGGTTAGTTGGAAAATACATTTGCATTTTCAATACCTAGCAATTTCTTCATATTTCTTATATAACCATTCTCAATTACAGGAAAAACCCCACCAAACTATGAAGGGACTTTCCAGACAGAAGTAAACTGTCCCCATCGGAAATAAAATCTTCAAAGTGTCCCTTTCATTGAACTTGTTTTTCTTTCTAGGACAAATGGATACATGAGACATAAAATTTAACAGAGACACTAAAGTAAAGGTCTGGTTTACCTGAATAGGAGAGGTTACAGCATTCCACTAAGAGGACACCAAGGCGCTAACAACACACTGAGTAGTTTCTATCATGTTATATTGAACTTCTAATCACCATCGACTATATGAACCATCATTTATTTAGGATTTCAGCAGTCTGCAGTTAAACTCGGCTGTGTGATTCTATTTTACATTTCTTTTCCTGTGTGTTTGTTTGAATTTAAGAGCCAGTATACATATTGACAATTCTTTGACAGCAAAGGTAAAACCACCAGGAGTGTATCTGTTTATTGAGGACTGACAGCTTTATAGCTAACATAAAAATAATCTAATGTTTATTGGGGCAAATGTTTGGACTGAGGATTAAGTGAAACTACTGAATAGAGAAAACCTTTTCATCCTATTCAGGCTTTTCAAATAAGGTTTGTGATCAACTATATAAAAACTTTTTGTGTTGATTTCTTTAATGCTCTTCCCTTAATTTGTCCCACTACTCACTCTCTTCCACTTTGCTACCCCAAATTAGGTTTTACAACAAGGGTTTCAAAGTAAGTAAAACCTTAAAAAGGAAGATGCTACTGTTCAGAGATTCATTGCTATAGAATTTACATGGGCCATATGAAATTTCTAGATAACAGCAAAGCAAAATCTAAACCACACTGCTTGTAATATAAACTGTCTTTTTCTGCTGTTTCATATAGCTTACATGTAAGAAGAGCCCTTGAATTTTTATGTTTATTTGTTTGTTTTGTTGCTTTTTAAACAATTCGTTATTAGAGGTGAGAAGTAGAACTTATTTTAAACTCTTCTGAATCTGGTTTTAAGAAGTCTTAAGAAGCCTTTTTGTTTCCTCTTTTGCCTTCAGCCATGTATCAACAGTGTTAGATTGTTGTCTTTATTTTGAATGTCATATTTGAAAGGTCTTTAAAAATGTGATCTATGAATGGAAAATTACTGGTTAAAAAAGAGTTAATCCAATTACGAGATTTAAAATAACTAATCAAAATATTGTTAGATTAACAATGCTTGACTTTAATATTTTAAAATTTGATGTTAGTTGTAATTACCATTAATATTTCTTTTCCTAACATCTTCCCTCCAATGAATGAAGAATTTTATACTCATCTAACACATCTTAGCAAGGTTTAGATCAGCTATTGCTACTTCTCCCTTTCCCACACTCCTACACCTAACCCATCTCCTGATCCTATTTTCACTGAGTGAAATACATGGAAGGAAAAAAATTAAGTAGCTTGTTAAAGGTCGCCAAAGAGTGGCTGCAGAGGTAGAAATCGAAACCAGGCTTACTGGCTGAGTCCACCGCCCTGAGGCAGTTAACTGATGTGCATTAGCTCTTTCCCTTTGAAAAGACTGTCTGTCTTCGCACAAAGCTGATGTATGAAGATTTCAATAGCTCAGTTTTCAATTTCATCACTGGAACTAAGTGTCCACATGGATGTGGGTAGGTTTTTGTAACAGTGTGCTGTGTGTCATGCATGTGAATAGACCAGACAGGGTCTGGAAATGTCAGAATCTTGCGACCACTGAGAGGTACTTTTAGCAAAAAATTTTACACCAGGTGTGCATCTAAAGCTAATTCACACTTTACTGGAAAGCAACTAGTGAGCTCCCCAAGGTCAGGATCCTATTGCACCCATCTTGGTGTCCCTTGGACCTGATGGAGTACCTGAGTCCTAGATGGAATTCAACAAATGTTTGTTGAACTAAACTATATTAAAATGCTCAACTCTGTTTACAGATAGATTTGGTTCTTTAAAAAAAAAAAAAGAAAATTACTATACTGTCTTTTTTATTTACTAAAGTGGAAAATATGATCTATTCCTCAATAGATTTAACTTATTCTTAATTCCCTTCTGCATCATGTTTGTGGTGGTGATGATTGCTTGCATTTTAAAACAGGCAATGCTTTGACATGCAGAGATTGCCAGTAAATTGGCAATTATGGTATCTATGGCATGTTCATTCTGTTCCTAAAACATCAACCTGTTAGCTCTTCTTAAAGACTTGTGGGCCCTTTTTCTGATGTCCACTGTGCAGCATTTCATTTTCTTAGTAAATGAAGTAAGGTATCTAATCTCTCAGTTAGACACCATGGTTGTCCTTTAGCACATTTCCCATGACTTTGATGATCTAGAACAACTCCTTGGCATTTATTTAGGTTATTCTTGTTCTGAGGTGGTTACATATATGCTCTGTTGGATCTGAATTCTAAACCTCTTCTTCTTACCTCTTGCAAGCTAGTCTGCATGAACTGCCTATTACTTTTCAGGGACAGCTAAGAGTACTGATATGGTTCTTTGATTCATACTATGGGTTTGGTTTCTGGTTCCTTGGGGATGTGACAGGAGTCTCAGCCTGACAAAAGGTCAGCTCCCACCTGTCATCCTAAGGAGGGATGACTTATTTGAGGCATGTCAGTCATACTGCACAGGCACTTCACAGATTCACACTGTACATCATGGTGCCATGGTGGCCCCCAATATTAAAAATAAGCCCTTTTGGCCGGGTGCGGTGGCTCAAGCCTGTAATCCCAGCACTTTGGGAGGCCAAGGCAGGTGGATCACGAGGTCAAGAGATCGAGACCATCCTGGTCAACATGGTGAAACCCCCGTCTCTACTAAAAACACAAAAAATTTGCTGGGCATGGTGGTGCATGCCTGTAATCCCAGCAACTCAGGAGGCTGAGGCAGGAGAATTGCCTGAACCCAGGAGGCGGAAGTTGCGGTGAGCCGAGATCGCGCCATTGCACTCCAGCCTGGGTAACAAGAGCGAAACTCCGTCTCAAAAAAAAAAAAAAAAAAAAAGCCCTTTCTCAGCCTTGGACCTCTGTGACTAAAAATCTAAAAGTTATGAGCAATCTCTTATAAATCCATCCTTCCTTAAAAACTAAACACAAAAATGTCTAGCAACACATATCTAAGTGATTGACACTTTATTTTATACTTTCTGCAAGCCATATGGACCTTTGTTGGTATCTGTCAGGCAAGAAGAATTGTATTGTCAGGTATGTGCTACACTCTCATCTCAACAAGCTGGACTTCAGAAGTCAGCCTAAAGAATAATGTGGTACAACAAAACTCTGCCCTGAGCAACGTGATGATCAGAATGGACTGGTTTACTTGTAACCTGAAATTGACCAAGGGGGCTACTTTACTTATGATCCTTAAGACCTTAATAACAAAGTTAGAATCATTTTTAAAGGTATATAGCATTCAGTAGCATTTTAAAATTATATTCTAATTTCGATTTTTAAAGAGAAATTTCCTCCAAAGACTCTATAATAAAAACCGCAATTTATATAGACTTTTTAATGGTATTTTTAAGGTTGCTATGAGGTCTATAGTCTTATTAGGGTGGTCTGGGAATTCCCTCATTTCCCCTTAATTGACAGTCATAATAAAGTTTTTACTAGCATGGTCTAGTGGCCCCCAAGTTGTAAAAGCATAACAAAGGATAAAAACGCATGTTGTAAAATCCATAAATTAATCCTGCAAGGAAATTTTGAATTATTTGAAATTTATCAGATTTTAATTTTTTTTATTTTCAAGTCAATTTCATAGATGCCCTGAGCCATTAACACAAGCAATCTTCTAATTTTTATTCCTTGAAGAAGAGACTTATTTACTAGGATTTTTGTTATTGTTATCGTTGTTTTTGTTTTGAGATGGAGCCTTGCTCCGTCACCCAGGCTGAAGTACAGTGGTGTGATCTCAGTTCAATGCAACCTCTGCCTCCTGGGTTCAGGTGATTCTCCTGCCTCAGCCTCCCAAATGGCTGGTACTATAGGCGTGCGCCACCACACTCAGCTAATTTTTGTATTTGGTAGAGACAGGTTTTCACCATTCTGGTCAGGTGTTGAACTCCTGACCTCAGGTAATCTGCCCACTTTGGCCTCCCAAAGTTCTGGGCTTACAGGCGTGAACCACTGTTCCCAGCTTAGGATGTTTATATACATCATCGATAAGCAAGTATACAATGAAATGTTTGACTCATTACAAAGTCATATTTTCTAATCCTGTTTCAGTCTGAGGCAGCATTTACATATTGGTGGTGTGTCTGTTAAAAGACTCATTGCAATTCATGTTATTAAAACTTTGTTAAAAGTGAGGGTTAATTTTTCCCCTTCTTCTGAGGAAATAAAAGCACTCCTGGAGAGAACTGAAAAAGTGAACATCACTAACTAGGAAACAGCTTTTTACTTATTTCTGCTCCCTTGTTGGTGCTCTGCACATCTGCCTCTGACCATATGTGTTCATTGCCTGCATGGTACTTTACCTACACTACCCTGAGCCGCAGACATTTATTTTTGCTTTATTGCTTGCTCATTGACAGCGTCATCTCTGTTAATGATTTGTTTTTCTTTGAATTTTCTTATGAATATTATTCATATTCACTTTGCAAGTCTGTATTCTTTTGATAGCCCAATAAAATAAATGTATTTCATGAACTTCTTTGATTTGCTGCTTCTTGCCAGGGATTTTTTTTTTTTTCTGATCTACAAAATGAGCATTTTACTCTAGGTTTCTTGAAGGTGTGTGTGAGTTGACGAAGTTTCATTGTATTAAAAAGAACCAAGCCAAAACTTGCCATTCAAAAGAAAAAGTCAGAGGAGAATAAAGGCCATATGTCAATACAGAGAAAAAGACTGACGGCAGCTATTTTTCTCTGCTTGGTGTTTATAGTAATTTCTATGGAAACTGCACGTGGATTTCTGAGGATTGAATTTGACCCTGGGAATGTACACAATCAACTTTGAAAACATTTGATTCATTAACTTTGGGTTCATCATACACGTGTCCTCCTTAACTTCTAACTACAAATAACATGACATGTATGAGACCATCAAGATATTCATGCTGGGTTTTTTTGTTTGTTTGTTTGTTTGTTTTGTAAAACTTATAGCACTAAATATTTTATATCATGGAAAAGGAAAATTCTAAAATCTGTAATCTAAGTTTCCACTTCAATAACCTAGAAAAAGTAGAACAAAGTGAACCTACATCAGGCAGAAAAAATGATAAAAAGTAGAAATCAAAGAAATGGAAAACAAAACTAAATAAAAAATAGTGCAAATCAATGAAACTAAGATCTGGTTCTTTGAAACAACCAATAAACGTGACAAACTTCTAGAAAAACTATCAGGGAAAACAGGGAGAGAAGACAAAAATCAGCAATATCAGGAATAAAGTAGGGACTAAAACTGCAGATTCTGTACACATCAAAAGGGTTATTATGAGAAAACACTACAAACAACTACACACATAAATTTGACAACTTGGATGAAATGGAATTTTATATATGACAAATCTTGTTGCCTAATAAAAAGAAGAAAGAGCTTTGTGCCTATGTGATGAGATTAAATCTTTTTCTTTTATTGCATTTTAGGTTTTGGAGTACATGTGAAGAATATGCAAGATTGTTGCATAGGTTTTTTTTATTTTGTATTTTTGGTTATATTTTTTGGGAGGAGCAGAGGAGTGAAGGCTCAAGTGAGAGACTTCTTCTGCTTACAGATAACTGCAAGATACAGGATAGCATGTTAGTTTCTTGATCCACATTTCCTCAGTGCTTAGAGGCATGAACAACCAGACCTTCTTTCATTTATTCTATTAATTCTGATTTTTCCATTAGTGAATTTGCCAGGGACAAAAACAACTTGCTTATCTATTTTTCTACCCCATTCCCCCAACATCCCATTTCTGTTTTCTCTCAATAAAAAACTGGTTGGGAGATTTCAAATTATGAGGAAATTTTCCTGTTGCAGTCCCCACATAGTATGCAGAGATGATCAGATCATAATATATTTTCCTATATTTCTGCCTGTTTGTAGTCAGAGCTTTTAGTTTTGTTTGTGCTAAACATGTGTACTTATGTGTGTGCTTAAAGATGACATTTTTGTTATACTCAGATTAGGAAAAATAATCAAAAAAGTAATGCCAATATAAGATGCCATTTGAGAGGGTAAGGGCAGTGGAGGAAGACAAAGGTTAGCAAATCAGAACCAGAGAGGGGTGTTTGATGAAGACATATGGGGTGAGGACTGCTTTTAAGATGTGGGGTATAAATAACGTGGTAGGATCTGTGATCACTGTAAAACAATTTTTTTCCTGATGGAACCTCTTGGTGGTGTTGGGTACCTGACTACTCTTTCAGAATGCATGATACCCAAAATTAATCCTATAAATTGTTTAACTTTTTAATGAGAGAGGAAAAAACATATTGAAGATATGGAAGTAGTAAAGGTTTTTTAAGCTGATGGATTAAACGTTAGAGTTTTGAATACCAAAATTCACAGAGTAAATGTACAAATTAAGCTCTTGTCACATAAAGGAATCCACTTAATGTGTGCAATTCAAACTTTTTTAGGGAGTCATTAGTGAGATGCTGTCCTTTACATGCCCTTAAGTTGCCTGTACTTTGGACACACAGTTTATTAGCAACTTTATCGCAAACCAATTTTTCTATTTATATATACTTGGTCCAACACCTTCATGGGGGCGGGGTATGTTACAGCTCTTGACTGTGGGTTTTCAATTACCCCTGTGGTCTGCCTCCCATTAACAGGAATAATTGGGAACTGGATGTGTAGAATACAGATTCGCAGTCATTGAAGAATGCTGCTAGAAACATGAATTTTACAGGCCTCTCTTAAATTCCCTTCAAAAGGATCAAGTTTTTGTAAGATTTCAGATATCAGACCTAAGATACACTTTTTTTTCTCTCTCTCTCTCTCCTAAATGTAAAATATTACCCTATTCTCTCCTTCTTTAGGATTAGCGTGGGACACATCATGAGCCACTGGCGTAGTCTTAAGTCCTCTAATCATACAGTTCTATGGGGAAATAGCTGATGGTCTAACTGTCCCTCAGAGTATTTTATAAAATAGAGAGCATTTATCTAGTTACGCTAAAAAATTTGTTCATGCTATTATAAAAGACAATTTGTAATCTCTTTTTAGAACTATTTACCAAGGTGTAGTATAACACAGAAAAGTGTACGTAAGTGTATAGTTCAGTGAATTTTCATAAGCTAGAAAAAAAGAAACCCAGGTATCCAGCACTCAGACCAAGAAACAGAATCTTTTCAGCTTCCAGAAGCCTCTCAGTGCTTCCTTCCAGTCTGTTGTGCCCCCACTCCCACCAAAGGTAAGGATCATCCCAATGTTGACTCTTAAATTTTCAAATATCTCGTTTTCTCACCAGGTTTATTGGCTGATTTTTGTGAGAGAGCAGAGAGGGGTGGTTAATCCCCTATAGCTGGCTTCTTTGCATTGTGGAATTTTCCTAGCTGTTAATTATTAACTTTTCCTTAAAATAAAACTTTCATTGTATAAGGAGAAAAACTCCATGAGCACAGTACATGTGATATAAATCACTTTTATGTCTGTGAAACAGCTGAGTTTACATTTTTATTACATTGTTTGAAAAAGTATCTTTTCATCTGGAAAGAATCAGTTTAAAATGTGATTGTCAACACAACTAAACCAGTTTTCTGTTTAAAATGGCTGCTGGTGAGGCTAAGAACTATAATTAAGCCAGGTTTCTCTGCATGGACGTTAGTTACTAAAACCTAGAAGTTTTCACTGAGGCTTGCAAAAGAAATTTCTTTACTTTAAAAAGCAGGTAGGGTATTTTTGTTTTTGGTAGAGGAAATAAATAAGTTATGGATAAGAATATTACTGTAAAGTGCAGCATGCTTGCTGTGAAAGGTGATTTAATGGTGTGGTTTTAAATTAAAGTAATATATGCTTTTATAAAATGTTGCCTAGTAGGAATACTTTGGTTTGAAAAAGTTGTTTATGTATTAGTTAATTAGCAACTTATAGCATGATTTTTTCTCTGAAATATTTTAGATTTAAATAATTCTGAAAGAATCATTCTAGAAATATATCACAGTTTAATTAGGTTATCCATTCTAATATAGGTATAAACAGTGGTTTTGAAAGCCTGCAACTTTTGTTTATGTTCACTAATTTTTTGCTATTTATTTTCAAATAATGAAAAAAGAAAGATCTGTTGCTGAATTTAATTTGGACTCTATTATTAAGTGAAAATTGATAAATGCCACGTTCCTTTTATTACTGAAATACTTTGGAAAATGTAATAGATATTTTGACTGCACACTCCCCTTGTTTCCAGTACAGCAGTGCTGTGATATATGTGGTTTTATAATAGTCCAACCTTCCCAAATTCCTGCTTTGAATAGTTTATTTTTTAAAACATAGAGCAATCATCACTGCTATTGCGTGTGCCAGCTAACCTTTCATCTTAAACCGGATTTCCAAAATCTCATTGTTTTATGGCTTTCCTTATAAAGAACTTATTTTTATACCCTCAAATGTTTTGCAGGCTTTAGGGAGGACAAAAATTCTCAATAATCCATCATTGAGTGAACTGGGAGAACTGTTTAAATAGTATGAGGACAACAGAGGACATTTTGAGTATTTATTCAATATAGGTTCGCGTGCAAAAGAATTTTTTGAATTCAGAATGCTGAATCCATGTGTTTTTTTTTTCCTATGAGCTAAAGCAAAGGAACTCATTATTCAGCATTTTACCTGGTAAAAGCAGATGTGGCAGAACTTGAAAGGCAGAATCAGAGATAAGGATGATGTATGGATTTAAATGGGATAATGCACCAATGCTCAAAAATTAGAGTTAGAATTAATTGAAATTTTTGCACAGGTCTGAAGCTTTGATAATGATTTATTTTGGCTTGGACATTTCCTTTCAGCTAATCATTATTATTCTGTTTATTACCTTTAAATTATCACTGTAAATATACTTATATCATAAGATGCCACAGCACTTCAGGAAGGACACTTAACCTTAACAAGAACACTTGTAGATGCTGGGGGCAACAGACATCATATGCTATTCCATGAAGCCTACAAACCTCATGTTGAAAGCTCATAACCAATACTTTGTGCATACCTTTCTCTTTTTATCAACTATTTAGCTGGAGTACTCTTCTCCACTAGAAAAATGTGTGTGTGTGCATGTGTGTGTGTGTGTGTGTGTGTGACTACAATAAGAAGATGAGTTTTTATATAAGCGGGATGAAAAGCTTTTTTCCTACTTATGTTTTAGGTTTTTATATTTTTCTTAAACATTTTATTTTGATCCTACCTTGCCTACAAACATGTTTGTGCTAAAAGACAGGCATAATATGTAGTAATATGTAGTGAATGCTGCCTATTTCCTTTGAGGAATCTTGGCAGAACTGAATTTTCAGGAGAGAAAAGTGCTAGCAAAATGAAAGCATAATCACTTTAAATATATATGTATATCAAACTGCCAATGACTTTCTTAGAAAGAAATGGCATGTTCTTTCTTAACTCTAATCCTTCTCCTTTTTTCTCTGAAAATATCAGCTTTTTTTCCTCCTCCCCTAAAAAAATCTATGAAATACTTTAAGGAAAACCAGAGTCTCCAGAACAGAACTTCAATTGTCAAATGACTCCTCCTGTTCATTTCACTCCACTTATTTACAAGAAATTATCATAGTAATACAATGTCAGTATTAACTACAAATAATTCAACTCCCTGAAAAGTTTTTTTATTTCTGTCATCAAGTTAGTATTTGTATGTATTTTACCATCAGCTTATAAATGAAATTAGGTAGACAATATTATAGTCAAATGTTAATACATAATTGATATAAAATACCCTGCACAAAAGCAATAAGGAGACATTAGTAAATATGTTTTTTTCTGGGAAATCTGCAGATATATTTGGTTGCAGACACAGTAAAAAGGAATAAAACCAAATCTACGAAAATCCTGTTTTCAACTGGAATTTGTAAATTTGACAAGTCTAGTAAGTCATAAACCCTGATGGTTGGAAAACTGATCTTTTCTAGGTAAGTAAAATAACTAGAGAGAAAGCAGTGACTTACTTTTCACGAGGGCTAAACCAGTAATACAAGTTCAGTTCCCTGGAAGATGAGGTCCTCTTTAGGAAGGAGAAGACAGACAGATGACAGCAAAGCACAGACTTTAAATATCCTCAGAATCCACAGATTTCCACCAGAACTGTAAACATGTGTACAGACACATGCCTTAGCTGGTTGTGAAATTAAAGATGCAGTTTAAGTGCTAAATATGTAAGAGTATTACAAGAGAATAATATCTGGAGCCTTTTTGTTTTTCAACACACGCAGATCTGGGATGCCTGTCCTCAGTTGCTGTGGTTATCTGCAATTAAATGGTGGTGTGGTGCTTGGGCTCAGGTGATCCGTAAAGGGGGTGGGCTATGGAGAAATGGCATCCCCAGCCGCCTGCCTCGGTGGCTCAGCCTTTCATGACCGGCACTCTTTGTTGAGAATTGTTGGCAGTGGCAGCAGTTTGCAGTTTCAGATAAGAGCCGCCGTTCTCAGGTAATGCCTTCAATCAGAGCCCCGATGACAGACTGCAGAGTGCAAGTTTTTTCAGGTGCTCTGTTTGCTCAGTAATCCTTCAGTGCCAGTCTCCTCCAAAGAGTGAGCAAGATTCATCAGTAATGGACATCAGCCATTAAGCTCGTAGTATTTGTCATCTATCAGGTTACTGCTTTGTTACTCTCAAGTGATGAATGGATGCTGTTATGCTTTAAGAAAATAAAGCAATACTGTAAATATGTCCAGACTTACAAAAGGGGCCGCTTTATTTCTTCCATTTCTTGAGAAATAAATGGAGTACTCCTGAAATGCTAGCCTTTTCCTTGCAAAGTACGGAGAGCAATGTGCTTTACGTTAGTGTTTATAGTTGCTTAGCGTCCACATCAAACAAATTACTCCCAGAGTGTCTATACTGTATTTCACCTTGGTTTGATACAACTAAGTTTATATTTTGCACAAGCATTCTGATTAAAACAAGCGTGCTTACAAAAAACTAGTCACAGAAACTATCTGTACTTGCATGAAGAAAGAATTTAGGTGTTAAAAATAGCATGCAACGAAAGTAATTCTCCATCTTAGTTATTTATATTGGCTAGACATGTTTCTGTATCACAGGAAGAAGTAATAATTTTTAAAGACTTCTTATTATATTTCAGTAAGAAAGTTTCTAGAAAGCAACATTTACTCAGTATTATTTTGTACACAACATTTGCATCCATTTTATTAACACCTATACAGTTTTTTGGAATAAAATAAATTACGTTTAATATAAAATGAGCTGTATATATTCACCCTTTTCATCTTTTCTAAATTAATGTTAATTTCGACATTAATTTTGAAAGTCTTTAAGCAAGGCTGTCCTTTTTAAAAGTACCTAGATTAAATTCTGGAGCTAGCATGCTAAGTATGCTTTAAAACCACTGGCATTTCATTCCACTACTTTTGTAGCTCTTTCCAAAAATGGCATTGGCTTTTTTGCAAAGAAAATGAAAATTAATCGTGACAGTTCTGAGGTAATATAATAAATGGGGACCTCCAGCCAGGTTTGGTATAAATTACTGCTTCCCCACTTCACCTTAGTTTTCATGGCTTCTCAAAATATTCTGAGTAGAATATATTTCAAGAGCAATTTTACTGACTCTATCTCCATGACTCTATCTTCCCCCTTTTCCTCCTCTCTGCTACTCTTGCCAACTAATGCAAAACTCCTTCAAACACCTGAGAGCAGGTGCCTGGCATTATGTGTGAATCCAGCTCACCCAGTGCCACTGCAAACATGTTAAAGAGCACCACGGCAGTTCCTGCCTGACACTGTGACTTTTATTATCAAGGCTCTCAGTGTTGCTTCTGCAACCCTCAAGCAAGAAAAATCATATGGAGGACAGTGGCTGTGTGTGTTTATTTTATTACTACAGGCTCATAATTGCCAGAGAGGTGAGGGGCCTCACCTCCATCAGCTCTAATTGCTGTGAAAGCCTGTGGCCTCTCCCAAGGCTGGGCCAAGAACATTTCCTGTACAGAGGCTGGGGCCTGGGGTGCAGGGCCTTACGCCAAACTCTCAAATTTTCCCCACCCCAATTTTTATATCATATTTTTTGGTCTTCTTTCTTAGATGGTCCTTAAAAGACATTTTATAATGCAGGGAAATTTAATCAAATAAAGGCAGCAGTTTATTGTACAGAACCTCTGCGTCGAGAGAAAAAATTTAGACTATCTCAGGACTCAAAGAAGAGTCTTGCAAAGAGTTGGGAGGATTAAATTCTCTATGCATGTAAGTTCTGCCTGCAAAATAATGTGTCTGGAAATTTAGACACAAATTAGGAATATTCTGGAATTCATTTAGCAACAAATCTCCTGACTAGTTGTCAAATGGAGCTGTTCTAAATGGGCTTGTCCTAATTACAGAAATACTCCAGAATATATATTTTAGTAAGCCCTCTATAAAAAGTCACCTCTGAGTTGCACAGCATTTAGATTTGAGTATTCAAATGTTTTTTAAAAATGCCAGATTATCAATTATATTTAAAGAACAGTATAGAAGCTTGAAACATGGCAAACAGCAGGGAACAGGAATAACCTTTAATGAGTGCCTACTCTGGTGCTCGGTCCTTTACACACGTTACATTATGTGATCTTCACAACAACCTTTGAGGTAGGTTTTATTGTCCCCATTTTATAGGTGGAAACCGAGGTGCCTGAAGTCCCACAGCTAATAAATCCAAGCATGTCTGATTCCAGAGCCCGCACTCTTGCCTATACACCAGGGTGCTTCCCAAGTATCAAACCCATGGGCAGGGTCTGACTAGGAATATCACATTTGTCCCCAAGAAATAACGTTCAGTGATACCACATTTTTTGTTTCTATCAAAGTGCTTCACTTATCAGTATCTATTTCCAGCTGGTCTCAGGTCACATAATCTGTACATTAAGCACTTGACTTGTAAGAGTCCCCCAACTAACTGTGGTGGGACTTAGTAATATAAACACACATTACAGAAATTAGAGCTCAAACATCCATTTTCCACAGGTGTTACCTGTGCATGTCTGTTCTTGCACCATCATTATTCTTCTTGCAAGGTGACTACACCTGGCCCCTGAATGTGCTTTCATCAAAAGAATGCTTTAATATAGTGTCTAAGCATGCAAAGACAACCAGCTTCAAATTGAACTTACATTATGCAGGATGCTGACACACTGATCTATATACCTGCTTTTCATATGTAGTTTTAAACTACATGACAATGGTCATGCTAATAATAATTTGTATTTCAGTAGCACCTTCTGGTAAGAAGCTCAAATAGCTTTATAGCTATTGTCTCAATAATCTTCTCTCCATTTCTCCAGGGTAGATGAGGGAAAATGTATACATCTCTATTATTCACATGCAGAAAGTCAGGTACAGTGAGGTTACCCCCAGGGTGAGTGGTAGAGGGATGTGTTACACTATTAAATGCATGGCAACGAATTCATCAAACATGCTTTTTGTTTGTTTCTTTACTAGTTGGTTTGGTTTACTGTGGTTTTGTTGTCAAACCCAAGATCCAAATAGAATCAGAATTCTATGGGGAAAAGATGAAGTAGTTGAAGAGCATATAGTTCACTTTGCTCTATTCACAAGCATCCACCTGTGTGGCAGACAGAAACAGGCCTCACGTGGATTTCCCTGACCCTTTCCAGAAAGAGGACTAACTGTACTTTAGCCAATCTGTCCCCTGTGAGGGTACAGAAATACATTATGACACGATGTTGGACCCTCTTCCCCTGGCTACCACCCCTCTGGTAGAACAACTGATTGTTCTATCATATGGGAATCAGGGACAATAAAGATAGATGACATTCACAGAATATCTAAAAATTTATTTTAGCTATTTATTTTATTTTAGTTCCAATGTTGCAATTCTCTGCTCCCTACAAAAAATGTTTTTAAAAAAACAAAAATATACATAGTATGGTAAGTGTACACAATCCTGGGATTTCCTTATTCATAAAATAAGAATCGTGGTAGCTGAGTCATGGAATAAGATAGCAAGTGTCTGGCACATGGTAAGAGTCACACAATGTTTCCCTTCCTACCTCTCCTCATATTTGGTGGTGGAAAGAGAGATACAAAGCCTAACCAATCCAGTTTGGCCTTTTACTTCTGCTACTCCCACTCTTGTCTCCTAGAAGTTGTCTGGTTGATCTTAGTTTACAGCTCTATTTCTAAAAGGAAGAGATGTGCTCCAGTCTAGGGACACCGAAGCTTTTTGCTCTTAACTGAGATCATTTGCAGTCCAGCTCTGTAAAACACTGAGAGAGATTATGTTTAGCCTTAAATCTCACTGGGGCAGGTGAGGTCAGCTCTAGAAAAGACAGTGTGCTGCTTAGAAGAGGTCTCAGGCCACTACCATGTAGAATCAGTGCTACAGAAGAGCTAATTCTGAAATCTCCAGCTAGAGAAATAAATAAATAAATCCCAGAGCCAGTGTTCTGGTAGCCTTTGGCTCATCCAGAGTGCATGAATGTGCAAGTTTTTATCAGGAACTATTGAACTGCTTGCATAGCAAGCCTAATTTAAAACACGATTTCTTGGGCTAATACTCAATGGAAATCAAATGTGTCAATTGAATTATGTGTTGGAAAATGCCTCAAGACACAGCTTGATCTAAACATTCCTCAAATCTGCTATTAAGAAGTCATCTATGGTGCCTGTGCTCCTTTGCTTAGAACTAATAACTTCCATCAGTAAAATACCTGACAACCTGGGTAATCATTTTGTTGGTACAAAGACTTTCAACACAAAATGTGAAAAGAATGTCCAAGCCCTTAAATTTTCTGTCATATTTTAATTAGTTTAAAAAATTATTCATCTCAGAAACGCAATACAAGTTTGGGCATTGTGCCTCATTGACTGAAGGTTCTTGGGGTGGGAAGTGGGGCACAGAACACAGAAGTAGTTTCTGATTTGCATTCGTTCACACAGACTCCAAGTGAGTGACATCAGCAAGATGGCAGGACAGGAATTTTCTACCATGTCACCACATAGTGCCCTGATTTTGACCACCACTTGCAAGTGTGCTTTGTGAGAGTTCAGGGATTCAGTGGAGAAGTTTCAACACACTGTTAGAGCAAAAGATCTGTCTAGAGAATAGGCACATTGAAGAGGATAAGAACAGTTTTATTTTTACCGATATTCCCCTACCCCAAGGTGGCACAGTTTAGTGCCAAAAGACCCTGTTGGTCTATGAATCCTCCCATGGCAAAAAGTGAGAGCATACTGAGTGAGTGCCTGGCTCTCACAGCTATGTGCTATGAACCAGGAGGTCAACTTCTTTTTTGCCTCCCACCAGAATACTGAGAATATCAGTATCCCTGAGTGGCTGGGAGAGGCTGAGACCAGGGAAGACAGGTGGGGACTCACAGTAATCAGGGCTCAAAACTCAACAAAGGGCCGTGAATGCTGCTAACTGCTTTATGGACCCTATCAGGGGACCTGCTGATGAGTCACTTGGAACACCTCACCTGTGGATCACCCACAACTGGCCCACTGGTGCCCCTAATGCTCCATATGCCTCACTCTCCTCCCCAACCCTGTAATTGGCTTCCCACAAATTTCTCCTCTGCCCCACCCCAGGATAGTGAGAGCATTTTCAGATGACTTGCAGGCACACACAATCAGCTAATTCAACTCTGCAGGATTGAAATACGGCACATAGTCTTGACCATAGCAGGGCACCACGCTAGGGAAAACCTATGAAAGACTCTCAGCACTGGACATGGCTTTGCGGGATCAAGGAAAGGCATGCCATCTTAAGAACTTCCCCTAACAAAAAATAACAAGAGAGATGGAACCGGGTATATCCATAGAAAAGGTCTGAGAAAGTCTCAGAATCCCTAGCTAGGCTGACTAGTAAGGGTGTTTTCTTTCCTAAATTCAGTTATTAAAGCTTGAGGCATTAAAGTGACCGCATCTTCAAAAGCAAAGGCAGCAGTACCAGGCTTCAAGAAACAAAACAATCCAAGGGAATATGACACTACCAAGGAAACACAATAATTTTCCAGTCACTGGCCCAAAGAAATGGAGTTTTACAAATTGCCTGGGAAATAATTAAAAAATAATTGTTTTAAGGAAGCTCAACAAGCTATGAGTGAATACAGATAAACCATGCAATGCTAGGAGTTTGAGACCAGCCTGAGCAATATAGCAAGACCCATCTCTATAAAAAAATATTTAAAACTTAGCTGGACATGGTGGTACACACCTGTAGCAGTAGCTACTTAGAAGGCTAAGGTGGGAGGAGTACTTCAGCCCAGGAGTTTGAGACCACAGTGAGCCAGGGTCATGTCATTGCCCTCCAGCCTATGCAACAGAGTGAGACCCCATCTCTATAAAACAAAATTTTAAAAAAATGCAACAGAATCAGGATAATTAAATGAGCAAAATTTTCAGTAAGAGATACAAATTTAAAAGACGAGAAATTTTGGAGGTGAAGAGTATGTTAAATGAAATGAAAAATAAAATGGAGAGCTTCAACAGCAAACTTGATCGAGCAAAAGAATAAGACTGTGAACTCAAAGACAGACCATTTGAAATTATGTAGTTGGAAGAGAAGAAAGAAAAATGAATTAAATGGATTGAAGAAAGTTTACAGGATTTAACTGGGCATGGTGGCTCATGCCTATAGTCCCAGCCCTTTGGGAAGCTGAGGCAGGAGTATCACTTGACCTTAGGATTATCACTTGACCCAAGGAGTTTGAGACCAGCATGGGCAGCCTAGTGAGACCCTGTCTCAAAAAAAAAAGAAAGAAGAAAGAAAGAAAGAAAGAAAGAAAGAAGAAAGAAAGAAAGAAAGAAAGAAAGAAAGAAGAAAGAAAGAAAGAAAGAAAGAAAGAAAGAAAGAAAGAAAGAAAGAAAGAAAGAAAGAAATTTTACAGGATTTATGAGGCACCATCAAGAGAAATAATATGCAGATGATAAGAGCCTCAAAGGGGGAAGAGAAAGATAAAGGAGTAGAAGTATATCTAAAGAAATAATGGCTAATAACTTCCCAAATATTGGGAGAGATGTGGATATCCAAGTATAGGAGGCTCAAAAATTCCAAAATAGGTTCAACCCAAAGAGGACTTTACCAGCACACATTAGAATCAAATTATTAAAAATCAAAGGCAGCGGATTTTGAATATTACAAAAGTATAGAGATTTGTCAAATACAAGGGAACCCTCATTAGACTTTTAACAGATTTCTCAGCAGAAACCTTGCAGGCCAGGGGAGAGTGGGATGATGTAGCCAAAACGCTGAAAGAAAAAGCTGCCAACCAAGACTTACCTGATAAAGCTATTCTTTAGAAACGAATGAGAAATAAAAACTTTCCCAGACAAAAGCCAAAAAAGTTCATCACCACCCAATCTGTCATACCATAAATGCTAAAAGGAGTTCTTCAAGATTAAATAAAAGGATGTTAATTAGTAACATGAAAACATGTGAAAGTATAAGACTCATTGGTAAAGGTAAATATGTAGTCAAATTCAAAATACTCCAACACTGTAATGGTGATGCATAACTTACTTTTAACTCTAGTATAAAGGTTAAAAGACAAAAGTGATAAAAGTAACTATAACTACAATTATTTGTTAATGGATACACAATAAAAAGGATATAAATTGTGACATTAAAAACAAACTGTGTGTGTAGAGAAGTTAACATATAGACAT
Source organism: Callithrix jacchus (assembly GCF_049354715.1). NCBI lineage: Eukaryota > Metazoa > Chordata > Mammalia > Primates > Cebidae > Callithrix > Callithrix jacchus. The sequence goes on along the minus strand of NC_133509.1, from coordinate 71,419,320 downwards.
TTTGTATGTGATAAAATGTAAGTTGCTATCAACTTAAAATGACTAATATGGTTATAACTATAAGATGTTTGGTATAAGCCCAATGGTAACCACGAATCAAAAAACTACAGTAGATACACAAAAGAGGAAGACAAACAAATCAACACATACCACTCTAGAAAATAATCAGATCACAAAATAGAGTGTGTATGTGTGTGTGCGCGCGTGTGTGTGTATACATATACATTCCTTCCTTCTTTTAAAAGACTGGATAATATTTATATATATATATAAGAATATGTGTGTGTATGTGTGTGTGTGTGTATATGTATATATATCTGCATATATATTTGATACAGATATGTATATATATACACACACACACACATACCTGCATTAAATCATCACATTGTACACCTTAACTATATACAATTTTTGTCAATCATACCTCAATAAAGCTGGGGAGAAATTTAAACTGACTTCTTCAGCCTAGGGCTATTCTGCAGTGTTCTTGGGCTTCCATTCTAATGGATAAAATGGGAATAAATGATAAGGCCATCTCCACACCCCACCTGTGGTTTGAATGTATCTTTAGTGAATCTGGTCTTCCTCCTGGCAATTAGAACTGATTATTTTAGCTAAGAAAGTGATGGTGAGTTGATCTTCTCTCCCACTCCACCCTGGATCTAAGTTTATGCCCAATTTAACTTGAAATGATTGAGCACAATGGGAAATGTTTCAATCACTGCAATAGTTTACATCATCCCAGAATCAAGAAAGTTACCTAATCATTTTGTTGCCACAACTGTTATGAGGTACACAGAATGGCCCTGGAGTACACTTTTTGTGTGTGGGGAGAACATGGGTGGGCAGTGCTGCTGATGCTGTTGCTTAACCGCACTTTCGTGCCTACTCAAAGTTTTGTGATGCCTGACTGTCTTCTGTGAAAGCATTTTAATTGCAAGTGTGCACCTTTCAATGATGCCAAGATCAGAAACCCTGAGCACTTCATTAGCAAATGAAGTGAAGCTATGTGAAGCCAATAGAAATGCTAGTGGGCATTATTAATGCTGCTATTGATGACAATGCTTTAGGAAACACAGTGAAAACATGACTAATGATCAGATGCTGTTGCATTAAGAACAGATTCTGTACTGAGCACCATATGCTAACTGAGATGATTGTCTGATATGTTTTCAATGTGGGCATTTTGATGTACATCCTGGAGACATTACCTATGCATTTATTTCACTCAATAGAATTTGGTATGGTCTGCAAGTTCTCTGGGAAGCATGTTGGATATATACACTGGTGTCTGGTTTAAACTGTAAGTAGGTAAAAGGAATGACTGTGCTTGGTTTTAGGCTGGTGTACAGCACACCATTCTGGTGAGCAGGATATCACCAATGGTTTTTCCCCCTGCTTCACTGGTCCTCTCATCTTGCAGGCTCTTTTCCTCCTTAGATCCCCTAATTCATCCATCACAAAATCCTGGTGGTTTTTAAAAACGTTCCTCCAGTTATTCACTGCCTCTCCATTCTCATTGCCACTTGATAGCCCTTGAGCCAACCTTTCTGCTCTGTTTCTCTCTTCACTGTTCTGTGTTCACTTGTCTGAAATTACTTTCATCATGGCTTTCCTCTGCTCAGAAACACCTGTGGGCTCTTTATTGTCCTCTGTGCCAACTCAGGTTTGATACTACCTTTCTACATCCTTTTCTTATATTTATAAAAGATATATGCTCTTACATCTCCTTAAGCTAGTCACCTTGATGTCTTCTACACCTCTACCACCAAGCCTTTATTTATGCTTTTCCCCCTGCCTTTGAAATCCTTGTTTCTCCTCTACCTATACATTCTTACCCATACCTTAAAGTCAAGATCAAGTCCTAACTTAATTGAATCTTGCCAGATGATTTCTTTCCTTCCTTTCCCTGATAAACAGAGGAGCTCTTCAGTTATAATCACTAGGGTTGGAGAGCACGGAGTAGGGTGCACATATACTGAAAGTCAAGCCTCAGATGAGTGCTCAGACAGCAGATATCTTAGAGTTCAAAGTCCCTCTAGGGATAGAAAGCTATCAGCCAGTTTTTGTGTGTACATGTGTTTTTCTGGAGAGGGTATATAGTCTTCATTAGATTCTCAAAAGAGTTCTTGGCATGAGGAAGAAGGGGTTAGAATCACTATCAGAAGTTATGAAAGAAATGTTAGAGCACAGTCCTTGCCCTCCATGCTATTGGATTCTCAATGAGAGCTAAACTTAACCCCACATAGGACAATGGGGTTGTTCTCAATGGAACTCAGTTTTGATTAAGTGCTTGATTAGATGGAGCTAAATGCAGAGCTACAGGTTTGGAGACTTTCTTAGAAACCCAAGAGTGAGGCATATGGGCTCTGCTGGGTGCAGGTGCTTGGGGAATGGAGATGAGGGGCCTAATGAAGGAATATCAGGAAAGGAGAAATCAAAGGACCAAAATGGGGAGGGATGGGGGACAGGGATACAGGGATGAAGTGATATAAGATATAAATGAATCAGCCATATGATCCCACAGGCTTATACCAGGGTGACAAAGAAAGAGATGGTAGCATCTGAGAGCAAAGAAAGCTTCCGGAAGAGATGGATTGAGTTGGAGGAGGAAAGTAGAAATCAAAGTGAACATGGCCCCTGGGCCATCAGAAGCACAGAACTGGAAGTTAAAGGAAGGACTTAGACATTGCCTATACAGTCTTGTTTTGAGGATTTAGTCTTGCCCCTAAAACTAGTCTTTTAAGGTCTTAGAAGACAGATACTTTCACTTTTCTTGTTCCTGGGTATTGGGTTCAGATAATCCAGGTTTAAATCATAGCTATACCATTTATTTTATTTGACCAAAAGGCAAGTTGTTCTCTCTATGAGCTTCTACTTCTCCTTCTGAAAATGGGGATACCTACTTTATCAGGTGAGTGTGACTATCAAATTGACAGTGTATGTATCTTAGTCTACTCAGGATGCCATGACAGAATATCCCATACTGGGTGGCTTAAGCAACAGAAATGTATTTTCTAACAGTTCTGGAGGCTGAAGTTTGAGATAAGGATGCTAGCCTGGTCTACTTCTGTTGAGGGCCCCCTTCCAGGCTGCAACTATCAACATCTAGCTGTGTCTTCATATGGCAGAAGAAGCAAGGGAGTCCTCTGGGGTCCCTTTTAAAAGAGCACTAATCCCATTCATAAGGGTTCCATTCTCATGACCTGTTTACCTCCCAAAGGTCCTACCTTCTACTATGATTACCTTGGGGGTGAGGATTTCAACATGTGAATTCTTGGGGGACACAAACATTCAATCCATTGCAGATAAAAATGTAAATGTAAAAGTGTTCACCGTTAAGCCATTCCCAATCCAGTCAAAGGGAAGATAAATCAATTGATGATGAGTGCTATGATAGATGTGGTCCACAGGGTGGAAAGGTGGGTGGAGTGTTGAGGAGAATATGATACCTGAGCTGAGGCTTGACTAAATAGTATAAGTAGCCAGGCAAGAAGAGGAGTAAGAGTATGTTCTGGGCAGTGGGAACAACATATGCAAATCCATTGTTTATGAGAGAACATGGCATTTTCTTGGACAGCAAGTGATCTGATGTGTTCAGAGGATGTGGTATATGGCAGGGATGGGGGCAGGAATCAAAAGTAGAGAGGGAGGAAGACAGGAGCAGATGATGAAATAGCTCACACTCTAATCCCAAAAGTCCCAGGGAGCCATTGAGGAATTTAAGGCAGGAGAGTGACATATTTCAGATTTATATGCAAACCCCACTTCTTAGGTTTAAATCCCAGCTCCATCACTTAATGTCTTTAGGACCCATGAGAGTTACTTTATCTCTTTGGGTCTCATTTTCTCATCTGTTAAATGAAGATATGGATTAAAAATACCTACCTCAAGGGGTTGCTATGATATGATCAAATTGGTTGATATGTGCAAAGCATGTAGTGTCTGGTACATTTGATATGCTCCATAAATGGAGCATCCACCTATCCTTATTCTTTCAATATGATCACTCTGGCAACAATAGGAAGGATTTGAAGTGAAGAGAGGCCTACAAGGGCAGTTCCTTTTAGAAGCAATACAACCATCTACATGAAAGGTTTCAGCCTTTCCCTGCCCGCTATAATCTTGATGCACTGATCTCCTTTCTGTTCTCAACAAAACTCAGTTCTACCTCATTCCTTTGCCCTTGCAGTTCCCTCTGTCTCGAATGTTATTTCTCCAAGCTCTCTTCAGGGCTACTGTCTCATCATTTAATTTTCAGCTCGAATGTCACCTTTTAGAAAGAGATTCCCTGGTCACCCTAGGGTACACATCCTTCCTGATCATTTTCTAATACAGCAGGCTATTTTGTTTCCTTTATGGAAATCATCACTACCTGAAATGTTCTTCAGTATTCATGTGTTCATTTTCTTTTTCTTTCCTAGAATGTATGCTTCCTGTGTGCTAGTGTACCTAGAACAGGCTTGTTCATAGTAGTGCTCAATATTTTAGGAGTGAATGAATGAGTGAACCCTTAAACTAAGGAGATGAAAGTGGGAATACATGTTGAGTACCCACTGAATAGTTGCTGTTCTACATATTTCTCATGTGATAGCTCATTCATTTTTTGGTGCTACCCTATAGGTTGGTGGTCTTGTTTTTTTGTTGTTGTTTGTTTATTTGTTTTGTTTTTGTTTGTTTGTTTTTGAGATGGAGTCTTGCTCTGTCACCAGGTTGGAGTGCAGTGGTGTGATCTCAGCTCACTGCAACTTCCACCTCCTGGTTTCAAGCAATTCCCCTGCCTCAGCGTCCCAAGCAGCTGGGACTATAGGCACACACTACCATGCCTGGCTAATTTTTTTTATTTTAGTAGAGATGGGTTTTCACCATGTTGGCCAGGATGTTCTCAATCTCTTGACCTCGTAATCTGCCCGCCTCAGCCTCCCAAAGTGCTGGGATTACAGGCGTGGCAACCACACCTGGCTGTGGTCTTGTTATATTAATACCATAGAGGAGGAAACTGAAGCTCAGAGACATTTGTAAGTGTTGGTCTTTCTATTCACCATCCCCTTCTGACTGCAGGATTGCAGGGGTGGGGAGGAAAGATTTGACATAAGATATGTGTAGGAGATGAAGTCAAAATGCCTTGAAGAAGAAAATCAAGGAAGAAGTCTGGGTATGCTGCAATTAAGACAAGAAGGAAGAGAGTCCCCTGAAAGGATCTTAAAGGAGTAACCAAAGAGGTAGGAGGTAGCCCAGGGAAAGGGGTATCCTGAGAACCAAAGGAGAAGACAGCTGTGAGGGATCAGTAGTGTGGAACACAGCAGTGAGCTCAGGGAGGTAAGAAATGAGAGTTCTCATTAGACATGGCAATTGAAATATAATGGCTTTGAGGGGCACCTTCAGTGTTGCAGTCAGGATGAGAGAAAATATGAGTACAGATTCTTCTCATGGAAGGTAATTAAACAGAACAAAATCATTAATAGGTAAAGAGGCTTGTGGAATGGGGATGTACTCATTTCCTTGGACTGTTGTAACAGTTTACCACAAATCCCATGGCTTAAAACAACAGAAGTTTATTCTCTCACAGTTCTGGGAACCAGAAGTCCAAAAGTGAGATTTCTTCAGGGTTGGTTTCTTCTGGACTTTTCGAAAGAGAAACCATCCCATGCCCCTCCCCCTGCTTCAGATGTCTTCTGGAAATCCTTGGCACTCCTCAGCTAATGACAGCATATTCCAGCTCTGCCTCCATCTTCACACAGCCTTCTCTGTGTTTCTTGGAGTATCTATCTCCTCATTTTCTGTCTTCTGTAAGAATACCCAGCACCAGATTTAGGGCCCAGTTTAATCCAGGATGACCTTATTTTGAGATTCTTAACATAATTACATCTGCAAAGACCCTGTTTTCAAATAAGCTCACATCCATAGATACCAGAGGTTAGGACTTGGCAATATCTTGTTAGGGCTACTATTTCACTCATTACAGAGAGCACTTTCAGTTTTTGTTTTTGTTTTTGTTTTTTTTTCTTTAAGATGAGATTACTTAAGCAAGGTTGTTTGTTTGTTTGTTTGAGACCGAGTCTCACTCTGTCACCCAGGCTGGAGTGCAGTGGTCCGATCTTGGCTTACTGCAACCTCTGCCTCCCACCTTCGAGCAGTTCTCCTGCCTCAGCCTCCCAAGTATCTGAGACTACAGGCGTGCACCACCACACCCAGCTAATTTTTGTACTTTTAGTAGAGACAGGCTTTTACCATGTTGGCTACAATGGTGTCAATCTCCTGACCTCGTGATCTGACTGCCTCGGCCTCCCAAAGTGCTGGGATTACAGGCATGGGCACTGGGCCTTAGGCTAGGTTTTATGTGAGAAAGGGGATAATTGACAGATCAAGACCTCTCAAGAAGCATGAACCAACAAAGTCAGTAGAGAAAGACATTTTAATTCTAGCAGAGGCGATATCTCTAATTCTCTGAGACAGGATGTGTGAAGGTAAATAGATTTGAAGGTAGGGAGCTGCATGTTGACAGGTATCCTTCCAATAATCACTATTTACTCTGTGAAATAGAAGGCAATATTATCTACTGAAAGTAAAGAGGGTACTTAAGAAAAGTGGCGTGAAGGTTGCAAATAGCACCTGGAAGAATGGAAGATTCAGGACCAGGAAGTCATAGCAGGACTGTCAAGAGTCACTGTGCTTCCACATGACAATAGGGCACCCTACAGTTGTGGAGGCACCAATCTTCAGGATATGTGACATTCCCCAGTCATTATAGGAACAAAGAAAGCGATTGGTGGGAAGTTTCAAGAAGTGATGAATTGAGTGTGGTTGTGAAAAAAAAAAAATGTACCAAGAGTACAGAATGAGGAATTATCTTCTTCCAAGAGACGTTCCAATAGGCTGGAATTAGTGGGAGAGATTAAATGAGAAAGTGTAGATGAGATTGAAAAGCAGGTATTATTGAACCAAGGCAGTGAAAGTGGTAGGGCAAGGATAGAAAAATGAGGTGGTGACCCTTAGTGTCTCTAGGTATCTCAATTCCAGGTGATACAATGTCCAGGCCTTGGGAACAGGTTGCAGAAATGAGGTGGTGGTATAGAATTTTGAAATTAAGAGATCAAGGAAGTATTAGGATAGGGTGTTTGGGTAGCGGTAGGGCACCTGTTAAATATGATGGCTAGTACTGATGAGTGCAAAGTGAAGGAACTTAAATCCTCATTAAATGTAGGCAACTGGCACAAAGGTCACTCACAGCCTTTAACACCAGGAGAAAGTAGAGTGAGTGTCCCTCTATTTGGGGACAGGAAGATAGGTTATCTGTTGGTTGCTTTGTTATGAACTATGAAAGGTTCCTATTCTTTCATTGGGAGATTGGATTTTACACCCATCTAGTCTTCCAAGTCTTGCACTTGATGTCTGTGCCAGGGACTTTAGCAGTGAAAGACCCATGCTCAACAGATCCCTTCCTCCAGGCAGCCCAGTGCTCAAATCAGTGCTTCTTTTTCCATAACCAGAGTTGACTGTGTTTGATTTGGGAAGCCCTTAAATATTTGTCAATTTGTAAAATTATATAAATTAGCTGGGAAAAGATTTTTTCTAGAGGGCTGTACAAACTTCGCTTCCCCAGTTACTTTAGATGGTTCTTAATATGTGTAACTCCTAGGGGTAAATCGATCTAAATATTCTGGGAACCAAGCTTAAATATGAGACTGAGTTTCTACTCTTCCCCTTTTCTGTGTTGATCTCCTGAGTGGCAAGCACTCGCCCTTTCAGTAAAGCTAACACACTTCTTTTTGTAAGGCCTATGGGACTAACTTCTACTCCAACAGTTCTTTGGAAATAAGCAATTACAGAATGCTCCATATGCAACTATTGAGTGAAGGGAATATACCATCTCATGAATGATAAGAATGAGTCTGTGATTACTGTTGTTATATTTATTAATTTTATTATGCTATAAAAGTGAATAAAATTATATTGTATGTAAGTACCACTGGAATTAATTCAAAAGTGTTTAGACTTTTATTAAAATATTTTAAATTTTGGTTATTTCTAAAATAGAAACATTAGTTTTTTGTTTTAATTTGTACCACTTTGTGTAAATAAAATGACAAGAGAGTTGACACAGCACAATATATATTGCTAAGGTAAGAAATGGAGTAATTGCTGCTGCTTCCACTATTTTCATAACACTTGCTAGATGCCCAAAAACCCAGTAACATGGCAATTGAGAAACTTTATTCTGAGTTCTTATTATACCTCTTTGTTTTTCATTTAAAAAGAGTCTCTACAGCTTGGGCAATATAGCAAGATCTCATCTGTAAAAACAAAAAAAAAAAATTAGCTGGCTGTGGTGGCTCATGCCTGTGGTCCCAGCTACTCAGGAGGCTGAAGGGGAGAATCCTAGAGCCCAGGGGATTGAGGCTGCAGTGAGCCTTGATCATGCTACTGCACTCCAGCCTGGGCAACGGAGTGAGACCCTGTCTCAAAAAAAAAAAAAAAGTCTCTAAACTCAATCTGTGTAAATAAGATGGATATAAAGCCTTCTGTTTATCTTAGAATTTGGAGTCCAGAATATATTATCAAAATCTACCAGTCCTTTTCCTCATACTGGCTTTTCCAGAAGTAATCTCAGGAAAAGTACTGAGAAATAAACTTTTTGAATAGTTTCTGCAATGCCACGTGGAATATCTGCTAACACATAAGCTGAAGCAATTTGTAGAAACTTACAATATAGTCAAAGAAACCAAGAGCACATGTTAGGTGACTACTTCCCGCACCTGCTGAGTAATTGATTAGACCACTAACATTTACAAATGTTGAGTTTCTATTATACACAAAACACTTGCTAAATATTAAGACAGCAACCAAATCCTTTTTGTACAAGAGCTTGCAGTCTAATAAAGAATTATAACAACTACGTAAATCACTGAATAAATGGCAAAAGGGGACATGCTATTGGGGGAGTACAAAGAAAGTACTCCTAAAAGTTCCCTCCATAGAGGAAGGAGTGTGGCATTGGAGCTGGTATCTGGAAATTCCTCTCATCTGCTCAGCAAAAGTAGACATATTAACTCAAGAGATCTATAAATGCCCATCAGATGTACATATAACATAGCTCATGTGTATTCATTACAAAAAGCATCAGTGAATACTTTTGAACCATCACCTTGTAGCAATTCTGCTTTCCCCCACTGTTATGGATGGATGTATATATCTATAATGGATGATGTAATCGGTAGGAGCATGTGCTTTGGAGTCAAGAGAGACCTGGCTGGGTAACTTATTTAACTTCTCTAAGCCTCTGTCTTCTCATCTCAATCCTGTTGACAACATGAGAACTCTCCACATAAGGTTATCATGAGGATTAAGCAAAACTGCCGTGATGGGCCTCTGGTGAGTTAGTAAATAGTAACTCAGGAAATGTTACGATTATATTTGCTATTAGCATGCTGTTTTTTGTCAACACAACAAGATTTTGAGCTCTTTTAGGACAAGGATCATTTGGTTTTCTTCATTTATAACTTATTCAAAACACAGTTCTAGATTTCAAGTAAATACTCAATTAGATATGTGTTGTTTCTGCTTTTTGAACGTTTGAACATATTCCCTCTGAGAACAAAGAAATTTAGGATGAGACAAGCACAGACTCTTTCTCCATCACCTATTCTATTTGTGGCTTATCAGTTATTGGCTTTAGGGTTCTCCCAGATGAATGTTAATTGATGTGGCTTTGGCAATGTGAGATGCCTTCGATGGCAGGCCCGTATCACAGCAGTGTCTGGCGGGAATGACTCATCAGTCACAGCTGAGAAGACACAACATTCCACACTGCTATTTAGCCACCCAGTGGCTGGTAGCTGATTTTTTTTTCTTCTCAAAATCTGTCATCATGCATGCAACCAGGCAAAGTATTTTAAGTTTACTTTGAAAGAACATGAAATCCTCAAGAATGCTGGTAAACGTGAGATATTTTTTCTTTAGCATAGTACTGCAGCAAAAAAGAGAACTTTGGCCATCTTTTTCTTCTGAACAGTGTTCAGCAATCTCCCAATTTCTTAATTCATAGTATCCATTTATCACCTTGCCAGTTCATAGTGAAAACAAGGCAATTAATATAGGCAGTTGGTATGTTTGTTTTTAAAAATATATTATGCTTTTATTTTACTGTGCTTAGAATTACAACAAAGGAAGACGTAGTTATTGATTGTTACCATTTCCAACAGCAACCTGGGTTTCTCACCCCAAATTATGTAACACTGAACTGCCAGAGAACTATGCAGGAGACCCTTGGTATTCACAGATTTAACACTCTGGGTTTTGAATATTTGCAATCGACCATGAAGGTTTGTGATGTGTTAATTGGCAGTTTTGCTGAGGTTCAAATTTGAATCATATGTACTTTGAAGCTAGTGTTGGGGAGTGATTGAGGAGCTAGTGTGTTACCGTAGTCAGCCACCCAGCATCCCTCTCCAATCAGATTTTTTTGTTGTTCTCTACTCCTCACATAAGCACTAATTCTTAGGGTGATTAAAAATTTGATTTCTATGAAAAAGAAAAGTAGTCATCCTATGAAAGATAAAACATGAATAAATCTTTCAAAAGCATTGGCTTGGTATGAGAAGATACAGACTTTGGAAATGCATATGTTTCAAACGAAATCATTCTTGGAAAAAGCCAGAAGCCTTTCCAAATATCTCCATATTCACAGATTTGGAGATTTTTTTTTTTTTTATGTCTCAGGATTTAGCCCTTGCAGATATCAAGGATTTACAAACATGTACTTTGGAAGGTCTGAATGAGATTTTAAATTTAAATTTTTCCCTTATTTTGCTTCTGCTACACATGAAATATGGCTGCTGAGCACCAGGCTACAAGAGCTCTCCCTTTTCACTTCTTATGAAGACTCTTGGGTCAAGACTTGCTCCTGACAGAGTCCATATGGCCTATAAGCAGTGCTCTGTGGCCCAGCTGTTGCTGTGAAGTGGCACATTCTAGGAATGTGAAATCTTAGGTTTTGGCAGAATTTCCTGTTGGTTGGCCCCAAGGAAATCGGCATGCCCCACCTTAGGTTGCTTGCAAGCGTAGACCTCTGCTCCTCTTCAGTCATCAGCACTTATCAGACACGGATGAGGCCTGTGAGCCCAGACACCAGAGTCTGTGTAACAAGGTGTTCTTTAGTACAGGACAAAATGAGAAGATGGAGTTTTTTTCATAAATCTCAGATGTATTCAATTTAAAGGGTTATTCCTTATTAATTTTTTTATGTTAAAATGTCCTATTTAATAAAATGATGGAGATAGTGGTTTTGTTTCTTATATGTTTTATGTTTCTTGCTTGACAAGATTAAAAGCTGGCAACTTCATATAGGTCCCCCAAATGTTTTGAAATTTTGCTTGTTTGGGAAATCTAATAAACTATATATAGTTCTAAAACTATATACTTTAGCAAGGGAGAAACTCTTCTCTAGAGAGTTCAAGTTTGTCCTGGCCTCTGGACTTTTTGCACGAGAACGTCTGAGTCCTTGCATCACCCATGAACCCATCCCATCTCTTCTGTGGCACTGTGTTTCATTGCCACTCAAGCTATTGGACCAGCTGTGTTTACATATCTTGAGCCATTCAAAGTAAGTGATCTTGGTTCTGATAACAATGGAAAGAGTTGTACTTTGCATTCATAAGTGCCACCAAAAAAAAAAAATCTATTCTTGGCTATCATCCAAAAACGACATTTCCAAAAATAAGATTAAATCAGTGATTTATTTTGTATTTTTTTGTTGTTGTTGTAGTGTTTCTGTTTTTGTAAGACTCATACAGTACTTGAAGAATACTGAGGTTTAAAAATTAAGGGAAATATTAGGCAATAATTCCTTAAAAGCATATTAAAGATTTAAGTATTATAGCTAGGCCAAACACCAGATGGGCTGTCAGATAACCAAAGTTGATCTAACAAAAGATTATTCTTGAAAACCTACATCTTCACCTCTTGTTTATCACAGTGGGATGTTGACATAACAGTTACTGTGTTGTGGAGTCAGAATGCAGCATCTTAGATCTGATTCCCAAGAAGGGACTTTATATTTACACTTCCTTGATAAGGAGGAGAAGTACACTAGTATTACATGTAAGCATAAGGTGGACATCAGAGTGTAAGTTAAACAACGTCTAAATAAAATAGATATGTAGAAAGTCAAGAAGGCTATAAGAGTAATAGAATATGGCCAACAAGTTTTTAAGACTGATTATACATATAACGTAATTATATATGGCAAAATGAAATCCGGGCAGTCTCCAAGTCTTCCTACACTACCAGTAAAGGTAACCTAAGTAAGAAAGACATAAGTCAAGTCTGATTTCCTCATAGAAACAGTTATAATAGGGGATTATATGCCTCACCAAGAGCCTGATGTCTAAAGTTTTAGAGAAATCACCAGAAATCACAAATAATCAACAACAAATGCTGTATATATATAGTGTAATGCTTTCTGAAATAGATATAAACTAAGCAGGACTATTCTTTTTTTTTTCTTTTATAATTTCAACTTTTTTTTTTTTTTTTTGAGACTGAGTTTCGCTCTTGTTACCTAGGCTGGAGTGCAATGGCGCGATCTCGGCTCATGGCAACCTCTGCCTCCTGGGTTCAGGCAATTCTCCTGCCTCAGCCTCCCGAGTAGCTGGGATTACAGGCGTGCGCCACCATGCCCAGCTAATTTTTTGTACTTTTAGTAGAGGTTCAGGAGGCACATGTGCATATTGTGTGATACTGAAGTTTGGGATACAAATAATCCTGTCACCCAGGTAGTGAGCATATTACCCAAAGGATTTTCAGCCATTGCCTTCCTTCATCTCTCCCACCTCTGGAAGTCCCCAGTGTCTATTGTTGCCATCTTTATGTCCACGAGTGCTAATGTTTAGCTCCCACTTATAAGTAAGAACATGTGGTATTTGGTTTTCTCTTCCTGTGTTAATTCACTTAGGATAATGGCCCCCAGCTGCATCCATGTTGCTGCAAAGGACATAATTTTGTTCTTTTTTATGGCTGTGTAATACTCCATGGTGTATATGTACCACATTTTCTTTATCCAGTCCACCATTGATGGACGCTTATGTTGATTCCATGTCTTTGCTATTGTGAATAGTGAGAGCAAGGGTATTCTTCAGGTTTCAAGTTTGGTCTGGAATGGAGCCCATTGATCGGGGGAGGATGGATTCCAGATGGCTCACTAAAAATATGTGGCTGTTGCTTTCAAAAACACCAAAGTCTCGGACTTGGTGGGAAATGTGGATCATGCCATCTTCACACAAGGATCCATGATAGGCCCTGTGAGGATGCAACACTAACTATGGTAGAAAATAATGGCAGTTTCCAAAGAGGTGTAAGAATAAGAAGTCTTAAGGAAGTATGAAAATAGAAATGACATTACAATTTAAGAATTTCAGTGACATTTGATGTTTCATATTCTAAGAGATATCTTCAGTTTTCTTGTCATGAATTCTATTTTTGTAGGAAAAATATGGGTCTACATATTTTAAAAAGAATTTTAAGCAAAAAAGGAAAGTTAAAAATCCTAATATACCCTTGGGAGGAGAAAAATGTAAACAGGGACCATGCGAAGATAAATTGCCACCCTTGTTAAGCATTTGTATGATATGGAAAAAATACTACAAAGAGAGTGGATTCTCGTTAGGACTTTAGGGATTTTTAGGAATTTAGATTTGTTTTCTAATCACTAGTATTTTAAAATCCTTTTCCAATGGTGATACATAAAAATTTTCTAAATTCTGAACAACCTTCAAAATTTATAGTTTTTAAAACAATACTTGAAGAGCTATTGAAATATCTTTCAAGAACAAGTTCTTCCATTCGTGAGAATATTGAAGGGAGAGGGAGAACATGCCAGCCCTGACAATTCCCAGAGGGAAAAAAATAATTGTCATTGTTGGAAATAGGATAGAAATGTTCAAAAGCACCAAGATAGAAAACTATGACAAATAAACTTGAATGCATTATCTGAAGAGGAGCCCCACGATCACACTTCCAAATAGACTGTGTTGTCCCTTGACACTTTAGTAATGCCAGGTCACCAGTGTCCCTCTTATCCACAGCTGCAGCAATACCAGGTGGCATTGCATCAGGCAACATCACATTGCTTGTGAAGGCAGTATAGAATAAAGACAGTCTAGCACGAGTTTTTAATTACCTTGAAGTAATTGTTACAGTAGCTATACCTCTTTTTTTTTTTTTTTTTTTTTTTTGATAGAGACGGGGGTCTCACTTTGTTGCCCAAGCTGATCTTGAACTCCTGGCCTCAAGCGATCCTTCTGCCTCAGCCTTCCAAAGTGCTGAAATTACAAACCTAAGCCACAGCACCCAGCCAGTAGCTATCCTTTATCAGGTACTTAACCAGGTCTTGTGCTAGCTTTGTCCATGCATTAACTCATTTTCTCTTTAAAACAACCTTATAATATGGCTTCTATTGCCGTCTTACTTTGCAGACATGGAAGCTCAGGTTTTATGCAGTTAAGTAACCTGCCTAATGTCACAGAAGCTGGAGAGATTTGGATCCAGGTCTGTGTAAAAGCAACTTTCAGTCAGCTGAAAGCAATTTGTGGCTTATTGCCCCAGCCTGAGGGATTACAGATGTAGTAGGGATGCTGCAGTCACAATTAGAAAGCCTGTGTGTGTCAGAAGACACAACGGTGGGGGCAGAATAATAGAGAGAATGAGTGCTATTATTAAAAAGTTTCATTGAAATCACTTTAATAAAAAAATTAATAATTAAATTGGTAATCAAACTCAAGTCATTGTCAGCTTACAAATTCAGGTTTTCTCTTTTGCTTCTCATCTTGTTTGTTTTGACACTGAAACTGATATTAGGTGTCTCTCTAGCTTTCTGGTTCTCAAACTGCACCTGGCTCCCTTCTTCCACCCTCTCTTGGTCAACAAGTTAGGCCTCTGCCTGGGCCTCTCCTCTGCTACTTACAATATAAAGCCCAAGTGAACTGAAGCCAGTAAGCAAAAGCTATTGCCAGTGGGTGATTCCAGGGCCACAGAAATGTGAAGAGCCAATTGGAATGCTGAAGATTTTTAGAATACAGAGCTGCAGGCAGTGACATGTTTTTCTGCGCTGCAAAATTCAATGAAACAGTGCCACGGGAGTAGGCCCAGATGTGGGTCAAGATTACAACAGCCTAATCACGGCAGTATTTGCAGGGCCAGATGTCCAGTCAAAAAGGGTTAAAACTTCAGATCCAAAGCCTGTTTTGCCACCTCCTTGCTGGTGAGACAATCTTTTGTGATTACTTCATTATTCATCACCTTCCAGCAGATACCAGGGGCCTGAATTGCTGGGCTAGAAATCCATTTGGGTGTCATGTGTCAGCTAAACAGGCTTAGTTACAATAGAGCCTGATTCATTTTCACCTTGGCCTCATAAAATGTGGCATATGTATTAGCATAATGGATTGGGAGGAAAAGAGCATTCACTACAAGAAGTGAGTAAGTGCAGGCCTGGGATTTACACATTTGATCTTTGGTATATTTGACTCACTCCAACTTTTCAAGATTTGATGGTTCCCTTCTCCCTAAAATAACTAGTTTCAGATTCTTGCTTTCTACTTTTACACTGGCTTTCCCAAAGTACCACACAGAATTTATAGACTTGATCCTCCTAGCTTCCCTCCAAGGCAAATAGTAATGCCAGAGTTTATTTTCCAGTCTAAGAGGAGATACTCATTGGTACAGAGACCTTACATGGTACACATGCAGCCATCCAGTGAGTTCAAAACAAAACCAGAATAAATGGTAGGGATTCACTTTCATAGATTTATGTAGGACTCACAGATGTAGAACTGCGTTCTCTGGCTAGTATACAGTGTGGTAGCATTTCTGCTTTCAATTCCATTTAATTTTTTTGAGCACTTCTTATATGAAAGCCATTTTACTAAGTACTGAGAGAGACCCCAGATAGCTTTAAAAATTTTGCTGATCTAGGAGGTTTTTTTTTTTTAATTTTATTTTATTTTATTATTATTATTTTTTTTCTCTTCTTCCTTCTTTTCTTTTTTTTTATTGCATTTTAGGTTTTGGGGTACATGTGCAGAGCATGCAATACAGTTGCATAGGTACACACATGGCAGTGTGTTTTGCTTCCTTTCTCCCCTTCACCCACATTTGGCATTTCTCCCCAGGCAATCCCTCCCCACCTCCCCCTCCCACTGGCCCTCCCCTTTTCCCCCTATAGACCCCAGTGTTTAGTACTCCCCTCTCTGTGTCCATGTGTTCTCATTTTTCATCACCCGCCTATGAGTGAGAATATGCGGTGTTTCATTTTCTGTTCTTGTGTCAGTTTGCTGGATCTAGGAGTTTTAAGTCTGCTAAAAGGTTAACAAGCAGAAGAATCATTGGACATATAGTAGAATAAAATTAGAAAGCTTGTAGTAAGACAAAAAAAGAAGATTTTAATGTTTTCCACATGCCTGATATTATGTCATAATTGTTTGTACTTATAGCAATATAATGGTGCTATATGGTCATGAAAATAGATGTTATTATATCACACAATATTAGATATGTTGGAGACTGACCACAGTAGAGGCTGAAAAAGATACTACTGGCTGCCACATACTGTGCTGAATGCATTATGCAAATTATCTCATTTAATCCTCATGCCAATCCTAATGTCCCCTTCATAGAAATAAGAAAATTCAGTCTTTAGATTATGTAACCTGTTCAGAAAGTAAGTGGCAGACCTTGGAGTCAATTTTTTGTTGGGGCAACCCTAGGGCCTGGCCCTTTCCACCATGCCACACTGCCTCTTGGGTGCTGAAATGAGAGTTGATACATGAGAAACCAGAGCAAAGGGAACAGCTTAAACAAAGACCCAGAGGCCAGAAAGCTGGGGACATGTTCAAAGAACAGTCAGCAAACCACTCTGGGTTGCAACTTGTGAACAAAAGGAGATAAATTTAGGAGATTAATTGGAAAAGGGGATTAGGATCAAGTCAATAAGATTGTAGGACCCAGCACGGGAGTGGCCACTTCCTTCGGTTGGCAGTGGGTAGTCATCAAAGGCACTTGAGCAGGAGAGAAATCTGACCAGGATTATACTATAGTAGCATCAGTCTGACAGCAATGTGCACTTCTGATCAGTGTTTTTCCACCTTTCTGTGATCACAGCCCACAGTAAGAACTGCATTTACCATTGCAACCTAGTACCAACATATTTAAAACACATATTTTTAATTGAAATGAAATTGTACAAAGTAATATTTTCCCCAGATATAAAATGTGAACACTTTGTATTTTGTCTTATTCTATTGCATTTGTTTCATTTTTTAGTTGATTTTCATAACCCACTGATGGGTTGCAACCACAGTAAGAAAAACACTGGTTTAGATCATAGTTGGGAGAGAGAGAACAAGGTGGAGAAATCAACTATAGGCCATTGCAGGAATCTGGGCAAGAACTAGAGAAATGGGAGGGGTGTGTTAAAAAGGTATTTCAGAAGGGAATGACTTGGCAACTCAAAAGGCTCCAAGGCTGATGACCATTCCTAGAAGTTCAAAAGATGGGTGGGAAAAATAACTCTGTGTTGGAAGAGAGTTTTTGGGTTTCAGGTTCCAAGAGGTATCAGTGGGCACTCCAGATAGGTGGGAACCTATACTCAAGATAGATTTTGAAACTAGAGGCTTAGGCCTGAATGTATTGCTATCTGTATGGAGGGGCCAGAAGGTGAAGAGAATAAATAATATCCAAGGGAGAGAAGAGAAAGTCCAAGGATGGATCCTTTGAAACATACATGTTGAGGGTAGCAGAGGGAAAGGACACACAGAGGAACATCAAGACAGTACAGTGTGGCAACTTCTTCCTGCTTTGAACTTTTCGTCTTTTCTAGTATAATCTGAGTTTTCCCAGGCCACGGCAGACGGGAAGCACAACAGTAAGCCAGGATATACAACACTGGCTTCTTTCTCTGGCACCCATCTACTAAATCATCAGTACTTGTACTTTTCCTTTGGACTTCTGTTTCCAGTCATCCTCTGCTGTGTAACAAACTACCCCAAAACACTGGAGCTTAAAACAACCATGTTATTTTGTTTACCCTTTTGAGGGTTAGGAATTTGGGCAAGACTTGGCTGGGTGCCTCCCCTCTACTCCATAGTCAAATGGGGCAGCTGGAGCTAGATGATCACTTCCAACATGGTCTCTTTACTTGTGTGTCTGGTACTGCAGTATCCTTGGCATATCATTCTCTCCATATGAAGTCTCATTCTCCAGGGCCTCTTCATACAGTCTGGGCTCCTTAGAGCATGGCAGCCTCAGATTAGTCAGCCTTCTGAGCAATTCAGGACACTAAGAACAAGGGAGCCGGAAGCTTCTAGTTGCATAAGGCCTGGGCCAAGTAATTGGCCCAGCATCACTTCACCCATATTCTATTGGTCAAGGAAATCACAGAGCCCATCCAGATTTAAAGAGAAGGGACATAGACGCTCCTGGCCTCTCAACTAGTTTTGGAAGTCTGCTCAAAATGCTTGTCTATTTTTTGGTAATAAGTTTACTTTTGCTAAATTGTCTGAATAAGTATGTTGGATTAATTCAAGATAATGACGTATTTATTCTTAAACTCTGCTTTGTGCTAGAGAGATAGGCCAATACTAACATTTACTGAGGGCTTGCTTGGCATCAGGCACAGGTGTGAGCTCTTTACACACATTCCCTCAGTGAATCCCTATACCAACTCAAGGAGTTGGGCATAACATACCATCCCATTTTACAGATGAAGACACTAAACTTAGAGAGATTCATGTCCCCAAGATGACATAGCTACTAAGTAGCAGAACTAAGAATTGAACTAGGATTCAGTTCCAGATTTAAATGCTTGATAGCCACATTGCATTGGAATTGATGAGAGTTTATATTTTCAAACTCAGATTAATATGCAATATTCAGGGAAGTATGAACCTTTTAAATACCCCATGATTGTGCTGTCACACACTTTGTTTCAAATTCTTGCTATCTGTGTGACTTCGGGCAAATCTCATGGCTGCCTTTCCCAGAACCGGTTTCCACAGTGGGCTGGGCCAGGAAAGGAATCTCAGTGGAAGGCAATACTATGACCTGGAGCTGCCTCTCCCCTCTGCCGGGCACTGTTCCTGAGCCCAATATCCTCATGTGAAAAAATAGAATTTGGAAACTCTACCTCGGAGTGATCATGAGAATTCAGTGAGAAAATACATAAAACAACTAACCCAGTGCCTGATAATAAGCACCCAATATGAATTTAGTTATATGATCATTATTACAATTTTCTGAATAAGTGACAGATACATTCTATACTAGCACCTCATTTCTGTAAGAGGTCTGACTAGCATTGGTGGTGTTGCCTTCGCTATGTTTATCCCTGCACGGTACCTGCTCACATATGCAAATATAACTCATATGATTGAAACCTACCTAGAATCCCTTGTGGCTACCTTCATTCTGAAGGATTTTGACAAGATAAAAGTGAATACATTTGAGCTATACATTTTCTTCTCTCTTGTCTAATCCCCATTTTTCAGCATTCATATAAGCAGAAATCTGGCAGCAGGAAGGAAAAAAGGAAAGAACAAAACTAAAATTAAATCCAGATATTATCTATACAAGATGAATAACTAGCTCCTAGTATCCTCAAAATTAGCCAATCTATTGTGCATCAATATGCATATCTTATAGTTGATTTGATAATTTGATCAAATTTTTCTAAACACTGTAATAGTCCATATATTTATATATCATCCTGCATCACTACAGATCTATCCCATGTTAATTCTTAAATTACTTACATGCACATATAGCCTGAGGTCAGGAGACCAGTGTAATAATTCACAAACTGAGCTCTTAAGCTGGCTCCAGTTAAGATTACTGGCTACTTTATCAACAAAATGCAGTTTATGATCCTCTGAGGAAATTTGTGCAGATTAACTGACTTTCAGTAATTGTTACAAATTATTTTGAAATGCTCTATAGCAGTCTCTGCAACCCAGTCAAGTCAGCTTTAAAGTAAACCAACTCTATAGAGAGAGAGGAGCAAATATTTTCCTGGTTCACATCTTCTGAGAGAGAGGAGCACAGGTGCAGCCCCTTCAAGGAAGTGGCCTGAAGTGAATGCTCTCATGAAGGACACATCTGGCACAGAGCAGGCCACTAATCTGATAAGTGCTCAAGAGGAGAACAAAAGACGGACAGGGAGAGTAGTAGAGTCACACCCCACAGGCCAGCCGTGCCAACCTAAGCCAGGAGAAAATGCTCCAAGGCTTCTGTTTGGATGCACAAACTGAATGGTGATATGGCATGGATAACCTTTCAGGAGAGAAGGGGCAGGAGCTGAGCTCCTCAGAGGCCCAAGATGAAAGGGAAGAGGAACATCTCTGTGGCTGTAATTAAAGAGATGCTTTTAATCCTGGTCGAGACATCTAGTTGGTTTTCAAGGAGCAGGCTCAGCAGCCTGTAAGAATCTGCCAAGCAACTTTGGCAAGAATGAAAATTAAGAATGAGGCAAAAATGACTATATACTTTTATCCTTTCTTTCTCTCTCCTTTTTTTCCCCTTTCTCTTTTCTTGTGATCATCTTTTCTCCCTACCTCTTACCTTCCCTTTTCCCCTCCACCCTTAATGTGTTATTTGGGAGGAAGCTAAAGCCCTCTTCGGGGGGTTCCCCTTAAACACACACGCTGGCATTAAATATCATCAATAAATACAGACATGGGTGAGGGAGTTGGAAGGAGGCGAAAAAATGTTCAAAATTACAATATGTGTGTAGTAGCATTTTGTTCTCCTATATTTCTAACTAAGCCATTCACTTCAGAATAGAAAAATCTGTGTGTGTAGATAAACAGGGTGGGCCAGTATGGAGCTGGCAGGATCTTACCCATGACATGCAGGGAATGGCACTAAATCTGGTGTTTAATTTTTCTCTCACACTCAGTTTGAGAGGCCTTGGTCAGTAGGGACCAAGCTTCTCCTTGCCTACCTAAGACAATGCAATAAAAAATTCCTCTCTTCTCCAGAGTTTTTCATCATGAAGTCTTCCTTCCTCCTTCCTTCCTCCTTCCTTCCTTCCTTCCTTCCTTCCTTCCTTCCTTCCTTCGTTCCTTTCTTCCTTTCTTCCCTCCCTTCCTCCTTCCCTCCCTCCCTCCCGCCTTCCTTCCTTCCCTTCTTATGCCTAGCTGCAGAAATCAATATGGTAATAATGTCACAATTCATTATTTAGTTGTGCCTTGTGAAATGTAATTAGGGTTGGCCTTGCCATGGTCTGTGATGATGCAGAACAAACTAGCATCTTGAAGGCTGCATCACAAGGGAGGCAGTTCCTGCTGCCCCTGGAACCATAGTGTCCACATCCATCTCCTGGGCACATCCCAGGAGCGAAGTCCTCAGCGACTGCCAGTGAACAGCTAAATTCTTCTCTCACTTACCCGGAGAGAAGGCATGCATTGGAAGGATGTCCACTGATTCAGTTATGAAGATGACATAAGAAAACATGGGCCCAGGGACAGACTTAGCAATTTACTTTTATAACTGCTTGAGTCACTATGCACTGGAGATGAGAGCTTTACCGTGTGAGGAGGAAACAGGTGATGTTTTTCTATAGGTATTAACTGAATTATTCTGTGATCCTGGCTTTTCTCCTTTGGGGACTTGGTTTTCTCCTCTGCAAGACATAAATGAGATCGTCTCAGCCAAGGAGAGCTCACTTGTAACCAAGGGTTGTCTCAACAACACAAAACATTTCCAGCTTTTCTGGTGAATAGTTTGTAAAATCAGGAATTTGAAGACAAGAACAAGCATTTCTATGTCAGCACAACAATGTCCCTCATAAGAACTATGAAATGGAGATAATATTTACAAAGAAAAGGTCTCCTGGTTTTTTCAGAAGGAAGGTAGATACACATTTCAAGATTGCTTTTCCTAGATTTAGATGGCAACCTTACTTTCACACAAAAGACACTGAGAGCGGAAAGGGTGCCCACTCAAATGAGCATATTCAGAAGGAAAAGAAAACATTTCTGAAGGCGATGTGTAAGGCAGGCCTGCTGGGGCAGGTTTGCACTCAAAGGGCTCTTTGCAGGGTTAAAAAAAAAATCCTACAAGACTTGTGCATTAGGGACTGGCAGGTCACTGATGAAATGTTGAGCCTGAGTTCTCTCCCAGTCTAGGCAATACCTGGGACTCAGGGTTTCAACTCAGAGCCCAGAATGAACATGAGCTGAATAATGAAAATGCCCATGTGTCTCTGGCTTGTTGCTCAAACCCTCTGGAGCCTCCTTTGACAAGGATGATGCACGTTCCAGAAGCAAAGCTCAATCAGCCCTTGCTGAAATGCATCCTTTCTCGATCTAACTCACGCTTGATTGTTCACCTGGATGTCTCTGCTCCAGGCTACTTGCTTTAGGAGTTTCTGCTTGAAGTTTTAGTAGCACCAAAGAATTTGGTTCCCTCACTGGCTCTCAGGATGCATCTAGTTCTCACACAGAAGGCTTTCAGGTCCCTATCAGCCTTTGGGGTGTCTGAGATCATTTCTCAACTGAAAATGCAAAGGGGAATTATTGCTGTTTCCTCTCATCTGAGTTAACCATAACCAAGTTGATGAATTTCATGGTATAAACCTAAAACCTCCTCTTTTTTTATAATTTTCTGACCTGGCTAACCCAACATAGAAAAGAAAGCTCATCTTCCTGCTTGAGCAGTTTTGCCTTCAACACAAAATGGTTTCCAGTATCTCCAAACATGCCCGGAGACCTGACTAATTGGTTGCATTGTTGGAGACGTCTGAAATATAAACCTCAGAAACACTACGCCCTTGTCCTGGGTCGTGCCCTGGGCCCAGAGGGAGATTGCTGGGGCCAAACGCTCAGGTTCTTCTTGACTAGACCTGCCTGCCTGGAAGTGGTTCACACACACAAAGCTAACTGCTCCCATAATCGGCCACTTAAAGCCCTAGCAGTAACATGAAAACTTGTTCAGGAGATCATGTAGAGCCTTAGTTCACTTCTGGAAAACACTGAAAAAAAATGGAATTGGGCTCTAAGCTGAGATTAGTCACCAAGGCTGACCTCCTCTTCATGCAGGCTCTGTTGGTGAGAGCTGAGCCACCAGGGTAAGAGTTTACCATTGGCAGAGTGGTTGCGGTGTGCTGTCAGCTCTCTGGGGCCCCTGAGCCAGTCTGCATTCGTTGCTGCATATTCACTTTTCTGCTACCTAAAACAAAACTCAGAGGCTCCCCTTGAAGACTTAATCTCTATACTCTTGCAGTGGGCACCCAGCCCTCACCTCTGCAGAAGGGTGTGCCTTATGCTATGTGTGGTGACAAGTGTTTCTTCTGGTCATTTTAGCACTAATGTGACTCAGAGTGCTCAATAAGCTGGTCTGAAGGAAAGGAAACTTTGGGCTTCAAAACATTTTGCTTTTGTTCACAAGGAAGAAATTCTAGCAAGTGCTAGTGGTGATTTAAGCATTGAAAGATAAATAGAATGAACACCAGTCCATTTCTGGAGATCATGCCATTAAATTTTGAATGTAAGCAGAATCTAGAAACCAGCCGCATGTCCATAAATATTTAGACTAGTTTAAAAGTATTGTAGTACCTTCATACAATGAACTATAAGACAGCTATAAAAAGGAATGAGATCGATCTTTAATAAGAAAAATATCAATTAGGTACAAAAGGCAAGTTATGGACTAACCTGTATAATATGATTCTTATGTTTATAAAAACTATGTGTCCATATATTTGATACATATAGATTTTTATAATTTCTGGAAGAAAATGAGTGGTCACAGTATGATTCACAATAAGCACAGAAATTGAGAGTGTTTAGAAATGTTAAAGCAATTTAATATTACCATAGCATCCAAGTGTGTGATCTGTTGAACTTTGCATTGTTTCTAACAAGTTTGTGCTTTATATGTCTTTGGGTGCTTTTTGTAATTATTTTAGTAATTATTATTATTATTATTTTGAGACAGGATTTCACTCTGTCACCCAGGCAGGAGAGCAGTGGTACAATATTGGCTCACTGCAATCTCTGCCTCCCAGGTTCAAACAATTCTCCCCTCTCAGCCTCTGGAGTAACTGGGACTACAGGCACAAGCCACTATACCTTGGTAATTTTTGTATTTTTTGGTAAAGACGGGGTTTTGCCATGTTACCCAGGCTGGTCTCGAACCCCTGGGCTCAAGCAATCTGCCCACCTCAGTCTTCCAAAGTGCTGGGATTACAGCCACCATGCCCAACTCAGTAATTATTTTTAACATATTTTACACAAGTATTGGTCTATGAGGATTGGAATCAAGAATGTATTATTTCTGTAACACAGAATGTTTGGGAAATAGTGTTCTCGGAATGTGAGCAAAAAGTCCCATTTACACTTTTATTTCACACTTTCCTTGCTTGTGTACTATTTGAATATTTATCTTGAATATGTATTGCTTTTGTGATTAGACATTTGGAAATGTTTAAATTTGGTTCTAAGAAACTATACTAGGTTATTGGTTTTATTTGACTCATCTGTCCTAACACCTCATGCTCAGAAATTGCCCAACCTTCAAAAAGAAGCATTTCTTTGGGAGGAAGGTCAAAGGGTGCCAAGGGAAATGGGAAGGCAGTGACCAATCAAGAAAGACCGCCCAGATTTTTCAAAAAAGTGTTTTCCGCATCCTTAAGCACAGCTGGAGAGAGACCTTCTCCCACAGATGAGAACACTCGGCTCAGATCTCATTAAAATCTCCTCACTGGATTACAGATCCAAAACCTCTGGGGAGCCTTGTGAAGCACGTCATGCTTCTCACTTTGCATCTTCAATTATACATCTTTGATTTAGCTGACAGATGTGAAGCCACGTACATAGCCAGGCAATCCCCTGGTGGCCACACATGTGCAGAGGGAGGCGGTCAAACATCATCTTTCAGCTCCAACTGGCACCAGCTTCCAATCACTCAGAACTTTTCTTCTCCAACCACCTTCCCTTAGCTGCTCCCCCTTCCCTTCTCCACCCAGGCACTGGCATGGATCACATGGACACACCCACTTTTACTCAAGCTCCTTTTCCCTTTGGAGAGACTCCCAAGGCAAATGAGAACGGTATGCCCATCTGAGGGGCCACCTCTTTTATTATTGGATGGCACCACCCCAGCATTCTATCAAGCTTTTCAGTGTAGAAATCAAGCCAAGTTCTGGCTCTATCCTAAGCCATAGCTGCCAGGACCATATAGAAAAACATGTGGCCAGATGGTTGGAAGCACTTGGCTCAGCCCTGCAGAAAATCCACTTTATGTGCCGAGACCCAGGCTCTCATTTGCCATCTCTACCAGGACTCCACTTGGCCTCCAGAGGGAGGGGACGAGATCTGAGGCCTTCACCAGGGACATACTGTGGATCTGGTGGTCCCATAGCACAGATGCATTACCACGGCCCTTGGGAGTTTGAGTCACATAGAGATCAATGACCACCACCACAGGGCACTGACAGAGATGAAGGGGAAAAAATCATCTTGCATGTGAGTGTTGTATATGTGTGTTCACATACAGGTGCCCGTGTGCATACATGTATGGTTCATGGAAATGCTCTATGTGCAAAATATCTGTAGGAAGACAAAGTATAAGTAGATAAGTTAATATCTTTCCTATTAAATTTAACTTGTCCTTGTATTATACTTTTATCTCTCATTTTTCTCTTTGGGGCACTGTCTTTTGTATGTTCATGCCATCACCTTATATTATTTTGGAAATTCTTTCAAGTGCCCATAGTGTGTATGCTGTGTGATATGGTACAGGGGACAGACCACAGGCTTCAGGATCAGAGAAGTGGGCTTCCATTCCATCTCAATTACTTCTTAACTATGTGGATAAGCTACTTAGGTTCCAATAATCTTTGTTTCCACATCTGTAAATAAAGATGAAATCAAATTATGTATGTTAAGCAACTCTCATTGAATCTTATTTCCCTTCCCTTCCCTCACCCACCTTCCTTATTTTTTCTATTATACATAGCCTTAAGGAAGTGGAAGAGTGGTAGGTCTCAGGCTGAAGAATATTCTCTTACTCTAGGAAAGGTCAGCCCTTTGTTTTACTCAGGCCTTCAACTGATTGGATGAGACCCACCCACATTATGGAGGGCTATCTGCTTTACTCCATCTCTTGATTTAAATGTTACTGTCACCCAAAAGCATCCTCACGGAACACTCAGAATAATGTTTGACCAAATATCTGGGTACCCCGTGGCCTAGTCAAATTGATATATAACATTAGTCTGGTGAATAGAATGAGGTAAATTTTCCAGAAAATGGATCTAGAATCAAAGCCCCCTTCCTCCCTCCTTCTCTCTCTCTCTCTCTCTCTCTCTCTCTCTCTCTCTCTCTCTCTCTCTCTCTTTCTCTTTTTCTCTCTCCCCTCTCTCCCTCCCTCTCCCTCCACTGAAAGAGAGAGCCATCTCAACATTGGATGGAAATCCAAATGTTCTGAGATCCTGACATCTAGAGGTGCCTCATTAGAAGTCAGGTGACAACTTGGTGAGTACATTGTAGAGAGAAATCAGGCTTCAGAGGAGAGGACTAAAGAACTGTGAAGGGCCCTTTCTAGTCCAGAAATGCTATGGTTCTGAAATTCTATATTTAATATTGGCTTTGCTTCTGGTGGATTTTATCAAATGATTTAGTTTTAAATCATCAATGTCTTTACAGTATGCAACTACTATGCATTAAATTCCCTTTAGGAAGAAGAATGAATCTAGAGAACATGAAATATTTTTTTCAATTAAATTTTAGAACATCCCAAGAAACTGCCTTTGAAATCATGGTTTCTCTACCCTCTTCACATGAAAAGCAAAGCTCAAGCTTATAAACTGATGGCCGAGATTCCTTCAAGATGTAGTGATTTGTTCCCCAAACTCTCCATTTTTAAATTCTCTCTCCCCTTTTGACAGATTTTACCTCTTCCAAACACAAGTCTTCCTAGCTCAGCCAGTATCTTCTCAGTGTGTCCTTTCCTAGAAGCCTAATTGGAATTAGTAGCCTCCTTCCGTTCCTGAGAGCATCCAGTTACCTTCCTGTTTTATTTTTCTTATATCTTTTTACTTTCTGGTATTTTTTATTATGTCATAATATATGTAACATAAAATTTGTCATTTTAACTATTTTAAGTTTAGACTTCATTGGCATTCAATAATTCACATTGTTGTGCAACCATCACCACCATTCACCTCCAGAACTTTTTCATCTTCTCAAATTAAAACTCTGAACCCATGAAAGCTCTCTCCTCCAGTCATTGGCAACCACCATTCCACTTTCTATGAATTTGACTATTCTAGATACCTCATAGAAATGGCATCATATGTTCATTAGTTTGTGCTCACACTGCTAAAAACATACCTGAGACTGGGTAATTTATTGACTCACACTTCAGCATGTCTGGGGAGGCCTCAGGAAACTTACAATCCTGGTGGAAAGGGAAGCAAACACATCCTTCTTCACATGGAGGCAGGAAGGAGAAATGCAAGCAAAGGCAGGGGAAGCCTCTTATAAAAAGATCAGATTTCATGAGAACTTACTATCACCAGAACAGCATGAGGGTAACTGCTCCCATGATTCAATTACCACCCACCAGTCCCTCCCACAACACGTGGGGATTATGGGAACTACAATTCAAGGTGAGATTTGGGTGAAGACACAGCCAAACCATGTCAAAACAGTACTTGTCTTTTTGTGTCTGTCTTATTCCATGTAGCATAATATCCTCACATTATAGCATGTGTCAGAACCTCTTTTTTAGGCTGCACAATATTCCATTGTATATATACATTACATTTGCTTTATCTATTCAGACATCAATGAATATTTGGGTTGTTTTCACCTTTTGGCTGTTGTGAATAATGCTTTTATGAGCATGGGTGTACAAATATTTGTTCAAGTCTCTGCTTTCCTTTCTTGTGGGTATATACTCAGAAGTAGAATTGCTGGATCAGATAGTAAATCTATGTTTAATTTTTTTGAAGACTCTCCATATTGTTTTCCGTGGTAGCTGCACCATTTTACATTCCCAATAGCAATGCATAAGAGCTCCAATTTCTTCACATCTTTTCCAATACTTGTTATTTTCTAGGATGTCTTTATTTTTTTTGTAATAACTGTCCTAAAGGTAGTAAAATGGTATCTCACTGTGGTTTTGATTTACATTTCCCTCATGATGAGCCATGTTGACCTGGCATTATTTCATTCATGTGTTTGCTGCCTGTTCTTCGCCTGGCTCTCCAGCAGGATGTAGACTCTGTGCATAAGAAATGGATCTGACTTGTTCACTGCTCTATCCTTAGCTCAGAGATGCATGCCTGGCACATATTAGATACTCAATTATTTGTGAGATGAATGCACAAATGAATTTACTGGAGAGAAAAATGCACTTTCCAAATATAGACTCCACATCTTTAGGTGCTCAATTATCTGCCTGAGGCAGTAAGTAAAGTTTGCCTTTCCATCAATCAGTATTTCTTGAAAAATGAGAGAAAAATATTCTTCTACCTCATGAACTAACTATCCACATTGATAAAATACTGTGTCTGGGTCTCACTAACTTCTGGACTTGATAATTGAGAAAATTGAAGTATGTTTTCTATTTCAATGACCAAATTAGAAGTACAATTGATAATTAGTACCAGGCTTGTGAAATACTTGCTGATAAATAAGTGAATGGTCCTGAAAACAGTAATGAAAAGTATAGATTATATCTGAGGGTTGTGGAAGTGCTTGGGGGAAAAAAAGCCCCAGACACTCAGTGGTTTTGGTGGGAAGTGTAAACACCAAGATTAGTACGTAAGTCTTAGGTCCTTTTTCTTCAAAAATCATTAGTAATCAATTTTGAAGCCAAATCTGGAGCCAGACTCCCCATGCAGTGCTGCTTCTCTAAAATCACCTGCAGAACACTAAAGAAGCCTGGCTCTTTTTCTTCCTCTTTCTTCCTCTCCTTCACTCCTTTTTGTTCTTTCCTTCCTTCTCTCCTTTCTAAAAAAAAAAAAAAAAAAAAAAAAAGAAGCCTGGCTTCTTTGTTGACTCATTTCATAAAGCTTAAGGAAAGCATTTTCCTACATTCTTCAGCTCAAACAGCCGTAGGTGTGGTCCTGCTTGCTTTACAGCAGGGGCTACTTCCTGTTGTACCTGTTCTGCAAAGTGCATGACTGTTAGCAGAATGAGAGAGAAGTAGCTTCATTTAAATGTTGTTCCAGTGTTTAAACAGTGAAAACATGCTTTATGCCAACCCAGATTTCTGCTAGTCTTGATAGACAACAGGTGGAATGAAATATTAATCTCTTATGAGAAGATTTAGGCAAGACAATAATCTGGTTTTGGCATATCTTAGCATTGTTTCTAAGTAAACAGTAGAGAAAGCCAAGACATAGCCCTCAGAGGAACAAAGCCCCTCTAGCCAGCCGATCTCTGGAGGGTATAACTTAGTAGTCAGTGATCATGGCAGATGGGAATATCGGTAGCTCCCTGGTCTCAGAGGCCAGAGATGGCCAGAGCAGAGGCATGGAGCACTCCCACAATCAGCAGTCTTTGGCTCAAAAAGAGCGAGGACCCTCAATTAGAAAGTGAGAGATGATCTCATGAAATTCCTGGGAAACTGCCTGGCAAAGGTACTGAGTCCTTCCTTTGTTCTGCTTCCTAACAGATAGGACATCTGGGTAAGAGCAGCCTGACTTCATTAGCCTGATAGGGTGTTTGTTTTTGTTTATTCTGTTGTTGCTTTTTAATTTTTCAATGTGAAGTTAGGGATGGTGTTAAAAATACACATTTTTGAAACTTTCCTCAGACCTACCAAATCAGAATATCTGGAGATAAGGCCCAAGAATTCATATTTTCAGAAAGAAAATAAACATCTCAAAAGCCCACTCAACTTAGACTAAAAAGTAAGTCATCTGCTCATGTTTCATATGATTACCACCAAGAGAGTAAGACCAGGTGACTAAACCATATAAGGCCTGGTGATTTCCTGAGCACATTGCCTCAAAAGTGTGAACACTAGGATTAGGTTCTGCCTGCTTGGAGAAGGGATGACATGGATTGGGTGAGTAAAAATGCCTTTATTACCATGGCTTGGTAGCTGATGGGGGATAATAATTCATATGAAGTCTTGGCTTCCTCAGTGGCTGTTTCTTGAAGTCTACAACTCTTCACTAGATCAAATGCCCAAAACTTTCCTTATCGTTAGCCATTTTGGTTAGAAACCAGAAAAAAAATGACATTTGATAGGAATGTGAAAGAGACTGATCTTAGAATAGTTCAAAATGCCAGTTACAATTTTCTGTTCACAACACCAACATACTGCGTCAGTGGGAATGTAACTCATTTATCCTTCCAGTCAACAAATATTTACTGAGTGCCTCCTATATTTGGTCCTAGGAAGACATCAGTAAATAAAGCGGACAGAAATCCCTGCTGTACCCTCAAGGAGCTGACATCTTAGTGGGAACAACAGTAAATAAAATAAGCAAGTAAATGATAAAGCATGTTCCAAGGGATCCATTCTATGAAGAAAAATAAAGTAGGCAGAGGGGACAGATAGGACTCAGATGGGTCCTATCTACAATGTTAAATAGAATAAAGGGGAGGGAATGAGAAGCTAATGTTTGTACAAAGATGTGAAGGAGGTGAACAGTGAGCCCTGGGCTCTGTGGGGTGAGGATGCCAGGCAAGGCGTGCATGTGTAAAGGCGCTGGAGTGATGGTGTTTCTGGGCCAGGGAACAGGAAGAAGGCCAGTGGGGTTGGAGAAGGATCCAAGGCCACAGCAGGAGGTGATGAATAGGAAGGTAGAATGCAGAAGGGAAGCAGAATGACTGGGCTCTTTGAGAAGACTTCGGATTTGCTCTGAGGGAGATGAGAAGGCATTAGGAAATTAGGCACAAAGGAGTGACATGATCCACTTTTTATTTTAATAGGACCATTTAATAGGACCATTCTGGCACTGCTCGGAGAAGAGACTGTAGGCAAACCAGTTGGGAGACTATTGCAATGTTTAGAGTAAGATATGATCAGGGCTTGCACTAGGATCATAGAGATGAAGTATAGAAAGAACTCAAGCATGATTTCAAAGATTCTGGCCTGAGTAACTGGAAAGATAGAGTTGCCATTCACTGATATTAAAAAACAAAACAACAACAACAAAAACTAGCCAAATGAAACTTAGAAGAGTTTAATTGAATAAAAAACTATTCACGAATCAGGCAGCCTTCTGAGCCAGAGTAGGCTCAGAGACGCAGAGCCACATAGTGGAAGAATATTTATGGACAGAAAAAGGAAAATGACATTCAGAAAACAGAAGAGAGGTACAGAAACAGCCAGATTGGTTATAGTTTGGCATTTGCCTTATTTGAACATAGTTTGAACAGTTGGTCACATTGGATTGGCCAAAACTCGGTGACTGGCACAAGAGTAGGCTGCAGTCTGTTTACACTTCTATTTAGGTTATAGTTCACGATGGGCAGACAAACCTTCAAGCTGAACTTTAAATATGTAAAAAGGCAGCTTTAGGCTAAGCTTGATTTAACAGCGATCTGGAGAATATTGTGGGTGAAGCAAGTCTGTGGAGGGAAAATCTGGAGTTTGTTTTGAACGTGCTAATTACGAGATGCCTGTTAGACATCCTCATGGAGATGGAGAGTAGGTAACTAGAGGAACTGGAGATGTATGACAGTTAACAGCATATGATGGAAAACCAAAGTCATAGGACCCGATGGAATCACCAGGGAAACAGATGAGGTCCACAAACTTAGCCCTAGGGTTGTCTTCTGCATTGTTTTTCAAGTGTTTTGAATCCTACTTAGTTAATCCAACTTGTAAGACATCAACTGAAGGAATTAGGTAGGGAAATAGCTAACCCTTATTTATTCATTATAATAATGCAGTATGAAGGAAATAATTTTTCAAAATGATCTGGAAGACTTGTACATATGCAGAAGTTTATAAAGTACATGTAGGCATTGACTCAGTAAATCCAGAAAGCTCAGTGATTGTTCATTTAACTTGTGTTTTAGTCAGTTAAATAAGGACTCGGGCACATTTTTAAAAACTGATGAGGAGGACTGAATGACAAAAGAGACTGCAAACCTTGGCTCAGCTATTCCTCAAAAGCCAGCATTTTAGCTACATCCAGAAACCACACAGAGCCTGAGGTGGAGAACTTCAGCCAACATTAGAGGCATAGTCAGGGAAGAAGTGTTAAAGCCAGGAGGTAGAATGGAATTTCCCAGTGGACTTGATTGTGACTCCTTGAGAACATGGAAGTCTTACAAGAGCTGACGTTTTAGAGTCAAATAGACCTTTGTTCTTAGCCTAACTCTATCACTTACTAGCTGTTTCACTACTAGGAAAGTTGCTTAACTTCACTGAGAGAATAGTGTCTATGTCATATAAAAGATCGAATGGGATAATAATTGTAAAGTATTGTGCACAATTGCTATTTTTTTTCTAACATATCCCTCCCTCAATAGTCTCAATTCCTATAGAAATCTAAAGGATCACAGTGATTTTCCTTTGGAACCTAATTTAGTGAATGGAAAGGCCACTAAATCAGACTGTAAATTGCAACCTACAAAATGCACAGATGCAAAGCTTAGTTATTTGGCAGAGGTGGGACCATTGATGAGCTGCTTTTAACTCTGATACCACTAGGGGGCACCTCAAGAAATTAATTTTGGAATTTACTATAATAACTGATGGCTATAGTGAATACACTTCCAAATGTGACTTATACTTGGGGAACAGTCTGCTCGGTGCACTTAGTGCACGGAATCTTTGGCTTCAAACATGTATGAATTGGTTGCAGCAGAATTCCACAACGGGGTGTGAATTCCTGAGGCACTGGGTCACACACTTAGTTAAGGTTCCATTTGTGGAGGACATCTCTGAATTCTGAGACTTTCTGCCCCAGCTGCAGTCATGTATAGTCCTGTAGCTGGGACAAGCTATTAAATCAGGCAACTTACAACAATGAACTAATTCATTTCCATAAACACTCATACAGAGAACTAGCATAGACTCCATCTTTATTCCACCAGTAATGCAGTGGAATTAGTTTGCTCGCTTTTTGTACAAGAGTTTTCCATGTTGGGTAAACAGCTAACATGTGGTTGAGCCAAAATTTGAGGCCAAAGAGTGTGGCTCCAGAGCCCACACTCTTATTGCCTTTACTGACATATAACATCAAATTAATGCTAACTGCCAGAGAGTGGTGATTAAAAACAGGAATGGCCTAAGCAGTTTATAACCTGGATTAAATATGGTAATAATGTGAATAATACATATTCAATGCAGTGAAAAATATACAAGTCATTCAGACTGTTAATATAGATACAGAGTCATGTCTCTGTATATGAATTTATATATATATATATGTTGATGTATACATATAGATGTATATGTATAAGTGTGTGTATGTGCATATATGCATTTAATATAATGTTATCTTGCTGATAAAAAATAGTGTTCTAAGGTTACATGAATATACTGCAAACTGGTAAAGTCCAGGCTTTTAATGTACCCCTCACCCAAATAAATGTACATTATGCCCATTAGGTGGTAATTTTTTCCTCACTCCTCTCCCATCCTTCCAGTTTTGGAGTCTCCAAAATCTGTTATTCCACTCTGTATGCCCATGTGTACCCATTGTTTAGCTCCCATTATAAGAAAGTACACGTAGTTTTTTGACTTTCTGTTTAGGATAATGGTATCCAGTTCCATCCATGTTGCTGCAAAGACATGATTTCATTCTTTGTTATGGCTGAATAATATTCCATGGCATACCACATTATTTTATTCAGTCATCTGTTGATGGACACTTAGGTTGATTCCATTACTTTGCTATTGGGAATAGTGTTGCAATAAACAGATGAGTGCAGGTATCTTTTTTATATGATGCTTTCTTTTCCTTTGGGTAGATACCCAGTAGTGGAATTAATGGATTGAATGGTAGTTCTATTTTTAGTTCTGTGAAATCTCCATACTGTTTTCCATAGAGGTTGTAATATTTTACATTCCACCAGCAGTGTATAAGCATTCTCTTTTCTCTGCATCTCCATCAGCATCTATTGTTTTTGACTTTTTAATATGGCTATTCTGACTAGTGTCAGGTGATGGTATCTCATTGTGGTTTTAATTTGCATTTTTCTGATGATTAGTGATATTGTGCATGCTTTCATATGCCTGATGGCCATGTAAATTTCTTCTTTTGAAAAATGCCTGTTCATGCTCTTTGCCTACTTTTTAATAAGGTTATACATTTTTTCCTTGTTGAGCTGTTTGAGCTCCTCATAAATTCTGGATATTAGCCCTTGGTCATATGCATTGTTTGCTGTTATTTTCTCTTATTCTGTAGATTGTCTGTTTATCTCAATTATTGTTTCTTTTGCTGTGCAGAAACTTTTTAATTTAATTAAGTCCCATCTGTCTATTTTTGTTTTCGTTGCATTTCCTTTTGAAGACTTAGTCATAAATTTTTTGCATAGGCCAATGTTTGGAAGAGTTTCTCCTAGGTTGTTTTTCTAGTATTTTTATAGTTTCAGGTCCTATATTTAAGTCTGTAATCCATTTTTAATTGATTTTTGTATATGGTAAGAGATAGGAGTCCAGATTCATTCTTCTGCAAATGGCTCTTCAATTTTCCCAGCACTATTTATTGAATAGCATATCCCTTCCCCAACATATATTTTTGTCAACTTTGTCGAAGATCAGTTGGTTGCAGGTATATGGCTTTATTTCCAGGTTCTCTAGTCTGTTCCATTGATCTATGAATCTGTTTTTGTGCTAGTGCCTTACTGTTTTGGTTATTGTAACCATCTAGTGTAATCTAAAGTCAGATGATTTAATACCTCAAGTTTTATTCTTTTTGCTTAGGATTGCTTTGGCTATTTAGGCTCTTTTTTGGTTCCATATGAATTTGGAGGTTGTTTTCCTGATTATGTGAATAATTGTATTGGTAATTTCATAGAAATTGCATTGAATCTGTAGATTTCTTTGGTCAGTATAGTCATTTTAACAATATTGAGGTGGGGGCTGGCAAGATGGCTGAATAGGAACAGCTCCAGTCTGTAGTTCCAGTGAGATCAACACAGAAGGTAGGTGAGTTCTGCATTTCCAACTGAGGTACCTGGTTTATCTCATTGGGACTGGTTAGACAGTGGGTGCAGCCAACAGAGAGCAAGCAGAAGCATAGTGGGGCGTCTTCTCACCTGGAAAGCACAAAGGGTCAGGTAACTCCCTCCCCAGCCAAGGGAAGCTGTGAGGGACTGTGCTATTCGAACAGTGCACTCCAGCCCAGATACTATGCTTTTCTAATGGTCTTTGCAACCTGCAGACCAGGAAGTTCTCTCAGGTGCCTATACCACCAGGGCCCTGGGTGTTATATACAAAACTGGGTGACTATTTGGGCAGACACCAAGCTAGCTGCAGAAGTTTTTTTCATACTCCAATGGCACCTGGAACTCCAGTGAGAAAGAACCATTCACTCACCTGGAAAGGGAACTGAAGCCAGGGAGCCAACTGGTCTAGTTCAGTGCATCCCACCCCCAGAGAGCCCAGCAAGCTAAGATCCACTGGCTTGAAATTCTTGCTGCCAGCACAGCAGTCTAAAGTTGACCTGGAATGCTCGAGCTTGGTATGGGGAGGGATATCTGCCATAGCTGAGGCTTGAGTAGGCAGTTTTCCCCTCACAGTATAAACAAAGCTGCTGGGAAGTTGAAACTGGACAGAACCCACCATAGCAGCTGCAAGCCACTGTAGTCAGACTGCCTTTCTAGATTCCTCCTTTCTGACCAGGGCATCTCTGAAAGAAAGGCAGCAGCCCCAGTCAGGGGCTTGTAGATAAAACTCCCATCTCCCTGGACAGAGCACCTGGGGGGACAGGGCAGCTGTGGTCACAGATTCAGCAGACTTTAACATTCCTGCCTTCCAGCTCTAAAGAGAGTAGCAGATCTCCCAGCACAGTGCTTGAGCTCTGCTAGGGGACAGACTACCTCCTCAAGTGGGTCCCTGACCCCCATACCTCCTGACTGTGAGACACCTCCCAGCAGGGGTCAACAGACACCTTATACAGGAGAGCTCCCACTGGCATCTAGAAGCTTCCAGAGGAAGGAATGGGTGGCAATCTTTGCTGTTCTGCAGCCTCCACTAGTGATGCCCAGGTAAACAGAGTCTGGAGTGGACCTCTGGCAAACTCCAGCAGACCTGCAGCAGAAGGGCCTGTTAGAAGGAAAACTAACAAACAGAAGTGAACGACATCAACATCAACAAAAAGGACATCTACACAAAAACCCCATCTGAAGGTCACCAACATCAGAGACCAAAGGTAGATAAATCCATAAGATGAGGAAAAACCATCTTTATAAAGATCATTGACACTGTAAAGTAACTGTATCAACTAACAGGCAAAATAACCAGCTAGCTTCATAATGAAAGGATCCAGTTCACACATAACAATATTAACCTCAAATGTAAATGGGCTAAATGCCCCAATTAAAAGACATAGAATTGGATAAAGAGTCAAGACCCATCAGTGTGCTGTATTCAGGAGACCCATCTCATGTGCAAAGACACATATAGACTAAAAATAAAGAGATGGAGGAAGATTTATCAAGAAAATGGAAAGCAGAAGAAAACAGGGATTGCAATCCTACTCTCTGATAAAACAGACTTTAAACCAACAAAGAGTTTTAAAAAGACAAAGAAGGGCATTACATAATGGTAAAGGGATCAATGAAGCAAGAAGAGCTAACTATCCTAAACATATGTGCACTCAATACAGGATCACACAGATTCATAAAGCAAGTCTTCAGAGACCTACAAAGGGACTTAGATTCCCATACAATAATAGTGGGAGATTTTAATACCCCACTGTCAATATTAGACAGATCAACAAGACAGAAAATTAGCAAGGATATTCAGGACTTGAAGTCAGCTGTGGACCAAGCAGACCTAATAGACATCTACAGAACTCTCCACAGAATATACATTCTTCACAGCACCACATCACACTTATTCTAAAATTCACCACATAATTGTAAGTAAAACATTCTTCAGCAAATGCAGAAGAATGGAAATAGTAACAAAAAGTCTCTCAGACCACAGCACAATCAAATTAGAATGCAAGATTAAGAAACTCACTCAAAACCACACAACTACATGGAAATTGAACAACCTGCTCCTGAATTACTACTTTGTAGATAATGAAATTTAGGCAGAAATAAATAAATTCTTTGAAACCAATGAGAACAAAAATACAATGTACCAGAATCTCTGGGACACAGCTAAAGCAGTGTTTAGAGGGAAATTTATAGCACTAAATGTCCATAGGAGAAAGCAGAAAAGATCTAAAATCGACACCCCAACATCACAATTGAAAGAACTAGAGAAGTAAGAGCAAACAAATTCAAAAGATACCATAAGACGAGAAGTAACTAAGATCAAAGCAGAACTGAAGGAGATAGAAACCCGAAAAACCCTTCAGAAAATCAATGAATCCAGGAGCTAGTTTTTTTTAAAGAATAACAAAATAGACCACTAGAAAAGAGAAAAGAATCAAATAAACACCATAAAAAGTGATAAAGGGAAGATCACCACTGATCCCACAGAAATAGAAACTACCATCAGAGAATACTATAAACATCTCTATGCAAATAAACTAGAAAATCTAGAAGAAATGGATAAATTCCTGGACACTTACACCCTCCCAAGACTAAACCAGGAAGAAGTCAAATCCCTGAATAAACCAATAACAATGTCTGAAATTGAGGCAGCAATTAATAGCCTACCAAGCAAAAAAAGCCCAGGACCAGATGGATTCACAGCCAAATTCTACCAGAGGTACAAAGAGAAGCTGATACCATTACTTCTGAAACTATTCCAAACAATAGAAAAAAAAGGGACTCCTCCTTAACTCATTTTATGAGGCCAGCATCATCCTGATACCAAAACTTGGCAGAGACACAACAAAAAAAGAAAGTTTTAGGCCAATATCCCTGATGAACATCAGTGCAAAAATTCTCAATAAAACACTGGCAAACTGAATCCATTAGCACATCAAAAAGCTTATACACCACAATCAAGTTGGCTTCATCCCTGGGATGCAAAGCTGTTTCAACATACACAAATCAATAAAAGTAATCCATAACATAAACAGAACCAATGACAAAAATCACATGATTATCTCAATAGATGCAGAAAAGGTCTTCAATAAAATTTAACACCCCTTCATGCTAAAAATCTCTCATTAAACTAGTTATTGATGGAATATATATCAAAATAATAAGAGCTATTTATGATAAATCCACAGAAAATATCATACTGACTGGGCAAAAACTGGAAGCATTCCCTTTGAAAACCAGCACAAGTAAAGGATGCCCTCTCTTATCACTCCTATTCAACATAGTATTGGAAGTTCTGGCCAGGGCAATCAGGCAAGAGAAAGAAATAAAGGGTATTCAAATAGGAAGAGAGGAAGTCAAATTGACTGTTTGCAGATGACATGGCTGTATATTTAGAAAACCCCATCATCTCAGCCCAAAATCTCCTTAAGCAGTTAAGCAACTTCAATAAAGGATACAAAATCAATGTGCAAAAATTACAAGCATTCCTAAACACCAATAATAAACAAACAGAGAGCCAAATCATGAGTGAACTCCCATTCACAACTGCTACAAAGAGAATAAAATACCTATGAATACAACTTACAAGGGATGTGAAGGACCTCTTCAAGGAGAGCTACAAACCACTGCTCAAGGAAATAAGAGAAGATGCAAACAAATGGAAAAATATTTCATGCTTATAGACAGGAAGAATCAGTATTGTGAAAATGGCCATAATGGCACAAGTAATTTACAGATTCAGTGCTATCCCATCAAGCTACCATTGACTTTCTTCACAGAATTAGAAGATACTATTTTAAATTTCATATGAAACCAAAAATGAGTCTGTATAACCAAGACAATCCTAAGCAAAAAGAAAAAAGCTGGAGGCATCACGCTACCTGACTTCAAACTATACTACAAGTCTACAGTAACCAAAACAGCATGGTACTAGGACCAAAACAGTTATATAGACCAATGGAACAGAACAGAGGCCTCAGAAATGACACCACACATCTACAACCATCTGATCTTTGACAAACATGACAAAAACAGGAAATGGGGAAAGAATTCCCTATTTAATAAATGGTGTTGGGAAAACTGTCTAGCCATATGCAGAAAACTGAAACTGGACCCTTTTTATACACCTTTTACAAAAATTAACTCAAGATGGATTAAAGATTTAAGTGTAAGACCTAAAACCTTAAAAACCTTAGAAGGAAACCTAGGCAATACCATTCAGGACATAGGCATGGGCGAAGACTTTATGACTAAAACACCAAAAGCAATGGCAACAAAAGCCAAAATTGACAAATGGGATCAAATTGAACTAAAGAGCTTCTGCACAGCAAAATAAACTATCATCAGAGTGAAGAGGCAACCTACATAATGGGAGAAAATTTTTGCTTCTGACAAAGGGCTAATATCCAGAATCTAAAAAGAACTTAAACAAATTTACAAGAAAAAAAACACAATCCATCAAAAAGTGGACAAAGGATATGAACAGACACTTCCCAAAAGAAGACATTTATGCAGCCAACAAACATGAAAAAAAGCTCATCATCAAAATGCAAATCAAAACCACAATGAGATACCATCTCTTGCCAGTTAGGATAGTGATCATTAAAAAGTCAGGAAACAACAGATGCTGGAGAGGATGTGGAGAAATAGGAATGCTTTTACACTGTTGGTGGGAGTGTAAATTAACCATTATGGAAGACAGTGTGGCAATTCCTCGAAGACCTAGAACTAGAAATACCATTTGACCCAGCAATCCCATTACTGGGTATACACCCAAAGGATTATAAATCATTCTACTATAAAGACACATGCACACGTATATTTATTGCAGCACTGTTCATGATAGCAAAGACTTGGATCCAACCCAAATGCCCATCAGTGATAGACTGGATAAAGAAAATGTGGCACATCTATACCATGGAATACTATTTAGCCATAAAAGAGGATGCATTTATGTCCTTTGCAGGGACATGGATAAAGCTGGAAAACATCATTCTCAGCAAACTAACACAGGAACAGAATATCAAAAACCGCATGTTCTCACTCATAAGTGGGAGTTAAACAATGAGAACGTATGGACACAGGGAGGAGAACATCACACACTGGGGCCTGTCAGGGGGTGGTGGCTAGGGGCAGGACAGCATTATGAGAAATACCTAATGTAGATGACTGCTTGATGGGTGCACCAAACCACCATGGCACAGGCATAGCTATGTAACAAACCTGCACGTTCTGCACGTGTATCCCAGAACTTAAAGTATACTAATAAAAAAAGCTTTTGTTAAAAATATGTATATAAATTGATTATTCCAGTAAATGAGCATGAGATTTTTTCCCATTTGTTTGTGTCATTTATGATTCTTTCTTCGATATTTTGCAATTCTCCTTATAGAAGTGCAAATTCTCCTTGTACAATTTTTCACCTACTTGGTTAAATATATTCCTAGGTATTTTATGTAGTTCTTTTAAATGAGATTTAGTTCTTGATTTGGTTGTCTACCTGATTATTATTGGAATATGGAAATGCTACTGATTTTTGTATGTTGATTTTATATCCTGAAACCATTTATCAAAACTATGAGTCTTTTTTGGGTTTCTAGATATAAAATCACATTATTGGTGAGAGATCATTTGACTTTCTTTTCCAATTTTGATAACTTTTATTTCTTTCTCTTTTCTGATTGCTCTAGCTAGGACTCCCAGTACAACATTGAATAGGATTGGTGAAAGTGGGCATCCTTGTCTTGTTCTTAGAGGGAATGCTTTTAGCTTTTCCCCATTCAGTCTTTTGTTGACTACAGGTGTGTCATATACGGATGGCCTTTATTATTTTGAGGTATGTTCTGGTGAAGGACTTTTTTATTCCTTGATTGGGTTGTCTTTCCTGGTTTTCAGTCTGAGTCCAAGAAATAGAGTTTTTTTTTTTTTTTCTTGGAGTCCTTTTCTTCATAAGTACCATTCACCTAAGTGAAAAACTGCCCTTCAGTGATTATTTCCTAATGGAAATGTGTTCATCTTTATGAGCAACGTGATCTTCTGTCACTGAAAATTAATACACTTGCCATATAGTCCGTTGTAAATAAATCTCTTCACTTATAGGTTAATAGGGCAATGAACACCCACATTTTACCAATACTATTTGCCCCTTTGGTGGCTTCTCAAATATCTTTTTCTCTTTTTCTTTCCTTAGTGTTTTCCATCAGGGTTCTGGTTCTCATATCATGCTAATGCCTTTCTTGGGCCTAACTGAGCAACATGTTTAGTGCGTTGAGCACCCTGCCAACTTTCCAGGGAATGGAGCCATAGACTTACCTCTTAAATGATACTGACAGCTACACTAATTTTTTTTTTGCATTTTAGAAACTCAAAGTTGTAGTTTATGTCAGTTGCTCAAAAAAAATCATTGTTGTGGTAAAATCATATTAAAAATTCAATTTGAAATACATGTTCAGGAAAACGTTAAGAATTCCTCCATACAGCATATAATGAAAGTAGTGTGGTTTGGAGTAACAAATCAATCCAAAGATCATATGCAGAAACTTAATCAAATTAATTCTCAGTAATGAATAATGGAAACTATATTATCTGTGCCCAAAGACCTGATAGGAGTCGAGTAGGGAAAACTTTTGTTAGTTTTATGTTAGAATGTTAGCCGAAGCTTATGTGCACTTCCTTGAAATTTATTTGTGGCTTTTACAAGAAGAACCTGTGTCACTTACTCTCTTTTGAACTGTTTTTCCTCTCTCTAAATGATATGTGGCTTTCCCTCCCTCTTTTGCCTCGATGAAAATGGCCCTAAGATGCATGCAATTTTGTGAATTTGAGATTATAGATTCTACATAATTCAAATCACAGAGCCATGAAACCCCACACTTTCATTTGGATTCTGTGAACTGCTGACACTTGTAGAGTACAAATGATGTCAGAATAATGCCCCAAAGGTACAGTGTCAGGACCAGAATTCTGTTCTGGAATGGAAGCTGTGCACTCATAACCCAGGGCTGAGTGTGGCCCTCATTGCTTTAATTACAGAGCCACAGCATGTGGGTAAAAAACTTGGATATGATAGCAAAAGAAGAAAGAGAATATTATATGCCTTCAATCAGCTTTGTATTAGGAGATCCTTAAAGGAAAAATTATGTGAAAGAAAGAGGAAGAAAACAGCAAACTAGCAAAATCTGTATTTCAGTATAATTTGGAGAAAATTACTGATT
This sequence comes from Callithrix jacchus, assembly GCF_049354715.1. Lineage (NCBI taxonomy): Eukaryota > Metazoa > Chordata > Mammalia > Primates > Cebidae > Callithrix > Callithrix jacchus. The sequence continues at coordinate 71,376,962 of NC_133509.1, read as the reverse complement.
TAGGTTGATCATGTTGCCAGAACAAATGACTCAAGGCTTCCATACAAGAAATAGAAATCAGGAGGATGCCTGAAGCCTGAAAGAAGAACAAATTGTGAAGATATGATTGACTGCAAGGCTTCAAAATCAACTGTACCAAAGATGAGCCTGGATCATTGCCCAGAACAGAACTGAATGGTGATGTTCATTTGGGTTCTGACTGCTGAAATAAAATAAAATGTAGTAATTGTGCTCTGTTAGGTATACAGACATGTTAAAGCTTTCCAATTTCCCCAACTGGGGATCTGGTGTCACTTTCCCTGTCACTCTATTTCATGCTTCACCGGTGAGTATTATTGCTGCTCTGGATGCTTACTGAATGCCAGGTTTTTGGCAAAGAAGTGGGATCCAAGTGAAAGCATCCTTCTCATGTTGTGTGTGTGTATTGCAGGTGGCTTGGAAAATGGCTTTTCAACTTGGAAGTCATTTCTGTAATTGACATTTTCAGGCTCAGATAATGTGCATCTCTATCCTGGCTTTCCCAGCGTGATGGTTGCTGGAGTTTGGTTATGAATATCGGCAGTTTGGATCCTGTAACACTTCACCCCCGACAACCAGGGGCAGCTTCAGCTTCCATGAGGAGCAGATTTACACATTGATCTTTTCCTCTCTTAGGAGGAAAAAATGTCTTGTTCACAGTTTTCTTTATACTCATTTTCTCATTAATGTATCAGTTTAGTTTTATGGTACATTTCTGATAGAAAACAGGGTTTGACTCTTCCTAAAAGTCAGTTGTGAAGCAGCTATACTGTTTTCGTTTCTCATTGGGAACTACAAAGAAAATATTCCATGTTGTTGCTCCTAACACCAAAAACCTGATATTCTAGTAACTTAGGAAAATTCCCAGCCTGCTTGAAAGAGCAGTTCAACTCTGTGGTACAAATGGTTCCCAAACAAACATTTTCTAAGTACTAAATTAGAAAAAATACCAGCAAAACCAAGGACAAGGTGACTCAGAGGGGAAAATAAGGGGTAGACAGTACATGTGATTTTTTCCACTCCTTTTTAGTTTCTTTACCTGAGTCAAACTTTGAGAATGTTAAGCCCTAACCCGTCTACCCACTATTTACCACGAAGTCTTCAGATTTCAGTAGCTAACTTAAAGCAAGGAACTTTTTTTTCAATCATCCAAATGGACTAAAGATGTTGTCAGGTACACAATATTCAATTAAGGTTCTGTCTGGCTGTCTGGTCTCTATGGGTATCTAAAATTTAGACTTGAAAACATTAGTAGGGTCTAAAACTGGACCCTAATAACGAGAGACAGCAAGAAGGCATCTTTGAGGGTTTGACTTGCTGAACATGAACCACAGAGACTGGACATAAGCTGGAACTCACAGGAAATTTCACATTTTCTTGCTTCCATGCAGTCAGCATCTTTTCATCGGTTGCTCTGTGACCTTGTAGCCACATATGTTAGATAGCGTCACACTTCTAAGATGGGGGTGTGGGGGCAGAGTGAGGGATAAAATTATTTTATAGGGTTTGGCAGAAATCTGTATTTCAAATAATCTATGTGTGAGCTGTCTTTGAGAAGAACACGTGTGATGTAGTTTTTGATCTTCATCTTACAGATGTACATGAGTAATACAATTAAAAACAAATGTGATCCAATGTTGTAGCACTGTGTATCTACTTAGGCTTGTGAACAACACCTCTCATTAGTCTATAAACCATCACAATCTAGTGGCTTTGGAGTTCTGGTACCCCCTCCTTGTACCTGCTGTGTGACTTTAGACTGCTAGCTTCTCCAAAGGGGCTCTTTCACAGACAGTCACACTAATGGGATGGGATTTGAATGTGTAAAATAATCTGAAAACATTTTTAAAGAATAGTTCTCACAGCTTCCTTATAAACACATTGCTTAAGATTTAACAATTATCTTTAAGGTAATTATGATTTCAAGGATTTCAATTTCAGAGTTTTTGTTCAGAAAGGGATGTGCTAAAGGTTATTTGTGTCGGCATATTTTTAGCAGCAGGTTAACAGAAGATATCATTAAAAGCAGCTCAAATAGTAAAGATTTATTTTTAATTTTACATAAGCAGAAATCTGGAGGTAGGATGCCAGCGTTGGTTACTTCAGAAGCCCAACAATGTCATAGAGGTCCAGGTACCTTGCATCTTTCTCCTTGGCCATCCTTAGCTTGGGAGCGATGGTGTCTCACTTGGCTGAAGTGCACAGGCATCTCACACAGCTAGGAAACATCTAGCAAAGAAGACAGGACTTTTCTTCCTATGGGCATCTTTGCCTTAGACTGGAAATCCACGCCTTCCAGCACATCATCTCCTCTTGTCTCTTGCGCTAGGTTTCAGTCATATGCCCATGCCTAATCCTCTCACTAGCAAAGGAATGAGCCCACTGTGATGGGCTTGAACAATTCCACTTAAAATAGTTTCGTTTAAAGAAAAAAACAAAGCCATACAGTGTATCCGAGGGCTTTATCCCATGGGCTGGAGGAGTACTGTTCTCCCTAAGCACAGGATATGGGATCACTTATACTCTGAGGAGCAAATGGAGTAAGGGGCATCTGTTGGATCAGTAACCAACATTATCCCACATTGACAGAATTATCCTGGTGTGCCTCTTTTTTTTTTATTTGAGACAGAGTCTTGCTCTGTTGCTCAGGCTGGAGTGCAGTGGTGCAATCTCAGTTCACTGCAACCTCTGCCTTCTGAGTTCAATTCTCATACCTCCCCCTTGAGTAACTGAGACTATAGGCATATGCCACCACGCCTGGCTGATTTTTGTATTTTTAGTAGAGAAGGGGTTTCACCATGTTAGTCAGGCTGGTCTCAAACTCCTGACCTCAAGTGATCCACTCACCTCGGCTTCCTAAAGTGCTGGGATTATAGGTGTGAGTCACCACACCCAGCCTCCTGGTGTGCCTCTTAAGGGAAAAAAGTTTATCTTGAGGGGAAAAAAGTTTATCCTAGGGCTCATTGTTTTCTCATTCTAAAACAGCTAGAAAATGTTTAATCAATAGCCCAAAAGCTTTCACAAAAATGATCTTATTCATCTTAGACCAGTTCTATCAGTTATATAGTATTTCATATTACTTTAGAACAGAATTGAATAAAAATTGGAATAGAAACCTGTTTTTAATGGCCTTTCCTGCTTACTTCCAAAATAAGAAATGACAAGGTATTGTTGCAACACAAATAATTTTTCAAAAGTTTTTATTGAAATAGTTTTATTTTAAAAAGAAAGCTGTACAGTGTAGCCCAGTGGTGAAGGAGGTAGAGAACTTGATTTGGATTGCTACATCCTATTTGTCAATGACATGAGAGTAGTTCTTACCAGCAACATGAGGAAAATAATTATAAATATTTTAAAGTATTTTTGTGAAAGTTGATTGAGATTACTATGTGTACATATGTATTTATTCTTAACAGAAAGGCTATTACATAGTAAGCTTTCAATAGATTTGACTATTTTTACTTACGATAATATTTACAAAAATCCATAAACATGCAAGCTAATACTTTTAGAAGTAACAGTTTTGAAAACACAATATAAGAGCTGCCATGTAGTTCATAATACAATTTTATGGGAGGTCTTGTAGTAGCTCTTATGCCTCTTCCTAAGATTCTTCCAGTTGGCTCATTGTGAGTCAAAACTTCAGATTAGAGTGGTACCTTTGCCATCATGTCAGAGAGAAGAACTGCCTTTGCTGCTACATAAACATTTAGAATCCCACCATCTATTCATCCAGCAAGTAGGCTGAAAGCAGCTCTCAGCTGCTCATGATGTAAGTGGGATGATGCATGTTAACAATGGGTGTCACCAATCTCTTAACTTTCCAGATTATGGTCCTGGTAAGCTGTAGGCTCTGCACAGCAAGCCAAAACCACATGAAGGCAGAATGGACAGTGCATGTGAATATAAACATCAGTTCTTTTGCAGAAAAATAAATGCATCTGCTTCATAAAACATAATTGCTTTTTGGTTTTTAGAAACTGCATATAATATTTTGCATTGGGAAAACTTTCAATAATTATCTAATCAAGAATAGCTCATTGGCTGAGCCCTTGACCACATGCTCCTACCCACATTTTGTATGTGACTCTTCCGATCAGCTCAAGGGCCAATTTTAACTGAGAGTGAAGCTCTTCCTATAACTCGACATGGCATGGAGGTGCTACAGCAGCCACTTTAGTTGGAGGGACCATGATGCTTTCTTTCTGGATCCAGGGCTCCACATTATAAATAATGAACTCAAACTTATTTAAGTAAAAAAGAGAATTTCCTGGAAATGTCACTGAGCATCTCATAGAATCAAAGGCAGAAGTAAATACCAATATTCAAGAAAGGTCAAGACGTAACTAGACTTAAAGAAATTCTGGAAACAGGTCCATATTCACAGAACCAGACCTTCTTCTTCTTGCTTCTGTGCCTCCCCAAATGGTGGCTTTTTTCTTTTTTATCACTGCAGATTGACTTTCTCCAAATGATTAAAAGCATGACTGCCATTGATATCCTAGTTTTATATGTTACAGTTTTAACCAGACAGAACAAGACTGGCCCTGTTAAGAGTCCCAAAATCCTAGGCTAGGTCTAGCTTGTATCAAATTAATTCAGGCAAAGAAGTAGAATAGCATTTGGACCCATCTGGGTGAGGCACCCAGTCACTCCTGCCTATAAGCAGCATTATATTGTACTAATGTGTTTAAAATGGGCCAGTCCTCAGCAGAAGCGCTGTTGACCTGACTGTTCCATAGAGGTCTACTATTGCATGGATATACAGCAAAAACAATGCAAAGAGGTAGGTGGTCCTAGCTTTCATTTACCAGCAGAGACTGCCTGTGGTCTTTGAGAACTTCTTGTTAAAATTGTTCATTCCCGGTTTGGAAGCTCAGGATGGTGGTGTGGGAGGAGGGGAGCAATCGCACATGAAAGCAGCTGAGCAGAGAGAAGAGGAGGAGGACACATCAATGAAGCTTCCTCAACACAAAGCAGAGGGCTCTGGACCTCCCAGCTCTTTTCATATTAAATCCGTATGCTTTTCCCAGCTGCCTCTTCTTCTCTCCTGCATCACACCTCTTTTTTTAAATATTTTCCCCCATCACTTTTAAAATGAAGACCTTCTGTGTAGTTGTAAGACTTTAGTCCTCTTCCAGAGAAGTAGTGCAAGACTTGATGCAAAAGTTAACAGTATGGCAAATTCTGTCACTTCAGAGAAGTGCTTGCCCATGTCTTCTTGTTCTTTTCTCAGAGTAACAGAATCTGAGGATTGAAACAGACCAGCCCTGAGGACCCTCAAATGCATGGATTTGTTGTGTACCTCCCATCACTTGTATCCATGACAAGTGGCCATCCAGACTGCCTGATCACATACCAAAGGGGAACTCACCACTTTTTAGGCAACCCATTCTATCTTTAGGCAGTTCTGACTATTAGAAGTACTTCATTGTGTTAAACTCCACCTGGGCCAAAAATATGTCTTTTCTTCTTGCTTCCACCTGTTGGCACTGGTTCTACCACCTGGAAACAAAGAGAAAAGTGTAATATCTTTCTTTCACGTACACCTTTCAAAAATCACGTTCACCATATTTCTCCCTAAGATCATTCTTCTTCTTTTTTTTTTTTTAATTTTTTATTGGATTATAGGTTTGGGGGTACATGAGCAGAGCATGCAAGACATTTGCGTAGGTACACACATGGCAGTGTGCTTTGCTTTTCTTCTCCCCTTCACCCACATTTGGCATTTCTCCCCAGGCTATCCCTCCCCACCTCTCCCTCCCACTGACCCTCCCCTTTTCCCCCCAATAGACCCCACTGTTTAGTACTCCCCTTTCTGTGTCCATGTGTTCTCATTTTTCATCACCCACCTATGAGTGAGAATATGCGGTGTTTCATTTTCTGTTCTTGTGTCAGTTTGCTGAGGATGATGTTTTCCAGATTCATCCATGTCCCTACAAACGACACAAACTCATCATTTCTGATTGCTGCATAATATTCCATGGTGTATATGTGCCACATTTTTCCAATCCAGTCTATTATCAATGGGCATTTGGGTTGATTCCAGGTCTTTGCTATTGTAAACTGTGCTGCAATGAACATTCGTGTACATGTGTCCTTATAGTAGAACGATTTATAGTCTTTTGGATATATACCCAGTAATGGGATTGCTGGGTCAAATGGAATTTCTATTTCTAAGGCCTTGAGGAATCGCCACACTGTCTTCCACAATGGTTGAACTAATTTACACTCCCACCAACAGTGTAAAAGTGTTCCTTTTTCTCCACATCCTCTCCAGCATCTGTTGTCTCCAGATTTTTTAATGATCGCCATTCTAACTGGCGTGAGATGGTATCTCAATGTGGTTTTGATTTGCATCTCTCTGATGACCAGTGACGATGAGCATTTTTTCATATGCTTGTTGGCCTCATATATGTCTTCTTTCGTAAAGTATCTGTTCATATCCTTTGCCCACTTTTGAATGGGCTTGTTTGTTTTTTTCCTGTAAATCTGTTTGAGTTCTTTGTAAATTCTGGATATCAGCCCTTTGTCAGATGGGTAGACTGCAAAAATTCTTTCCCATTCTGTTGGTTGCCGATCCACTCTAGTGACTGTTTCTTTTGCCGTGCAGAAGCTGTGGAGTTTCATTAGGTCCCAATTGTCTATTTTGGCTTTTGTTGCCAATGCTTTTGGTGTTTTGTTCATGAAGTCCTTGCCTACTCCTATGTCCTGGATGGTTTTCCCTAGATTTCCTTCTAGGGTTTTTATGGTGCCAGGTCTTATGTTTAAGTCTTTAATCCATCTGGAGTTAATTTTAGTGTAAGGTGTCAGGAAGGGGTCCAGTTTCTGCTTTCTGCACATGGCTAGTGAATTTTCCCAACACCATTTGTTAAACATGGAATCCTTTCCCCATTGCTTGTTTTTGTCGGGTTTATCAAACATTGTATACTTGTATGTATGTTGTGTTGCCTTCGGTGCCTCTGTTTTGTTCCATTGGTCTATATCTCTGTTTTGGTACCAGTACCATGCTGTTTTGATTACTGTAGCCTTGTAGTATAGTTTGAAATCCGGTAGTGTGATACCCCCCGCTGTGTTCTTTTTGCTTAGAATTGACTTGGCTATGCGGGCTCTCTTTTGGTTCCATATGAAGTTCATGGTGGTTTTTTCCAGTTCTGTGAAGAGAGTCAATGGTAGTTTGATGGGGATAGCGTTGATTCTGTAAATTACTTTGGGCAGTATAGCCATTTTCACGATGTTAATTCTTCCTAACCATGAACATGGAATGTTTCTCCATCTGTTTGTGTCCTCTCTGATTTCGTTGAGCAGTGGTTTGTAGTTCTCCTTGAAGAGGTCCCTTACGTTCCTTGTGAGTTGTATTCCAAGGTATTTTATTCTTTTTGTAGCAATTGCGAATGGCAGTTCGCTCTTGATTTGGCTTTCTTTAAGTCTGTTATTGGTGTAGAGGAATGCTTGTGATTTTTGCACATTGATTTTATATCCTGAGACTTTGCTGAAGTTGCTTATCAGTTTCAGGAGTTTTTGGGCTGAGACGATGGGGTCTTCTAGGTATACTATCATGTCGTCTGCAAATAGAGACAATTTGGCTTCCACCTTTCCTATTTGAATACCCTTTATTTCTTTTTCTTGCCTGATTGCTCTGGCTAGAACTTCCAGAACTATATTGAATAGGAGTGGTGAGAGAGGGCATCCTTGTCTAGTGCTAGATTTTAAAGGGAATGCTTCCAGGTTTTGCCCATTCAGTATGATATTGGGTGTTGGTTTGTCATAAATAGCTTTTATTACTTTGAGATACGTTCCATCGATACCGAGTTTATTGAGGGTTTTTAGCATAAAGGGCTGTTGAATTTTGTCAAATGCCTTCTCTGCGTCAATTGAGATAATCATGTGGTTTTTGTTTTTGGTTCTGTTTATGTGGTGAATTACGTTGATAGACTTGCGTATGTTGAACAAGCCTTGCATCCCTGGGATGAATCCTACTTGATCATGATGAATAAGTTTTTTGATTTGCTGTTGCAATCGGCTTGCCAATATTTTATTGAAGATTTTTGCATCTATGTTCATCATGGATATTGGCCTGAAGTTTTCTTTTCTTGTTGGGTCTCTGCCGGGTTTTGGTATCAGGATGATGTTGGTCTCATAAAATGATTTGGGAAGGATTCCCTCTTTTTGGATTGTTTGAAATAGTTTTAGAAGGAATGGTACCAGCTCCTCCTTGTGTGTCTGGTAGAATTTGGCTGTGAACCCGTCTGGACCTGGGCTTTTTTTGTGTGGTAGGCTCTTAATTGCTGCCTCAACTTCAGACCTTGTTATTGGTCTATTCATAGTTTCAGCTTCCTCCTGGTTTAGGCTTGGGAGGACACAGGAGTCCAGGAATTTATCCATTTCTTCCAGGTTTACTAGTTTATGCGCATAGAGTTGTTTGTAATATTCTCTGATGATGGTTTGAATTTCTGTGGAATCTGTGGTGATTTCCCCTTTATCATTTTTTATTGCATCTATTTGGTTGTTCTCTCTTTTCTTTTTAATCAATCTGGCTAGTGGTCTATTTTGTTGATCTTTTCAAAAAACCAGCTCTTGGATTTATTGATTTTTTGAAGGGTTTTTCGTGTCTCAATCTCCTTCAGCTCAGCTCTGATCTTAGTTATTTCTTGTCTTCTGCTGGGTTTTGATTTTTGTTGATCTTGCTCCTCTAGCTCTTTCAATTTTGATGATAGGGTGTCAATTTTGGATTTCTCCATTCTCCTCATATGGGCACTTATTGCTATATACTTTCCTCTAGAGACTGCTTTAAATGTGTCCCAGAGGTTCTGGCATGTTGTGTCTTCGTTCTCATTGGTTTCGAAGAACTTCTTTATTTCTGCCTTCATTTTGTTGTTTACCCAGTCAACATTCAAGAGCCAGTTGTTCAGTTTCCATGAAGCTGTGCGGTTCTGGGTCGGTTTCTGAATTCTGAGTTCTAACTTGCTTGCACTATGGTCTGAGAGGCTGTTTGTTATGATTTCAGTTGTTTTGCATTTGTTGAGCAGTGCTTTACTTCCAATAATGTGGTCAATTTTAGAGTAGGTGTGATGTGGTGCTGAGAAGAATGTGTATTCTGTGGATTTGGGGTGGAGAGTTCTGTAAATGTCTATCAGGTTTGCTTGCTCCAGGTCTGAGTTCAAGCACTGGATATCCTTGTTGATTTTCTGTCTGGTTGATCTGTCTAGTATTGACAGTGGAGTGTTAAAGTCTCCCACTATTATTGTGTGGGAGTCTAAGTCCTTTTGTAAGTCATTAAGAACTTGCCTTATGTATCTGGGTGCTCCTGCATTGGGTCCATATATGTTTAGGATCGTTAGCTCTTCTTGTTGTATCGATCCTTTTACCATTATGTAATGGCCTTCTTTGTCTCTTTTGATCTTTGTTGCTTTAAAGTCTATTTTATCAGAGATGAGAATTGCAACTCCCGCTTTTTTTTTGCTTTCCATTAGCTTGGTATATCTTCCTCCTTCCCTTTATTTTGAGCCTTTGTGTATCCTTGCATGTGAGATGGGTTTCCTGGATACAGCACACTGATGGGTTTTGGATTTTTATCCAATTTGCCAGTCTGTGTCTTTTGATTGGTGCATTTAGTCCATTTACATTTAGGGTTAATATTGTTATGTGTGAATTTGATACTGCCATTTTGATGCTAAGTGGCCGTTTTGCCTGTTAGTTGTTGTAGATTCTTCATTATGTTGAAGCTCTTTAGCATTTAATGTGATTTTGGAATGGCTGGTACTGGTTGATCCTTTCTATGTGTAGTGCCTCTTTTAGGAGCTCTTGTAAAGCAGGCCTGGTGGTGACAAAATCTCTGAGTACTTGCTTGTTCGCAAAGGATTTTATTTTTCCTTCACTTCTGAAGCTCAGTTTGGCTGGATATGAAATTCTGGGTTGAAAGTTCTTTTCTTTAAGAATGTTGAATATTGGCCCCCACTCTCTTCTGGCTTGTAGTGTTTCTGCCGAGAGATCTGCTGTGAGTCTGATGGGCTTCCCTTTGTGGGTGACCCGACCTTTCTCTCTGGCTGCCCTTAGTATTCTCTCCTTTATTTCAACCCTGTTGAATCTGACGATTATGTGCCTTGGGGTTGCTCTTCTTGCGGAATATCTTTGTGGTGTTCTCTGTATTTCCTGCAATTGAGTGTTGGCCTGTCTTGCTAGGTGGGGGAAATTTTCCTGGATGATGTCCTGAAGAGTATTTTCCAGCTTGGATTCATTCTCTTCGTCCCCTTCTGGTACACCTATCAAACGTAGGTTAGGTCTTTTCACATAGTCCCACATTTCTTGGAGACTTTGTTCATTTCTTTTTGCGCTTTTTTCTCTGATCTTGGTTTCTCGTTTTATTTCATTGAGTTGGTCTTCGACTTCAGATATTCTTTCTTCTGCTTGGTCAATTCGGCTATTGAAACTTGTGTTTGCTTCGCGAAGTTCTCGTATTGTGTTTTTCAGCTCCTTTAATTCCTTCATATTCCTCTCTAAGTTATCCATTCTTGTTATCATTTCCTCGAATCTTTTTTCAAATCTTTTTTCAAGGTTCTTAGTTTCTTTGCATTGATTTAATACATGATCTTTTAGCTCACAAAAGTTTCTCATTATCCATCTTCTGAAGTCTAATTCCGTCATTTCGTCACAGTCATTCTCCGTCCAGCTTTGTTCCCTGGCTGGTGAGGAGTTTTGGTCCTTTCTAGGAGGCAAGGTGTTCTGGTTTCAGGTGTTTTCCTCCTTTTTGCGCTTGTTTCTTCCCATCTTTGTGGATTTGTCCGCTGGTCGTTTGCGTAGTTGCTGACTTTTCGATTGGGTCTCTGAGTGGACACCCAGAGTGTTGATGATGAAGTATTTCTGTTGCTTGGTTTTCCTTTTGCCAGTCTAGCCCCTTTGCTGTACGACTGCTGAGGTCCACTCCAGACCCTGCTTGTCTGGGGTGCACCTCTAGCAGCTGTGGCACAGCGAGGGATGCTACCAGTTTCTTTTTCTGCTATCTTTGTCCCAGGATGATGCCTGCCTAATGTCAGTCTTTTGGATATAGAGGGGTCAGGGAGCTGCTTGAGGAGACAGTTTGTACTTTATACGGGCTTAATTGCTGAGCTGTGCGCTCTGTTGTTCCTTCAGGGCTGTTAGGCTGCTATGTTTGATTCTGCTGCAACAGAGCTCATTAAAAAACCCTTTTTTTTTTTTTTTCTCAAATGCTCTGTGTTGAGGGGTTTGGGCTTTATTTTTGGATGTTCGATGTGGTGTCCTGCCAAGCTAGAAGGCAGACTAGCCACTGTTTGGCTGCCGAGGCTCCGCCCTGCTGTTGTGTGATTCGCCCTGTTCCTGCAGGCTCTGCTGTGGTCTCCCCCACGCCCTGCGGCGGAGTCTCTTGGTTGTAGTGTGTTGCCTCAGCAACGGCTGGCCGTGTCAGCAGTGGGCGTGTATCTCAGTTGGGGCGGGTTGCCTCGGCAACGGCTGGCTGCGTCAGCAGTGGGCGTGTATCTCAGTTGGGGCAGGTTGCCTCGGTAGTGGTGGACGCCCCTCCCCCACAGAGCGTCTCAGACCGTCTGCTCGGGATAGTTTGAAATCGCGGTTTTGTTCGTCCCACTGGGTATCCCAAACTATCTGTCCCTGCAATCCCCTGGGCTGGGCTACTGTCTAAGTCTCGTTCAGTCTCAAGTCCAGCCCTCTCAAGTCTCAGGTTGCCGGTTCAACAGGGCACCCGGACACGTGCGCCCTGTGGGGATTGCTGGGTAGGGCCGGCCGCCGACACCCCGGCTGCCGGCTTCGCCAGGCAGACCTACTCCCTGGCGTCCCATGTCTTTTTATACTTGGGAGTTTCCTCGTTCTGTGGGCAACAAAGATCAGTCTGTAAATGCAGCTCAGACTCACCGTTTGCTGATTCAACGCGAGCTCCAATCCTGGGTTATTCTCACAGCGCCATCTTGAGTCCTCCCCTCTCAAGATCATTCTTCTTCAAGTGAAGCAACTGTTCTTCCTATAACTGTTCTCTGTAGTGTGGGATTTCAAGTTCCTCTGTTGATCTGGGCACTCTGTTTTAAAAGCTTTACTTATTTAAGTGTTTCTCTTAATTTTTTTTTCCTCCAATAGTCAGGAATAGTCTTCCAGATGGGGAACGATCAACACAGAAAGAGCAGAACTAATAACTTTTTTTTTTTTGAGACAGAGTTCTGCTCTTGTTACCCAGGCTGGAGGGCAATGGCGCAATCTCGGCTCACCCCAACCTCCGCCTCCTGGGTTCAGGCAATTCTCCTGCCTCAGCCTCCTGAGTAGCTGGGATTACAGGCATGTGCCACCATGCCCAGCTATTTTTTTGTATTTTTAGTAGAGATGGGGTTTCACCATGTTGTCCAGGATGGTCTCAATCTCTTGACCTTGTGATCCACCCGCCTCAGCCTCCCAAAGTGCTGGGATTACAGGCTTGAGCCATTGTGCCCGGCCCACTAATAACCTTTTTTATTGTAGACGTAGACCTTCTGTTCAAGAAAATTTCATTTATCTTTTGGGAAGACCAACCTATGCTTAGTCACTCTTTTTGCCAAAAATTACATAGTGATGATTAATTTATAATGAAATTTAAATGAGAAAAAGTATTTAAATGTTATTAGTTTCTGGAAGAAATTCATGTTGACATGAGAATTTCAGGCATCAGTAGTTGAAATTGGAATGGAAAAGGGGTGGGAAAAACTCATGAATTGCCATAACTCTTCGAATCACATATCTGCTTTGCTTCCTATTCATAATGCTAGCACTATCAATTAAGTCAAAAATGGTGGGCAGACTAAGTCCATATCTGGGAATCCTTTGATCCCTTTCTTCCTCTTTATGAGATCCATAAGCTTAACAAATATTTGTGTCCTGGTTACACACACACTCACAAAAAGGATTCTAATGTAAGAAACCCAAATATTTGTTAATTTGCTCTCAAGTTGCTGTGTAAGCCAGCGAACTGAGGCTGTATAAGCCCATGAATTGAATAAATCAGGCAACTACTTTAGTCCCCTCACTGAAAGGTATTGTGTAAGCCAGTGAATTCAGGGAGAACAAGAGTTTACCATGTTCGTTTGGGTGGCACAGTGGGTTCACTTGAATTCGTTCTCAACTTCCTATTCCCAGAAGCACAGCTAGAAGTGAACCCAGTTTAAGAAAGTTGGAGTGAAGCTTAGGGGGTCAGTCAGAGAAGCTGCAGCCCCATGTTAGATGGATATCCTAAATTAGGGACATGTTGAGCTCTGCCCTCATCTGTAGTCACTTATGGACTCATCAGGAAAAATGATTACTCAGAAAATAATGCATAACATTCTCTTCTATTTATATATTTTAAGGTTTGAAATGAAGATATGGCATATACATGAAGATTCCAGGACAAAGGAATTTACAATTTTGAATTCTAAAATGTAATAAGAAATAAATGAGGACTCATTATAAATCTAATCATATGTCACTCTTTTTTTCTAAAAACATCTGACTCTGTGACCATGGGCCCATGAACATTGGAAAAGAAAACTGGCCCATGCCTTGTGATTTTGCATATCAGCAAAGGAGTCTGACATTTCTTCTCTTGGCAACACACAGTCCTACAGCCAGCCCTCTTTGACCATCTTCCACCCCAATTAAGGAAGCTTAAAAATTTTGACTAATTTAGGACAGGGCTAGAAGCCCTAGTACCATACCCACAGAGCTTCTTAGCTCCCTTGTATTAGTAAAGCTAAAACTGAAAATTTTATTACCTTCTTAGCCTCAGAAAGGTACAGTCTAATGGATTCAGGTATAATCCTAGCTTCCTTTGGTTACCAAAAGGGAGGAGATGCAGGGTTATAGATAGTTTGAAGCTACCTGCCACACAACTGAGAAAATAAACTCAAGAGTCCTTAGAGTAAGGAGGGTCAGCTTCATCATTAAAGTACAACTAATGGTCATGTTTAGCAACTTACCTAAGGGGCTCCTGTCTCAGTATCATGTATTCATCTTCTGAATGTTGTAATGCTAATAGACATGGAATTTATTTCTTTATTTTAGAATGAAAGGAAGACTGCATGATTGGTATGCTATGTTGAATAATCAGGAATGCTTTCGGATTAGTTGCTTTATCTAAACAAAGTCAGAAATACTTGTTTCCTAATTTCCTTACAGAAAATCTTTTATTTCTCCATCAGGTTGTTTGGTTTTTACAAGGGAATTCTGCCACCTATCTTGGCTGAAACACCAAAAAGAGCAGTGAAGGTAAGCCTTGCATGTGTTCCCACCAAGCAAAAGCATAGTGCAGTAACAGCTTCAGTACAACAAACTCTAAGACATTAAAATGAATTAAATATAAAGCACTAAAAATCTTAATGCAGAAATTATAGCATCTTTTTTTAATAATTAGACTTGGTCAGTCTCTCCAATATGTAGATCAATTTGTAGATATTTTTTAATCAGGTAAAAGCATTCCATTTAATGGGGAAATTATTCAAAAAGCAACATGGTGAAGGAAATGCTAGTAAACCACAAAATAGCTTGGACCTTTCTTCAAAGCAACTCAGAAATTTTCCTTTGGAGAAATAACTTTTTTTTATTTTTTTTATTTTTTTTATTGAGACGGAGTTTCGCTTTTGTTACCCAGGCTAGAGTACAATGGCACGATCTCGGCTCACCGCAACCTCTGCCTCCTGGGTTCAGGCAATTCTCCTGCCTCAGCCTCCTGCGTAGCTGTGATTACAGGCATGCGCTACCATGCCCAGCTAATTTTTTGTATTTTTAGTAGAGACGGGGTTTCATCATGTTGACCAGGATGGTCTCGATCTCTTGACCTTGTGATCCACCCGCCTTGGCCTTCCAAAGTGCTGGGATTACAGGCGTGAGCCAACCTGCCCGGCCCTGGAGAAATAATTATTAAAGAAAGAGAGAGGTAGGGAAGAGGAAAGAGGAGAGGAAGAAAAACCTTTCTCCCTAAATCATTCCCATTTTATTATCAGAGTAAAGCAATATACTATATTTATTTATATGTGATTCTCACATAGTGTATTTATTTGGCATGCCAACTTCATTTTACCCCTTAGTCTTCTCTGTTAAACTTTTCTATTCTGGTTCTTACAAAAATTATTACTTCCAGTACCCTGATTTCCATTTACTTAACCACATGACTGTAGAGGTTTATATACTATTTGCTAGTTCAGTATCTAAAGAGGAACAGGGAGATCTGGCAGAACATCCAGGGGCACAAGAACTCAATCTGACTACCGTCTTCTCTCAGACAAAAGTCCTGATCATAGAGACTCTGACAGTCATTGCTTCCCTCCCCCACACCACTGACATCACCAAATAAGGCTTCATCCTTCCATAATAATAACCTAAACTTAAAGACTTCCTTTCCAAGCAATATAAGGCTTTTTTTTCACATCCATTACTCAGTTTATATTCCCAGTAGTCCTGAAAGGCAAGAGGGAACGGCTCATATACTTTTGCTAAGTAAGTTCAAGAGGGTAACTGGTTTGAAATTATGATAAAATCACCCACATATACACACAAACATCCAACCTTTATATTATGTCAAAATGGCAATTTAATAGGATTGAATTCAAGTCTAGAATTTGGAAAACAAAGCTTTAGAACATCCTTTCTCTATAAATTTATCCTCTTTGTTGGTATAGGTTTTGTGATTTTATAATATCACTTCAATACAAATTTCATTATAAGGATCTGAATCACAGTAGAGGATCTGGAAGAAGTTCACCAAAGTACACAAAAGAGCTGAATTGAATTATGAAATGGCTTTACTTGATAAAAGATTGCCCAAGTAAACAAACAGAGCAAAGTTCCTGTTCAAAAGGAAAGTTGCTTTATCTACATGGAATAATATATTCATCTGTTCAGTGATTTACATGTGTAAACAAAGTAAATTACAATTAGAGCTTTTCCTGGAAGATTTTTTTTTAATATCATATGTTGGAGACAATTTAAACTTTAAGAAGATTAAGACATCAACATTGAACAATTTTTTACAGAAAAAAAAAGTTTAGCTTTATAAAATGCTAGTCTCTATTTTACAAAAGCAATGCTCTCTGCCAGAACAATGGTTAACAGAGGAACTTTTGGGCAACTGGATATGGTGTATGTGTCCCAGACATCTTGTTTCAAGTAGATTTTACCTTAAAATTATTGAGACATATGGTAAGTATGTTGGCTTTTTAAGTATAACTTGGAGTTAAATGTATTTTTGCCAGATGGATAGCCTAGTTTTTCAACACGATTTATGAAAACATTCATTTTATAGATATTTATCTTAGGATTTGTGAGGAAAGCAATCACCTGATTGTAACGATTTCATACATCATAAACTGCTTCATTGTATGTCATCAAAGTTTACTTCAGAAAAAAAATATTCAGAGACTGTGGGGTATATCTGTGTGTGTGTGTGTGTGTATGTGTGTGTGTGTGTGTGTGTGTGTGTGTGTTCTTTGGTACTGACACTTTAGTTAAAATCATTACCATAATCAGAAACAATTTTAAGTTTTTATGTACTTTATTCTTTGAATTAAGCTTTATCATTAAAATAATAAGACTAACTGATGCTAAGTGAATGAAACTTCTCCCTTCACAAATTAGACAGAATTAGTATTGTAGTTAGCGAAAGGGAATGAAGACTTGAGAGAGATCAGCTGATCCCTCAGAGATGAGTGACACCATGGTTCAGGCTTCAGGGTCCAGTCTTGAGCTTCACACATGCAGAAATACCACTTTTCCCATGTTCAGTTTCTCAAGGACTGCCTTATGCTAACTAAATTCACAAGAGATTATAAACTGTGAAGGCTCTGTGTTCACTGCAGTATACTGATACCAATCATAGTATTTACACATAGTAGATTTCAGTTGATATTGGATGAATAAAGGAAACATATATAAAAAGAAACAAAGAAATATATATAGAGAGAAAATTCCCACATCTACTGTTCAGAGTCTCTGGAGGGCCAAGACTTCCACTCATGGTGGAGATAGAGTATCAGGGACCAGTATGAAATAACAGTTTTCAAGACACTGGACACATCAGATGATGAAGGCTGGAAATACCTGAGAAATGGAAAACAAATGAGATGAGCCCTGTGATGCCACAGCGCCCTGCCTGGGGTTACATTCCAGGCCCTGGGGCAGAGAGGGGAAACCAAGGCAGAGCCTGGGGGACTCCCTGGGTTGAGAAGGAGCTGAAAGGCAGGGGAGAGCAGGGAAGCCAGGGTCCACAGGACAGAGTACCTGCACAAAGGAACGGGGAAGAGCAGGCTGCACAGAGAACTCCTGAGGTCTGCAGGGGGACCCACCAAGTGTTCAGCTGAGTATTGACCAGTACATGCCTATGAGGAAACTACCAATGCCTGGGAAAGAACCGTCCAAAAGGCTTCAAGGGAACAGCACTCAGCAGTCACATGGGGCTGGGAATAGTGCCTGTTCCCACCAGCTAGACTGGAAAGCTTCAGCAGTCCCAGGGCATTGAGAGAAGTGCTCATACACTTAAGGCATCTATGACTCCTTTGGTAACCTAAGTGAAGACAGAGAATAAAAACTAAGATTTTTCAACAGTCTCACTTGTGCCAGTCCTGTCAGGGAATCTTACTTAAATTATCTTATTTAATGACAACTCTAAAAGGTAAGTTTTGTGTTCTTGAGAGTTAGAAAGGTTAAGTAACTTTCCTGTGCTTTCACAGCTAATTAGCATAACCTGGAATCAGCTCTAGGACTGCTCACTTCAAAATGCTAGCAAGGTGATTGTCAAAGTGATGATGATGACCATCAAATAAATGAAGAAAAATAAATTATTTTAAAAACCTAAGATTATAACACTTTTCCTTCCATGGTTAATGGTTTCTAATGCATATTTCTTCAAAAAACTGGTGGTCCCTGGTGAGTACTATTTTAACACTAGGATAGTTTCAGGGCTTTTACGAGCCACTAGAATGTTAGCTCAAGTAGAAAGAGGTTTCTCTTTTTTACTGAGGTCTCTAATAATATTATTGAATGAGTGAATTAAATGAATCCTGGTTCTAGAAACTCTACATTCATAGTGCATTTAAAAGACCATGGCACAAAAGTAGTTCCTGAGTGTTGAAAAGAATCAAAATGTATCTGGTAGTAAAATGATTCTTGGGCTGCCCAAACACTCATTAAAGCTGTCTATAAGGAGCTACTTCTTCTAACAGCAAAGTATTTTTTGCTCTGAAATCAGATTTTGCGTTCTTTCCCCATTTTGCTGGGCTATAAGGTAATAGAGTAGAAAATACTGTGGACCATATAATACCCATACCATTTTTGAAGTCTTGAGAATCAGTATCTAGCAGGGCCTAAAAACATGCCTTATCAGTGGTGTTAACAGCTCCTGAGTACCCAGGAGCAAAACATGTTCAAGCAGAGTTGCTGCTCAAAAAGTAGAATACAAAAGAAAGAAGGGGAAAAATGTATTATAGGAAGCAATTGATTAGATTTGCCTCCACTGAAATTTGTTTGCAGAGAAAATTATACTAAACATCATCTACTGAAGAAACTAACAATACATTCATCTGATAAATCATCACCATCATCTTTATCACCATCAGTTTTGAAGGAAGGAATTAGCAGCTCTTTCTTCATTCAGGCTGAAGACAGCCTCTTATGGCAGGGAATGGTCTAGACAACCTCATTGGGTCTTTCCCTAGTTTATCATGGCATCTTCATAATTATTTAGTGTTTTCAGTTCCATGGAGCAGTGAGGAGACACCACAATAGAAATGCAAGTTAAGGCTGAAAAGTGGATGTCTTTTTACAAGTGTGTTAGAAAATTGGACTTTCACTGGGAAAGCAGTTCATAGAGAAAACAGAGGAGACGAAAGCTGTCAGGTATCTAGGCCTATAATGTTGAATCACTGCCATAAGAGAGAAGTCTATTGATGTCTGGGGAAACTGAAAATGGTCATGGTAAATGGAAGCTGTATGGTTCATTTACTGCTCTAAAGGATTTCATCAGCTCTTCTGTAGGTTATAACTGCATTTGAAACTGTGAATGTTAAAGAAAGATCCAATAGCAACTACCTGAGACAGGATTAAAAACTGTATTAGATAGTTTGTCATTTTTTGAAATGCTGGTTAATGTAATGATTTACTAAAGAAATTTGAGTCAATTAAACAGTTTGTTGCAGGAAATTGTTATAAATCTGTGGGTTTGGTTTTGTTTCACAGTTTTTCACCTTTGAGCAGTACAAGAAATTGCTAGGATATGTGTCACTGTCACCAGCATTGGTAAGTGAGAGTATTTATTATACTTAAATGTGTGTGTTATTTCTTACAGCAAAATCTAGTAACAAAAACTCTTTTGATTCCCCAAGCCCAGCTACTAAAATATGAATTTGAGTTATTCAACGTTCAGCTACTTGTTGAAAGCCATCTTCCTAATAACTCACAATTTGGCTATTTTATAGCTCCCAGTGATGAATTTATGATAATAATGATATGTCTAGAAAGGCCCCATATGAGATATGGTCAAGAATATTAAATAAAGAGTATGTTTATCAAAGACCCTTTTTAAACCAAGACATGTATATGTTTACATACATACTGCACATACCTATTTATGAAAAAGTCAATATGCCAAACAGGTCAGTTTTCCAGCTTTTGCACCAGCTGTAGTAAATATAAGACTTCAGAGCCCTTGGGATAAAATCACTCTGTGCTTAGATGCAGACTGAAGGGTCTTTTATAAGAACGACTGTAAACAACTCAGCTAGGGAGAATTGTGATATTACAGTGACATATCTCATGTATTACACAAAATTCACTTGGTGATTTGAACATTTACCTACATCATTCCTCTCCTTGGTGACTTTGCTGCTTTTCACAGAAGTTAATTGTATTGAGCAAATGGCTTCTACAAATGTGTGTGCAACAGGAGCCCCCGAGAGAGCAAATGCACTGATGTCTCCCTCCAAGTCTGCAAGACAAAGCGAAACAAAATCTGCATTGGCCCACCAATTGGCAATGTACTCCAACCTCTAGGAAAATGTCCTCATTTTCCTAATAAAATGGACAATGTTTGAGAATATGACAAATAGACTGTCCGAGAAGAAGTATCTGTTATTTTTAAAAAATCATACATGCCCCTTTTCTAGGAAATATCCTGTTAGGGAACCTAATAGCATCACTTTTTGTTATGACAAAGCAATGTCTAATCCAGCTCTTGCCTATACAAGGTGGCTGGGAGGCATGGCCTCCTAGAGAGGAGCAATTATATCGTGAATCTCAAAACTAGCTAAGATTTTTTCTTTTAATTTTTCAGCAACAAATTTGGAAACAGCTTGGCAAAAAGAGGATTAAAACTTTCCTAGTGAGAAACAATAAAATATGATCTCTAGAGGGCCAGCTGGCTATTCTTCTGTCAAACATTGATACCTTGTGAGAGACTGTAGGTCTTTGGACTCTTGAGAATTGAAATAGAAAAGCATTCGGTCATTGAAGCTATCATAACCAAATGCATGCAAACTGTGTACAGTTCTCTTTTCTTGAACTCATTTATTTCAGTGACTTTTTTTGATATGGCTAGACATTTAAACAGCTGTTAAATATCCCCTGGTGCTCTCACATAAAAAGCCTAGGAGACTGGAAACCCAACAGTAAATGTAGGTTTCTGGAACAATCTATGTAACATGATCTCCTGATATCTGATCAATTCTTTTGACAAGGGACTGCTGAACACTAGTTCTGACAGCAAATGTAGCTAAGTTTTATAGAAGAACAAAAAAGGGAATTACTTGGAAGATTGCATATAGTAAGTAATAAAAACCTGGACATCTGGATTTTAGCTTTCCCAGTCAGAAGAATTTGAGACTAGTATTTTTTTTCCACTTTTGGCTTCCAAGATGGAAGTCTGAGATAAATGAATAAAATATTTGGTAAGTTATCCTATACAAATATGTTTAAAATTATAATGAAGGCAGATGAAATGAAACATCATCAGTGAGTCTCTCTCTCCTAGAATCTGTATACAATTTCATTCTTCCTTTTATTATTATTATTACTATTATTATTATTTGAGTTGGAGTCTTGATCTGTTGGCCAGGCTGGAGTGCAGTGGCATGTTCTTGGCTCACTGCAACCTCCATCTCCCAGGTTTAAGCAATTCTCCTTCCTCAGCCTCCCTAGTAGCTGGGATTATGGGCACCACCACCACCAAGCCCAGCTAAATTTTGTATTTTTAGTAGAGACAAGGTTTCACCATGTTGGCCAGCTGATCTTGAACCCCTGACCTCAGGTGATCCACCCACCTTGGCCTCCCAAAGTGCTGAGATTACAGGCATGAGTCACAGTGTCTGGCCATTCTTCCTTTTTCTGTGTGTAACAAGAACAATGGTGTTTACATGGCACTCTATGAAATGGCTTCACACATTATTTTGAGCCTTAAAATAACTGTATGAGCAGGAAAATTAGATATCATTATCTCCATTTTACAGATAAGAAAACTGGCTCATCAGAGATTCAGCAATTTATGCAACAGAGCCACAGCTAGCACCAATAGCACCTTTGTGTGAATAATGAAAAGGTGCCCTTTCTCCTGACTGAAGCCTCTCCAGGGCTTCTCTTAGCAAATGAGGGGCAAGCTGGATTCCAGCCTCCACACATCCTTGGTTGGGCACCTTTGCCTATGCGCAAGCTACTGTGTGTTACAGCTCTAGTCACACAGCCAATAAGTGCTAGAATTGGACCTAAACCCAGAACTCCTGTGTCTGGATCCTGCCTCTGTGCTTCTCTTTCTAATATTATACAACATTCCTTTCTCCTTCTTCCTCTCTTTAAGTCTCCTATTTAGAAGATGGATAATTAATAAGAGTTATCTGTTATTGCTCTTCATTGGTTTTATTCTTCTCTTGGTTGTCTAGAGTACTACCTCTTGTCCTGGAATGGGAGGTTCAGCACTAAATAATTACCTTTTTTCCAGCATCTGTTTTGGAGATTGGGGCTTTATTTCATTTTCTTTTTCTGTCTTGTGTGTGCATCTTTTAATTGTTGTGTTTATTTTTGATGCAGATTTTCTGGAAAAGACATAAGCATTCTACCTAGAGGAAAATTCTAGAAAAATCGTTCTTTCCTATCACAGAAATTCTTAACAGATAGCGAATAAGAACTTGACATACAGTCACCCTTTAATCAGTTTTTTAGATTTTATTTGAGCCCTTCAGAATAACCTAGTCATTTATTGGTCTTTCTTTTTTTTTTTTTTTTTTTTTAATTTGAGACAGGGTCTCACTCTGTCACTCAGGCTGGAGTGCAGTGGTTCTACCATAGCTCACTGCAGCCTTGAACTCTTAGGCTCAAGTGATAATCCCACCTCAGCTCCCGAACAACTGGGACTGTGCCATTCCTGTTCTAGCCATTTCTGATCTAAGCTTTTAGGTTTAGAAGACTATGTCAATTACCTGTGTTTTTTAAAATAGGGAAAAGACAAATAAAAAATAAATTTTGTTTAATAGTCCAGAATGGTGACTCTAAAAACATGACCATAGAGTTAAATGTTGACAGCTATGTTGTTACCCGAATTTAACTTTTTAGAAACATTTTATTTGTGGTTCTGCTCCTTGAATTTCCTGTATGCCCAATAAAGAAATTTAAGTACATGTTTAAAAATGAAGCTCTCCTTTTACAATTCAAATTCTCTTAATTGTTATATTTGCAGATGTTTTAGTATCCACCTTTAAATCAAACTTGCTTTTTGTTAAAGGAAAAAGTTGTTGATGGGGCTTTGACATTTTATTTTGAAATTGTTAGGATGTGGTTTGTGGCTTCTGTAATTTCTTTTTCATGAATTGTCAGCATCTAATCAAGAACTAAAGCTGTTTAGTAATGGTATATGGTGCATTTATGTAGGTTTCTCCATTCTCTTTATAACGTTCAGCTGCACAGTGTAATGAATAGGATGTTTAAATCTGTACACATGATAACTTGTTTTAAAGTACTGATTGATTTAATTTTTCTAGACATTCACCATTGCTGGATTGGGATCTGGACTAACAGAAGCCATCATAGTTAACCCTTTTGAGGTAGTAAAAGTTGGCTTGCAAGCAAATCGGAACACATTTGCAGAGGTAACCATTTAGTGTTTTTCTATTGTTGATGGCATATAAAAACTTTTTTTTTTAATTTTACTTTAGGTGCATGCTATATCTGGCATTTCTCCCCATGTTATCCCTCCCCTCCCTCCCCACCCCCTGCTGTCTCTCCCCTACCCCCACCAACTGCCCCCAGTACATGATGCTCCTCTCCCAGAGTCCACATGTTCTCGTTGTTCAACCCCACCTATGAGTGAGAACATACGGTGTTTGGCTTTCTATTCTTCTAAAACTTTTTTTTTTTGAGACAGAGTTTCGCACCTGTTGCCCAGACTAGAGTGCAATGGTGCCATCTCAGCTCACCACAACCTCTGCCTCCCGGGTTCAAGCGATTCTCCTGCCTCAGCCTCCCAAATAGCTGGGATTACAAGCATGCACCACCACACCTGGCTAATTTTGTATTTTTAGCAGAGACAGGGTTTCTCTATGGGTTGGTCAGGCTGGTCTCAAACTCCTGACCTCAGGTGATCTGACAGCCTCAGCCTCCAAAAGTGCTGGGATTACAGGTGTAAGCCACCATGCCCAGCCATAAAAACTTTTTAAGTATGGATGTGAAACAGTGGACCCAACTTTTATCCACTTATTAAAGCCATAGTAAATCACTATTAAGGGAATAGAGTAAGAAAAAGTCAAATATCTCCTGCAAGTAAAGTGTTAACAAAAATGCATTGAGATCTAATGGACAAACACTTGTTTATTCATTTTTTATTTTAGAGCGCTATCGTAATCTGAAATGACTTATTTAGAAATATTTTCCCAGCTGCTGGCAAAACTTCTTTCACATTGCACTAGAATGGACTATAGCTAAACTACTGAGGTGATAACATTAGTTTGCTTTTTAAAAAATGACCTCACTCCTTTCCCTACTACACCCACCACCCGCCCTGAAGGATTCAGATAATCCGTTAAACTTGTCTTTTGGTTAAATTCAAATGAGCAAGTTACTAAACCTGTTTAGACGTCACCACGTGGACAATGATGGGTCTTGACATTTCATCATTGGCACATGGCGTCTGTGCAGACAGCATTTCTTGGTGTGTGCTGCCTTCACTTCCTTCCAGTTACCTAATAATTCCCTTTCAACTGCCAAGTCCAGCTGCTCTTGTTTTATTCTTTTGGGTGCCAGGCACAAAGTACGGGGAAAACAAGGGAATTGGCATTCCAAATCCCTTCTTAGCATTTTAATTTAATTCCACAACTGGGTAGCATGTGGTAGAAATTGATTTGGAGTATCTGCTGACCTGGATCTTTCTGTAGCAAAGTTTCCCTGCCTACTGCTTAAGCAGCTGCTAATGGGTGGAGACCCCCTCACTCCCACCCCACTTCCCGCCTGCTGATGATGCCTGAGAGCTTCCTGGCAGCTTCTCAGGCAGGGGCATGGCGAAGGTAGGGGGGGTCCTACTCACCTTTAGCTGCCAAGACCTGGGGAGACAGGGTTGGGCTGTTATAGCAGATGGTATCTACTCAGATGAAGTCAATCCTAATTCAGGGGCAATTTTTTTTTTACTTTCAAAAAGATTATCTTAAATACAGTGACATACAGCACTTTATTAAAAAGTTGAAAATCTCTTCTCTGTATTCTAGTTTCTTTTCTCTTTATTCTTTCATGAATAAAGGAAAAAGATTGTGAGGAATAGGGGGAAGGGGAAGGAAACATTTTTTAAATGTCTTATCAATATGGAGCATTTAAAATAGTTCCCATGGTATCTGCTTAAGGCAAACTTGGTTTGTTAGACTGGGAGAATTACCAGCTAGAAGAAAATTGCAGAGACCCCTGTCCAGTGTTCCATCTTATTTCTTGGGAAGCTTGACTTGAAGCAGCAGTAAGCAGGCAGAGGAATAAACAGGA
This sequence comes from Callithrix jacchus, assembly GCF_049354715.1. NCBI lineage: Eukaryota > Metazoa > Chordata > Mammalia > Primates > Cebidae > Callithrix > Callithrix jacchus. Next base: position 71,351,984 of record NC_133509.1, on the reverse strand, counting down.
CTTCAATTGCAGTTCTCTAACTAGGCAACATGTAACCACAAGGACTCATATGGGACAGAGCATCAAAAGACACTCACAGGAATGAAAATCATGAGTTATCAGGGAACCTGGGCTCATGCTAATGTTCTTTTTCTCTCCTTTGCCTTCAAGGAGGTTCTGCACTGAGTTCAAGTAAGAGCTGCTAATGTTTTCAATATGCTAATGACTTGCTAGAACACAATAAACACCCTTCCTGCCCAAAAAAGAATGTGCTGCATGTGTACATGCCACCAGTTCATCACTTACATAAATGCAGTCTGTGTAAATCATGCATATTTAGCCATTTTTAAAAGTGGGGGCCAGCGGGTAGCAGGAGCTTGTTTGGGGTCATTTCTTTTGCATAATCACTGAACTGGACATTATCAGGTATTTACTTACAATAAAATCTATTAGATGCATTATAAGATATTTTTTAAGTTAGTTTAGTTAGAATTTAACGAAGTAGTGATTATGTAGGTCACCTGCATCAGCATTTATTTACAGCAACTAGCAGAATTCAGTAGCTGAAATTAGGCGGTGTTTCGATGTGGCACATTATGGGCAATGTTGATCAAATCGAAGCAATAGGTGCTTTTACTCAACAGACAGTAATGGGATTGTGCCTGTTGTAGAAAATGTCTGAGAAAAAGAGATGACATGGTAAGAATAGAATATTTGGATCTAGTTATTTAGAAAATAACTGCTGATCATTTATGCTAATATCTCATAGGTCTTTTATCTAGGACTCAATAATCCCAAAGCTTTCTTCATTGACTAGCTCCTTCTTTTATCCAACAAGGGAATAGATACCCCTAGGTAACCTGTGCCTGTGTATGGCCAGGAATAATTCTTGCTTTCTTCACTCTAAGGCTTTGTGTTAGCATCTAATCAAGTTGTTAAGTATAAAAGGGAGATGGGGAGAAAAAGGAAGAAGAGGAGGAAGAGAAATTGAAGAAGAAAAGAATTAATTTAATGTCTATTGCCTTTAAAGATTTGACTTAAAAAAATTAATCCAAGCATAAAAGTAATGCATATTTATGTTAAAAGCACCAAAAATATACACGTATTTCTTAAATATGTATGTATAAGTGCACTAAAAATCTAGACTCTAGAGCAGCAGTGCTGTCTAATAGAAATATGTGAGCTACATTTTTAGTAGCTGCATTTAAAAAAAATAAACAGGTGAAATTAATTTAATAATGAATTTTATTTAACCCAGTATATTCATTTTTCTGAAGACAATTTTTAGAGCAATTTTAGGTACACAGCAAAATTGAGCAAAAGGTAAAGGCTTCATATGAACCCCATTCCCCTACACATGCATATACACGCATCATCTTCCCCATGATTAACATCCCCCATCAGAGCAGTCCATTTGTTTCCATTGATGAACCTACATTAACACATCATTATCACCCAAGTCCATAGTTTACATTAGGGCTCACTCTTGGTGCTGTACCTTCTATGAGTTTGAACAAATGTGTAATGACATATATTTACCATTATAATATCATACAGAGTAATTTCACTGCCCTAAAAATCCTCCATGTTCTGCCTATTCATCCCTCCCCACCCAGCTTAATCCCTGGCAACCACTGATCTTTTTACTGATTCCATAATTTTTCTTTTTTTGGGGGGGAGGGAAGGAGGAAGGGAGGAAGGCAGGAAGGGAGGGAAGGAGGAAGGGTGGGAGGAAGGAAGGGAGGAAGGGGGGAGGGAGGGAGGGAGGGAGGGATGGGAGAGAAGGAAGGAATTCAAGTGATGAGAGAGACATTGCCGACCTGGATCTAGAGGTTTACAAGTTGATTTCTTTTTTTGAGAGAAGGAAAGAAAAAAAATGAGTAAAGGAGAGAAAGAAAGAGGAAGAGAGAGAGGGAGGGTGAACGGAAATATTGCTTTATTCGAAAAAAAATGGGTATTAATAATGGCCAATCAATGTTTCATTTAAACCTATGAGTAGGTGTGATGTGGTATTGACAAGAATGTATATTTTATGTATTTGAAGTGGAGAGCTCTATAAATATTTATTAAGTTTACTTGTTCTGGATCTGAGTTCGAGTCCTTCATATCCTTATTAATTTTCTGTCTCATTGAATGTAAGTCTCTATGTATCTGGGTGTTAGGATCGTTAGCTCTTGTTGTTGTATTGATCCTTTTATCACTATATCTTTGTTGCTTTAAAATCTATTTTATCCGCTTCGAGAATTGCAACTCCTGCTTTTTTAAATTTATTTATTTATTTATTTATTTATTTATTTATTTATTTTTGCTCTCCATTTGGTTGGTAAATCTTTCTCCATCCCTTTGTTTTGAGTCTTTTGTGTATCCTCGCATGTGAAACAGGTCTGGATGTAACATGCCTTTGGGTTTTGGCTGTGTCTTTTGATTGGGGGATTTAGTCGATTTAAATTTAGGGTTACTGCCACTTGATGTTAACTGGCTGTTTGATCCATTCATTGATGAAAATTCTTCTTTATGTTGGTGCTCTTTACTTTTTGGTATATTTTTAATAAGGCTAATACTGGTTGTTTCTTTCTGTGTGTAATGCCTCTTTCAGAAGCTCTTGTAAAGCAGGCCTGGTGGTATAAAATCTCTGAGTACTGGCTTGTTCATAAAAGATTTTATTTTTCCTTCAGTTGTGAAGCTTAGTTTGGCTGGATATGAAATTCTGGGCTGAAGGTTCTGTTCTTTGAGGATGTTGAATATTGGCCCCCACTCTCTTCTGGCTTGTAGAGTTTCTGCTGAGAGATCTGTTGTAAGTCTGATAGGCTTGCCTTTGTGGGTAACCTGACCCTTCTCTCTGGCTGCCCTTAGTATTTTCTCCTTCGTTTCAACCCTGGTGAATCTAACGATTATGTGCCTTGGGGTTGCTCTTCTTGAGGAATATCTTTGTGGTGTTCTCTGTTACCTGGGGTTGAATACTGACCTGCTTTGCTAGTTCAGGAAAATTTTCCTGAATAATATCCTGAAGGGTATTTTCCAGCTTGGATTCATTCTCTCCATCACATTCAGGTACACCTATCAATCGTAAATTTGATCTTTTCACATAGTCCCACATTTCTTGGAGACTTTGCTCATTCCTTTTTATCCTTTTATCTCTAATTTTGTCTTCTTGTTTTCTTTCATTAAGTTGGGCTTTGACCTCTGTTATCCTTTCTTCTGCTTGAACAATTCGAGTGTTTAAACCTGTGCATACTTCCCGGAGTTCCTGTATTGTATTCTTCAGTTCCATTAATTCACTTATATTCCTCTCTAAGTTGTCTATTCTCAATAGGATTTCGTAAAACCTTTTTTCAAAGTTCCTAGTTTCTTTATGTTGGGCTACAACATGTTCTTTTAACTCACAGAAGTTTCTTATTATCCATTCCTTGAAGAGTGATTCTGATATTGGGATGTGCTCGTTCTCCATCAAGCCTTGTTCCATTTTGGATGTGGAACTGTGATCATCTTTAGAGGGAGAGGCATTCTGATTTTGAGTATTCTCAGCCTTTTTATGCTGGTTTCTTCCCATCATTGTAAATTTATCCTCCTGTCGTCTTTGAAATTACCAACTTTCAGATTAGGTCTCTTGATTGGACTTCCAAGTTGTTAGTTCCCAGGGCCAGAACGACAGCGTTAAGACTGATGGTGCTTTTCTGCCCAGGATTCTCCTGTCTGGCTTCCTTCTTGTGTCCGTAATGGGTGACTCTGCCTTCCCTGGGCTCCAAACCTCAGTCAGAAGAGGAACCAGTCTCGTTTACTCTGCGCTGAGAGCTGCCGCGCTGAGGTGCCGTCACAGCCGCTGCGCCGGTCTCTGGAGTCGTGCTGGGGACCCATGTGGGTCCTCCAAACCTCGGTCAGAAGGGGAGCCGACCCTGTTTACTCTGCTCCCAGAGCTGCTGCACCGAGGTGCTGGCGAAGCCACTGCGCTGGCCACAAGAGACACACTGGCGGCCCCTGTGGGTCCTCCAAGCCTCAGTCAGAAGGGGAGCCAGCCCTGCTTACTCTGCTCCAAGAGCTGCCGCGCCGAGGTGCTGGCGAAGCCACTGCACTGGCCACAAGAGTCATGCTGGCGACCCATGTGGTTCCTCCACTGGGGAATCTTCTGCTCCGTGAGCAACCAGAATTTGTCTGAAAGTGTGGCATCCTCTAGTTCTCTGCGCTTTGACTGAGAGCTGCAATCCCGAGATGTTATCGATCGGCCATCTTGGATAGTTCCCCATAATTTTTCATTTCAATGTGTAATTGACATAAAAATTATATGAGATATTTGCATTCTTTTTTTATGCTAAATTTTTAAATCTGGTATATATTTTATGCTAACAGCACATCTCAACTAAAAAATTTTAGGTTCTCATGGCCACATGTGTAGTAACTTCTATATAGGATAGTTCAGGTATATAGGAGTTCATACTAAAATCCACACCTCTGGAGAGGAGATTAGAATAGAGGAGGAGAAGATGAGAGTTTAAGAGAAATGCTTTGTGATGTTGAATGTTTTAACACAAGAATGTATTCATGTTTTGTCTGTGAACATTTGCTTTCAAAAGTAATGCAAGCTCATTGTAGAAAATTTAGAAAATACAGAACCGTTTAAAGAAAAGTATATTATCCAGAGGAAAGCCTTCTAATGGCTCTGCCAAGATCAAGCCCTGCTTTCAGGGAAGACCTTCTCAGCTGATCAGGTGGGAATGACTTGCTGGCCTATCTTGGGGCTCAACCTTGCATAATTCAGGTGCCATGATTTCATTTATAGGAACAGAACCCCCATTTTTCCTACTCTGTAATTTCTAACAGAGTTTGAACTTTGCCAGTTACTGAAGAGCGTATACAATCAGAGCCATGTAGAAAGGAAGAAGAATCTTGTGGGGAGAGACACCGAAGTTCTCATTACACTTTTTACCATTCTCCAGCAGTGTGGTCTTAAACAGCATACCTGCAGTTCCCTCACTGGTGAAATGATAGTGATTAGTTCATCTCCTTACAGCAAGGCACCTGTGTAGAGGTTGGAAGGACAAGCCCTGGAGGGAGACCTCAGTTGTTGACTATGTGACAACCTCACATTTTCTACCCTAACCCTAGCCCAGTTTCCTTGTTTGTTAGGAAAAAATAATAGCAATAGCCATGTCAAACAGTCAAATGAGGGTTAAATGAAACTATATAAAGCTGAGCTGTCAATATGATCTAGCATACAGTGATGGTTTTATTACAACATGCTTTTTATGAGAATTTAAATGTGTTAATATATGCAAAGGTCTTAACACAGAGCCTGGTAAATGGTAGGCATTCAACCAATGATAACTATTTCTAGGTGCAAGTTGACCTTACAAATCCATAAGTTTAAATAGAGACAGATTTATTTTGAGATAATGCCCCAATTAATATTAAGCAGTCATAGCTGACTCCAGTTGTGGGGACTAACACAGCTCACTGAGCAATGGTCTTCTCCTGAAGTGTGCCTTAGTTCATTCTCAGATGCCAGTGCCATCCATTCAGCCTGAATTCCTTATCAGGGCTTTTGGACTGGCAGCTTGCTTGCAGTGCCTGTTGATGAGGTTTTTAAACTGAGATAAGGGTCCGTTATCATATAACAGTAGCTGGATATCCATTTACTGTAAATAACTAGCACTTAGCAGCAGAAGTTAGAAATGAAACTAAAAACATTTGAGGTCACTCTGGGAAGAATTCTACCACAATCAAGAAAGTCTTCCCCTGGAACAGCTGTATAAAGTTAACATGAATTATTGGTTAAGCCTTCTTAATCACTTCACATGGAAGATTATGAACTAAGCTCATTTTCAGCCTTTTCAGTCAGCTCTTAGTTGTGGTGGAATACCAAATGGATGCGCTACCTGGAGAATGGTCAACTGCCTTGACCACATCTTTAAGAAAAACAGAGCATGTACCCTGTAGATTCTTATTTTTGCAGATAGGTAGCTCTTGTGCTGCCAATTGGGAGAATTTCTCAGGCAGCATGTCTGCTGTTCAACCTGTCTACTCTCATCTTTTGGACATAAACCACCATGGAGTCCTACACAGTGTATTTTGGATTTTCCTATCTCTTGAGCCTGAGGTGGTGAGGCAGTGGGGTCTTTTAAACATGTAATTCCCAAGCAACTTCCAGCAAGAAGTTGCTGCAGCTGAGACGGGTTCTGAAGTGGAGAATAGCCAAGGACCACAGTAGCCAATATGATACTTAATATAATACGAAAGTATTCTGGGCAATGGGGGAGAGATAGAGATGGAACAAAGGAACTGCTGCAGTTCCAGGTGCAGAGAGCATGGTCTAGAAGAAGGTGTGGGCAGTTCCTTTGCCCATGTGGGGCAGGCCTGGCTGGCAGAAGGCCAGAATGGTGCCTTCTGAAGCACAGGGTCCAGGGCAAGGGCCCTGCTAGCCAGGATCCAAGTACAGCACTGGCATAGAGCAGAAGTTCCTGTTATTTTCTTGGCAGCTGAATGATAGGAACTGGAGTCCTGGAGCTGCAAGTGGTTTCCATCAGGACTTCCGAAGAACAACGGGTACTGTGCATGCTCCAGCTGCCCCAGGGTCTCCCCTCTGATCCTCTAACCATTCAGATGTATGTTACCCACAAAATATGCCTCCCACCCAGTTTAACCATAAACTGTTTTTAAAAATTGTGGTGAATTTAGTTCTTGATACTGCCCTCATATGCTTCCAACTTATGTATAAAATGTTTTAATAAGTGTGCTTGTCTCACCTCTACTTCTTAAATTACCACCATATCAGTCAAAGACTATAATCCCTGCTATACTTCCTCCAATTCCAGTACCAGAGTCTTGGCCAGTATCTTAAACTTCACAGTGAATGAAGAAAACCGGTCTCTAATTTAAATATGCTTGACCTTCTGTGGGGAGCAAAGTAATCACAGCTTTGTCATGCTCTGGTTTGGTTCACTGGGTGTAAAAATGTATGTGGATAAAATCAGGATAGACCCAAATTTCCCCCAATCCTTCAAACTAAACCCAGGCAAATTGTTGCCCTGATCTCGTCTCTTTGGCTTGGGACTAAGCTTGCCCAACGATTTCTCTATTGAAGATGGTTTCACATCCAGTCTTTCCAATGTGACTTTGTAGCTTGCTGTCCTTACAGGACCTCCCCAAACTGGGTGCATTGGTTTTTATATGTATATTTATAAGAACTAGAAGTCCCCTATCAGTTGTGCTAAGGCAAGTGGTGTTTGGCTGGCATGCTCTGCTAACCTGGAAAATGTGAATTTCTCCCCAGAAGCAAAATCTGCAAGAATTGTTTCCCAGTTTTTCTCTCCACTTTGAAATCTACTTCAAAGTTATTATTTGGCTAAAGGGTTATGTTTTTCTTCCCTTGAGGTCTATAGGATTTGCCTCTGATGTGTGGCTGGGGCACAGGTTTTTCTTCTACTCTTGTCATTTTTTATCTACGTTACAGATGAACATAATCATTCTCACCCCAGATATGAAACTAAACCTATAGGAAATTGCAAAAGTCTGTTTTACCTCTATTTAGTCTTTAAAGATGTTTAGCCCAAGGAAGAAATAGTGTTCTACCTTGCTCTGATTAGCATTTTAAGGACCAATGAACAAATAGCAAATGTGTAATTGATGGTAAAATCTTTAAAGATAGGGATTTTTTTTTAATTAGCTCAGGGGTCTTTTTTTAATTAGCTCAGGTAGATATAATTCTACACACCTTATCCTGGGAACTTACTAATCTAATAGAGACCAACTAGATCATGTATGATATCACAAAACTTAGTGAGTATGTTCTCCACAGAAAATCAACAAATATTTAACTAAAGTTATAATATTACATAGGGTCAACTTTATATTGATAAAGTAAATTGAAGGGCTGTATTTTGTTATCATCTCTTTCAGGAGAGAGAGGAGTTAAGTTATACAGAGAGTAAGTGTGAGGCTCTGTTTACAGATAGTGCGAGAAGCCAGCTTCAAGGGCATATCAACATTTATGATGATGTATTGGGTCAAGTTCAAATTTTTCCTGCATTACTGTGTGAAACACTACCTGGCAACAATTCAGTACAGAAATTATTTCTTTCCAGTTTATGATTGCTGTGGGCAGAAGAGAAAATTATGCATATGAATCCATTCCTATAGTTATCTTTCAATAATATCTAAGGCAGCAGCCAAGTTGTCTATCTATTATCATTTACAGAAAATAGACTTGTCTTCCATTCAGCTGTGCCAGGAACCCTAGATTTTTGCTTTCAGAATGAAGACTTTGAAGTAATGATAATAGCTACCATTTACAGAATATCTACTGTATACCACTCTGCAATTTGCCTTATGTGAGTTTTTCCCTTTATTTGATTTTTTAAAAATATTTATATAATTTTGTAAATCATTAACATAATACTTTTTTAATAAGTCAAGTAAGACAGAGCTGTATAAAGAAAAATTGATTGATTTTCGCCAACATCTCCCTCTTAGCCTATCCCACTGGTTGCCACTGGTCACCCTTCCACTTTTCCTGATGTTCACACCCAGTTAATAATTTCAAATCATCTCTTTATCTCTCTAAGGTTGGTGGCTTTATCCACATTTTATAAGGTAGAGAAAATAAAGCCCAAAAATGTTAGCTCTAAAAAAACTGAACCTTAGATGTCTCTGTCATTGAACATTAACATAGATGTCTCAACGTACTATTTTCGTTGGAATAAGGAAAACTGAATAATTAAGAAGCTCAATGGAAAAGCAAAAGAAAGTGTTTCTGGGACCACAAAAGCAAAGGAAAGTGTTTCTGGGACCACAAAGAAGCAAAGCCTCCTTTTTTGTTGCCAGACTTCCCTGAGTTGTAATCCATGCGGCCACAGCACTGTCACCTTCCTCCCAGCTCTGCTATCGGTGGAGGGGCAAGGCACAGGGTCAGCGTCTCATCACCCGCAGGACACTGTGCTCCTCCAGGGCTGGTTATTGAATAGCAGTCTGATATTGACATAGCTTTGTGGCTTGGTATCTGGGAGGGGTTTTCCACAGCAAATTCTTCTCCACTCACTGGTTGTTTGCAAATAGACCTGTTCATCCAACATACACTGGATAGACTCTAATTATACCTGGGTGTCTTTTTTGTTCAAAATCCTGCCCTATGAAAACAAACTGTAATGATGAATTCGTGAAATATCTAAGCTAAAAGAACTATAAATGTGGACTTTTAAAGCCTGATTCTTCTCCTTTCACTTACGTTTTGCTCTCAAATAAAAGGAAGGTTTTTCTTTGATTTTTAAATTTTCCAAATGTATGAAAATGCTTCAAGACCTCATTTGAGTAATGAAAAGTATGAATGATCTTCATTTCCTGAAGAGCAAGCATATTTTCCTACCTTTATGGAGCAACTGGGTCCCCCCTTTTCAAACAAGGCAGTATTTCTCTGAGGGCCCAGATATGGACACTCACTCACTCATCTGGTTTGCTTTCCAGCCATGTGATGAAACTCGGTGCAACACCCATATTCAATTGGCTTTCAAATGCAACCCATCCACCTTTCCATAGGAACGCATGGGGAGAGTGCTTTCTTTTGACATACTGTAACTAGAACTCTTCTTTGGCCTTAGAGATGGAGGAAATCCACTGACACACCCAAGCCTGTACCCACTGGCCATACTCTGACTTGTATTTACCCAGGGAACAATGCCTGCTGCCTAAAATCCTGTCTGTGATCTCACGAGCTAATCAGAGCCAGGTATGGTCACCATGCAGATCGGAGAACTCCAGAAAAAATAGCTCAGGCTGCCACAGGTCATCTCAGTGATTTGTTGGTAGTACTGGGCTCTCAGAAAGTAAGGATTCAGTGCCCCAGAGTGGTGCCTGGGAGCTTCATTTACACCAAGGATCTTCTCTCTCTCTCTTCAATTTTTTTTTTTTTTTGTATTTTAAAATATATTTTATTGTATATATTTGAGGTTTACAAAATGATGTTATGGGATACAGATAGTAAAATGGTTACTATAGAGAAGCAGATTAACATATCTATCATCTCACATAGTGACTTGTTTGTGTGTATGGCAAGAGCAGCTAAAATTTACTTATTTAACAAAAATTTCTAAAACAGTACAATACACTTTTTTTTTGAGATAGAGTTTCCCTCTTGTTGCCCAGGCTAGAGTGCAATGGCACAGGCTCAGCTCACCACAACCTCCACCTCCACCCCAGGTTCAAGCGATTCTCCTGCCTCAGCCTCCTAAGTAGCTGTGATTACAGTCATGTGCCACCATACCCAGCTAATTTTGTATTTTTAGTAGAGATGGGGTTTCTCCATGTTGATCAGGCTGGTCTCCAACTCCTGACCTCAGGTGATCCAGCCAATTTGGCCTCCCAAAATGCTGGGATTACAGGCATGAGCCACTGCACCCGGCCAGTACAATACAATTTTAACTGTAGTCCTCATGTTGGACATTAGATCTCTAGAGCTGATCATCCTGCTAACACTTTGCACCCTTCCACCTGCATCTCCCCACATCCCCCTACTCCTCACATCACTCCTAGTAACCACTGTTTTATTCTACGTGTATATTTGACTATTTTGTTTTGGATTCCACATATAAGTGATCATGTGATATTTTTCTTTCTGTCTTTGGCTTATTTCACCTATGATCTGCTTTTTTATTTTTTTATTTTGAAACAGAGTCTAGCTCTGTCTCCCAGGCTAGAGTGCAGAGGCGAGATCTCACCTTACTGCATCTTCCACCTCCCTGGTTCAAGTGATTCTTCTGCCTCAGCCTCAAGAGTAGCTGGGACCACAGGCGTGAGCCACCACGCCCGGCTAATTTTTGTATTACTAATAGAGACAGGGTTTCACCATGTTGACCAGGCTAGTCTCAAACTCCTGACGTCGTGGTCCACTGGTCTTGGCCTCCCAAAGTGCTGGGATTATAGGTGTCAGCCACAGTGCTCAGCTAAGGTTCTGCTTTTTAAGTTAAACGTCTGAATACCTTTTTAAACAGAAATTTGATTGCATATCCCATAACCATTATAGAATACTCTCATAGGTTAATATAAAAATTATCAATATATCTGTTCATGTAAAAATCAAAGCAAACGTATTTGTTGAGTGTCATCCCAATCCACGTATTCTTCCATGCTTTTCAGTTTGAGAGCAGTCAATGAAGGTATAACCCGGTTAGAGTGCAATTTGGCCCACAATTGGTAACTAAATATGAAAATTGGAGTGAATCTAAATATTAGAAAGCAACTGAGCTAGGTTGGATAGTATTGGAATCATTTGGCTGATGACCTGCTGGGTTGGATATTATTGGAATCGTTTGGCTGATGATGCTAATCAGTTACCATTTTGTTTTTAAATGGAAGCTTCATAATCAAATAAGTTTAGTAAAATTCCTTGTGTTTACAGAGATCTAGTCAAAATGATTCTATATTTTCCTATTTAAGCATCCTAGTGGAAGTCATCTTTTGCCTTTCTAATTAAATATTTGCTTACATGTGTGTAATACAATGTCCCTGAATGAAGAAGAAAACACACTATCATACTTTTACTTCTAATTTTTATAGACATTTGAGTTCCTGTTTTCTTTATCCCAAAGTCTCCATTTGCTAGAAAAAAAAAATGTATTTGTACTATTATGCATCTGTTACTTATATGGTTGGATTATCAAACTCTAAAATTCTTATTACAAGTGTGGAAAAAACAACATTGAATTAGATGTAGAATTCTGCTTAAGCCATTTATTAGCAGCATTTTATCTTAGGCATGTTGCTTAACAATCCTTTGTTTCCTCACCTGAAAAATGAGATACGCCAGCTGTCTACCTTACAAGGTTGCGGAGAGAAGCAATCAGATATGTTAGGATGGCAGAACCACCAAAAGTGTAAAAGTTCAGATTTGGAGTCCAAAGAACCTCAGTTGGAGCTTTGTTGTTACCACTAACTCTGTAATCTTGGGCAAGTAACTTCTAAGCCTTAGTTTCTTTATCTGCCAAATAGGGGTCATGATAAGAACTATCTCACACATTATTGAGAAGATTAAATGACACTATAAAGTGCTGAGCAGGTATGATAATGGTTAAAGGTTATTGAGCACTTCCTGTGTTCCAACTACCTGATCACATATATGAATGTGTTCTCTAGGCTGGAAAGCCATGTAGAGGGAGAAGCTCAATTCATGTGCTTCTCCATTGCCAGCCTTTGCTCCCATACGACCTTATTTCTAGAGCCCACAGACTTGCCATATGGAGAGATCTTAGCCAGGATACTCACTTTGAGAGATAAGGAAGAGGCCAATTTATAGCATCTACTGCTCCAGAGAGGAAAGCTCCTAGATGAGGCACTATGCCTGGAACGGGATCTCTAGTCCAAGCATTGGATTTGGTTGGGTCTCAGAGGCAGCAAACCTGTTATCTTGCATTCTTGATGCATTCCTGGTGGACTTTATCACAAGGGTCTGGGACTCTGGGAAAAGGAAAGGACAGCCAGAAGGAACGAAAACAAAAAAAAAGAAGCTTTCTCTCCCTCATATCAAACTCCACCTTTTGATTCCCACTGCCTTCAACTAACAATGAAATTACCTTTTTTTGTTTTTGTTGTAACTGTTTTTGTGATTGTCAGCATAACTGCCATTATTGTTAATACCTAAATGTACAGTGAATGCTTACAATGGACTAAGTTCATTGACTTATCTCAACAGTCTCAACAATCTTATGAGGAAGATTCTGTATTTATTTATTTATTTATTTTGTGAGATAGGGTCTTGCTCTCACTCTGTCATCCAGGCTGGAGTGCAGTGACAAGATAACAAGTTCACTGCAGCCTCACCTTCTAGGACTCAAGTGACTCTCCTACTTCAGCCTCCTGAGTAGCTGGGATCACAGACTTGCCACAGTACCTGGCTAATTTTTAATTTTTTGTGGAGACTGGGGTCTTACTATGTTGCTCAGGCTGGTTTTGAACTCCTGAGCTCAAGCACTCCTCATGCCTCAGCCTCCCAAAGTGCTGGGATTACAGGTGTGAGCCACTGCAGAAGCCACCAGCCTCAGGAAGATTATGTTATTATCCTTATTTACAAATTAATAAAGTGAGGATTAATTGGAGAGGATAAAATACTTGCTAAAGTAGCAAGTGGTATTGCTGAGACTCAAACTTGGAACTGTCTAGCTCTGAGCTCCTATTTCCGATTACTATGCTACTCTCCAATTAATTACCGACAACTAGAGTTCAAACTCAACAAGGCACTTGAATTTAAAATCCATGCATTACATTGGCTTATACACACACAGCACCCAAGCCAGTGAAAATCAGGAAACAGATAATTAGCAAATGCCGTTTGGGTATCTGTCAGCTCTCACCAAGATCTAGGAGAAGTCTTCTCTTTTCAAGATGATGAGAAAGATGCTAATCAAATTAATACTTAGTTTAGTCATCCTCACTCTAATGACTTAGCAAACTAAGATTTCTAAACAGTAGAAACAACTTACACCCTTTTTTTTTTTTTTTTTTTTTAGGGAAAGCCATTGTTATTTGCACTTTATTTTAGAGCCACTGGTTTCTCTGTGGCTCTAGAACTTAGATGGCCTCAGGACCTCAGAGGAGTGAGGATAGAGAAAAGGTTTAGGTTGGGTGCAGGGAGAACCTGTATTAGTCAGGCAGCCTCATCTCTGTTCTGTTTCTCCCATTCCCAGGAAAGCTGCCCTCTCCTTCCCCCACCCCTCAACGGCCTTCCTTGAAGCAAGACAGCAGTACATGGGCAGTTTACGCAACACTTCCAGGGTCTTTCCAACAAAAATGAGTTTCTGCTCAACTTGTCCTATCTCTTTTGAAAACTGAAAAAATAATAATGATTTGGGGTGAAAGTCAATGTGCTGAAACACCAACAAAAAAATCTCATGTTGTTGAACAGAAAGTAAACTTTAACCTTCAGAAAATTTTTGGTTTTCCTGTATGATATATCTTATTGTTTTAAGATACAGTCTCACATGGTTTTTTCCATATTACAAAGAAGGGTTTTCTTAAGCTTATTGTAATTTATTATAATTAGTTCTTTAAATTAATAGATGAAGTTGAGTATAGAATTATAGCTAGAGTCTTTAAAATATTTATCAGCAAAAACTATAGGATTATAAAAGAGCTCATTTAAATGTTTTGTGTTCATTACCTAGCTATTATAAATGCAAATTGGAAGAAATGCCCGGATTGGACTTGTTCTATTTTATTCTGTTGATGTAGCCTTAATTGCATATGATAAGAAAATACTTTTAGTCTGAAAGCATGCCAGACTGCCACAACCACTCTAACAACCTGCTTCAGTGAATTATCAAACAAATGTCATGTCAGTGAGTGCCTCATGAGTGGGGAAAAAAACCACTGAACAGTTTCTCCTATTAACTATTCAGTGAAAATATGAGAAAGATATCTTTCATACAATACCTTCAAAAAGGAAACAATCACTCATACATGTTTTTAAAACCCCTTGTGAATTGTAATTGTATTATAATGAATTGTAAATCTCAGGTTAAACTGCAGTGAGCTCTTCAGCAAGACTGGATTCTAGCAGTCAGGACGTTTCAGCCTTGGGTAATCAATCAAGGAACTGGAAAGAAGTAATTTCAAGGTGGTAACCCAGAACCTCAACACCATTTATGTATAATTTATCACAGCAGAGATACACACACTGATTGCATATCTGCTTGAGGATGTGTACAATCAACAGCTATTTATCTATTGCTGATTTCTAACATAGTACCAGCTTAAATCACTGAGGCAATGGAATCAAAACGACTTGTAACATTAGCTTTAGAAAACCATAATTAGAAAGGTAAATACACTGAATTCAGGAGCCAAATATAAATTCCTTTTGGATAATGTGCAGTTATGGAATACCAAATTATCTATATGGTTAATCTCCTTCATTAGTGTGAGATAATCCAGAACTGGATATAATTACATGTTGAAAGTGATGATAGTTATTATATAACATCAGTTTCCCTAATCCTACCAATATTGTTTGTTCTTTGCCAACAATCTTTTCTATAAAGCCTGTTTTGCTGCATGCAATTTTGTTTGCCTCTTGAGTTTGCTGATTTTAAAAAGCACAGATCTAAGCATGATTATTCATATCTGGGGGGGGGAAGTCCGTAATAATTCTGGCTTGAGGGGAAGTTAATATGGTAATTTACTGTGTTCCAGAGTGCCAAAGATGATCATTCTGGCTTTGCTTCTCTCTTCTGCAGCAACCATCTACTATAGGTTATGCAAGACAAATCATTAAGAAGGAAGGCTGGGGACTCCAGGGCCTCAACAAAGGATTAACTGCAACTTTGGGACGACATGGAGTTTTCAACATGGTCTATTTTGGCTTCTACTACAATGTCAAAAACATGATTCCTGTCAATAAGGTAACTATTTAATAACTTAAAATCCTGAAGGAAAAATCCTATCAGTGATGATAGCCCCATTTGTAGAATGTTTGTCCTGTCATGCTCTCTGTGCTAGACACCTACATTCATTATCTAATTTGATCCTCGCACCTGCATTGAATGCTGTTATCCCCATTTCAAATCCAGAAAGGAAGGCTTAGAAAGATCAAGGAAATTACCCAGGATCCCATAGTAAATAGTAAAGCCAAGGACCGAACCAGAGTCTGACACCAAAATTCCTCTTCTTGAAGAAGCTATATTACACCTGAGGGCTTTCCCTTTATTACTAATAAGAATTTCTAGAAACTATATTATTAATTAATTTATTTTGAATGTGAATGTCTTTAGGATACTCTAGTGTAAGATTTTTTCTTTTTTTATTATTATATTTTAAGTTCTGAGGTACATGTGCAGATTGTGTAGGATTGTTACATAGGTACACATATGCCATGGTGGTTTGCTGCATCCTTCCCCCTGTCATCTACATTAGGTATTTCCCCTAATGTTTTCCCTCCCCAATCCCCCCACCCCCAATATCCCTCCCCTAGCTCCCTCACCCCAAACAGGCCTTGGTGTGTGATGTTCCCTTCCCTGTGCCCATGTGTTCTCATTGTTCAATACCCACTCATGAGTGAGAACAAGTGGTGTTTGGTTTTCTGTGCTTGTGTCAGTTTGCTGAGCATGATGGTTTCCAGATTCATCCATGTCCCTGCAAAGGAGATGAACTCATCCTTTTTTATGACTAGATAGTATTCCATGGTATAGATGTGCCACCTTTTCTTTAACCAGTCTATCACTGATGGGCATTTGGGTTGGTTCCAAGTCTTTGCTATTGTGAATAGTGCTGCAATAAATATACTTGTGCGTGTGTCTTTATAGTAGAATGATTTATAGTCCTTTGGGTATATATACCCAGTAATGGGATTGCTGGGTCAAATGGTATTTTTATTTCTAGATCCTTGAGGAATCACCACACTGTCTTCCACAATGGTCAAACTTATTTACACTCCCACCAACAGTGTAAAAGGATTCCTATTCCTCCACATCCTCTCCAGCATCTGCTGTCTACAGATTCTTTAATGATTGCCATTGTAACTGGTGTGAGATAGTATCTCAATGTGGTTTTGATTCGCATTTCTCTAATGACCAGTGATGGTGAGCTTTTATTCGTATGTTTGTTGGCTGCATAAATGTCTCATTTTGAAAAGTGTCTGTTCATATGCTTTGCCCACTTTTTGATGGGGTTGTTTGTTTTTTTCTTGTAAATTCGTTTAAGTTCTTTGTAGATGCTGGATATTACCCATTTGTCTGATGGGTAGGGTGCAAAATTTTTTTTCCATTCTGTTGGTTGTCAGTTCACTCTAATGATAGTTTCTTTTGCTGTGCAGAAGCTCTTAAGTTTAATTAGATCCCATTATTACTTAATTTTTATCTCAGAAGCATGACTTCCTCAAGAAAATTGAAAGTTTTATATTTTAAATAAGTTTTGAACTCACAAGGAAAAATTTTCAGCCTAAAATTTAAATTTCACCTGGATATTAATTTTTTATCTAGGTTAATTAGGGTAGGTAGTCAAACAATTTTTCTAAGATTATTTGCTTTTGATGCAAAATAATAATGATAATTATTATCATCATCTTCAATACTATTATTTTAAAATGATAGCATATAGGCTGGGTGGGGTGGCTCATGCCTGTAATCCCAGCACTTTGAAAGGCAAAGGCAACCAGGGCAACACAATGGGACCTCTCTCTGCAAAAAATTAAAAAATTAACCAGGAGTGATGGTGTGCACTTACAGTAAAGCTACTCAGGAGGCTGAGGTGGGAGGAGCACTTGAGCCCAGGAGTTTGAGGCTACAATGAGCTGTGATTGCATCACTGCACTCCAACCTGGTGACAGAGTGAGACCCTATTTCTTTCTTCTTTTTTCTCTTTCTTTCTTCTTTTTCTTTTTTTGTTGGAGATGGAGTTTCACTCTTGTCACCCAGGCTGGAGTGCAATGGTAAGATCTCCACTCACTGCAACCTCCACCTCTTGGATTCAAGCAATTCTCCTGACTCAGCCTCCTGAGTCGCTGTGATTACAGGCACCCACTACCACACCCAGCTAATTTTTTTTTTTTTTTTTTTTTTTGTATTTTTAGTAGAGGCAGGGTTTCACCATGTTGGCCAGGCTGGTCTCAAACTACTGCCTGACCTCAGGCAATCAGCCTGCCTTGGCCTCCCAAAGTGCTGGAATTACAGGTGTGAACCACTGCGCTGGGCAAGTAAGACCCTATTTCTACCCTATTTCAAAATAATAATTATAATAATTTGTTAATGATAATTTACAGATGCCAACAGCCTTTTTCAACTTCTACAATATAAAAGTAACACAGGATGTGCTTTTAAGACATAGTATCACAGAATTTTCCCCTATATCAAATTGCTTGCTTGCAATTAAAATTGCAATCCTGGATGTACCAGTTGGGGTAACATTTTCACAAGCAGGTAGTTTCCCTTAGGGGTCCAGTTCTTCATTTTTCTTAGTAGAAAAGTATTGAAGGACTTTTTTTAAATCATAAAACTATTTCTAGTATAGCTAACCAGACTTTTCAGCAAAGTTGGTTGTACCTGTCTTTGCCCAGCTATCCTACATATTCTAGGTAAGGCCAGGACTTTTCTCAAATAACCACCTGTTGGCATTGCTGCATTTCACTAACCAAAGTTGTTAACCATGTTTCACTGTATTTGGAAATCTTATTTACTGAGTAGAAGCTTATGTGTTTTGTTCTGAAATCTCTGATTGGACACAGTGTATATAAACCCCTGTAGTGACTGACAATTCCGACTCCAGGGACCCTCAGAGCTCTTCTCTTGTCAAATACAGAAATTGAGGGCAATAAACACTTTGATCCTGGGTGACATGAAGGAGCTCTCAATACATTGAGTTTTTGTTTTTGTTTTTGTTTTTTTAGCAAGAACCCACTAAATAATTTGTAAGGCCCAGAGCAGAATGAAAATGCAGAGCCCTTTGTTCAAAAATTATTAAGAATTTCAAGACAGTGACAGTACAGCATTAAATCAAGTGTGGGGCTCATCTCTTCTAAATTCAGGCCCCACGCAACAGCACTAGTCACACACCCAGGAAACCAACTCTGTTTTCAGACTGTAAGACAACTACTACACTAAAAATACAAAAATTAGCTGGTGTTGTGTCGCATACCTGTGATCTCAGCTACTTGGGAGGCAGAGGCAAGAGAACTGCTTGAACTTGGGAGGCGGAGGTTGCAGTGAGCTGACATTGCATCATTACACTCCAGCCTGGGCAACAGAGCGAGACTCCATCTCAAAAAAAAAAAAAGAAAGAAAGAAAGATTAATCAGATGTATATATGCTCATATGTTACTGAATGCTAAAAAAAAATCCACAAGTACAAATTTTATTCTACAATTAATATACTTAAGTTATTAAATGTTCTGAATGGTTTAAATAAAAACATACAAAGAAAAACCTAAGCTGGGACAGTGGCTCAAGCCTGTAATCCCAGCACTTTGGGAGGCTGAGGCAGGAGGACTGCTCAAAGCCAAGAGTTTGAGACAGGCCTGGGAACATAGTGAGACCCTCTATCTACCAAAAAAAAAAAAATTAACATTAGCCAGGATATGAGTGTGCACACCTGTCGTCCCAACTACTCTGCAGGCTAAGGCAAGAGGATTGCTTGAGGCTAAGAGTTCAAGACCAGCCTGGGCAACACAGTGACTGACCCTGTCTCTACAAAATTTTAAAAATTAGCCAGGCACTGTGGCAAGTCCCTGTGGTCCCAGCTGCTTGCAAGGCTGAGGTGGAAAGATTGCTTGAGCCTGGAAGGACAAGATTGCAGTGAACCATTCCCATGGTACTACACTCCAGCCTGGGTGACAGGGCAAGATCTTGTTTCCAAAAGAAAAAAAAAAAAGGCATGTGTCTGTCTAATTTTTTTCTAATGATATTCAGTAAAATGTCAACCAGCAGTTTGCCAAATGAATTATCTATTAGATTGCACTTGCCACATCTGGATTATAACTAGTAAATAAGAGATTCATTTATTAATCAGGACCCTGAAAACTATCTTGTAAATCTTTAAATAAAAGATATACTTTGTTCATCATAGTTTTAAAATTAATTTTTTATGTTGTTTTAAGTTTTACCAAGCTGAGAACTTGTGACTAGAATACCTCATTTCCTCACTCCCATTCAAAGTATGCTACAATAGGGAGTTTAGTGAAATATGATTTGTCATTATTTTATTATATTTTTATTATTTACCTAGTTTTTTTTAAACAGCATCTCACTACAGCCTCCTCCTCATCCTGGGCTCAAATGATCCTCCTACCTCAGCCTCCTGAGTAGCTGGGATGACATGTGCCACCACAAATCAGCTAATTTTTTTATTTTTCTATAGAAATGGAGATCTCACTTTCTTGCTAAGGCTGGTCTCAAACCTCTGTGCTTCAGTGACCCTCCCACCACAGCCTTCCAAAGCGCTATGATTATGGGCATGAGCCACCATGCCTGGATGTCATTATTTTAAAAAGTGAAAGTTGAATAAATTCCACTGTAATCCTCTCTATACATTAGTGTTGTACCAGTGAAGAATGCTAATGCATTGCTTTCTATATGTTTGACTATTAACAGTTTTAAATCACAAACCTCCTTTGACAGTGTGAAAATGTGCCATGTGGCTCAGAATTTCATTTCCAAGCTTTAGCTTCTAAGCTAAAAGAACTATGCCGTTGCCAAATGGATTCTCTATTAAAAAGCACTTCCCAAGTCTAGATTATGCTAGAAAATATACTAGTATGTACTAGTAAATATATACTAGATTATACTAGTAAATAAGCAATTCATTTATAAATCAGAACCCTGATTTAATTGTCAGGGTGCTGGGACCCCCTAGGTTGGGGGCTGGGAGGAATGCTGCACATAAAATGTGGGTCAACAGGTCTGAGTGTGACTTCTGGCTTTCAGTCATCATTGAACTAATATTTATTGAGTGTCTAACATGTGCCAAGCCCTGTGCCAAGCACCAGGAAATGCAATAATGAGAAGCTGTCCCAACACATGCAAGGCAATGGAGATAACAAACAAAAATAAGTAAACAAACAAACTCACATTTAGGAGCGATAAAGGAGAAATTCCCCCAGTATAAACCTGATGGTCAGGGAAGGCTTCCTTGAAGAAGTGACATTTGAGCTGAAGAATGAGTTAGAAATTAGCAGGTGACAGCAACTGGGCAAAAGCCTTCCTGACATATGGAACATCTGGCGCAGAGGCTCTAGGATGGAGAGTGCTGGGTACCTTGGATAAAATGAAAAATAGCCCAAGCGATGAAAGCAAAAAGGTGAAGGCAGGAATGTGGCTAGAGAGACACAAGGGGGTCAGATCATCCTGGCCCCTGTAGGCCACACTAAGGATTCTTATCTTCATCTAAAGAGCACTAGAAGCCGACAAATGATTTTAAGCACAGGGATAGCCTGATGACTGGCTGCAGTGTGGAGAAAGGATGGAGTGGGGATGGGAGGGGAAAGGCAGAATATATTCATGGAAATGATTGCAATACAAGGTGGTGGGGTCTTGGACTATAGCATCCATGGTGGAGACAGGGAGAAGTGGGCCAATTTGAGAAGTATTCCAAAGGCAGAATCTGCAGGATATGGTGATGGACCATGCATACATGTTGAGAAAAGTGGGGGGTTAGGGAGGATGCCTAGGTTTTTGGCTTGAGAAACTAAAACAATTGTGGCACCATTCACTAGGAAAGAAAACCAGTGAAAGGAACAGGCGTATGGAGGACTATTATGGCCTCCGCCTGGAAACTCTGAGTCTAACTGCATTTGGGACTGCAAAGTGCCAACGTTGAGTCTGTTGGTTGGATATGGGACCTGTGTCTTGTGAGGGAAAAGCTGAGCTGGAGATAGATGTTTAGAAGTCATCAGCCTGCTCAATGAGAAGTGAAGTCCTGTCCTTACTGGTGGAATGACCTTGAGCCAGTCACTTCACTGCTCTGAGCTTCAGGTTTTTGAGTCTGTAAACTGAAAAACAGTGTTTTTCTTTCTATCTGACAAGATTGTTTTGGGGATTAAAACAAATAATATGGGAAGCCATTTGTGAATGTTAAGGTGGCATAACAGTGTGAAGTGGGGTGGTGCCAATGACGTGATGAGGGAAGGAATAGAGGCGGTGAGTTGGTGGTGGAGCTCATTAGTATGCAGAATTGCAGGAGGAATTTTTTCCCAGAACTATTCCTTGTACACTTAAATGAACACTGGTGGGTTTTGTTTGTTTGTTTTTTTGTTTGTTTTGCCTAGAACCATTGATTTTATGTGTTCTGTAGTCTAAGCCTAATTCAAAACTGGGAAACCAGTATTCTTTAAATTTAAACCATAATAAATCAATCCTTTGTGAAGGGGAAGGTATGATAATCATTAAAACATGTTGAAGAACGTCATCAAGTTGTTATAAACCATGATGAGGAGGTGGTGTTTCGTGAAGGCCTTATTCCGTCTTTGCTGTAGGCTGTCTCTGGCCATTCACTTTGGACAGTTTGTTTACAGGGTTATTGTTTCAATTCCCTTACCCAGCAATTGGTCATTCTGTAGTTCCAAGGAAATCTGAGATTTCACAAACTCTGACTGGCATGGGATAATTCTAGATTTTTCTTTAATTAAAAAAAATCCATAAATGTCTTATAATGTTTTTCATCTTCAAAGTACTTGGTTTTACAAGAAACTGTTCATGTTTTTTCTCTGGGGAGTGGAAGTGGGGAAGAGTGTGTGTGCGTGTGAGTGTGTATGTGTGTATGTGTGTGTGTGAGAGAGAGAGATGGAGACAGAGACAGCGAGATTGAGTGGGAGAAAGCAAGCAGTGGTGGATGGAAAGAACTTATTCTTTATATTAATATCATTGTAAGCTGTTGAGAGCTTTTACATTTTGTATGCATTAACTTTATAATAGGAAGTAAATCACTGAAAAATGTAGCAGAATCTCATAAAATAGACAACCTAGTTTACATTTTCACATTTTACTTAATTCTAAGGCTATGTTTGCAGAGATAAAATAGGAACTTAAAACAGTAAACCCAGGTAACTCAGGTCAGCTATCTGTTTCTGAAGTTCTTGACTTTTTAACACTTCAGATTAGTGATTTGTGGTACATATATTTTTTAAGTTATCGCAGAAGAATATCCTGACATTCTGTGCCACTTTATGCTGTTAAAACCACTTTTATGGACACCATAATTTTGCCTGATCCTTGTCATAATAACTGTCATTTTCAGATAAGGAAACCTAACAGGAAGGTAAGGCCCAGAGATGAGTTAATGAAGTAATTCACCTGAATTCGTACAGAAGGGGTGGAGAAAGAGCCACAGGCCAGAGCTCTTTTGACCATATCATGTAAATGCTTTCACTCTACATTTTACCTTGGTTTGTGTGTGTGTGTGTGTGTGTGTGTGTGCGCGCGCACGCGCGCGTGTGTGCGTGTGTGTGTGTGTCTTGTTTTTTGAGATGTTATCTCGCTCTGTTGCCCAGGCTGAAGTACAGTGTTGTGATCTTGGCTCACTGCAACCTCTGCCTCCCGAGTTCAAGCGATTCTCCTGCCTCAGCCACCTGAGTAGCTGGGATTACAAGCACATGCCACCACACCTAGCTAATTTTTGTGTTTTTAGTAGAGACAGGGTTTTACCATGTTGGTTAGGCTGGTCTCAAACTCCTGACCTCATGATCCACCCACCTTGGCCTCCCAAAGTTCTGGGATTGTAGGCATGAGCCACCGCGCCCGGCCTTATCTTGTGTTTTGTCACACATAAATTATCTCTTAAAAACATGGTTATTTAAATTTAAATAAACGAAGTGGCTGAAATGTCCGGATAATGTAACCGGATTCTCCTTCTACCTTGTTCAGACCCTTAACCTGGTACTCCCTTTCTGATCCTCAGTCCGTAATGCATAGAAACATGAAATTATAAGACACGGCCCTGGAAGAACCAGTTTGAAAATGATGCCCTGCGTTATGTTCTTTCAGATTTATTTTTAGGAGATAGCTGTTCCTATTGAATGGCGAATAGGTGACTACAACAGAGGAAAGACTGCTTTGGATATTGACTAACCATGGAATTCACTTAATGGAGGCATTCACTGACATCTTGAAGTAAATGGAATGGGGTGTCAGTATAAAGAATTATCCTCTCTCCCCAGAAAGACGCCATCACTTCTCAAAGTAAAGCCCACTAGAAACAGATATTGATGAACTCAAATGCTGACATCTTTTTCATATATCCATGGGAATAAGCTCTTGTTGCAAAAACAGTTTCTTTTATTACCATTCCAAGTTGGGGATGTTCAGAGCATATTATTTATGATGTTGACATACAAATAAAAATCATAAGATTAAAATATTATATGTCATGAATAATTCTGTCTTCTAGTTCCATATTTACTTCTTTTCATATGTTTCCATAAATAAAATAACAGTGGAAACAGCTGTCTAAAGCTAATGGCTGTCAACAGCATTAAACAGTGCTTTCAGTTTGTATCCTAATTAAGGATGTTTGCAGGTTATTTTGCCAAAAACAATAGACCTTTTGTGTTGAATTTTGCCATGATATAAATTACATGTGTGGATTAGAAATATTTTAAGAGGGAACAATTTTTCAAATGTTCAATCTTTCTTATTTAATTAACCATTTAGACCTGTCCCTGTGGTCATTCACTACAGACAGCATTAAGTCAAACCTATTTATTTTCTTCCAAAGTAAATTCTGTAGAATGTCTGAGGGTGGTGCCAGACCCACTTCAGTTGATCATAAGAAATGTGGAAATGTGTTAGTTTCATGATGGAGAGCTACATTCTCCCCTAAGGTGTGTACGGAGCTGAATGAAAAATGCACCTTTGGGTTCAAGGGGAGAACTTAGACAGAGCTGTTTATATTTTGAAAAGAAGAATCTCGATAGAATTAGAGCATGGCAGAATTTAATTTATGACCATTTAATTTTCTGATTCTCTCTTACTCCATCATTAGTCTTACCAATCACCCGATAATGGGAACGGCAGGAGCATTAAAGTTTCATTAAGAACAACTCTCCTTTCTAGAAACCACTGGGGGAAAACTACAAGTACCTATTATCTATAAAATTCCAGGATATGTAACAAGACTCCGTGGTAAAGGGGTATTTTCACTGAGAGTTTGCACAGACTCCCTAGTGGGGGTATGTATTGGGGGAAGGGGGTGTGGAAGAGGGCAGAGAGAAGAGGGCCATGGGTTCAAATACTTCCTTAAATAAATTTCAGGCCAGTCAGGCACTCCCCAAGTGGGTGCAAATGAAGTTCCAGTAGCTTGAGATTCTCAGGTCTATTCTATTCATTCATTCCAAAAGTATTCACGGTGCATCTACTGTGTGCTGGGCACCCCCTTAGGAAGCATCGGCACTGCTTCTGCCTTAATGGTGTTTACAGTCTAATAGAGGAGACAGATAATAAACAAATCATTGCACAAGGAACTGAATCATTCCAATTGTGTTAAATGCCATACAAGATAATGATAATGGTGGGACAGGGAGATGGTGGATGGTGTGGGGAAGGCCTTTTCTTTTTTTGTAAAGACAGAATCTCCCTGTGTTATCCAGATCAGTCTCCAACTCCTGGGCTCAAGTGATCCCCCGACCTCGGCCTCCCAAAGTGCTGGGATTACAGGCGTGAGCCACCAAACCTGGCTAAAAAGGGGTTTTTTGGAAACAATGTCTAGGCTTAGACTGAAGGACGAGGACAAGCCAGGCCAATCTGAAGAGGCTGAATGAACCAGGCAGAAAGAACAGGAAGAAGAGTCCCTGAAGCAGAAGGATAGTCTCAGGGACCTCGGAGAAGATTAAAAATGAGTGTTGCTGGTTCATGGAGAAACAGTAGGGAAGGAGAAAGCGGAGGCTGCAGAGGTTAGCTTGACCTAAATGTTTTAGGCACATAATATAAAAGCAATTTACTCCCTTTAAATTATTTAACTGAGGGGATATATGGACAGATATATTACATAAGTGGAACTAAATGGTCATGGGAAAATTTCATGTATTTCAAGTATTTTCAGATGTTTCATGTATTTCACGTATTTTCAAATGTTCAATCTTTCTTACTTAATAAACCATTTAGACCTGGCCCTGTGATCATTCACTACAGACAGCATTAAGTCAAACCTATTATTTTCTTCCAAGGTAAATTCTGTTCAGAGGTAGAATCTCATTGAACTAGCTTGGTTCAAAGACTTCTTTTGATTATCTCCCTACCTCCATGTTGAAGCATCTCAGTGTGCCCTCCCTCTGGTTTCTCAATCTTTAGAGTTTTGTTTTGGGAACCTGGCTTGTTAGCTTTCCTTGGGGTCAGTGCCTTTATTGAGTCAAGAAACAGAGAGAACACACCAAAACAGAAAAATCCTACTGGGTTCCCAAGGAAATGTATAAATACTTTCCTGCATTTTGTGTGATAAAATACTCAACACATACTTAATTCCTACATGGTATTACCTAACCACGTGAATATATAGGTATATATAATACATATTATATCTGTGAAATAGATATAGGAGATGATATAATCAAGAGATAACTATTAGGCTTAAACCATAATCCATTTTGATATTGTATACATTTTATAATTTGAGCTAAGTAGGTAAGACCTTTAACATTAGTCTACATTTTACAATACTTTAAAGAACAGACAACTTAGAGGGGAAAAAAGGGAATTTTCATGGCTATTTTCTGAATGGCTACATTTAGATGCAGAGGTTTTAACAAGACTTTGATTTCATTCCAAAGTCCAGAGCCCTGCAAGGATAGGATCTTGGGAATAATCCACATTCCTTAAAGAATGCTTATCAATTGAACCATCTTATTTTAGTTAGTGACCTTCTGTGGAGTGGGGAGCTAGCATTTCCCTAAATTATCTCACATGAAGAGAAAACAAACACTGTAATAGATTCCTCTGATAGCAGTGAAGTAAAAACAACTGTATTTTTTAATTAAGCTTCAATAGCAGATATTTTCACTGGGGACAAAACAGCAGGATACCATGACATCGGGCGGAGGCGGAGGGAATGTTTTTGTCAAAGTTTATGAACAAAGCAACAAAAGAGAGCCAAGATTAGAAAGAATGAAAGGGGAATACTGAGAGCTGACTCTACTTCTAAGCTGACTTGGACCCATTAGAACTAACAATATCTAAAATGCAAATTTCCTCTTTTAAAAAAAAGGCAATTCACTCTCACTTCAGCTGCTTCCTCATTCAGTCACCAGGAGGCAACTGTGATTCCAATCCACCAGATCATTTTCATGACCATCGTAGCTAGCTGTGGGCAAGACAATGATGAGCTGCTATTATTTGCCTTGCGGTTGCTACCAGGTGCTTAGCCAATGTGTGTATCTGCCTCCTTTGTAATTTGCTTCTGAAACCCTGGTTCTTTGTTTATTATGTTTTTATAAAGGAAGCTAAGGCATTTATTACATACCTATGATGTGTCAGGCTTGGTAAACACACAAGAGGAGGGTGACATGGCACAGTCCTTTTCTTTAGAGATTTTGAAGAAGTCTTCACCAAGAGTGTCAGAGCCTGGTGCCTGTCTCCACTGACTCCTGTCAAAGGCCTGACCCTAGGCAATCTGACACCAGAGTCCATGCTCTTCATCATTGCACTCTACATACTTCTTCAAATATGTGGACACATGAACTTTCGGGCATTTCTTTCTTCAGAGTATACCCACAGCTCCCCATTCACTCTTCTGTTGACATGGCTTCCAGTCCTCTGAGCAGCCCTGTCACTCTGACTATAGTGCACCAGATTTGTCTATGTCAATGTCAGAGCTAAACAGAATACTACAGTTTTAGTGGATCCAATGCAGAGTACACTAGGATCAACCATTCTTGTGACATGAACACACACATTTCTTAAACGCAGCCAAATACTGTGCACAAGTGGATTGTTGGGAGTTTGCTGGGGGAAGGGAATGGAGAAGAAGGGAGGTAGGATGTGTATTATTTTTACAACAAGATGTTGGCATGGGCCAGGCACAGTGACTTATGCCTGAAATCCTAGCACTTTTGGAGGCTGAGGTAGGGGGATCCCTTGAGAAAGTATTGTATCAAATTTTGGTGGAACTTTTGTGGAGCTGATGGTTTTTCTGATTTATTTCAAGACCAGCCTAGGCAACATAGCAAGACTCTATCTCTACAAAACATTTTTTAAACAAAATTAGTCAGGCATGCTGGCTTACACCTGTAGTCCAGCTACTCAGGAGGCTGAGGTGCAAGGATCACTCAAGCTAAGGAGGTTGTGGTTACAGTGAGCTAAGATTGTACCACTGCACTTCAGCCTGGGTGACAGAACAAGAGCCTGTCTAAAAAAGCAAACAAACAACAAAAAGGAAAAACTAGGTATGCAATATGTATAAATCTTTATGGTCAATTAAAATCCCTAGATTACATGAACTATAGCCAAGTTGTCTCCCTATCTTAAACTTATGTAGTTGCCTAAATTCAGAATTTTACATTCACTATGCTTAAATTTAATCTTATAGGTTCAGTCTAGTGCTAAAGCCCATGACGATAATTTTTTATGTTGAGTCTCATTTGTCATCCTAGCTTCCCGTCCCAGCCTGTGTCATCAGCAGATCCAATAAGCAAGACTTCTACCTTTTCTCCCATGTTCATCCAGCCCTTCTTCAGGCTGCCATATGGTCACATCTTTCACAGCAGAGCCATTCTGTTTCACCAGAGGAGAATCCCTCTAACTACACTCTCATCCATCCTCCCTTCAGTGTCTTGTTCAGCAGGGTAACATGGAAAAATTTTTAAGTGATTTTCTGAAATTAAGGTGTGCAGGATGATTCAAAAGAAATGAAATTTTCAAAAATGTATTACTTCAGCAAATCTTCTGCAGTTCCTTCATGCAGGGATCTGTCATGAGCTTCATGTTGGTACCACCTCTGGCTTGCAGCCTTAAGGAAATGAAGGACTGCGTCGCAACCTCCCCTTCACCTATTGTGGTAGTGATGTGCTACAGAGGGCACGGGAATGAGTCACAAAACTGAGTTCTGCAAAGAAATACTTTTGTGATGCCCCTAAAATCATGTAACTCCTCCTAGGGCCACCCTATTTGGTGCGGTACCAGAAGAAATTAAAGGGTGACTTGATTACAGAGATCAAAGGAAATGTGATTTGGGCTGACGTGAGGAGGGAAGATTCTAAGACTAGATTTTAATGCTGAGTTCCCTTAAATGAAAAGCCCATTGCTGTCCTCTGCTCAACCTTGCCTTTTGCAGAGAAGCAGGCTTCCTGCCCTGTGTCGCTCATCATCCCCACTCCTCACTGGCTGACAAATTCTGCTTTCTCTTCTTCCTTAACCCTCTTCTGGCACATCCCTGGGTGAAATGCCTCCTTAAAGACCCCAGACTCTAATCATAAAGACCTCCTAGATGAGTGATGGTTCTGTTTATCAAGCAGGCAGCCAGCTGACCAGCCGCAAAGCCAGGTGTCAGAGCCCATGCCAGGAAAGGCAAAAGCGGAGGCATATGCCTCTTTCAATGGACATATTTTATCTCCTCAAGTGCCATTGCTTTAAATTACTTATGCTGTCTTTAGCTTTTGGCTGTATAGTTTGGTCTCGATGGTTAAATTAGTTACAAATATATAGTGTGTTAACTGTTTTGAGTCATATGATCACGTTTCTGATGTTGAATTTTTAGAAGTTGTGGGACGTCACAGGCGCCAACATTTTGGGATCATTTCTTACTGTCTCTTGTTAAGTCACAAAGAGTCTATAAATAATATATCTGTCAGAGAAGCTCATTGATCTCCCTGAAGAGGGACTGGTAAACACATCTCTTCAGCTGTGCACTCACACAAAGATAACACAGTGTGATGGAAACAGCCAGAGAATTCTAGCAAGAAAACCTGGTGTTAATTCTCAATTCTAGTATTTACTAGTTAGCCATGTATCTTTGGCAAACTTATACCTTCTCTGTGTCTCAGTTTTCTCATTTGTGGATGGAAATATTAACTTCAGCCTTAAAATGTTTGCAAGGGAATTAAACCATTTTTAAAACATGCAAGTATTTTTTGCATATTATTATCACAGAATAAGGTTAATGTATGCAATATTCACTAATATTTCAGACTACTTAGCTTGTTTAGTTATGTCACATGATTTATAAGAAATAATTAGAAGAAAAGATCCATAGATGAGGAAATAATACATAGTACTTATAAATAGCTATTTAAAATAAAGTATTTTTAAGTGTGCTGAAGAAAGGGCTATTGCAGTAACAGAGAGAGTTTTATTTTATTTTATTTTATTTTATTTTTTAATTTATGTAAAGACAGTCTCACTATATTGCCCAGGCTGGTCTTGAACTACTGGCCTCAAGCTATCCTCCCCTTTGCCCTCCCAAAGTCAATAACAGTTTTTAAATTCTAATGAATTACATCAAGAATGGTGATGGTTGTTTGCCCTTGCAATTGAGCAAAGTATTGGAGTAAAATGGTTTAGGCTTATGGGTGAAGAGCATCAATTAAGTACAAGAAACATTTCCTAATTAGTGACAGTTGGAGCTAATTATGGAAGTAAGTTGGAAATTTTTAAGAACATAATAGATTTTTCATCAATGTTAATATTCATTTACATTTATGTGTAATCCATTCAAAATTTATGACTTTGGCTAGGCAGCATTCTGAATTCACTCCTAGTTTTGTGATTCTGGGATTTTTGTTTCCTGTCACTGAAGTCTTCCCTTGGCCTAAGAGGTGATCTCCTTGCATGTTGAATTAGAGTGCAGCCTTAAGAGGCAAGTGTAATGTGTCTCTAAAACTGATTGACATGTGACAGTCTCAGAGCTCCCCAGTACTTTGGCTTCTTCACTTCTGGATAATAGAACTTCAGCTCTCTTTTGACTGATTCAGTATTATATCCTTTTGTAAGGTAGGAATTTTCTGTAAGTTTCAGGTACCTCATCTGCTCAGGGGTGTTCTGAGGCTTCAGTATACAAAGTGCTTAACCCGGTACCTGACTCAGAGTGAGTCTTCTTATTCTCATCTTCTTCCTTCAGTTTTTAAAATAAATTTAATGGAAAAAGGCAAAAGGATACTCCAGGTCATGTGATTCTCAATTCAGAGAGCTAGCCATTCTGCTAATGTGGTGACTTGCTATAATAATATGTCTTCTGTTGAATTCCTTTAAGAGGCAGAAGCTAGATGCTATCTTATAGGACTCAGTGAAATCCCAGGAGTAATTTTCTCTCCATACTGTATGTTTGCCCTCTGTTTTTTTCACACCCCTGCTTCACATTATACTGGGATAGTTGTTTAGACACCCACTCCCAGTCCCCTCTCTGGACAATTTATCTTCATACCCGACTCTAGCACCCAGTGTAGGACTGAACATATACAGATGCCCAATAAAACTTTGTTGGCTGGATTCACAACAAATAAATAAATCATGAGAAGCAGTATACATAATGGTTAAGAACATAGGCTTGGGATCAGAAAGAGCTGGGCTCAAATCCAGGCTCCACCTCTTACAAGCAGTGTGATCTTGGACAACTGACTTAACGTTTTAAATCTCATGTCCTTATCTATAAAATGGTGTTATATGCCTAACTCATAGGGTTTGTTATATCATATGTATATTTTATTTACACTTTTTACATATGACTTTGTGCCTGGCAATAAATAACTATTATTCATAATAGCATTATTATTCATAATAGTATGAAAAATAATACAAATATTATAACATGTTTAGTATTTTTATTGCTATTTACTTTTGCTATTAATTTCATTGTTTTTATTGTTATGATTATTGGCAGAAATTCTGTAGTAGCTGTTATCTGGTACACAATGACCCAAACTAAGTATCACTCATATCAGGTGAATCCACTGATAGCCATTCTGGCTTTAGACTGAGCTAAGGATAGGAGAGGTTGAACAGAATTAACATCATTGCCTTCAACTGTGCAGCCTTGAAGACACAACCCCTGCTTCCACCAAAAAAAAGCTTCAAAATGCTTCCCAATACATCCAGAGCCTCTTAGGGTCAATGACTGAGACGAATGTTAGAGCATCAATTATCCAGCCCAAGGATCCAAAGAGGGTGAATGATTAACTTAGTTAAGTAGTGGTTCTCAGGCTTTACCATTCTTCAAGACAACTTAGAGGACTTGTTTAAATAGATTGCTATAGCTGGGGTCCATCCCCAGATTCACTGGTCTGGGGTGGAACCTCAATTTTGATTTCTAATATGTTCCCACGTGGTACTGATGGTGGTGGTGTGGGGAATACACTTGGAGAACCACAGAGTTCATGGATATGGTTGACATGTGAGTAATTGGACTCCAGAGCAGGAATGTGTGTGGAAATCTTTTCACTTAGGTGGATTGCCTGAGAACCCCTGTGAAAATTAGGGATTCCTGTTTTTAACCTCTTTGTTTTCAACCTTGCACTGCCCTTTCCTTACTTCATAAACATATTGGTAGGGAAAATGGTCTCACGTTCAAGCTTTTACAAGCCTAATAAAATCAACAGGCACACTTTCCAGAAAAGCTCATCTAGGCTGACACAGAAGCTGTGCTTTGTGTCTGGGTCCCCACCCAAATCTCATCTTGTAGTTCCCATAATTCCCACATGTTGTGGGAAGGACCCGGTGGGAGATGATTGAATCATAGGGGCAAGTTTTTCCCATGTTCTCGTGATAGTGAATGGGTTTCAGGAGAGCTGATGATTGTAAAAACAGGAGTTTCTCTGAACAAGCTCTTTTTTTGCCTGCTGCCACCCACATAAGATGTGACTTGCTCTTCCTTGCCTTCCGCCATGATTGTGAGGCTTCCCCAGCCTTGTGGAACTGTAAATTCAATTAAACCTCTTTCTGTTGTAAAGTGCCCCATCTTTATCATTAGCAGACTAATACTGAAGCATTGCTTAGAATTTCAAAAGGTTCTTAGACACCTCCCCCACCAACCCACCCACTCACTCTTAGGAGTATCAGAAGAAAAACTATGCCTTGAGGCAAAGTCTTGGATTCACTGGGATGTAACAAAAAAAAATCCCTTCTTGTACTTAACCTTTCAGTTAACTCATTTGTAAAACAGGAATAATAATAAAAGTTTGTACCTCAAAGGTTGTGAAGATTAACGGATGTAATACTTAGAAATTTGCACTTAGCAGTATCTGGCACAAAGTATGTACTTCAATCAATGTTTGTTGTTATCAAAATTGTTACCTCTTCCTTGAGCTGGGGAAGGCATGTTTTAACCTGGAGTGAGGTGCTTGTGAGAAGAGAGGAGGACAGGAGACAGGCTGGAAATGTCGGGTTCTGGGCTGCTGGAGGTGGGGACTGAAGGTGGCAGGTAGCTGTCCTGGATGCTCCCTGGGTACTGCCCAGGGGCTTGCAGTGGCATCTGGGGTGTAAGAGGGGTCTGGGTAGAGGCTACAGCCCCACTCAACTTGCTTTCTTCAGCTTGGAGCATCTTGGTTTCAGCATGGCCACCGGTCCCCTCCACCTCCCCCATCCCACCACTCCCCACAAAAGCTCACTAGGTTCAGTGAAATGGGTTCCTGTATTGCTTATTTTCTCCCCTGCCTCAGGTTCCCAAGTTAAGGACCCCTTATTTCATGGTTAACAAGTAAAGAATCATTGCCTGAGGATTTTTCTTTCTGATGACACCACTTGCCTGCTAGTTAACTCCAAAATGCTATGCAAATTCAATCTGCCTAAGGATTTTAACATCAGAATGTAAATGAAATCATTGACCAACTCACAGAGATGTCTAGGGCTTAGATAGCCTTAAAGGAAAGTTTCTAACTAAGTAGCAAATAATGACCCAACCCCACCCAAGAACCAGGGTTGGAACTTTCTCTTCCACACCATTGTGTTGTCCCCAGGCTTATTAGGGTCCTGTGCTGCTGACATGGAGGTTGTCCACCAGGGCAGTTTGGATGAGCTCAGCAGCGTCAGCACTAGGGAGTCCCTCTCTGCTTCATTCCTGAACCTGATTTGGTAGCAGCTATGAAGACCCTCTCCTCAAGGTGCCACAAGAGCAGCTTCCAAGGGAGGTGCTCATCCCTGGCCACACAATCCTCACCGGAATGCCAAGGAGGAGTCCAATGTGTTGGATGGCTTCTGCATGGTTGCTCTCTGGTCATAGCCACTAGTAGGCCTCCTGGTACCTTCTCTACATGTGGATTTCACACACTTCGTTTCCTGCTCCCAATCTTCTTCAAGACTATGCCTTTCCTCCACAGTTTCCATTTCAATGATCAAGATTCTAATTTGAAATGAAAACCACTAAATCATTACCTTTTTCTCTCTTTGTAGTCCTGCTATAACTGTTACAAGAATCTTCCCCCTATCCACACCTTTTTTTTTTTTTTTTTTTTGAGATGGAGTTTTGCCCTGTCACCCAGGCTGAAGTGCAATAGCACCATCTCAGCTCACTGCAACCTCCACCTTGTGGTTTCAAGCGATTCTCCTTCTTTAGCCTCCCGAGTAGTTGGGATTACAGGTGCACC
Organism: Callithrix jacchus; assembly: GCF_049354715.1. Classification (NCBI taxonomy): domain Eukaryota; kingdom Metazoa; phylum Chordata; class Mammalia; order Primates; family Cebidae; genus Callithrix; species Callithrix jacchus. Next base: position 71,318,053 of record NC_133509.1, on the reverse strand, counting down.
CCACCACACCGGGCTAATTTTTTGTATCGTTAGTAGAGACAGGGTTTTAACATGTTGGCCAGGCTGGCCTCAAACTCCTGACCTCGTGATCTGCCCTCCTCAGCCTCCCAAAGTGCTGGGATTACAGGTGCATGCCACCACGCCTGGCTAACTTTTTCTATCTTTTTTTTTTTTTCTTTTGAGACGGAGTTTCGCTCTTTGTTACCCAGGCTGGAGTGCAATGGCGCAATCTCGGCTCACCGCAACCTCCACCTCCTGGGTTCAGGCAATTCTCCTGCCTCAGCCTCCTGAGTAGCTGGGATTACAGGCACGCACCACCATGCCCAGCTAAATTTTTGTATTTTTAGTAGAGACGGGGTTTCACCATGTTGACCAGGATGGTCTCGATCTCTTGACCTCGTGATCCACCAGCCTCAGCCTCCCAAGGTGCTGGGATTACAGGCTTGAGCCACCACGCCCTGCCAATTTTTTGTATCTTTAGTAGAGGCAGGGTTTCACCATGTTGGCCAGGCTGGTCTCAAACTCCTGACCTCGTGATCCACCCTACTCAGCCTACCAAGGTGCTTGGATTACAGGCATGAGCCACTCTGCCTGGCCAAGAATCCTCATTCTTTTAGAGGCAAGTGGATGTCTCTTCCTACTAGGGAAAACATCAGGAAATGTAAGAGCAAAGAGCCCAGAGAGTACAATTGCTTTCTTTTTACCCCTAAAATCTGGCCATAGCCTACCATATCATGCTGTTCTCTGTGATCGCTGAGCAACAGAGCCTGGCAACCCCGGGTCTAGCTCTGTGACCTGAAAGTCTCGATTTATCCACTCTGAAATGCTCCACTTTCAAAATGCCCAATACCTTCAATACCTTGTTGTGCCCTCATGTTAATACCTCCTGTGAGAAAGAAATACAATGTTGTCATAAAGATTTAGCCTGGAAGAAACTGAGTCTTGAGAAAAAAAATGATTACAGATTAAACCTGATTCTCATAGTTTCTACAAATATTAATTAAGCATAAACATTGATAGACCAATCAGCAAACATTTATTTAGCACCTACTGTTTACTCTGCAAAACAGATGACACAAAGAGAAGTAACACATGCTTCTATGCTATACAGACCCACAGCCCTGCAGGGAAGAGAGATACATGCAAAAATATACTAAACACTAAGTGGGCCATAGCAAAGGTGAGAACCATGGTTCAGACAGTATCTTGGGAGTAGAGGAGAGGATACATCAGTTCTTACAGGGGATCTGTAAAACTTCTTGGGTGAGTGGGATTTAAGCAGGACCTTAAAGGGCAGTGATATTGTTATTGGTGAATATGATGGAGAAAGACATCCTAGGCTGCAGGAGTCGTTTGAAGAAAAGCGTAGAGTTGGGAAAGTGCTTGGTATATTTGAGTAATTATGAATTAACCAGTGTGAACATAGTATGGATTCAGGGAAGGAGTGTAGAAGTAGAAGCTAGAAAGATAAGTTGGAAGCATACTGTGGGAAAGAAACCAATAGCCCAATGAGGCACTTTGTCTTTATTCTCTGTGCATCCAGGAAGTATTGAGGGTCTTTGAGTAGGGAGATACCAGAAGCAGATATTTCTCTAAAAAAAGAACCCTGATGTCACTGTGAAGAATAGATCCTAGATGGCAGGAAGGAAGCAAGACCTGGTGAAGGTAGCAGGAACTTGAACTAAAGCCATAGAGGTGGCAGTGACCAGGAGAAGATGAATGGGAGAGGCATCCGAGATGCTACATTCATTCGAAGATGGCTGGCAGCACACGGCAAATAAAGCAGAGGTGAGCTGAGAGGGCTGACCTTGCACAGGCAGACCCAGCCTGGGATGCTGGATTCAAGCAGACTCTGAGGTCAAGGAAGATACCAACTACAAGCCCAGAAGTCAGTGGTCAGGGATAGCCATCCCAAGCAAATTCTTTTCCTCCCTAGGATGCCCACAGGGGTATCAACTGACTATCTGCTTTGCCTGTGTGGAACATCAAAATCACTGATTTCTAGACTTGGGTTCTTAGTCTGGCAGCCTCAGGAACCCTGGAGAGATTTTTAAACAACTTGCCGGCACCTTCCCATGAGATTCTGCTATGGGACCCCCGAGATGGGTCTGCAGTGGGACCCAGGAAACTGTATTTTATAAAGTTGCCAGATGATTCTGAAGCACAGCTAGATTGCCGAACCACTGTGGGATCTTACTGTTGTGCTGGGAAATGTATAAAAAGCAAAGTTGGGCCAGGCATGGTGGCTCACGCCTGTAATCCCAACACTTTGGAAGGCCAAGGCAGGCAGATCATCTGAGGTCAGGAGTTTGAGACCAGCCTGGCCAACATGGTGAAACCCCATCTCTACTAAAAATACAAAAAATTAGCTGGGCATGGTGGCACATCCCTGTAATCCCAGCTACTTAAGAGGCTGAGGCAAGAAAATCACCTAAACCCAGGAGGTGGAGGTTGCTATGAGCCAAGATTATGCCACTGCACTCCAGCCTGGGCAACAGAGTGAGACTCCATCTCAAAAAAATAAATACATAAATAAATAAATAACAAAGGTGGACACTTACTCCTGCTAGTGATCACTATGATGATATGATGGCCTAGAGACCTTAGCTTTTAGTCTCCAATGCTGTATCTCAAGCACAATGACCATCACTGAGTCCTCTTTTCACCTCCCATCCCCAACCCTGATCCTCAGCAAACACATCAGTCAGGTCTTCCAAACTTCACAGAAGGATGGCGTGTATACAAATCATTTCCATTCTTGTCCTTAATTGAAAAAGAAAGCGAGCTTGGCAATGTCACAAGGATATCAAGAAAGCATCTTTTCACAGGATATTTTGCATCTTTGGAAAACAGGCTACATAATAATACTATTCATTTTCTGCCTTGTGTACCACTTATAACACTTTTACTTTGTTATTGTTTTTATTTCTCAGAAGAAAATGATGCAGTTTAGAGGTAAGGTAGGTGTTAAAGACTTCCCTTGTATACACTGGGCTCTGGGTGATTCAGTGACTCATCAGAGGTCAGATGACCAGAGCTGGTCTAGAATTCACTCTGTCCTCCTGAGCTCCAGTTCTGCTTCTGTGCCATAATGGAGAGGAGTAACATAAAGGCATTTTTCTCTCCTTGTAAAAGAGAAAAAATGGGGGGAGAGGGAATTACTTAAACACACCTCACTCATACTGCAATCACTGCATTGTTTTTCCTGTTGAAACACCCTGTTGGTTTTCAAATCCCTTTAAACCTCCCCGGCACCTGTATGGCCCAGATCCAGGAATTATTACCAAACCCCTAGCTTTTTATATTTAGCCACATAGGAGTTTCTGTGATGGTAACGCTCTTGGTTCAGCTGAAAATTTCAGAGCCCTCAGAAGTTTCTTCTTTCTTAGCAGCTGGAAGCATGTAATGCTCAGACCTGAATTTTCTTGTTTAACTTAAGCAGGGTATGCTTCCCCTCTGGATAAAATAGTGTTGTAGCACAACCCTATATTATTCCTCTGTGATGGTCCCTCTGAAATATTGATCAAAAGAGAGAGCAGGGAAAAGATAGGGCGGGGGTCCGAGTCAGCAGCTTCTAGTATGTGATATGACCCTTCTTCAGAGAACAGAGAACTGAAAACACAGAACTGAGGTTGGCAACATAATGAGAACTTACTTCCCAGCAAATTCATTATAACAAAGCATAATGTGAGTTCACAGGGCACAAAAATAGGCCAAAGGAAAGTGACTCCCACAGAAGACTTAATTAAATACTTTGATGTCAGAAAGCAAGGCCGGGAGAGGTGAAAAATCAAATCAAACCAACGTGAAGGGCCTGAATTCAAATGGAAAGAAGAACTATTTCTCTCTCTTTCACTCTCACTCTGTCTCTCTTTCTCCTTTTCTTCCTTTGCCATGGAGGAAGAACAAGATTCCGAAACAATGGATTGTAAATTCTTCAGCCAATTAGTCCAGTGACTTACTACTGTTTATAATGCACAGAATGTCACAGGCTGTTTTGCAGCCGCCCCAAGTTGGTTTGTTAATAACAGGAAGCTAGCACTTCTCAGTACAGTGGATCAGCTACACGTGAAAATAAATGCAAAAAACCTGGCGGGGAATAGCAGCAGGCCGAGAGTAGCCTTGATTTAATTTAACATTTGGGGGTCCACACACAAATGAGCATTTTAGTAGGCTTCATGGTGGAAGTTGCTGTCATTTGTAAAATATTCTGGCCAATTAGCTAATAGTGTGCTTGGATTTCTCCTGTTTTGATACAGTAATACTAAGTACATTGTGAAGCCCAATTATACAAATCATCCCCATATGCCATACCAGTCTTTCTTTATGAACTGTGTTTATAAATCCTGTGTGAGGAAATGTGTACTTCAGCAATTTAGACCATGTGTAAAAACATAGCCAATGGGATTGTCAAGAAAACAAGTTCCAGCCTAGGAAATCCTAATGTGTTCCGCTGGAATAACAGGAGGGTGCCGGGACTGCAATGCTCTGCTTAAATACATATTGCTTTATAGTGTTTAACTGATTCAGGGGCTTCCGCTCCCCTTTCTGTTATATTATTATTCTTTTCTTCTAGGATCCAACCTTGGAGTTTTTGAGAAAATTTGGGATTGGTCTTCTCTCGGGGACAATAGCCTCAGTCATTAACATCCCTTTTGATGTTGCCAAAAGTAGGATTCAAGGGCCTCAACCAGTTCCTGGAGAGATCAAGTACAGAACCTGTTTCAAAACAATGGCAACAGTCTATCAGGAAGAAGGGTAACATATCACATTCTTATTTTAATAAATGTACAAGGCTCATGTATTGTTAAAACCAAATTGTCCTTCCATTTAGATGAGAACCAGTAAGCCCTCCTAAGTAGAGTTTATGTCTAAGAAACTGTGAATATGTATGACAAACTTTGCAAGACAACACAATAACGAGATGTTGTTAACATGTACTTATACTATCAAGTGACAATATGCTGCGTATTTGCCCTAGAATGCCAAGGTGAACTTTTCACTTGGCAGTTTGCATAATATAGTATTGTATGTTATTTGTCCTATTAATACATAGGCAGGAGAACAATTGTCTTCTGACTGTAAATCTCATCAAAGTGCCACCTAATTATATTCTCCTGAGAGAATGATAGAGTTCTGTCAAAATACTTTAAAAAATTTTCAGTATGTGCATTTTTCTGACTTTTAAAAAAATCTTTGTTTCTTTACCCCTCTTTTTCTCAAGTAAACAAGTAATACTTTATTATTTTGATCTAAACTGCATCATATTTCCTAATATAGAGACTGAGTTTGTGGTCTTTTAAATTCAATTACAAAAGTTATTCTGTCCATATACACAGCTGTCTTGAAAGTAAGACCTGTCGTGAAAGCAAAAACCATCTCGCTGATGAAAGTCATGTTTCTGATTGGACAAGACCCGCATAGTTGGGTAATAAAGAATTGATTAACTCTTTCCCCACTTCCAGTTTGCTGCAGAGAATACTAAAATGCTGTCTGCTTTGAGGTGTGTGTAATTCCAGTAATTTATTTTTTTAATGCTGGACCCTCATCTCAATAAAGCTAAGGTACAACTCCATTTATTTTCAGAATAAGAATATTTCTCTTTCCCTTCCCATTACAGGATTTTAGCTTTGTACAAAGGCCTGCTTCCCAAGATTATGAGACTTGGACCAGGTAATGATATTTTGATTATTTATATCCTTCCTTCTTCATTGTTCTAGTGTCTCCTTTTTTGTTAGTTGTGCCCAGCAGCAACACAATAAAGATTTGCCACTTTGTAAGACAGAAACCTTGAGAATATAAAGCTGTCTATGAGTATTTGAGATACTGAAGACATCCATTAGAAATGGTCTACCTTTGTTTATTAAGTACTATTTATGTCCTTGCTGAAGGCTGACAGCAGCCAAAGCCCAGCTTAAGTCAATAGGAAGAAGCCCCAGGCAACAGAAGTTTGAGTGAAAACCGAGGTGTGTGCAGTGGCTTCTGGCTAAAGGGGAGAATTTTTACTGAGTGAGGGGCCAGCCCAATCAGTTTCCTTATGCTCCTAATTAATTCTTGCTCCTGCCTCAACTTCATTTCAAAAAGAGAAAAGGAGGACAGCTTGCCTCCATGAACAGCAAAAGCCTCTCATCTTCACAGTCACCTCTGGGGAGTGGTGACTCTGTAACTAGCCGCTTACGTCTCCTGGGCTTTGTCAGCATGACGCTGGAGGCTCCTGGCTCAGGCCCTTGCTTCAGGATGCCAGCCCACACAAAACCGGCTGCCATTCCCACAGGGAGAATCAGCTGCCTCTATGTAAATAGATAAGAAAATAACTGCTGCAGACTCAACTGCCAGGGCATATAGTCTTGGGTTATAAGCAACCTTGTGAATAAATACAAAAGTATGCTCTAGACCACACAAATTTTTTTATCAGGCTACACTCACCTACTTATATGTACTGGTGATATTTCCTAGAGCCTTCTCCTACTCCTCCCCTCTCTCTCCTTGTGGTTCCTCCATTTTAACAACACTGTCCTGCTACCCTACTACACGAACACACATGCACGTTCACCTTTAGATCTCAGCCCAATGAACCAACATTTCTATTAACCTAAGATAGAAAACAACAGTCTGTACATTGAAGCTGGTGAACAGTTCACACTTTCATATACTTAGGAAACACTTCCACAGTTCCCAACCCATCTCTCCCAATCTTTCTAGGCCTTTCCACATAGATTTTGCTTCATATTTGAGAGTCAGACCTACCTTCTGTTAGTCATTGGCCCATGTGTAAATGAGAACCCAGTAACAGAATTGTGGGGAATTTTATGTAGCTCTGCCAGTATGTGGTGTTTTTCCTTCACCACAGAGTAAAAGCCTGCTAGTAGACCTAATATTAGAGGAAATCACAGCACCAGCCCTAAACCAACTTTCTCAGAAAGGGATGGGCCTACAAAGAGTGGTGACAAGGGAGAGGTTAGCTAAAATGGTAATTGACTGGAACCTTCATCCAAAACTCTTAAATAGTCTGACCCCAAGTTTTGTTAGAGGCTTGCAAATGTTTGGTTGGCTTTTTAAATGTTTTGCATGAGGGGTCCTGAGTTGCTTTGGTGTTGGACTCAAAGAAAAGTGTTCTTAGGGACTAACTGTCCAGGCTAAACCAAACTGCGAATAACTGGAAACCACTTACAGGCCTGCCCTCCGCTTCATTCCAAGTGTGTGCATCCCCACAACTTCAAAGCAAAGAAACCTAGAGAGAAAGGTACCACAGAGTTGAAGGTTAAGACTTTTCAATGAATGGTAAAAATTTTTCTTTAGAGAATGAGAGAGAGAGAGAGAGAGAGAATAAGAAATAAAAGAAAGGTGAGCCTGGAATTTTTGTTCTTTGTTCTGGAGAAGCATCCAGTATTTTTATCATAGCCTTAGCAGCCCAATGTGACTAACAATCAGGTACCTCCTGATTGAATCTTGAAGTCTGTGATTCAAACTTCAAATGTTACTAGGCCAAAAATTAAGCCAACTCTGCATATTCTTGTCTTCATTGTGAATGGTTAATAAGAGTAAATGCAGCAATTACCTACATAGTAATGACCCTCCATAGTATAGCTCTTTCTCTTTGCCAGAGTTCCAAGAGGCCTAGGCAGCTGAGGACTAATAGAGTTTCCTCATGGGTTAAAAATGAAAATTAGATAATTATCTTTGGTATATGGTTACACAAACATATGCAGCCTATAGATTAAGGAAAAAAGTATGTGGCAGTATGTTCAAAATAACTAAGACCCAAATCAAGTTCTGTTTCTTTCCATCAGAAGTCAGTCTTCTATTCATGCAGTCTTCTCTAAGTTGTTTTCAGGATATTTGTCAAAATTTTGATTTTGTAATGTTTTTCACAGAGTTAGACACAAAGGGATGAAAAGAGCTTATCCTGAAGAGCATAGGACACATGCTATTTACTGCATTAAAAAGAACACAAAATGATCCACATACAAATGCTTCTCCCAGTGGCTAGGTATTCAGCAGCCTCAGTGCCTGTTTCTCTGTATCATATTCCTGTTGACATACCACAGAGCATGTCCCTTCCCAGCCACTTATGTAACTCTTTTCCAAGACAAATGGTGGTCTCATGACATCCAACCCGCACTACCAAATTTTCAAGTTCAAATCCATATACAACCAAAGCAGATAAAAGGAATGAAGGTTAGCTTTCAAACTCCTTTTGTTAGGTTTTGCAATACAGATTTTTAAAATATTCAGAATATAATTTTCACATTGCAATAAAGATTGAAAGCTATGAGAGAAAACTAGACTCATCCATCAAGCATCATCTTAGAGATTTCCTTCTTGAATGCAATTAAAACTGCTAATTATGGACTGAAAAAGATAAATCCTTTGCCTACACATGAAGAATCTGAAGGTTTCTGTTCACAGGAAAGCCGCATGCCCTTACATGACTAAATATGTCTGTATTTATTTACTTTTAAAAATTAAAAGTGCCTGAAAAAGAATCTGAGGAGAAATGATGAAAGTTGCAAAAACTCATGGGGAAAAAATGTATTTGGAGACTCAAGATGGTCTTGATTTTATCCTGAGAATTTTCCACAGTAATTTATATCTTTGTATTGAAGTTCCAGAACTGTTGATTTCGAACAGCCCCTGCCCGACAGGCTGTGTAGGACACATGGATCCAGAAACCCAGTGGGAAAGCCAATGCTACTCCAGAGCATTTGTAATAAAAAACAGCTCTTTTCTTTTCTAGGTGGTGCAGTGATGCTGCTGGTTTATGAATACACCTATTCATGGCTTCAGGAGAACTGGTGATTGCCTAGGAAGTGTTTTTCCCCCTTGAGATAATGGATATTTGCTCTGCAGCACCATGAAGAAGAGAGACTATCGATCAGCCAGGTGTATAATAATAAAGGAGAAAACTATTCAAGAACAAAATCCATTTTAATACTTTAAAAATTATCTTTTGGCAACTTGAGATAATAGTTTTGGCCATATAAATAAAACTATGAGAAGAAAAAATAATATGAAACAATGAGGTATTTAAACTGAATATAGAAAAATAGCATAGAAATCATATATTTCATAAAAGAAATACAAACTTTGTTTCCTATGTTCCTCTTCACTGCTTCACAACAAAAATTCATTGTATTGATCAGTATTTTTCCTAAGAGGTCTATAAATGCTTAAACTATTGAAAATAAATGAAATTATTCAAAGACTGGGTTAAAAAAAAGTTAAGCCAAATTTAAACAGTTTTTATAATGAATTAAATTAATCAATAAACAATATTTAAAGAGCACAAGAAAAATGTTTTTAAAGTGCACTAAAATGACCTTTATGAATACTACGTTAAAATCTGTTGGTTTTCATTAGTGATTATGCACATCTCAGCTCTATTTTCTTGTATCTACTTTATATATCACAGTGTTGTAAGAAAATAAACAGGTATTTTAAAACACTGTTTAAAACAGAATGTTAAAACACTGTTGTTTAAGCATGTATTTTTAAATCATGATATCCAAAATCTCTTCTAACAAGTAGAAAACATGAAATAAACTTAAACTACTTTCTTTCACATCATTCTCTTTGAAGACAAGTTTTGTTGATGAGATATTTTCATGTTAAATCACAAATGGGAAGCACTCCTTGGACCCATTTGTGCCATTAGTATTTCATCCAAATACCTTTGTTCAGCTTGCCTACCTGTGCCATTTTAAGTAATAATGTATAGAACAGAACTGCATTTCCAGGTTATTAGGTTTAAACAACAGCTTCAGGTGTGAAGTTGGCTGTCTGCAGTATTAAAATATGTATGATGAAGGGGAAATGTCCAAAAAAGAAATACACTTAGCATTTCCAAGGGTTACTATACCAACATGTACCACCAAAAATATCTCCCTGGTCTTGATATAACCAAACTTGATTTTATATCTGCATCCAGAAATGATGCTGATTCAGTAGCTAAAGTCAACAAGAATACCTGAAAGTCCCCATGACACCTGTCCTAAATTACTAGTGTGGGCTATTACTACTATAGGCTATTTCACTAAAGCATTTTGAAAATAAAAAGTAAAAGATAACATAGTAATTATTATTTTTTATTAATTTAGAGCATTTGAAGTATAAAAATAAAAGGCTTTTGACATACTGTATATACATACATAGCCTTCTGTTGTACATCCTTTCCAACGTGTTTTTAAAATTTATATTTCAGTCCAATATTCAATAAGAGGGTCGTTAAAAACAAAATAAAAAATGTTTTAAAAAGAGAAATAAGAATGTGTCTCTGTTACACAACTGCATTCTGTCCTTGCAGGTAATTCTCTTGCATCCTATGAGAGCACTGCCTGTATAGAGGCCATGAAATTGAACCTTTAACCTCTCCATGTGGATGAGATAGAAAAGTATTTCTGAAGAGTACATTTGCCAGTTAAGCAACACTTTTACCATCTACGAGACAGAGGAAATATGTCAACATTAACCAATAATAAAAATCTTTGAAAGCTCTTTAATCTATCCTATTTTCCTTCTCATATTTTAAAAACTGGCTTTAAATCATAATTTGCTTTGAATAGCAAATTGTATCTGTTGTCTTTTAAAAATTACTCCATGTGAATTCATTGTTAAGACGTAGGGGGAGAAAACAAAACTTTGATACCATTAATATTATATTTTTTAAAATACAAGAACCAGAAAAAAATATATAAATAGCACAAAAACAAGAAATTTCTTAAAGAAAATAACATTATTTGCATTTCCACATAAGCAATTAATATTTTTTAAAGCCCCCTCACAGCCACCTAAAAACATGTGATAAAGAAAAGTTCTGTACCTTATGTCAGTTTTTCAGACAACAGGAGAGTCCCTGTATGGTGTGGTTTTAAAGTCTCCACCAAAATATTGGATTGGATCTTTGTTCCATTCAGTTTATAGTCTATTTTCTCACCAGACTGGGAACTCCAGATGTCAATGGGAGTTTTACAAGATCAAAGGAAGACTACGGCCCTGAGAGTTCATCTGTTCCTTCTGCTTATTCTTCTCCTGAAGTTATAATCCTCTGTTTGCAGCACTGAATTTCGGTTGCTTTAGAAATAAATGCAGTTCAAAGCTCTCATAAGATATCTGCTGTTTGAAAAAAGCAGTCATTCTAACAAAATTTGTGTGTCAGAAATCTGCTTACTGTTTACATCCTAGTGATTTGAAAACCTAATCTAGCCATCTGAGTTTCAAACGAACCCATGAAACCAACGTGGTGGAACCGCATTGCCATGTAGACTGTGCACAGCCCAGACAGGAAGAAATTAAAATCACCTAGGGAATCCAGCTTCAACGTCCATATCCAGTGAGGTGCTCTTTTAGTTATTGCACAGAATTATTACCAAAATGCCCTCAATATATTAATTTTCCAACAGTTGAACTGTACCAATGTCCGAAAAACATATTTTTAAGCCTATACTGCCAACCAGGAAGAACTTACTAAACAGAAGTGATTAAAAACTGTAGAATTTTGCCGCAGAAAATCAGTTGTTCTAAAATCCAACACATACGCACATGCTCACACACACTTATACCCCACAGCTGTTATTAACATTAAAGTGAAAATCAATTGGTCTAGAAAGGTTTATGAGTTAAACTGTGTCCTGTAATTTCAGAAATGAATAAAGGGAATTTGTTAAAATTAAATAGAATTGTATTTCTAGTACCACCACCAGTTTACCTACATATGAAACATGCTTCTGTACAACAATGTAAACTTCACAGCAAGCCATTGTTACATTCATTAGAGCAGAATTTTCCATTTTCTTTAAATTGCAACATAATTTTGGGCTGAGATTGCTGAACACACAGGTAAGCCAACAATAACAGTACAATTTAGTTTCACAGTGGTTTTCTTTATACAAAGTTCATTTTAAGTGTCTTTGCAAAACATTTCACATTAGACTTCAGTTTCTAAGTGACTTCCTTTAGAGCCTTCTTGCTCAGATATTTTCCACCCTCTTGTCTTTATATGCTTAGCATGTGTGTTGTTTGATTAGGTACAAAATGGAAGACTGGCTTGTTTTATCTGTTTTTTTGTGTCCTCTGCTATAGAAAGTGTCCTTCATGAGATATTGAAGCCTTCACTGCATACACAAAATTTGGGGGCAAATCCAGGTCCAGGAGCCCAAGCAGCCCACCACCAAACAGAGACAAAGACTTTCCAGAAAGTCACCTTTGCAAAAAAGAAAGAAAAAAAATAGAGAGGGGTTGGGGCTTGGGGAGGGGAATATCTTAGGGAATGAAGACACAAATGCACATTCCAGAGTCCATATTTACAAACTAATAGAAAATATAAACATTATTGTATTTGGAACCAAGTCAAAACCAGGAAGAGCTAGATTCAGATATTGCTTGGATTCTACACATATTTTTCAACAAAATAAGTCATGTCTTAAAGATAAACAAAGGATCACACAAACAAGTCAATTATTGATTGGTTTCCTAATGATGAATTAAAGCTTACTTGGTTACCATATTTGATTAGAGGGTGTAAAATAATTTTTTTCTATAAGTATTTTCCTTTATTGATTTTGCAAATCTTAACAATTGCACATTTCAAAAGTTCGGGTTGATTTAGAATAAATATACACACGTGTGGTTTTACCAAAGACTAGTTTTAAAAGTTCCTTAAACCCTTTGAGGGGTGTAGGTCTCTTCGCTATGTTAAGACAGTATATAGGCAACACAAATGTCTCATCCAATGCTTATTGTTGCTCCTGTTTTTAAATCCTAAAGTCATGTCAGTTTTTCTGCAAGAGAAAAGTTATGGCAAGAAATATGTAAGTGTCATCAGCACAAAGGATGTGAGTCCGTACAGCCAGCTTTCAAGGCAGGAGGGTTGAGATGTGAGGCCTGGGAATCGGGGGAGGTGCTGAGTGGGGAGACCCGGGTGAAGCTGCTGGAGACAGAATTTCCCATCAGAGTGCGGAAGCCGTGACAGAATGACTACCTTCTCTGGCTGCCTGCATTCCCTTGAATGCCAGCGATGCTGGAATGTCACAGTTGTGGGGAGACAGTGGGGTGCTGCCAGCATGTTGCCACCCATGTCCACCAACGTAACCAGAAGGAGCAGCGCTGTAGGTCATGTAAGGCGACACTTGGGCCGGGGTAGGGTAAGGAGCCATGCTGGACGCTGACACAAAACTGCCCACAGCTGGGAGACCATTTGGTGCCTGAGAGGAGTAGAAAAGAAGTGAAAAATAATCACATTATAGTAGTGAACATTTCACAGGTTCTTAGAAAGAAGCAGAACCTAAGTCTGAGTAAGCCAACAATGCTCTGACTAATTTCCGATATTTTTTAAAAATTTGAGCTTTATAATGTTCTAAAGACATTCACAGTCTTGCCACTTAAACAAACATAATGGCAAGATATTACTCTTTCCACAAACACTTAGAGAAAGCTACAGCCAGAAAATTCATAGTATTTGCTTGCACTATTTGGAAGTATAGGAAGGAGGTGCAGAGCAAGAAAAGAATCCATGGCAATTAAATACTCTTAGAATCTATCCAGCTGTCCTCATTGCCTTTGTCAGCCTTCCCGGGACTTGGGTTTTGTTTGGCTCTTTTGTTGAGGCACTTGTGACAGGCCTGGTTGGTATAGCTTTCATTTTCAGTAAAGAAGGGCACAGACTGCAGGCCGTCATGTTAGAAATGCACAACGAACATGACCTTTGTTAAAGAAAATGTAGACCATATTTTAAGAGATCATGTTGAAAATGCTCATTGGACAAAGGACATACAAAAATCAGGCGCTTTGTCTTACAAGGGTTTTTAAATGAATATTGCAGGTACTTTTTCCAGGACTGTTTTATCAGAAAGGAAACTGTCTTTCCCCATATAAAAAAAAACTGCATATGCCTGGTTTTGAAAGTAGAAATTTTGCTTGCAAAGTTTTTGGGCCCTGTTATGTGAGTTTTTAAAAGCCATGTGGATAAATCTCTTGAAGTGAATTTAGAAGTTAAAATCTTTGTTTGCAAACATGATGCAGCAGTCCTGGCAGGCGAGCCTGCCTAGAAACCAGTGCTGTCTTGGCATCCAATGAATTATTGTTGGTATCGTTACTATTAACAACACTAAAAACACTCTGATTTTTAATCCTGATTCTGGCATGAACACCGGGCATCCTTCTTCAAGTAGTCTAATTTTTCCCCTCAATTTTTATACTATTTAGAAATAAAGAGTAGATCCTGTGTCCTGATAGTGAAATATGTTAAATGATATTTAACATATTTCCTACTGAAAATATCATGTAAATACTAGAATTTTATTAGGAAAATTGATTTAATCCTTAGAATTAAGTTAATCAGGTGTATCTTCGCTAGATGCCTTTTCCTGTTCAATTGAAACACAGGAATTATCTTCTAATTTAATTTGTTTGAGTTATTGTTTTCAATTCTGCATCTATGAGAATGCAATGGTGTGGTCTCAAAAGCTATTTTCTCAATGCAGAGTGGATGGATATGCACATGGAATAGAATATACACTTATGACTTAACATTGCTCATGTATGACTTAACATTGCTCATGGATTTCTGACAAAATAAGACAAATGTTAGAGGGGTTAGCCTTGTGTCTTTGGTCTACAAGAACGCACACCTTGTGTTGTGTTTTTCAATGTTGGTTCTTTGAAAATGGGGAAAAAGAAAGAAAGCTAAAGTTTCTTAAATATGTTCTACGTCCCAGGCACCAAGAAATATCCAACATATTTTGCTGAATCATGAGGATTAATGAATTATATAGTTCATTATAAATGATTCAGTTTATCATAATTACAAGATAGAGTGTCACAAATACAACACAATGTTCAACTGAAATTTAAGTGTATTTTAAGGGTCTCAGAGAAGATGATGCTGTATTTTTTAAATAAACTACTGCATGTAACTGTTAAATATAAATGAAATCTTATCCTTTTTTTATACAAGGATTTAGACTAAGAGGTTTAGCCATGTACTCTCAACCAATTGGCAAGTCAGCAGTCATGTGTTAAGAGAATTAATCACCCCTGCCCGATGCAGGGTCTTCTGTAGCATATCATACTGTTTTTCCTGGACACTTAACAGGTAGATGCAATTTAATCTCAAACTAGAGCATCCTTTGAAATAACATCTGGTAACAAATCTTTTTCTCTCCTAGAACCTGATTCTCATTGCTAGATCCTCATCTGTTTCTTAGCTTCTAAACAAAAAAAATTCTTTCTTCCACTTTTTGAGAATGGCTAATTATGTCTCAAAGGAGGCATACTTTAAGGCTCTCAGGAGATAGGTATCAAGATAGAGAACTATCAAATTACAGGGAAAAAATTTTAGTTTTGCATAGAGATTATAGTTTTAATCATTTTTATTTAGAATTATCCCAATAATCTATGATAAATAAGTTTGGAAAGAAAGAAATCCAATTCAGCTATGGAAAGATGTTCACATCTGTATGCGGTGTTAGTTAATATTTTAATTCCCAGCATTAACTAATATTTTATACTACTGATGCCCATGTGAACTAAGAATAATGAAATAAGAATGCTAACATAAAATTACTTCAAAAATAATAAAAACGTCTTTGGCCAACATCATACAGTGACATAAGGTTAAAAGATTTAATATTATACATGGGAGAAACAATGTTCTAGTTAGCAGAATATAACTGTTGGTGAGTTCTATTTTCCCTCACAGCTAAATTTTTCCTTTATTCTTTGTATTTTACCTATCATTCAAAATTACAGTTCTCTCTGAAATCCTTGCTCAGTCATCTTCCCTTTTCTTACATCTTTGCCCTTGGAACTATTGCTCATTGATGTGCCCCATTTACTTGGACTCTTGAGTTGTTTTGTTGCGATGTCTACAGTCCCCTTACATGGACGCACTTCTTTTTGCCCAGAGATGTTTCCCCTGGAAGATAGCCTTCAGAGACATGCTGCATTGAACTTTTATCTTAAATAATGCTCCTGGAATTTAGGGGGAGGCAAGACATTGGATTTAGGCCTATATTACCTTCTAGTGCCTTGTTTATTCCATGATTACATTCATTTATCAAGCGTAAAAAATATGACTAATTTTTTCCATATTTGTCCAATTTCTCATACTTAATGCATAAACTTGCTTTGTGTCATTATTCTTAGTATTAAATATTTCAAAGTTCTTTAAAATCCACAATATTTACTTAGTATCATTTTAGTGATGCAATCCCCTTTGTACTGCAGAAAGACAGGGTAGGAAGAGAAGCTCAGAGAAGGTTGATTTCATCTCAGAAAAAAGCGACCAGGTGTGGTGGCTCACACCTGTAATCCCAGCACTTTGGGAGGCTGAGGCAGGCAGATGGCCTGAGGTCAGGAGTTCAAGACCACCCTGGTCAACATAGTGAAACCTCGGGTCTACTAAAAATACAAAAATTAGCCAGGCATGGTGGCAGGCGGCTGTAATCCCAGCGACTCAGGAGGCTGAGGCAGAAGAATCGCTTGAATCTGGAAGGCAAAGGCTACAGCAGTGAGTGGAGATTGTGCCATTGCACTCTAGCCTGGGCAACAAGAGAGAGACATTGTCTCAAAAAAAAAGAAAAAGAAAAGAAGAGAGGCTAACATGTTTGCTTTAAAAAAAAAAAAATCTTTAAACTTAAACAGCATAAAAATAGCTCTTAGTTTTCTCTCAGCTTAAATCATGAACTAGCTTGGAGGTCTAAAGAGTTTTGTCTTAATTTTACTTTTTACTTTTGAAGTTCAGATTTATAAATTTAGGGGAAAAAAAGCAAGTTAAGTGTGCTTTAAAATGTACCTGCCTCCTGCCCCCTTCACTATTCATTTTAGTGACTCAATAAACACATCAATTTTCTCACTATTAATTTTGACACATCACATTAGTAAAAGATATAAATCTCTACCGGGTCAAGTAATTGTTATTTATGAAGCAATCACTGAAAGAGCAAAATTTTCCACCGCAAAGGAAAACAGCTACAGGTAGCATTGATGTTTGTTTATTCTTTCCAGTAAAAGAGTACATGACTTAAACGTCCCAAATCTGTTTAATGTTTTCAGTGAAGGGCATGTAATTAATCTGAAAAGCTAGTTAGGTCGAGTAGAGACTACCAAATGTACACTATAAATAAAATGGAGCAAACATGCTAAATTACTCTATTTAATTGGACTGTAAATATGATTTATAAATCAACCAACATATGGAATCCCCAGGGAAGAGTAAACAAATTTTCCAAATGAAACCCCGGCAATGGGCATGTAATGGAAATCTCATTTTTGAAAATGACTTTACCTAAAGATTCCATAAATAAGACTTCAATCCATCAACTCTTTTCTCATGTGGATCTTCCATGAAAGGCATGCTAATTCTTTCCCCTGAAAGAACTGTGCAAGGGTGCTCTCTATAGCAAACTATCTTCTACCTAAATTTGAGGAGATTTACTAATACCAAGCAAAATAGACTAAATTGCATACCCTGGAAAAAGTAAGTTACTTGCTTTGTTTAATGCTTTTAGGAAAAGACAGACTTTATCACACTGACATGAAAGGAAATCATCTAGAAAAAAATTTATAAGATGCAATATAGTTCTAGTTAAGGTTATCACAGAATGGAAGTCTAAGTTTTCATTTTACTTGTTCCGAAATGTTCAAAATGCAAATTTACCAGTTTTTTAAAGTAACTTTAGTGACTATGTTGAGGAACTGTATTGGCAGAGGGCTAGATTGCAAACTGTTTGAGGACAGAGACTTGCCTTAATCATCTTGTATCCCCACAAAACAGGATACATCATAAGCATTCCACAACCATATCTATACTTAAGTTAGTATAGGTTTGTGAAAGCAAAAGATGTGACACTCTGACTTAAAAAACAAAGCAAAAAGGTAGGCACCATTTATCACAGAACAAGCATTACACTCTAAGCAAGCAATATGAATAAGACTGTTGAAAAAAGTAAACAGAAGTTCTAACCTAGCCATTTTATTATTTTATTTATGGTTATTTTATTTATCCTCCCTCCTCCAGAAAACGAAAATACATTAGTATCAAAACACCTGTGACCACTGTAAAACTGGTATGGCAACTGTCTGGCAATTAGAGGTTATATACCATTATTGAAATTCTGGGAATTGTCTACTCTACATTTTTTATTGTGAAGATAAATGCAAATAACAGTGCCAGGTTCTCTACCCACAATATGCTTTCACTTACGAGTTCAACCTGGTCCTCCTCTTATGATAAAATGAGTTTACCTTGGCTTTATGATAAAGTAGAGTTAGCCACAAACAGAGATGTGCTTCACCCAGAATTTCAACCTCAATATCATAAGCAAGAACAAGTTTTGGATCTGAAAATAATCAAGATTTTCTCTTTTTTGGTGAATCATTTTTATGACTGTTATTCTTCCCTTTTTAATTCATTACGCAATGACCTAGTAAAACATATCTGACAAGATGAAATGATGGTTATAAATGTGGTTTCAACATTCATCCAACAAGATCTCAATTATGCTTACTTATCATATTGTAGATCTAAATGTCTCTAGGAAATGGAAAGTTGCTATTTAAAAGCTTTACTAAATTTTATAATTTTCCAAAAGATTATTACAATTGACATGGCCTTGAAAAATTTTCACTTACCTTTCCCTGCCATTTTATACAATACATTTTACAGATACATAATCATTAATTTTATTTTGAAATACTTCTTGTTAAAATATAACCAGGTCAAAGAATGTTTTTCATAAAAGATAACATTATAAATGTCAAAGACACTGTTGGCATTTGCCTAAGATTTCATTCTCTATGACTAATAAATTATTTACAAAAATTAACTTCAATATGAAAAAAAAACATAGTTCCATATCTTTTATATCTTCCTGAGAACAGTAATCCATGAGGACAGCCAGTTTTTAACATAGCACACTAGAAAATCACATTCAGGATTCTGGAAGACTATCTTCACTTCAAATAACATGTATAAGTAAATGCTTCATAAGAATTTCAGATTATGTCTTTAAATTCAACTATTTTCACAACTTAATTCTGAACTTTTTAAAAGTTCAGGTATTTATAGAAACTTGAACTTCTCAAGATTTGTAAATGGCATCTCAATTTGTAGCTAGTGTTATATTAAACTTGTCAACATCTGTAACCCCAAAATGAAGATACCCAAAGCTTATAAATCTGTCACTCCAATTAGAGTATCAGAAATGCAATGTATTTTTCCTGAGAAAGTATGCTCATTTGTAGAAAAATTTTCAAGAACTATACAATTATTTATATCTAGTTTGAATAAAATGAGGCATTAATTCACTAAATACTTCCTAAAAGGGCAAATGTATTCCAGCCCCTATGATTCTCTATATAAGGTTGTTTTGGCCATTCCAATTGTATTCCATTGGAGTTTTATGCTTTCAACAGAAGAGAACCCACCATCAGCAACCAGAGAACATTGTTGCCATTCAGAAGTAAATGAGATTAAGGACTTTTAGCCTCAATATTAACTGTGGGTTTTAAAAAGCCAAAATAAATATTCTATCCTCAGAGACAATAAGGACTTCTGAATGGCAGTGCAAAATATTAATTACAATGTAATATTAATATGTAAGACAAGGTTGAATATTCTAAACTAAATTTTCAAAGACAAAAGATAGGTATACGCATAGCTGAAATGTGCATACCGTTTTAATTACTAGGAATCAGGGCATCTGTCTTTACAGTTAAGCTGAAAATAGAAACTCTAGATTGTGGTAATCAATAGTATCTATACTTAGTTGCATAGTTTAGCCCTTTGGTAATTCTCCAGGTGTCCTCAGGAAAAATATGCTTTAAATCCTATGATTCTGAATTCTCAATTTCCTTCTTTATATAATAAAATTAAACTAGTATCGTATAGTATCGCATTATTTAATAACAATCACAAATGCCCTGAAAGTGGGAAAATTTTTAAAGCTTTTATTTGGCCAAAGACATTCAAGATTTTGTCCATAATATAAACTGAGGAAAAAAGAATGTGTTGCCTGAGTTTACATTTTGGTTGAAATATGCTGACACCATTTTGAAAAATAACTTTTAAACTAAATCTGTCCTTTAAATATTGGTAAGAGAAATGAACATATATGTGTAACACTTTACCTTTGTTTCTTTATGAACAAGTATTTATGTGTAATTTAAGCCTACATGAAATCAATGTCTAAAGTCCAAAACTCAGAAAAAATGACATGGCAGAAATTTATGTGCCTACTTGGTACTTCTTCAGCATTAAGCACTATTTTGATAATTATCTTAGAGTAGCCACTGACTTATATTATTCTTAGAAACTCCAGGTTTGGAAATTTTACATCATTTGAATTATCTAACTATTAAAATACATGGCAATGCAGAAGATTAGCATATTGCAATTAAGAACTCTGCAAATGTAAGTTTAATATAATTTTATTTATTCTGGAAAAAAGTAACATCTAAATAACAAAGTATTTAGAGCAATATTTGGCTACTTATTTCTTTATATTCTTTTATAAATGTGATAATTTAGTGATTTAAAATTTAGTATATAAAACATCTATTTTTAATCAAAATATCAATTGTTTAAAACTTCAAAGTTTTTATTTTAAATAATTTGTCAGTTTAGTTTTGAAGTGTATTATAAATTAAGCATTCCCAAACAAGTTTAAATGCTAGATCTATAATTCAAGGAAGTGAAAATTAACATAACTGGCCAGGCACAGTGGCTCACGCCTGTAATACTAGTACTTTAGGAGGCTGAGGTGAGAAGATCATGAGGTCAGGAGATCGAGACTATCCTGGCCAACATGGTAAAACCCGTCTCTACAAAAAATACAACAATTAGCTGGGCATGGCAGTGCCTGTAATCTCAGCTACTCTGGAGGCTGAGGCAGGAGAATCTCTTGAACCTGGGAGGCAGAAGTTGCAGTGAGCCAAGATCAGGCCACTGCACTCCAGCCTGGAGACAAAGCTAGACTCTGTCTCTAAAATAAAGTTTTTTTTATTATGACTGCTTGATATATAAACTGGGTTCATCAATGACATGTGGAGTTAGAAAGTTTTTCAACTCTATACATCACAACGTTATTTCAATAAATGATGACCTAATAAAAAGCACTGAGTGCCTATTAAATGCTTGCTTCTATGGTAGACGCTTTATATACACTCTTTCTATTGTTCCTAACAAAATCCCTTGAAGCTTTTTGACTATGGGCTCTCTGAACAAGATATACTCTGATAAATATTACTTGCTTTTACAAGTCTCTCTTTAACTGCCACTTAGAACCACAGGTATATACTTAATAAATGCTTAATAAATACTTAATAACTGTTTACTATGTGCCATATGGTTGCATTATCTCATTGAATACCCATAACATCTCTTGGGGTTGGGAGTATCATCTCCCTGTTTTAAAGATGAAGAAATAGAAACTCTAAAAAATTAAATATTTTACTAAGAAGTCATACAGCCAGAGATCAGAGCTCCTAACCATTGTACTATTCTGCCTTTTTTTTTTTTTTTTTTTTTTTGTAAATTGCAAGTTAAGGGTGGGTCCTATAGTAAAAGAAAATGACAAACTTCCTTATCATTTTCCATTGGCATTCTTTACAGTAGAAGCAGACTAAGAAAAAGGGCTCTCTTTCCTTGCTGCCATTTTCTGTGCTATTTGCTATTGGAGAGCCACTGACATGTATTCTGATTCAGCTTCAACGAATAAGAGAAGGAAGAGGACGTGGAAATGGGATTTGTTACAGAAAACAACGACTAGGATTTTTTGCCATGTGAATAAGAGGGACACGTTCCACTTAATTTTTAAAGGCTAATTTTGACAGATAAGAAAACTTTAAAAATTTTAAGACTTCAAAATAATAAAACGAAAACTGAATAGCTTGAGGCTTTGGAATTAGAATTTTGGATTAAGAAATTTGCAAACCTACTGAGGTCTGCTGGGGAAATCTTACACTGCCTTAAGATCAGGTTTTTGAGAGTTTTGAACTCTTGACTCCACGGCGGTGATGAATTTAGACTTAAATCTGGAGCTTTTGTTGTGGTGGTTGCTTAGCTTTTCTCTGGGGGAAAAGAAAACACCGGTGTTTTAAATTTTCCTTTGGAGACTTGAGGGAGGGACGGAGGGAAAGAAAAATTAAACGGTCCACAGCCAGTCCGTATAATTTGAGGTTTTCTCACTAACTTCTTTGGGAGATTACGATGTGACCTTTAGTCGAGAAAATGGTAGCTTTGTTACGTTTATCTGGGTGCCCCTCTTCGCAGGAGGAACCACGCGGGTTTGTCCGAGAGCCACGGGGGCAAAAGTCCGAGCGCGAGGACCCCCACAGCCGCCGTCCCACCGCAGGACCGAGACCCGGGGCGGGCATTTCGCGGGCGTGGAGGCGGCTCCGAAGCCCCAGGGTTGCTCGACCCGGCCCTTCGGAAGGGTCTTCTTTGGCTAACTCTACCCCCAATATGAGTCGCTGAAAGGCTTCGGGAGCCGCCTCCCCAAGCCTCCAGAGACCGAAAGGCCTGGAGGCGCTTCCCAGAGCCGCGCCCCGGGGAGCGGCCGCCCCAGATCCCCGCGCCCTGGCGAGCGCTCCCGGCCCCTGGCGGGGGGTTGAGGCCCAAGCTCCGCCTTCGAAGGCCCGGGCCTCTGTTTCACCCCAAAGCACAGAGGATCTGGCTGGTAGCAGCAAATGGGCGCGGGCCTGGGTTTTTCTCCCGGGAGGCTCAGAAACGGACCCGAGTCTTCTTATCGCCTAAATCCCCGGCGCCACGCGGTCCACCTGGCCGGGACCTCGCCTCCTCACCTGACTGTACTTGGTTTCCTGCTCCAGGGCTCCCTTCTCCAGCCCGTTCACCGCGTGCGGGGCGGCGGCGGGGAAGTTGTTGCGGCCCAGGCTGCTCCACTCCTCCACCTTGGGGCTGTGGTAGGGGGAGCTGTCGCTCACTGCTGGAGAGGAAGAGAAGGTGTCAGGCCGGAGGCCCAGCCCGCACGCCCCACTCATGAGACGGGACCCAAGTAAGCGACGAGAGAGCTCGAGGGCTCAGACCTTGGGTCGGCCCCCTGCCCTCGGTCTCCCGAGGGCGCTGGGCCCAGCCGCGACCTCCGTCCGGTGCTTCCAGCCCAGGGCCTGGTGAAGCTTTACTCGCCTGAATGCAGGCCTTTCCGAGTTATCTGACGTCTGAGGGAAGATATTTTTTTCTTTTTCAACCGGTCTTTGCTTTCCCTCCACTCCTCCGCTCTCCCAGGGCAAAGGAGTGGAAGAAACCCAAATCAGGAAGGAACTCTTAAGGCTGCACGCGCCCGCGGGTTCTCTACCTCCTCAGTCTTAATAACCCAAGGCCGACTGGGGGTTGACAACGTTTTGGGACTGGGGCTGGCTAAAAAGAAAGGCGCCGGACCTAAGGGTGCCTGCACTGGTGCTCACTGCACTGTGGGGATCTGGCACTTTTGTCAATAAAGAACAAAATGACCTGCAAAGTCCTTTGCAAACAACTAAATGATTCCCACAATTCAGTGCAAAAGATATGTTCACAGATTTCTGCTTTGTATGTGCATAGGGCTCCCCTTGATACTCTACCTCTACACATTACATATGTGATAAGTGCATATGACTTAAATCTTGCAATTACCACTCTACATGTCATGGGTGTCAGTGGCAGGGTTATCCTAAAAGAGTTTTAAATATATATATATATATATATATATATATATATTTGTATATATATATATACAAGAAAGAGAAAATGAAATCGGTTAAGAAAATGAAAGTAGAATTAAGTGTTAAGGTGTAATGTCATCAGTTATTCTTTCTGTTCTTGTTGGAGATGCAAAGAAAATTGTATGGTGTAATTACTATGATACTTGGAGTTGTGCATATTGAATCATTGCCATTTTTCAGTGACCAGGTATAGTTAGTTTCAAAGAGATTGGTGAAGGCTACAAACAATGTATTTTTGTCTTTGGGTCCTATGGGTGGAGGATGGAAGTTTGACAAAGCCATTGTAACTTGATTTTAAACACTTCCATCTGACAAGTGCTTTAAGAGAGTGATCATTTTTGTAGAAATCATCATTTTATAGTCACAAATTTGTCAGAATCTGGGTTGTTTAAAGCTGGCATCGAAAATCACAACAATGTCTATAAGGAAGAGTTGCTCCTTTCCATTCTCCAGTACTTTCCCAGCTGACATTCGCTCTGATGGGAGAATCCCTAGGCAGGAAAAGTTTTCTTTTCAACTGTCAGCCTTTTTTTTTCCACTATGTCTCCTCCTCTACCACCCTCAAGAATTAGATTGAGTCCCATTTGCACCAGGAAACTGTGTTTTGGTTCAAAACTGCCTGTCTGTTTTTGCCTTCCCAGACAAAAGGCAGTCAGTGGGCACAAGCCTGAAGTTATCTTAAGAAATTGAGATCCCCCTGTGAGCCCCCATTTCTGCTGATCTCACACTTTCCCATGAACAGGGGCTTCCTTTAAATGTCAGTGAGGTCAGTTTATCCTATAAATCAAGGGCAAACTCTCCAACTACGGCTCCAAGTAGCTCCAAATAAGACAAAACTGGGCTCTTGTAAACTTGCAGTCAGAAAACAAGAAGATGAGAAATCAGAGCTCTACTTTAATTACTTAAAAAGATAATTGTGCCAATGTGGTGGCAACCAAGAAAGGCAGGAAGTAATTAAAAGAACTATTTTCCTCTTTCCTATTTAATTTTCCCCCTACATTTTTAAAACTTTAGGCTGATATGTTAAGAAAGTGGACTATCTACACATTATTTAAATTCTGCATATAGGACAGTTAGACTTTATTTTCTCCCTACCAAGAAGTTAACGCCAAAAAAAAAAAAAAAACAACTCAGTAAAAGAAAACAAACTCAGGTCTCCTGCTGAAGCCGGACTGGGCAGGAGGGCTCGGGGAATCCTGACTAGGCAGAAAGGACGCTTAGGACTAGGCAAGGTCAGGGGTGAGAAAGGAAAGAACAGTGGGGTGGCACTGCTGAAAATGTGCAGAAACTAGATAGATACCCACTTGCATTCTTGGGGACCCGAGAACCCCAAAGGAAAGCGGAAAGCTCAGGGTAAACGGAAAAGAACAGTAAAAAGAACGGCATGGAATCGCCTGCATTTTATTTCCATCACTGCAGATGCCACTTCCCCTCCTAAGATACACACGGTGAAGTCTGTTAAGGGGGAGAGGTAGAGGGAGAGAGAGAGAGA
The DNA here is from genome assembly GCF_049354715.1 of Callithrix jacchus. NCBI lineage: Eukaryota > Metazoa > Chordata > Mammalia > Primates > Cebidae > Callithrix > Callithrix jacchus. Next base: position 71,292,849 of record NC_133509.1, on the reverse strand, counting down.
GAGAGAATATGACCTCGTCTGGGAATGAGTTAGTAGTAGTAACTTCGGGACCTCCATTTCCGAGGAAAATGAAGTGAAGCATAAGAACGAAACCAATTAGTTGACATTTGAACTTCCTGCCGGAGCAAATTTGGCCTGATTGCCAAAATGGGAGAATACTTCAATTTCCACCGCGTGCTGGACTCCTCCCGGGCGTCTGTGATCCCCAAGCAAGCTACTCTGCCTGCAGCGGCATCTGCAGCCGGCAGCCCCAAGCAGGCTCAGGCCTCCCGGGCTGCCCCCCAAGTCCGGCCCGGACGCTCTCTTCAAGTGAGCAAGCCGGGCTGAGGCCGCCTCGGCTCGAGAGGCGGGGGAGGGTGGAAAATGCGAACCATGTGTTGGGGATGGGGGGATGTTATGGGTCTGGTAGTTTGAGATGAGGCAGGAGACTGTGTGTGGCAAGGAAACCAGGGGCAAGCGTTTCAAGTTAATGAGATCAGGACACCCCCTAGGAAGACTCCTTACGTTTCCAAAGGAAAAAGCCTCAGGTGATAGGAAAGACAGGGTCCCAGAGGCCGCAGATAGTGGGACCTCCGCGGGAATGCGGAGGCAGATGCTGCACATCCACACGCCCTGTCTCTGAGCCCCTACCTTGGTCGGTGATGGAGCGGATGCCCAGGATGTCAGTGACGGAGTGCGAGGAAGGCCAGGTGCGCGGCATGGCCACCGAACCGGGAATGGCAGGCACCCCGGGTGGTGTGGGCACCTTGGCAGCCGCCGCCGTGATAGGACTGGGGTATGAGTAGATGTGGTTGTAGGGCAGCGCTGGCTGCGGTGCCGGCTGGTGCTGCTTGTACGAGTCGTAATGACCCTGCTGGGCCAAGTTGCCGATCTTGTTGCGCAGAATGCGGCTGATGGAGCTCACCGAGGGCACGTTGTACTTGTCGCACACACCGTCCGCCAGCAGGCGGTCCCGGATCTCCCAGGCGAAGATGCCAGGGTCCCTCTGCTTGTAGGTCCGGATGTGCTTCACCACGGTGGGGGTAGTGACCCGGGGCTTGCTGCCCCCGATGGCTCCTGGCAAGATCGAGCCTGTTTCGTTGTAGCGCGCCAGGATCTTGCTGACACAGCCGTGTGAGACCCGTAGCTGGCGGCTGATGTCACAGGGTCGGATGCCCAGTTGGGCCAGTTCCACGATGCGAAGCCGGATGGCGTTGGGCAGCGGCCTCCCGTTCACGAACACTCCACCCAGCTGGTTCACCTCCCCGAAAGCTGGCTCTAAAAAACGAACACACAGCGCGCGGAGACGCGCACACGCTGCTTGGGACAGCCGCCTGCCACTGGGCCTCCCTGCGCGTCCGGGGACTGGGCGAACGCACCCGTCCTGTACTAACGACAGGGGCTGTCCCCAAGCCAAACGATTCCTGAACAAAGCCGAACGGGCCCAACTGTCACGGTCCAATCGGACCCCCTCCCTCATTCCTGCGGTGCCAGAGGCCCCTACAGCCAAGTAAAGTGGTGAGACTCAGGGCCTCTCCAAGCGTTCAAAAGTCCTCCGAAGCAGGACGGGAAATCGGTCTTGATGCCTAAACGCGCTGCTTGTAGCCTGCTCCTCACTAAATTTCTTGGGCCACTCCCTCTTTACTCATCCCATCCCCAGCGTTCCTCCTGGAGACCCGGGCAGTTAAACAAAGTCTAGGAGAAGCTAGAGGTGCTTTTTTTTCCCTCCTGTTTTGTTTGTGTGTATGCGCGCGTGTGAAGCAAAACTTGGTTTGCTACGGGGGCTGCGGGGCTTGCTGATGCCATAGTTCCCTTCTCTTAAAATCAGAAAATGGCATCAATAGCCAGCCAGTAGCCAGCGTTCACATTGAACTCCTGTGCGCCGCTGACCCTTAGCGTGTTCCTACAACTTGTAGGAACACGAGCAAAGTCAATAGAAAATGTGAGCGCTTAGTGGCGCGCGCCCTCTCGCTCCCTCCCTCCCTCCCTCTCTCGCTCGCTCCCTCCCTTCGCGGCTCCGACAGAGTCTTCCACCGCCACTCACCCATTGCTCCGAGCAGTACACCAACCCGGCCCCAGTTCCGCACAACCAGACAGAAACTTTCCGCAGGGCCGCAATGGCCCGGCCTGTTGCTACCCCGAGCCGCCGGCGCCTCCGCTTCTTCCCAGGAGGTGGAGGCGAGAGTGCAAAAGGAAGAAGTAAAAGGAAGTCTGTGCCCCGGTGAAAGAGGCTTGAGTTCTGCATTTCAATCTAAGCTGCAACGTGGGCTGGGCTGAGCAGGGCCGGGCGGCTCCGTCTATCACTCACTGGGGACACGCCCTCAAAGAGGCGGGCCTGAGGGCGAGCTGCGTGGTGATTGGTACGGGCCGGTGAGCGGCAGGGCAGTCCAGGAAACTCCTTCCGCTATCTCTTTCAGGCTGGCCCCCCACCTGGGTGACTAAATACCACGAAAATGGGTGTTTGACATCTTCCCAGAAGCGACACAAAAAGACAGCAAAATCAGGCTGGTAAAATGCTGAATAAACAAATGAAAGAGTCTTATCTGAGTATGAATGATTCGAAGGGAGAAGGGACCCGAGGAGACCTCCTCAGGGGAACGATGGACGTCTCAGAATTGAAGTTAAAACCCTAAGTGGGAGGCGGGCGCCACGGTGCACGGGGGTGGGGAGTTGTCTTAGCAAAATCTGTCGAGAGGGCCACCGGAGAGAATCTGTGTCACCTGCCGATTCTACCTAACTTCAATCCATGCCAGGTGGAGAGAGCGCAGGTGTGAGAAGGTAGGCCCGCCAGAGAAACCAGGAGGTTACGGGGAGCCCGAGCCACAGGTGAGGGCCACTGTTAAGGCCAGGGAGGCTCCTCCTACCGCCAGCTTCCCGCGGCAGCCCCCCACCCCCCAGGTGGACTGGCCAACCACTAGCCACGCAGGCTCAAGGTAGGGGCCACGCCGTGTGCCGGGAACTGAACCACAGGAGGCTAACGCGAGGGCACTGCCCCAAGTCCATTGATTGCCAGTGCCTGGGGCACTCACTACGGAGTCCAAGGCTCTGCCACATTCAGCCACTGTCCTGGGCCGCTGGGCCTTGGTGCCAGGGTTTGTGAGGGTTCTCCAAACCGATTTCTAGAGAGTTTTGTTTGTATATAAAAGAGATCTAGTCTCAAGAAAGTGGACACTGATGCTGCACATGGATGTAATTCCCTCTTCTATTAAGCTCCCAGAGGTCCTTTGGTTCTGCCTACTTCTGAATTTTCACTTTTGTTCATGCTAAGTCTAATCTAAAGTTTGCTGTATGCTTGTTGGCAGCCAAAGTTATTGATATTTGCAGTTAGGGTTGTGGAGAATGTGAATAAAAATAATAAACAAGAAGAAAATATTTTCGTGAATTTGGGAGTTTTTACTGCTTGGGGTCGTGAACTATGCTACTGCTACTTGACAATCCACAAGGCTCTTTGTCCACGCAGGATTCAGGCTGCTTCCCCAACAGTCCCCAGGGATGTGTGTGGCTCTGTTAAACCCAGGGAAGCTGGTCCCAGATCTTGGGCCAGTAAGTTACAAGAACCCAGGACAAAACTGTGATCAGCCATGCTTCTGCAAAGGAACAGATCTCCAGATTCCCACTTGTATAGTGAGGATGCACTCTAAATTCGGTTACCTAACAGAATGAAGGATGTGAAAGATACAGATGAACTAAAACACCATTCTTTACAATCGTAATCTTGAAAAAAGTCCCACAACTAGACATACTTGAACTTGTCCCTTTTTGTTGGTTGGTTTCAAATGTTTAAAATCTTCTTAAAGTTTGATTTGATAGAAATTTCACTCTAGTCTGACCCCAATATCTGTTGAGTGACACCGTGTGGCACCGCCTGGCATTTTTACATAAGTAGAGCCTTCGGAAATCTAAAGATTTTAGAAGCAGAAGCGCCTTCTTAAGGCTGATACATTAATTGAGTTTTTGACGCATCGGAGGGGAGTTTACGACTTTGCCTTAGGCTTCAGGAGGGAATGAACATGCCCAGCAACTTGATCAGGAATCCTCCTTCCTCCTCACAGACAAGCAGTGAGTGTCGTCCTCTGCGCAGAATGTGATCTACCTCCGTGCACCCAGGGAGAATTCGCAGTCGGCAGGGCTGCTAGGCGGATACGAGGATATTCGCCTACCAACATGCAAAACCTAATGCCCCGCGGGGTGTCTGGGGACTCTTCGAAAGCTTTAGCAGTTCTACAGCACCAGCCTAGGGTAAAAGGTTACTGTTTAGAGCTCTGGCCATTTGGAGGTAACATACAACCCCCTCTTGTTCCCACCAACTCCTTTGTCTGCCACACATCTCCCCAGTTCTCACACAGATTCAATGCCATCTCTCCCTTTCCATCTTCTGGACTTGGCTGTGACCATGTGGCCTTAGATGCTGCGGACTCCCTGGGCGCATCAGGGGTAGCATCTCAGTGGGCAGGGGGCCTGATCCGCGGCGCCGGCCGCTCCCCGCAGACCCCACTCATACCGTCGGTTGCAGGTACTGGGTGCTCTTAACATTGTCAAGAGCGCAGAAAGAACCCATTTTAGGTGCTTTGGGCCACTAAGTATCCACCGCAAGCAGAGGACCCCGCTCTGGGAGCAAGAGAAGACAAAGCTGCAGCGGCAGACGCTGTCAGTGAGACCCCAGCAGAAGAGGGTGACGCTGAAGCCTTCCCAGGCGCGGACAGAGTGCTGGGGCGAGGCAGGCACTGAGCTCCACCGAGAGACGACGGATCTGAGGGAGAGAAAGAGGGATAGAGGAAGGAAGAGAAAGAACATTCAGGTATAGTCAGTTCCAATGGGCGTAAGGACGTAGGACTTAGAGAAAAAACAAGAGTCAGCTGGAGTCACTGCCCCCTGGGTACTGGCCAGTCTGGACCCAGGAGATCACAAAGAGATTAGAAGAATTTCAACTAAAAGGAGAAATTTAAGACCAAAACCAAAACACAACCAGTAAGGCCTGCAGCTGGCTCAGGCCGGGGAGAAGCCAAAAAGCCTTTCCCTAGTCTCGTCGAGGCCTCCTCCGAGGGGCGACCGGCTCTCTGGGTAAATATTTACTCAGTGGGAGACTGGAAGCCAGCCGGGCCTAGAGTGTGAAGGAGGGGGGCTACACAGGGTTGGAGGGATCTGTACACTCGGTGCGGGCCGGATCCCGGTGTACACCCGCCCGAGGGGAGCAGTAGCCGGGGACTCCGGGGGCGGCTCGGCCTAGGCGTGCGGCTGGGGAAGTTTTAATCCCTACCACCGGCTCGGCTGGACTCCGCCCTGCCCTCGAGGACCCCAGCCAGATGCTGTGAAGTCTCCATAAATCTGTCAGCCCTCCCAGTGCCGCGGGCAGTCACCTGCTGCGCCCCCTTCCAGGCACTAGAGCGGCTGGCGGAGAGACGCGGAGAAGCAACAGGAATCTAGCCCGGTAGACTGTACCCGAGGGCTGCTGAAGTCAGACCCAAGCACTGCAGGTTGTGCGGAACGCGAGGACCCCTCCCTGAATCCCCAACCCAGACCGACGCCGGCTAAGCTGCTCCGCGGGAAGGCTGCTCCTCCGGGTCTACAGGTCTGTGATGACTGCGGACGGGAGGATAGGGCGAGAGTGAGGTGTGTGTGTGTGTCCTGGAGAGAGGCTGTTCTATTCCGAGTTGCAGTAATGAATGACTAGCGGAGCTAGCAGAAAATATTAAGGAGCTGATTCCTCCAACTTGCACCCTGCTAGGGACAGGACCCCCAGGCGAGGCCCAGGCGATGGTGCCCACCTCTTTTCCACTCAGAGGAGTTGCGGGGATTGCAAGACAGCCAGAGTCCGAGTCCGGGACTGGGATTTTCACAGTGCATTGACTTCTGCCTGGGGAACATGCAGTAAAGTCAAGCCCTTTCACGGTGAGTTGGGGCATTGCGCGCGGCGCAGAGAGAAAAACAGGCCCAACTTCTCCAGAACTCGGCCCGCTGCTCTGTCCCGGTCTTGCAGGGTCAGCAGCCAACTGAGTTTCCCAGAAACTGCAGCTGCAAGTGACAACCGGAAGACTGCCCGGCGCCCGGGGCTAGGGTGGGTCCTCCCTGGACCGCTGGCCCTGCAGCATCTGCGCTGCGGAAGGGGGCGGTGGCTAAATGGTGCAGTAGCGGGGGATTGGGAATGGAGACAGCCCTCAGTGGTCCTCTGTCCCAGCCAGACCCGGGGTGGGAGAGGAGGACTTGTGGCGCCAGCACACTGACCTGCCGGCCTGAACTTGGAGGGACTGCGGACGCGCCAGCCCACGGAGAAGTCGCAAGCGCTCCTAGAGGAGTAGAGAGCGGCCGAAAGATGCTCGGAGAATATCCCCGCGGCCTCTCCACCTTCTCACCAAGGAGCCTCACGGTTCAAGAGCCTCTCCCGGCTCCACGAGGTAGCAAGAATGGCAGTGGGTTGGGTCAGGCCCTAGCTCCGAAATGCATCTCCGCGTTCTGCTGGTCCGACGGCGACCCGGCCGGAGTGCTGCTGGCGGTGGGATCGGCCCCACGGGCTGCGAACGCTAGTCGCCGGCTTTCTCCTTGCGAGGGCAGGGGAGGGGCTTGTTGCTGCCTGAAACCCGCTTTTAATTCTCCGCCTGCCTGTTTCCGATCACCCGGGGTTGGTTTTTCTGTTTGCTCACTCCTTCTATTACAATAAAAACAATCGACATTTCTTTTCAGTTTCCCTATATTAGCGTCACTCAGTAATTGTTCCCCACCCCCCTTAACCCCCGCGTTGAAGGCGAGCGGGATTGCTGGTATTCTAGAATTTGGAAGTTTTCCGAGCATATAAGCAAATCTTTCCTAAAGACTTTAAAGTGAAAATAAATAACGGCCCGGGAAATTGCTGTGACCCTACCATTACTTTCTGAACGCAAATTACACCCATTTTTCAGTTTTCAACGCTGAATTGCTTTCAGAAGGATGGTGTGGAGCTCCGTGTGATACGCTTACTTTTGTTTATTAAATCCACAAATGAAAGAGAACACATTTTTATGGAGGGGGCAAAACTCTGGGCTGCGGGATTGCAACAGCAAACAAGGATCCAAAAGAGGAAGGGGCCAGCGGCCCAGGGGCAGGGAGGGTCCCTGAGGGGAGGCTAGGCTGACCTTCTAGTCAGAAGGAAGAGGATTTCGTCTTGCCAGGGTTGCAGCATTAGCAGAAGTTGCGCAGCTTTGTGAGAAGGACGCAGTCCATGGGCACTCTACAGCCATGAGCTGCAGCGCTCAGAAGAGGTGCAGCTCTCTCTGCCTATGGGAAAAGCAAGACTGCAGGTTCTTCAACACAGCTGTTTGAGACCCTACCCTCAGGTGTCGGCGTGAGGGCTTTGGGGCTGCCTCCTTGCAAAGACCCTATTGGCCTAAATGCTGTCTAGAAAAGATAAACGAGAACCAGGCCTCGCCTCTAAACCCTGGTTTCAGGACTCACATAAAGCTCTTTGGGGGCTGTGATCTGAGTTATGTTGAATGTGGCTTTATTGCAAGGTCCGGGTTGCCTGCAGGCTGCGAGGCCCAGACCACTGTCCTCTGATAAGAGCTGGGCCTCGGCCCTCTAGGCCCCAAGCTTCCGCTGGGCTCGAACTGCTGATAGAGTGATCAAGCCTCTCTAGACCCGATTTCTGGCTTCCGAGGAATCTGAAGCGAACCGCAAGCCAGAGTCACCTTGACGACGGTCAGGAACGTTCTCCCATTTTCGGTGACTCGGGGCTCACTCACTATGCGTCTCCTCTAGGTGGCATGATGCCCTCGCGAGTTGCCCCGAGTCCTGTGCCGTCTGGCGAGTCCTCGCACCTGAGCAGTGGACGGGGCCATAGAGGGTTGGTGTGCTGCAAAGTCGAGGCGCTGTGTTTCCAGCCTGTCACCTTCCCCGAGCTCACCCCGCCACCCACCAGCCCCACGCTGACTCGGAGAGCGGAGACTGGTGCTGCACGATTCTCGCTAATCCCCCGAAAACAGGAAGCGGAGGCTGGGAGCCGAGGGTTAGCGCCGGAGTCGCGGAAAATTTCCCGCAGTCTTCGAGTCCCCCCGCCGCCTCTCCCGGCCACCGCACCTTGTCACAGCGCCACCTATAGGAGCCAGATTAGATCGCGCTCCCACTAGAGTTTTGGACAAGGTTGGGAACTGCCTTTGAAAACCCATAGAACTTCAAAGCCCGACATTTATGGTTTCCCCTTTCAGCTCCTTCTGCACCCTCAACTGTGCACTGACTCCAAAGCCCCGCACCATTCTTCACCATGTCCCAAAAGAAACCCGAACATGTCTTTTCACGATTCAGCGAAAACCCATCTTCCATGCCCTACCGGACCTGATTCTCTTTCGGCCCCCACGGGCTACTCAAGGGCACTGGTTGTGAGCTATCCTTGCGCCAGGGCGGGAAAGCTGCAGACAGCAAAGAAGCTCTGCAGGGGAGGCGGTGGGGAGTGATGGACCAATTCTTCTCCAGTTCATCCTACCATTTGCTGAGGGCTCACGTCAAACACAACCTTTCCAAAGAGGTATTATCTAGTTCTCATTTTGCAAGAGACATTAAATAAGGGCACAAAAGACACTTGGATTAAATGAAATAATAATGTTAATTAACGGGGGAAATCTGAACTCCACCATGTCGCCGTTGTTGTTCTCTCCATTGCCTTAATCTGCAGGAGCAGCTCACGCTGGAGCCCCAAAAGAAGCCTCCGTACCGCAGGTATCTACACTGAAAGTGGACATTTCTCTGCCCACTTCCACACTTTAGAAGACAGAACGCTGCCCAAGGCCGGACCCAGGATCCGCAACAAAGAGGATCTGCAACCTTGTCCTCCTCACCACGAACCAAGAATCCACGCCACGGAGTTCACAGCGGACTAGGTGAGGGCAGGAGACTGAGATCAGGCTCCGGCTGCCTGCACGTCTCCTCCTGACCCAGGTTATCCAGGGCGTCGAGGTGAGGTCTGCAGCCACGGTGGCGGTGTACAGCATCCCCCAGGAGCCCCGATGCCGAGCGGCGCACAGAGGAGCAAGGAGAGGACCCGGAACAATCCTGCTCTCGGCTGCAATTTGTTTTCAGAGTGCCAGGACATGCCCATGACTCCCAGTGCGCTCTCAGAGCATCGACTCAGGCGCCGAAAAAAATCTACCTTTGCCTTCCCGGGGATTGATTCTGGGGTATGCCTGTGTGTGTTTCTTTTTAAGACCACTATAGGGGTAACAAACCAGGAGGTGCGGAGTTGCAATAAAATTAGAACCCGTAATTAACACAGCTAGCTGGGCCCAAGTGGCTCGGAAGTGCACGTGGTGGACTCAGTTAGCCTTCTTCCACGGAGTCCGCGCTACAGTTGCGTTTTCTTTCTTTGGGGTGCATCTTGGAGTCCGGATCAACTCATTTCATTCCCTGCAAACAGCGAATAAGTAAATAATTTCATTTATTTTTTGAAAAAACTATAATGATAAAGAGAATTCAGCGCACCCTGAGAGAGGTGATAGCCAGGAGAAGAAAAAGCTGGAAGCTTGTTAGGGGTAGGGGTCACTTTTACTGCCTTGAAAAAATGCTCTTTAGCTGCGGCCTGCGCGAAATTCGTTCCTCGGGGATTGGGGGTACGCCTCTAAGTCGGGCCGGAGTGCCAGAACTGTGAAATCCCAAGCTAGCGTTTTCAGGTTTCGAACAAAAACTGCGATCCAGACCAGGACCTCACCGTTTGCATCGTGGCGAGGATCACCAACTGTCTGCAAGCCAGCAGGAACCTTGCCGGCAAGACGGGACATTCCTGCAACCTCCTGCGCAGGGGGTCTCTAGCTCAGATATTCCTGGCTGGGGTTGGCCCTCCCGGGAACTGGGCAGGCTCTAATAGGTCCCTCTACCTAGAGGCTGTTTGCTCCAAGAGGCGGATTTGCAGGGTCCGGGTGCACCCTTTCCTATTCCCTCTGCCATTCAGTGCACCTCCTGCCTGACTAAAAATTCTACCCTCACCAGGACCAACGAAAGAGCTGACTTATCTCCTCCACAGCGGCTGCGGCTTTTTAGACAAGCTGTGTGTCTGAGCCAGTAGGGGAATGGAATATAACCACCACTCCATGGACACGATTGGAAGGCATTTCTGGGAAAATTGTGCAAGGACCCAACGATGTTGTTTTCAGTGGACACACGGAGGCTACGGGAGAGAAATGTAAAAATGAAATAAACATAATTTCAAAAGTGTTAACTCTTTAATTAGCCAAGAGGGATAAAACACAGTATACCATCCTTGTAGAGTAAACCAATTTTGCCAGTAGGTACAAACTGTTGTTTTTTTCTAACGAGAGAGGGGGGGAAATGCCACCTGTATATGATTCACATTTTTCAACAATAAAACATTTTAAAATTAATACGAATTAGCCCAAATTTTGGGGGGGGACGGGGAATTAAGCAAGTATTGCTGGTTTTGTTCAGTAAATGCATTGTGTTTTGCACAGATGTTGTAAAGTGTTGTTTATGCAACACATTTTATGTTTATGTTGTTATGCCTACACATTTTAAATCTTAAAGATGTTTAAGTTCATAATGTCATGACACAATCCATTTGGTAATGCATTTAATAAAAATGCTATTCTCGGCAAGACACTTAATAAAAATCAGACTAGTTAGCAAGGAAGGGCATAGTAGACAAAAAGGAAAAGAAATTTTTTGAGTAGAGAATTTAGGAAAATAAAGAAGGGATTTTAGACAATACTAATCCTTCATGTTTTATTCCAATTCATACAGTACTGTTTACTATAGTTCTTATGCATTAAAGTGCTACAGTTTGGGTTCTGTTTCTATGCCATATCCAGACTGTAAATTTAATGGCTGCAGGGGGAGAGGGAGGATTGCCAAAACCAGGGATTAGCACCAGAAATGCTGGACCAGTGTCCTATGTATGATGCAGCCATACCAGTGAGGCTACCATTCTTGACAGCCTCCTAGGATGGATATAGAGGATTGGAGAAAAAGGCTAGTTCTATTTCCTGCAGGATCAAAATGCCAGCCCAATATATTGGCTGACTAGTAAGCCACTTCTTAGAAGGATAGAAAGCCAAGGTCGTGGCCACAGGGGACCTTTGAAAAAGCCCCACAGCACCTTCCTGCAGGACCAGAGGTGTGAATCTGATGTTCTGACGACACAGATTCCCTTAGCAGTTTTTATTGCCTGAGTGATTCACATTCAATTCCTTTGGGATTGAGTTCTGCCCCGCCACATGGCTCCATTCTTGAAGATACCCCTTCCACTAGGGAAAGAAATAGGGATCCCATTACTTCATGTAAAAACCCCTCATAGTGCCAGTTTAAGGCTAAACATTAAATCCCTGAAAGTCAGAAAACAGAAGAGTCAAAATTCTTTTAGTCTGGTCAAATCACCTTGCTTCCAGGGCTGTATAATGCATGGTACATTTACAAGCCTCCCCAGCAAGGCCATTCTAGTAACCAGGCGCTGCTGCTGCTGGGTTTTAAAGGGAAACAATGGAGCACCACTTGACTGAGCAGATTTTCCATTTGCAGTTTGAATGTTTCATGCCAGTAGATTTCAGCACTTACTTGCTAGATGAAAGTACTACACTGCATGCATTGCCAAATGGATTCAAAACTTAAAGAAAGCAAATTAACTTATAGGCAATTCAAAACAAGAGAGAGACACTTTGTAAATGTTTTTTACATACCTGGATGATTTTCCAGGTATGCAAAACTCTCTAAATCCAGTTTTATCATTCTAGACCAGTGCTATACATTTCTCCAACTCTGACACAAAATGAAGTTCTCCAACAGTAATTGATAAAAGTAAGTATATTTTCTTCAACCATCCCCCAATTTTTATTTTAGAACTAAACATTTATCCATCCAGTTTTCCCAAGAGGAAAAAATACTGTAGAAAAATGTGTTATTTAAATTCTGTTATGGAAATTCAGATGTGGCTAATTTACGGATTATAACTTCCAGAAAAAGTCTCCCCTACCTCTTCTTTCAACTTAAAAGTAGCCAAAAGTACAAGTTTTCTTTTAGAACCAGACTTACCTTTAATATTTTAGCTGTGAAACAAAATTACTTAAGACTTTCTGTATTAAGACTTTAAAGAAAAGACTTTTCTTTTATGCCAAAGGGGATTTTTTTTTTTAAGACAAACAGTAAACAGAGGGTTAACCTGGTAGAGTTATGTGTAAGTTGAGCCATGACTTCTGGCCACAACTGCATATGATCTGTGTGTTTCATCATGGAACTGCTAAGGCACATGAGGGTTTGGGGGGATAAAGGTATTAGGTACATAGGAGACATCATTATTCCTATTAGAGCAATTAGTCTCATGGAGAAAAATATACCCTTAGGGTAAAATATACATTGAATTCCATAAAAGAAATGAATAACATACACTTGGATATCACTACATAAAAGCTGCACTTTTTTCCTCTTACAGGAAAGTTTTTTGTGTGTCAATAAAAATGATGAAGGCAAAGCTAGGCAGTATGGATGTGCCACCAGAACTCAAGGCACAATTTGGGATTTCACAACTCTATCACCCAGCTGTTAAAAAAAAAAAAATCTCAAGCATATATTTTTAAGCCCTCCTGAAGACATGCTTCTCATTATACAGCTAAGCCTCAATTAACCAGATAACTCATGAAAGTATGTTAAGGAGGACATGGTGTCTTGTGAACATTTTCTAACGTCTTTGAACAAAACAGAATATAAGAAAAGATAGTGTGTGCATGATGTGCTGTCCCTCACAATTTTTGACATGAAAAACACTTTAGAAATCAACTTAGGTCATTTCCATGCCTTCCCCAGAATACAGCATAAGGGGGATGATTCCGAAAAGTCAATCCAAATGGATGCTTCTTTGATATCCACAACTTTCTGGTAAATATAATACTTAGGTAGAGCAGAATGGGGGATCATTATATACTAATGTGACAATAGTAAAAATCGAGATAGAGAGTCTGAATAGCTGGCTCTTGGGTGAAGAACAGTATTTCGAGAAGGAGGATGAAAGGGGAAGAGGGAATTATTTTTGTCACAGATTAAAGAGAAAACACTTTTTTCCTTTACCTTACTCCTCCCCCACCACTCAAGGCATCTAGGGAAACAGAAATGAATGCTGGGATTAATAGCAGATGGATATAAACATTGTAAATTAAATTCACCCCCATTTTTGCTACAATAAATATTACCAACAAGTTTGTGTGTATATGTGTCACAATAAATTTAATCAACTCATTTATAAGAAAAATTTGTCAACTTACCTCTGATGATAACTCACCAGTATGAGATTTGCAGAAACATTACAAGCTCAAAGGACTGAATTTAGACCACTTATTTGCTTCTGAAGTCTGATAAAGATGTGTGTTTAGCCTATGGGCTGCATTGTAGGTCTATAGGCCCTTTCTTCCCTGTTCTTCCTGGAAGTCAGTACTGACTTGGGGAAAACACAAAATCTTTATTTTGATGCATGTTATCACTTGCGTCTGAGAACCTGGCATTATGAAATGGTAACGTAAATTACTGCAACCTGAACCCACCAACTACAGGAAGTTATAAACACTAGGAGAGTTTGCTTTTTATAGTACTTTATCTTACACTTTTCTCTTCCCTTAGCTCCATCCCTATGCCTTTCTCTGAGACTGAGATCCTTTCTTCCTTCCTTCCTTTCTCCCTCCCTTCCTTCCTTTCTTTCTTTTCTTTCTCTTCCTTCTTCATTCCTTCCTTTCTTTTATTTCTCTCTCTCTCACACTCCACACCCATACACTCCTCATAACAAAGCAGCATTTTACATAAGATTTGGGTTTTTAAAATTTTATTTTCTAGTGGAAATTCCATGAAATATTTGAAGTCACACCAGGAAACTAAGCACAACATTACCAAGATGAGTTTCAGTGAGCTTATAAAGCAGTTAGCTTTCTTCATTTAGATTCCTAAATCCATCATAAATGTATATATGCCTGGATCTATCTTGGAGCTTATATTTTAAACAATCCGTGAAAAGTATATCCAGACTTTTATGTTTTAGAGAAATTAGCATGCAGCTAACACAGAGTCAACCTTTGCCATCTGTACTTGCTCACAAATCCCCCAAAGCAGCTAGATTGACCTTAGCTATACAGCGTTAAGGAAACAAGAGCTTCCGCCAACCCAAAGTGCAGTTTGGGGAGTTCAGAAACCATTCAAAGTTATCAGTGTTCTGTGGCTGTTCTCTGATCCATGGTTTAAGTCCACTCATACAGTTGGACCAGAAATGATGATTTTGACAGACTCCAGTTTATCTCCTGGGGCTTTCTTGGAACATCAGTTTGGGTTATTTTCTGTAGTATAGTTGTACGTGCCAATCCCAGGGCAGCTGCCTTTCTTTGAGCTCATGACTAAGGGTGGCGAGAGGTAGTGATTAGTCATCTAACCTCTTAATAGCTGTAAATATCAATTAAATATTTTGAACAACTCATTCTTCAGGTCACATGAAAATATGTGGCCATTTGCTTCCTAGACTTCTAATGCATAGCTCAGGGAGCAAATACTGTTTAATAATTTTTTTCTTTAATAATTGTTAAAGATATCTTACAGATCTTCCAAAGAGGAACAACTCTCTATCCAAATTTGAACCCAGGTTATGTGCTAAAAATGGACAGCTGGAACTAAAACATAGCCGTTATTATCTTTTCTACAATAACATTCACACATTATTATCCTTTCTGCAGTAACAGAACATTAAAGAATAAAATGTGGATTTTACTGCTTTATTTGCAGGGATGAAGGTCAGGGTGTCAAATTGCAGATTTTGGGTCCTCAGTAACGGGCCGCTGTGTTTAACCTCCTCAACTTCTTTTCTCCACTTATAAGAAGGAACAAAATAAAATGTTTTGTGGAAGTTTATATTGAAATGAGGTCAGGTAAACTAATGACTGCTTGGTATTTTATGACAAGTTTTATAACCTTGGAGTTGCCATAACTTTCAAACGATCATCAATAAAGTTTTATTGCAAAAGGGTCGGCTTGTGTCTGAATGCTTTTGCACATAGTAAAGCTATGCTGCCCCATTGGCTTAGCTCACCAGCCCCTTTTCACCCCAGCCATAAAGTCCTCTTCCTTTTATTGGAGGTTGAAAAGTCCTCGGGTCTGCTCTCCTCCATCACGTTAGCAATGTGGGAACGACGCAGAAATTAAACTACACGATTAAATAATCGTACACAACCAAATCTTCAAAAATATGTAATAGGACTGCTGTTTTATAAAATAATTATACAATTGGGTTCCATTTAATAAAATAAATGACAGTGGGCGGCGGGGGTGGAGGGAGGTCAGACAATAGTTTCCTCCAGAAACACGTGTTTGAATGCTAGATAACGCCTATCAGTATACCCGATATACCCAGAGGGCTGCCATTAAATAATTAGGTGCTTAGGGGCCGATAATGGTCTCAAGATAAAACAACGAATTACTAAAGACTCTTCCAGCTGACTGGAGGATCTTAACGATTTAAGAGGCCTCGCATTCCGTCCTAACCTGAATTTTCCCACCGAAGGAAGGGTTGGACTACAGCTCTTGCTTGCCGAATTGCCGCCTAACACATTCCCTAAACTCTTCCTGGAGCCAGACCACGAACTTCGGGTGTCCATTTCACAGCATTAGCTGTCAGGTTCAGTTTCGGTTCCGCCTGCACCAGCTCTTCTTTGTCCGCTGCCGAACGCTATGTGGAAAAGAAGCCGAGAATGTCGTGCGATTTAGATGAAGAGAACAGTAAGAAAGATTGTATGAAACAAAGCTTCTACTGACGCGCCCTTCAGACATGTATTCCGCAGGTGAGGGTTGTGACCCGGGTTGAGAGTGCAGGAATGCTAGCAGAGAGGCGGGAGGGAAAGGAGAGGCAGGACGAAAATTGGAAAATCGTCCCATCTCGTGACTTTAGTGAGAGAGCCTGCCCCGGAGTCGTGTAGGTCCCCAGGGTGAGAAGGCCCCAGCTCCAGTTTTTTTGTCCCAGCACAGGCTGGTCCCCTTCCTCTAACCTTTCGCGATTTGCCTGGTTGCTCTCTGGGAAGGGACTGGTAAATACCGCCCTCTCCCGGATTTCCTGAAACTCTCGCCAGCGCGCTGAACCCGCTCCTTCCCACCCTTGGCGCCCGGCACTCTGCATCTGCGCCCACTGCACATCACCTTCCCTCCGGACAAGGCCACTAGAGCTCTGGATCTGGGATCTGCGGAGGGAACAGGACCCCTGTCCCTGCCGGACCCTGCAGCTTGGCTGCGGAGAGTGTGCGGCCACAAGCGTCATTCCTCACTAGAGAGGAGCCGGCTCAACCTCGTGGGTCCCAGCCAGTCCTCTCCTGCCCGGACTGGCCCCGCGCTAAATCCGCAACAGGCGGGAAACTCCGCAGGCCGTCCAGGGCTCACGAACTGCCTACTACCACCCTTAATGAATTCAGACCTGACGGTCCTCTTATGGTGCGTGACCGCCACCCCGAAGCGGAACTGGGGGTCCCAATGGCAGAGGAGATGCCGTGGACGAATCGGCTCTCAGCTCGCCCCACGTGTCCTACAGGTCACTAGCCGAGTCCCTACCCCGGGCGCTCCCATGAGGCACCAAGAGCAGTCACGGCCCAACGAAGGGCCCGGATCCTCACTGCTGGTGCGGGCCTCAGTCGAGGGCGCGCAGGCTTCGGGGTCCCCAGCACCCTCCGTATGAGCAGAGAACGGCGAACGGGGTTCTGAGGCCGTCAGGAATCACGGCTCAGAGCGCCCGCGAAGCCCCGCTGCGGGGTCCAGACCGCGGCCGGGCGGGGCTCACTCTCTCCCCCGGTGTTGGCGCGGTGGGAGTCTGGCTGAGAAAGGCGGGCGGCCGGCGCTGCGACGGGCTGTGGCGCCACCTCCCGAAGACACCTCACCGGAAGTGCGACTCACGCGTGGCGAGCGCTGAGGTTCCTCTCCTGTAGCGCTAGGGCCCCGGTCCGCGCGACTTCCCAGAATAAAGCCCCGAAATGCCTCCAGAAATGCCTGTGTGTGATAACAGTGACTGAGCCAAAGGTCGGACATAGCCTTCCCCAAGTGCTGAAAGGAGGATCCCAGCTCCTAGGAGCTACTTACCCACAGGGCACCCCGGCCCCTGTTTGCCCCCCGCTGCGGAAGCGCAGAAAGGCGGAGACTCTGGGGATGCGACTGCCTAGTATCACCTACCAAAGGAAGTTTCTTTTTTCAGGAATCACAGATCCCCCTTAGGTCCCCAAATCTCCAGCAAGAAAGGGGAGAGGACGTGTGTGGCTCCCCTAAAGCAGGCTCCAGGTCGTCCGGGGAGCAAGCCCTCTGAAAGGGACCCTGCTTTGCGGGCCAGCCTGGCTGCGGTCATCTCCACTCCGGCCTCAGGGACGAACTCAGCCTCTCTCTACACCACCACTGGAAAGGAGAAACCCTTTCCTCTTGTATATACCAAGGAGGTTAGACCTTTGTTTGTTTGTTTGTAAGAATAACATTTTTTAAAAACATATTAGATCATTGGGAACAAAACTCAGAAATATAGAAAGAACAGTTTTCTGAGTTAGGTTTCTGATGCTAATTACAGTCAAGACTGTTAGGGGAGCCTCATTCAGGAGTTCTTTTCAATGGCTTAATTTTTGACTCAGTTCCAGAACTTGGGCTTCTCTGTCAGTGAGCCCTGTTCACCTGAATAGAAAAATAAGAGTGCTGGGTAATTTCTGCCTCTGCACTGGTAGCTGCTGTAAGCCTATCTTACTAAGATCAACTAAGGCTGTGAAGTGAGAATCAGTGTGGAACGCAGGAGATGGATCCTCCTGTCCAGTTACCTCTCAGAACAACTCTGGATTTGTTCTTGCTGTAATTATGCAGCCATTTTAATGCCGACCTGGAGAGGCATGGCTGCACTTTTAAAGCTCTGCCCAAGGAGCCATAAGTACCTGTTTTCATTAGTCTAGAATAGCACACTCATATATTTAACACATATTTATTGAGAACCTGGTATGTGTCAGGCATGGTGTGAGGTATGATGACAAAGAAGAAAGACATGGCCTCACAGACAAGCTGAGCCATCTGGCTGACAGGATACTCCTCTTATGTAAGGTTCTCTGTAGGGCTGGCTGTTTCTTGCTGGCAAAGGCAGATTTTTTTTCCCATGCTCGAGGACACTCAAATGCAAATCCTCTTTGGAAGTCAAGGAGAAGGAGGCCACATGGGAAGTGGGTTTTCCAGCCAAGCTGAAACCTAGCTTCCAGATTCTTGAACCCAGGTGGCTGAGGACCCATCTTTTGTTTGGATGATTCACCTCATGTGGTATCATCTTCCTTCTTTCCTCCTTCCTTCCTTCCTTCCTTCCTTCCTTCCTTCCTTCCTTCCTTCCTTCCTTCCTTCCTTCTAGCTTCAGGAGGACAATAATATCATCAAAAAGCAGAAATACCCAGTCAGAAAAAGAAATGTCCATAAACAGTGGCAGGCAGCTGGTACCTCACAATGATACCCTGTTGTAACACAGCAAACCCTGCACGTGCTGGTATCCCTGTTGGCAGGACAGGGCCACCTGTCTGTTCATCTCTCTGCTTCCTTCTTTCCTAAGGACAATTACCCATTAACGGTGTATACTCTTTAATGTCCTACTGAAGATGTTCAATAGGCCCATTCAAACAAAGTTTGGCAGGAGAACCTCTCTGGACCCCTCAAAACAGAATTCGGAAAACCCCAAAGGCCAGCCAAAAGGAAAAGTCCTGAATAACAGGCGTCAAACTTCATATGGGGAAGGGGGCTGGAGGAGAGGAGTGGGAAGTGTGGGTGAGCCTGGGAAGGGGGTTGTGGTGGATTTGGCTCCAAGCTTTATCCCTTTAACCTTTCTCTCTCACTGTTTTCAGAGGCCTTGCTTCCTGCCCTTAAATGGAAGCCACAAACCACAGCTCTTGCAAGGCCAATAAACATAATTTCCTTTTTTGATAAGGCTGCTAGAATGAGGGGATGCTTATATCTAACCTTTGTACATGTTGCAGTTTTGTAAAGCATGTTTACATATATTACTTCATTTATTAATCTTGATAAGCTTTCATTGTCCGCCTATGGGGAATCAGAGACACAGAGAAATAAAGTGACTTTTATCTAAAGTGGTAGGTAGCAGAGTTAGGACAGCTACACACATGTTTCAATAAGGCATTTGACAAAGTATTTTATGGTAACCTTGGGGCCAGTGTGGCCTGGGTCATGTAATGGCTGAGTGGCTCATTCATTCATTCTTTGAAATAAACAGCTTTTCTTTTTTTTTGAGACGGAGTTTTTTGCTCTTGTTTCCCAGGTTGGAGTGTAATGGCGCGATCTCGGCTCACCGCAACCTCCTCTCTTGGGTTCAAGCAATTCTCCTGCCTCAGCCTCCCGAGTAGCTGGGACTACAGGCGTGTGCCACCATGCCCCACTAATTTTTGTATTTTTAGTAGAGATGGGGTTTCACCACGTTGACCAGGATGGTCTCGATCTCTTGACCTCGTGATCCACCCGCCTTGGCCTCCCAAAGTGCTGGGATTATAGGCGTGAGCCACCGCACCCTGCCCACAGCTTTTCTTTTAAGCATAGCCTATGTGTCAGGAACTGAGCTTAGTAGTGGAGATACAAAGATATATAAGCTATTGTTCTTAATGAGCTCACAGATAAGTGAGAGAAGAGATACGCAAAAATATAGTCGCAGTAAGGCAATGATATAATGTAATGGAGTTAGACACAAAATGCTACACAAGAGAGCACTAAAGGGAATGTATTCTCTTGGAATACAAGAAAGCATCAAAGGATGGTCTTAGGCTGATGAGAGCTTGTTGGAATGCTCTTGTATGTAGAAAACATGATATTAGAAAGGATAAGAAATTCGAAGGCTGAGTATGATGGCTCACATCTGTAATCCCAGCACTTTGGGAGGCCAAGGTAGGAGGATCATTTGAGCCCAGGAGTTTGAGAACAGCCTGGCCAACATAGAGAGACTCCTTCTCTACAGATTTAAAAAAAAAAAAAAAAAAGATTAGCCAGGCATGGTGGTGCATGCTTGTGATCCCAGCTACTCGGAAGACTGAGGCAGGCGGATTGGGCCCAGGAGGTCAAGGCTGCAGTGAGCCATGATCATGCCACTGCACTCCAGCCTGGGCAACAGAGAAAGACCCTGTCTCAAAAAAAAAAAAGAAAAAGAAAGAAATTTGAAAAAGGACACAATCATTATATAACAGCTTAATAGGCAGGAATAATTGACTATAAAGAACACTAATCAATATATAAGTAAATGTAGAATTCTACACTCAGATACAAAATAATTCAACCAGTATATGACCATACTGTCAGAGATGACAGTATAGGTCAACTCAGGGCCTATAGTTGATTCCAAACTCAGCATAAGCCTAGAATGTTAATATTCTTAGTTTGTGCAAGTAGAAGTGCAGTATTCAGCATAAGGTTGATTATTTTCTTTACTGGGGTGGGAATGAGTCTTGTTTCTGGTCCCCCATACATTGATAGGTTGATAGCATGTATGTGCAAAGGGAAGCCAGCACATGGTAAAGGATTCTAAGCTAAGCCATACTATATAGCTTATGGAACTAGACTTGTTGATAGAGACTGGAAGTCTTAGAAAGTATGACATAGCTGTCCTTAAATATTTGAAGGGCTCTCATGTAGAAAAGATGTTGAACTTATTCTGTCACAGGGGCACAGCAAAGATTTTCTCTGGTTTGTAATCCAGAACCTGATGGAGCAAAGTCATCCTCTATGAGCTTGACTGTCTTTTTGTGCTGGATTCTAAGCTCCATGAATGCAGGGACCAACAGGTCTGATTCACTCTGAAACGCCTGTGCCTTACTCATAGAAGTTAATTTCTCTTTTTTAGACAGAGTCCTGTTGCCCAGTATACTCCAGCCAAGGCTGGAGTATACTGGCACGATCCCACCTCCGCTTCCCAGGTTCAAGAGATTCTTGTGCCTAAGCGACCCGAATAGCTGGGATTACAGGCATGCACCACCATACCCAGCTAGTTTTTGTATTTTTAGTAGAGACAGGGTTTCACCATGTTGGCTAGGCTGGTCTCAAACTCCTGGCCTCAAGTGATCCTCCCACCTCAGCCACCCAAATTGCTGGGATTATAGGCATGAGCAACTGCACCTGATGGAAGTCAGTTAATTTTTTTTCCCCTTGAGACAGACTCTCATTCTGTTGCCCAGGCTGGAGGGAAATGGCATGATCTTGGCTCACTGCAACCTCTGCCTCCCAGGTTAGAGGGATTCTCCTGCCTCAACTTCCAGAGTAGCTGGAATTACAGGCGTGTGCCACCACGCCTGGCTAATTTTTGTATTTTTAGCAGAGATGGGGTTTCACCATGTTGGCCAGGCTGCTCTCGAACTCCTGACCTCAGGTGGTCAGCCCAACTCTGCCTCCCAAAGTGCTGAGATTACAGGCACGAGCCACTGCACCTGGTGGAATTCAATGAAATTTTGATGTAGGAATGAATCAATAAATTATTCCATGTGGTTCCAAAGGAGAGAACCAAGACTCAAGTGTAAAATGTAGAGTTGGATGACAAATGAACCCAACTAATTTGGCTATTAATTAGGATAATTGGTGTAAGTAAAGATACATTGTTTAGATGTTTAATTTCAACCTTTGCTCACCTGTTCAGCAAGAAACTTCTATTTCCCTTAAACTTTTCTTCCAGAAAGGATGCTAACTAAAGAGGTACATGGGCTTTATTGCCCTTGGGTAGCATTTCAGTTCTATGAGAACTGCAGGACACACCATACATAGGTTCTTAAGCATGGGAGGAAGCTAAGGAAGGGCCAGATCAGATATTATTTAATTTTAGCTGCAATTTAGATCTGTTAAGTTGTACCTAGGTCATTTAGGGAAAATGTTGTTGAGGTTTGGCGTTGCTCTTTGCTACTTCAGTGAGTTTTTAACTTTTTCAAAGGGACCACCTGCATGGTGTTTAAAGAAGATAGCAATGAACCCTAGTTGTGGAACCGTGGAACATCAGAGTAGCCCTAGGGTTCTGAAGGGCTCAGCCCTTGAAGTGCTGGCCTGTTTTACCCCAGATGTAATGGCCATATGCCCTGACCAAACTGCAGTACAAAATTAAGCTTACGTGGAATGACTTCCAGCTCTTATCAGATCCCAAACTCTTGATTTTTTTTAGTCATCAATTACACTTTGCTGCTTCTTCTCTACTGTATTCAGAGTTTTAGCAAGTAGCATCTTTCATAAACAACATATGTTAGTCAGCAGATATTAGAGGTTTGCTAGTTCTTAGAGCTCATGAAGACAAATGAGAGATGATGAGGAATGTCACTCAATTGCCAAAGGATGTCAAACTCTGGCATTTAGAAAACTTAATTTTTCCATGATCAAGAAGGGTGCCACACATCAGTCCCCTCACTGTCTGTTGCCTACAGCAATAGCATTCTTTTTCTTACCGAACATGTCAAAATACTTGTGGATTAACATTAGACTCAAAGACGAGAAAGGCATGATTAGTGCTACTTTGCTGAGGAGGAAATAAGTTATTGTCCTCTCCTTTCCTACCCCTCCATGCACAGAATTAGTTACCTGAACAATTGCTTAAATGTTGCACGTAAATATCTCAATGAGAAGACATATAAGTAATAACAAAGCTAATATTTATTGCATCCTCTGTGCCAGGCATTGTGCTGAGAAGATCTCTTACCTTATTTCATCCTTGCAATAATCTATGAGAGGCTATTACGATCCTTATTCTATTGATGAAAAAACTCTGATGCAGGAATGTTAAGTAACTTGCCTGAAGACACATAGGTGTTGTATGGTGAACAAATAATCTGGAGACTCTTCATAGCCAGGTAGAGTTATAATTTCTTTCTCTTATCTGATGCTAGCATCTTGGAGGGATGGAAATCAAAGGAGTGCAACTATATTTTATCCAGCACTATTTTTATTTAAAATTTTATTGTGAAAAGTTATTTTTGCCTAGGAGAGATTATCTTTTACTTCAATTGGTTTCAATTACTTAGATTTCTTGGTGATCCAGCTGCCATGAGAAACAACATTCTGTAATACTTAGTCCTGAAAATGCTGGACATGATCAAATAATATCCAGGTTAATCACATTTTGTATCTACTTCCTTTAAAGCTGATTCTGTCTGGGTCATTATCATATAGTTTGAAAGGCTATAAGACAGCCAGACTGCTTTCCAGTTTATCTTCCAAATCCTAAAAATAGTATCTACGCCTTGTTAATAATGAGAATAACTAGCATTTACATAGTGCTTGCCTTATGCCAGGCACTTCTGGCTGCAGTTCTAAGTCAGAAATTGCAAAATCTCTGCCAGATATTACCCGTTTTAGGAATATTTAGTGTCAAAATGAAAGGTTCTAATCTACAGTTCTGAGTAAATAATTCTTTTGTGAACATTATAGATTATCTTCTTGAAAGGGAAGAGCGAGCCATTTAAAAAATGTGACTGTGCCAATTTACTCATTGATCTAGTCATATATTCTTTCTCTTCTGTGCAGGGGGTAAAAAGGGGAAAGAGATAAATCTAATATCCAAGGGCTTATAACACATGGGAAGGAATAGCCATGCAAAAACTAATTACATATGAGGCAATGAGGAATGCAAACATTTAGGATGATAAAGAATGAAATTTTAAAAATGAAATTACTATATTAAAGATACAAACAATATGCTAAGCGCTTACGTAAGAGAATATAGGAAGATATCATTAATTCTGTCAGGCTAAAATCAAAGACCTTTATGCTTTATTCTAAGGATGTTTGAATGTTTAAGTTTTTATTGGTACAGATTATTGTGGCAGAGCCTTATCATTGTTCTTAAGGAAAGGTTGGTTGGTTTGTGTATGGAGGTAGGGTGGGAGATGCCTGTTCTTGGGATTTTTGTTTTGCTTTGCTTCACTCAGAAGAGGACTAAATTAAGCACAATGTAATATATTTCATCTGTAAGCAATCATTAGTGTGTGCAGCTTATTTGTAAGTATTCTGGACTTAGGACTAGGAAAGCTACATTCAGGTCTAGATTTTGTCACTAGTTACCTTGGGAGGTCATTTTCCCTCTCTGGATCATCTGTGCAACTTGAGGCTTATAACAAATGATTCATAAGGACCTTTGAGCTCTAATATCCTGAGATTATTTGGGGAGAAAGATGAGAGAAAAGGAAGCTTTGCACTAAGAGATATTTTTATCTCTTAAGGCCTTTAGACTTGATTACTCATGTTGAGAATGGAGGTGAAGATGGAGGAGCTGGAGATCAGATTACTACCCGTGGTGTGGATGAACTGTTCTACCACAGCTTTCCTGGATCTAGTTGCAATAGACTGGCTCATGATGCACCTGAATCATGGCACAACTGGCAAAGCTATAAAAGAATCCAAATTAACTTTATTTTGCCTAGCTCTTAATTCTTTGGAACTGTATGTTACAATTGCAGACAAGGGCTATGGTGCAGAAGAGCTTCTGAAACATGAGGATTTGGAAAACCTGTCTTTTACTATTACTCTTTTTCATCTGGAATGCCTATTTTCACTTGGACTTAAATATTCTTGAAATTCTTTATTCATTCTCACCCTCTCTATCCTTTCTGGTCTCCCAGCCATCCAACACACATCTTTCAGGGATCATTATGTGTTGCTACTTCCACTGTCATGGCTTCACTTACACAAATTCCCAGAGGGGCAAACATTTGTATGAAAACTATGAAAGATTACAGATCATTTTTTCCCATCTTTTTCCCCCCATGTGGAACTCTCATTGGTTGTAAAGAGTTATAAATACACTTGTTCTTTGTGTCTTTTGTGAGTAAAGAGCAAAAGACACAAAAGAAAGAGCTGTTTCAAAAAAGTTTACCTTTAACATCCCTGGTGTTGGAAATGCTTAGGGGTCAGAGTCAAGTGTGGGTGCATACGTGCAGCTCACATTGTTAGGTGCGAGGGGCCTCTTGCTAAGTCTTACATGCCACTCAGAGCTCATGTTATTTTTTGTGACAGAGGAAGCCTTAAGGTTTTGATCAGCTATTTGTCAGCAAGAGCACAGGAGATATTAATATCCATCTTAACTTGGGAGCATTGTTATGGTCTGAAAAATGACTGTGCTATGTCTTGACCCTCAGATAGTCATGTATCTCCCATCGTGATGCTGAGAAATTAAAAACACAAGGTGTGCACATGCACATGATGTAGGAGTCTACCTAAAACGGTGAATTTGGGAAGACTCACTGTGTGAATCACTGGCTTTAGTCGACCAGATTACTTTCCTATCCAACCTCTGTATTTCTGAGCACAAAATACTGATGGAGAGAAACGAAGCCTGTTGAGAGGAACCATTTTGTTGTTCATGGATTAAATGTTGATAAAGGAGGAAGAAATTCAAGATCAAGGCAAAGGCAATAGAGATGAGAGTTCATAATGTAAATTCACAGGGGAATTGTATAGTTCTTTATTATTACAAAAGCAATACATATGGTAGCAAATTCGAAAATAAAAACAAACATACTTTAATAATTAAAACATCATATTCCTAAGCAACAAGAGCTGCTAATGTTACTTTTTAGTGTATATTGTTCCATATCTTTCCCTCTGTGTGTTTGCTAAATGAGTTCACACTGTACTTGCTTTTTTTAGTCAATATATTAATTCATCCTCATACTGCTGTGAAGAAATACCCAAGACTGGGTAAGTTATAAAGAAAAAGAGGTTTAATGGACTCACAGTTCCACATGGCTGGGGAGGCCCCACAGATATGGCAGAAAGTGAAGGAGGAGCAAAGGCACGTCTTATATGATGGCAGGCAGGAGAGTGTGTGCAGGGGAACTGCCCTTTATAAAATCATCAGATCTTATGAGACTTATTCACTATCACGAGAACAGCATGGGAAAAAACCTACCTTCATGATTCAATTACCTCCTACTGGGTCCCTCTCACAACACATGGGGATTATGGGAGCTACAATTCAAGATGAGATTTGGGTGGGGACACAGCCAAACTGTATCAGTCAATAATTTCCACTTTTCCATTGGGATATTTTTAGTTTTTATCCCATACAACAACTAGATCAAAATCAAATTTTCCAGTTACCCCAAAATGTCCTTTATAGGATCTAACCCAGAACCCTGTGGCATCTTGTTGTTTCCCTTAAGTCTTAATTTGAACATAGCACCGTCTGCAACATCAACTAATTGAAAGATGAAGCCAGTTGTCCTGCAGGCTGTCATATCTCTGGGTGGGCTTGGTTGTTTCCTCATGGTGTTGCTCAGCCTCTTCCTGTGTCTCTTATGTATTTTCTACATTAGAAGTTTGACTTTTGATTTGAAAGTGTGGAATGAAAAAAAAAAAAAAAACAAAGTCTGGAATTGGAGACAAGAAGTACTTGAAGACCTTTTCGAGATAAGAAATGATGGCTGTCATTAAAAAGCTACTTGGGAGGCTGAGGTGGGAGGATCACTTGAGCCTGGAAGGTCGAGACTGCAGTGAGCTGTGACAATTCCACTGTACTCCATCCTGAGTGACAAAGTGAGACTGTCTCAAAAAAGAATTAAAATAATTATTACCTTAATATAATCTCTTTAGAAATAAATATGATGGAACCTATAGAGAGGAAAATATAATCCTGAATTTTAAACTTTTTGTCACTCAAACAAGAATAGTACATGTATCCCTCTCTAAAGGTTGGCCTTTAAGTTTCTTTTTTACTTCTGTAAATCCTTCTGGGTCATCTCAGGTAACTGAAGCTTCTTGTATCTAATCTTTTTCTGCTTTCTTGGCTTATGTTTGGATTTTGCTGGGTTACTTCACAAGTAATTTTTTCTCAATTGTGTGTGTAGTTACTAAACTTACTGAATTCCTGTGTATCTACAAGTGCTATCATTTGCCCTCACACTTGATTGAAACTGAATATAGAAAACCAAGTTCAAAATCACTTTTCCTTAGGATTTTGGGGACCCTGTTCTGCTGCATCCTGGAGCTCTACAATGCTGGGGTGAGTCTGTAGTCGGGCTGAGGTTCCTCAAAAGTTGCCAGAGTCAGGAGGGCTCATCTCTCGGGTGAAGATCATCAGGGTTATCAATGCTGGGTGGCTCTGACTTTTTTTCTGGTTTGTTATGGGGGTCCAGTTTGTCTCAAACTTGAGTCACATTTTTTGGCCCCAACTTCCTCACCCTAGATGCATTTCCAACATCCTTTGAAGGGCAAAAGCTGCCTCACTAGTTAGTTATTCTATTTATTGACAGACAGACCCCACCCATCCCAGTTATCCCAAATGCAGTTCTTTAGCATTTCAGGCTAATTTGTAATTTCTGAACTAGGATTGTCTTGGGGGCAAGGGGGTGGGGCTTCCAAAAGTCAGCCTTTATCTCTGGAGTTTGGGCTTCAGTCACACTGCCACAACTTCTCCACTTACCAGATGCCTTTCTTTTCTATGGATGATAATCCTTAAAATTTTCTGGTTCAATGATGACTCTCAGTCCCATTTTTTCACTGCAGTAATGGTTTGAATTTAAAAACAAATCTTTTAAAAATCATTTCAAAGGAGACTTAGAGACAGTGGGCAGATGTGTGCAGAAATGCAAGACACATTTTTAGATGAACAGTACAAGATAGAATGGATATACACACAAATACAGAAATAGTAGGATGATAGTGCAGCTAAACTTAATACCAGTCATCATAAGTTGTATGAAAAGGCTTATTTATGTTTACTAAATTTTTTGACAATGTGTATGTATTACTTTTGTAATTATAAAGAAACCAGGGATGTGTGTTTGTGTTTTAAAGAAATAAATGATGGCTTTATTGTGTGAAGATAGAAAGCAAGGGTGTAAACTTAAACAGGAAGGGAGGTTTTCAACTGATTCTGTAACTGTCCTCCTCCCTTACTATGCAATGGTTATATCATGCAATCCAGCGCAAATCATTTCTATCACATGCAAAGTACGCTAACTTTAGGCTCCTCAGCAAAATTAAATCAAGAATACAAAACCTTGACTGAGCACTCACTATACGCAGTGCTAGGCAATGCAACTTAAGGGGACTGCCCTGGATGGGGGTGGACCTCAGGAGGCGATGGAAGCAAAAGTCTGGCTCTGAGTTAGATCCATCCAACAAGGTCCAGTCTGCTTTGCACTAGAAGGTCCCCAAGAGACTGGGTAAGTTCTGGGCCTCTTTCCAGGTGTTCTAATCTCTGAAACTATAAATGTCACGTTACCCATTTAATCAGATTCTAAAAGGGCTTCTTGGCAGAAAAATATGGGAACTACTGTGGCAGATCAACTACAAAGACAAGCCAGTTTATTGGTTCAGGCTTCAGAAGAAACACTAGATGAATCTAAAATTTGCTGTTAAGAAAAATGTGATAAATCTAGTATTACTTAAAAGCTTCTAAAGCAATGGCAAATAATGATAACAATAAGTTGCATACCTCTTCCACATGCACAACTTCTGCCCTGTGACTTCAAAGAAAGCTCCTCAAGTCCAGGGGGAGACGCACAGCTCTGCTGAGGAGATATTTATGAGGCTGTTATGGTGCCTAGGATGTTCCTATTATACTCACCATTCAAACCTTCAGACTTCCAGGACCCCAGCAAACAAAAGACTTGAGGTATTTTAAGAGGGGTTTTGCTTTTTCCTATAACGCAAATGATCAGGTTTGCATTGTTGTCATCAATTTTGAACTCTTGTCATTAAGTCTACTTATGTTATGCTTCATCTATTTTAAAATACAGAGAAACAGACTGGAGAAGTCCTTCAAGCAGCTTTAAGTGGAGTAGAGGGCTGGTAGCTATGTGGCTAATTTAATAAATGTCACCACACAAAGAATAGCACAATGGGGTTTAGCAGAATAAATGAAATCTGATAACCTGGTTTGGTGCAGAGAAGGCTATCCCTTCAGTACTGATTTAGATCTGCAAAGTCTGAGGTCATCAAATCATTTATGAAGTAGTTTGACTTCCTTTACCCTTTCCATTCACTTATCCTTTGCCCCTACCACAGCCTTGCAACCATACAAAAGCCAGATGCAGTGGCAGAAGCACCTAAGCCTCCTCAGTCACTCAGTTCAAGGCTAGCATCTATGAATTTAATGAAATCTTATTACAGAGAAATAAGTGGAAGCTTCATTTCCTATGTTCTGTGTTTACTGTGCTCTTTCCTCACCCCAAAATGAACTTAAGTAATTACAAGAAATGTTTCACCTTCAAAGAGTTGTATAATCAATTTTGTGTATCAGAGGAGGGGGGGAAAATGAGCAATGCTGGCTTTAAGATATGGTTGTAAAATATGTCTCTATGTGCACACTTTTGTTGACTTCAATTTTTTTCCTTTTATATTTTGTGTTTTTATTTAGTATTTATTTTATAGCAATCTCAGGCATTAAGTCATTTATTTTTTCTTTTTTTGAGATGCAGTCTTACTTTGTCACCCAGTCTGTAGTGCAGTGGCGTGATCTTGGTTCACTGCAACCTCTGCCTCCCAGGTTCAAGCAATTCTCTTGCTTCAGCCTCCTGAGTAGCTCGGGCCACAGATGCATGCCACCATGTCCGGCTAATTTTTGTATTTTCAGTAGAGATGGGGTTTCACCATGTTGGCCAGACTGGTCTAGAACTCCTGAGCTCAAGTGACACACCTGCCTTGATCTCCCAAAGTGCTGGGATTACAGGTGTGAGCCACTACGCCTGGCCACATTAAATCATTTCATTCTACAAGTGCTAAAAAAAAATGGGACATTTTATTAAAATGTATATTGTTACAACACCAAAGAAAATTACCAATATTTCCTTGGTACCATCCAAAACACAGACACTACTTAAATTTCCATTATTATCTAAAAAATAAATGTTACAAGTGGTTGTTTAATCCAAAGTCCACACATTATTTGGTGGTTTTATCTCTTAAGTATCTGCTAATATTCTTTCTTGCCTTCCCTTTCTTCTTTATGGCATTGACTTGTTAAATAAATCAGATCAGTTATCCACTAGTCCATCTTGCAGTAGTTTTTAATCAGCCAGATATAGAATGGGGGCACCTCCCCCCATTTTATTTTTTGAGATGGAATTTTGCTCTTGTCACCCAAGTTGTAGGGCAATGGCATGATCTTGGCTCACTGCAACCTCCGCCTCCCACGTTCAAGCAATTCTCCTGCCTCAGCCTCCTGAGCAGCTGGAATTACAGGCACATGCCACCACACCCAGCTAATTTTTGTATTTTTTAGTAGAGACAGGGTTTTGCCATGTTGGTCAGGCTGGTCTCGAATTCCTGACTTCAGGTAATCAACCTGCCTTGGCCTCCCAAAGTGTTAGAATTACAGGAATGAGCCACCATGCCCAGCCATCTCCCCACATATCTTAAAAGGAAATCCTTTGAAGCAGGTAGAACCTATACGAGCACAACCTTATTGATGGAAAAACAGGGCCACAAAGACTTTGAGTGCTTACCTAAGAAGATCTGAAACAGAATCTTCATCTCTAATTGTTTATCTAGTTATTTTTGTTTTTGTTTTCTTTGAGACTCGGTCTTGCTCTGTCACCCAGACTGGAGTGCAGTGGTGCGATCTGGCTCACCGAAACCTCTGCCTCCCAGGTTCAAGAGATCCTTCCACCTCAGCCTCCTGAGTAGCTGGGACTACAGGCACCCATCACCATGTCTGGCTAATTTTTGTATTTTTAGTAGGGATGGGGTTTCACCATGTTGGCCAGGCTGGTCTCAAACTCCTGACCTCAGGCGATCCACCTGCCTCGGCCTCCCAAAATGCTAGGATTACAGGTGTGAGCTACTGCGCCTCGTGTGTATATCTTGTTATTTTTAAATTAAACTTTCTGGACTCTTTGTACTCTTTTTGTGTTAAGTGTATGCATGGTAGAATGTTGTACATACATATGGTTTCAAAAAGTGGGTTTGCCCATTTCACTTTGCAAATACTTTAACGTACTTGACTATAAATCTCATGAAGACAAGACCAAGTCTGTCTTATTCACCATAATAGTCCTAAGCTTTGACAGGGTCTGGCATAGCTTAATGCTCAAATGTTTATTGAATAAATGATGAATGAATGAGTACATGTTGTGTTGCACTGAAGTGTGCCCACACTGTAAGTCTGAATAGCTCCCCGCCATTTATAAATCTCCCATGTATGTAGGGTCTTTTACTTGAACATACAACAACCACATAAGACCAATACAGTAATTCCCATTTAACAGACAAGAAAGCAAAGTGAGAAATATTACTCAGTTATGTGTTAGGCATGGATAAAAGTGAAACTAGCTTCCAGGATGTTTTGATCTCATCAATTGTCTTTTTTTAAACTTCCTATTTTTAAGTTCAGGGATGCAAGTGCAATTTGTTACCTAGGGAAACTTGTGTCATGGGGGTTTGTTGTACACTTTATTTCATCACCCAGGTATTAAGCCGAGTACCCATTAGTTATTTTTTCTGATCCACTACATCTTCCCACCCTCCACCCTCTGAAAGACCCCAGTGTGTGTTGTTCCTACCCACATGTGTCCATGTGTTCTCATCATTTTCCTCCCACTTATAAGTGAAAACATGCACTGTTTAGTTTTCTGTTCCTGTGTTAGTTTGCTAAGGATAATGGCATCCAGCTCCATCTATGTCTAACTCTCTACACAACTTCACCTATTCTGATAAGGCAGATACACATGCTACTTCACAACTTGCAAAGCCTCTTAGCTCATTTGGTCTCTTCAGCAACCATTCAAGGTAGGAGAGACTGTCTCAACTTTGTAGATGAGGAAACTAAGTCCTAGTCACATGACTGCTAAGATGAAAATCCTATTCTTGACCCCAGATTTTCTGACTTCAAATGTAGTTTGGTTCCTACTACACAGCCAACTATACTGCTCCCTTGTCTGTCCCCTGCCTTATTCCACTGTACAGACTCAAGTCCTTTGTCTTTCCTACCTCCCCAAGTACATTCATGTCTCGCTGGGTAGCCACGGTGGGTGTTGGTGTGTTCACATGTTCCTCCCATTTATATCACATCAACCAGTTTCCTACCATTGCCTACTACTCTCCTTGAGGCAGAAGCAGAGTTTTATTCTTCATATGCCTAATTCTCACCTCTTAAGTAGATGAGGACTAGAAGATGCTGTTGACTGGGCATTTAACTGACCAGCATTTTGGATGCCCATTGCTTCTCATAGGAATCTAAAAATGAATGAACTAGGGAATTTTGCTGTTGGTCAGGCATAAATTATCATGCTTCAAAAGTGAGTAACTGTTTGAAAGTTAGAAAATAAATAATTTCTATTTCTAAAATCAAATAGGAAAAAAAACAGCATTAGCAAATGATTGGAGAAGGAGCCATTGCCTAAATGTAAACAGGATGACGAGAATCTGGATATTTGGAGAAGACATTCGTCACGTGGGCCATATATTTATGCGCGCGCGCGCACACACACACACACACACACACACCCCTTCTGTTTTTCCTTGTGAGAAAACAAACTGTTCACTAGCTATTTAAAACTTACATTTTTTAAATCTGTTTTTAAAAGATTATTTCTAAAGGGGTAGAAAACATGCACTTCCTCAATTTGATCTTGAACTCAGTCTCAGTGATGTGAGAATCCACCCCCATTGCACCTTTGGAAAATTACTTTGAAACATTTGGAAGGTTTGCATTGAAAGAAGAATTGGCGGGTGGGAGAAGTTTTATTATGCATGCTCTTTTATGGGTTGTGGCCAGATATTTTCAATCTGCTATTATCCTAGGTTTTATGGAGTTCTTGGACCCTGTGGATATAAACATCTGGGAATAAATGGTTGAATGTGAGCAAAGCTACATGCTATTCTGCCAGGGAAGAAATACATTTGTGCAGCATTTAAACTTTAATGAATTATCCACAAGGGAAGTAATAATTTAATGAGTATACTAACTACCTATAAGCCAAATAAAAGAGATTTTTTTAAAAGCCCTTCTAATAACTGTATTCAAATGTTTCATTTTGTGTTTTACCTACATGCATGTGATCAAATCATACAGATTCTTGTCTTCACAGATTATCACACCTACCATGGGAGGCTTGGTGAAGGAGACTAACTGGCGAATAAAGGAAAAGATTCTGCTGATAAATTTCCTTCAGAGGTAAGGCTGACATAGGACATGAAATTGGATTTCACGGTACTCACTTTAGGAGAGGAGAAAATTAGTATGTCTATGATGAATTCCCCTTTTGAAAGTCTTGATTCTATTCTTTCTCAGACTTCAATGCTGTGATTAAATAACAGTATTCTTTTAGTATGGATTTCTTTTCTTCTGTTAGCCTTATTTTATCCCTCTCCCCTTTTCTATCTGCTTTCCTTTCCTTCTTTTCTCAAACTGTCTGTGAGAAGCTCTGAGACAGCTTAGCATGTGGAGGATGAGAACAGTCTCCCATGTCATTGTTGAGCCCACATATTCTACCAGTGTGGGTTCCAGCTCTGTTCAGCAAGTCTCATTTCTGTGATAATTCTGATTTGAGTATGGACAGTGATCCCTTTTCAGCTCTGCAGCTCTTCAGGCAGAATGATCCCTCTGGCCACTTTATCTGCTGTCCAGAGAACAATGTTCTTCATGTTTGCACTTGGTCGGGACAGGGTTTCTGAGAGGCCATGAGGATGCAGCTGGAAGAAAGAGTTACTCCTATCTTTGGTGGCTGTAGCTCTAACAGGGAGCTATCATCATATAATAGATCCCAGGATAACAGGAGCTCAGATACTTATGGGAGAATTGAGCCTGGGTTATATCCAGCTTTGATTTTGCTCTTCAGATTGAAATTGATCCAAGCTGAGTAAAGCAAGGAGTGATAGAGGGAAGAAAAAAGAAGAGGGAGAGAGAAAGAAAAGGAGGAGGAGAACACATGTGCCTGTTCAAAACTCTAATAGGATTGGGTGAGCGCCATTGAATACCTGGTCCACTGCAATTGTAAAGTCTGCTTTCACCATCAGGAGTGGGGTTTGGCATCTGGAAGTGATTTCATTCTGTGATTACCTTTGGACTGCAATGCTTGTTGGTTCTTTACTAACAAGCAAGCACAGACCCAGGGCAAGCCTTTCATGCTAACAAGCAAACAAGCCATCAGGCTGCAGATTTCAAAACCAGAGGCAGGAGGCGGATGTGAAATGGGTCAAAATCCTGTTGCTTCCTAGGGGAAAAAAAAGTTGGGAGAAAGAAAAAGAAGTGGCTTTGTCCTCCTAAGCTCTTTTTCAAAGCATATGGAAAGTCAACAACTATTTCATATATCATATATCCACCCATGTATTTTTGAACTTTTGGAATGCAACTAACATTGCCTCTGGCAAGTAGTAAGAGACACTTAAGTCTCTTTAACTCCGCAATATAGCATTGGGAGCAATGTGTCTGTGGGCTATCTTCCCTCTAAAATACTTGGACCCTCCAACCCCAGTAAGATCTGAGACCATATTCCCCTTCTCTGTGCAGATTCCCTCAAATTTGCGAAACATGCCCAGATAGCCCTTGGTTATTCACATTCACAGAATACCCCTTCAAAATGTGGGTGATGATTAAAGCAACGAAATGTAAAAGATCAGCTTTGCATCTCCCAATCTGTGATATTTTGGTCCATGCAAACTTTCTCAATAACCTGTTCTATCAATAATTTTGAGAAGCTTTATTTTAATGGAAGGAAGCCAATTACCAGCATTAGGCCTCCAAAGTCTGATTATAATTTACATACATTGGTGCCATAAAAAGCTGTCCATAAGTTTTTAGCATTGACCAGCTTTTATGAATCCTAAAAGACAGAAACCCAGGTTTTAAGAGCAGAGGCTTGAAGGGCAATACATTAAAGAGTAGCGATGAATAATAATGATAGGCACCAAGATTTCTTTACCACCTAGAATGTGCCAGGCACTCTGCTAGGCCCTTATATATGTAATCACTGTTATTTAATCCCACCACAAACCCAGTGATATGAATTCTATTATTTCCCCTCATTTACAGATGAGGCAATGGAGCTTTAGGGAAGTTTCTTGCCCAAAGTCCCACAGCTAGGAAAAGGCAGAACGAAAACTGAAACCCACAGGTACCGGGACAATGTGGAGAAAATATTCTGGGTTTGTGTTCTAGGCTCACTCTTCTCAATAAGCTACAATGGGACTCAACTTTCCCTAGGATTTGTATATAAGGTATATGTCCATGGTACATGTATATAAGTACATCAGGATTTAACTTTTGGAGGAAGATGGTCATATCAATAATTATGGGTACTCCCAGCTTCTTCAAAGAAATGAGCCAGAGTTATGTCCAGAGTGAGATGACCATTTCATTGCTGCTTGTGCCCCTTGTGGGCACTGAATAGCAAGGCTGGATTAAAACTACCAATAGTCCTCACCTCCTGGCATTCAAGCTTTGTGGAATCCCTTCCCATTGAATGTGGGATGGACAAAGTGACTTGCTTCTAATGAATAGAACAGGGCAAAATCAGTGAGATGTCACTATAGAGATTGGGTTACAAAAAGGCATGCTTTCTCACTGGTTTGCTCCAAAGGAAGGCAGCCACATATTGTGGAGAGGTCCACGTGGCAAAGAGTGATGTCTCCAGTCAACAGCCAGGGAGAATGTGAGGCCTGGAAATGGGCAGGAAAGTCAGTTTGGAAGCGGATCCTCCCCTGGTCGAGCATTGAGATGACTGCAGCCTTTTGAGAGAACTTAAGTTTGCACATTCAGCTAAGCTGGGTGCTGGGACTCCTGATAATCAGAAGCCTAATATGATAAATTTTTTTCTCCCTAAACTCCTAAGATTCAAGGTAATTTTTTTTTTCACAGCATATATAAGTAATCCACTTCCATAGTGTGAAGGGAAGGGATACAGCCAACCCTCGAGAAGGAACCACTGGGATAGTTCACTGAGAATCCTGGTTCAAGAAGTGGGTAAGTGTATTCTTCTGGCTGTTTCCTGTCACTAGAACACCAGCATTGCTGGAGGAGCTTGGGCTGCAGCCTCAAGAGAACTCTGCTCTATCTTTGCTAATTGGCAGATTTCTCAGCTTGTTTTCACTCTGCCCATTACATTGTGATGATTATGCCCATTGGCCCAGGGGAAAGTGAAAGTGAGTTAAACTAAGTTTGTCTCTCTTGAAAAACGAAGCAGGACTAAGGCGGAGACATTCGTTCAACAACTAGTGAGAAGCAAAACATGTCCTCGCCCTGCCCTCAGGTGTGATGGGCGGACACAGCTCATAATCCTGCGAATGTGAGCATCCGCAGAGAGTCCTGGCAGCCATATGGCTCTGCAGGACACAGGCTCAACTCCAAGCAATGGAGTCTGATTCTTTTATTCTTGAATCAAAGAATAACTGAGAGAATAGAAATCTTTGTTCAGTCTCTTGAGGTAATACCCAAATGCAGAGCTCATTCTCAATGCATCACAAAACATCTTAAAAACCTCCTCTCCCAATTTCAGCCACTCTCAAAATCCTCTTTACTACTAGCAGCTGCTCCGAATTCCCTCCCAGTTTGAGATTCTTTTAAACCTAGCTTTTTACCCTGCTGCCCGCTCCCTGCTTTCCCAGGTCCCCTTCCAATGTATACCCTCTTGCCCAGAAGTCACATACTGGCAGGTGTGGGCCACAACTAGCCTATAGATTGTTTCGTTTGATTTTCACAATCATCAAGAAATTTGGTATAGACTGCCAATTTGGGGGCTTGAATGGAAAGATGGTTAGATCTGGCACATGGGGCCTACACCCTTGCCTGGCAAAAACTGGCCACACTGAGCTGAGCTCAGCGCTTCCCCTTCTTTTACACCATGGGCCCCAACTCTCTGCTGCTTCTCTCACCCATTACATCCCTGCTCTGGAGACCCAGGGAGTCTGGAGAGTGAGTCAGACAGCATTTGCTCTGCAGAGTGTCAGGGCTCTGCTCTGTTTGGAGAAGGAAACCGGGAATGAGCTGATGGGTTTGCTCTGGCAACAAGATGCGGGGCTGGCTTAGGAAAGGAAGACCAAGGTTTATTATGATTGGGCAAAGCCCTTAATTGCCACTTTGGACAGAGCTTAGCTTTTAAATTCATATTCTGTAGCTAAAGAGCCTCTGTCTTCTGCAGCTAATTAGTGGCTAGCCATCTTGTAAGAAAGGGCTATTTGCTTTATTTTTAGTAAAAGCTTTTTGAAATTTTCCTGACTTCTGCCTACTTTCAGTGTCCCTGGCTATCAGAGGCTGTTGACAGGAAAGAGCAGGATTGAACTTTGCTCACTGCCAACTGACCTTTTCCAGAGACTTGGGTTTTGTTTTTCCCCCTTTTGGGGAAAGAGCATGGCTTCTAGCTCTTTCTGGTCTTCTCTGCCTGGTGGCTTAGCTGCTGTGACAAAGCCAGATTCCAGTGACGAACTACTTGGCTCCACTCCAGAGAGGGTGAGAACTTCAGAGCTTTTCCTCCCAGCGAACAGATGCCAAGATAGGCATAGAGAGATGCATTTGCCCTTGCAAATGCATCTGCCCTGCAGAAGAGGGTCTGCAGGTGTGGGAAAAGGCCTCAAGGTCCACAGCTACTCACTAGATGTCTTCCTTTCTTTGTCCTCTGGTTCCACTCTCACCCTGCTCTGGACCTTAGGGGGCTCACCCATGTGCACCACATCAACTGGCTCTGTGGTTCTCTAGTTTCCCTTTGGGTTAGACCAGTGTGGTACACCAGTAGGAGATAGAAGAGGGAGGTGTATTCATTCCCTGGCTCCCATGCCATGGGAGCTCCTGTCAAGAGACCCTCTGTATATAGATTGCTCCATACAGGTTCTAGAAGCCATGTCCTCCTTTTTATTCCCTTCAGTACTGGGGCAATAATGAAACCCCACTAGTACTAGCCCTTGTGTGGTATCCACACACTCTGCGTGCATCTACTAAACTGTCCTCAGATTATCCTAATTTGAATATGCCATCTGTTTCTAGCAAGAATTTTGATGAATACAGCTATCCTACCCTAACCAGATCTTTAAGAACAAGGGTTCTCTCCTTGGGAGCAAGAAATGGGTCAGCTAGAATAGGGGCTTAAAATGCTGTGTGCAGAGAACATGCATGCTTCCTTATGCCAGAAGGAAAGGATAGACCCCACTGCTCATATTGGTGAAGTTGAGTGGGCCCAGATCCCCTTGCCTCTGGCAGGACACACCTTCCCTTGACTAGATGAGAGCCACTCTAGGACTGAAATCAAATCTTCTGATTTGAAGGCAAGTGCTCTTTCCTTGGCCTGAGCCCTAAGGCCCATGTTGGTCCATGTGGGTAGCCTAGAGAATTTAGACATACATCAGTAAAGAATCTTGAGGGCATATGTATTTATTAATGCTTATTTCTGCTGTTTTGCCTTCACCAAGAAAGGGTAAAAATGGCCTTTTGTAGTATTTTTTCCTCCTAAAGGAATCTCAGATGGACTCCTATGTGCTGCCCAACATATCTCCAAAAAGAAATCCCATGTATGTGGCTTTCCTCCATGGGTTTCCTCTCCACCATGAAGAGAGAGACAGGAGATTGAAAGAGGGTGAAGTTAAGGCTTATACAACACCCTTTCCCTTTTTATCCTCTTCAATGGCTGTCACTACCCTCATCTCTGTCAAGTTTTGAGACAATAGCAAAAACGGGTTCTCTAAGGACTGGTCTGTGTATTTAATCCATCTCTGAATGTAAGTTTGTTCCAGGCCTGAAGGATTTTGTCTCACTGGAAAGTTCTTATTTCAAGGAACAAGACTATGAGGGTAACAAGAGTGGATGAAATCACTCTTAGAGATCAGAGGTAAAGCTTTTCTTTGGCACCACAAGCCCTTGGCTTGCTTAAAGAAGTGGATTTGATACAACATCCTTCCCTTCTGATAATAAGCAGCCATTGTCCTTGTGAGGCTCTGACACACAGTACCTTTTGTTGGTTTCCTTCAAGGCTTAAAACACTGTTCTCTATTTTTTTTCTCATGTCATACAATCATTGCTGAAAAGAAGCAGAAGACATGTGGAGCACTAGTTTTCTAGATGTTAGTTTCCTGTGGTTGAATGACTTGTTTGTATCTTTCCCTGGGAAAAAGGTCTACTTTCTTTAGGCACTCTGCTGCTGGGTTCTTATTCCAAGATGAATTGTGACTTCTCCTCATCCATTTCATGGAAAATCTGGGCAGTGCTTTTCCATGACACACACACACACACACACACACACACACACACACACATCTTTTCAGGGCCTTTGAACTTCTTCTGTATATATCGAATCCTTTTCTTCTTAGTTCAGTAAAGACAATTTTTAAGTATTTATAAGAATCATGTACAAAGGAATTGAGATAAGGATAGAGGACTGGGGCAAAATGAAAAGAAATGAATGAGCTTCCAGATGCAGGTTTTACACAAACTCTTCCAAAAAACAGAAGCAAATACTCATTTTATGAGGCCAGTATTATCCTGATATCTATACCAGACAAAAGGCGTTACAAGAAAACTACTGAACAACAAGCCTAATGAACATATATGTTAAATCTCCAACAAAATATTAGCAAATTGAATCCAGTAATATATAAAAATAATAATGATCAGGACTATTAAAAAAGGGGATTTATCACAGGAATACAATATTTTGTCAACATTTGAAAATCAATACATGCAATTCATCACATTAACAAGTTCACAAAGAAAAATCATGCAATCATCTGAGAAGATGCAGTGGGAAAAAAACCACCTGACAAGTCCAAAATCCACTCATAATAGAAACCTTCAATAAACTAGCAATAGAAGGAAACTTTCAACCTGAAAGAGAGCATCTACAATAGCGTACAGTTAACATCAGACTTAAAGGTGCAATACAAATGCTTTACCCTAAGGTGTGGGGGATCAGTCAGAGAGGTGGGAAAAATTATAGGGAAAGGACACAAACCCTCTGAAAGGTCAGAAGGTTTTGCAGAGCCCCGAGGGAGAATAGCTAAAGGCAGCTGTTCTATAATCCCAAGGCAGAGGGCAAGGAGTAGGTACAAGGGATTGTAGGGGTGTTTATCTTAAACAGGCTTATTTACAAGGTCATCACTTCTAGTCAGACTATGCTGGTGGTCCTAGCCAGTGCAGTAAGGCAAGAAAAAATAAGTAAGATCCATACAGTTTGAAAAAAATGGCGGAAGGAGGACTCAAGATGGTGCTGTGAGAACAACCTAGGATTGAAGCTCTCGGTGCATGCGCGGAAAGGGTGAGTCAGGGCCACATTTCCAGACGGATCTTTGTTGCTCACAGAACAGGGAAATTCCCAGGTATAAAAGAGACACGGGACACCAGGCAGAGGTTTTGGCTGGTGTAGCCGGCAGCTGGTATGGCGGCAGCCCGCGTCGTAGTGCAGCGGCACTACACAGCACTCCTCACAAAGCGCACTGGTCTGGGTGCCCTGTTGAACCAGCAACCTGAGACTTGAGAGGGCTGAACTTGAGACTGAATGGGACTTGGACAGTGAGCCAGCCCAGGAGATTCCAGGGACACAGCATTTGGGGTAGCACAGTGCGACAAACAAAACGGTGATTCTAAACGCTCCTGGTGGAGAGGCTCCCTGAGAGCGCAGCTCCG
The DNA here is from genome assembly GCF_049354715.1 of Callithrix jacchus. Classification (NCBI taxonomy): domain Eukaryota; kingdom Metazoa; phylum Chordata; class Mammalia; order Primates; family Cebidae; genus Callithrix; species Callithrix jacchus. The sequence goes on along the minus strand of NC_133509.1, from coordinate 71,252,390 downwards.
TGGGGGAAAGGCGTCCGCCATTACCGAGGCAACCCGCCCCTACTGAGGTACACGCCCATTGCTGATGCAGCCTGCCATTGCCGAGGCAACCTGCTACAATAGAGAGACTCTGCCACAGGGCATAGCCCGTGGCAGCAGGGCACAGACCGCAGCAGGACGGCAGAGCCTGCAGCAACAGGGCGAACCTCACACCAGCAGGGCGGAGCCTCGGCAGGCAAATAGTGACTAGATTGCCTCCTAGCTGGGCAGAACAGCATAACAGACACTCAAAAATAAAGCCCCAACCCCCCCAGACAAAGCATCTGAGAAAAAAAAGGGTTTTCTTATGAGTTCTGATGCAGCAGAATTAAACATAGCAGTCTAACAGCCCTGAATGAACAACAGAGCTCACAGCTCAGCACTTGAGCTCCTATAAAGTACAGACTGTCTCCTCAAGCAGCTCCCTGACCCCTCTATATCCAAAAGACTGACATTTGGCAGGCATCATTCTGAGACAAAGATAGCAAAAAAAGAAACTGGTATCATCCCTCACTGTTCCGCAGCTGCTATAAGTCCACCCCAGACAAGCAGAGCCTGGAGTGGACCTCAGCAGTCATACAGCAAAGGGGCTACACTGGTAGAAGGAAAACCAAGTAACAGAAATACTTCATCATCAACAATCTGGGTGTCCATTCAGAGACCCAATCGAAAAGTCAGCAACTACGCAGACGACAGGTGGATAAATCCACAAAGATGGGAAGAAACCTGCGCAAAAAGGAGGAAAACACCCAAAACCAGAACACCTTGCCTCCTACAAAGGACCAAAACTCCTCACCAGCAGGGAACAAAGCTGGACGGAGAATGACTGTGATGAAATGACGGAATTAGACTTCAGAAGGTGGATAATGAGAAACTTTTGTGAGCTAAAAGAACATGTTTTAAATCAATGCAAAGAAACTAAGAACCTTGAAAAAGATATGAAAGAAGATTCGAGGAAATGATAACAAGAATGGATAACTTAGAAAGGAATATGAATGAATTAAAGGAGCGGAAAAACACAATACGAGAACTTCGCAAAGCATGCACAAGTTTCAATAGCCGAATTGACCAAGTAGAAGAAAGAATATCAGAAGTCGAAGATCAACTCAATGAAATAAAATGAGAAACCAAGATCAGAGAAAAAAGTGCAAAAAGGAATGAAAAAAGCCTCCAAGAAATGTTGGACTATGTGAAGAGCCCTAACCTACGTTTGATAGCTCTACCAGAATGTGATGAAGAGAATGAATCCAAGCTGGAAAATACTCTTCAGGACATTATCCAGGAAAATTTCCCCCACCTAGCAAGACAGGCCAACACTCAAATGCAGGAAATACAGAGAACAGCACAAAAATATTCCGCAAGAAGAGCAACCCAAAGGCACATAATCGTCAGATTCAACAAGGTTGAAATAAAGGAGAAAATACTACGGGCAGCCAGAGAGAAAGGTCGGGTTACCCACAAAGGGAAGCCCATCAGACTCACAGCAGATCTCTCAGCAGAAACACTACAAGCCAGAAGAGAGTGGGGGCCAAGATTCAACATCCTTAAAGAAAAGAACTTTCAATGCAGAATTTCATCTCCAGCCAAACGGAGCTTCATAAGTGAAGGAAAAATAAAATCTTTTGCGAACAAGTACTCAGAGATTTTGTCACCACCAGGCCTGCTTTACACGAGCTCCTGAAAGAGGCGCTACACATAGAAAGAAACAACCAGTACCAGCCATTCCAAAATCACTTTAAATGCTAAAGAACATCAACATAATGAAGAATCTACAACAATTAACGGGCAAAACAGCCAGCTAGCATCAAAATGGCAGTATCAAATTCACACATAACAATATTAACCCTAAATGTAAATGGACTAAATGCACCAATCAAAAGACACAGGCTGGCAAATTGGATAAAAAGCCAAAACCTATTGGTGTGCTGTATCCAAGAAACCCATCTCACATGCAAGGATACATAAAGGCTCAAAATAAAGGGATGGAGGAAGATTTACCAAGCAAATGGAGAGCAAAAAAAAGCAGGAGTTGCAATTCTCATCTCTGATAAAATAGACTTTAAAGCGACAAAGATCAAAAGAGACAAAGAAGGCCATTACATAATGGTAAAAGGATCGATACTACAAGAAGAGCTAACGATCCTAAACATATATGGACCCAATACAGGAGCACCCAGATATATAAGGCAAGTTCTTAAAGACTTACAAAGAGACTTAGACTCCCACGCAATAATAGTGGGAGACTTTAACACTCCACTGTCAATATTAGACAGATCAACCAGACAGAAAATCAACAAGGATATCCAGGGCTTGAACTCAGACCTGGAACAAGCAAACCTGATAGACATTTACAGAACTCTCCACCCCAAATCTACAGAATATACATTCTTCTCAGCACCACATCACACCTACTCTAAAACTGACCACATAATTGGAAGTAAAGCACTGCTCAGCAAATGCAAAACAACTGAAGTCATAACAAACAGCCTCTCAGACCATAGTGCAATCAAGTTAGAACTCAGAATTCAGAAACCAACCCAGAACCGCACAGCTTCATGGAAACTGAACAACTGGCTCTTGAATGTTGACTGGATAAACAATGAAATGAAGGCAGAAATAAAGAAGTTCTTTGAAACCAATGAGAACGAAGACACAACATGCCAGAATCTCTGGGACACATGTAAAGCAGTCTCTAGAGGAAAATATATAGCAATAAGTGCCCATATGAGGAGAATGGAGAGATCCAAAATTGATACCCTAACGTCAAAATTGAAAGAGCTAGAGGGGCAAGATCAAAAAAACTCAAAACCCAGCAAAAGACAAGAAATAACTAAGATCAGAGCTGAACTGAAGGAGATTGAGACACGAAAAACCCTCCAAAAAATCAATAAATCCAAGAGCTGGTTTTATGAAAAGACCAACAAAATAGACTGCTAGCCAGATTGATTAAAAAGAAAAGAGAGAATAACCAAATAGATGCAATAAAAAATGATATAGGGGAAATCACCACAGATTCCACAGAAATTCAAACCATCATCAGAGAATATTACAAACAACTCTATGCACATAAACTAGTAAACCTGGAAGAAACGGATGAATTCTTGGACTCCTGTGTCCTCCCAAGCCTAAACCAGGAGGAAGCTGAAACTATGAATAGACCAATAACAAGGTCAGAAGTCGAGGCCGCAATTAAGAGCCTACCACACAAAAAAAGCCCAGGTCCAGATGGGTTCACAGCCAAATTCTACCAGACACACAAAGAGGAGCTGGTACCATTCCTTCTGAAACTATTCCAAATAATCCAGAAAGAGGGAATCCTTCCCGAATCATTTTATGAGACCAATATCATCCTGATACCAAAACCCAGCAGAGACCCAACAAGAACAGAAAACTTCAGGCCAATATCCATGATGAACATAGATGCAAAAATCTTCAATAAAATATTGGCAAGACGATTGCAACAGCAAATTAAAAAACTTATTCATCATGATCAAGTAGGATTCATCCCGGGGATTCAAGTCTGCTTCAACATATGCAAGTCTATAAATGTAATTCACCACATAAACAGAACCAAAAACAAAAACCACATGATTATCTCAATTGATGCAGAGAAGGCATTTGACAAAATTCAACAGCCCTTTATGCTAAAAACCCTCAATAAACTCGGTATCGATGGAATGTATCTCAAAGTAATAAAAGCTATTTATGACAAACCAACAGCCAATATCATACTGAATGGGCAAAAACTAGAAGCATTCCCTTTGAAATCCAGCACTAGACAAGGATGCCCTCTGTCACCACTCCTATTCAATATAGTACTAAAAGTTCTAGCCATAGCAATCAGGCAAGAAAAAGAAATAAAGAGTATTCAAATAGAAAAAGTGGAAGCCAAATTGTCTCTATTTGCAGACGACATGATAGTATACCTAGAAGACCCCATTGCCTCAGCCCCAAAACTCCTGAAACTGATAAGCAACTTCAGCAAAGTCTCAGGATATAAAATCAATGTGCAAAAATCACAAGCATTCCTCTACACCAATAACAGACTTAAAGAAACCCAAATCAAGAACAAACTGCCATTCACAATTGCTACAAAAAGAATAAAATTTCTAGGAATACAACTCACAAGGAACGTAAGGGAACTCTTCAAGGAAAACTACAAACCACTGCTCAACGAAATCAGAGAGGACACAAACAGTTGGAGAAACATTCCATGTTCATGGTTAGGAAGAATTAATATCATAAAAATGGCTATACTGCACAAAGTAATTTACAGAATCTACGCTATCCCCATCAAGCTACCATTGGCTTTCTTCACAGAACTGGAAAAAACCACCATGAACTTCATATGGAACCAAAAGAGAGCCCGCATAGCCAAGTCAATTCTAAGCAAAAAGAACACAGTGGGGGGCATCACAGTACCGGATTTCAAATTATACTACAAGGCTACAGTAATCAAAACAGCATGGTACTGGTACGAAAACAGAGATATAGACCAATGGAACAAAACAGAGGCATTGGAGGCAACAGAACATATCTACAACCATGCAATCTTTGATAAACCTGAAAAAAAAAGCAATGGGGAAAGGATTCCCTGTTTAACAAATGGTGTAGGGAAAACTGGCTAGCCATGTTCAGAAGGCAGAAACTGGACCCCTTCCTGACACCTTACACTAAAATTAGCTCCAGATGGATTCAAGACTTAAACATAAGACCTGGCACCATAAAAACCCTAGAAGGAAATCTAGGCAAAACCATTCAGGACATAGGAGTAGGCAAGGACTTCATGACCAAAACACCAAAAGCATTGGCAACAAAAGCCAAAATAGACAAATGGGACCTAATGAAACTCCACAGCTTCTGCACAGCAAAAGAAACAGTCACTAGAGTGAATTGGCAACCAACAGAATGGGAAAAATTTTTTCCAGTTTACCCAACTGACAAAGGGCTGATATCCAGAATTTACAAAGAACTCAAACAGATTTACAGGAAACAAACAAACAAACCCATTCAAAATTGGGCAAAGGATATGAACAGACACTTTACGAAAGAAGACATATATGAGGCCAACAATCATATGAAAAAATGCTCATCGTCACTGGTCATCAGAGAGATGCAAATCAAAACCACATTGAGATACCATCTCACGCCAGTTAGAATGGCGATCATTAAAAAATCTGGAGACAACAGATGCTGGAGAGGATGTGGAGAAAAAGGAACACTTTTACACTGTTTTTGGGAGTGTAAATTAGTTCAACCATTGTGGAAGACAGTGTGGTGATTCCTCAAGGCCTTAGAAATAGAAATTCCATTTGACCCAGCAATCCCACTACTGGGTATATATCCAAAGGACTATAAATCGTTCTACTATAAGAACACATGCACATGAATGTTCATTGCAGCACTCTTTACAATAGCAAAGACCTGGAATCAACCCAAATGCCCAATGATGATAGACTGGATTGGGAAAATGTGGCACATATACACCATGGAATATTATGCAGCAATCAAAAATGATGAGTTTGTGTCATTTGTAGGGACATGGATGAATCTGGAGAACATCATTCTCAGCAAACTGACACAAGAACAGAAAATGAAATACCACATATTCTCACTCATAGGCGGGTGATGAAAAATGAGAACACATGGACACAGAGAGGGGAGTACTAAACACTGGGGTCTATTGGGGGGAAAAGGGGAGGGCCAGTGGGAGGGGGAGGTGGGGAGGGATAGCCTGTGGAGAAATGCCAAATGTGGGTGAAGGGGAGAAAGGAAGCAAAACACACTGCCATGTGTGTACCTATGCAACTGTCTTGCATGTTCTGCACATGTACCCCAAAACCTAAAATGCAATACAAAATTAAAAACATAAAAATAAAAAAAAAGAAAAGAATGGCTAAAATGTAAAAGACTGATAAGAGCAAGTGCAGACAAGAATGTGGTGTCTCTAGGAAACTTATGCATTGCTTATGGCAATCTGAAATGGTATACCCACTTTGGAAAACAGTTTAATAGTTAAACATCCACTTAATATGCAGTCCCAACAAACTCATTCCTGGATATTTACCCAAAAAAAAACATGCAGACAAATGTTCACAGAAGCTTTATTTATAAAATTCAAATGTCATCAACTGGTGAGTTGGTAAACAAGTTGTGGTACATTCATATATGTGCATTTTATCCACTGTGGAATACTACTCAGCAATAAGAAAGAATGAGAACTACTGATACATTCAACAACATAGGTGAATTTCAAAAGCATGTGCTAAGTAAAAGAAGACAAACACAGAGGACTACATACTGTGCAATTCACCTTTTATGGCATTCTAGAAAAGGCAATACTATGTAGTTTCCAGGGCTTGGGGGTTGGGAGGAGAGGATTCATTGCAAAGGTAAAGAAGGAAAACTTTTGGGGGTGATGGGTATATTCTGCATTTCAATTGTAATGGTGGTTACGTGATTGTGTGCATTTGTCAAAATTCATCCAACCATACACTGAAAATGGTAAATTTTAATTCCTCTGTAAATCCAACTTAAAAAAAACAATAAAATACAAGTTACTCCCTGTTACTCAACTGAAATCTAGCCACACTGGCCAGTCATCAAGTGAAAAAAAACATAACCCCTAGATCCTTTCTCTTTCTTCAGCCCTGTGTTGAAAATCCAGTAAAATATTTCCTTTTAGATTGTCTTTCTTCTACTACTTCCATCTCTACCCCTTGTCTAAGTTCTACCTTCCACCTCCAAAAGAGAGAGGCAAATGATGGTGGAGCTATGCTTACTCACTTAGCAAGACTGAGTAATCTGTTACATGGCTAAAGGATACCACTCATCTACAAGTCCTCATCTCTATTGCAGAAATGAACCACTGAATCCTTGTGGGTACATGTCATATCAGCCCAAACTCACAAGTCTGTGACTCTGAGGAAGGTTAAAAGAGCACCACCCCACAGAGTTGGCAGCCGGGCACAGAGAAACCAGTAAGGGCTTTGGAGTGTTCTGGTCCTGGCTTTGTCATTTACTAATGTTGCCCTTGAGCAAATACTTTTAACCTCTTGAGTGTTGGTTTCCTTTTCTGCAAAATAGGGAAATAGTATCTTCCTTGATGGGTGACTTTAAAGATTAAATGAGATATATCAATAATCTGGCACATAGAATCTCTCAACCAATAGTTGTTATCATCATCAGCAGCATCATTAATTATTTAATCAGCCTTGATATATAGTGCCCTACAAAGTCAAAGAAAATGTGTGGTGAGGCAAAAAAGAGGTGAAATTGGAGTTGAGATGGTTATTTCATTTTATTTATAACCAAGCCTTGTTCTATGAAGGATTTAAAGCAACTGAAAAAAATATGTACAAATCAAAGGGTAAAAATAAATAGAAGGAGCTTTTGAGAATAAAATGGTAGAAAATAGAAGAAATGAATTAATAATGAGAAATGTATATCCAAAGATCTTGGTAGTTGCTAAGGGTGAGTTACAAATTTGGCTTTGAAAATTTTTGATAATTCAAGGTAAAGACAAATATACACCGAGCTTCAAGATTCTCACTCCCCACTGGCTACAACCACAAACTGGGTCATGAGAAGCATGTCTTTTCCTACACCCGAGAGACCTCATGCAGAGGAAGCACAGTCAAGAAGTGGATGGTTTATCAACCACAGGCCTCATAAATTCAACAGTGAGTCTCCCATAAAATCCTTCAATGTTGGCCAAAGCACAGATCTATACTTCTACAAAACATAGGAGACTCATGTGATCTGGTATAATCCTAAGGTAAAATTAAAAAATATCTAAAGAAATGTCTGCCTGTTCTTTGAAGGCAGCCTCTATAAATTGTCTTGAAACTAGCTTTTGATAAGCATTGAAAAACAGAAAGTTGCAAATGGTCATTTCTGGCAAGCATCGGAGCAGTGAATATTTTTTATTAGTAATTAAGGGGAAAGAATCACTGAGATAAGACTAGGTTTCAGATCTGAAAGTTAAAGAGTCTAACAAACCCTGCCACTGCAGGGAAGTAAATGAGGGACAAACTATAGGTGGGGTCGAAAGAGATAAGAAATAGTCCTGGGGCCTCAGACACACTGAGGAACATGTCATTGAGAACCAAAGTTGTAAGCCATAGCATGAAGCCATCATGATTTTAGCCTGGAAAATTTTTAGTGCAGATGTTAGCAATCACCCACCATAGGCACGGAAAAAAAATCTCAATAAAATACATGTAGCATTTCTAATTTTAAGCAGTGTAGATTCTGGTCAAACACTTCAAGATGAATTAGTTTCAAATTGTATTATCAGACAGTGAAATGATTTGACCAGTGGCAGGGAATTGTTGGGTATCAGCCACATGAAACACGGAGCACATCTGCCAAGGATGATGAATTTGGGTTAGAGTAGTTGATCTTTCCTTCTGGCAACATTTAAATAGCAGGGTCAATTTTTGTTGTTGTTGAGGCCACTCTAATAATGCCAGAAAAATCTCTGGAAGGAGCTGTACTCAGTCATCTTGAGAGAGGCTCAGCCCAATAGGGCTACATCGAGGGGTGAGTAGACCCCAACAGAAAAGCAGACTTTGAAAGGAAAGCTGTCAGGCAGCTTTAGCTGGAGGAGACATCACTCAAGTCAAGCTCTTCAGTGATGGTTGATCTCTAAAGAATCAATAAACCAGGCTGGGTGTGGTGGCTCACGCCTGTAATCTCAGCACTTTCGGAGGCCAAGGCAGGTGGATCACAAGGTCAGGAGTTCAAGACCAGCCTGGCCAAGATGTTTAAACTCCGTCTATACTAAAAATCACAAAAAAGTTAGCTGAGTGCAGTGGCAGGCGCCTGTAATCCCAGCTACTCAGGAGGCTGAGACAGGAGAATTGCTTGAACCTGGGAGTCAGAGGTTGGAGTGAACCGAGATCGTGCCACTGCACTCCAGCCTGGGTGACAGAGTGAGACTCCATCTCAAAAAAAAAAAAAAAAAAAAAAAATCAGTAAACCCCATGCAAGATAAGGAACTGGCATTTGGAATCTATCAAACCCAGAAGGTACCAATGTCCTATTGCAACTATACCAGTTGTAGCAAATGCTGTTGTGTCCTGCCTGGATTCTCCCAATGCACTCATTCCCCAGCTCACAGTTGAGTCCTTCCTCAGGAATTGCTCTGGGCAGATAGTGATGCTCTCTCCTTGAAGGCCGCTTGAACCCAACTGCCTTTATAAGCAGTGTCTGGTGCCCATGGTATACTTGAAAGGTCATTCTAGCTTCCGAGCTCCCATGGGAGTGGCTGTAACCTCTGTGGCAACTGCACTGCAGTTTACCACCTCCCACTGCCCAGACCTGCTTCCCTCCCTTACAGTGCATTCCTGAGAATGCTCCTCACAAAACTCTGGTGCCAAAATCTTAGTCTGTTTCCCAGGGACCTAAAACACCAGGCAAGAAAGACTTTTTCTAACCCCTGCCTTTCCTCCTTTCCCTCTGCTCCAGCCCAGGTGGAGCCATGAACAGTGGCTGCTAAGTAGGGGAGGAGGTAGAAGAAGAAGACGTGAAGAATTAACTATGATTTTCTTCCCCACTGCAGGCTCTCAAGGCTGTGATAGGCCTGAGTTGAGTAAAGAGGGACACTAATTAGATGAGCTTTTGTTGTTATGTGATTATTGTGTCAGACTTTTTAATAGTTAAAAGTAATTGCAAAATCTATTGAAATACTCGGAATTTCAACCAGGGGCAGAGAGAAACAGGCCTATGTAGGAGGTCACTATATAGAAGGTAAGAGTGTCAAAGAGTTGCTTTCCAATTATACCCTATCTTGTCCAATGTATTCAATGAGCTAGTGAGACACACCAGAGGCACTGGGGTGAGGGTGAAGGCGAGAGGAGCCTTTGTGATACCGAGAATTCTTTAGGTCCTTGAAACAAGGGAAGAAATGGATGACGTACTTCTGACACAGATCTGAAAACTGGACAAGAGGCATGCATAGGAGTGCTAATGAGTGGCAGGTGTTTAATTGTTTTGTTTTTGTTTTTATTTATTATTATTATTTTTTAATTTTGGGGACATCTGCTCCAAGTGCCTTTTGGTCCTGAAAATGTTTTTGACTTACCTAATGACAATTTCATTTCTTGAAGCAGCAGCATATAACCCTTACTTAGGTCAGAGAATCAGAGGAAAACATGTGTAACAACATGGCTTACAGAATGTAATCACAGAGTGACTTTCTTTGTATTCCCCCGCTTCCTTTATGCCCACCTTGTGGGGCTATTTCTTCCATTGTCCTGAGATGAAAATACAGGCAGGTCTTGTGATTTTTCTGGCCATGCAGTCACTTTAACCCAGTTATGTCTGGGGTTGCAATTTTTTGAAGTTTTGCAATCAAACCTCGGTGATGACCTTGAGCAGTAGGATATAAATAACTCCCACATGCTTAATGTTCCAATAAGGAAACACTAGGCATAGTTTAAGCACAAAGCACCATCTCAATTCAGTAATTAAAATCTTTGTCTTCCGGCCAGGTGCAGTGGCTCAAGCCTGTAATCCCAGCACTTTGGGAAGCGGAGGAGGTAGATCACTTGAGATCAGGAGTTCAAGACCAGCCTGGCCAACACGGTGAAACCTTGTCTCTGCTAAAAATACAAAAATTAGCTGGGCGTGGTGGTGCACACCTGTAGTTCCAGCTACTCAGGAGGCTGAGGCATGAGAATCACCTGAACCTGGAAGGGGGAGGTTGCATTTAGCCAAGTTCGTGCCACTGCACTCCAGCATGAGCAACAGACTGAGACTCTGTCTCAAAAAATTAAATAAAATAAATAAAACAAAAGATTCATCTCCTAAATGGAGTTGGGGCCTCCCTCTTTCCCCAGTTCAGGCCTGATGTCTGTGAAAAACCTGCAGTTAGGGCAATGAGGTGCAGTGACTTCTTTCCTTACTCCTCACCCAGTGCTTCTATTCACCTCTACCTGCTTGCCTTCATGTTGCATTTTCTCTGCAATCGATTCTGTTATTGTTTTGTTTTCATCTCTCTTGTCTCTTCTCATCTAAAGCTGTTTCTCAGGTTTATCTTTTTAAAGGATTTAAAAATTATTATTATAGTAAAAAACACATAACATAAATTCTAACCTCTTAACTTTTTTTTTTTTGAGATGGAGTTTCGCTCTTGTTACCCAGGCTGGAGTGCAATGGCACAATCTCGGCTCACTGCAACCTCCGCCTCCTGGGTTCAGGCAATTCTCCTGCCTCAGCCTCCTGAGTAGCTGGGATTACAGGCATGCGCCACCATGCCCAGCTAATTTTTTGTATTTTTAGTAGAGGTGGGGTTTCACCATGTTGACCAGGAGGGTCTCGATCTCTTGACCTCGTGATCCACCTGCCTCAGCCTCCCAAAGTGCTGGGATTACAGGCTTGAGCCACCGCACCCAGCCCACCTCTTAACTTTTTAAGTGAACAGTATGGTATTAACAATAAACAAAATGTTGTATAGCAGATCTCTAGAATTTTTTCATCTGGCATAACTGAAACTGTATGCCCCTTAGCAGCAACTCCTTGGTTTCTTCTCCCTCCCGGCCCTGATAACCACTATTCTGCTCTGTGTCTCTATGAGTTTTACTTTAGATAACTCATGTAAATGGAACCATGCATTATTTCTTCTTTTGTGACTGGTACATTTCCCTTATTTGGCTGATGCAAAAATGACAGCAAAAACTGCAATTACTTTGTACCAACCAAATAGTATAATGTACTCAAGTCTCAGACACATGCTAGCATGTGACATGATTTTCATCTTTTTATGGCTGAGTAATATTTCATTGTATGTATATAATGGTAAGATTTTCTTTATCCATTCATTCAGCAAAGGACATTTAGTTTGTTTTCACCTCTTGGCTATTTTGAGTGAATAATTCTGCAGTAAACATGGGAGTGCAAATATTTCTTCAAGATCCTGACATAAAAGGGCAAAGAAGGCATAGTTCTATCACATGAAGCTCTAAAAAGGAAAGCTTCTTAAGAATGTTGAAAACTCGAATCGGGACTTAGGAAGATGGTGCTGTAGGACCAACTCAGGATTGCAGCTTCCAGTCAATCTGCAGAGGGTGAGTGGATGCCGCATTTCCGTATGGATCTTTATTGTCCACAGACTAGGAGATTCCCAGGTGTAAGAGCCCCACGGGCTGTGCGGCAGTTTGGGCCGAGGCTGCAGCGCAACGACACTCTGTACAAAATACGCTGGTTTGGTTGCCCTATTAAACCGGCAACTGGAGATTTCAGAAGGCAGATTAGCACGTTTATCTGATTAAACGAGACTTAAACAGAAAGCCAGCCCAGGAGATTCCTGGGCAGCAACATGGTTCGAGCCAGCACAGTGGGTCACTGCATGGGAAATCACACAGATCCTGGTGCCCTTGCAGCAGGCAACTGGAACACCTGCGAGAGAGTCAACTGCTCAACTTAAAAAAAAAAAAAGGGCTCTGAGGCAGGGAGCCAGGTGATCAGGCTCGGTGGGTCCCATCCCCACAAAAACAAACAAAACAGCAATTGGAAACGCTTGGGGTTGAGAGTTTCATGGCAAGCACAGTGGAACCCAGGATGGTGCAGTGGGAGAGGCCTCACCATTACCAAGGCACTCGACCCCTATGGAGCTACACTGCCATTGCTGACGCACCCTGCCGTTGCCGAGGCAACCCGACATTGCTGGGGAAACCTGCAATAACAGAGACAGTCCACCACTACGGAGGCGAGCCCACCCATATAAACAGGACTACAGGGAATTACACATGGCAGCAGGGTGGAGCCCACAGCAACAGGGCGGAGCCCACGACAGCAGGGCAGAGCCCACAGCAGCTCAGCATAGCCACTGCAGGCAAGCAGTGATTAGACTGCCCCCTTGCTGGGCAGGACAGTGCAACAGATACTCATAAATGGAGCCCTAACTCCCTGGGACAGAGCACCTGAGGAAAAAAAAGGGGCTTTATGAGTTCTGCTGCAGCAGACTTAAACATACTTGCCTAACAGGCCTGAATGAACAACAGAGCTCACAGCTCAGCACTTGAGCTCCTATAGTCTCCTCAAGCAGCTCTCTGACCCCCATATATCCAAAGAGTCACCTCACAAAGGACTGATCAGACTGACATTTGGCAAGTATCATTCAGGGACAAAGATAGCAGAAGAAGAATCTGGTAGCAACCCTCATGGTCCCACAGCTGCTACAGGATTTCCCCAGGCAAGCAGGGCCTGGAGTGGACCTCAGCAGTCCTACAGCAGTGGGGCCAGACTGTTAGAAGGAAAACTAAGAAACAGAAATACTTCATCATCAACAATCCAGACGTCCACTCAGAGACCATATCAGAAAATCAGCAACCACTCAGACAACAAATGGATAAATCCACAAAGATGGGAAGAAAACAGCACAAAAAGGAGGAAAACACCCGAAACCAGAACACCTCACCTCCTACAAAGGACTAAAACTCCTCACCAGCAAGGGAACAAAGCTGGACGGAGAATGAGTGTGATGAAATGATGGAATCAGACTTCAGAAGGTGGGTAATGAGAAACTTCCGTGAGCTAAAAGAACATGTTCTAAGTCAATGCAAAGAAACTAAGAACCTTGAAAAAAGATTTGATGAAATAACAAGAATGGACAACTTAGAGAGGAATATGAGTGAACGGATGTAGCTGAAAAACACAATGCGAGAACTTCGTGAAGCATGCACAAGTTTCAACAGCCGAATTGACCAAGCAGAAGAAAGGATATCAGAGGTCGAAGATCAACTCAATGAAATAAAATGAGAAGGCAAGATTAGAGAAAAAAAAGCACAAAAAGGAATCAACAAAGTCTCCAAGAAATGTGGGACTATGTGAAGAGACCTAATCTACATTGGATAGGTGTACCTGAATGTGATGAAGAGAATGAATCCAAGCTGGAAAATACTCTTCAGGATATTATCCAGGAAAATTTCCCCAACCTAGCAAGGCAGGCCAATATTCAAGTCCAGGAAATACAAAGAACCCCACAAAGATATTCCGCAAGAAGAGCAACCCCAAGGCACATAATTGTCAGATTCAACAGGGTTGAAATGAAGGAGAAAATGCTTAGGGCAGCCAGAGAGAAAGGTCGGGTTACCCACAAAAGGAAGCCCATCAGACTCACAGCAGATCTCTTGGCAGAAACACTACAAGCCAGAAGAGAGTGGGGGCCAATATTCAACATCCTTAAAGAAAAGAACTTTCAACCCAGAATTTCATATCCAGCCAAACTGAGCTTCATAAGCGAAGGAAAAATAAAATCCTTGGCAAACAAGCAAGTACTCAGAGATTTTGTCACCACCAGGCCTGCTTTACAAGAGCTCCTGAAAGAGGCACTATACATAGAAAGGAACAACCAGTACCAGCCACTCCAAAAACATACCAAATGCTAAAGAGCACCAACAAAATGAAGAATCTGCATCAACTAACGAGCAAAACAGCCAGCTAGCATCAAAATAGCAGTATCAAATTCACACATAACAATATTAACTCTAAATGTAAATGGGCTAAATGCACCAATCAAAAGACACAGACTGGCAAATTGGATAAAAAGCCAAAACCCATTGGTGTGCTGTGTCCAGGAAACCCATCTCACATGCAAGGATACACAAAGGCTCAAAATAAAGGGATGGAGGAAGATTTACCAAGCAAATGGAGAGCAAAAAAAGCAGGAGTTGCAATTCTCATCTCTGATAAAATAGACTTTAAAGCAACAAAGATCAAAAGAGACAAAGAAGGACATTACATAATGATCAAAGGATCAATACAACAAGAAGAGCTAACGATCCTAAACATATATGGACCCAATACAGAAGCAACCAGATACATAAGGCAAGTTCTTAATGACTTACAAAGAGACTTAGACTCCCACACAATAATAGTGGGAGACTTTAACACTCCACTGTCAATATTAGACAGATCAACCAGACAGAAAATTAACAAGGATATCCAGGACTTGAACTCAGATCTGAACAAAGAAAACAGAATAGACATCTACAGAACTCTCCACTCCAAATCCACAGAATATACATTTTTCTCAGTACCACATCACACCTACTCTAAAATTGACCACATAATTGGAAGTAAAGCACTCCTCAGCAAATGCAAAACAACTGAAATCATAACAAACAGTCTCTCAGGCCATAGTGCAATCAAGTTAGAACTCAGAATTCAGAAACTAACTCAGAACCGCACAGCTTCATGGAAACTGAACAACTGGCTCTTGAATGTTGATTGGATAAACAATGAAATGAACGCAGAAATAAAGAAGTTCTTCAAAACCAACGAGAATGAAGACACAACATACCAGAATCTCTGGGAGACATGTAAAGCAGTCTCTAGAGAAAAATATATAGCAATAAGTGCCCATATGAGGAGAATGGAGAGATCCAAAATTGACACCCTATCATCAAAATTGAAAGAGCTAGAGGAGCAAGATCAAAAAAACTCAAAACCCAGCAGAAGACAAGAAATAACTAAGATCAGAGCTGAACTGAAGGAGACAAAGACACGAAAAACCCTTCAAAAAATCAATAAATCCAAGAGCTGGTGTTTTGAAAAGATCAACAAAATAGACAGACCACTAGCCAGACTGATAAAAAAGAAAAGAGAGAATAACCAAATAGATGCGATAAAAAACGATAAAGGGGAAATCACCACAGATTCCACAGAAATTCAAACCATCATCAGAGAATATTACAAACAACTCTATGCACATAAACTAGTAAACCTGGAAGAAATGGATAAATTCCTGGACACCTGTGTCCTCCCAAGCCTAAACTAGGAGGAAGCTGAAACTATGAACAGACCAATAACAAGAACTGAAGTTGAGGCAGCAATTAGGAGCCTACCACACAAAAAAAGCCCAGGTCCAGATGGGTTCACAGCCGAATTCTACCAGACACACAAAGAGGAGCTGGTACCATTCCTTCTGAAACTATTCCAAATAATCCAAAAAGAGGGAATCCTTCCCAAATCATTTTATGAGACCAATATCATCCTGATACCAAAACCCGGCAGAGATCCAACAAGAAAAGAAAACTTCAGGCCAATATCCATGATGAACATAGATGCAAAAATCTTCAATAAAATACTGGCAATCTGATTGCAGCAGCACATCAAAAACCTTATCCATCATGATCAAGTAGGTTTCATCCCGGGGATGCAAGGCTGGTTCAACATACGCAAGTCTATCAACGTAATTCACCACATAAACAGAACCAAAAACAAAAACCACATGTTTGTCTCAATTGACGCAGAGAAGGCCTTTGACAAAATTCAACAGCTTTTTATGCTAAAAACCCTCAATAAACTTGGTATTGATGGAACGTATCTCAAAATAATAAAAGCTGTTTATGACAAACCAACAGCCAATATCATACTGAATGGGCAAAAACTGGAAGCATTCCCTTTGAAATCTGGCACTACACAAGCATGTCCTCTCTCACCACTCCTATTTAATATAGTACTGGAAGTTCTAGCCAGAGCAATGAGGCAAGAAAAAGAAATAAAGGGTATTCAAATAGGAAAGGAAGAAGCCAAATTGTCTCTATTTGCAGACGACATGATAGTATATCTAGAAGACCCCATCATGTCAGCCCAAAAACTCCTGAAACTGATAAGCAACTTCAGCAGTCTCC
Source organism: Callithrix jacchus (assembly GCF_049354715.1). Classification (NCBI taxonomy): domain Eukaryota; kingdom Metazoa; phylum Chordata; class Mammalia; order Primates; family Cebidae; genus Callithrix; species Callithrix jacchus. The sequence continues at coordinate 71,235,732 of NC_133509.1, read as the reverse complement.
GGAAATAAAATCAATGTGCAAAAATCACAAGCATTCCTATACACCAATAACAGAATTAAAGAGAGCCAAATCAAGAATGAACTGGTATTAAACAGTCACTAGAGTGAATCGGCAACCAACAGAATGGGAAAAAAATCTTTGCAGTTTACCCATCTGACAAAGGGCTGATATCCAGAATTTACAAAGCACTAAAACAGATTTACAAGAAAAAAACAAACAAACCCATTCAAAAATGGGTGAAGGATATGAACAGACACTTTACAAAAGAAGACATACAGAGGCCAACAAACATATGAAAAAATGCTCATCATCACTGGTCATTAGAGAGAGGCAAATCAAAAGCACATTGAGATACCACCTCATGCCAGTTAGAATGGCGATCATTAAAAAATCTGGAGACAACAGATGCCAGAGAGGATGTGGAGAAATAGGAACACTTCTACAATGCTGGTGGGAGTGTAAATTAGTTCAACCATTGTGGAAGACAGTATGGCGATTCCTCAAGGACCTAGAAATAGAAATTCTATTTGACCCAGCAATCCCATTACTGGGTATATATCCAAAGGACTATAAATCGGTCTACTATAAGGACACATGCACACGAATGTTCATTGCAGCACTGTTTACAATAGCAAAGACCTGGAACCAACCCAAATGCTCATCGATGATAGACTGAACTGGGAAAATGTGGCACATATACACCATGGAATATTATGTAGCAATCAAAAATGATGAATTCGTGTCCTTTGTAGGGACATGGATGAATCTGGAGAACATCATTCTCAGCAAACTGACACAAGAACAGAAAATAAAATACCGCATATTCTCACTCATAGGTGGGTGATGAACAATGAGAACACATGGACACAGGGAAGGGAGCACTACACACTGGGATCTATTGGGGGCAACAGGGGAGGGACAGTGTGGGGGGGGAGCTAGGGAGGGATAGCATGGGGAGAAATGCCAAATGTGGGTGAAGGGGAGGAAGGCAGCAAAACACACTGCCACGTGTGTACCTATGCAACTATCTTGCATGTTCTGCACATGTACCCCAAAACGTAAAATGCAATTAAAAAAAAAAAGAATGTTGAAAACTCTAAGAAATGCAGTTGTTCAGACCCTGACACAGAGGAATAAAGGGGAGTTCACAAAGAAACCCTGGTGAGCCCAGACTTGAAAACATGTACAAATCATAGAAAGTCACCGCAAAGGGAGACACAATATTAAGTACAACCTTAAGAGGGTGGCACAGACATGTAATGGCAGGACGGGAAAAGCTGACATTCCCAGTGAGGCAAGTCTGGCAAAAAGTATAGAAGATTTCTAAAAGGGAATTTAACTTTTAGAACTAGGAGGGATTTTTGGAGCAAGATATGAGTAAACCCAATAGTTGGGCTGTTGTCATGTTTCTCAAGATTAGAGAGAAATAAGGACTTCTAATTGTTTCTGTCTTCCTTGTCAAGGACAATGATGTTCAGACTGAAGAGGTTCATTTTACAGGAGCATGAAGGCATGTACCAATCAAGAGAGTCTAGGTGCCAGTGCAGTGGCTCACACCTGTAAGCCCAGCACTTTGGGTGTCCGAGGCAGGTGGATCACGAGATCGAGAGTTCAAGACCAGCCTGAACAACATGGTCCAACCCCGTCTCTACTAAAAATACAAAAATTAGCTGGGCATGGTGGCAGACACATGTAGTCCCAGCTACTCAGGAGGCTGAGGCAGGAGAATTGCTTGAACCAGGAGGTGGAGGTTACAGTGGGCTGAGATCGCATCACTGCCCTCCAGCCTGGGTGACAGAGTGAGACTTTTTCTTGAAAGGAAAAATACAAAAAACAAGAGAGCCTAGGTATGCTGTAGTAACAGTGCCAGAACATCAGTGGCTTAAACGACAAGGGTTTACTTCTCACCCATGCGATATCCTTTATGGGTCCCATCACTGCTCTAGTAAGCTGTCCTTTGTGTGGTGGCTCAACACTCCAGGTTGCTTTGATCTGTGGCCTTGCTGCATTAACATGGTCTCCCATGCAAGGGATGAGGGGCACTGAGAATTTCACAGAACTCATGAATGTTTCCACACTGAAGTGATATTCTTCATGTCCTCTCACATTTTACCGGCCTAAGCAAGTCGTGGTCACTTGACTTGGAGGGGTTATGAAGGGGCAATCTTCATAAGCCTTTGGAAGAAGAGGAAACCTGGAAAAACCACAAGTAGCAGTAGTGTCTGCCATAAGATATCTCCATTTCTGCCTCTTTTTTCAAGTCTGCTACAAACCTATATTTCCTGATGCTTGGAACAAGTTTTTAGGTAATGTGCAATGCAAAGATACAGTAAACAGAGGGTTCTAATTCCACTCTTTTCTGCATGGACAGATTGTGCCCATGGCTTGCTCCTCCAGTCTGTTCTCCTGAAGTCAGCGTGGTCTAGCTGAGTAGAATGAAGGATATTCTCCTAAACCATGCCAGAAAAAATGGGGCAGGACTCTGGTAGGATTGTGGGTAAGACTGGGGCATAAAAGCAGAACACACGGCCAGCAAGAGAGAGCAGGTTCTTGCAAACAGGCTAGGTTACTTGATATTTTCTGTTCCCTGAGGATTTAAAAATATGCGTGGGTTGAAAAATGGAAACTGCTATGATTTGGCTGACCCAGTAGCTGCATTATGGGTAAGTAATAAAAGCCAAATTTATGGGCAGTCCTGTTAGAGTTATAATAAATACTAATAATCTCTTAAGATTAACCATTGTTAAGGTCCTTTTATGACTAGAAACAGTAAAGAACATTTGCAGCTCTGCAAAATATCTGATGCTTACTTCACTTCTTGATGCACTGGTGCCTAAAAAACTTTTTGTGGTCTCCACTGTGCCTGGCTTCACACCCTGCAGAGGCCTGACCCAGGAGTGGATTAGACTTTAAATGAGGCTGTAGATTAGGCAAGGAGTCTTGGGCATCCTCTTCAACAGTAACCCTGAAAGGGCCTTTGTGTAAATTCTAGGCATCTTCAAACTAATCTCATTCAGTGTTTGGGTTCATAATAGGTCATTATCAACACTTTTATTTCTGGCATAAATTTTCGAAATAGATCACTACTGTTTTACACTGCTGTTTTATCAATAGCAGGAGTCCTCATTAGGGAAAACCCCAATTGAACTGTACTACTCTTGCCTAAAATGGAGATTTTGCCAGAGTTAAGAAAGATGCAGCTGGCACAAGGCATTGTTGCCACTTTCCTCCAAACTGTGCTTTAGGTACAGACCACCAGTTAGCAGATTGGACGGATCACAGCTTGGCTATGGTTCTGCGGTAATTCAGAACTAACATATAACTCCAAAAGAGAAACTGAAAATGTGGTTCCTCTGCTCACTAAGCTGTTAAACTTACACTTAGCAGTCCTCTGTCACTTTGGCAGTTTTGTAGCAGAGTTCTTAGTCTGTCATGGTGGGGGAAGGGAGGGCTTTGGTGCACACATTTCTTGGAAGTGACACAAGATGCTGGGATTACTTTTTATAAGCATTGGCTCCAGAAATTAGAACAAATATTCCTCCTTAGTGCCACTGTACAACTTAATCAGAGGAAAAAAATTTATGGAGTAGAAGATTCTTTAGAAAAATTGGCCCCTTTTTCCAAATAAATGGTGTGGATTTTACTTCAAACAGCTGAAAGCCATAAACAGGAAGAGTTGAGAGAGAACTCTGGAATAAAGGACTGAGTTGAACTGAATTGTATCAGAATATGTGTGTGAAGCAAGAATAGAAGGAATGAATAATATGCTGCACAAAAAGTGTGCCTTGGACTTCAGGGAGCTGCCAGCCTCCAACTCTTAAGTAAGGGAGCCTCTCATTTGGGGATTTTTATATTAAATCCATGCAGTTTTCAGGCAGAGCTCTAGAGGGCAGAAAAGATACACGTTCCTTGATGAAGAAAATCACATTCACAAATTCAGGGTACCAATATTTTTTGCATACCGTGCCTTTTTTTTTTTTTAAACTAAGGATTCAGTTTAAATAGGCTCTAGTTTATTATAGAATCACAAAATTTGAGGTCTTAGACGCCTTATAGTGTTGACAAGTTAGTTCAGTCCTCTCATTTTATAACAGAGAAAGAGGCTCTAAGGGGGTAGGTGATTTTCCTAAGGTCATCCAGTTAGAGAGTAGCAGTTAAGACCAACCCTACTTCCCCGGCCCATCCCATATACTTGAACTCTTGCACATTTGGTCAAGCTTTTAGAATGCCAATGTCTTTTTCATCCTAAAACAAGCTGGTCATAATGGAGACTTGAGTTCAAACTCATATTCTTGTCCTATAAAAAAGGACTGACTGGATTGGTAAGCCTGAAGCTGGTGGGTTTTAAGTGCTTTAATTAAGCTTGGACAGATATATCTCCATAGAGCCAGATCTATTTAAATTTCCTCAGTCAATACTTCCAGGCTTAGGACTCTAGGTGGCGACATAGGACCTCTGTTTTGCTTTCTAGGCAACTTGGACAAACCCTTCAGGAAGAAACCTGATTGTTGCAGTTCTTCTTGACCCTAGCTAGGTAGAATGACAGCATTTTCTCTTAGCCAAGCTAATGATCAGGGCCGAGATGCTCACTTCTCAGATGCTATAATTATTTTCACTATCATCCTGTGACAATGACTGTTACTTAAGAGGACTTCCAATTATGTCATATGTTTGGGAGGGTCATATCTGGGGAGAAGAGCATTTTCATTGATTTTTAAACCTCACGACATTCTTGTGGAAGCTGCCCCTCCTTTTCACTGGGCCACCTCTGCCTCCTCTCTACTCTCCTCAGCCCAGCCACACTGCATGACCTTACCTGCCTCCAACCCCCACTAAACATATTAATCAAGTGGAACTGTCTTTAAACAAGCATAATGAACCACCCTGTAAGAAAGAAGCATTCAGAGGGTGGTCTGGTAAATTGAGAAGGGGGAGAGTGGCACTTGATACATTTGATTTCTGGCTCTGTGACATCTCTAAAGCAAGGTGCTTCAAGAAATGGTCTAAGAATGACATGAGACATTTCCTTGTAAAAATGCAGAATTTGTGAGAACACTCCAGACATCCTGGGTCCCAGTCTCTACCTGAGGGTAGGCTTTGGAATCCATCGGTTTAGTTCCTAAATAGACAGTGTTGTGAATCACAGCTGCAAAGAAGTTGCAGACCTTTTAAGATCAGCTGATGGTGCTGTCTCCCTCACCACGTGATTTACTGGCCTGGTGCCTGATTTCCATTGCTGAACTTGGAGCCCTACTGTTTCTGAATAAAGACAACCACCCCATCTCCCAGCCCCTGCTTTCCCCTCCTTTTTCCCTCGCAGTAACCTGACCCCATAGCACCTAGGAACACGTGACTAGAAAGGCACTAAGGAGTGGAAGGAATGTAAACACTGTAGTCATTTCCAGTATTTTTTCTCCCTTCCTTCTCCCACTCCATATTTTTAAAATGTGATCTTAAATTTCATAACACACAAATATACTCTTATTACAGAAATTCAAATTATATAGAGGATGTTATAGCCCCTTTAAACCTTACCCATCCAACACTCCCCCACATAGGATTGTGCTGTACATTATTTTCTGCTTTCATGATGTGATGTCAGGTTTTAGGAATTGTCCCATATGAGTAGTTACATTTACTTCATTTCTTTAGAACTGCTGCAGAGCAGTCTATTCTCCAGGACTACTGATCGTTAAGATATTATACACAATTTCACACACTACTTTTTTCATTTCATGGTGTGTCACGAATATTTCCTATCTCATACGTTGTTCAGAAAAACATGGTTTTTAATAATTACATAGTATTCCAGCATATAATTATACTGAAATAAATAATTAATTTAATAATTATCCAACTCCTACATTTTTAGATTATCTCCAATTTTTTTTTTCTTTCTCGACAGGGTTTCACTCCATCGCCCAGGCTGGAATGCAGTGGTGCAATCACAGCTCACTGCAGCCTCCATCTCCCCGGGCTCAGGTGATCTCCCTACCTTAGTCTCCCAAGTAGCTGGGGCCACAGGTGCATACCACCACACCTGGATAATTTTTGTATTTTTTGTTTTAAATAGAGTTGTGGTTTTGCCTTGTTGCTTGAACACCTGCGCCCAAGCAATCTGCCTGCCTCAGCCTCCCAAAGTGTGTCCCTAGTTTTTGATAATCATTCCTTTTATATAATGAGCTCAATGTCTCCTTACACTCACCTTCCCACTACTCCCTTACTTAGGGATTGTAACCAAAAACTGAGGTCCCTGAAAAGTGGCTGATGGGGACAATATTATTCTGTAGCTTCTATGCTCACCTCAGGCACAAATTGCCGTATTTATGACTGTGAATGGCTGCTGAATTTTAACTTCTTAAACTTCTGCTGAAACTCTAATCTCCTCACTTAAATAACTGAAGCAAAATGAAGGTATCTTTCCTAAACTGTTTGCTTTGAGCAGGTGAGCATTTTCACAATTAGAAGGGAAGTTTGCAATCAGTTTCTTTAATGGGAAAGGTGCTCTTATAGAATTAATCCATGCATGGTTCAGGGGAAGTAAGACTCTCTGCAATTGATTGGATTAAAGGGGCTCCTTAAAATCAGAAATACTCGGGTACTCATCGCCTCTGTTGGGTGATTGACAGGGGTCTTCAAACCATCCTCCTTCGTGCGAGGTATCTGACACAGAATCATGATTTCAGAGCCTTCCGGATTAGAATCAATTAAATCTATAAATAGAAATGAGCTGCCATTATTGTCCCTAAAAGGATACACTAATACCTCCACCCAGCATGTTCCTGTGTCAAGCTGGATTTTACAAACAGGCCTGCTGCACCTGAAGGGACATAGCCAAATGCAAATTCTGGGAATAATCTTCACAGGAAGGCATGTGCTGGGTTTTAAGTGAAACATAAACTTGAATTTCCACTTTGTCTCTCTAAAAATACAAGGTGAGCCAAAGATGTAGCCTCTGCCCTTGATGACATTGTAATCAAACATCACTGCACTACATTTCAGCACTAAACTAAAAGCCTTTACAGGCAAAATAAAGTGCTACAGTGACTAAAGGTGGCTGCAAATTAAAATGACATTGAGAAGGAAATGAATAGCATTCCTATCTGTCACATGAGAAAGGGCTGTGAATATTCCAAGTACCCAATGTTGCTCTAGAATAGAATTTGCAGTTCAATTTAGGTTGCAGGGTTTCCATTCTACAACATCTGCTGTAGCTGGAAGTGTGAGGAGAGGAACAGGTACCTCAGCAGAGAGGACACTGATCTTCTCTGGTTCTTTGTCTCTGTATCTCTGTTTCCCTTCACTGAACCCCCACCAGTTCCCCTGGCTTGAGAAGGAAGAAAAATAGGCCTTTGGACACTGGATTATATAGCACCCTCACTGATGGCATCTGTGGCTCTCCTAACACCTTCCATGATGTAGGGAACAGGCACTGCTGTCACCATTTTACTGAGAGGGAAATGAGGCTCAAAAGCATGAATGGCTTGCTGGCCACCCAGCAAGACCACAGCAAAGCCAGGATTAGGACACAGCGCTTACTGAATTCCACAGTGCTCCACTGTTTTCTTTACCCCCTTTTATATTTTGGACCCAAAGCTTACTTGCTTGCTTTCTAGTTAAAATCATTTCTTTCACTTGTTTTTAAGCATAAGTCAAAAGCCTACCCTTTGGCCACATCCTGGGTGGAACTTTGTTTTAAGTCATTCGTTTCCAACTCTACAGTGTGATAAGACACTGAGTCTCCAGGGAGTCTGTGCTGGGAGCCCGAGGGTGAAAGGTCGGCCCCCCTCTAGCCTCTGCTCTTCCTTTGGTGAGTTGTCAGGCAGCCTCTCAACTACTGATCAATCAACCTCCGACCTCGACTGCCTACCATGTGGTGGGAGCTGATTTCTGTCAAAACAAGGGTCTTCCTCCCCAGCCCATGGCCTCTCCCAGCACTGCCATGCCTTTCCCACCATTCTAATTTCTCCTTTCTACTCCCAACTGCACTAAATCTAAGCTTAGGAATTGGTCACTATCTTTCTGCTGATGTGGTGGTTTCTATAAATTCGCACTCAGCATCTCATGCAGTGCTGCCAAATTATCTTTAACAAGGGTTTTGTGCATCTGAGATAAATAGTGGATGCATCAATGGATAAAGTCCTCCTGACTTTTTAAGAGTCAGGAGGAAACTTGGGAATCATCTGATTTAACCAGTTTGTTTTTACAAATAAAGAAACACAGACAAAGAGAGGTTACATGGCTCTCCTGGGTTATACAATTACTAACATAAATATTATTAACCACATCATCTAACATCTAATATGCACTTTACTCTCCAGGAGACAATCCAGTTTCTACTTATTTTAACTATTTTTATGATACTCATCTAATTCCATTCATTTTTAAATCTTAGATAATGGTATTTTTGTTTAAGAAATTACATGCTATCTTTCAGCTTTGTTTATTTATAATATATCTCATACAGTATTTTAAAAACCTAAATTTGTTTCCTAAGTACTTAAATAATATGCATTCAATGTGTAATATTTGGAAAGTAAAGGAACCTATACAGAAAAAAAATACTCAATTTCACCAATCAGAGATCATCACTATTAACATCTTAGTCCATTTCCTTCTGGTTTTCTTCTCTTTCTTCTTTCTCTCTCCTTCCTTACTTCCTTTTTTCTTTTTTTGAAAGAGTCTTGCTCTGTCACCCAGGCTGGAGTGCACTGGTGTGATCTAAACTCACTGCAGCCTTGACCCCCTAGGCACAAGCAATCCTTCCACCTCAGCCTCCCAAGTAGCTAAGACTATATAAAGGTATGCGCCACCACATCCGGCTAATTTTTGTATATTTTAGAGAGGCAAGGTTTTGCTCAGGCTGGTCTTGAACTCTGAGCTCAAGCGATCTGCCCACCTCAGTTTCAAAGTGCTGGGATAATAGGCGTAAGCCACCATGCCACAGGCATGAGCCACTGCACCTGGCCCTTTCCTCCTAGTTTCCATACACTTTTTAATTGTTGCAGTCATGCTGTTGGTAGAATTTTATATTCTAGGTTTTGTTTGTTTACCATATCTTAAGCCTTTACTGTGTCATTACAAATGCTTTGTACACACATAATGCAAATAGATACAAAGAGTTCTTCATTTGATGGTGACATAATTATCTTAACCATGCCCTAACCCTGGAATTTAGATTGCTTCCAACTTTCCATTCTTTTAAGTACTGCTGCAATGATACTTATGCCTACATATTTCTATACATTTCTGATTTTTCCTTGGAAAAAAAAAAAAACCCTAGAAGTAAATGGGTCAAAAGCTATTACATTGTTAAGGCCCTTGATACATTTTCCTCAATTGCTTTCCCGGAAGTCAATGCTAACAGACACACCAATCATCAAGTGCCATAGTACTTTTTAGGGTATTTTTGCACAACCAGTATCTCATTTCTATAATCAATTCAGTCAAGACAATCAACTTGTCTAAAACAGTTGTTGCTAAACACGCTTTCTGATTTAAAATTGCACACCAGACCCACGGCCCACTTTGTCTTGCATTTCTTTAGTTTGCTGGTGCTTCCTATGGGTTAGACATGTCCCTTCCACTAAAAATATAGGTCAGCAGCATTTTAAAAAATTATTATTTGCTTTCTGACCACACAAATTTCAGGGGATTAAATGTTTTGAAGTCCTACTAAGTGGTCCACGCGCTAGAAACAAGAGATAAAAAATAGTTTGTAGCCTCAAGTTGTTCTCAGCATAGGGGGAGAGGTAGCCAGGAAATCCACGGTGGCTCATGCTTCCCTGACTGGATGCATGGAGTGCTACAAACGCCCAGACTTGGCGCATGAGACTCAGCCTCTGGAGGCATTGCTGGCTTTTCAGGAGACACAGTACCAAGCTCTGGCTTCCAATGTGATAAGTACACTAGGCAGAAGACCTCAGGTGATGGTGCTCTACACAGAGGAAACATCCTGGAGTGAACTGCACACTCTCCTGGGAAGCCTTGGAGACATCTGATTTTGGAAAAGCTACTGAACCTCTCTGTTACCTCAGATTCCTCATCAATAAACATACTACTAACAGGAACTACTTCATAGGATTGTGAAGAATAACTGAGATAACACAGGCAAAATGCTTAGAAAAGTGTGTGGTACATCCTAAGGGCTCCAAAGATGTTAGCTATCATCCTCATCATCACTATAGTTGAAGGACCAAGTTCAAGCAAGGACATGGTGGGAATGTGTGTTTGGCAGGAGAGAGGGCGAGTTCATGAAGACCCTCTATAACATTCTGAGAAGGACTTACTTTACCCTGACTCCCAGAAGTACCTTAGAAGTATGTTTGGAAAGAAAGAAAGAGAAAGAGAAAAGGGGGAGAGAGAACAGGAGTCTTGCTCTATTGCCCAGGCTAGAATGCAATCTAAAAGTAGGTATTAAAACCCTCTTTTATGCTGATAATTGTGCTTAACAGCAGAGACAGGAAGGAATAAGGAAAGAAAATAACAAACAGCCAACCAATATTTCATTTAAATCTGTGAAATGCTATGCAAATGCTGAAGAGCGATTTGCTTCCATTTATGTGGTCACTTTCAAAATAGGTGCAATGTGATACTAAAAAAAAATGTATGTTCTGTGCACCTGGGGTGAAGAATTCTATAAATATTCACTGAGTTTACTTGTTCCAAGTCTGAGTTCACATGATAAATGTCCCTGTTAATATTCTATCTCATTGATCTGTTGAATATTAACCATGTGGTGTCAAAGTCTCCCGCTATTATTGTGCGGGAGTCCAAGTCTCTTTATAAGTCATTGAAAACTTGTCTTATGTATCTGGATGCTCCTATATTGGGTGCATATATATTTATAATCATTGACTCCTATTGTTGCATTGATCCTTTTATCATTATGTAATGTCCTTCTTTGTTTCTTTTAGTCTTTGTTACTATTAAAGTCTATTTTGTCAGAGATGAAAGTTACAACTCCTGTTTTTTTTCTCTCTCTCTCTTCATTTGATTGGTGAGTCTTCCTCCAACCTTTTGTTTTGAGTCTTTGTGTGTCCTTGCTTATGAGATGGATCTGGATACAGAGTGCCGATGTGTTTTGACTTTTTATTCAGTTTGCATGTCTGTGTCTTTGATTGGGGCGTTTAATCAATTTAAATTTAGGATTAATATTGATATTTGTGAGTTTAATATTGTCGTTTAATGCTAGCTGGCTCTTTTGCCCATTAGTTGATATAGATTCTTCATTATGGAGATACTCTTTACCTTTTGGTAAGGTTTTGGGATGACTGATACTGGTTGTTCCTTTCTGTGTGTAATGCTTCTTTCAGAAGCTCTTGTAAAGCAGGCCTGATGGTAATGAAATCTCTGAGTGCTTGCTTATTCATGAAAAATTTTATTTTTCCTTCATTTATAAAGCTTAGTTTGGCTGGATATAAGATTCTGGGTTGAAAATTCTTTTCTTTGAGGATATTGAATATTGACCCCCACTCTCTTCTAGTTTGTAGGGTTTCTGCTGAGAGGTCTGCTGTAAGTCTGATAGGCTTCCCTTTATGGGTGACCTGACCTTTCTCTCTAGCTGCCCTTAGAATTTTCTCCTTTATTTCAACCCTGGTGAATCTAATGATTATGTGCCTTGGGGTTGCTCTACTTGAGGAATATCTTTGTGGTGTTCTCTGTATTACCTGGAGTTGAGTATTGTCCCGCCTTACTAGGTTAGGGAAGTTTTCCTGGATAATATCCTGAAGAATATTTTCCAGCTTGGATTCATTCTCTTCATGACATTCAGGTACACCTATCAAATATAAATTAGGTCTTTTCACATAGTCCCATATTTCTTGGAGACTTTACTCATTCCTTTTTAATTTTTCTTCTCTAATCTTGTCTTCTCATTTTATTTCATTAAGTTGGTCTTCGACCTCTGATATATTTTCTTCTGCTTGATCAATTCAAGTGTTAAAACCTGTGCATACTTTGTGGAGTTCTCGTATTGTATTCTTCAGTTCCATTAATTCACTTATATTCCTCTCTAAATTGTCTATTCTCATTAGAATTGCATCAAATCTTTTTTCAATGTTCTTAGTTTCTTTACATTGTGCTAGAACATGTTCTTTTAACTCACAGAAGTTTCTTATTATTCACCTTCTGAAGCATAATTCTGTTATTGGAATGCACTCATTATCCCTTGTTCTGTTGTTGATGAGGAACTGTGATCCTCTGTAGAGGGAGAGGCATTCTGATTTTGAGTATTCTCAGCCTTTTTATGCTGGTTTCTTCCCGCCATTGTAAATTTATCCACCTGTCATCTTTGTAATTACTGACTTTCAAATTAGGTCTCTGAGTGGACATCCAACTTGTTAATTCCTAGCACCGAAATCTGAGCAACCCACTGCGCCGGATAAAACAGTGGAGTCAAGATTCTTGGTGCTTTTCTGCCTGGGAGTCTCCAGTCTGGCTTTCCTCCTGAATCCCTTCTTCAATCAGCTGAATGGGTGACTCTGCCTTCCCAGAGCTCCAAATGTCGGCCAAAAGGGGACCCAGTCCCGTTTACTCTGCACCAAGAACTGCCGTGCCAGGGCGTCAGCAAAACCACTGCACCAGCCACAAGAGCTGCGCTGGTGACCCGTGGGGCTTCTCCGCTGGGAATCTCCTGGTCCATCAGCAACAAAAATTCATCTGAAAGTGTGGCGTCCTCTTGTTCTCTGCACCTTCACTGGGAGCTACAAGCCTAAGCTGCTAGTGATTGGGGAATAATCCTTTTAATAATATTAAACAATTTCACCAGAGAATAAATTCCTGGTTGGGGGTGGGGAATGTATCAAAAAGACACCCAGCCAAAAATTAAAAAAAAAAAAAAAAACCTGAAAACCATCTTGGGAATTTTCATGACCTACAGGGCTGGTTTTCACTGGAAGGCAATGTGAAACCAGATGGGCTGATTTTGTCCAGAGGAGAGATAGTCTGCTCATTTTCCCTCTTTCCTCTTGCAGCTTCAAATAAACAACAGGGAGATAGCCACAGCCCAGCTGCTCACCCCCACGGCAGCCCCCATCCCTCCATTTGAGTTCACCTCTGGCAACCTGGTTAGTATGTAAGTCAGCCCAGATACTGTTCCCTGCTCCCTCATTCCTGCCCCTCTGCCTCAATCTGTCTGTGCCCCCACTTTCACACTCATTGGCTATGCCCAGTTCTGTGAAGGCAAATGTCTCCAGAGAGTCATTGTTTTCTCCTTGAGCAAACAGGCTGAGAGATAAGGGAAAGTGGCAGGGAGTAGAATAATCATCCATCCCAGGTGGCACCAGTTGTCCTGGTATAATTATAGCACCTCTTTTCCTTACTAAAAGTGTCCTGGCTGGGTGCAGTAGCTCACGCCTGTAGTCCCAGCACTTTAGGAGGCTGAGGTTGGCAGATCAACTGAGGTCAGGAGTTCAAGACCAGCTTGGGCAACATGGCAAAACTCCATCTCTACTAAAAAAAAAAAAAAAAAAAAAAAAAAAAAAAAAGCACAAAAATTAGCCAGGCATGGTGACACACACCTGTAATCCCATCTACTTGGGAGACTGAGACAGGAGAATCACTTGAACCCAAGAAGTGAGAGTTGCAGTGAGCTGAGATCACGCTACTGAACTCCAGCCTGGGCAACAGAGCAAGACTCCGTCTCCACAATAACAGCAAAAAGTGTCCTGTTTGGATACTAAGTTATATGCAAACTCTATAATTACATGCATATTAAACATTTAGCCCCATAAGTCCAGGCCTGGGTCATTTATCATTAATGAGTCTTCAGAACAGTGCCAACAGAAGGCATCTAATAATCTTCTGCACTCATCCTAGCTTAATCTTGAATGACAGTCCTATCCCCGTAAAGTCTTTGGGATCTGAACCTCAGTTTTTACATCTGGAAAATAGAGATAATCATGCTTATCTTATAGAACTGCAAACAAAACAAAGAAATTAGTGCACTTTATGTTCTGGAAACTGCAAAACATCAAGCAAATGTCATTTTTCAGAACACATAGCAAGCACGCCACAAATGCTTGTTTATTCAACAAACAGGTGAATAATCTAGTAATAATAAATTATCAGCCCTCAGTGGATAAATGACTGGTTCTCCTTAAATTGTCATGCCATATTTAGCAACCAAACCTTTGATTTATCTATAGATGAGCTAGCAAAATAAACCTCTCCCATAGGCTTGCTATGAGGACTAGGAAGGAAATAAATAATTGAAAAATATTAAGGTAAGTGGTTGTTGCAGCTGAAGCTCAGCTAAAGGTAACAAGAGGAGACAGGTCCCTATAAGCTAGCCCTTCCTATAACCCCAGAATTGACAGGTGACAAGAGAAGGGTAGGTTTTCTGGTAAAGATCATAAGTTTTAGACACTGCTGAGCCAGGGTGGTGATTCAAGTGGGGTTTCTTAATTCTTATTTCACTTGGGACAGCTTAGGACCCAGGGGAAGTTCATTGTTATGCCAGGGTGGAAATTCCTCTGCCTGGTGAACTTTTGTGACTTGACTGGTCCCGTACTAATAGACACCATAAAATGCTAATTCATCTTTTTTCTGATTGGAAAAGGAAAGGACAATTAGAAAACAGAGCACTGAAGTAGGTTTGTTTTCAGCCTGGGTTTTAGAATATATATGATTTTGGAGTCACAGAAGTCTGACTTCCACATCAGATTCTATTGTCAATACCTAGAACTAAAAAAAGAGAAAAGAAAGAAAGATCCTGACAAAGAAGCAGGAATCTCAACTAAACAGCACTAAATACCAATTCTGCATATATCTCCTAACAATGGAATTGGCCATGAACCAGTCATCTGGCATTTGAGCTTCACATAAATTATAAAGGCTGTGAGATCTTTTATTGAATGACAAGATGTTGGGTGTGAACAAAGCATGTCTTTTCATAGCAAAGCAAAATTTTTAACTTGGATAAAATTACTCACCCAGCTTGTCAATAACAAATTTCCCATTCATTTGTGCTCATCAGATGCAGCCCTCTCTGAGTGTCAAGGACTGGGGATTGAATGAAGAGCTCTACAAGCACCTTTGGCAACACAACAATATAGTAAGAGAAAGACCCTCCTCAATGATCTTGCTGTCTAGTTGGGCTGACAGGACACATACATAAGACAACCATTCAGCTGCTTTCAGAAAACTAGTGAGAAGCAGAGAAGTCGCATGATAAAGGCAGAGAAGCAAAACCTTACCCAAACAAGCTGAGAAAGGATACAATACTTTTGGGCCATGATAGCTACAAATTTAGGCATGAGATTTTCAGTGCTTCTTTCCTGCTTAATCAGTATCATCAGCCACCTCCTGGTGTGGGATAGGCCCCTAAACAGCCACTGCATATTAGTACTGATTAACTGTGAGCAAGATTTCTGGTCTTGCTCACAGCATTCTAAAACTAACTCCTATGCCTGTGCTCAGACTCTAGCACTTGTTTTCTCACATCTAAACTACTATGGTACCCTGCTTTGGTTTTCTCAGGGAACCCATTTATAAGGATTTTTTAAGAGATGATACATTCTGCTCTCTCCTGATTAATGCAAGTTTCCAAGTTCTTAACCAAATCATGTAGGCAATGCATCTTCCTAGGAACCAGAAGTCACTTAGTAGAGGTATAGAAACATGACAAAATCGGCAGAGCTGAAGCGGTACAAAAAACATTCCCGGACAGGTCAGGGAGTAAGACAGCCAAGGAAGTAACAGCATGCAGCCAGGCACACTGTGTTTTCTTCCAAAGAGAGGTGCTTTAGCAACAGGCACATGTGGATTCACATCCCGGGTCTACCACTTAATAGCTGTCTGATTTTGGACCCTTTCAGAGTATCAGTATTTTCACCCATAAAACGAGACTATCATAAAACATAACTCCCAAGGTTATGAGGTCTGAATGAGCTAACTTTTATAAAATGTTTACCATTGTGCTTGACATACAGTAGTTTCTTTTCTGAAAACATGGAAATAATTTATAAAGGAGTCAGCAATTGACCCCTAACCTCAATGAAAAGCTGCAGAAAGAGATTGAATCCACCTGAGAAGACTTGTCCACAATTAATATACCAAAAATAGCAATTGATCCTTGAAGAAAAGCACTAATATAAAGGAAAGATTATAAACTTTTGCTTGTAAAAATCAATGGAAGAGTGAGGTGCTCTGTTTAAACAGATAGTCTGGTTAAGAGAGAGTCCTCTTCACATTGTTTTCATATAATAGAAATTGAATAAATATTTCTTGAATATACCACACAATAATGTTGTATATACCTTTATCACAGAGGAATTCTCAACTTTTAAAATTATGTAATATAATATTCTATTATGTAAAAATTATGTAAAACACAAATTACTCTTGGAGGAAGGGCAATTCAGATATTTCAGAATCCTTTAGTAGTCAGGAACCGTACTTTGATTATTAGTTCTCACTGGGTGTAGTGGGATGAACTGTGTCCCCCCAATATATATATTCAAGTACTAACTGGATGTGAGGCAATCTGGCTGCAACATCTGTCATCCCATTGATCACCAGGGTTGATTTGGCTGATCTGGCTGGCTAGATGGGTGTTCCTTTCCTCCCTCACTGCTCCATGTGTGTCCCTCCCAAAGCTTTGCGCTGTGTCGAAGAGGAGGACCATATCCAATAGAGGAGGACCCATCTTCGGTCAAGGGTATATGAATAGCTGCACTCTCCTGCCAGAACCCCCAAACAAGTTCTCAAGTACTAACCTCCAGTACCTGTGAATGTTGACCTTATTTGGAAGTAGAATCTTTGCAGATGTAATTAGTTTGTATGATGTCATACTGAATTAGGGTGGGCCATTCAGGAGACATAAACACACACAGAAGAAGGCCATGTGACAATGGAGGCAGAGATTGGAATGAGGCAGCTTCATGCTAAGAATACCAAGGATTGCCACCAACCGCTAGAAACTACAAAGATTCTTCTCTAGAGGCTCTGGAGGGTACAGAGCCCTGCCAACATCTTGATTTCATACTTTTAGCCTCCAGAACTGTAAGAGAATATATTTTTGTGGTTTTAAGCCACTAAGTTTGTGGTAATTGGTGATAACAGCCCTTGGAAAATTAATATATCAGGTAATACCTTACTGGAAGTTTTGATATCCACATTTTATAACTTGCTTTCATAAATGTAGAATAGTTATAATTAAGGAGAGTTGTTTCTTAGTACACTTGGAAGCATACTCATTTGGTAATGCCACAATTAAAAAATAATGATATATTGTTGAAGAATTATGTGTATATCAAATTGTAGTACATAGAATATGTGAAAGAAATCACCATTAAACACTCGTGTTCATTGAAAAAGGCTGTAAAACAATTCATCAGCAGAATTGCTTTACACAGAAAATTTTCAGGAGTAAAACCAGCAGAGTAGCATGACCTCTTTTATTATTTCTCAGCCAACCACCTTTAAAAGTTTTGCTCTTTTCTTATTAAATTAGTGATTACTTGAACCTGCTAGAATTATCAAAATTATGTACTGCTTTCAACAAAATGCTGTTTTTCTCCATATGGTAAAAACTTAGCATAAAACTCTAAGCATGAGAAAGTTCGTGTTGCCTTTTATTTACAGTCTTTATCAAGCAAATAATATTCATATTTTGAATTATGCAAATAAGCATTTACATGATAAATCGTAATTGCTCTCAGACAGCTGTTTATAATTGGGTAAATGAGACACACTTTTAAATTGTCTAAATACATACTTACCCATGTGTACATATTTATACACTAGACTAACTATTCTCAATCAGCTGTTATCATCTATTGTGTCTTATACAGACCAAGGATAAACAG
The DNA here is from genome assembly GCF_049354715.1 of Callithrix jacchus. Taxonomy (NCBI): domain Eukaryota; kingdom Metazoa; phylum Chordata; class Mammalia; order Primates; family Cebidae; genus Callithrix; species Callithrix jacchus. The sequence goes on along the minus strand of NC_133509.1, from coordinate 71,217,922 downwards.
CAAAATCCCCTTTTACTTGCTCGGAGAACAGAAAGACTACCATTTCTTTCAAATAAAAGGTGACCTCTTTCGACCGTACCCTTTGCCCATGGCATTCCACAATACCTCTGGCAGGAAATGCTTTAATACAACTTTGCTTGGGTGGGAAGTTAATCTCTGTCTCTATCTTTATCTGATTAGATGCACTATGGCATAGAAGGAACATGTTCCTTCTAATGAGACATTTTTACACTCAAAAAGTCCATTTGTCATATGTTTAGCAATATATTCTGTGTCAACCCCCCCAAAATCAAGTTTTTCTTTTGAGAACACAGAAGAAATACAGAGCACATGGTGCCTATCCTGGAGAGGCTTACAGTCTAACTAGGAAGATGGAATTAGCAACTTGAAATGCTCAGAGGGCAACTAAGAGGAAAATCAGATGATTTTGATTGCACGAGCTTAAGAAACTCGGAAAACAAAATAATATGACCTTGTTTTTGAGGACGGACTGGGAGCCAGCTGGCTTCTCCCTGCAGAATGGGGACTCTCTAGCCACTGTCAGGCAGGCACAGATGAAGAATGCAGGAGCCTGCCCTCCACCCACCACATTCACACTGTCTTCCAGGTAAATCCAGGGGCCTGATGTGACACAGCTTTTCTGTAACCTGCCATTCTCTTTTCTCTGTTCTCTATTTTCTCAGTAGGCAAAGAATTATACACCCCCCCCCAAAAAAAAACCAGAAAAACCTCAATGCATTTCCCTTTGCTTTTCTAAAGCAGTCAACCTTTGCCTGTTTCTGGTCCTTTCCAGCAAGTGCATTTGTTTCCAGTTCATCTGATTCTGTTCTTATGGGGTGTTTCACATGTTCTAAAGAGAAAATTTTTACTACAAGATGCTCTGGCTGAATTGAGAGGATTCAAATGCTACTTCAGGGACTCACATGCTAGAAAGAATGAATCCTGAAGCACAGAGACTCCAGGGGAAAAAAACCTGAAGCAGCAACGGAGCTGCCCAGAAATGAAAACATTAGGGCTTGGGAGCCTCTATCCTTCTATTAAAGTGCGATGAGAGCCTTTGCATTGCCAGCAGAGATTTGAAAGCCAGGAGACCAAAGCAGGCCTGAGGCCAAAATCTGAAACTGGACTGTCTGAGTTTAAAGACACCTCTTCTATAGGCAGCTTTCTGTTACACTGTTAGAAGAAAGGCTACTTGGGGACTCATAATGGAGGGTATGCTGAAGTAAAAAGAACCCTGGATTAGCAACATCTGGGCTCCAAGCCAGGCTCTGTGAGATTCTGGGCAAGTCACCCAACCTCCCTCTGTGCCTCCGTTTCTTCTGTGAAAGGAAAGGGTTGAACTAGATAAGTTCTCTTCAGCTCTGTGACTGATATTCCTAAATGTATTACAGAACATCTCCCAGTTGGTTATATGGGGGTAAAACTGATAAGCATCTCACTTTTCCCAAGATACATTATTATTACAACAATTGCCACATGAGTACCTACTAACTGTGGGCAAGCACTATGCCAAGCATGTGAAACAAACATCTCAGTCATCACAACCCCTGTATGAATTATTATTTCCATTTATACATGAGGAAACCGTAGTTCGAAGAAATTACAAAACTTGATCAAGGTCATTTAGGTGCTACTGGGAGAGTCAGATGAGGAACCCAGATCTAGTTCTGTCTATTTGATCCCTAAATCTGGTACATGTTAGAAAGAAAAATCAGGTTGCTTGTTATGAACTGTTAACTATACTTGACTAGATCAGCCTCAGTACTAGCGCAGTGCCTGGTGCTCATGAGTTACTTACCATATATTTGTGGATTATAATTTTCTCAAAATTCTGCCCCTTGAGAGACCTGCATGCTACTAATGATAAAACGAGGTATGTGGACAGTCGTGCTGGGGCTTGGAGGGGGCTGTACATTTTGCATAATTCTGTGACTCTAGTTAGTGCTTAGTCACTCTCATGAACAGCCTTCTGGATCCACAGAGTGTGCTTGCTGTCCACAGCAGCCAGAGAGCAGAACCTCCTGACATTTTGGTCGTACTTGGAAGCAGAAAATCGGCTGTGGATATAGCATAGCTTGGAACAAGAATATGACAATTTCCCACCACCTCAACTCCCTCCTGGGCAGAACTCTGGGTGGCTGGCCTGGCCCCCAGGCTCCAGGTCTCTGTTGGTCTCCAGGACTGACATGAATCACCTTGGGTGGTCGTTTCCATGCCCATTGTGCACGTGCAGCTTTCTGCCTATTGACATTAAGAGATGTGCCCCCACCTTCCCTTTGTTCCATCCTCAATTTAAGACACATTTGTTCTCACTGGCTTTTAACTGACTTTCAATCTGTGTTCATTGCTGGGGTAAGTTAACTTTTAAAAATATTCGACTTGCAAAGGGGTTTCTGTGCTACCCAATTAGCATTGTAACAGACTAAGCTGTTTGGAAACAAATACAACTTAAACCAGATAAAGCCACACTGCTAGTCACTGAGATGCTGAGAAAAAAAATACCCACACACAAAAAACCCAATCAACCAACCAAATAAAACAAAATAAAAAACAAATCACAACAGGATCCCTATATACCAGACTTTGTTCCCTCTGTGGACTTTTAAAATGTACAGGCCTTCAGGTCCCTTAATTGGCATTGGAACAAACCACCAAGCCCTTTCTCCTCTACACTTGGTGGTGTGGTATTCTAGGGGTGACAAAACTGACTCCCTGCCACTTGCCTTCCCTTTACCACCCTCCGGCTGGTAAAAGCCTTGGCTGGCTGGAGATGGGGGATCCCTAAGCTGAGACAAGAACTCACTCTCACTTTCTCCTCCCTTCCTCCTTCCCTTCACCCAGTCCCGCCCTTCTCCTTTCAGAGTAAACTACCTCAGATTCAGTTAGAGACACTTGCAGGTTTCTCCCCTCATCCCCACCCCCATCCTCCGCCTTAGAGATGGTCTTGTGATCCCTCAGCTGCTGGGAGAATCAGGATCTCACCCAGCTTCCCTAGGATTTGAATAACAGAAAATCTCAACAGCAGAAAAACACAGTGTGATTCATGAAAAGAGATATTCATGTACGTTTCCTGATGGTTCTACAAGAGGGATGATTAAAATGATAATTCGCGGAACTTGAGTAGTTTTTGTTTTTATTATAGAAAAAAACAGAAGGCTAAATTCACCAGGGATGACCTGCTAATGATCTTGGGTAACACCTGCATTCTGACATCTGAGCTTTCACAAAATTCATCATTATAAAATCATTTTAATAATACATAAGAAATAGAATGTTTAACTTTAGGTACAAATTTATACCTTTGATTTTCCCCCTCTAAATTTGCCTTATAGCCCAATCATTTTGTGTAAGAAAAATTTTTAAAGGGAAGGTTTTGTTTTGTTTTTGAAGTAGCCAAACCTAAAGAAGCAACTACAATAGCATCTGTGACTGTCTATTTTCTTTCTCATACTACAAACTAACCTAACATAGTCACATTTCCAGTGCCCAAGAAAAAAAAAAACTGGGTTTTCATTGTGTATAAAAAGGTGCACATACTGATGACATAGCCATCCAGGAATATATGAGTCGATTTATGTAAACTGACTTGACGTGAGGAGCTGCTAATGAAAATGAGCACTGGAAACACGCTGCTCATGGGTGGATGTGTCAGGCACAGATGGTCTTCACTGTTAGTTCATGTGGACCATGGACAGAGGAAAGCTGGAAACAGACTTGCTGGAAACTGTGGGGAAGTAACCTGGGGTTGTTTATAAATTAAATGAAAGCTTGAGAAAACATGGAATCCAAAAAATACAATGAAAGTTCTCTGAAGTGCTCTCTTCTTTCCTCAGGTACATGTTACAAAGCAAAATGTTACATTTAAGAATAAGCCAAGGACACTTTAGGATGGCGCTTGTTGACAAAAGAAATGTGGTCAGTATTGAAAAAAATATGACGCTTTTTTTTGTTTGTTTCACCTAATTAAAGGCCATACCTGATTTAAAAATACAAACATATATTAAGGATGAATTTCTTATCCTGGGTATACTGAAGCTACCATTTAAATATACAGGAAAGCACAGAAAGCACAGCTTTACTATACTTGTTACATTAAACATGGCATATATATTTTTGTGTCAGAGAGAATTTCCTTAGATAAAGTCATTTCTTAGTTGTTTCCTAACTTGAATAAGTCCAATTTATGGGTTTTAAGATTCAGAGCAAGACAAATAGAACAATAAATTTCTCAAGAAATTCTAAACACCCTTCATTGTACCCTGTCGCTAAACCTAAAATGCCCAGCGTGGAGCTTTGTCATTTATATATTTGTCTGATGGCTCCAGAGGTAGTTTCCATGGTAAGCTCCCTGTGCACAAGAAGAAGGGTGAGTGGAATGTCTCCTGCCAATGAAGAACTTTTCACTGACAGTGATAAAGGCCAGGAACCTCCTTCACACAAATGATTGAAAAACAGAACACGGAGGACATTTTTATTTTGTTTTGTTTCCTTTGTGTGGTATGTGACTTCAGTGCAAATACCCATTTAATCAAGAATACAAAGACAGCCACCTTTGCTGGGTAAGGGATTTCCAGAGGCTGCAGTAAACATATATAGTTCTTTTACTTTTTTGTGGGGAAATTCCTGCAAGTTGTCATTTCTTGCTCCTGTTGTGTATTTTTGCCTCCTCTTGGAAGAGGGGAAAAGATTTTTCCAAAGGAAAATTTAAGAGTAAACTAAATAGGATCTAGAAAAACTTGAAGTGTTTTAAAAACTAAAGCTTATCTATTGTCATGAATTTTTTGAACTACAAAGATTTTGGGAAAGAATATAAAAGCCACTATCAACTGGAACTTCTCCATCCATGCTTTTATCCTCTTCGAGTTGATGAGACCAAATTGAACTGGTAGCTTCTAAGCTAGCACATGCTCTCTTTCTCTTCCACTTTTTATTATTCTTTTCTAATACCTTCTATTACAATGGACTCTCTTTCTCTTCTTTACGTCCCCTTCATTCTCCCTACTAATTTCTTCAATTCTAGGGATATCTCAATTTATCTTGCCTTCAAGTCTCTCTTTAAGTTTTGCATCTTCCAGATAATCTGTTGTGACTGAGGCTGAGACAAGTGTGAGTATACACTGTAAACGTTCTCAAATGTGTAAAATATAAAGTGATATGTTTATTACTATTATCATTGACATCAATAAGAGAATCGGACATCTGATTTTTTGGCCATTTGAAAGACTGTAATCCCTGTCTTTACAGAATATTAACAAATACTTCACAAAATGAAGCTTTAGTGTTTTGTTTAAATTGCTGTCAAGTAAGACAAAAATAATACCTCACCTTAATAATGTGATCCTTTTAGAATTCCAGAGATGATCTAAGAGCAAAGTAAAGGTATATTTTAAAAGGCCCCATTATAATGCTTGGGTACTTTAAAAAAATAATAACTGGTTTGAACTGAAGTGTTGGTGGTTGGTTATAAGCACACACTATGGGTAGACCCATGTGAGATACTGGGGCTGAGATCATTGAATATGATCTGGAGTCACTCAACCTGTTAGTGTCTGTATGTAGCATTAAATGTGACTTAGTGCCTGGATCTTTATTGTGTAAACATAAATAAGAATTCTGTGTTATAGAAACTACATCTATATCAGTTGAGCAAAGGAGTATAAAATGATACTTTTAAAAAAACTTAGACAAAAACAAGAGGTTCAGCTCTGGACAAATAAGATCTGACACTCCTCCTCCAAGGTGTGTTATATTTTTATTCTGCTAACTTACATATCATGCCAACACAGTTATCCATTGTAAGGCATAAGGAAGACCAGAATATTTAATAAACTAATGAAAATTTAAAAAGTTATTTTCTGGCTTTTTAGCAAATGAAAGTATGGATATTTAATAAAATAAATTTATTTTTCAATTCATTGAACCATTTTATCCTCTATATATTTTCTCATGTACATATTTAAAACAACTAGATAAACATATAAGGAAAGGAAAACTTGTCCTCTAGAGATCAAGAACAATAACAAAGTCAATGTAGAATCATTATTTTAAGAGACCGAAGGTAGGAGCATTCAAATCTTGTCATTTGGCATTAAATAATAAAATCTAAAGCCATTTCAAAAAATGAACTAAATTCCCAGCCTGAAAGTAATTGCTGTTCTTTGTCCTATGTGTGTATATAATCAATATAACTAAGAAAGAATCACAGACAAGCCTGGTCTACTGTTAAGCAATTGATTATTAGCCATCAGAAGGGAAATGTTTACCTGCTCATGGCAACTAGTTTCTAGAAAGAAAGGCAAAGAGATCTGATTTTAAATGACACCTTTTCCTTACATCCTATGACCAATCGAGATCATCCACTTCTTGGAAGTGTCAGAACCCCATTTTTATTTTCCTTTTGCTATTTTAACCAGAATACTGATAAAGAGGGGAGAGCAGTTGCTATGAGGCAAAGAAAAATGTCCTGGCAGTTGAGGGCCCTCCATGTATCAAGGGGAATTTGCAATGTTGCCTCTCTTCAATACTGTATAGATTTGCAGGATTTTGTGAAACACTTAACCAAAATTGAAGGATTTAAAAACAGAATGCAAGATATAGACACAATCACTTTTTCAAAATCAAGATGCTTTAGTTTTAGTTCAGAATTTTCTGGTCTTAAAATCTTAAGCATGTAGTAATGATAATCATCTCTGATAAATACTTCTGAAAGGATGATTATTGTGGACAGCTTAAATATATTCATATATTACAGATGCCTAAAGATTAAAAACTCTTAGTGGAATTGAGACATACTATATTCAATTACAAGAAAACAAATACTTATCTAATTAAATAATAATATTCACAAGCTTTGTTAAGCTGCAAATAAGTTCAAGTGTCCAGAACACCAAACATATACGAAAATCTGGAAATAATGTCCAGTTAGATGCTTACTTGTGACTTTAAGAATCTCCTGGGAATTGGAGGCAATTTGTACATTATCTCCAATGCATAAAAACACTTATGATTAAGTTGACTGCCTTTTCCTATTGACCCAATATCAAAATAATTTCCTCCCTCCCATGTCTATGAATTTATCTGATGTGAAAAGGCAATATAGAAAGTACCTTTCTCTAATTCTGGCTTTACTACATTTTTTCAAAAAGCACAGTTTATATGGAACAATTTATTGGAGCCCCTGGGTTCTAGCTCTCAGAGATAATTCAGCTAAATCTGCAGAACAGAGTTGAGAGGAAGGTTGGCCTATAGCAGAGGCACTTATGGCAGAGGAGAAGGGAATCCAAGATCAAGCCAGGAAGTTGCAGCCCTTTTTAGAACCAGGAGCTACAGGGTTTTCCTGGGACATCTAAAATGCAGACCGAGGCCCAGGAACACTCTTCCCCAAGCCAGGGAACATGAAGCCAGCAGCAATATTTGGAGCAAATCCCAGGGCCAAGTCCTCCCCAGAGCACAAATGCTAGATGGTGGATGTATCTCTGCTTTAGGAACCAAACACTAAGAGTAAGAGCAAATATTTGATGCTGAAGAGCTCTTAAGAGCTGAAGAGCACCATTTACTTATTTCTACATGTCAGTGTGGGCTTAGGATGTTAAATAGATTAAAAGGCTAAGAGAGGTCAGTCCCTCAAGGAAAGACTCTTCTTTTGCTTCTCCTGACTTGGTTCTCTACCCTAAATTGTTATTCACCCCACCCTACTCCTGTGGAGGATCCTTGAGAAACTGGAAAGATAACAACTCCTTTCCTAGAACATCCTAGAGAAGGAGTCAGTGCTGGGGCTAAGAATTCAAGAACTGGAGGGAGGAAGGAGTCTAAATGACCAGCTGGTAAATGTTACAATGAAGACAGGTTTAGAAAAATTCCTGGCATACAGAATCATAAAACTGGTAGGGTCCTTAGAAATTGCCAAATGTATTCTCCTATTCTCTTCTGTATCAGACGAATTAAAAAAAAAAAAAAAAAAAAAGGAAGCTTAGAGAAGTGAGGTGGTTAGAGCTAGGTAGGGGCAGAGCGAGGATACAAACCGATTTCTAGGCCAGAGCTCCTACTACGTGACACAGCCTCATAGTTCAAGACCTCATAGTTCAAGAATCAGTCTTAACGTTTGCTTCCCCAAGACGGTCTTTGACAGTTCCTCAACTTCTCACTAGGAAGGTAGGCTGGCAGAGATTGCCAGGCCTTGGGCTCCGGCCAGAGACAAGTCCGCGAGGCCTGGAGCCATTCTGCGACCTGCCCACTCTCTAGATGCTGGGGGATCGGGAACTGGGACGCTGCGAAAGGCGGGTTTCCAGACTCCGATGCCCTCTGTCCACTCCAGGTTCCCACCCGGGCCCCGTCTGCAGAGAAGACAGCCAAGTCATTTCAGTTTAATCTTATTTAAAAAGACATAACTAATAAATCTATTGCCGGGGCCATGGAAAGACGGCCAGCAGAGTTGATCGTGCTCCCAATCCCATTGAACCCCATTGAAAACCATGACAACACCGGACAAGCTCCGATTTATCCCCGCGCGCTAAAGCGCATTGTGAGCAGACGTCAATCACGCATTATTCCGGACTGAACAAATGCAAAATCTTGACTGGAACAAATGCTTCCAACAGGTCCGGGGCGTCGAGCTCCATTTCCCCTTTGTCCGCGGCCTAGCAGTTGGCCTGTATTGGGGTTGCCTCTGCCCGACCACCCAGTGCGCGGTGCAGCCCCGAGCACCTCCGGCACACTTGATAGGGAGGCTGCTGGGGAGGGTGTGCGGGGCTTGGCGGGGCTACAGCCGCCGCATCCGAGCCAGGTTCGAGTTCAGCCAGGGAGGAGCCAGGACTGCTGGTGCAGCCACCCAAGTACAGAGACCTTCGCTACGATTTAGCAACTAAATATCCAAACTACTAGCTTCAGGAGTAGAGGCCTCTGAGAGGGCGTTCCTGAGCTGTAGTTTGAAGCAAGGCCGGGGCGAGGCCATGGGCCAACAAAATGTATCCACGCCTACGGGTTCCCTGAGCCTCCTCCTACATTGATCATTTTCTAGGGTGGGGCTGTGGAAACTAGAAGATCCCAGAGAAACCCCTGGCCGGTGTTATTTTCTGCCGGGTGAGCCCTGTCCTAATTCTCCCTATTGGTCCATTCCCCGACCAGGCCGGGCAGCAGCGCCAGGGTCTGCCACGCTCTAGAGGGGAGCGCAGGCCATGGGCTGGCTCCTGAGCAAAGGCCAAAGCCCAGGTACTGCGACTGAAGTTGAGGCTATGGCGACAAGGCGAACAAGTGGCGCCAGATCATCTGGCGACTCCAAGGAGGCCTCAAAACCCTCATAGGACGCCCTGAGAAACGCAGCCGCCCGTAGGCTCTAGAATGGGCCTGGGCCCAAATTTTCGAAGCTCATCTGCCTGGGCTCTGAGACCTGCAGCGGCCGGGCAAAGCTGGGCCAAAGAGACCGGCACTGTAGACTTAAGAAGCTTGGCAAAAAAAAAAAAAGCAAAAAAAAAAAAAAAGAAGAAGAAGGTTGGCTACATGCCCCTCCGTTTTTGAGGACAGACTGGGAGCCAGCTTTGCCGGCCGTTTTCCTGGCCTGTGGAGACACGGAGCTGCGGCTCCGCATGTTGTCCCAGCCCTTCCTCAGCACCCCTGAGGCTGTTGGGGGATATATGGGGTGATCTGAGGCTTCCAGCGGCCTTTGAAACCTTTGGCCCGATGCTGGCAGGGCCAGGCTATCCTCTGTGCTCTCCTGAAACTTGTCATCCTGAATCCTTAGAGGGGCCCAACCAAAAAGAGAAAGGGAGCGCTTCAGAGTTTAACGCCGCGTCGTGAATCACTTTCTGGATAATTGCGGGAAACTAACAATCCAGCCAACAAGCTCGAGGAATAAAGCAAATAGGGAATAAATTCCTGGGTGCTCATAAACCCACCCCTGTGGCCCCCACCGTTCCCGGCGCTCCCGCGGGGTCTGGCCTCAAGTCAGATCTAGAGGAGGAGGAGGAAGCTGGGGCTGGGTCGGGCGGGTGGTGGCCACCGCTCGCCACCCAAGATGTTATTCACTGGTAACAATCCCCATTATCTGTCCCCACTTTGGGCTAATCAGACAGAATCGCTAATACCGAAGGCTGCTTCCTGCCGCCTCTGGGAGGTAACTGGACGCCGAGGGGAGGGGTGCGGGGCGGGGCGGGGGCGGAGGTGGCACCTTCCGGGCTCGGCCCCGGCTTTGGTCCAGCGCTCATTCAGGTACTTAACACCCTGGAGACCCGGACTTCGGCTTTCAAAGAGACCAGGGTGGGAAGAGCTGTTTATATAAACAGGGATTCTGCTGTAAATGCTCTAATATCCCGGCTGCTCGCGCATAGCGAGCACCTCCCACGCCCGTCCGTAGGAGAGGCGTCCCGGCCGCTCCTCGGTTCCAGCCTGCCCTGCCCCCTCCTCGACCATGGCCACCTCTGGACGCCAGAGCTTCACTGTGCGCAGCCTTCTAGATTTACCCGAGCAGGACACGCAGCACATGCCGAGGCGGGAGCCAGAACCACGCGCCCCCCAGCCCGACCCCTGCGCCGCCTGGCTGGATTCGGAGCATGGCCACTACCTTTGTGAGTGCGCGGTGGACTGCGGTGCAGGTGGGAGGTAGGAGGGGTGGGGCAGCAGAATCAAGGGCCCGGCCCACGCGGGGCCAGGAAGCCGAAATCCCAGCCCAGGGTCTGGATTTCCTCAGTCTTGAAAACAGGAGCCCTATCCTCGAACCCCTAACGCATTCGTCCCAGTAGGCACATCCTGAGAGCAGATGCCTGCCTGGCCCCGAGATTTGAGATTTTTGTGTCTGGTGATTCCTAGGGTCGGAATATTTAAATATTTAAAACATGCCGTCTCCCTCCCTTCTGATCTCAAGCCTGAAAACTCTGCCACGATCTCCAGGCCTTGGTCTGGGATTGGAGTGTTGGCGAGTTTACCCCCACCCCTTCCCACCCAGGGCTCCGCAAACCTAAGCTTACTGCAGTGCAGTCGACCTGGAGGAGGCCGGCGATGGTGACCCAGCTTGTGATAAACAGGTCGGCCCGCGCAGCTACCGGTGCGGACATGTTAAGAGGGCCCCGGGGTGGGTTTCTTGGGGGCACGATCTCAGGCCCGCTGAGACTGCTGTGGTATGAATGAGGTCACCGCATTCGGAGAGGTGGGTTTCCAGACGTAGACTCAGGAAATGGCCTCACCCCGAAAGTCGCGTGCTAGTGGGCGTGCCCTCCGGCCGGTGGCTCCACGCTCGTGCCAGAAGGGCAGCAGGCCCTCGGCGAGGTCCAGCGTCTCACCCGCGCGTGTCTCCTTTGCCGTCCCTAGCCTCAGACGAGAGCAGCCTGGAGACCAGCCCGCCAGACTCGTCGCAGCTGCCGTCAGCTAGGCCCCCGTCTCCGGGCTCCGACGCGGAGAAAAGGAAAAAGCGGCGGGTGCTGTTCTCCAAGGCGCAGACGCTGGAGTTGGAGCGGCGCTTCCGGCAGCAGCGGTACCTCTCCGCGCCGGAGCGTGAGCAGCTGGCTAGCCTGCTGCGCCTCACGCCCACGCAGGTCAAGATCTGGTTCCAGAACCATCGCTACAAGCTGAAGCGCGCGCGCGCGCCGGGGGCCGCGGAGTCGTCCGACCTTGCAGCATCCACCGAGCTGCACGCCACGCCCGGCCTGCTGCGTCGCGTGGTGGTGCCGGTGCTTGTTCGCGACGGGCAGCTGTGCGGCGGCGGCGGCGGCGGTGGCGGCGAGGCGGAAACGTCCGTAGCCCAGGATAAGTGCGGCGTCCCTCTGGCCGCCGCCTGTCCTCTGCCGGCCTACCCCGCCTTCGGCCCCAGCTCGGCGCTTGGCCTCTTCCCCGCCTACCAGCACTTAGCGCCCCCCGCCCTGGTTTCCTGGAACTGGTGAGGCTGCTGGGGTGCACCTGGGGCTACCCCAGACTTTGGAGCGCGCTCTGCGGCTGGAACAGGGCTGGAGCTGAATACTTGGAAGGCTCTTCAGCTGCCTCCCTGCAGCCCCATCTCCTTGGGCGTCAGGGTCCCCTGACGCGCCCTCACCTGCCGTCGCGCAAGCACACACCGGGGAAGTGTGCCAGAGCCCCTCCCCCTCCTTCGACAGGACCTGTCTCAGAGTTACATTTTATGCTTGGACCTTATTTGTATATTTTTAAATAGCGATTTGTTTGGGAAGCAAGTTATTTTTTAAAAAATAGAGTATTTTTCCTCGTGGTTCGAAAATAAAATGTGTAGGGTTGGGTCCCCTGTGCGCCTGCCTGGAACGTAGGCAGGACTGTGCTCACCAGACCGCTGTTCGCAGCGCCCGCTCGCCCCTTGACTGGCTAAGTGGGGCCCAGCCCCGGTTGGGTGGAAGGGAGGATTACAGCCCCAAGACGGCTTTAGAAAGATTCGGGGCTGGGGAGGGGCGGCGGCGGCAAGGGCGGTGGTGTCAGGATTGGGCGCGGGAAGAAAAGGAGAAGAGGAAGCTGAGGCAACTTTGGGATGCTTGTCAGCGGGAGGCGTCTCTGGCCCCAGAGTGACTCCGAGGCTCCGCTGGGCTCCCAGAGCTGCTGGCGTTCCAAATACCGAAAAGTCAACCCCGCGGACCGCGACAGGGCAGAAGGAGCTTCTCCAGAAATGAGCCGGGAGGCCAGGTGTGCGGCGCACTGCACCGCAGCAACCCAGGCCTGGCTGCAAGCTGTTTCCAGAGCGCAGGAGCCAAGCGCTCGGGGGCCTGATGAGCATCGGGAAACTTGTAACCCCTAGTTAAGCCTGCAGGTGCCTGGTTTAGCTGTGATTTCCTGTCTCCTATTGGCGCAGTACCTGGCGGGGGTGGGGAGCCTGACGTGGGGACATCAAAGGGTCAGGGAACGACTGTCATAGGGCACTGCCTCCAGGCAGCTCTGGGAAGACGCTCCCGCTAAGGGAGGACCGCCTGAGGGAGCCTTGGGAGTCCCAGGTTGGGGCCAAATCTTCTGGTCGGTGTCGCTTCACCCCTGCCAGTGCACACTGGCACCCCTTGGGTTTGTAACTCCCCCCCAGGGCCTCCCGTGCAAACAGTCTCTTTCTCACAGAAGCGACGACCTCACTCCCTGGCACCCACTGCTGGGAGATGCGCCAGAGGAGAGCAGTTGGGGCATCAGGTGCGGGGGAAGGGAACAAGGGCCCTGATGAGGTCTGTGAGGAGGAGGAGGCATGGGCCTGTTAGGGGCTTTAGCTTTCTTGTCCAAAGAGGAGGAAGGGGAGGATGAAAGGTGGCTGAGGCAGTGTTATCACCTGGGATTTTGGGGAGGTGGAGAGAGAAGGGAGGGGAAAGGGGGAAGAGAGTGGGGTGTTTGGGTCTCAGCTGCCAGCCACCTTGCCTTCCATATGGATGCGGTTATCTTAGAAGAATCTCCATCCTTAAACCTCCTTTTGTCTTGGGAACTGAAAAGGGCATTGTCAGGCCTAAAAAGGACCTAGACAAAATCCGCACTGTTTGGATCCAGGACTCTGTTTAATCAGTCCCTGGTGACAATGTAGTGGGTGTTAGGCAGGACAATAGTATCTTTTTAAACCTTGTGGCCTTCAGGAAGACAAAGGGCTTGAATGTTATGGGCTTACAACTTCAATTAGAGCAGTGCCAGTGTGCATGGGAGATTATCAAATTTGTATCATAAAACCCCTTTCTAATAAATGATTGCTGAGGAGGGAGCCTGAAAGTTGTAAGACAGATATTGGGACCTGCCAGGGGGCTTCCCAGTTAGCTCCGGCAGAGCAGATGGGAAAGAAAAGGAGGAAAGCTGGAGACTGGTGTTGGGACTGGCCTCTGGTCAGCTGGCTGGGTGCTTGGATCTTCCATGCTCTTCCTACATAGGGAGATTTTCTCCAAGAAGGGGGATAAAGATTGGTAGCTTGTTTTCTACTATTGGTGGTGACAAAGATCACCTGAATATTCTTAGGGAGAAATTGAAAAGTCACTACCTGTCCAATTCCTTGACTTTTCCTAGAGCTCCAGAGAAAGTAGGTCTTGGAGTGTGCTGTGGAGAAGGCCTATTACATAGGAGGCCCGAAGGACGAGGATATTTAGACTGTAGAGATGGCCTCTTTCCAGGAGGCTCTTTGGGAGATTCAAATTCATCCTTGTTCTAAATGGTCAGTAGAGGTCTAACCAAGAAGCCACATTCAGCTGCTTGCCAGTGGGGTGGTCAGAGCCACAGCAAGGTGCCCACCCAGGAGCCAGCTTGTGTGCTGGGCAAGAGGAGGGCAGCAGTTTCCTGTGACAGTAGCACCAGCAGCCATAACAGATAAACTGTGGCCCACTTTTTTTCCTCTCCTTTCTCTCCTTTTCCTTTAGGCTGATATGGTCCTTCCTTTAAAGAGAAAAAACCCTTAGGGGAAAGTTTAAAAAGCACTCTGATTACCACCAATCCATTTTAGAGACCCAGGCTGTCAGATATTTTGGATTTGTTTTCTTTTATTTTTTCTTTTCATACCTGTGATAAGCTGGAAAAGATGAATTTCCTTGGTGGTCTAAAGATCAATTCTTATAATTTCTGACAAAAGCTGAACCCAAGGCCTCTCTACCAGCCACTGTGGAACAGTTAGAACCTCCCACCCTGGATGAAAGTACTTCAGACCTGTCACCCATCATCAACCTCACAAGGCAGATTCACACTCAGCAAACTTTTATTGAAACTTACTGTGCTACAGGCATTTGTAAAGGTATTTTCACAGCTGATCGTACAGAAACCTTATACACTGTATACATAATACCCCCATTTTATAGATAAAAAACTGAGGCTCAATAGGTGGGGCCAAGTGACTTGCCCAAAGCAGTTATAAACTTCAAGGAATGTTACTGTGGACCTCAGCCTTAACCCATATTTAGTCATCCTACAAGCTGCCCTTGAGAACAGTTATAGTCTGGAGATGATGATTATATATATATATTACACAACCCTTATAAGCTTTCTTATGGATAGTCCGGGAGGATAAGAATATACTTAAAAGCCCTCTATACAGCTCACGGCCACTCACAGAAGCTGGCCATGTATCACAATGGTTGCTAGTATGTACTGATATTTTCCACATATCAGGTGATATTCTGAGACTTTTATCTCCTATTAACTCATTCCATTTTCACAACTCCACCAGATACTACTTTTCCCAACTATCAAGTGAGAAAATTGAAGGCCAAAAAGGTTAGAAGAAACTTGTCCAGGGTCATACAGCTGGTAATTGACATAGAGAATCTGAACCCAAGCAGTCTAGTTCCAAATCCTACACCTTTGACCATGTGGTGGGAATTATTTCCCCTTTTTTGTGTTATTTCTCCCAGTTAATAGTTCTGGTTACCTTCCTCACAGGTGCTTCTCTAAAGACATGCTCTTTAGCATCTCTGTGTCTCGTGTCTTTCTCTTTCCCCATATCTACCAGAACTTCAGTTTTTGAGACACAGCTTCTGTGTTTCTGCTGTCTGTTTGTGAGCATTCTTGTCCAGCTGTCAATGAAACAGCTGGACATTCTCCTGTGACTATCATTCCACCATTCTTCTTCCAGAAAAACGTCTGCTGCTGCCGCCTTGGCACCAGTTGTCCACTCAGTGTTCCGCAGAGTTGCTGCTGACTCCAATAAGCTTCCCTAAGCTCTTTCCCAGCCCTAGGCCCAGGTCCCTGGGGAACTTTATGGTTTTGGCTTTTCTAGCTCTCTTCCCAGTCATCTTTTTCCTCCCTAGGTCTTCAGTTTTATCTTTATTATTAAACATCATCCTCTTCTCATTTTCTCTCTCTTCTTCCATTGTAAACATTTTCACTTCATCTTACTTAATTAACTTGCAGGCAGAGATGGCAATTTTCACTTCAATTATCTTTCCTCATTGTTCAGAGGATCTTACATCTCAGCACATCTCTTATCTGACCAATTTAGCACTTTAGGATCTTAAATAATGTGCTCCTGATGGGTTAGAAGAAGTTATTTGACCCCAGGTTAACCTATACTTTCCCTTCTAACAATTAGACATGTCTTATTTTCTTGCCTTGTTGACACCATTAATTTGTCTCTACTTTTTTCTCTCTCTGTCTCTCTCTCTGTCTCTGTCTCGCTCTCTCTCTCTCTCTCACACACACACACACACACACACACACACACACATTCTCTCTCTCTTCACTACCTTTAAAACATCTTTGACTTATGAATAAAATGTCCAGACAATATAGTTGTGGGCTTAGCATGGCTGAACATTTTGTTAAATATGTTTATCTGTTCTGAGTGTATCAGTTAACTAGCCTAAGCAGGTTATCTGTAAACATGAATAATAGTCAAGAGAGTTTTCTGAATGCCAAGAAAGTAGTTCCTACCCCAGGGCAAGATGATTTCTGTAACTGTGATTGCATCAATTAGTATTCAAAATCTGCATGAGAAATTGTATCCTGGTCACTCATCATTTTTCCAAGCCATGCTGTGGGAGAGGGTTTACTAGATGGTACCTTCATTATTTTCAGAATTTCAATTCTGTGCCTGTTTGTTTCCCCCTGCCCCCTGCCATAACTAAAGGTGTATGGCATTTCCCCTTCTCCTTTGTACCCACCACTCTTGTTACACAGTCTGTAAGTCCACCAAAGTATTGAACAGTATTCTCTGGATACTGAGCCATAGAGTGGTGACTTAACTTTAGAGAGAAACCAGAAAGAATTGCTTAGTATTAAACAGTCGAGTTCTCCTTCCACCCCATATTTTTTCCATATCTCCCTCAAATTCTCAAGCACAGAGATTCTTATTTGTTTTCCAGCCATGTCTAGTGGAGAGTTTTCTTATTTATCCAGGAAAGCAACATTATCACATATTAGAGATAGAGATCATTTCTCTTCAGTAACCTGCCCTATGGACCAATAAAAAATTTCTAGGTCTTTACTGAGGTTATGTAATTTCAAAAGCTGCTATAATTTCACAGAGCTTCTCTGAGTAGGGTGCTATGGAAGAAACTTTTCAGGGGACTTTGGTCATGCTTTATTTCCTCCTGTATACTGACTGGGTGGTCCTTTATGAGTCAACAGGTTTTCAGATGCTTTTCCCTAGCTAAAAGCTCTGAATTGGACTGGCCCTTTTCTTTACTCCCAATACCAACTGCATTCTCTCTGTCTCTTTTCCTAGGGACTGGAAAGGCTATTTAGCAGAATTCACCAGAAAAAGAATGGAGTCTGTTTGCAAATTAAAGTAGAGACAAAAGGTCCAGAAAAAAATTCATGAAACATGTCCTTGAATCTCTCACCTGAGATATCTTTCTCCTGATACATCTTACTCCTCCGGCTTTGCTGAAGGATTGTGTATTAAGTAGCTATTCTTCCAACCCTAAAGAAGATATCAGCTGTGGTTTAAATGATCCCTTCATAGGTAATTTCTCAACTAGAGGCAACCCCAATTCATCATAACATGTCAGGGTCAGTGGCAATCAGATAAGCATCAGTACAATGGCAAGAATGCATTTTTACAACAAAATTGAAATGCAGAGTAAGAAACCCAAATTATCAGGAAAAGACAAACCTGGTATGCTGAGTAAAGAAAGAACTGCTTTTCTGGGATACTGTTTTTACTGCCTCATCACACTGATAGATTCAGTCATCTATCTGACCAAGCGTTAAGTTGTGCTCCTGATTCACTGAGATAATGTTTCATATTTAACTCAAGTTAAAATGTGGAGAAAGGGGAGGTTTTTCTTATTTCTCATATTTGTGGATAGAACATTATCTTCAATAAGGCCAGTCATTTCACCAATTTGGGGCTGCTAACAAAATAAAATAGATCCTCCAGAATTTTTATGTTCAGGAGACATTACAAGAATCCTCCCTCTCCTCACTGAACTTGTCGCTGATTAAGACAAAAGTGAATATATATTCAAATACTGCAGATATGCACAACAGCAGGAGGTCCTAATTCCACAATGGCATTTTAATTATGTAACTATATGATGCGTGAATGTACTACCCACATAAGTTGATACAAAACAGATTTTGGAAATGTTGGGTTCTTTTAATAAGAAAGAAAAATTCTGATTTTTATTCCCATTTATCAAACTGATATCCGATGGATATTTTCTTTGTAAGATAATATGGAAAGCACAGAAATGTGTAAATAAGCTATGCTTTTAAATTTATCTGTTTTCATAATGACATTTGCTCTCTAATAGAATAGTAGTGTAATGAATAGGAGATCCAGATAAACCATTAAAACATAAGGGGGGATATCTCATTAGTACCATTGTAAACTGTAACCACAAAGAGAAACGACTGAGACCATACTGACTTGGTGGAAAGAACAATTCCCCCATTATCCTTGCTTCCTCTTCTCTGCAGCCTCTGATTGTTCCCCTCTACCAAGAATCATGCATTGGAAACCACAATCATTTCTGCCATTAACAAGGTTAAAATAGACTATGGAGAAGGTCATAAGGATATAGACGGAAGGAACTGGCTGCTTGTTTCTTACTTCGTAGGTATGAGTTTGGGCAGGGCTATAATGTTTCCAGGGAAGTTCTACCTCACCAACTCTGGTAAATCATGGACATCTGAAACCACCACTACCTAAAGCTTATGTCAATTAAGCCTGAGAACATATGAGAATGATTCCTTCTAAACTGATTTCTGTTTAGTTGTCTTTGATGCTGCTGAAAAGGCACCATTGCAGTTTGTGTAGCATTAACTTTCTCCCACCATTGCCACCGTATGATATCTTAGCCAACTGATTGGCAGCTACAAAGGAGGACCTAGAACTCTAACTTCTTAGCAATTAATGATGTTGTGGAGCCACAGGCAGATAAGTAAATTTTCTGATCTTACTCAGACTTGATAGAGGGCAAGAAAGCAATTTCTGTGAAGAAAGGATCATAGCTCATTGTTTGCATAGCAAAGGAAGCAAGCAACGAAGTGCAAAGGCAACCTACAGACTGGAAGAAAATATTTGCACACTCTGTATGTGATAAGGGATTAATATCCCAAATATATAAGTAGCTCACACATCTCAATAGCTAAAATAAATAAATAAGTAACCCAATTAACAATGAGCAAAGCCATAAAAAATGATGAGTTTGTGTCCTTTGTAGAGACATGGATGAATCTAGAAACCATCATTCTCAGCAAACTGACACAAGAACAGAAAACCAAACACCATATGTTTTCATCCATATACAGGTGATGAACAATGAGAACACTTGGGCACAGGGAAGGGAACAATGCTTACTGGGCTAGGTGGGGGGTGGAGAAGAGGGGAGGGGAAGGACAGTGGGGGAGTGGGAGGATGGGGAAGGATAACATCGGGAGAAATACCTGATGTCGGTGAGGGGGGATGTGGAATGTATGTACCTATGCAACAATCCTACAGGATACAGGATGTGCAGATGTACCCCAGAGCATGAAGTAAAAAAAAAAAAAATGGGCAAAGCAGACTAATAAGAAGAAAAGAGAAGACTCAAATACAATAAAAAAAGATAAAGTGGATATCACTACCAATCCCACAGAAATGCAAACTACCATCAGATAATACTATAAACACCTCTGTGCAAATAAACTAAAAAATCTAGAAGAAATTGATACTGGATACATATACCCTCCCAAGACTGAAGCATGAAGAAGTCAAATCCCTGAATAGACCAATAACAAGAACTGAAATAGAGGTAGTAATTAATAGCCTACCAACCAAGAAAAGACCAGGACCAGATGGATTCACAGCCAAATTCTACCAGAGGTATAAAGAGGAGCTGGTACTGTTCCTTCTGACACCATTCCAAACAATAGAAAAAGAGGGAATCCTTCCTAACTCATTTTATGAGGCCAGTGTCATCCTGATGCCAAAACCTGGCAGAGACAAAACAAAAAAAGAATATTTCAGGCCAGTATCCCTGATGAACCATCTATGCAAAAATCTTCAATAAAATACTGGCAAACAAAATCCAGCAGCACATCCAAAAGTTTATCCACCACAATCAAGTTGGCTGGATGAAATCTGGTTCAACATACACAAATCAATAAATCCATCACATAAACCAAACCAATGACAAAAACCACATAATTATCTCAATAGATGCATAAAAGACCTTCGACCAAATTCAGCAGCGCTTCATGCTAAAAACTCTCAATACTAGGTATTGATGGGATGTATCTCAAAATAATAACAGCTACTTATGACAAACCCACAGCCAATATCATACTGAATGGGCAAAAACTGGAAGCATTGCCTTTGAAAACCGCACAAGATAAGGATGCCCTTTCTCACCACTCCTATTCAACATAGTATTGGAAGTTCTGGCCAGGGCAGTCAGGCAAGAGAAAGAAATAAAGGGTTAACAATTAGGAAAAGAGGAAGTCAAATTGTCTCTGTTTGTGGATGACATGATTGTATATTTAGAAAACGCCATCGTCTCAGCCCAAAATCTCCTTAAGCTGATAAGCAACTTCAGCAAAGTCCCAGGATACAAAATCAAAGCATTCCTATACACCAATAACAGACAAACAGAGAGCCAAATCATGAGTGAACTCCCATTCACTATTGCTACGAAGAGAATAAAATACCTAGAAATACAGCTCACAAGGGATGTGAATGGCCTCTTCAAGGAGAACTACAAACCACTGCTCAAGGAAATAAGAGAGGATACAAACAAATGGAAAAACATTCCATGCTAATGGATAGGAAGAATCAATATCGTGAAAATGCCCATACTGCCCAAAGTAATTTATAGATTCAATGCAATCCCCATCAAGCTATCACAGACTTTCTTCAGAGAACTGGAGAAAAAAATAAATTTCATATGGAACCAAAACAGAGCCCGTATAGCCAAGACAATCCTAAGCAAAAAGAACAGAGCTGGAGGCATCACACTACCTGACTTCAAACTATACTGCAAGGCTACAGTAGAAAAAAAAGCATAGTACTGGTACCAAAACAGAGATATAGTCCAATGGAACAGAACAGAGGCCTCAGAAGTAACACCACACATCTACAACCATCTGACCTTTAAAAAAACCTCACAAAAATGAGCAGTGGGGAAAAGACTCCCTAGTTAATAAATGGTGTTGGGAAAACTGGCTAGCCATATGCAGAAAACTGAAATTTACACACAAATTAACTCAAGATGGATTAAAGACTTAAATATAAGACCTAAAACCAGAAAAAAAAAACTGGAAGAAAACCTAGGCAATACCATTCATGACATAGGCATGAACAGAGACTTAGTGACTAAAACACCAAAGCAATGGCAACAAAAGCCAAAACAGATGAGTGGGATCTAATTAAACTAAAGAGCTTCTGCACAGCAAAAGAAACTATCACCAAACCTACAGAATGGGAGAAAATTTTTGCAATCTATCCATCTGACAGGGGCTAATATCCAGAATCTACAAAGAACTTAAACAAATTTACAATAACAACAAAAAAACCCATCAAAAAGTGGGCAAAGGATATGAACAGACACTTCTCAAGACATTTATGCAGCCAACAAACATATGAAGAAAAGCTCATCATTGGTCATTGGAGAAATGCAAATCAAAGCAACAATGAGATACCATCTCATGCCAATTAGAATGGCTACCATTAAAAAGTCAGAAAATAGTTGCTAGAGAGAATGTGGAGAAAGAGGAATGGTTTTACACTATTGGTGGGAGTTTAAATTAGGTCAACCATTGTGGAAGACAGTGTGGCGGTCCCTCAAGGATCTAGAACTAGAAATATCATTTAACTCAGCAATTTCATTACTATCATTGGGTATATACACAAAGGATTATAAATCATTCTAGTATAAAGACACATGCACAAATATGTTTATTGTGGCACTGTTCACAATAGCAAAGACTTGAAATCCACCCAAATGCCCATCAATGATAGACTGGATAAAGAAAATGTGGCACATATACACCATGGAATACTATGCAGCCTTTAAAAAGAATGAGTTCATGTCCTTTGCAGGGACGTGGATGAAGCTGGAAACCATCATTCTTAGCAAACTAACACAAGAACAGAAAGCCAAACACCACATGGTTTCATAAGTGGGAGTGGAACAATGAGAACACATGGATACAGGGAGGGGAACATCACACACCTGGGCCTGTTGAGGGGTGAGGGGCTGGGGAGGGATAGCATTGAGAGAAATACCCAATGTAGATGACAGGTTGATGGGTGAAGAAAACCACCATGGCACATGTATATATATGTAACAAACCTGCACATTCTGCACATGTACCCCAGAACTTTATAACAAAAACAAATGGACAAAGAAACTGAATAGATATTTCTCAAAAAAAGGATATACAGATGGCCAAAAGCTATATGAAAAGGTGCTGAACATCAATGATTGTCAGAGAAATTCAAATAAAAACTGCAATGAGACATCACCTTATGCCTATTAGGATGGCTGTTAGCAAAAAGTCAAGCAATAAGTGTAGTCTGGGGTGAAAAGAAAGTGGAATCTTTGTGCACTCTTGATGGGAATGTAAATTGCTGCATCCATTAAGAACAGTATGCAGGTGCCTCAAAAAATTAAAAATAGAACTACCATATGATCAGCAATCCCACTTCTGGGTATACATCCAAAGGAAATGAAATCAATATCTTGAAAAGATATCTGTACCGTCATGTTCATTGCATTGCTATTCATAATAGCTAAGAGGTGGCAAAAACCTATGAATGGATAAAGAAAACGTAATGTTTTAATGGAATATTATTCCACCACAAAAGAAGGAAATTCTGCCATGTGGGACAACATGGATGAAACTGGATAACATTATGCTAAGTGAAATACTCCAGACAAAGAAAGACAAATATGTATAACCTCACTTATATGTGGAATCTAAAAAAGTCTCAAACTCATAGAAACAGAGTAGAAGGGCAAAGGTGGGGAAGATGGGAAATTTTTATAAAAAGCTACAAACTTTCAGTTATAAGATGAACAAGTTCTAAGGTACAGGATGGGTGGTGATGGGTATGTAAATTAATTTGACTGTGGTAATCATTACACATGTACCCATACCAAATCATCACATTGTACACCTTGGATATACAATCTATGGTTGTCAATTAAGTGAAAAAAAGTAGTTTATCATTTCATATTTTTTAAAGAAGGCCAAAATATCTACCAAAGAATTCAAATTAACTCTCTTAATCATTCAGCTGACCCTTAACCTTATTAACATGGCTATCTATGGCTGCTCTATCTAGCTCATAGTTTTTCATAACCTCATGGCTCTTGTTCAAGATTTTCCTTCATCCTGTTTCTAGGAGGTCCTCACCAAGACCTCCTCGATTCCCATGCTTCATTACATGCTGATGCCCTTGCAACTCTCAGGTCATTTCAGGGAAGTCTACTGTGCTTTCATCATCCAGTCATCACACTTTTCCCCTGGACTATACATTTTGCCTGAAAGTGTTCTCCTCTATAAGTCACCAGACTCTTTTCTTCAAGTGGTTTCAATTTCAGAACTTCTACTTTGTCCATAAAGCTTTCCCTAACTAATTTTTAAAAAGTAAAGAATTCCAGTAGGTCTATCCTGTTTAAAGCTGCAACTAAATATAAAACTCTTTCACTCCAAAGGCAGTGTGATAGAGTGGATAGAGCATGGACTAGAGTATTAATAAAGCCTTTATTGTAAAAGAAAAAATTTAATGTTGGAGGTCACACTGATTGTGTGCAATTACTTTTAGTCTCAGTGTCTTTGATCTTCATCTAGAGATAATGTCATCTACCACATATGGTTAATACACATATTAAATGCATGTATATCTGATACTTGGTGCTGAATAAATGTAGTCCCTATTCCATTCTACAGAATGCATGTCTATTACATATATCCAATATAATATTCAATTTGTTTACTTGATTACAGAGTCAGCCTGGCCTAGGTTTTGCAGAACTATACAACTCTAACACAGCAGTAGTTTAACTACAAAGGTTTGTTTCTTCTTCTTCTTTTTAATCCATAGTGGGGAAAAGGGAGGATCAGGGTGGGCTTCCCAGAGAAATGACTGTAGCATTGAGTTTTAAAAGATGAAGAACACTGGGGGTGATGGCTAATGCCTGTAATCCCAGCACTTTGGGAAGCCAAGGCAGGCAGATCACTTGAGCTTAGGAGTTTGAGACCAGGCTGGCTAACATGGCAAAACCCTGTCTCTACAAAAAATACAAAAATTGCCCAGTGTTCTGTTACCTCTTGTCACACACTAAGCAAATCATTCTACTTCTCTGTACTTTTCTCTGAAAGCGCTAAGGATGGTCCCTTCCCATCTTGGAATACAGAACCCCATTTGTCAAAAATAAGCTTGACAAACATACTATTCTTCTTTTTTTAAAAGAAAAAAATAGAAAGAGAGAAAGAAGAAAAAAAGGAATAAAGAAGAGGAAGAAAGAGGAAGAAGAAGAGGGAGAGAGAACGAGTGTTGGTTTATTGCCCAGGCTATAATGCAGTCTAAAAATGGGTATTAAAAACTTATTTTATGCCAATAATTATGCTTAATACTGGCCAACCAATATTTTATTTAGACCTGTGAGTAGGTGTGATGTGGTACTGATAAGAGTGTACATTTTGTGCATTTAAAGTGGAGAGTTCTATAAATGTTTATTAAATTTACTTGTTTCGGATCTGAGTAAGTCCTGGATATCCTTATTAATTTTCTGTCTCATTGATCTATCTAATATTGATGTTGAAGTCTCCCACTATTATTGTGTGGGAGTCTAAGTCTCTTTATAAGTCTTATGTATCCTGTATTGGGTGCGTATATATTTAGGATAGTTAGCTCTTCTTGTTGTATTGATCCTTTTACCATTATGTCCTCT
The DNA here is from genome assembly GCF_049354715.1 of Callithrix jacchus. Lineage (NCBI taxonomy): Eukaryota > Metazoa > Chordata > Mammalia > Primates > Cebidae > Callithrix > Callithrix jacchus. Next base: position 71,193,176 of record NC_133509.1, on the reverse strand, counting down.
TTTGATCTTTGTTGCTTTAAAATCTGTTTTATCACAGGCGAGAATTGCAACTCCTGCTATTTATTTATTTATTTATTTATGCTCTCCATTTGCTTGGTAAATCTTTCTCCATCCTTTTGTTTTAAGTCTTTATATATCCTTGCATGTAAGATGGGTCTGGATGCAACATACCGATGGGTTTTGGCTGTATCTTTTGATTGGGGGATTTATTCAATTTAAATTTAGGATTACTGCCATTTGATGTTAGCTGGCTGTTTTGCCCATTAGTTGATGTAAATTCTTCATTATGTTGATGTAAATTCTTCATTATGTAGGCTTCAGAAGGTGGATGATAGGAAACTTCTGGGAGTTAAAAGAACTTGTTGTAACCCAATGCAAAGAAACTAAGAACTTTGAAAAAAGGTCTGATGAAATGCTAACAAGAATAGACAAGATAGAGAGGAAGATGAGTGAATTGATGGAGCTGAAAAACACAACACGAGAACTTTGTGAAGCATGCACAAGTTTCAACAGCTGAATTGACCAAGCAGAAGAAAGGATATCAGAGGTTGAAGATCAACTCAATGAAATAAAATGAGAAGGCAATATTAGAGAAAAAAACCACAAAAAGGAATGAACAAAATCTCCAAGAAATATGGGACTATGTGAAAAGACCTAATCTGTGTTTGATAGGTGTATCTGAATGTGATGAAGAGAATGAATCCAAGCTGGAAAATATTCTTCAGGATATTATCCAGGAAAACTTTCCCAACCTAGAAAGGCAGGACAATATTCAACTCCAGGTAATACAGAGAACACCACAAAGATATTCCTCAAGAAGAGCAACCCCAAGGCACATAATTGTTAGATTCACCAGGGTTGAAATGAAGGAGAAAATAATAAGTGCAGCCAGAGAGAAAGGTTATGTTACCCACAAAGGGAAGGCTATCAGACTCACAGCAGATCTCTCAGCAGAAACCCTACAAGTCAGAATAGAGTGGGGGCCAATATTCAACATCCTTAAAGAAAAGAACTTTCAACCCAGAATTTCATATTCAGCCAAACTAAGCTTCATAAAAGAAGGAAAAATAAAATCATTTGTGAACAAGCAAGTACTCAGAGATCTCATTAACACCAGGACTGCCTTACAAGAGCTTCTGAAAGAAGCATTACACATAGAAAGGAACAACCAGTATTAGCCTTTCTAACAATATACCAAAAAGTAAAGAGCATCAACATAAAGGTTTGTTTCTTATTTATGTTACATGTCCCTGCAGCCTTGCTCCATTTCTTTTTTATTCTAGGACCTAAACAGAAGGAGCAATCCCTTATATAGGACATTTCAGTCTTATGACAGAAAGGAAAGACAGCACCATAGAACCATGAGATGGCTGTTAAAGATTTTGATTGAAAAGGGCTTGCATCACTTCTCACATTTCATTGGCTAAAGCAAAGCCACATGATTAAACTAAAGATCACATGATAGGGAGGGGCATTACAGATAAGATTTTGAATAATAATATACTTTATGCCATTTGTATTTTTCTTAAATGTTTAATTTATAGCCAAATATTATGCAGGCATACAATGTTAATTATCTTCTAAACTTCAGAAAAAGAATTATGGCAATGTAATATTTTATACTATAAAGCATATACTACATGCATGATATACTTTACACTATAGACTCCAGAAGAATTCAGGAACTATGTCTTTTCCCATTACTTTGAGCAACAACTATGCCACAGGCTCTTGGTGACATTTGAAAGAGTGTTCATCACGCAATTTTACAGGCAGGTTGAATGGCTCCAGAGCAAAGTATTCAGGAATGAGGAAAGGCATTGTGTTTACCTGCTCAATTTGAGGGCTGTTCCTGTGGAGACTATTCTATGATGACTCATCTGTAGGATGATAAAAACCACTGCAAAGACAAAATTGCATTCTCATTTGTTTTATTACTTAATCTAGGCACTTGACTCATATTATGATATGGGTATCAGAATGATGCAAGGACAAACAACAGTAATTCAAAATGAAAGCAAATAAATGTGTTTGTCTAGCTTCCAGATAAACCACAGAATTGCCTGGTGTATTACCTGACAGATAAACATACAACCACACAAAACCTGTTTTTAATTTAGGCCCACAATTTTCTAACAAATTCTCATTTGATTAGTATTTATGAAATTTTATTTTAAATAATATAATTTTGTTGTTCTATAAAACACTGAAGTGAACATTCTTATAGGTGTTGAGCATCTGCATCAATATTTTTGAAGGATAAATCTCTAAATATGGATTGTTGGCTGAAGTGGTATACACATCTTTAAGGCTTTTGATTCCAAATCATTGGTCCTTCCATCTTTCACTATCTCCCAATCCTTTGATGCTCTCACTACCCACCTTACTCAACTTAAGTTTCACAACAAATCATTATTCCCTTGCACATACCTGCATTCAGCTACTCTTCAATGCCCCTCTATGACATGTCTATTAAGCTTGATCATGTGGCTCTGCTTTAGCCAATGAAATGTGAGAACTGAGACACACCCTTTTCATTCAGAAGGTTTAACAGCCATCCCATGGTTTTGCCACGATCTCTTTTCTCTCTGCCACAAGATGGAAATGTCCTATATGGGGAATTGTTCCTTCTCTTTGGGTCCCAGAATGAAATGTCTAATAACTAAACATTTACCTGTGAAAGAAACTTCCAAACTATTTTCCAAATTGGCTGTACCATTTTGCACCTGCAGCCAGGCAGCTGGAGAAAAACACGACCATATTGACTAGTCTCACGTTGAAGTTATGACCACCAACTTCAAATGAGTCCTTAATGTTGGCAGGTCATCATTCTAGCTGTTTTCAGACCATTCATTCTCTCACTATTCTCTTGGCTATTTCGCACCATTTTATTTCTTCTCAACTGCCTCCTCTCCCATTCTTACATTCAGGTTTCTACCTCACTAAGAAAACTGAAGCAACCAGAAGAGAGAACACTCAAGGCTCCTACCACCACATGACTGTCTTCGTGGCAAGTGTTCCATTACACACTGTCTTCCGAACTGTTACCATAGATGAGCAGTCCCTGCTCCTATCTACTCCAAGGATATCACTCTAGTGACCCTGCTTTCTTGCTTATTATCATTTTCCCTCTACTGTGTCGTTCCTATCAGCATACAAACATGCTGCCTGCCATCCCCCATCTGAAAAATAAAAGTATTTTCTGTTGACCCTTCTTCTTTTGCCAACTATCATTAGCAAAACTCTTTAAATTATTTTGTCTGTACTCAGTCTTTGATTTCTCCCTTCCATTCCTTCTTGATATAGTCATCATTGAGGTAGAGTTTGCATATAATAATATTCAACAACTTGATACATTTTGCAAATGTAAATAGTTACAAAACGACCACCACAATTAAGATAAAAACACTGACATCACCCCTGAAAACTTCCCTCCTGCCGTTTGTAGTGAGTTTTCTCCCTAAACCCCAGCCTCTGATGACCACTGATCTGCTTTCCATAGCTATAGTTCTGCCTTTTCTATAGTTTTATAAAATGGAATCATAAAGTATGTAGCCTTTTTGTTAGACATTTTTCACTTAGCATAATACTTTGTGATTCATTCTTGTGGTTCTTTACTTCTTGTAATTGCTGAATATTATTTTACTATATTGCCAGTACCATAATTTATTTATTTATTCACCAGTTGATGAGCATTTAAACTGTTATCAGTTTGGGTCTATCATGAGTAAAGTTGCCATGAACATTCATAAGCAAGTCTTTGTGTGTGTATGTGTGTGTGTGTGTGTGTGTGTGTATATATATATATGTCTTTATTTCCCTTGGGTAAATATTAACAAACACAATTGCCAGTTTATATAATAAAGTATATATTGAACTGTAAAAGAAACTCCCAAACTGTGTTCCAAATTGTTTGTATCATTCCACAATTTTAATGATGACTAGAAAGTTCTAGTTATTCCTTGTCTTCAACAATACTGGAATTATCAGTCTTTTAAAGTTTTAGTGGTGGTAGCTGTAGCAGTATCATGTGATGCTTTTGATTAGCATTAATCTAATGACTAATAATGTTAAACATCTTTTCATGTGGTTATTTTCCATCATATATATTCTTTGGTGAAATGTCTCTTCAAATCCTTTGCCCATTGAAAAAACAAACAGGTTTTTTTAAAATTGAGTTATGAGTACTTTATGTATTCTGGATAGAAATTCTCTATCAGATGTGAGTTTTGCAAATATTTTTCTCTCAGTCAGTGACTTGCATTTGATGAAATATAATTTATTGATAATTTATCTCCTTGATTTAAGCTTACTATGCTTTGAGAAATCTTTATGAACCTAAGATCATGAAGTTATTTTTCTAGAAGCTTTATACTTTTACCTCATATGCTTAAGTCCATGATCCACTTAAAGTTAAAATTTGCTGAGAGGTAAGCGTTCATTTTTTTTAATCCAGATAACTAGTTGCCTTACCAGTATAAACATTTCCTCATATTTTGCATTCCTAACTGTAACTATAGATAAATGATCCCAGTCCATTATCAAAGATTATCCTTTCCTTTTGAACTATCTAGGTACCTTTGTTAAACATCAACTGATTATCTATGTAGGTCTATTACTGGACCCTCTATTCTGTTCTACTGATCTATATTTCTGCTGTCCCTCCCCTAGCCCCCCACCCCCAACCTATCCCTGTTTGGAAGTCTTTTTCGGGAGATAATTTAGCTACTCTGATGTTTTTTTCATCAGTGTTTTGCATGATACACATTTTCTATCCTTTTTACTTTATGTGCTTTTACATAGATTAATATGTTAAAAATCTATTTTTAAAGTGAATTTCTTATATACAACGTGTAATTGGGTTAGCATATATTTTATTTAATATCATCATCTCTGCCTTGTAATTGGAATGATTAGGACATTTACATTAATGTAATAGGTATATGGTTGGGTTTAACTCTACGATCTTGCTGTTTGTTTTCTATTTGTCCCATCTGTTTATTTTTCCTTTTATACTTCTTCCTTTGGATTAAATAAGGATTTTCTAAATGATTTGTTTTTATCTCCACTATCTGTTTTTACTTTTTCCAACTCTATTGCAGTGTAATTGACAAATACACTTGCATATGTTTAAATACAACATGATGATTTCCTTTTTATGTATATTGTGAGATGATTATAACAACCAACTTAATACGGGTATCACTCCATATAGGTAAGTTTTTTTGTGTGTTGAGGACACTTAAGGTCTACTTAGCAAATTTCAATTAATCAATACAGTGTTATTAACCACCGTGCTCTATGCGGGATCTCTGAATTTACTCATCTTATAGCTGAAAGTTGTACACTGACTGATATTTCCCCATTTCCTTTACCCTCAACCCCTGACAACTATAATTCTTCTCTGACTTTATATATGTGACTTTTTTAGATTTCATATATAAGTGAGATTATAAAGTATTTATCTTTCTCTATCTGGCTTATTTCACTTAGCATGATGACCTCCAGTTTCATCTATGTTGCATATGGCAGGATTTCCTTCATTTTTATGGCTGAAGAAACATTCCATTCTCTCTATATAACATATACTTTATCCATTGACCCATGAAGGGACATTTAGGGTGTTTATGTATCTTGACTATTTAAAATAATGCTGCAGTGAACACAGGGGTGTAGATATTTCTTAAAAATACTCCTTCATTTCCTTCAGACATATATCCAGAATGGGATTGCTAGATCATGTGCTAGTTCTATTTTTTTTTCTTTTTTCTTTTTTTTTAATTGCATTTTAGGTTTTGGGGTACATGTGCAGATCATGCAAGATAGTTGCATAGGTACACACATGGTAGTGTGTTTTGCTGCTGTCTTCCCCTTCACCCACATTTGGCATTTCTCCCCAGGCTATCCCTCCCCTCTTCCCCCCCCCGCCGCTGTCCCTCCCCTGTTCCCCCCAGTAGACCCCAGTGTGTAGTACTCCCTTCCCTGTGTCCATGTGTTCTCTTTTTTCATCACCTGCCTATGAGTGAGAATATGTGGTATTTCATTTTCTGTTGTTGTGTCAGTTTGCTGAGAATGATGTTCTCCAAATTCATCCATGTCCCTACAAAAAACACAAACTCATCCTTTTTTGATTGCTACATAATATTCCATGGTGAATATGTGCCACATTTTCCCAATCCAGTCTATCGTGGGTGGGCATTTGGGTTGGTTCCAGGTCTTTGCTATTGTAAACAGTGCTGCAGTGAACATTCATGTGCATGTGTCCTTATAGAAGAATGATTTATAGTTTTCTTGATATATACCCAGTAATGGGATTGCTGGGTCAAATGGAATTTCTATTTCTAAGGCCTTGAGGAATCGCCACACTGTCTTCCACAATGGTTGAATTAATTTACACTCCCACCAACAGTGTTAAAGTGTTCCTATTCCTCCACATCCTCTCCAGCATCTGTTGTCTCCAGATTTTTTAGTGATCACCATTCTAACTGGCATGAGATGGTATCTCAATGTGGTTTTAATTTGCATCTCTCTAATGACCAGTGATGATGAGCATTTTTTCATATGTTTGTTGGCCTCATGTATGTCTTCTTTTGAAAAGGATCTGTTCATATCCTTCGCCCATTTTTGAATGGGCTTGTTTATTTTTTTCTGTAAATTTGTTTGAGTTCTTTGTAAATTCTGGATATCAGCCGTTTCTCAGATGGGTATACTGCAAAAATTTTTTCCCATTCTTTGGTTGCCAATTCACTCTAGTAACTGTTTCTTTTGCCATGCAGAAGCTGTGGAGTTTGATTAGGTCCCATTTGTCTATTTTGGCTTTTGTTGCCAATGCTTTTGGTGTTTTGGTCATGAAGTCCTTGCCTACTCCTATGTCCTGAATGGTTTTGCCTAGATTTTCCTCTAGGGTTTTTATGGTGCCAGGTCTTATGTTTAAGTCTTTAATCCATCTGGAGCTAATTTTAGTGTAAGGTGTTAAGAAGGGGTCCAGTTTCTGCTTTCTGCATATGGTTAGCCAGTTATCCCAACACCGTTTGTTAAACAGGGAATCCTTTCCCCATTGCTTGTTTTTGTCAGGTTTATCAAATATTGTATGGTTTTAGATATGCTGTGTTGCCTCCGATGCCTCTGTTCTGTTCCATTGGTCTATATCTCTGTTTTGGTACCAGAGCCATGCTGTTTTGATTACGGTAGCCTTGTAGTATAGTTTGAAGTCCAGTAGTGTGATGCCTTCCGCTGTGTTCTTTTTGCTTAGAATTGACTTGGCTATGCGGGCTCTCTTTTGGTTCCATATGAAGTTCATGGTGGTTTTTTCCAGTTCTGTGAAGGAAGTCAATGGTAGCTTGATGGGGATAGCGTTGAGTCTGTAAATTACTTTGGACAGTATAGCCATTTTCACCATATTGATTCTTCCTAACCATGAACATGGAATGTTTCTCCATCTGTTTGTGTCCTCTCTGATTTCGTTGAGCAGTGGTTTGTAGTTTTCCTTGAAGAGGTCCCTTATGTTCCTTGTGAGTTGTATTCCTAGGTATTTTATTCTTTTTGTACCTATTGTGAATGGCAGTTCGTTCTTGATTTGGCTCTCTTTAAGTCTGTTATTGGTGTAGAGGAAGGCTTGTGATTTTTGCACATTGATTTTATATCCTGAGACTTTGCTGAAGTTGCTTATCAGTTTCAGGAGTTCTTGGGCTGACGCAATGGGGTCTTCTAGGTATACTATCATGTCGTCTGCAAATAGAGACAATTTGGCTTCCTCCTTTCCTATATGAATACACTTTATTTCTTTTTCTTGCCTCATTGCTCTGGCTAGAACTTCCAGTACTATATTGAATAGGAGTGGTGAAAGAGGGCATCCTTGTCTAGTGCCAGGTTTCAAAGGGAATGCTTCCAGTTTTTGTCCATTTAGTATGATATTGGCTGTTGGTTTGTCATAAATACTTTTATTACTTTGAGATACGTTCCATCAATACCGAGTTTATTGAGGGTCTTTAGCATAAAGGGCTGCTGGATTTTGTCAAAGGCCTTCTCTGCGTCAATTGAGATAATCATGTGATTTTTGTTTTTGGTTCTGTTTATGTGGTGAATTACATTTATAGACTTGCGTATGTTGAACCAGCCTTGCATCCCTGGGATGAATTCTACTTGATCATGATGGATAAGTTTTTTGATGTGCTGTTGCAATCGGCTTGCCAGTATTTTTTTGAAGATTTTTGCATCTATGTTCATCATGGATATTGGCCTGAAGTTTTCTTTTCTTGTTGAGTCTCTGCCGGGTTTTGGTATCAGGATGATGTTGGTATCAGTATGATGTTGGTCTCATGAAATGATCTGGGAAGGATTCCCTCTTTTTGGATTATTTGGAATAGTTTCAGAAGGAATGGTACCAGCTCCTCTTTGTGCATCTGGTAGAATTCGGCTGTGAACCTGGGCTTTTTCTGTGTGGTAGGCTCTTAATTGCTGCCTCGACTTCAGACCTGGTTATTGGTCTGTTCACAGTTTCAGCTTCTTCCTGGTTTAGGCTTGGGAGGACACAGGTGTCCAGGAATTTATCCATTTCTTCCAGGTTTACTAGTTTATGTGCATAGTGTTGTTTGTAATATTCTCTGATGATGGTTTGAATTTCTGTGGAATCTGTGGTGATTTCCCCTTTATCATTTTTTATAGCATCTATTTGGTTGTTCTCTCTTTTCTTTTTTTATCAGTCTGGCTAGTGATCTATTTTGTGGATCTTTTCAAAAAACCAGCTCTTGGATTTATTGATTTTTTGAAGGGTTTTTCATGTCTCTATCTCTTTCAGTTCAGCTCTGATCTTAGTTATTTCTTGCCTTCTGCTAGGTTTTGAGGTTTTTTGATTTTGCTCCTCTAGCTCTTTCAATTTTGATGATAGGGTGTCAATTTTGGATCTCTCCACTCTTCTCCTATGGGCATTTATTGCTATATATTTTCCTCTGGAGACTGCTTTAAATGAGTCCCAGAGATTCTGGTATGTTTTATCTTCATTCTTGTTGGTTTCAAAAAACTTCTTTATTTCTGCCTTTCATTTCATTCTTTATCCATTCAACATTCAAGAGCCAGTTGTTCAGTTTCCATGAAGCTGTGCAGTTCTGAGTTAGTTTCTGAATTTTTAGTTCTAACTTGATTGCACTATGGTCTGAGAGACTGTTTGTTATGATTTCAGTTGTTTTGCATTTGCTGAGGAGTGCTTTACTTCCAATTATGTGGTCAATTTTAGAGTAGGTGTGATGTGGTGCTGAGAAGAATGTATATTCTGTGGATTTGGGATGGAGAGTTCTGTAAATGTCTATCAGATTTGCTTGTTCCAGGTCTGAGTTCAAGTCCTGGATTTCCTTGTTAATTTTCTGTCTGCTTGATCTGTCTAATATTGACAGTGGAGTGTTAAAGTCTCCCACTATTATTATGTGGGAGTCTAAGTCTCTTTGTAGATCGTTAAGAACTTGCCTTATATATCTGGGTGCTCCTGTATTGGGTCCATATATATTTAGGATCATTGGCTCTTCTTGTTGTATTGATCCTTTGACCATTATGTAATGACCTTCTTTGTCTCTTTTGATCTTTGTTGCTTTAAAGTCTATTTTATCAGAGAGTAGAATTGCAACTCCTGCTTTTTTCTGCTCTCCATTTGCTTGGTAAATCTTCCTCCATCCCTTTATTTTGAGCCTTTGTGTATCCTTGCATGTGAGATGGGTTTCCTGGATACAGCACACCGATGGGTTTTGGCTTTTTATCCAATTTGCCAGTCTGTGTCTTTGATTGGTGCATTTAGTCCATTTACATTTAGGGTTAATATTGTTATGTGTGAATTTGGTACTGCCATTTTGATGCTAGCTAGCTGTTTTGCCCATTAGTTGCTGCAGATTATTCTTTTTTCTTATGCTCTTTAGCATTTGGTATGTTTTTGGAATGGCTGGTACTGGTTGTTCCTTTCTATGTGTAGTGCCTCTTTCAGGAGCTCTTGTAAAGCAGGCCTGGTGGTGACAAAATCACTAAGTACTTGCTTGTTTGCAAAGGATTTTATTTTTCCTTCACTTATGAAGCTCAGTTTGGCTGGATATGAAATTCTGGGTTGAAAGTTCTTTTCTTTAAGGATGTTGAATATTGGCCCCTACTCTCTCCTGGCTTGTAGGGTTTCTGCCGAGGGATCTGCTGTGAGTCTGATGGGCTTCCCTTTGTGGGTGACCCAACCTTTTTCTCTGGCTGCTCTTAGTATTTTCTCCTTCATTTCAACCCTGTAGAATCTGACAATTATGTGCCTTGGGGTTGCTCTTCTTGCGGAATATCTTTGTGGTGTTCTCTGTATTTCCTGGACTTGAGTATTGGCCTGGATTGCTAGGTTGGGGAAATTTTCCTGAATAATATACTGAAGAGTATTTTCCAGCTTGAATTCATTCTCTTCATCACATTCTGGTACACCTATCAAACGTAGGTTAGGTCTCTTCACATAATCCCATGTTTCTTGGAGACTTTATTCATTCCTTTGTGCACTTTTTTCTCTATTCTTGGTTTCTAATTTTATTTCATTGAGTTGATCTTTGACTTCTGATATTCTTTCTTCTGCTTGGTCATTTCAGCTGTTGAAACTTGTGCATGCTTCGCGAAGTTCTCGTGTTGTGTTTTTCAGCTCCTTCAATTCGTTTATATTCCTCTCTAAGTTATCAATTCTTGTTATCATTTCCTCGAATCTTTTTTCAAGGTGCTTAGTTTCTTTGCATTGATTTAGAACATGTTCTTTTCGCTCACGGAAGTTTCTCATTATCCACCTTCTGAAGTCTGATTCCTTCATTTCATCATCCTCATTCTCCGTGCTGCTTTGTCCCCTTGCCGGCGAGGAGTTTTGGTCCTTTATAGGAGGTGAGGTGTTTTGGTTTCAGGTGTTTTTCTCCTTTTTGCACTGGTTTTTTCCCATCTTTGTGGGTTTATCCTCCTGGGGTCTGAGTACTTGTTGCTGACTTTTCAGTTGGTTCTCTGAGTGGCCCACCAACTGTCAGTCTGATCAGTCCTTTTTGAGGTGACTCTTTGGATATTCAGGGGTCAGGGAGCTGCTTGAGGAGACGGTCTGTACTTTATAGGAGCTCAAGTGCTCAGCTGTGAGCTCCGTTGTTCATTGAGGACTGTTCAGCAGATACTTTTAAGTCTGCTGCAGCAGGACTCATAAAGCCCCTTTTTTTCCCTCAGATGCTCTGTCTCGGGGTGTTAGGGCTTCCAATATGAGTATTCATTGCACTTTCCTGCCCAGCTAGGGGTCAGTCTAGTCACTATTTGCCTGCCGAGGCTCTTCCCTGTTGGCATTGGCTCCGCCCTACTGTGGCAGGCTCTGCTCTGTTGCCTTGGTCTTCACCCTGTTGCTGAGGGCTCTGCCCTGCTGTCGCGTGCTCCGCTTTGTTGCCTCTGTATTGGCGGAGTCTCTCTGTTATGGTGGGTTGTCTCAGCAACGGCAGGCTGCGACAGTAATGGGAGTATATTTTCGTAGGGGCGGATTGCCTCAGCAATGGGGGACGCCCCTCCCCCACAGAGCTGCGCCATCCCAGGCTCAGTTGCGTTCGCAGTGAAACTCTCAACCCCGGGTGTATGGAATCACCGCCCTGCTTGTCCCTGTGGGGGTGGGACCTGCCAAGCCTGGTCACCTGGCTCGCCGCCTCAGAGCCCCTCTTTTTCCCTTTCCTAAGTTGAGACATTGACTGTCTCCCAGGTATTTCAGTTGCCTGCTGATTGGGGACTGGGATCCGTGTTGTATCCTGTGCAGCGACCCACTGCGCCAGCTCAAATGTTGCCTCCTGGGAATTTCCTGGTCTGGGTCACTGTCCAAGTCCCATTCAATCAGATGGATATGGTAATCTGCCCTCCCAAATCTCAGATTGCCGGTTTAACAGGGCATCCAGACCAGTGCCCCTTGTGCAGAGTGCCGCTGCGCTGCTGCGTCGGCCGCAACGGCAGTGCCAGCCAAAACAGCCGCGGCGGTGCTCCATGTCTCTCCTCCATCTGGGAATCGCCCCGTTCTGTTGGCAACAAAGATCCATCTGAAAATGCGACTTGAACTCACCCTCTGAGCCTTCACTGAGAGCCGCAACCCCGAGCTGCTGCAACCCCGAGCTGCTCCTACCCCACCATCTTGAAGAGTCCCCTAGTTCTATTTTTAATTTTTGGAGAAATCTTCATACTGTTTTCCATAATGACTGTACTAATTTGCATGCCAGCCAACAGTGCACAAGCATTCTCTTTTCTCCATATCATCTCCAGCACTTGTTAGTTTTCATCTTTTTGATAATAGCTATCCTAACAGGTGTGAGGTAATATCTCATGTGATTTGTTTGTTTATTTATTTGTTTATTTATTTATTTGTTTTTTGGGACGGAGTTTCACTCTTTGTTACCCAGGCTGGAGTGCAATGGCATGATCTTGGCTCACCACAACCTCCACCTCCTGGGTTCAGGCAATTCTCCTGCTTCAGCCTCCTGAGTAGCTGGGATTACAGGCACGCACCACCATGCCCCGCTAATTTTTTTGTGTTTTTAGTAGAGACACGGTTTCACCATGTTGACCAGGATGGTCTCGATCTCTTGACCTTGTGATCCACCCGCCTCGGCCTCCCAAAGTGCTAGGATTACAGGCGTGAGCCACCGCACCCCGCCTATTTTTTAAGATAAAGATTTGCTCTGTCATCTAGGCTGGAGTGCAGTGGCATAATCGTAGCTCAAGGCAGCCTTAAATTCCTGGACTCAAGTGATCGTCCCACCTCAGCCTCCTGAGTAGCTAGAATACAGGTACATGCCATGATGCCTAGCTAATTTTAAAATCTTTTGTAGAGATGAGGCACTATGTCACCTAGGCTACTCTCAAACTCCTGGCCTCAAGTGATCCTCCTGCCTTGGCTTTCCAAAGTGCTGGATTATAGGTATGAGCTACCATGTTCAGGCCTTCACTGTGATTTTGATTTCCATTTCCCTAATGATTTTATCTCCATTTTTGGTTTATTAGCGGTACTTGTTTTGTTTTTCAAAAAATTAATAGTTGTTCTAAGGTTTACAGTATACATCTTTAACTTATCACAGTCTACTTTTTTTTTTTAATTTTCTTAAATATCTTTACTTGACCATCCCTTTAAAACATCCCCCAGCTTTGTTTTTTATTTTGAGACGGATTCTTGCTCTGTTGCCACGCTGGAGTGCAGTGGCGTGATCTCGGCTCTCTGCAACCTCCACCTCCCGGGTTCCAGTGATTCTCCTGCCTCAGCCTCCCAAGTAGCTGGCGTTACAGGCACCCACCACTGTGCCCAGCTAACTTTCATGTTTTTATTGGATCGGCAACCAACAGAATGGGAAAAAATTTTCGCAGTCTACCCATCTGACAAAGGGCTGATATCCAGAATTTACAAAGAACTCAAACAGATTTACAGGAAAAAAACAAACAAGCCCATTCAAAAGTGGGCAAAGGATATGAACAGATACTTTATGAAAGAAGACATATATGAGGCACAGTCTACTTTTAAAATATATTATACCGTTTCATGTATAGTTTAAGAACCTTACAATGGCACCCTTCAAAATCCCCCTCCTTCCTTTGTGCTATTGTTCTCAGACATTTTGTTTCTATGTGTGCTATAAACCCTATAATACAGAGCTGTTAGTTTTGCTTATAGTCAATTATCTTTTAAATAAATCAGAAAAAAACTTTTACATGTATTCACATATATACCATTTCTGGCACTGATTTCTTTGTGTAGATCCAGGAATCCTTTATTTCTTGTTGCATAGGGCTACTCGCAATTAACTTTCCCAGCTTTTGTTATCATTGTTCTTTTTTAAAAAATTGTGGTAAGAACACTTAACATAAGATCTACCCTCTTAACAAAGTTTTAAGTGTACAATACAGTATCGTTAACTATAGGTACAATGTTGGACAATAGATCTCTAGAACTTAATCATCTTACAGAACTGAAATTTTACGCTTGTGGAATAGCAACTCCTCCCCCCTTGTTGGTCTTAAAGTGCTTTTATTTCACCTTGATTTTTGAAAGATATTTTCATGGGTGTAGGATTCTGGATTGACAGTTTATTTTATTTTTCTGTCAGCACTGTAAAGATGTTGTGTTGTCTTCTGACCTATGTGATTTCTGGTAAGTCAGCAGTCATTTAAAAAAAATTTTTGTTTCTGTTTATGTAGTGTATATCTTTCCCCTGACAGCTTTAAAATGTTTTCTCACTATTAATGGATTTCAATAATTTGATTATGTTGTACCTAAAGAGGTTTAATTTGCATTTATTCTGCTTGGGGTTTTAGATCTATATGTTTTTTTTTAATTTCAACAAATTTGGATTTGGGGAGTCATTATTTCTTCAATTACATGTTATATCCACTTCTCCTCCCCAAGTCTTCTCTCCTTCTAGGACTCCAGTTAAATGAATATTAGGCACTTTGATTAGTCTCTCAACTCACTTAAAATTTTGTGCCATTTTTTTCAGTATCATTTTCTCTTTGTGCTTCATGTTGGTGAGTTTCTATTGCAGTGTCTTCAAGTTCAGTTGTCTTTCCTGGTATTGCATTTTTTACCTCTAGAAGTTGTATTTGGCTCTTTTAAAATCTTCCATTTTTCTCCTCATCGAGTTTATGTTTGCCTTTACATGTTGACCATATTTATAAGATTTGTGGTACTTGTTTTAAGGTTCTTGTCTATAAATTCCATGATGTATGTCTTTTCTGGGTCTGTTTCTATGAATTGCTTTATATTCAAGTTATGGGTGATACTTTTCTGCATCTTTAAAGGCCTGGTAATTTTTCATTGGTACAGAATTGTGAATTTTGCTTTCTTTGCTACTGGCTTTATTGTATTCCTTTAAGGATTGTAGAGTTTTTGGTTTTTGGTTTTCCTGGCATTAGTTAAGCTACTTAGGTATCATTTAAGGCTGTATTCTAAGCTTTCTTTTTAGGGTGGTCCAGAGAAACATTTACTTTGTGACTAATTGAGTTCCATCACTAGGCATGAGCCTTCTAGGAATGCTAACTAATGCATGGAGTCTCTTGATTTTGGTTAGTGGGACCATGAATGCCTTTCAGTTCTATGTGATCTTCAGAATTGATCTGGAAAGTCTTCTCCCAGCCTGGGGATATTTTCTCTTATTTATATTCAGATCAATACTCAGTCAAAGTCTCAAAGGGACTCCTCTTAAGATATTCAGAGCTTTTTCTCTGTGCAACACTCTCCTTTTTGGTACTCTGCCTTATAAGCTCTAGGCATTTTGGTATCCTCACACCTGATTTTGATCTCTTTAACTCAGCAGGTGTGTCAGGTTCTTTATGTCCCCTCCATGCACTGTGGCTGAAAGCTGGCTCTCGGTAGTAAGCTAGGACATCCTAAAGTACATCTCATTTGTTTTCCTTCTCAGTGATCAGTTCTATGCTGCCTATTGTCCAATGTCTGAAAACCATTATTTCATCTATTTTTATTAAGATTTAGAGTTGTTTATAATTGAGAAGCAATTCCTATTACTGGTAATTCTCCTTGGTCAAAGGAGAAGTCCCTCAGTTAGATTTTTTCCCCACCATTCTGTTGAAACTCTCTGCATGAAGGCCACCAATGATCTCCAGATTTCTAAATCTAATGTTGCCTGTATTTAAGATTCACAAAAAACAGTTAACTCTCCTCCAGAACTCACAAAACTACTATAGATGGCAGAAGTAGAATGACATGTAGGAGCACTGAGTAATCCTATTTAGCATTTTATTTTTATTTTGGACACCTGAAGACCATTGAGTACTGTTTAACACTTGAAATAAAATCAGTTATGAATTCTTAAGATTTTTGTAGACAGTGTGGGGCTTCCTAGGTGAAATGCACTTGTTTAAAAATGCACCTGGGATATTTTTTTTATTCCAGTATGGTGAGGCTAACACATCAGCAGACCGTCACCACTGAAAAGGTCATTTGTTTCTCACAGTTCCCAGGAGGAGGGGCTTGCAGTACCATACAGAGCCATATAGATTTCGAAATATGGGTCAGTTGGGAGATAGAAAAAGAAAAGGAAACGCATGGGCAAAGCCTTGATTGTGGTTGTCATGGGAAAAGATGGGAGAGAAAGGGTAATCAGCCAAGCAGGGTTAGGATTGGATGGTTCAAATCATTTCTATGGGCTCTTGGTTATTGCGGTGATCCTCAGTTGTCCACTGCATGGCCCTGGGGTGATTAGAGCAGAGGAATATTGCCTTCTCAAGTGTAAAAACCACCTAGAGATGGTTTGAAGTAAGAGTTCTGAACTGGTTTGTTAGTTTGCATGAAAGGCATGCTCACAGGCAAGTTGTTTGCTATCTCTAAAAATTAATTAATCCTGGGAGGGCAGGTCCCAAGTTGTCAAAGCATTATAAAATGCAGGAAAAAAAAGAAGCATGACTCTAATATATAACTGAACAAACTGACCAACCTCACAGAGACTTGTCTTCATCAGGGAATGAGAGAGGGGAGACAAAGTAATTCCCAGCAAGCTTGATCCAGTCATGAGTCCAGAGGCCAGGACCTAGAGCCACTGTAGTGAATGGGCTGCTGTCTTCTTGCAGCTCGGTCTCTGCAGTCTTCTTGCTGCTGGTTTTACTTTTCCTCTTCACACTGTAGTCATGGTAATGTTTATATGATGCATGTCTGATCATGTTGCTCATCTGCTTACACTCTGCAGTGACTACCAATTATTCAAAGAATCAAGTTGAAACTTCCTAACATGGGATTTAGCTAATATTTAGTCTCATTTCTTACCATAAGTCACTTCCCCTAAATGCCCTACATTCACCAAATCCTGCTTTCCCACCACATACACAGTATAATCAGCTATACTGAATTTCCCCTAGTTTTTTAAAAATATCAATCTCCTTTTTCTAGTTCTTCACACTTGTTCCTTTTTGTTCTAACTTTGAAGGATCCTTCAGAAATTGACTCAAGCATATCCTCCTCAGAGAGGTTTTTCTTGACTGTCCTCCAATCCAGGCCGGCTCAGGGACCCACTCAATCTTCACATAGCACTCTGCTTTCCCAACATGGCTCTAACCACACTTCCATAATTGCCTATTTACTTCTGTCACTTGCCACAGGACAGCTACTATATAAGTTGCATTCACCTGTGTATTTGTAGCACCTAGTACAGTGCATGGCCTATGGTGGTCTTTTAGGAAATGTATCTAAAATGCATATAAATGAATGAAGTATCAATACTACAGGACCAGGCCTGGGTGGGATTTAGGTGTTCTCAAAAGAGGCCTGAGCTGACATGGTTTGAGAAGTGCCTCAGGCTTCTAACACTTTCTCTGCTGGGATAACTTCAGTTGGAGCTAGGTTGGAGAGGTCTTAACCATTCTTGACACTGAATTGGAACCAAACTAGTCTCCCGGAGAAAAGAGAAGAGGAAATATAGCATTTTGTTGAGAAATTTCTTCTCAGTAAGTTCACTCTGGGTCATTTAGTTCTTTATGCCCAAACAAGTTAATATATCCATCAGTAACAGTAAGTGCTCTGATCTTAAATTTGTTTAAAATCAGGACTGGGATGACTACATATAACAAAAGACAATGAGTTATAAGAAATGCAGCGTTATTAAGAAAAAATAGGCCAGGCACAGTGGCTCATGCCTGTAATTCCAGCACTTTGGGAGGCTGAGGCAGGAGGATCGTGAGGTCAGGAGATGGAGATCATTCTGGCCAACATGGTGAAACCCCGTCTCTACTAAAATTACAAAAATTAGCTGGGCATAGTAGTACATGCCTGTAATCTCAGCTACTTGGGGGAGGCTGAGGCAGGAGAACCACTTGAACCAGGGAGTTGGAGGTTGCAGTGAGCCAAAATTGTGCCACGCACTCCAGCCTGGAGACAGAGAAAGACTGTGTTTCCAAAAAAAAAAAAGAAAGAAAGAAAGAAAAAAGAAAAAATTGTGCAATAATACTTTCTAAACTTAGTAGTGTTACTTATTTTCATTTTGGGCATTAAACAGAGGTGACAAATATTACATGTCCATTTTTCTGAACCTATGGCTTGAACCATCTTTTCCAGAGAAAGAATAAAATTTTGAAAATATTTGAGAAAGAAATCTTAAAATGCTGAAGAAACCTCTCTCTAGGAAAGGAAGTTACTCACACATCTACAAAAAAAAAAAAAAAAAAAAAAAAAAAAAAAAAAAAAAAAAAAAAACAAGAAATCAGAAAGAAGCTGTGAAGGTGCTGAGTAGCTCTAGTGCATTTTGATTGAGGTCTAGACTAGAGAAACTAGCCTAAGATTACAGTAGAACATATTAGGTTAGACAGCAGAGGAAGAGATCAAGAGATCTAACTCTCTCTCTCTCTCTGTCTCTCTCCCTCTCTCTCTGTGTGTCTCTCTCTGTCTCCCTCTCTCTCCCTCTCTCTCTCTGTCTCGCTCTGTCTCTCTGTCTCTCTGTGTGTGTCTCCCTCTCTCTGTCTCTCTCCCTCTCTCTGTCTCTCTCTGTCTCTCCCCCTCTCTCTCTCTGTCTCGCTCTCTCCCCCTCTCTCTGTCTCTCTCTGTCCCTCTCTCTCTCTCTCTCACACACACACTCTCTCTCTCTCTCTTACACACACACACACACATACACACCTCACACACATTAGCAGATTATTGTATACTGAGTTTGTTTAAAAGAGGGGGATATCCAGGCTCCTTTTTCCAAGGCAACTTTAAGCATTAAATAACAGATGTTTTTCTCACTCTAGCAGTTCCTTTTGTAAAAGGTGGGGACTCTACACTTAGATTTCTCTTGTTTGGAACCTTGTCAGCATTGCTTTTCCCATTTCAAGAAAATATTTTCAGAAATTGTGAACATTGCTGATAACATCAGCTCCCTCATCAGAAAAACAATCAAGCTGGTGTGCCGGCACTCTGTATGAGGGTGGTCACTGGGAATGGTAGGACTCTTCCTTGTTATGTGTTACTAACCAGCATTTGGGAAATACATTTGATTATAAATACTTGATATCAAATCTGCCAGCAGCAGCCAGAGATAGGACTAATAGATGTCAAGATAAATGTAGATTTAAGTGACTAGTTGAGGCAAACACTTGCTAAAAGTTAGAGCAGGGTCCCCAACCCCCAGACCCCAGACCAGTACCAGTCCATGGTCTGTTAGGAACCCAGCTGCGCAGCAGGAGGTGAGTGGTGGGAAGGTGAGTGAAAGAAGCTGTATCTGTATTTACAGCCGATCCCCATCGCTGGCATTACCGCCTGAGTTCTGCCTTCTGTCAGATGAGCAGCATTAGATTCTCACAGGAGCATGAATCCTATTGTGAACTATGTATTCGAGGGATCTAGGTTGTGTGCTCCTTATGAAAATAGAATGTCTAATGATCTGTCAGTCACTGTCTCCCATCACCCCCGGATGGGATCATCTAGTTGCAGATAACGAGCTCAGGGCTCCCATTGATTCTACATTATGGTGAGTTATATAATTATTTCATTATATACTACAATGTAATAATAATAGAAATAAAGTGCACAATAAATGCAATGTGCTTGAATCATAGCGAAACTACCACTACCACCCACCCTCCCCCACCCCCAAGTCCATGGAAATATTATCTTCCACAAAACTGGTCCCTGGTGTCAAAAAGGTTGGGAGCTGCTAAAGTAGATTACTAAGGAAGGTCAGGTAAGGATTTGTGCATGTTAGATATTTGGATGAGAAAACCAGTTGGAAAAGTCCTTTTCAAATCTAAGATGCTGAGATGCTATTATTTATTCCTGTGTGTTTGTAGAGGGCACAGTGTGTGGAAAGTGCCAGCTGCAGCTGTTTATTACTCCAAGAATGGCTTCTCTTCTCTGTGCTGCGGCTTTCCACACCACAGACTCTCCACTAACACAGCAACTGTAGCTGCAAGGAGGCTTTTATAGCCTGCCCTGACATTTTTGTTGCTGATGTTGTTTAGTGTGGGCTGGAGGTGGGGTAGAGGGGAAAGGAGAAGTGTTTTGGCTGGGAGCACCCTCCAGGCAAGGAACACAGATCCTACCTGGAAAGGTCTAAGATTCTCTGATCTGTCCTTCTATGGCGTATTAAGCACCACAGCTGCAGGAAATCAGAATTTTACTGTTTAACTATTTGCTGCTGGTTTTCTTGCAGTCTACTCTGTGTCTCCAGTTTTATTTCCTATTATTATAAGTTTTTCTGGCCTACTCCCTGAGCCTTTATGACTTAAATTTCTCTCTGGCTTTTGGCCTGTACTATGATATAAATTTTCATATTTGTTTTTCTCTCTACTTGTGTTAGCAAAATTGAAGTTTTGAATAAAAGTGTTGCCAAACATGATAAAATGTATGGTTGTCATATATTTATCTATAAGTCCTTTCCTTTATTAAAAAAACCTAATTCATAATTATCATAGAAAATTGGAAGCATAAAAACAGTCAAACAACCAGTTGTTTGAAAAGCTAAGGGAAAGCCAGATGTGTTTTGCTGGTGGCAAAATGGAAGTTGTACTGATTCTGGAATAAGAAAACATGGGTTCAAACAGAGGTTCTGCAGTCGCCCAGCTTCATGGCCTTCAACATGTCAGTAAAATTGAGGCAAAAGTTAAATGCCTCAAAAGCCTTACTCTGAAAAGGCATGCATGCAGGAGGGCCTACACAGAGTAGCCACCCAATACAGGTTAAGAGACGTGCACGGAATAATCAGAAGAGGGAGAATTAGAGTTTTTAACATGCCCAAATGTTTTCTCTCCATCCTGACCCCACTTCATAACAGCAAATCTTAAAAAGAGAGAAAAGAAAAATAAATAAAGGGGGGAAAGAATATATTGCTCTGATATTGCTTTAAGGCCTTTAGAACTGTGTATGCTTTATATCGAAAGATTGAACCATTTTTATGAAAACTCTAACCTTCATTCCCTCCATGCACTGTGCCTCCACCCCTAGAGGGCAGCATGCCCTCAAAGAAATTCACCCACAGCCCCATTAGAATCCATCTAAATGGCCAATGACCTTCAAGTGAATTAGTTCTCATTGACCTTAAAAATAACCCTTGAAACTCATTAGGCTCACTATCCAGAATTTAAAGGAGTGTTACCTGCACTTTCTAATGACTCCCTCAGAAGTATGTTTTATTGAGAGCATTAAATAAAGCTCCCAGGAAATTAAGAAACCTGGTGACCAGACATCACCTTTGTGGAAGGACCTCTACTCAGAGGAAGCCCCTGCTGGTTTCCCAGATGAGGCTGCTCCTTCGAAAGTGATTTCCTGCCATAACCTCTCTTCTTCTAACTCTCTTCAGAGCTCAGAGTGACAAGGTGAGAGCTAGAGGTCCTTGCTCACCTCCCTTCATTCCTGGCGGGTTAGGTTAAGGGCGCTCAAGGCACTTGAGCCTGGGCTCTTAACGATGTTCTTTTGTTTCTAGAATTAGCTTTTACTTTCCCTCACTAACACCTTCACCACTGCCTCAGACATCATGGAGAAAACACAGGCCTCACCCACTTCCAGACCCCAAATGCCCCCCATGATATCATGAAGCCCACCGCACACGTTTCACAGGTTCTCCAGCCCAGCTCCTCTCAAGCTTTTTGAGTGCATAGCACTGGTGTTTTACATCCAAGTTTCCATGCGGCCTCCTCAGGGTCTTTCTGTCTTCAGGAACTCTGAGTGGCAATCCAGGCCCAGCTGCTAATCAGAGCCAATTGGTTCTAATATGCAAAATCAAAGAGGATGCCAGCTGCCTTCACCTAAGTTCTAGAGAGGCAGATCCAGATTACCAGTCACTTTGATGCCACAATCATCTTGGAGAAAAGATTACACAATTTCTTCTGTTCATAGAGGCACATCAGTGAGGTTTCTATACTCATTCTGGTTTGACTTTTGGATTTTTGGTGACTATCTTTTTCTCCAAAAATAATGGGGTTTGGGTGGATAAAACAGTTTTCATCTATGTATGGGATGTTGTCAAAACAGGACACTAGAGTTTTTGTTTTAATGAAAAATAACCCTTCCAATATTGAAAGGCAGTATCCATTAATTCAATCGAAGATTATTTCATAAGCAAATATGTTTGAAAAAATTAGCAAGTAAATGCATAAATAAATTACCTACATTGAAAGCTGACACTGGCAGATATGATAACATGTTTCCTGTTAACTAGTTTACATTTCTTTTGAAGTGAATTCCTGGCTGACAGTGTTCATGTCACAGATGGTATCCTCACCTGCTTCATTAAGGCCTGTTTAGAATACAGTTCTAATGTAGATTTTATTCCATGTAAAGCCACCTAGAGGTAATTTTAAATGATCATATCGACTAACAAACACGTAATCAAGAAGCTCTTAAAATTTTATTAAAATTCAGGTCTTTCACCATTAGCAAACCTGCTTCATTAACATACTAATAGATAATGTTTCTACTCATAATTAGTGTGTATTTTCTTTGCATCATTGTAGTTGAAAGAATTCAGGTGGGGTTTGATAGAAAAGTTTTTTTTTTAATTTCTGCCACCAAAGCACCTGGGAGAACAACTGAAGCTCCTGACCACCATTTCCATTTTAATCATCTGCTCCCTCCCTCCCACAGAGTTTTTCTCCTTAAGCTCAGTTTTATTTATTTCCCCCATATTCAGCCCTCTGTGAATTATAAACATGTTATAATTACAGTTAGCATTCATCCTTCAGTAAGTGGGCCAAATACTTGCTCACTTGCATATAGTGTCCATTCAAGTAGGCTACATGCAAGTGAGCAAGGATTTGGCCCACTTACTGAAAGATGAATGCTAACTGCAAGAGAAACTTCAGATGTAAAAATATTTTCATCCAGAGGCTGAGATAAGCTGGAATCTGAAAACTGAAAAGCAGCTCATCTTTTTCTTTAAAATAATTAAAAATCCTACTTGTTTTATGAGAATATATAGAGCATAGAATATAGTCTGTGTCATGTTCTTATGAAAAAAGTGATGCCCATTTCAATGAATGACGTCTTATAGAGAATAATTGAGGGATCTGCCTAGGGAGACTTTTGTTTTTGTTTTTGAAATGACCAAAAATTAGCCGGGCGTGGTGGCGTGCACCTGTAGTCCCAGCTACTCGGGAGGCTGAGGCAGGGGAATCGCTTGAACTGAGCAGCAGTGAACCGAGATTGCACCATTATACTCCAGCTTGGCAACAGAACAAGACTTGATCTCAAGAATAAATAAACAAATAAGAAATGAGCACAACATTAGAGTAAGTCTATAACTGAGGTCTTTGGAATAAAGTCACAGTGTTATTTTGAAATATTCTCACTGCAGTGATATACTACTCGTAACTTATTAGCAATAAAGAATGGAATTAGTACTATCCCTTAAGATGAAAATCTCAAATAAAAGGAAAAAATATATACTAAAAATAGAAATTATCTTCTAATATGGTCTAACCAAGCAGCCAATTTCATTTACCATGACATTTTGAAGCAACATTATTCTGTGACTTTAGAGCTCATCTTGACATAAGGCAGAAGCCTCCTACATGTTTTAGCATATTGGAACCTCTTGGATGGGTGAGAGACTAGTTTTACTTACAAGGAGTACACACAATAGCCCTGCTACACTGTGGGTATGGGTTCAAGTGTCTGAGGTCTTAGAGAACATCTAATTGCCCACTCATCTTATGCAGGAGCAAATGCAGGCCCAGAGAAGTTCAACAACATTCTCTAGAGTTCTCAGTTTGGTATGAGAGCTCTCAGGGGTAGAGTTGAGGATGGCATTAAGGCCTTCTGATTTTTTTTTTTTTAGATGGAGTCTTGCTGTGTCACCCAGGCTAGAGTGCAGTGGTACAATCTTGGCTCACTGCAACCTCCGCCTCCCAGGTTCAGCTATTCTCCTGCCTCAGCCTCCCGAGTAACTGGGATTACAGGCGCCAACCACCATCCCCAGCTAATTTTTGTAATTTTAGTAGAGACAGGGTTCACCTAATCGTATTTCTTTCTTAAAATTTGCCAGCCCTGATTTTGTCAATGAAAGAATAATTGATATGATATCTATGAATTATTAGCATAAAGTGATATAACATGCTGGCTGTGAGGGGAGAGGAAGCTGAATATGATCACAGTGAACATTGTCATCATCCACTCAGGATACCACCTGGATAAAGGGAGGATTCAGTTATAGCGCAGGAGAGCTACTGCCTCTTTGTCCTTTTAACACTGTTCCCAAACTTCTATTTCTACATTTGTGAGTTAATTTAACAGCCCTTAGTATAACATATCCACTTGAACTTTTTGCAGTGGTGGAAATGTTAGATATCCATATTAGCCAATACTTGAGCCACTAGCCCCATGTGGCTATTGAGCATTTAAAATGTGGCTAGGGCAGCTGAGTAAATTTAGATAGCAACATGGGACTAGTGGCTATTGTATTGGACTGCACAGATTTAGCATATCCTGTTGGAAGAGCTATTATAAATTCAGATAATGTCAGTGAGCTAGAGACCTCTGGTGGAGGGGACTGTTATCTGCAAGACACTGAGCACAACTTTTTATTTTTAAGACCAAAACATTTCAGGATTGTTCACATATTTTAATACCAGCACCACCACTTAATGTGACATGCAAATTCTCTAGGTAGTAAGAGATGGAATAATAAAGAATACAGAGACTAACTATTATATTGGTTAATATTTGCTGTGGTGATATCAAGTTTCTGTTATTAGGCTTGTTAATAGGACCCTAGAAGGATAGTTAAACTGGTTTAAAACGTTGTATTGTGGTTCTCTGGCATGAGAAATGGAATATCCCAGGACCCCAGGCAGACCAAGAAACATTCTTCATGATGGGAGATGGTCTCAAGTTGTATCAATTAAGAGGTGACGTGGCTGCACTAAATTCAAGACAATGGCTGTTTGATCATGTTATTAGAAGACAAATGCCAGTGCTGTTTCCACCTCCTCACTGACACACAGGGGCCTCCGCAGAGCTAAGGTAACCTGTTGTTCTTACGGAAGGTTAAAAATAAAGATTTGAGGCCTTTACACCCCTCTTAAATTGCACTCCCTACAATAGAGTTCACCAATGTATTGGGTTTCTTTCTGGCCCTACTGCTTTCCACATTGCTTGTTATTCTCTCTAGGAAATTTCAGGGCTCCTTTTTCCTTCTCTGGTAATTCTTATCTCTTCTCAAATTTCATATTTGCTTGGCTTCAATCCTGCTTCCATGACTGAAAGCTACAAAAGTGCATAAGACAGAGATTGCTAGCTGGCCTTAATAGTTGTCAAAAGTAGCAGAACTAATTTTTAGCTAGCATATTCTAGGTATTTTCTAAATGCAAACTACTTAAAATAATGCTCAGTATATGCATTGTTTTATTGTTATTTGTGAGAATTAGAAAATCTTATGTAGCCAAGTTCATCACTGATGGCTTTTGAATTTCTGACTTATATAAGTTCCCCCTACCTTAGAGGCATCCAAATGTCTTCCTAAATAACTGTAGATGGTTTGACTACACATTTAGAAAATCAGTAAGACTCTATTAAATCGGATTGGAATTAATAACTTAATTTGGAAAAGTAGCTAGAATAAAATTGTAAAGAAAATAGAGTAATCAGCCAGGCACAGTGGCTCTTGCCTGTAAATTCCAGCACTTTGGGTGGCCAAGATGGGAGGATTGCTTGAAGTCAGGAGTTTGAGACCATCCTGGGCAACATAGTGAGACACTGTCTTTATAAAAACTTTTAAAAAATGAATTGGACACGATGGTGTGCAGCTGTAGCCCTTAGCTACTTAGGAAGGTGAGGTGAGAGGATCCCTTGAGCCCAGGAGGTTGAGGCTGCTGTGAGGGGTGATAGCACTACTGTAATCCAGCCTGGGCCACAAGGCAAGACTGTGTCACACCAGATTTACTGGTTATGTAATCTTGGGCAAGTTACTCAGCCTTTCTGATTGTGGTCTCTTCCTTTATAAAATGTATATAACAGCAATCACCTCAAAGAACTGTATGAGAATCAAACAAGACAGCACATAAGCCACCAGGTAGTTGGGATAGTCTCAGGAACTAATCATAGTACGTGCCATGATTAATAGTAAAACAAAATGGATGATGTTACAAGGCAGTTAGAAATAACACTGAAACAGGCATCACTATTTGGATTAGGACCAAACTTGTTACATACTAACCCTAACCTTAAAATGTATACATGGAAACTCTTATTTTCAGTTTCCTCTTCCATAAAATTGAAATATTTATCCCTGTGTACTTCAAATGATTATTTTGAAGCTCAAATAAGATAATATTCCTTGATGTACAATAAAATTTGACATCTCAAATGCTTGGTTTACAATTTTAAAGAAATTTGAAGAAAATGCTAATCGACAACAAGGATTTTTCTTTCCTATTTGCCTTGACGGTGTAAGTTTGAAAATGACTTTGTAAACATGAGAGGACCTTTCGGCTTAAAAAGTGGTATTAAGTTGAACAATCACGTCAATGTTATACTCCTTCCACTTGCTTGGGAATGAAAGGATGAGAAGATTATACATATTTCAGTGGATGAATGTCAACAGTAAAAGGGCAAGACTGTTATATGATGCCTACTTCACATTATTTTTCTTCTGAAACTGGACACATCTTGCCTCTCTTTTTAAACAGGAATAAAAAGACAGAGCATGCAGCAGATTATCAACAAAGCACTGGTTGACAAATCTTTCCTAGAAAGGTCCAGATAGTAAATATTTTTGTCTTTGCAAGACATACAGTTTCTGTCTCTACTATTCAATTCTGCTCTTATAACAAGAGCAAACATGGACAACAATGGGTATAATTGCATTCTAACAAAAGTTTATTTACAAAAATAGACAGAGTTTGGCCTGTGGGCCATAGTTCCCCACCACTCACTTAAATACCGGTTGGTTGGTCACCTGGACCTCAAAGGGAGTAAAGATCACTAACCAAAGCTGTTAAACTAAGAGACCAGGAAAGAGCTGAAAAACCATTGTTCTCTTTTAGATGCAATACAACCTTGGATAGTTAGAAATATCAAAATGTGGCAAGGTATCTGTAGATGTTTAACCCTCCCCAAAGTTTAGTGACCTTAAATAAATATCTTTATCACATTTTAAGTGACAAATAAAAAGGGTGGCAATGGCTGGGCGGAGTGGCTCATGCCTGTAATCCCAGCACTTTGGGGAGCCAAGGTGAGTGGATCACAAGGTCAGGAGTTTGAGACCAGCCTGGCCAAGACGGTGAAACTCTGTCTCTACTAAAGATACAAAAAATAGCTGGCATGGTGGTAGGCATCTGTAATCCCAGCTACTTGGGAGGCTGAGGCAGGAGAATCACTTGAACCCAGGAGGCAGAGGTTGTAGTGAGCTGAGATCACGCCACTGCACTCCAGCCTGGGTGACACAGCAAGACTCTGTCTCAAAAAAGAAAAAGGAGTAGCAGTAATAGAGAAGAAAAAATGCATTTTCTAACGTGGCTTTTTTCATGTTATTTATGCCATAGTAACTAAGATGAAAATTGGAACACAAATACTCAGTACAGACTAAAGGATGATCTCTTCATGACCAAGAAAATCAGGGATATTTTCATCACAATGTTCTAAGAGTTATAAGTATATATCCCTGTGTATCAGGGAAATAATTCATTGAGAGGCACCTTAAAGTTAAGAAAATGTAGAGTTCAAGGTGAAGAATTGCATCCTTAACTTACTGAGATAAACTGGAATTTTGACAGTATGCTACCATGGAGAAAAAGCAAAATAATTTTTCTAGCACATGGGAATACTAAATATCAATATTGGAAAGTAACAAGTTGGACTTCAGATACATTTTAAAAACTTTATTCTGAATTAATGTGCCTTTGAAAATAAATACATTAACTACCAAATTTTATTTAATATAGATTATATCTTATATAAGTACTTCCCACTTTTGCAGTTGTTTGTGTACTAAATTAAGGCTTCGTCAGACTTACATTTATAAATTGATTCTATTAACTGGACCAGACCACAAAGCAAGTTAAGTTGCTTTTATCACCATATAATCATGCTAAGAGTCTACTTCCTATGCTGTTGTTATTCCTTGATTTTGGCTGAATAAAAGAACAAATATATGTAGGACAGATGTAAGTGGGGCTTGCAGAATATGTACACATTTTGGACTTCTTGCAAAACATTTCAAAGGTTGTTGTTACATTTTCTTCCTTATGTTTCATTTGCAAAAAGTAAAATGAAATAAAATTTACCCTCAAAGTAAAGCCCTGTCACCCATGAGATGCTGAGTTTTCTACCTAGCAGTATCCACCCTCTCCCATGTGGGTGTCCGCAAACCAGCCTATCTCTCATAAGTTTTGCCTTTCACATCCATCATTTGTGGGACCAATGATCATCAAGTTGGCCCTCATCTGGCTATTTTGTTTCCTCTCACCTGTGGCTGCTAGCAACCTTATCCCTTAAAAAAAAAAAGACACTTTGACACTTTGTTCTAAAAGCAGGGGAGAGGTGACATTAAATCTACTGAAATATAAAACATTTTTCTTTCTTCCTCAGTCTCTCTCCTGTCATGGTGTTTCATTACATATTTGATGTTAATATTAGATATTAATTAGATATAATCTATATAACTGGATATAAATATTAGATATTTAATGCCCTCCCTTAGGCCTTAGGGTACTCACTGGGCAAGTGCAGATCCCCACAGATGTGGAGTTGGGATTGGGTGGTGCCCCACAACTCAGCATTAGTTGATCAGCTGCCAGCTTGGCTGGTCTCTAAGTGGGGGCAGGAAAGTCAATCTACCTTTCCCAGAGGCTCCCAGCCCCAAACCACATGAATGGATGATCTCTGAAAGATTGCAACGTTCATGCTGATGACACACTGAGCACCTGAAGAGGGCACGGATGAGAGGCTCACTTCACTAAGTCACCCACTGAACGAGT
This sequence comes from Callithrix jacchus, assembly GCF_049354715.1. Classification (NCBI taxonomy): domain Eukaryota; kingdom Metazoa; phylum Chordata; class Mammalia; order Primates; family Cebidae; genus Callithrix; species Callithrix jacchus. The sequence goes on along the minus strand of NC_133509.1, from coordinate 71,164,307 downwards.
CATGGAGTTGCCAGCCCCAGCAGACAGCTGCTGACATTCCCCACCTGAGACACCAAGAGACAAGTGCCCAACCCCAACCTTCCCTGCAGTGGATAATGACAAAATCCCCCCTCCCCTGCTGTACCCCACTGATGTGACCAGGTCAAAAGGAGACAGAGAACCCCTGGGGGAGGGGCAGAGGTAAAGAAAGATAAGATCACAAGTAAGCGGAGGGGAAGGAAGATGGCGCTGTTAGGAGCAGCTCAGGATTGTAGCTACCAGTGAAAGCACAGAGGGTGAGTGGACACCGTATTTCCAGATGGATCTTTATTGCCCACAGGCCAGGAGATTCACAGATGGAGGAGCCCCAGGTGAGGAGCAGCTGTTTTGGCCAGCGTGGCTGTTTCAGCTGGCGTGGCTGTTTCGGCCGGCACGGCTATTTCGGCCGGCACCGCAGCACAGCGGCTCTCCATACAAAATACACTGGTCTGGTTGCCCTGTTAAACTGGCAATTCAAGATCTGAAAAGGCAGATTAGCCCATTCATCTGATTAAACGAAATTCAAACATAAAGCAGGCCAGGAGATTCCCAGGCAGCCACGTTGTTTCAGCTGGTGCAGTGGGTCACCGCACAAGAAATCACACAGATCCCAGTGCCATTTCAGCAGGTGACTGGAACACCTGGGAAAGAGTCAACCATTCAAATTAAAAAAAGAAGGGGCTATGAGGCAAGGAGCCAGGTGATCAGGCTCGGCGGGTTCCACGCCCACAAAAACAAACAAACAGCAATTGGAAATGCTCGGGGTTGAGAGTTTCACAGCAAGCACAGCTAAAACCGGGATGACCCAGCTCTGTGGGGGAGGGGTGTCTGCCATCACTGAGGCACTCCATCCCTACAGAGGTAGTCTGCCATTGCTGATGCAGCCTGCCATTGCTGAGGCAACCCGCCATTACAGAAAGAGTCTGCCATTACAGAGGTGGGCCAACATTGCCATGGCAGTTCTAACCACACCCATATAAAAAGGACTGCAGGGAAATACAAATGGCAGCAGGGCGGAGCCAGTGGCAGGGTGGAACCCACAGCAGAGGCTCAGCAAAACCTCTACAGGCAGTGATTAGGCTGTCCCCTTGCTGGGCTGGACAGCCTGGGGGGGAAAAAAAGGCAGCAATGCAACAGATACCATAAATAAAGCCCTAACCCCCCAGGACAGAGCACCTGGGGAAAAAAACGGGGGTTTATAAGTTCTGCTGCAGCAGACTTAAACGTACCTTCCTAGAAGCTCTGAATGAACAACGGAGCTCACAGCTCAGCACTTGAGCTCCTATAAAGAACAGACTGTCTCCTCAAGCAGCTCTCTGACCCCCGTATATCCAAAGAGTCACCTCACAAAGGACTGATCAGACTGACATTTAGCAGGCATCATTCTAGACAAAGATAGCAGCAGAAGAAACTGGTAGCAACCCTTACTGTTCTGCAGCTGCTGCAGGTGATCACCAGGCAAGCAGGGCCTGGAGTGGACCTCAGCAGTCCTAAAGCAGAGGGGCCAGACTGTTAGAAGGAAAAGTAAGAAACAGAAATAACTTCATCATCAACAATCTGGATGTCCACTCAGAGACCCAATCTGAAAATCAGCAACTACACAGATGACAGGTTGATAAACCCACAAAGATGAAAAGAAACAATTGCAAGAAGAAAAAAAAATCCGAAAACAGAACACCTCGCCTCCTAAAAGAGATCACAACTCCTCACCAGCAAGGGAACAAAGCTGGATGGAGAATGAGTGTGATGAAATGACGGAATCAGACTTTAGAAGGTGGGTAATGAGAAACTTCAGTGAGCTAAAAGAACATGTTCTAAGTCAACGCAAAGAAACTAAGAACCTTGAAAAAAGATTTGATGAAATAACAAGAATGGACAACTTAGAGATGAATATGAGTGAATGGATGTAGCTGAAAAACACAACACGAGAACTTCGCGAAGCATGCACAAGTTTCAACAGCCGAATTGACCAAGCAGAAGAAAGGATATCAGAGGTCAAAGATCAACTCAACGAAATAAAATGAGAAGGCAAGATTAGAGAAAAAAACACAAAAAGGAATGAACAAAGTCTCCAAGAAATATGGGACTATGTGAAAAGACCTAATCTACGTTTGATAGGTGTACCTGAATGTGATGAGGAGAATGAATCCAAGCTGGAAAACACTCTTCAGGATATTATCCAGGAAAACTTCCCCAACCTAGCAAGGCAGGCCAATATTCAAATCCAGGAAATACAGAGAATACCACAAAGATATTCCTCAAAAAGAGCAACCCCAAGGCACATAATCATCAGATTCACCAGGGTTGAAATAAAGGAGAAAATGCTACAGGCAGCCAGAGAGAAAGGTTGGGTTACCCACAAAGGGAAGCCCATCAGACTCACAGCATGTCTCTCAGCAGAAACTCTGCAAGCCAGAAGAGAGTGGGGGCCAATATTCAACATCCTTAAAGAAAAGAACTTTCAACCCAGAATTTCATATCCAGCCAAACTAAGCTTCATAAGTGAAGGAAAACTAAAATCCTTTGCGAACAAGCAAGTACTCAGAGATTATGTCACCACCAGGCCTGCTTTACAAGAGCTCCTGAAAGAGGCGCTACACATAGAAAGGAACAACCAGCCACTCCAAAAACATACCAAATGCTAAAGAGCATCAACAAAATGAAGAATCTGCATCAACTAATGAGCAAAACAGCCAGCTAGAATCAAAATGACAATATCAAATTCACACATAACAATATTAACCCTGAATGTAAATGGGCTAAATGCACCAATCAAAAGACACAGACTGGCAAATTGGATAAAAAGCCAAAACCCATCGGTGTGCTGTATCCAGGAAACCCATCTCACATGCAAGGATACACAAAGGCTCAAAATAAAGGGATGGAGGAAGATTTACCAAGCAAATGGCAAGAAAAAAAAGCAGGAGTTGCAATTCTCATCTCTGATAAAATATACTTTAAAGCAACAAAGATCAAAAGAGACAAAGAAGGACGTTACATAATGGTAAAAGGATTGATACAAAAAGAAGAGCTAACGATCCTAAATATATACAAACCCAATACAGGAGCACCCATATATATAAGGCAAGTTCTTAATGACTTGCAAAGAGACTTAGACTCCCACAAATAATAATGGGAGAGTTTAACACTCCACTGTCAATATTACACAGATCAACCAGACAGAAAATTAACAAAAATATCCAGGACTTGAACTCAGATCTGAACAAAGAAAACAGAATAGACATCTACAGAACTCTCCACCCCAAATCCACAGAATATACATTCTTCTCAGTACCACATCACACCTACTCTAAAATTGACCACATTATTAGAAGTAAATCACTCCTCAGCAAATGCAGAAGAATGGAAATCATAACAAACCATCTCTCAGACCACAGTGCAATCAAGTTAGAACTCAGAATTCAGAAACTAACTCAGAACCGAACTGCTTCATGGAAACTGAACAACTGGCACTTGAGTGTTGAATGGATAAACAATAAAATGAAGGCAGAAATAAAGAATTTCTTCAAAACAAATGAGAACGAAGACACAACATACCAGAATCTCTGGGACACATTTAATGCAGTCTCTAGAGGAAAATATATAGCAATAAGTGCACACACGAGAAGAGTGGAGAGATCCAAAATTGACACCCTGTCATCAAAATTGAAAGAGCTAGAGAAGCAAGATCAAAAAAACTCAAAACCTAGCTGAAGACAAGAAATTACTAAGATTAGAGCAGAACTGAAGGAGATAGAGACACGAAGAAACCTTCAAAAAATCAATAAATCCAAGAGCTGGTTTTTTGAGAAGATCAACAAAATAGCCAGACCACTAGCCAGATTAATAAAAAGGAAAAGAGAGAATAACAAAATAGATGCAATAAAAAATGATAAAGGGGAAATCACCACAGATTCCACAGAAATTCAAACCATCATAAGAGAATATTACAAACAACTCTATGCACATAAACTAGTAAACCTGGAAGAAATTGATAAATTCCTGGACACTTGTGTCCTCCCAAGCCTAAACCAGGAAGAAGTCAAAACTATGAATAGACAAATAACAAGATCTGAAGTTGAGGCAGCAATTAGGAGCCTACCACACAAAAAAAGCCCAGGTCCAGATGGGTTCACAGCCGAATTCTACCAGACACACAAAGAGGAACTGTTACCATTCCTCCTGAAACTATTCCAAATAACCCAAAAAGAGGGAATCCTTCCCAAATCATTTTATGAGACCAACATCATCCTGATACCAAAACCCAGCAGAGATTCAACAAGAAAAGAAAACTTCAGGCCAATATCCATGATGAACACAGATGCAAAAAATCTTCAATAAAATACTGGCAAGCCGATTGCAATGGCACATCAAAAAGCTTATCCAACCTGATGAAGTAGGATTCATCCCGAGGATGGAAGGCTGGTTCAACATACGCAAGTCTATAAATGTAATTCACCACATCAACAGAACCAAAAACAAAAACCACATGATTATCTCAATTGACGCAGAAAAGGCCTTTGACAAAATTCAACAGCCCTTCATGCTAAAAACCCTCAATAAACTCGGTATCTATGGAACGTATCTCAAAATAATATAAGCTATTTACGACAAACCAACAGCCAATATCATACTGAATGGGCAAAAACTAGAAGCATTCCCTTTGAAATCTGGCATTAGACAAGGATGCCCTCTCTCACCACTACTATTCACTATAGTACTGAAAGTTCTTGCCAGAGCAATCAGGCAAGAAAAAGAAATAAAGTGTATTCAAATAGGAAAGGAGGAAGCCAAATTGTCTCTATTTGCAGACAACATGATGGTATATCTAGAAGACCCCATCGCCTCAGCCTAAAAACTCCTGAAACTGATAAGCAACTTCAGCAAAGTCTCAGGATACAAAATCAATGTGCAAAAATCACAAGCATTCCTATACACCAATAGCAGTCTTAAAGAGAGTCAAATCAAGAATGAACTGCCATTCACAATTGCTACAAAGAGAATAAAATACCTAGGAATACAACTAACAAGGAATGTAAAGGACCTCTTCAAGGAGAACTACAAACCACTGCTCAACGAAATAAGAGAGGACACAAACAGATGGAGAAACATTCCATGTTGATGGTTAGCAAGAATCAATATTGTGAAAATGGCCATACTGCCCAAAGTAATTTACAGATTCAATGCTTTCCCCATCAAGCTACCAATAACCTTCTTCAGAACTGGAAAAAAAAACACTTTAAACTTCATATGGAACCAAAAGAGGCCCGCATAGCCAAGGCAATTCTAAGCAAAAAGAACACAGCGGGAGGTATCACACTACCAGACTTCAAACTATACTATAAGGCTACAGTAATCAAAAAAGTATGGTACTGGTACCAAAACAGAGACATAGACCAATGGAACAGAACAGAGGCATCGGAGGCAACACAACATATTTACAACCATACAATCTTGGATAAACCTGACAATAGCAAGCAATTGGGAAAGGATTCCCTGTTCAACAAATGGTGTTGGGAAAACTGGCTAGCCATGTGCAGAAAGCAGAAACTGGACCCCTTCTTGACACCTTACACTAAAATTAACTCCAGATGGATTCAAGACTTAAACATAAGACCTGGCACCATAAAAACCCTAGAAGAAAATCTAGGCAAAACCATTCAGGACATAGGAGTAGGCAAGGACTTCATGACCAAAACACCAAAAGCATTGGCAACAAAAGCCAAAATAGACAAATGGGACCTAATCAAACTCCACAGCTTCTGCATGGCAAAAGAAACAGTCACTAGAGTGAATTGGCAACCAACAGAATGGAAAAAAATTTTTGCAGTCAACCCGTCTGACAAAGGGCTGATATCTAGAATTTACAAAAAACTCAGATTTACAAGAAAAAAAGAAGCCCATTCAAAAATGGGCAAAGGATATGAACAGACACTTTACAAAAGAAGACATACATGAGGCCAACAAACATATGAAAAAATGCTCATCATCATTGGTCATTAGAGAAATGCAGATCAAAACTACATTGAGATACCATCTCACACCAGTTAGAATGGCGATCATTAAAAAATCTGGAGACAACAGATGCCAGAGAGGATGTGGAGAAATAGGAACACTTCTACACTGCTGGTGGGAGTGTAAATTAGTTCAACCATTGTGGAAGACAGTGTGGCGATTCCTCAGGGACCTAGAAATAGAAATTCCATTTGACCCAGCAATCCCATTACTGGGTATATATCCAAAAGACTATAAATCATTCTACTATAAGGACACATGCACATAAATGTTCATTGCAGCACTGTTTACAATAGCAAAGACCTAGAACCAATCCAAATGCCCATTGATGATAGAATGGACTGGGAAAATGTGGCACATATACACCATGGAATATTATGCAGCAATCAAAAATGATGAGTTTGTGTCCTTTGTAGGGACATGGATGAATCTGGAGAACATCATTCTCAGCAAACTGACACAAGAACAGAAAATGAAATACCGCATGTTCTCACTCATTGGTGGGTGATGAACAATGAGAACACATGGACACAGGGAGGGGAACACTACACATTGGTGTCTGTTGGGGAGAATAGGGGAGGGACAGTGGGGGGGGGAGTTGAAGAGGGATAGCATGGGGAGAAATGCCATATGTGGGTGAAGGGGAGGAAGGCTGCAAATCACACTGCCAAGTGTGTACCTATGCAACTATCTTGCATGTTCTGCACATGTACCCCAAAACCTAAAATGCAATTTAAAAAAAAAGATCACAAGTGAGCAGAAGCCCCAAGCCTCTGGTGCATGCTCCATCGTTCCACTGGAATTAACTTAAATAATACAAATAAAAAATAAAATTGTTAAGAATTTCAAGATGAAGATGACTGAATATGAAATCCCAAGCATGGGGCCCTTAGGAGTCACGGCCTTTAGGACCGCACTGGTGGCAAGCCCTTGAAGCCTACCTTGTTGACTTGGCTCAAAATCTGCTCCACATGCCAGCTTCGCATCCTATGCACCAACTTGAGAGAGGAAGGGACTTCTAAGTGTTTTTAGCCTGGCATTTGACCCTGCTGGTTTCTACCTGCTCTTCGAAGATCAAGGACAATTCATATATGGCTTTAGAAATGATCAAAGTTCAACAGGAATTGGATTTACAATACAGCAGACCAATCCTGGAATAGCTGAGGATTTTAACTGCAGTTTGTCACATAAAGGTACAAGACATACTCACTGGCTTCAAGGTTGTTTTTATTCAGAAATGCTCAGGTCCTCAATTATCTTTGTAATGCTGCTGCAGCAAATGCTACTACAAATGAGCAAGTAAGTGAAATAAGTTGTACTCATCATAGACTATAGGTCCTTATTTTGTATCCTTTGCTAAATTTCTGAATATCTTGTTCCTGTACTAATGAATGGATTGATTCCATGTAATAAATCCTTGCGACTCTTGACTTAGCAATAGAGTGTGTTTGAGAGCATCGATCACCAGCCCTTCAAATTTAGCAGATGGGACTCCTCTATATCTCCAAAGGACACTTCTGTGGACATACAACTTCAGCTGAGGTGACCTGGTCACCCAAATCAGAGTGGTAGCTATACTTCAGCTAGGCTATGGGCTGTGGCTTACCCCTTCAGAGCTCTGTTACAGGTGGCCACTGCCGCCTCCTCTGCCTTTGTACCTATAAAATAAAATGTGTGCTTCCCAGTACATAAAGGAGTTTTGCTCCTATAAACTGCCACCACTATTCCAGGACTAAGCACTGAGGATACACAGCAACTTCTGTCAAGTAATTGGTTAGTTCATTCATGTTTTAAAAATGGCTCTTTTTAATTTGTACTGTTGTGAAACAGTGATGTTATATATAATTATCTAAATAGTTCATCATTTAAACTATCTGATTAAGTCCAAAGCTTGTCCCAGAAATAAATGGGTTGCTTTGGGAACTAATTAAGTTATCAATTAAGGGATCTTTTATGTTTTAGAATAAAATATTTTGAAGTTGTATCAAAAACAGTAATGTGCAAATAAAATGAATGAAAAATCTCCTGCACTCAAGACCTCCCTTAACTGTTTTTTATGGTGTTTAATACCCCAAGTTAACAATCACTTCTTAGAATTAAACATTGTCTTTCCCAGGTGTTAAAAATATAAATATCTGTGAGTGAAGTAAAAAAATATATTCATTCACTAACATCTTTTTTTTTTAAGACAGAGTCTTGCTCTGTCACCAGGCTGGAGTGCAGTGTCACCAGGCTGGATCTCAGCTCACTGCAACCTCTACCTCCTGGGTTCAAGTGATTCTCCTGCCTCAGCCTCCCAAGTAGCCGGGATTATAGGCACCCACCACCATGCCCAGCTAATTTCTGTATTTTTAGTGGAGACAGGGTTTCAGCATGTTGGCCAGTATGGTTTCCATCTCTTGACCTTGTGATCTCCCCACCTCGGCCTCCCAAAATGCTGGGATTATAGGCATGAGCCACCGTGCTGGGCCTCATTCATTAATATCCTACTGGTAGTAGGCCAGTCAGGCCTATTTCCCACAGGAAAGGATGAAAACAACTTATGAAGGATAAACTAAAGATGGCCAGAGATCAAGAGTGCAGAAGAAAAAAATGGGAGGGAGATGGGGTCCTGCCCCAGCAATCTTTGCCCATTATTCTTTTTTTGGTACATTGTAACTACATCTACATTAGTCATTGATCATCATGTTTCTTTCCAAGAGTCCATGAAAACTTTCAGAACTAGAGTTCACAATTTAGCACTCTAAGCTCTGTTCTAATTGCCCATGGAAAGATTCTATTTCTTCTATCCTTTCTAATTAATTCCTCTACCCAGGTATTCTTCTCAACTACTATTAGTATCAGGCAGCCCTTTTACCCTTTAGTGGTTAATCCTACAGTCCATTTGAAATGATTTCCTCTTTTTATTCAAGTCACTAGGACTTGACTGAAATGTGCTGGTGTATGTAGATTTTGTTACTCTTTTATTTTTTTTTTTAATTTTTTATTGGATTATAGGTTTTGGGGTAAATGAGCAGAGCATGCAAGACAGTTGCGTAGGTACACACATGGCAGTGTGCTTTGCTTTTCTTCTCCCCTTCACCCACATTTGGCATTTCTCCCCAGGCTATCCCTCCCCACCTCCCCCTCCCACTGGCCCTCCCCTTTTCCCCCCAATAGACCCCAGGGTTTAGTACACCCCTTTCTGTGTCCATGTGTTCTCATTTTTCATCACCCACCTATGAGTGAGAATATGCGGTGTTTCATTTTCTGTTCTTGTGTCAGTTTGCTGAGGATGATGTTTTCCAGATTCATCCATGTCCCTACAAACGACACGAACTCATCATTTCTGATTGCTGCATAATATTCCATCGTGTATATGTGCCACATTTTTCCAATCCAGTCTATTATCGATGGGCATTTGGGTTGATTCCAGGTCTTTGCTATTGTAAACAGTGCTGCAATGAACATTCGTGTACATGTGTCCTTATAGTAGAACGATTTATAGTCTTTTGGATATATACCCAGTAATGGGATTGCTGGGTCAAATGGAATTTCTATTTCTAAGGCCTTGAGGAATCGCCACACTGTCTTCCACAATGGTTGAACTCGGTATCGATGGAACATATCTCAAAGTAATAAAAGCTATTTATGACAAACCAACAGCCAATATCATACTGAATGGGCAAAAACTGGAAGCATTCCCTTTGAAATCTGGTACTAGACAAGGATGCCCTCTCTCACCACTCCTATTCAATATAGTACTGGAAGTTCTAGCCAGAGCAATCAGGCAAGAAAAAGAAATAAAGGGTATTCAAATAAGAAAGGTGGAAGCCAAATTGTCTCTATTTGCAGACGACATGATAGTATACCTAGAAGACCCCATCGTCTCAGCCCAAAAACTCCTGAAACTGATAAGCAACTTCAGCAAAGTCTCAGGATATAAAATCAATGTGCAAAAATCACAAGCATTCGTCTACACCAATAACAGACTTAAAGAAAGCCAAATCAAGAGCGAACTGCCATTCGCAATTGCTACAAAAAGAATAAAATACCTTGGAATACAACTCACAAGGAACGTAAGGGACCTCTTCAAGGAGAACTACAAACCACTGCTCAACGAAATCAGAGAGGACACAAACAGATGTTACTCTTTTATAAATTACTGTATTGCATCTCTTACATTTCTCAGCAGAGACAATATTGAACATCTTCACTTGAAAATTAAAACAAAATTATAAATTTTCTTTAAAAAACTCAGTGGGGGGAGAACTGACAAATGATCCAATGTGGATAAACTTCAAAGACATTATGCTAAGTGAAATAAGCCAGAAACAGAAGACCACTTATTTATGATTCCATGTATCTGAAATGCCTAGAATAGGCAAGTCTATACAGACAAAAAGTAGATTAATGGTTGATTAAGGCTGGGAATGGGAAGTGGGAAATGACTTCTAATGTCCAAGAGGCTTCCTTTTGAAGAGAGGGAAATGTTCTAATATTGGATTGCTATGGTGGCTGCCCAACTCTGTAAATATACTAAGGCCATGAAATTATACATTTGCAGTGGGAAAATATTATAGTATGTAAATTATATCTTAATAAAGTAGCTTAAAAGTAAAATCGCTGGACATTAGCTTCTGTTGGACATACATATCCGAATCCAGTTTCGCTTCTTCTTCACCTCTCCTTTTTCTTTTGGTCAGTGTCTACTTTTATTCCTCCTATAGAAGCATTCTAGAATTCATCTGGCCATTCTATAACTAAGAACATAAAAAATTTTCTTTTAAAAAAGTATTAAATGCATTTAATACTTTTTTATTAGTTTTTATCTTTTTATGAAATAAATCCTCAGTTCTTTTACATTGGCAAGTTTGCTGAATAAACTTTAAGTATGTCTATATGTATGAAAGGTTTATTTAAACCCTTATTAAAGTACATTGTTTTAGGAAAAACATCCAGGCAGAGGTAAAGAAGGAAACTGGCCAAAAATAGGGCTTTTAGGGCCAGCAGAGCCAGAGCTGCCCAGTGCTCAGCACTGGAACAAGATGCTCCCAACACCAAAGCTTTGGGTACATACACAGTTCCTAAACATGTATTACTTGGCTGCGGGAATTGAAGTGAGAAAAAGTAAGTAGGTATAAAATTAGTGATAATTTAAGTATAAATTAGTGATATCAAGTGCTATTATTGGCACTGTGTTACGTGCTTTACACATATTCTAGGAATCCACACATCATATGGGGTATTTGTATCTCTAAAATACACATATTCTAGTAATCCACACATCATATGGGGTATTTGTATCTCTAAAATACAGATGAAGAAACTGAGGGTCAAAGAAGTTATGTAACCTGCCTGAGGCCTCATCGCTAGTAACATAATCCCTATGTACTGTTATAAGAAGAAATATATTTATGTAATATGTTAATATAATATTATAGTGATATATATATATAATATCAAGAAGATGTAAGCCCTCTCATTGAGTAAAGAACCTCAGAAAATTACCTGTGCAGTCTAAAGCCCAGAGAATATATGAGAACTGAAGCTCCATCTTGAAACCCACTATTTTAATGTTATAGAATTAAGATGATGGTATCACTGATGGGCCAGTTGATTTTTTTTAAATATATATTTGTTTATGCTCTTCTAGAGAGATGAATTGCTTCCCCCAGAGTATAAAAATGAGCTTCAATTCATAACAAAAGGAAATACGGCATATTACTACTTATTTTAAACCTACCCCCAGAGTGTTGTGATTTGTCCATCTTTGATTAAAATTCTTCCCAAGCAGGCTGATTTTATGAATTTTCCTGAACTGTGTTAAATGACATCACATTAGCATCAACATGAATAAGGAGCGAGGAGTGGACTTGGCACAAAGGCGTGACCTCGTATTAGTTGCTATTCTGATACTTTATTTGTCAGCACTGATTCAATAGCGGGCAGAGAAGGCTCACAGGAGATTATGTACAAAGGCTATGCTACACTTTAAAGCCTTTCTCAAGCCATCAGGGCAAAGAATTGACTGCTACTTACATCCACAATTATATGTGGCATTTTGGCTCTGTAATTAAATTCAAAATAAATCACATGCAGCAATTTGTTAAATTTAAATACTCTTACAAAAAACAAATAAGAAGATCAGTGAATGAAATGATTTTCTCAACTTAGGGGCATGATTTGAAGAAAGATTGTCATTTACTCAAACTAGCAGGGTTTGTGGCTACAAAAATAAACCCAGAAACAATTTTGCTGAATCTAGGATGTGATGAGGCCATTAAAATCTGTGCCATTGGGCTGGGCATGGTGGCTCATGCCTGTAATTCCAGCACTTTAGGAAGCCAAGGCAGGTGGATCACAAGGTCAGGAGATCAAGACCATCCTGGCTAATATGATGAAACTCCGACTCTGCTAAAAGTACAAAAAATTAGCTGGGTATGGTGGCACATGCCTGTAATCCCAGCTACTTGGGAGGCTGAGGCAAGAGAATCACTTGAACCCAGGAGACAGAGATTGCACCATTGCACACTAGCCTGGGCAAGAGAGTGAGACTGTCTCAAAAACAAAACAAAACAAAAAAAGTATCTGTGCCATTTGACTGTATTATATAGAAAATAACCTCAGTAAGCCCTCACATATGAGAAACTCAAAACTTTAAGTTCAAAATAAGTAATTCTGATAGTCTGGTTTTAATGTATTTTCCAAAATAATTTAAGGTCTCCTAAGAATTACATGTAATATTTATTAAAATCCAGTAGAATTTTTCCTAGTCCTTCAGAAGAAGCTCAGATACAAAGAAGAGGTTTATACAAATCAGCATCAGAACCTGGATAAATCAAAATAACTCTATATAACACCACTATTTCATGCTTTCTGAAGCATGTTTTTAGCATGTTTTTAGCATATTTTTCAGCTAATAAGCACTCTTACATATATCACATAAGTATAGGTGTACCTAGAGAGTCCATAAAAAGACTTTTTATTTAGTCACCTTAAGATGCTTGCTGTCAGCTGGGGAAGTCTGACTGGGTGGGGCAAGGTGAATGGAGCAGCCTAGGGCCGGACCTGCCCAGTGGACTTGGAAGGTAGGACAGGAAGTTGATAAGGGGACTTTTCTAAGTGTTGCCATTGAAAGAACTTCATATTCAAGAACCTGGACATTATGTATGAACGATGTAGCAGAATTATTACTCTATGTGGAGGAGTGTAGTGTGTGCTGGTGCGGTTGGGGGTGTAAAGGTCTTTGCTTTTCCAGCTGGGTGCAATATCTCGCTTTGGACAGGCTAACAAGAGGAACTAACTTCTAGTGTGCCCCTCTGCCATGTAAGAGAGGTAATGGAAAGCCATATTTGTCTACCTACATCTTTATCATGTCTATAAACTTTTCCCTGCTTATTGACTGCTTTAGTAGAAAATCAAAGTAAAATCAACCTTGAACAAAGTTTCAGCTATTGTTCTTGCCCATCCTTGAACCTGAAACAAACTTCATGGTCTGCTGAATGCAGTGTCATCAGGCTTTCATGGCTGAATCCAGGCTCCCAAAATCTGAATTATGGGTATGTCAATCATTCTAAAGTTATTTTTAGAAAACAAGCAAATATAGTACTCCAACTTCCTCTCATGGAGACAGTCCACAAAAGGTAAGCAGCTTCTCAATCACACTTTTAGAAAATTTAGTTTTACCTAAGAAAACTTGGTGGACACTTACTTTATACTTTGTTTTTACTAAAGGACTGATTTTGATTTTCCCTAAATGAAAGGAGTCTGTTCTAAAGGTTAATATCTAATATATCTGCCATATTGTCTGTTAGAGGCAAGACAGTAAGTCCAGCCCACACTCAAGAGGGGATTATACAAGGGAATGAATCTCAGAAAGTGGGATCAGAAAGGGGGCCATCTGGGAATGATCCAAGATGGCTGTTCGCTAACATCTCAGGATTGCAGCTCCCAGTGAAAGCACAGAGAATGAGAGGACACCACACTTTCAGACAAATTTTGGTCGCTCACGGAGCAGAATACTCCCAGTGGAGGAGCTGCATGGGTTGCCAGCGCGATTCTTGTGGCTGGCACAGCGGTTTTGCTGGCACCTCGATGTGGCGGCTCTTGGTGCAGAGTAAACGGGACTGGTTCCCCTTCTGACAGAGGTTTGGAGGAGCTGCACGGGTTGCCAGCGCAACTCTTGTGGCCGGCACAGCAGTTTTGCTGGCACCTTGGCGCAGCAGCTCTTGCTGCAGAGTAAACAGGACTGGATCAAGGTTTGGTGCTCCGGGAAGGCAGAGTCACCTATTACAGATTCAAGAAGGGAACCATACTGGAGATTCCCGGGCAGAAAAGCACCATCAGTCTTAATGCCGCTGTTTTGGCTGGCACAGTGGGTTGCTCATATTTCAGCCCTGGGAATTAACAACTTGGACGTCCACTCAGAGACCTAATTTGAAAGTTGGTAATTACAAAGACGACAGGTGGATAAATTTACAATAATGGGAAGAAACCAGCGTAAAAAGGCTGAGAATACTCAAAATCAGAATGCCTCTCCCTCTAAAGAGGATCACAGTTCCTCATCAACAAGTGAGCAAGGCTTGATGGAGAACGAGTGCATCCCATTAACAGAATCAGGTTTCAGAAGATGGATAATAAACTTCTGTGGGGGACGACTCAAGATGGCACTGTGAGAACAACCCAGGATTGAGGCTCTCGCTGGATGCGCGGAGAAGGTGAGTCAGGGACACATTTCCAGATGGACCTTTGTTGCCCACAGAATGGGGAAATTCCCAGATATAAAACAAACGCGGGACACCAGCCAGAGATCTTGACTGGTGTAGCCAGCAGCCAGTGCGGCTGCGGCCCACGCCAGAGCGCAGGGGCGCTCCACAGAGGTCCGCACAAAAGCGCACTGTTCTGGGTGCCCTGTTGAACTGGCAACCTGAGACCTGAGAGGGCTGAACTTGAGACTGAACAAGACTTGAACAGTGAGCCAGCCCAGGACAAAGCGTTAGGGGTAGCGCAGTGCGACAAACAAAACGGGATTCCAAACGCTCACTGTTAGGAGGTTACCTTAAGGCGCAGCTCCGTGTGGGAGGGGCATCCGCCATTACCGAGGCAATCAGCCCCTACTGAGGCACACGCCCATTGCTGATGCACCTGCCGTTGCCGAGGCAACCCGGTACAACAGAGAGACTCTGCCACAGGGCGGAGCCCGTGGCTGCAGGGCAGAGACCACAGAATCAGGGTGAACCTCACACCAGCAGGGCAGAGCCTCGGCAGGACAAGACTGCCTCCTAGCTGGGTAGGACAACCCGGCAGACACTCAAAAAGAAAGCCCCAACCCCTTCAGAAAGAGCAGCTGAGAAAAAAAAGGGCTTTTTTTTAGTTCTGTTGCAACAGAATTAAACATAGCAGCCTAAAAGCCCTGAATGAACATCAGAGCTCACAGCTCAGCACTTGAGCTCCTATAAAGTACAGACTGTCTCCTCAAGCAGCTCCCTGACCCCTCTATATCCAAAAGACTGACATTTGGCAGGCATCATTCTGGGACAAAGATAGCAGAAAAAGAAACTAGGTAGCATCCCTACTGTTCTGCAGCTGCTATAGGTGTACCCCAGACAAGCAGGGCCTGGAGTGGACCTCTGCAGTCGTACAGCCAAGGGGCTAGACTGGTAGAAGGAAAACCAAGTAACAGAAATACTTCATCATCAACAATCTGGGGGTCCACCCAGAGACCCAATCGAAAAGTCAGCAACTACACAGATGACAGGTGGATAAATCCACAAAGATGGGAAGAAACCAGCGAAAAAAAGGAGGAAAACACCCGAAACCAGAACACCTCACCTCCTAGAAAGGACCAAAACTCCTCACCAGCAAGGGAACAAAGCTGGATGGAGAATGACTGTGACGAAATGCCAGAATTAGACTTCAGAAGGTGGATAATGAGAAACTTTTGTGAGCTAAAAGAACATGTTTCAAATCAATGCAAAGAAACTAAGAACCTTGAAAAAAGATTCAAGGAAATGATAACAAGAATGGATAACTTAGAGAGGAATATGAATGAATTAAAGGAGATGAAAAACACAATACAAGAACTTCGCGAAGCATGCACAAGTTTCAATAGCCGAATTGACCAAGCAGAAGAAAGAATTTCAGAAGTCGAAGATCAACTCAATGAAATAAAACGAGAATCCAAGAACAGAGAAAAAAGCACAAAAAGGAATGAACAAAGTCTCCAAGAAATGCGGGACTATGTGAAGAGACCTAACCTACGTTTGACAGGTGTACCAGAATGTGACAAAGAGAATGAATCCAAGTTGGAAAATACTCTTCAGGACATTATGCAGGAAAATTTCCCCCTACTAGCAAGACAGGCCAACACTCAATTGCAGGATATACAGAGAACACCACAAAGATATTCCGCAAGAAGAGCAACCCCAAGGCACATAATCGTAAGATTTAACAAAGTTGAAATAAAGGAGAAAATACTAAGGGCAGCCAGAGAGAAAGGTCGGGTCACCCACAAAGGGAAGCCCATCAGACTCACAGCAGATCTCTCGGCAGAAACTCTGCAAGCCAGAAGAGAGTGGGGGCCAATATTCAACATCCTTAAAGAAAAGAACTTTCAACCCAGAATTTCATATCCAGCCAAACTGAGCTTCAGAAGTGAAGGAAAAATAAAATCCTTTGTGAACAAGCAAGTACTCAGAGATTTTGTCACCACCAGGCCTGCTTTACAAGAGCTCCTGAAAGAGGCACTACACATACAGTACCAGCCATTCCAAAATCACACTAATTGCTAAAGAGCATCAACATAATGAAGAATCTACAACAACTAACGGGAAAAACAGCCAGCTAGCATCAAAATGGCAGTATCAAATTCACATATAACAATACTAACCCTAAATGTAAATGCACTAAATGCACCAATCAAAAGACACAGACTGGCAAATTGGATAAAAATCCAAAACCCATCAGTGTGCTGTATCCAGGAAACCAATCTCACATGCAAGGATACACAAAGGCTCAAAATAAAGGGATGGAGGAAGATTTACCAAGCAAATGGAGAGCAAAAAAAAAGCAGGAGTTGCAATTCTCCTCTCTGATAAAATAGACTTTAAAGCAACAAAGATCAAATGAGACAAAGAAGGCCATTACATAATGGTAAAAGGATCGATACAACAAGAAGAGCTAACGATCCTAAACATATATGGACCCCACACAGGAGCACCCAGATACATAAGGCAAGTTCTTAAAAACTTACAGAGAGACTTAGACTCCCACACAATTATAGTGGGAGACTTTAACACCCCACTGTCAATATTAGAAAGATCAACCAGACAGAAAATCAACAAGGATATCCAGGGCTTGAACTCAGACCTGGAGCAAGCAAACCTGATAGACATCTACAGGACTCTCCACCCCAAATCCACAGAATATACATTCTTCTCAGCACCACATAACACCTACTCTAAATTGACCACATAATTGGAAGTAAAGCACTGCTCAGCAAATGCAAAACAACTGAAATCATAACAAATAGCCTCTCAGACCATAGTACAATCAAGTTAGAACTCAGAATTCAGAAACCAACCCAGAACCGCACAGCTTCATGGAAACTGAACAACTGGCTCTTGAATGTTGACTGGATAAACAATGAAATGAAGGCAGAAATAAAGAAGTTCTTTGAAACCAATGAGAACGAAGACACAACATGCCAGAATCTCTGGGACACATGTAAAGCAGTCTCTAGAGGAAAATATATAGCAATAAGTGCCCATATGAGGAGAATGGAGAGATCCAAAATTGATACCCTAACGTCAAAATTGAAAGAGCTAGAGGGGCAAGATCAAAAAAACTCAAAACCCAGCAAAAGACAAGAAATAACTAAGATCAGAGCTGAACTGAAGGAGATTGAGACACGAAAAACCCTCCAAAAAATCAATAAATCCAAGAGCTGGTTTTTTTAAAAGATCAACAAAATAGACAGACCACTAGCTAGATTGATTAAAAAGAAAAGACAGAACAACCAAATAGATGCAATAAAAAATGATATAGGGGAAATCATGACAGATTCCACAGAAATTCAAACCATCATAAGAGAATATTACAAACAACTCTACGCACATAAGCTAGCAAACCTGGAAGAAATGGATAAATTCCTGGACTCCTGTGTCCTCCCAAGCCTAAACCAGGAGGAAGCTGAAACTATGAATAGACCAATAACAAGGGCAGAAGTCAAGGCAGCAATTAAGAGCCTACCACACAAAAAAAGCCCAGGTCCAGACGGGGTTCACAGCCGAATTCTACCAGACACACAAAGAGGAGCTGGTACCATTCCTTCTGAAACTATTCCAAATAATCCAAAAAGAAGGAATCCTTCCCAAATCATTCTAAGAGACCAATATCATCCTGATACCAAAACCCGGCAAAGGCCCAACAAGAACAGAAAACTTCAGGCCAATATCCATGATGAACATAGATGCAAAAATCTTCAATAAAATATTGGCAAGCCGATTGCAACAGCAAATCAAGAAACTTATCCATCATGATCAAGTAGGATTCATCCCGGGGATGGAAGGTTGGTTCAACATACGCAAGTCTATAAATGTAATTCACCACATAAACAGAACCATAAACAAAAACCACATGATTATCTCAATTGATGCAGACAAGGCATTTGACATAATTCAACAGCCCTTTATGTAAAAAACCCTCAATAAACTCGGTATCGATGGAACGTATCTCAAAGTAATAAAAGCTATTTATGACAAACCAACAGCCAATATCATACTGAATGGGCAAAAACCGGAAGCATTCCCTTTGAAATCTGGCACTAGACAAGGATGCCCTCTTTCACCACTCCTATTCAATATAGTACTGGAAGTTCTAGCCATAGCAATCAGGCAAGAAAAAGAAATAAAGTGTATTCAAATAGGAAAGGAAGAAGCCAAATTGTCTCTATTTGCAGACGACATGATAGTATATCTAGAAGACCCCATCATGTCAGCCCAAAAACTCCTGAAACTGATAAGCAACTTCAGCAGTCTCAGGATATAAAATCAATGTGCAAAAATCACAAGCCTTCCTCTACACCAATAACAGACTTAAAGAAAGCCAAATCAAGAACGAACTGCCATTCACAATTGCTACAAAAAGAATAAAATACCTTGGAATACAACTCACAAGGAATGTAAGGGACCTCTTCAAGGAAAACTACAAACCACTGCTCAACGAAGTCAGAGAGGACACAAACAGATGGAGAAACATTCCATGTTCATGGTTAGGAAAAATTAATATCGTCAAAATGGCTATACTGCCCAAAGAAATTTACAGAATCAATGCTATACCCATCAAGCTACCATTGACTTTCTTCACAGAACTGGAGAAAACCACCACGAACTTCATATGGAACCAAATGAGAGCCCGCACAGCCAAGTTAATTCTAAGCAAAAAGAACACAGTGGGGGGCATCACACTACCGGATTTCAAACTATACTACAAGGCTACAGTAATCAAAACAGCATGGTACTGGTACCAAAAAAGAGATATAGACCAATGGAACAGAACAGAGGCATCGGAGGCAACACAACATATCTACAACCACACAATCTTTGATAAACCTCTCAAAAACAAGCAATGGGGAAAGGATTCCCTGTTCAACAAATGGTGTTGGGAAAACTGGCTAGCCATGTGCAGAAAGCAAAAACTGGACCCCTTCCTGACACCTTACACTAAAATTAACTCCAGATGGATTAAAGACTTAAACATAAGACCTGGCACCATAAAAACCCTAGAAGGAAATCTAGGCAAAACTATCCAGGACATAGGAGTAGGCAAGGACTTCATGAACAAAACACCAAAAGCATTGGCAACAAAAGCCAAAATAGACAAATGGGACCTAATGAAACTCCACAGCTTCTGCACGGCAAAAGAAACAGTCAATAGAGTGAATCGGCAACCAACAGAATGGGAAAAAATTTTTGCAGTCTACCCATCTGACAAAGGGCTGATATCCAGAATTTACAAAGAACTCAAACAGATTTACAGGAAAAAAACAAACAAGCCCATTCAAAAGTGGGCAAAGGATATGAACAGACACTTTACGAAAGAAGACATATATGAGGCCAACAATCATATGAAAAAATGCTCATCGTCACTGGTCATCAGAGAGATGCAAATCAAAACCACATTGAGATACCATCTCACGCCAGTTAGAATGGCGATCATTAAAAAATCTGGAGACAACAGATGCTGGAGAGGATGTGGAGAAAAAGGAACACTTTTACACTGTTGGTGGGAGTGTACATTAGTTCAACCACTGTGGAAGACAGTGTGGCAATTCCTCAAGGCCTTAGAAATAGAAATTCCATTTGACCCAGCAATCCCATTACTGAGTATATATCCAAAAGACTATAAGTCGTTCTACTATAAGGACACATGTACACGAATGTTCATTAGAGCACTGTTTACAATAGCAAAGACTTGGAATCAACCCAAATGCCCATTGATGATAGACTGGATTGGAAAAATGTGGCACATATACACCATGGAATATTATGCAGCAATCAGAAATGATGAGTTTGTGTCATTTGTAGGGGCATGGATGAATCTGGAGAACATCATCCTCAGCAAACTGACACAAGAACAGAAAACGAAACACCGCATATTCTCACTCATAGGTGGGTGATGAAAAATGAGAACGCATGGACACAGAGAGAAGAGTACTAAACACTGGGGTCTATTGGGGGGAAATGGGAGGGCCAGTGGGAGGGGGAGGTGGGGAGGGATAGCCTGGGGAGAAATGCCAAATGTGGGTGAAGGGGAGAAAGGAAGCAAAACACACTGCCATGTGTGTACCTATGCAACTGTCTTGCAGGTTCTGCACATGTACCCCCAAACCTAAAATGCAATAAAAATTTAAAAAAAAAAAAAGAAACTTCTGTGAGTTAAAAGAACATGTTCTTGCCCAATGTAAAGAAACTAAGAACTTTGAAAAAAGGTTTGAAGAAATCCTAATGAGAATAGACAACTTAGCGAGGAATATAAGTGAATTAATGGAACTGAAGAATACAATACGGGAACGCCGAGAAGTGTGCACAGGTTTAAACACTTGAATTGTTCAAGCAGAAGAAAGGATATCAGAGGTCAAAGTCCAACTTAATGAAATAAAACGAGAAGACAAGATTAGAGAAAAAAGGATAAAAAGGAATGAGCAAAGTCTCCAAGAAATGTGGAACTATGTAAAAAGACCTAATTTACGTTTGATAGGCGTACCTGAATGCGACGGAGAGAATGAATCCAAGCTGGAAAACATTCTTCAGGATATTATTCAGGAAAATTTTCCTAACCTAGCAAAGCAGGACAATATTCAACCCCAGAAATACAGAGAACACCACAAAGATATTCTTCAAGAAGAGCAACCCCAAGGCACATAATCGTTAGATTCACCAGGGTTGAAACAAAGGAGAAAATACTAAGGGTTGCCAAAGAGAAAGGTCAGGTTACCCACAAAGGCAAGCCTATCAGACTTACAACAGATCTCTCAGCAGAAACTCTACAAGCCAGAAGAGAGTGGGGGCCAATATTCAACATCCTTAAAGAACAGAACTTTCAGCCTAGAATTTCATATCCTGCCAAACTAAGCTTCACAACTGAAGGAAAAATAAAATCTTTTATGAACAAGCAAGTACTCAGAGATTTTATTACCACCAGGCCTGCTTTACAAGAGCTTCTGAAAAAAGCATTACACATAGAAAGAAACAACCAGTTTCTTTCTAAAAATATACCAAAAAGTAAAGAGAATCAACATAAAGAAGAATTTATGTCAACAAATGGATAAAACAGCCAGTTAACATCAAATGGCAGTAATCCTAAATTTAAATCGACTAAATCCCCCAATCAAAAGATACAGCCAAAACCCAACGGTATGCTACATCCAGACCCATTTCACATGCAGGGATACACAAAGACTCAAAACAAAGGGATGGAGAAAGATTTACCAACCAAATGGAGAGCAAAAATAAATAAATAAATAAAAAGCAGGAGATGCAATTCTCATATCTGATAAAATAGATTTTAAAGCAACAAAGATATAGTGGTAAAAGGATCAATGCAACAATAACAGCTAACGATCCTAACACCCAGATACATAGAGACTTAGACTCAATGAGACAGAAAATTAATAAGGATATCAAGGACTTGAATTCAGACCCAGAACAAGTAAACTTAATAAATATTTATAGAGCTCTCCACTTTAAATACACAAAATATACATTCTTGTCAATACCACATCACACCTACTCATAGGTTTAAATGAAATATTGGTTGGCCATTATTAATACCCATATTTTTTAGAATAAAGCAACATTTCTGTTCTCTCTCCCTCTTTTTCTTCCTCTTTCTTCCTCTCCTTCACTCCTTGTTTTTTCTTTCCTTCTCTCAAAAAAAAAAGAAAAAGAAAAAAAGAAATCAACTTGTAGACCTCTAGATCCAGGTCGGCAATGTCTCTCTCATTGCCTGATTTCCTTCCTTCCCTTCTCTCCCTCCCACTCTCCTTTCTTTCCCCCCTCCCTCCCTTCCTCCTTCCCTCCCTTTCTGCCTTCCTCCCTTCCTACAAAAATAAAAATAAAATAAAAAAAGAAAGGTGGCCATCTTCCAGGCTTCCTACCACAATATTCAGCCCCACCAACAGTCCAGGAAACACAAGATAACAAAGTACCACTTTAATTGTTTGTATTAGAAGACTTTGGAAATGATAATGTCCAGGAATTGACAAAGTATTATAAAATACGCTTTGTTAACCACAAATATAAATTGATACAGTGTTTTGGAAAGCAATCTATAAATACACATTAAGCTCCATAAATGTATTCCAGTCTTTTAAATACTGTAATCTTACTCCTTTTTTTTTGAAATGGAGTTTCTCTCTTTTTGCCCAGGCTGGAGTGCAGTGGCACAATCTCAGCTCATCACAACCTCTGCCTCCTGAGTTCAAGCAATTCTCCTGCCTCAGTCTCCAGAGTAGCTGGGATTACAGGCACCCACCACCACACCCATCTAATGTGTGTGTGTGTGTGTGTGTGTGTGTGTGTGTGTGTGTGTTTGGTGTTTTTTTTTTTGTTTTTTTTTGAGATGGAGTTTTGCTCTTGTTACCCAGGCTGGAGTGCAATGGCACAATCTCAGCTCACCGCAACCTTCGCCACCTGGTTTCAGGCAATTCTCCTGCCTCAGCCTCCTGAGTAGCTGGGATTACAGGCACGGACCACCATGCCCAGCTAATTTTTTGTATTTTTAGTAGAGACCGGGTTTCACCATGTTGACCAGGATGGTCTCGATCTCTTGACCTCGTGATCCACCCGCCTCGGCCTCCCAAAGTGCTGGGATTACAGGCATGAGCCACTGCGCCTGGCTAATTTTTGTATTTTTAGTAGAGATGGGGTTTTTCCATATTGGTCAGGCTGGTCCTGAACTCCCGATCTCAGGTGATCCACCCACCTCAGCCTCCCAAAGCGCTGGGATTATAGGCATGAGCCACCAAGCCTGGTTTATAATCCTACTTCTAAGAGTTTATCTTAAGGAAATAAGTATAAAAACAAAAAATCTATATGCAGAGACATGACTATTGCAGTATTATTTATAATAGTAAAAAAATGAGGTAATGGTAAAATACTATCAGAAAGGATCAATTAAATAAACAGATGTTCATCTACTTTATAAATTATATAATTGTTGTTTTTAAGATCATGGTATAACTGTGAAATACTTAGAATTTAATATAAAATTTAAAAATAAAGATATAAAACTTTATGTAAATAATAATTGCTATCAGGTAAAAATATATGTAAGATAAAAGACTAAAACAATTATTCCCAAATGCCATCAATAATTGAATTTGAGTGGTGACATCATAGATGATTTTTGTCTTCTGTTGACACCTTTTGACTTTTTTTTGAATTGTAGTTTTTTAAATTAGAAAAAATTAATTATATAGGAGTTGATTCATTGATGTACAGCTGTGATTACAGGAAACCAAAACCCTCTGAATTATAGGACTCTTTTGCCCAACTATTCTTTCTGTAAATTCAAGTGTTTCTAAGTCTGTTTTGTTTACCTTAAAAATACCACCGCATGTATACATATTATATAGGGCCTCTATAGTTTTCCAAGCATTTTACAGCTACTCTTCAATTTTACTGTCACTACATTCTTTAAGTTATTCTTCCCATTGCAGTCAGAAAATTTAGACTTGGATAGGTTGCTGGCGAGATTGCAAAGCAAATGAAACTCACGTACTGGTGGGGAATCCAAGATGGTACAGCTGCTTTGGAAAACAACTTAGTAGTTTCTTATCAAGTTAAACATGAATTTATCATATGACCCAGCATGCAATCCCATGCCTACAGATTTACCTAAGAGAAATGAACAATCATGTTCACACAAAATATGTATATGCATGTTTCTAGTAACTTTATTCTTAATCACAAGAAAATAGGAAACAACCTAAATGTTCTTCAATTGGTGAATGAATCAACAAACTATGATACCTCCATACAATAGAATACACTTCAAAAATCAAAAAAAAGAACTACTAAAATACGCAGCAACATTAATGAATCTCAAACATTATGCCAAGTAAATGAAGCCACCCTCAAAGGGCTATGTACTATGTGATTCCATTTATATGACATTTTGGAAAAGGTAAAATTACAGTGTCAGAAAACAGATCTGTGGTTCCTAGGGGCTAAGGTTGACTGCAAAAGGGAACAAATAAATTTTTGAGATGACAAAATCATACTGTCTCTTGGTTCTGGTGGTGATTGTATGATTATGTCTTGTCAGAACAGAACTATGCACCATGAAGACTGTGCTTTACTGTATAAAAAGAGATTAAGTGATTTGCCTGAGGCCATTAGACTAGGATGGAACTCTTTCCAATACAGAATATTTCTTGCGCTATATCTCTACTTTCACTGCTGCTATTCATAAAATAGAATTATCTTTTATTAAAGATATGTCAGGCACCAACAAACAGGTTGGGGGAATTTTGGTGAGTCATGATTCCCACAAGGATTACCCTAAAGAAATAACCATTTTAATGGGTTTGAGTGCCTGGTGGAATTAAATTTCAGTAGAGTCTGCTTCCTATCAAGGATCTCTTGTGTTCCTGGAGACAGTGGCCTCTAGTTACAACAGCAACAGAGTGTTTCCTCTGGGAAAAGAAGAAAAGGAAAACTGACATTTTATTGAATTCCTCCTAGAAGGAGCAGAGGATTTGAAGTTCTTATTTATATTATTTCATTTTATCATTTTATTCCCACAATGGCTTTTTTTTTTTTTTTTTTTTTTTTTTTTTTTTTTTGAGATAGGGACTTGCTCTGTTGCCCAGGCTGGAGGGCAGTGGCATGATCATGTCTCACTGCAGCCTTGACCTTCTGGGCTCAAGCGATCCTACCTTGATCCTACCATGTCAGCCTCTAGAGTAGCTGGGACCATAGGCCCTCACCACCATGGCCAGCTAATTAAAAAAAAATTGTGTAGATTCCTCACTATGTTGCCCAGGCTGGACTCAAACTCCTGGGCTCAAGGGATCCTGCCTCAGCCTTCCAAACAAAGTGCTGTGTTTACAGGTGTAAGCCTGGCCTCAGTGTCTGGCTTCAACAGCTTTTCAAACCAAGATATTAATATTTTACATACAGGGAAACTGGAGCTGCTTGGGATTACGTAGTCCAATGAGAGTTAACTTGGCTCCCTCTAGCCTTAGCAGGATCCCAGTTTACTTGGGCATAGGTAATTGACTCATAGACTTGTTTCTAGTACTGAATGGACTAATAGTAAACCTAGAGTCTCTTATTGGCCTTGATTGCCCTCCTTGCCACTAAGTGATCATGTTGCCTATTTCTGCAGACCATTCTCATCCCTGCAGCCCAGTTTCCTCTGGCTTAGTGGTGAGACTTTTGTCCCACTATAATGCCCAGGCTGAAATGTAGTGGCTATTCATAGGTACAATCATGACACCCTACAGTCTCTAACTCCTGGCCTCAAAGGATTCTCCTGTCTCAGCATCCCAAGTAGGTGCAACTACAGGCATGTGCCATCATGCCCAGCTCACAAGAGATATCCTTACATGAGATTTGAAGGACGAAAATGAATCATAAGCCAATTTTTAAAGTGACACACACATTGTCACTTACCTTTGGGCTCACTTGTTGGTCTGTAACAACTCCACCTTCCCTTGAATCCTCCTTCAGCTTCTCTAACTCCTAGGCTAGGTGTGTCTTCAGCTCCATGACTAGAGGCACCAATTTCTCCTGCAGGGTATCCATGCCATCAAGATCAGCATCAGTAAGAACTAACACAGCTTATCCTTGTGGGTTTCAGGACATGCCTGTAGATTCTGGCTTGTCCTTTCTCTCCTGCGCTTTACATACCTTCCTAACTGCCTGTCCCGTAATATCACTTTACAGACTTCTAGACCAGCTTTCACAATTGAGGTCAAACTCCTTTAACAAAGTATTGTGTGTGTATATATATATGTATGTGTGTTAAATATATATCTGGGATATATGTCTAGATATATCTATATTTATATCAATCAATCAGCCATCTCTCTCTCCATCTATATTTTCCAGTAGTCCTGCTTTTCTAATTGAATCTTGACTAAAAAAGCTTCTCATCTGATCTATGACCCACTTTGCTTCCTGTTACTTTTATTTCAAAGTTTGAGAATATTGGTTAGTTTCTCTGATTTAATTCTCTGGTAATTTTGTTGTTTCTTAGAAGGAGCTTTCACTTCAATATTCAATGACTTGTACAGTTGTATTGAATGTACACTTTACTTAGCAGAAACTTCTTTACTTTTCTCATACATGTTATTATCTTTGCTTAGTAAATTAGAAATAACAATCAATCCATGAAGGATTTAGGTGCTGGGGCTTATGCAACTATTTTCTCCAGCTGCCTCCTAGGAAAAAAAAGATTGTCAACCCAAGTCCAATTTTGTCTGTTCTATCTGCATACAAATGTGACTCCATTAACTCTAGCTCTTGGTTTGAAGAAAATTGCTGGGGATAAAAAAAAATTAGGTCACTGGTGCCACTTGCAGCTATGACTAACTAGTGACAAACATCTCCAACCACTGTAGACAAGTAGAAAACTAGATAAAACATAAGAAACAACTTTTCAGACATTAGGTCACAAATAGCTCAGGACTGTGATCCCTGAGAAAAGAGAAACAGATGACGAGAACCTTACAGTCACCCAAGCTTTCTGCCTGCAAGAAGAACCTGGACAATGACACAGGAAAGGAATCCCAAGAGTATATGGCAGTTTTGCTAAGTTGAGAAGACAGGGATGAAAGTTTGAGGAGGACGAGCTGGGTGGAATGTATGAGGCAGAGCACTAGAGGAGAGCTATGCCAACAACAGAGCTCCAGAAATATGCATAGTGACCTCAAGTGTTTGAATATAAGCAGTACATAAATAGGATGAGATTCCAGAAGGCTAGGCAATGAATAAAGATGTAAATTAAGAATTTCCCATAGCTTACACCAGGCTGGGAAGTGTTTGGGTTCTAATAAGACAGAATGAAAAGATCTTGTTTGCACTGGTCATTCAGTAGAGATCCTAGAAATGTCACGTCTTAGTAGTAGAGTTAAGCTAGCCATAGGATAAGACTATTCTAGCTTTGTTCTAAAAGCTTAAAAGTAAGCTCTCAAATGACCAAGCTGATCAGCAAAAAACTTGTCTGTCTGACCAAACAAAATCCAACACTAATTGAGGAAAGTAACAAAATCTTAACACTCAACAGTGTAATATTCACAGTATCTAAAACCCAATTTAAAAATGACTAGGCATGTAAAGAAGCAGGAAAATGTTACCCAGAAGAAAAAATTAGATAATAGAAACCAGAAAACAATGGAGATGATGGGATCAATATATAGGATTTCAAAATAGCTATTATAGGGCCTGGTGCTGTGGCTCACACCTATAATCTCAGCACTTTGGGAGGCCAAGGTGCAAGAATTGCTTGAGGCCAGGAGCTCTAAACCAGTCTGGGCAACATAATGAAATAAAAAAATTAGCTGGACATAGTTACACATGCCTATAGTCCCAGCTACTCAGGAGGCTAAGGCAAGAGGATCACTTGAGTCCAGGAGTTCGAGGTTACAGTGGGCTGTGAATGAACCACTGCACTCCAGCCTAGACTGTACACAGCAGCCTAGACTGCACACAGCAAGACTGTTTCAAAAAAGTAAATAAATAGGACTGGGCATGGTGGTTCATGCCTGTAATCCCAGCACTTTGGGAGGCTGAGAGAGGCAGAGGGACGCAGGTCATCTGAGGTCAGGGGTTCGAAACCAGTGTGGCCAACATGGTGAAACCACTTCTTTACTAAAAATACAAAAATTAGCCAGGCATGGTGGCAGGTGCCTGTAATCCCAGCTACTCAGGAGGCTGAGGCACAAGAATCACTTGAACCCAGGAGGCAGAGGTTGCAGTGAGCCAAGAATGGGCCATGCACTCCAGCCTGGGTGACAGAGTAAGACTCCACCTCAAAAACAGAAAACAAATAAACAAAAAAACCACACACACAACAGATATTATATATGTGTTCAAAGATTTACAGAAAAACATATACATAATGAGTGAAGAAATAGAAGACATGAAAACCAACAAAGTGAACTGCTAGACATGAAAAACAAAATAGGCCGGGCACGGTGGCTCAAACCTGTAATCCCAGCACTTTGGGAGGCCAAGGCAGGTGGATCATGAGGGCAAGAGATCGAGACCATCCTGGTCAACATGGTGAAACCCCGTCTCTACTAAAAATACAAAAAATTAGCTGGGCAGGGTGGTGCATGCCTGTAATCCCAGCTACTCAGGAGGCTGAGGCAGGAGAATTGCCTGAACCCAGGAGGCAGAGGTTGCGGTGAGCCGAGATCATGCCATTGCACTCTAGCCTGGGTAACAAGAGCAAAACTCCGTCTCAAAAAAAAAAAAAAAAAAAAAAAACATTGCACTCCAGCCTGGGTAACAAAAAAAAAAAAAAAGAAAGAAAAACAAAATATCTGAAATTACAAATTTACTGGAAGCTAAAAGAAGATTAGATAGGTTAGGGGAAAAAAAATCACTAAACTTGAATACATGCTGATACTATCCCAACTAGAGTACAGAGAAGAAAAAAAATATTTGATGAACTATAAGACAATTTCAAGCAGTCTAGTGTCCTTATAATTGGAGCCCAAAAAGAGTAGGGATAGAAAAATTATTTAAATAAATAATGGCCAAAAACTTTTCAAATTTGTTGAAAACTATAAGCCCATGTATCCAATACATTCAACAAAGTTCAAGCATGATAATCACAAAGAACCATGAAGGCACATAATATGCAATTGCTGAAAATAACAACAATGAAAAAAATATTAAAAACAGCCAGAAAACCAAAAGATAAAATACAAAAAGACTACCTAAAAGCCCCAGAGAATAACTAAAAGCAGACAAAATGGCATAAGAGAATCAACAGTTGGATGATGAGAACAGAATTGGAGGAGTGTCTCTCTTTTATGGCTTTTTCTTGAAAACAGTCTGCACAGTAGAAAACTCACAGAACCTCCACAATGAATCATTCACAAGGACGAGTATGCAATTCAATGTTGCCAGAAATATGAAGAAAAATAAAAATGAGACCCATACACAATTGATACCAAGTTGATCCAGATGTTAAATTTAGCAGACAAGAATTTTAAAGTAGCTATTATAACTATGCTCAAAAGACATAACGAAAAATATGCTTGTAATAAATGAAAAAATAGAAACTATAAAAGGAACCAAATGGACTGGAATGGTGACGGTGACACATGCCTGCAGCCTCAATTACTCAGGAAGCTGAGGTGGGAGGATCACTTGAGTGAAATGAATTCAAAAATTAATTCATGAAATACATTTTATAAAAATTCATTTGAAATTCCCTTTTCATGAATTTCAAAAATATCAGATTCAACTAAAGGAAGCTGAAAAACAATAAGGAGTTCAAGACCAGCTTGGGCAACATGGTAAGATTCCATCTATAAGAAATTTTTTTTTTCGAGGCAGAGTTCTGCTCTTGTTACCCAGGCTGGAGTGCAATGGCGCGATCTCAGCTCCCCACAACCTCTGCCTCCTGGGTTCAGGCAATTCTCCTGCCTCAGCCTCCTGAGTAGCTGGGATTACAGGCATGCGCCACCATGCCCAGCTAATTTTTGTATTTTTAGTAGAGATGGGGTTTCACCATGTTGGCCAGGATGGTCTCGATCTCTTGACCTCATGATCCACCCGCCTCGGCCTCCCAAAGTGCTGGGATTATTGGTGTGAGCCACCGTACCCGGCTGAAAAATTTTTACATATGAATCAAATGTCAAGGCAGCAACCTGAGTGGAATGGTAGTGGGGTAGTATTCATGTCCAAAGTAAGCTGGGAGGTATCTGGAACAGAGAGTGTCCAGGACAACCATTAGCTTGTGATGTTTATGATTAAGATTCACTAATTTAGCATTGCCAACTCACTTGATGGAGTCATATCCTCTTCATCTGATTTCTTAAGTTCTATCTCAGTTTATGAGCCTCTTAAAATCATTAATCTTCCAAGATCTGATAATTAAACACTGTATGGAATAAACTAGATCATTTTGAAAAAATTATCAAGTCAACATTGCTGCTGTTTAAAAGTCCAACCACAGGTCTTTTCCCCATTGAATCATGTGTTGCTGGCCAGAATAACAAAATCAAGTACAATCTATACTGTGCTTCTAGGGTTTGGGCTTTAACTTTCACATGAAGCCTTGTTAATGATGATGAGGAAAGACCCATGAGCCCAAGGACCCATGAGCCCAGCTTTAAAATATATGAGAGTTATTCCTTTCTGTTGCCTGCATCAGGTTGATAAAGTCCACCAGTTTAAATAGGACCCAGCTCAGCACCTACTGAACTTTGCTTAACTTCCTTTGGAGGTTCTCCAGCCTCAACAGAATGGAAGATGTTGACTAAACAGGCAACAAATTAACAAGTCTTTTAACAGAACTTCCACTTAATTCTGTGACCAAGCATGGTAGATTTGGCAGCAAACACTTAGTGGTATCATGGTAACTAGGAATCAAATACCATAGCAAACCACCTATGAGATACAATCATATATACAAAGAGAACAGAATTGGAGGAATGTCTGGCTTTTATGAATTTCTTTCTTTTTGTTGAAGATATGTTGGGAAACAATAACTAGCTATAAATATATAGATACAGACAGATGACTGTGGAGTTACCAATGGTTATATCCATTTTACTGAGAAAAAAATTCTCAGTTGGACTTTCAAGACAAAAAGTAGATCTAGACGAAGTGTTGAAGGAAGTATTTCATGAATTTCAAAAATGAGATTCAACTAAAGGAAGCTGAAGAACAAGGTGAGATGACTTACTTTAACAACACTCTCTGCACTCCCCCGGAAAAAAGAGAAATCTACAGAGCATATTTAACAAAGGTGTTCATTAATTTTCTGCAGGAAGGAGAAGCCAAGCTAAGGAATAATGATTTCTGTTTGGTTTGCTAGTGAAGCAAGTAGAAGAATCTCTTTGAGGTATATTGTCTAGAAATGTGTTAAGTTTTATTCTTGAAGCTTAATCAAGGCAGTCATAAATGAAAGGACTGATTATGCTGGTGAGGTATTTGCCACAAGATTGGTGGAGTGACTGGATCTCTTCCATGCTATAACCAATCTGATGTTAAGAAATACCTTAATTCAACAGACTTAAAGAGAGCCAAATCAAGAACGAACTGCCATTCACAATTGCTACAAAGAGAATAAAATACCTAGGAATACAACTTACAAGGAATGTAAGGGACCTCTTCAAGGAAAACTACAAACCACTGCTCAACGAAATAAGAGAGGACACAAACAGATGGAGAAACATTCCATGTTCATGGTTAGGAAGAATCAATATTGTGAAAATGGCTATACTGCCCAAAGTAATTTATAGATTCAATGTTATCCCCATCAAGCTACCTATGACCCTCTTCACAGAACTGGAATAAAACACCTTAAACTTTATACAGAACCAAAAGAGAACCTGCATAGCCAAGACAATTCTAAGCAAAAAGAACACAGCGGGAGGCATCACACTACTGGACTTCAAACTATACTACAAGGCAACAGTAATCAAAACAGCATGGTACTGGTATCAAAACAGATATATAGACCAATGGAACAGAACAGAGGCATCGGAGGCAACACAGCATTATCTACAACCATACAATATTTGATAATCCTGACAAAAACAAGCAATGGGGAAAGGATTCTTTGTTTAATAAACGGTGTTGGGAAAACTGGCTAGCCATGTGCAGAAAGCAGAAACTGGACCCCTTCTTGACACCTTACACTAAAATTAACTCCAGATGGATTAAAGACTTAAACATAAGACCTGGCACCATAAAAACCCTAGAGGAAAATCTAGGCAAAACCATTCAGGACGTAGGAGTAGGCAAGGACTTCATGACCAAAACACCAAAAGCATTGGCAACAAAAGCCAAAATAGACAAATGGGACCTAATCAAACTCCACAGCTTCTGCATGGCAAAAGAAACAGTCACTAGAGTGAATTGGCAACCAACAGAATGGGAAAAAATTTTTGCAGTTTACCCATCTGACAAAGGGCTGATATCCAGAATTTACAAAGAACTCAGATTTACAAGAAAGAAACAAACAAGCCCATTCAAAAATGGGCAAAGGATATGAACAGACACTTTACAAAAGAAGACATACATGAGGCCAACAAACATATGAAAAAATGCTCATCATCATTGGTCATTAGAGAAATGCAGATCAAAACTACATTGAGATACCATCTCACACCAGTTAGAATGGCGATCATTAAAAAATCTGGAGACAACAGATGCCAGAGAGGATGTGGAGAAATAGGAACACTTCTACACTGCTGGTGG
This sequence comes from Callithrix jacchus, assembly GCF_049354715.1. Taxonomy (NCBI): domain Eukaryota; kingdom Metazoa; phylum Chordata; class Mammalia; order Primates; family Cebidae; genus Callithrix; species Callithrix jacchus. Next base: position 71,131,338 of record NC_133509.1, on the reverse strand, counting down.
GAGTGTAAATTAGTTCAACCATTGTGGAAGACAGTGTGGCGATTCCTCAAGGACCTAGAAATAGAAATTCCATTTGACCCAGCAATCCCATTACTGGGTATATATCCAAAGGACTATAAATCGTTCTACTATAAGGACACGTGCACACGAATGTTCATTACAGCACTGTTTACAATAGCAAAGACCTGGAACCAACCCAAATGCGCATCGATGATAGACTGAACTGGGAAAATGTGGCACATATACACCAATGAATATTATGCAGCAATCAAAAATGATGAGTTTGTGTCCTTTGTAGGGACATGGATGAATCTGGAGAACATCATTCTCAGCAAACTGACACAAGAACAGAAAATGAAACACCACATATTCTCACTCATAGGCGGGTGATGAACAATGAGAACACATGAACACAGGGAAGGGAGTACTACACACTGGAGTCTACTGGGGGGAATAGGGGAAGGACAGCGGGGCGGGGAGCTGGGGAGGGATAGCATGGGGAGAAATGCCAAATGTGGGTGAGGAGGCAGAAGGCAGCGAACACACTGACATGTATGTACTTATGCAACTATCTTACATGTTCTGCACATGTACCCCAAAACCTAAAACGCAATAAAAAAAAAAAGAAATACCTTAATTCAAAGGTAAAAATCATGATGGCCATGCAAACAACAATAATATTCGCTGAAAGCTACAAATAATTTATAAATGTAAAATTCATCTGTATTTTTTTTTTTTTTTTTTTGAGACGGAGTTTTTCTCTTGTCACCCAGGCTGGAGTGCAATGGCAACCTCCACCTCCCAGGTTAAAGCAATTCTCTGCTTCAGCCTTCTGAGTAGCTGGGCTTACAGGTGCCTGCCACTATGCTGGCCTAATTTTTGCGTTTTTAGTAGAGAAGGGGTTTCACCATGTTGGCCAGACTGCTCTCAAACTCCTGACCTCATGTGATCTGCCTGCCTCAGCCTCTCAAAGTGCTGGGATTACAGACATGAGCAACTGCACTTGGCCAATCTCTGCATGTTTAATGATTTAATAGGACATAAAATAAATCTTTGCTTTATGTTTCTGATCATTTGATATTGTACCACAGATCACTGGGGCTGTTTTTGTTTTTAATCTTTATTCCTTCTGCTTCTCAGATTGGATAAATTCTATTTTCACATTGGCTTTCTTCTGCTGTCACCAATCTTCTTTCAGCTCATCCCAGAGATTTTTCTTTTCCATTTCAGATGCTATAGCTCTTTAGTTAGAGAACTTTCCATTCATTTTAAAAATAGCTTCTACTTCTCTGATAGTTCCCCAATTTGCTCACTTATTGTCATAATGTTTTAATTTGTCTTTGAATATTTATATACCTGTTTAAATGTACTTTCCTGCTAATTCCAAACCTAGAGACTTGTTTCTATTGACTGCATTCTCTTTTGATTTTGGAAATTATCTTCTGTGTCTTCACATGCCTAATATTTTTTAATATAATCTGTCATTGTGAATAATACATTTCACAGTCTCTAGATTCCTCTGTTCTAAGATTTCCCTACCCTAATCTTTCAGATATTCTTTCAACCCCTAACTCTATTCTCTGACACCTCAAATCAAAAACGTTGGACCTTTTTGTTTGTCTTCTATTTGCCCTGTGCTGTGTGGTATAAGTATTGTCCTCAGAGGAATATCCTTGTAAGCTTGATTCTTACCCAGTGACTAGTTGCATTAATTACTAGAAACTTCCTCAGTTTCTTTCTGCTTTCGACCACTTTCTTCTGCCTTCAAATAATTGTGTGTGTGTGTGTGTGTGTGTATTGTCCAGAGTTTATCACTGTTAACTGAAAAAGGCATAGTCAGATAAGGTACATTTTATTACTGGACTCAGAATTCCCCTTCAAGAATACACACTCAAATAAAGCTTTTTGGGTTATTCACATGTACTCCAAAGTTTGAGAGCTGCTGTCTTAGATTAAACTTCCATGCTTAACTTTATCTTTTGAGAACTCATCTTCCTCACTACAAAGAAAAATTTAAACTCTTCAGTTACATTAATCACACTCCCTTAAAGCTAAAAGTAAAGTCATATAAACTTGGCAACCAAACTCTTTCCCACAGTGTTTTCCTTATTACTACATTTCCCCAAAAGGATTGGAAACTATTTGTTGAAAATTAGAGAAACATTGTAATAAAGTAGAAATAATATAGTGTGGCCCATAACAAATAGTTGTTAGGTTTAAAATATGACAATGCTTAAGGCAAAAATTTAATAATACCAGAAGTACCCTAGAAAACTCATAAAATGATAACAACATTTGAGTTTATACTTTGATAGAGTAATTTGTGTGCACATTAAAGTTTGACATCTATGGAGCTAGGCAAGGGAGTAATACAAAGAAACTCCCCAAGCAGATGAGTAGATAACTATAAAATTCCAAGATGTTGAAGGGAGGATAGGCAGAGAATTCTTTAAAGGTCTGTTTATTTAGGCAATGACTCCTCTTGTGTTTTGGAATATGACATGTTGACAATCAAAACTTAGTTCTGCTACTTACTAGCCATGTAATCTCAGCAATTTACTTAACCTTTCTGAGTTTTGGTTTCCACATCTATAAAAATTGGGAAAATATTACTTTTCTTGTAATATGAATGCCAAAATGCCTGGAATATATCTTTCCAGAAGGAAGGGTCCAGCCAAGACTATTCCTTTATCTAAGAGTGTTCCCCAAGCTTTGTTCTCAAAAGGCCAAAGCTAATGCATTTCTTACTATTGGTCTGGAATTCTATGTTCTCCTAAGACATAATTTGTAAAGGGGGCAAGATTTTAATGAATAACTTCAATTAAGCACAAGGTAACCTCTTAAAAATGTATGCTATAATTCCCTCCTTATACCCTCAAACGAGTGTATCTTCATCAATAATTTATAAGAGTCTTAGGTAAGAAAAATAACCATTTAATAATGGCAGTTACATCCTAGAAAGGGCTCAAAGTGGGATTATAGATTGTCTAACTCTGGTATGTACCACTGCTCTGGAAGCAATTGTATATGGAAATCCACAATTTTCATATACAGTGAGGGTACGATGATGGAAAACAATCTTGTGTGTCATTTGGGTGATGGGAAGCAGGGCTATAAAATTTAACTTATGCAACCTAATAAAAATTAACTTTCCATATCACAGACTAGAGAAAGTTTGTGGAGACTATTGAGGGAGAAGTGAAGCCCTCCCAATGCTCCACACTTTTGTGCTATCCCTGGAAACAATGTAAGCCAGAAAACAATGGGACAACATCTTCAAAGTGCTGGGGGGAAAAACCCAAAATCATTGCAAACATATAATTCTATACCTAATAAAAATATCTTTGGAAAATGAGAATGAAATAAAGAGAGGCAAAGCTGAAAGAATTAATCACCACCAGATAGGTACTACAGGAAATGTTGAAAAGAAATTCTTTGTAAGGAAAATAATACCAGATGGAAATATGGACCTATGCAAAGGAGTGAAGAGCACCAGAAATAGTAACTATGTGAGAAATATAAAATACTTTTTTTTCATATTTACATATCTTTAAAAGATTACTGACCGTGTAAAACAAAAATGATAAACATTTATTGTGGATATATTTACAAGTAAAATATTTGACAATAGCACAAAAACCAGAAGAGAAAAAAATAGAAGTGTGCAGTTGTAAGGGTCGTCTATTATGTATGATGTGTTATAATATAATTTGAAAGTAGACTATGATGTCAAATTAAATCTCAAAGCAACCACTAAAATAATACATGAAAATATTTTGTTAATATGCAAAAAAGGAGACATAATGAAATTGTAGGAAACAATCCCCCAAAAAGGTATAAGAGAGAAAAAGGAAAACTTAGTTGAAGTCTCAAATAGAACACAAACAGCAAGATAGTATTGATGATACTCAACAGTATCAATAACCATATTAAATGAAACTGGTCTAAATAATCAGAAAAAATAAGACTGCAGAACATGGAATATTAGCAGAGATAAAAAGAGATCATTTCATAATGATAAAATATTGAATTCAAGAGGACATAACAATCCAAAATATTTATGAAACCAGTAACGGAGCTTCAAAATACATGAAGCAAAAGCTGACAGAACTATAAGGAGAATAGTGAAACTTACAATGATAGTTGAAGATTTCAACACATCTCTCTCAATAAGTAGACACAATAACAATAAGCACATGGAAGCATTGAATAACACGATGAAACAAGTTGACTGAATTGACATTTATACACACTACACTCAACAACAGCAGGGCAAGCATTATTTTCAAATGTGCATATACATCCACGAAGACAGATCATTTTCTGGGCCATTAAACAAGCTTCAATAAATATAAAAGGATTCCAGTCATACTAAGTACCTTGATCACATCAGAATCAAATTAGTAACCAATAGCAGCAAGATCTCTAGAAAAATCCCCATTTAGAAATTAAAGAACATAAGTCTCTATAGCTCAAGAGTCAAAGAAGTCATGAAAAGGGAAATTAGAAAATTTTTTAACTGATTTGAAAATGAAAATGAAAACATAACCTATAAAAATGCAGGGGATGCAGATAAAGTAGTGCTTAGAGGGAAATTCAGAGTACTAAAATGCCTTTTTAGAAAAGAAGAAAGATCTCTATGTGAACTAAATTGTGGCTTCCAGAAAGATAGGTCCACATCCTAATCACTAGAACCTTTGAATATTACCTTATTTGGAAAAAGTGTGTTTGCAGATATAATTAAGAATCTTGAGATGAGATCACCCTGGATTATCTGAGTGAAGCTTCAGTGCCATCACAAGCATCTTTATAAGAGATAGACAAAGAAAGCACATACAAAGGAGAAGTCCAGGTGGAAATGGAGACAGATTAATGTGTTACAAGCTAATGAATGCCAAAAGCACCCAGAAGCTGGAAGAAGCAAGGAACAGAAACTCCCCAGAGCCTCTGGAGAGAGTACAACCTGCGGACATCTTGATTTCAGACTTCTGGCTCCCATAACTGTGAGAGAATACATTTCTGGCCTTTTAAGCCTCTGAGTTTGTGGTAATTTGTTATAAGAGCCACAGGATACTAGTACTAGTCTCAAATCCATGATTTCAGCTTCTATGTTAAGAAACTAGAAAAAGAAGAGCAAATTAAACACAATGTTAGCAGAATAAGAGAAATAAAAATGAGACCAGAAATCGTTGAAATGGAAAACAGAAAAACAATATAGAAAATCAAGCTGGGCACAGTAATTCACGCCTGTAATTCCAGTGCTTTAGGAGGCTGAAGTGGGAGGATTGCTTGAGGCTAGAAGTTTGAGACCAGCCTGGGCAACATAATAAAACCTGTCTCCACCAAAAAAAAAAAATTAAACTGTACATGGTGGTATGCACCTGTAGTCCCACCATTCGGGAGGCTGGGGCGTGAGAATCTCTTGAGCCTAGTAGGTCAAGGCTGCAGTGAGTTATTATCTGGCCACTGTACTCCAGCCTGGGTTACAAAGCAAGACTATGTCTCAACAAACAAACAAAAGGAAAACTCTCTCTCTCACTTTCCCAGTTATACTTTAATAAAGCTGTACAAAATGAAAAAAAAACGTGAAAAGTTTAGAGTAGCTAAAAAGTAGGTTGTGAGGGGGTAGGTAGGGAAGCAGGAAGAAATTAGTTTGGAGATATAGGTTGTACTCTGTCCTGTGGACAGGATTGTGTATTAGACTGGGAAAACCTAGAGTAGGAATAAGAGCTAGATGATGAGGTAGTAGATGGTGGATGGCCTCGGTTGAGGCAATGAATGGAGAGAAGAACTGGTTAGGAAGAAGTGGGGCTGGATTTGGGAAACACCTAAGATGTGGAATGGAAATGACTTTACCAGTTGGATGAGGGAGAGGAAAAGGTTGATATCGAGGTATTTGGTTTCAGAGCAGCTATTGAATTATGTCCCCCTAAAATTCAGATGTTGAATCCCTAACCTCCAATGTTACTCTCTCTGGAGATAGGATCTTTAGAAGGTATCTTAGTCCATTTGTGATGATATAAAAGAATACCTGAGACTGGGTAGTTTAAAAACAGCAGAAATTTATTTCTCACAGTTCTGTAGGCTTAGAAGTCCAAGATCAAGATACTGGTCCTCCAGAGGATGCAACAAGATGAGGAACACTGTGTCCTCACATGGGAGAAGTTCAAGACAGCAAGCTAGCCAAATGTTTCATGAAGCCTCTTTTACAAGGTCCTTAATCTCATTAAGGAAGGAGGATCCCTCATGACCTAATCACATCTTAAAGGCTCCACCTCTTAATACCATCGCATTGGCAACACCAGAATTTTGAATGGTACACATTCAAACCATAGCAGAAGGTTATTAAGGTTAACAGAAGTCACAATTTTGGGGCCCTAATCTGTTAGGATTGTGGCTTATAAAAAATCTCTCTCTCTCTCTCTCTCTCTCTCTCTCTCTCTCTCTCTCTCTCTCTCTCTCTCTCTGTTATGTGAAGACATGTCGAGAAGGCATCTCTCTACAAGCCAGTAAGAGACCCCTCACTAGCAAATAAATCCTGCTAGACTTTGATACTGGAGTTTGCCGCCTCCAGAACTGTACGAAAACAAATTTTTATTGTGTAAGCCACCCAGTCTGTGGTATTTTGTTATGGCAGATGGAACTGACTAGCACAGGAGCTTGGAGTAGGGTGGTGGGAATGGGGAGATGTTCATGCCATTCACCTAGATCAAGAACACAGGACAAGAAGCAAGTTGGGACAGTGTAAGTTCAGATTCGGATATGTTAGGTTTGGTAGACATTCACATGAGGAGTTAAACAACAGAAAATATAGATTGGAAGCTCTGAAGAGAGGTTAGCTAGAGATATGGATTTAGGAGCCATCAACAACAGGGGGCAGCTGAAGCCATGGGGACGGGTATACAGTGCAGGATGGGAGTTCGACCCGGGTCTCTGAGAAATGTCCAGAGATGGAGGAAGAGAACCATGATAGAATGGTGACTCTGCAGCCAATGAGAGAATTTTAGAGAAGGGGTGATTAACATTATCAAATGCCTCAGAGCACCGGGCACATTTCTAGGAACATGTCTAAGTGTTTTGAAATGGCCCTTAAAATCAAGGAGCTGGCTGAGCACGATGGCTCATGCCTGTAATCTCTGCACTTTGGGAGACCGAGCAGGTAGGATTGCCTGAGCCTAGGAGCTTGAGGTGGCCGTGAGCTATTATTATACCATTATACTCTGGCCTGGGCAACAGAGAGAGACCCTGTCTTGGGGAAACCTCCCCACCCCCCCCAAAAAAACCAAAAAAACAGAAAATAAGGAGTTTACAGTCTACCTAAACACAGACATACACACAAACACATGGCAATTAGAAATCATTCATTTAAGATTAATTGCTTATTAATGTAACAGAATAGTGTAATAGAGACTCATCCATTTATTCTGCACATGTATATTGAGCGCTCACTCAATATAAATGTCCGGCATTTAGTTGTTCGAAGAGGCAACTGGGTTTTTTAAGAGAAGGATATGACTTAGTTGTTGGGCTGGAAAGAATGATATTCTGGCTAAGTGTAAAAAAACAAAAGCAGAGTAACATAGGCATATTGACTGGGATGAGTTTGGGAAGATGGAGAGGATCTCTGATTTTGGCCAGAGTCCAAAGAAGCGGGAATAATTTGGGGAAAAGCCTGCCTGAGTGAGTTGGTGCCATAGATTGGAGAGCTGGAAGACACCCACCAAGTGTAGCTAGTCTCAGAAGTTTTCTTGCTCCAATATTTTCTAGGGATTATGCTCCTACTGCTCCAACACAAGGCTGAACCCCCTTGTGTCAGGCTGTCAAGCTAACAGGGCCACTGCCTCCTCCAGAAAGGACATGCAGAAAGTGCAGGCTACTCCATTGGCCACCAAATATGAGTTCAAATGCCCTCCGACTTGGACAGGACATTCTCATAAGGAGATTCTGAGGCAAAGCATAATTAAAAGAGGACTGTAGGCATAAGAGCAGCTTCCAAGCCCTGATCTACACCTGGGTTCTTTCAAATAGCTGGTGCAAGGAGATTGGGTGATCCAAAGAGTCAATTATAACTTATATTGGCTTTGGGTGGACCGATAGACAGCCTGACATATGGTCGCGTGGATACTTAGAATGAGCTACTGCGTGGAGGATGTACTACCAGTCTCTGTCCACTAGCAGTTTTCCCTGGCCAGGATTTAGTAGCAAAGCTTCCCTGAACAGCTAAGGCCGTAGTTCTCCAGACGGCCGCCGGAAGAGGGCGCTGTGGATCGCCCCGGTCTGCAACCTTCAGCCCACAAGCACTGGGCGGCGAGGAGGAATCCAGCCTCGGACAAGTCCCCAAAAACCTTAGGCCTCGGACACTCCCGCTCCAGCTTTTCCCCACCCCCAACCCACTGACCTGGGATCGGTACCGCGGCCACCGGAAACTGCCTGGGACAAGTGTTGTGGGTGTGGGGGAGACAGGCTAGGGCGGGAGGTTGCAGGGGAGGAAAAGAGGAAAGGAGAGAAGGACCCCCAGCGCTGCTGGAGAGCCCGCGGGAAACGCGAACACCCAAGGCCCACGGGCTCACACTGTTGGAACTTTCGATTTGTTGGGGAATGGGGGTCAGAAAGAGCTATAGGTTTCGACCACCCAAAGCTGAATGAGGTTGCACAAGTCCTGGGGGGAAAACACCCGCGCCACCCACTAGGATCATACCAGAGTGTGTCCTTTAAATCTCAGGAGCAGCTGCGAAACTGCCTCAGAGCCTCAGGCGCCCTAGAGCGCCCCCGAGTGTGTCCCCGCCCCTTCCGACTGGAGAGTCTGGCTGATTCGCCGCGGAGCGCGGCGGCGCGGACCTCGCAGGGCCAGCTGGCTGCTTCAGGCCCGTGCCCCCACCTCCCGTCTCCGTCTCGGTTTCTCCGCAGTTCAAAGGGGGCTGCTGAGCTCGCGTTATTCTTTGCTTTGTAACCCGCTCCCCGGAGCCCCTCCTACCCAGGCTCCTTCCCGCCAGAGGGGGCCTCTGGACTCGGTGGAGAAGGCAGGAGCTCTAAATACAAACACTTAAGACGAGTTGAATCTTGGCTTGAACTGCATGACATAAAAATAGGCAAGTTTGGAGACCAAAGGTGTTAACTTCTAGTTGGGCTTGACCCGACAGAAAAGCAGATTCTTCAACGCCAAAGTCCTAAGGACCGGACTTTCTTCGACGAACTCGCCCTCATGGGCGCGCCCTCGCGTCCCATTCCTACCTCAGAGCACGCCTGTGCGAGAAGGGAGGCGCAGAAGCCACGCTCCGATGTCTCTGCGCCCCACTTCCAGCCTGCCCACAGGCCACGACTTGAGAAAAGCGTTCCCAAAAGGAATATCCCCTCAAGACCCAAGATGGTCAAGTCGAGAGAGGGAGCAGTCGAGGCACCTTTCTTCCACTGCGTCTGTGAAAGCCGCCTGTCTGCACGCCCCGAGCTCCCGCGGTCCCTCCGAGGCTTTCAGTTCTGGTGCCTGGGAAAGCAGCGCAGAGGCCCTGCGAGACCCCTCCAGAAAGAGGAAGCCCGAGGCACGCCTCCTATCTTGGGGTTGCAGAGCAGCGCCCCCAAGCGTCCAGTAGCGCTCCTGCCTTCCTCTCCCTGCATCTGGTTGCCTCGACTGCACTTGCGAGCCCAGTTCAGCCCGGCCTAGAAGTCTGTGCCTGGCGTGGGAGACCCGCGGGAGCAGCTGAGGGGCCCAGGTGCTTCTTGTCAAAGGTCAAAGGCCTAGATTAACAGTTTCTACATATTAAAAATACGGAATCAGAGGGAATAACTCCTTTTGTTAGCGACTTCTGTGATCCACAAACTCAGGCACGTGATCTCATCCTGAATTGTTTGGATCCCTAGCACAAACAAGGCCAGTACACAGGACAGGGTGTGACCATTTTTACAGCTCAGGAAACAGGTGCTCGCTAGGAGGCTATGTTTTCTTCGCATTTTTCGAGGCACTGGGGGACTCAAAGATAGATAAAACAGGGGCTCACCCTCAAGGAGAGGAGCCAGAAAACACACACTGGTTTACTCTGGCTGTGATGGTAGTGACTCCAGGGTGTGGCGGGAGCCCACAAGAGCGGGACTGCACAGCTGGAAAGTGGCAAAGCCAAGGTTCAAACCTAGGACTTCTGACTTTACTCAAGGGCTCCTCTCACGACCTTAGAATGCTGGGAGATTAGGAATTGGTGCCGAAACCCACACACAAACCTCCATTACAACCCTCTCTGTCTCATTGGACCCTGCAGTAACATCTATCTGAAAGTAACTACATATTATTTGGGTGATTTATTGTGAATGTGTAAACTCCGTGTGAGTAGGAGTTGGATCTAGATTAAGGATGAATTTTCAGGCCTAGCACATTCCCTGGCACAGAGCCCGAGCTAAATAAATAGTGTTGAGCGAATCATAAGTTGCGAAAAAACTCGGAGAAAAATAACACTACCAGGAGACAGAGTCGCTCGGGCCTCAGAGAAGGACTGCAAAGGGAGTTAAGAAAAATCAGTTGCGGGGTGGGGCGGTGAGACAGGTGGTTCCTCTTCACAGTTCCACCAAGTCCAAGCTACAGACCCCGAATTAGCCTTCTGTATGACCCTCTGTTGTCTCACAAAGTGACACTGGAGGGAGAGAAGGGAGTGTCCCCGTGGCCACGCTGGTGGGGGCAAAGGCTGATGGCGATTCCGCGCGTCTAGGGTTGAGCCTGGGCCTGCGCCCCCTCGTATTCCCGGCCGAGCCCCAGCCAGCAAAGCAGAGTGTGGTCGGAATTGAGGCAGCGACCGTGTGAGGCCGCGTCAGGGAAAGCTCCGCGAGGGGCCAGTGTTGGGCACTGCCCTGCCCCGATCGCTCCCCATTGTGCCCACTCCACCCAGGAACGAGTTAGTTGTGGAATAAAGGAAGACACGCAGACTTTGAGAAGTGGAATTGGGGTTCTTCGTATTCATGGAAAAAAAAATACTGGTTTAGCCCGGGTCTGCCCTATTTAGGATGAGTCCGATGGTGCCTGAGAAAGCAGTGCAGAGGGGGCCCTGCGAGACCCCTCCAGGCGGAAAGAAAGAATGCTCCTCGGTCAGAAGGAGGTGTTTCGGGCCATGGGAGGGACTCTCAAGGCCTTTGCTTGGATAAGCTCGGGGATACAGATATCCTCCTCTTCCCCACAAGGCGCCTTAGTCTCCGGGCTTATTCTTGGCGGTGCAGCAGTCCTGGGGAAGAAGGCACAGCCGCGTGTTGAGAGGGGGCTGGGGTAGGAAAGGCGCTGGAGCCTGGGCGGCAGGGCTCTGCAAAGGCCCAGGCGAGGTGAAGACGAGAGCTTGCTGGAGAGCGCGAGAAGCACGCCTGCAGACAGAGGTTGAAGCGCAGTTCCAGTTGCATCCCAGAGGGAAGCGGGAGTCTGCCCGCCCCAGCCACTCCGAGCTGCGCTCCTGTTCAGCTCCCAGACTCGCCACCTGCTGCGCGGTTCTGGGGAGGGGGTTACTGGTCCTGAACGGCAGGGCGGGGGCTTCCTCCAGAGCTGCAGGCCTGGTTGCCCTGGGACTCTCCCAGCCGGAGGCCAGAGAGCTGCCAGCCACATGCACCTCTGACCTGCTGAGAGGCTGAAAAGCTGCCAAGGGACGAAGTCCGAGGAGACAGGAGGCTGTGGAAGATTCATCCAACTCTTACTCAAGTCTGGGGACCTAAAGAGGGGGTGGGGATAATCATGATAATAACTACGGCAATCTCCAGTGCTGGCACCAAGCTGAAAAACATTCAAAGCTTTCAAAGCACTTTGATGTGCTCCATCTTACTTGAATTTCACAAAAACCTTGTGAAGAGTGATCTCCACTTCTAAATGGCGTTGAGACTTGGAGAGATGTACAGCCTTCTACACTTGGTGTTTCTTAAATTTACCAACTATAAAATAATGGCAAGTGAGAGAAAGCAGCTGGGTAACTGGGAAACCCACCCCGCCTTCGCAATCAGACCCCATTCGGGACTCAGGCCCGCCCGGGTCGAGCCTGCAAACAAGGTCTGTATTCAGCGTTGCCAGTTCTCTGTGGTTCACTTAAGTCCAGCGTCGTCTCCCCTCCTTGCTTAGACACCACAGTGACCAAGGCGCAGTTCGTCGGGTCCTGAGAGCGCCCCCCAGAGAACCCCCTGGGAAGGAAGAGCAAGCCGCAGGGTTTCGCGCTGGTCTTTCGCAACACAAGCGGCGAGCGCGTCTCCCTGCGCAAACGCAGGGTGTTCTCCCCAGCACTGCCATGGGGGCGTCACGGAAACGCGGGTCCAGGTGGGAGGGCGATAGGTGCCCTGCGCTTTCTTTCCGCTGGTAAGGAAGGTAGGCGGTGAGAAATGAGAATGTTAGTATAGACGTTGGCTTTATATTGAGGGAGTACAGAGCACTCTTCAAGGAGAGGGCTAAAATCTTTAAAAACTAAACTTTCTGTACTATACTTGCTATTAATAATAGTAATAATAAAAGGAACCTGGATGAATTAAGTAGCTCAAAACTGCCTGTTCGTCATCAGGAACTCCCTTTCTACACGGAAGGGAGAGAAAATGTGAAAACAAGAAATTTAAGAAGCTCCTTGTGATCCCTTCGGCAACACATATACTAAAATTGGAAGAAGCTCCTTGGCCGGTGCGGGTGTCTTGGAGGCACCTGCCAGACTCGGCCGGGGAGCACTCCGCCCTCCCAGCCCCTGGCGCGGAGAGGAGGCTAAAACAGCCAAAGAGAAAGCCAAACAACAACAATAAAAGCGTTTAAAATACAAGGACAAAAACCGGAGTCGGTCTCAAAATCTTCGCGGTGCAAGGCTCCACTCGGTAGTCGACTAGGCTACAGGCCCCGGCCTGGCCGGAGTATCGTGGGGGACGCCCCCGACCCCGCTGGGGAGCGCAGCCCACAGCTCCCCCTCGCCAGGCGCCCAAGGACCCTCAAGGCGCGGGGCCCACACTTGAAGCCTGGGAACGCGCAGACAGGAAACCCACTTCCTCCTAAGCAGTTTCTTGCTCGTCGGATGAGAGGCGCCCAATTGAAGCAGAATGATCCTCATCTACTAATATCCAGCGTGGCCACAAAGCGACTGGCCATTTACGCCACCACTTTAAACAAAGATATTTGGTTATTCCTGGGAAGCAAGTGCACTTTTGCATGGCTGAGCTCCGGGCAGAGGCGAGCCTCAGCCCAGCCTCCCGCCCGCCGGGCTGCCTGTACCTCGGCATTCGCCCCCTCCTGGCCAGCGCTCCAGCAGCCGGGGTTCAGGCTCGGTTCCGACCCGCTACGGACTGACCCCCGGCACTCACGCCGCTCCCTGCCTGCGCTCTCCCTGAAGCATCAGAGGGGAAAACAGCGTGGCTCTGGGCTCGGGTGCTGGGGCTGTGATGTCCTCGGAAAGTCAACTCCAGCCCCAGAACCCCGCGTGTCTGGGAGATGGGCGAGGGTCAGGGACATCAGGTTTGTTCGAGGTGGGGCAACTTCAGTGACGGACCCTCCGGTTAGACCCCTTCCCATGCTCCCAGCTCAAGGGGCCAGTGCTGTGTTTGCTCGGCCGGGGGTGGGGGTGGGGAAAGACCTGGGGGGAGGCGTGTTGGGGGTGGTGGCCCACAGAAAAACCCCTGAGCTGTGGGGGCGGGTGGTGGCTTGGGGATCCGGGACAGCCTCCGGGAGGCAGTCGATCCCCTACTCAGCGCCCCCTCCGCCCGCTCGGAGTCTCTTGGGTAGAGGGAAAGGGGGCGGGGAGCAGAGGTGTCCCTCTGACGGCGGCAGAAGAGAAGCAGACAGACTGACAGACACGTAGACCAACGGTGCAGCCCCAGGGTTCGTCCCCAGACTCGCTCGCTCATTTGGTGGCGACTGGGGCTCAGCGCAGCGAAGCCCGATGTGGTCCGGAAGCAGTGGGAAGGCGCGGGGCTGGGAGGCCGCGGCGGGAGGGAGGAGCAGCCCCGGCAGGCTCAGGTGAAACCCCCACCCCGTCCCTCTGCCCCCTCCTCCTAAAGACCTGTCCCCGCCCGGAGAACCCCGACCGAATAGGAAAGTGGTTCCACTTTGTAACTCCGAAAGTTGGTTGCAAAGCAGCATTTACCTTCCTTCCTCCCAACCATCTCTCCTCCTATGTTACTCCTCCACCCCACCTCCTGCCCTCCCCGCTCTCGGTTCCCTCCTCCTTCCCCTCCTCTCCACCTCCTCCCCGCGCGCCGCTGGTACCCCACAAAAAATGGGGGTGGGGGTGTCTAAGGGAGGGGGGAAATGCTTTGGGTCTCGTCTCTGCCTCTCTCTCTCTGAGACCTAAAAATCCTGACAAGGGAAACTTAAAGGTGTTTACCTTGTCATCAGCATGTAAGCTAATTATCTCGGGCAAGATGTAGGCTTCTATTGTCTTGTTGCTTTAGCGCTTACGCCCCGCCTCTGGTGGCTGCCTAAAACCTGGCGCCGGGCTAAAACAAACGCGAGGCAGCCCCCGAGCCTCCACTCAAGCCAATTAAGGAGGACTCGGTCCACTCCGTTACGTGTACATCCAACAAGATCGGCGTTAAGGTAACACCAGAATATTTGGCAAAGGGAGAAAAAAAAAAAGCAGCAAGGCTTCGCCTTCCCCCTCTCCCTTTTTTTTCCTCCTCTTCCTTCCTCCTCCAGCCGCCGCCGAATCATGTCGATGAGTCCAAAGCACACGACTCCGTTCTCAGTGTCTGACATCTTGAGTCCCCTGGAGGAAAGCTACAAGAAAGTGGGCATGGAGGGCGGCGGCCTCGGGGCTCCGCTGGCGGCGTACAGGCAGGGCCAGGCGGCACCGCCGGCCGCGGCCATGCAGCAGCACGCCGTGGGGCACCACGGCGCCGTCACCGCCGCCTACCACATGACGGCAGCGGGGGTGCCCCAGCTCTCGCACTCCGCGGTGGGGGGCTACTGCAACGGCAACCTGGGCAACATGAGCGAGCTGCCGCCGTACCAGGACACCATGAGGAACAGCGCCTCTGGCCCCGGATGGTACGGCGCCAACCCAGACCCGCGCTTCCCCGCCGCCAGTAAGTGAGGCCGCCCCACTGCGGGGCCGCGGGCTGAGCTCAGGAGGTGCAGCAAGAGCCGTCCAGAAGGCGCGGCCCGGGCAGGCTACGCGCTAGGCATCAGGGTGGGCGGCCCGGGAGCGGCGCCAGGGACTAGGGTGTGGGAGCTGGGGATACTTCCCCCTGCCCGTCTGGGGGTCCAAGAACAGGCAATTGGTAGCGCTGGGGTCCTGCGGTCAGATGCGGGTACTCGGTGTCTCTTAGGCGCGGTGGACTGGCAGTTCTGCTCCGCTCAGAAGACCTAGGGGAGCCCAGGGAAGCGACCCCGAGCTCAGGGAGCAGAGCGCGGAGAGGCCAGGCCCGGCCAGGAGGGAGGCTGCCCTGTTGGGAGGCACTCGAGCGCCCACCCCGGCCCTCTCTCTAGAGGAGTCTGGGCAGGTGGGAGACTTGCAGTTCCGGAGGGGACTCTGAGGGGCTGAGCAGGTGCCCTCACTGGGGCCGACAGGAGAGAAGCCAAAAGGCAAATCATCTGGGGGCTCCAGCTTTTGGAAGTCAACACCCCCTCTCCTAACCTCTCCAAATTGGGGTCTACCGTGGGACCCCAGCTCCCGGCCTGAGCCCAGTTCGCCGCCTGTGGCCAGCTAATCCCATTGCTCTGACCCGGGCTGGGCAGGCACTAAAGCAGCAGAAGCGGCCTTTTCCCCACTGCGCCTATTGGTTCGAAAGAGGGAACTGAGACTGAGGGTGGGCAGCCAGGGTTGGGGCTGTGAGCGCTCCAGTGCAGCCCTCGACGGCACCGCCTGGGGCAGATGCTGGAGGTCCCCCGAGGATGGGCCTCTTGGGGCCGAGCGCTAGGCTGCCTGGGTCAGGAGGGCGCCGTCGGGTCGGGCCGGGCCGGGCCGGCCAATGGCGCGGAAAACTGGGGTGGCCTGGCCCGGCCTGGCCCCGGCCGACGCTGTGCGTTTGTCGCTTACAGTCTCCCGCTTCATGGGCCCGGCGAGCGGCATGAACATGAGCGGCATGGGCGGCCTGGGCTCGCTGGGGGATGTGAGCAAGAACATGGCCCCGCTGCCAAGCGCGCCGCGCAGGAAGCGCCGGGTGCTCTTCTCGCAGGCGCAGGTGTATGAGCTGGAGCGACGCTTCAAGCAACAGAAATACCTGTCGGCGCCAGAGCGCGAGCACCTGGCCAGCATGATCCACCTGACCCCCACGCAGGTCAAGATCTGGTTCCAGAACCACCGCTACAAAATGAAGCGCCAGGCCAAGGACAAGGCGGCGCAGCAGCAACTCCAGCAGGACAGCGGCGGCGGCGGGGGCGGCGGGGGCGCCGGGTGCCCGCAGCAGCAACAGGCTCAGCAGCAGTCGCCACGCCGTGTGGCCGTGCCGGTCCTGGTGAAAGACGGCAAACCCTGCCAGGCGGGTGCCCCCGCGCCGGGCGCCGCCAGCCTACAAGGCCACGCGCAGCAACAGGCGCAACAGCAGGCGCAGGCCGCGCAGGCGGCGGCAGCTGCCATCTCTGTGGGCAGCGGTGGCGGCGGCCTTGGTGCACACCCGGGCCACCAGCCGGGCAGTGCAGGCCAGTCTCCGGACCTGGCGCACCATGCCGCCAGCCCCGCGGCGCTGCAGGGCCAGGTCTCCAGCCTGTCCCACCTGAACTCCTCGGGCTCGGACTACGGCACCATGTCCTGCTCCACCTTGCTATATGGTCGGACCTGGTGAGAGGACGCCGGGCCGGCCCTAGCCCAGCGCTCTGCCTCACCGCTTCCCTCCTGCTCGCCACACAGACCACCATCCGCCGTTGCTCCACACGCTTCGACTTTTCTTAAGAACCTGACCGCGTTTAGACCACGGAACAAACAAAACACAAAAGCCAAACTGCTAGACGTCTTTCTGTTTTTGATCCTAAAATTTGTGTGTGTGTTTTTTTTAAAAGAAAGAAAGAAAATAAAAACAACCAAGCGCGTCCAATTTCTTAAGGAATCTTTAAGCAGAGAAAGGCATAAAACAACTTTGGGGGTGTCTTTTTTGGTGATTCAAATGGGTTTCCCACCCTAGGGCAGGGCACAGATTGGAGAGGGCTCTGTGCTGACATGGCTCTGGACTCTAAAGACCAAACTTCACTCTGGGCACACTCTGCCAGCAAAGTGGACTCTCGCTTGTAAATACCAGGATTTTTTTTTTTTTTTTTTTTTTTTAAAGAAGGGAGGACGGGAGCTGGGGAGAGCAGAGTCTTCGACACAACCCACTTGTCACTGACACAAAGGAAGTGCCCCCTCCCCGGCGCCCTCGGGCCGCCTAGGCTCAGCCACGACCGTCCCTCCGCGAAAACTGTTATGTTTGATGTGAACTTGTAGCTGTAAAACGCTGTCAAAAGTTGGACTAAATGCCTAGGTTTTAGTAATCTGTACATTTGTTGTAAAAAGAAAAACCACTCCCAGTCCCCAGCCCTTCACATTTTTTATGGGCATTGACAAATCTGTGTATATTATTTGGCAGTTTGGTATTTGCGGCGTCAGTCTTTTTCTGTTGTAACTTATGTAGATATTTGGCTTAAATATAGTTCCTAAGAAGCTTCTAATAAATTATACAAATTAAAAAGATTCTTTTTCTGATTAAAACCCTCCTTTTTGTTTGGTTTTGATTTGGCTTTAAATGGCTTTTGGTTGGGTGGGGGAGCGGCTTGGGAGGATCTTGTCTTTGGTCTGATGAGATTCAAATTGTTTGGGTTTGAGTTCAAAGGATTCTGAACCGGTTAAGGAAGCAAAGAGGCCAGGCCTAGAGTCCTTGCCCCACGGGAAAAGGGAGTTTTGTTTTGCCTCAGAAACTGTGTGGAACCAAATCTTGAGCAGTCCTGAGACTGCAGTGGAGGACAGAAATGCCAAACTACTTCCACCAAGCAGGAGATGGGGAGAGGAAGAGAAAGAAACCAAAAGATTCATTTTCAGAATCAGACTTCTGTTGATAGGAGCTTCAGAACTGTGTACTGTCTACTGTGGTCTCACAAAGCTGAGCCAACCTTTTAAAACAGTGAGAGAAGACAACCATTTTAAAGAACTCTGAATGAGTTCTGGTTTTTAGTGAATGATCATCTCTATAGATTTGAACATTGAACCTTTATTCCGCAGCCGAGCTCCTTCACAGAATTCGGTGGGAGGCTGTTTTGGAAAGTGAGGAAATTATTCTGGGATTCTGTTTCTGCCCTGAAACAGGGATGTCCTCTCCGGGACCAGCAGCAGACACCCCAGCCCCTGCTGCTTTTGGCTCCTTTCGCCTCCAATGGAGTAAAACTGCGTGACAGGCCTGAGGATGTCCCAGGAAGGACTTCAGGAGCTGAGATTTCACTCTTTATTGCACCTTTTTCTTTTTTTTAATATTTGGGTTCCTAAATTTTTGTAGCAATGAATCTTTCTCCTGTTTCCAGTTCTTCACCTCCTGGCCACTACCTCCCACTCCAAGCAAAAAAAAAAAAAACAATCATTTTTTATTCCTTTCTTCTGACTTCTAATTTCTGGGTCTCCTCAGCGTTCAGTGTTTGTGTTGGGAGCTCTATTAGGGATGAGAGGGAGGAAAAAAGGAATGGTTTGAACACAGAAAAAAATTGCAGTCCCTGGATGGGCTGTTGCTCCTTCTGGGTCACTCTTGCTAAATCATCGGGGTGGGGGGAAAGGCTGCTGAGGGAGCTGCGGCATATGCCCTTCCCAGTACTTTCCTCTAGGCCTGGAAGTACTGGATTATGGGCAATTGATTCTTATTTGGCATGTATTCACTTCTCACCTAGATTTTCAACTTTCTTTTTCTTGTCCCTCTCTTCTCCTCTTTCATTTCATTGTCTTCATCTCTTCCCAAGCCCTCCCTCCAGATACCCCACCAAGAGCTTGTTAGGAAAGTAGACTGGCCAGAGTCCTCGCTCTGGACCTAGCAGACCTCTTTGTTGACTTCCTGGAGGCTCTTCTGGCGTGATGCCTTAAGACTGGGGGCTAGGCCCGGCTTTCTCCCTCAGAAACCTGGGCCTGACTGCAGAGACACGGTTTTCAATATCCAGAGGGACTCGAAGACTCCAAAGAGGAGAGTTGGGTCTAGTGAGTGTCCTGGTTGGAAGGCTGGGAAGGGAGATTTTAGCAAGTCTCCCATTTTGGAAAACAAGTAAACAAAAACCCGTAAAGTTTGACCACTTGCTTTGGAATGGCCAGCCATGGTTCCAGGAGAGGCTAAGGCATCCAGCTCAGGCGGGCGGACGGGGACGTGGATACTGGAGCTGCTGTTTGGCTCTAGGTCCGGATCCCACAGGGTTGGAGCTTCACTTAACCTGCCCCAGCCTAGCCCAAGCCCGGGCGGGGACCGAGCTGGTGGTTCCCAGCTGTGGTCCGGGCGGCTGCCCAGCTCCGCATTCTAGCCAGGAGCCAGCCCTTGGGAACCACTATTTTAGTAAGCTGTGGTACCCCGGGTCTTAATCACGTTTGCACTGGATGGGGTTTCCATCAAATACATTCTTCTCCTTGCCGTCTAGAGTCGGCTTAGTTTGAAGTTTGTTTACTTGTCCAGGGGAAAGGTGAACTCAGTCGCGTTTACGGACCGAGACAAACAGGACCTCAGCCTCTTTCTCGCCATCAATCACAAGGGCTCCATCTGCTCCCGCTCCCGCCCCCGCTCCCGGCAAGGTGACTTGTCGCAGCTGCAGGTAGAGACCTAGAACGCAATCTGAAGCGTTTCATTAGGGAAATAGGTGCGCAGCACTCTCCGCCCCTACAGCTCCTTCGGCTTCTGGAAAGCCGGCCGGCCTCCTTCCCCGGAATCTCCTGCATCAACTCATGCCCAACGACTCCTGCTCAATTTCTGGCCTCCCCTCTAGAGAAATCAGCATTCCGAGGATGCGCCTGGCGCTGAGGTGCTTGGAAGCTTCTGAGGTTTGGGAGCAGTACAGTTCACCCCGAGATCACCGCTAAGCTTTGGCTCCGTCAAAGTACCCTACCCATCCCTAGGCCCCAACGACTGCGAGGAGGGGGGGAGATTTTGCACACTGCATCCCCCCCCCCTTCCTCCTCTCCCCACCCCCACTTCGCCATGTAAACACGAGGACTTTCTCGAGAGCCTTGGAGAGCCGCTCTAGTGGCTTCGGGCCCTGAAACCCCAGGCTGGGCTTGTTTGATGTTTAGCATCCCAAAGCGGCTCCCCACCCTGGCCCCAGCCTGGGAACTGGGAGCTGTGGGCAGGAGAGGAAGGAAATCAGCTCTCTCAGCTAGTTAGGGGGTCAGGGACTGGGCCAGGCTCAGAAGCCGGGAGAAGAGCGAGAAAGATGCTCTGAGCGGGGAAGACAGGGATACCCGGCTGCTGCCGCTACCAACAAGGGCACACACTGCGGTCCTCAAGGCCAGGAGGCGGGTGGGGGCAGGGAATACCTCAGCCAACAGGGCAGCGGCTCGGCCCTGCTGCTGGCCTGGTGGGAAGTAGCCTGGGGCCCTGCGACTGAAATCCGAGCCAAGCCCGGGCAGTCTCCACTAGAAACGCTTTGGGCGCGCGCTCCAGGAGACTCGGAGGCCCCGGGCGCTCCAGCCCAGTGATGTTGTAGGAGATTAGAGTTTGGCCTTTCATAGGGAAAGACTTGCTCGGGAGCCTTCTAAGAGATTTTAAATCTTCCTGGGTCAGGACTAGGGAGCTCTAGTGACAGTGCCTTGGTCTGGCATCCAAGACTCCAATTTTGAGGCCGCAGGGAGGAATTGTCAGACTGTAGAGGCTGCCCAGCCTTCAGCGCGCTCACCGCGTCCAAGCGTCGGTGAGGGGCTATCTCAAGGCACGAGTGCACAAAAGGTAGCGCGAGTCTCTTCTCAGGCGATCCACATAAGAGGAAAGGAGAGCGGGGTTTTCTGACTTCCAACTCATTAGGGACCAGGTAAGGTCAATGCTTTCTCTATTATGTCTTTATCTTAAAAGCGGGTCAATTTAAGATAAGGGAAAAAAAATCCAGGGTCTGTATGAACCGTGCTGATAAAGACTGACCCCTTTTCTGAACTAAAAGCAAGCCAGGCAGACATTCATTTTCTATAAACAAGAGAGTTCTGAGAAGCTGCCTTGAATTCTGATCGTATGTCTCCAGACCTCGATCTCCCTTCCCTGCTCCCACCCCCCAATTATTAGAGCGGGAAGCAGAGTGAGTAGACTATTTTATTTGTGGAGAACTAGGAAGCCCACTGGGAGATGAGAACGTGAGATGATATAATTCTCAAGGCATGGGTTGCTGGCTGATTTAGTTCAACTAGGGCTTTCTTTTCAAAGGAAGGAAAGTGAGACACTGGTACTGGGAAGGACTAGGCTAAATGTTTCCTCTGCTCGGCTAGATCCTGGTTAGGGAACGCTGGACACCGTGTTTCTCAGGCTCTCCCTGCCTTCCTGGCTGGTGCATTCCTCCCTGTGCAGTTGCGTTTCTGAGGCTTCAGACCACCCTCTGTGGGGCCCAATTTGAAAGCTTACCTCAACTGGGAGCACAGAAAGTTTTCTGGTGCTCCATCAGCCAGTTGCTTCTAGAAGGGGTATCCTATTTTCAGTCACCCTCTCTACAAAGGTTGTCCACCCAAGCTGAAGGAATTGGATATGGATGGGAGCAGACAAAAGTACGTTTTATTGAAGGAGGTTTGCATGTGCCCTTATCCTCACCTCATGTAGTTGTATTTCTGAACTTTTTAAAATGAATCTCAGAGGAATGGAGACAGAGCAGGCTCAGCAACTTGGCAGCACAGTATTTTGCCTCAGCTGAAGCCATAGCTGAAGTGGCCAGCTGCATTTCTCTCTGATAGTGACCTAATGCCCAACTTGGTGGGCATCAAGGCATGGTCTTGGGCTCCTGTGCCTCTCCATGCTTGATAATGTTTCCCATTTCATCTCTGCTTTCTAAGCATGTATTACCCTTGTTATTATGAGTTGTAGCAAAGTTTTGGAAAGGATGAGATTTAAATCCATTTTCCTGTTTTGTTTATTTTTGTTATTTACAAGACATTTGAACATAAATTGATCACTGTTAGTGCTCTGCCCAAAATATAAATAAAACATAAACATGAATGTGGCAGGCAAAGGGACTTGTTAAAGAGAACTCTTGCCTCCCAGATAAAATCTGCATCTAATACTGATTGCACACAGATGTCTATGTATATATGTATGTGTGTATAAAACTATATATACATATGCATCTATCTTACACACATATATCTAGTTTATAAGATATTGAAAAGAAAAAACTTCAATATAGAATTCTCAGAGATTTTACAGAACCTGTTAGATGCACTACTTCAATTAAGGTGTCGTATGAAAGAGTTTCCTTAAAAATTCAAATAGGCCAAAACTTTAGTTTTACCCACTTTAAGTCAGACTATTTATTTATCGTCATGTGAAACTCTGGATAACTAATTATGTTTTAGGAAATATTAAAATCTGTTCCTAAAGAATTTGAACTTGATGTCTGAGACACAGCTGTGGATAAGAGTTTTTGAGCTATTCTATAACAAAAAAAAAAAATTGTCCCTTTCCAGACTTACATTATCCACCTATAAAAATCATTGGCATAAATACTATCGCCCTGGGGCAACAACAAAAACAACTAACACATGAAAACTGTTTCTGTTCCGCATTTGAGGCAAACGGCCTCTTGATTTCAGCCTTTAAGCCTTCACATAGTATTGGAAATAAGCGGGCAAGTCTGAGTGTTGTCTGACTACAAGGAAGAAGACAAACTTTTTTTCCTCTCCCCTTTTCCCTCTGTTTCACACATTTCCAGAGAATCCGGTCTTTGATTGTTAGATCTTACTGTTAGTAACAGCAGGCTGCTGGTGGAGTGTTAAACATTCTATTCTAGAGTATTGGTGATTGTCGATAATTTCATTCCTATAAAATCAGAGCTATCAGGCCATGAAGTGTCCTTGGATATCCTTCTCTGTCCCTGTGCTCTGGATCCAGTCTATGGAAAATGACCCACAACAGGTTGGCCTCCACCTTGCCTGGCATTCTCCCTCCTAATGCAGCTGCTCGAAAGGTCCAAAGCTCTAGGAAAACAAGGCTTTATTTGGCCCGCGTGCTACTGATTTACCTGATCTCTCCAGCACACACAGGGCTGAGTGCACTCTCACAGATGTAAACCTGGGAATTACCGTAATGACATGAAGAGGACTGAGAGCTAGTTCTTCTGAGCTGATTATGCTCTGCCATAACCAGCAGACCCAGTCAATGTCTAAGGAACTGGATATGTCTATGTGTAAAGCGAACCTTGCAAAGTTATGGTCCCAACAGATGCTTCCAGACAAGTCTCTAAACAGATTTGCAGAGACAGACTTTTC
Source organism: Callithrix jacchus (assembly GCF_049354715.1). NCBI lineage: Eukaryota > Metazoa > Chordata > Mammalia > Primates > Cebidae > Callithrix > Callithrix jacchus. The sequence continues at coordinate 71,108,044 of NC_133509.1, read as the reverse complement.
TAGAGGAGACTCAAATCGCAGAGGATTAAATCTCTCTCTCTTTCTTGCCACTTGATGGTGCCTCAAGGTCTGCAAGGCCTGGGTTAGGATTAAGGGCTTGGGGGGGCTAGACATTGGCAGCTTTTTCCTTCCCTTCTAACACTGCCTCAGAAAGAATTGCAATTCTCAAACCACCGTGGTGCACAGAGCACACATCCCTACCTCAAGCCACAGCAGAGGGAAGTTGTAGCTAGTTCATCACTACCCACCCACCCACTCACAGTGATTGAAATGTCAGTCACTGCTCCCTGGCAGCACTGTTTCCTGGCAGGACTCCTGATCCTGGGCCTGGGTGCAGTAAGCTTTGGAAGTGCTGCATTGTATCATATCTATAACTCACACAATAGATAAAATTCAGACATCTCTCTACACATCTACATAGTCCATTGGCTTCATACTGAAATCCAACAGAGGAACCTTTTGGAAATATTTAACAAAAAGCCAACCCACTCATAGCCATCATTTAGCACTGGGTGGGGGTAAAGAGAAAGAGAAACCCTTTGAGATATATTGTATCATACAAACAAATTCACATTAATCTTCCTGTATGAACCATTTTCTAACAATTACAATGCCATGTCAATACAATTAGTTGTTGAAAATTCTCAACGTGGCTAAATACTTAGATTGCATTGGTCGTGTGCCTGTGAAAGTAGTTGGGGTTGTGTATGTGGTTCTGCTCAATGGAAAGACGGAAAAAAGAAGCCAGAGTGGAAAGGAGACATGGAGAAAAGAGAAACAACTGTTCCTGGTGAAAATGCGTGAGCTTCTGCGGGAGGCTGAAGCAGCTGAGAAGTGCTGGTTATATATAGCTGGGTCAAAGTGATGGGGTGGGGGGCGGTGGATGACTGTGTGGTGTGCTTGTGGTGTTTAGGGGGTGATCCTAGTGGGGAGGGCTTGGGAGACGGCTGGGATGTGGTGTGTGTACCATGTCTGAGCTTTGAGCCAGTAACACAATGGCAATGTAATTATCTGGCTGAAACATGCTCAAATGGCAAAAAGTTGCAAAATAGATCGACCTCCCCGGGAAGAGACAGAGCTGGTTACAGAGGTCTGCAGCCATCATCCTTTTTTCAATACATTTTAAACAAGAGGATCTAGCGAGTGATTCTGATTCAATACACATAATCAGTTTGCAAGTCTTATTTCCATTTGAAAACAGGGCCATTTGCAATCATAAGAGCCGGACACGCTGAAAGATACGGAGCGCATTCCGAGCAGATGATGGGTGACAGAATCTGTAGGCAAGCACTAAATATTTTCTTCCAGCTTCAGACCTTGTGCATCAGTCTTCGGTCCTGATGTATTTCAAATGGAATATTCCTGTCGAATATATAATTTAATTGCTTAGAAAATGGAGACTCCATGGTAGGGAGGAAAAAATCGACAAGAAAGGTGACAGAGGAACCATGTCGGTTGTGCTTCTCCTCGATACTGGTTAACAGTTATTTAATGAAGAGTCTACAGATTGGGTAGAAGACTTAATGAAAAAATTGAACAGGTTTTTAAGGGAACGGCTGCCAGACGGTGTAGCTGGGGACTAACATTCGCAGGCTGAAGCTGTGAAGCCCTAGGTGGGTGTGGCAGGGACTGGCGGGAAGTCTGCGGGGCCTTCGGGGAAGCCCAGGGACAACTCTGCGGCCTCCCAACGCCGCCGCCGCCAAAGACCTGGGGGCCTCCTAGCGTCCGGCTGTTCCAATTGGTTGCCAGGTGTCTAAACTGGAAGTGTGGGCACTTGAAATCTCGGCCTGTCTTAGGGTCTCTCGCTGAGAAAGTTTTGGTTTCTAGGACCTAGAGAAGCAGCTGTCCCAGGCCTTCCGCTTCCTGCCCGCAGCCTCATCCTCCCGCACCCCCCAGATGTGGGTCTCCCCAGTCCCAGTCCTCACCCGGCCCACTCGCCTCCACTCTCCCCACACCCGGGCCGCGGCCTCGCTCTCGGCCCCAGCCCGCCCCACGTCTCCGCTTCCCCGCGCCCCGCCCCGCCCCGCCCCGCCCTTGCCCAGGCTCTCCCTCCCGTTCCCGCGCTGGCAACAGCCACAGCCGCGCGCCCCCTGCAGACGCGGGCCCCAGCTCCTCCTGGAGACCACACCGGCTAGTCTGGTGTGCGGAAGAGTAGAAACTTCCCGGGAATTTCGATCCCAGAATAACAAATAATAGTTCGCTAGGTCACGATGATGATGCAAACCCTAACTTGCGGGGATTTAAAAAAAACATCTTAACGTACAATTTTTCTTTGTACAAATAAACGACACCAAACAAAGCCAGCGAACTGCTGCTGTTTCCCTGGCGAATTTTCTTAAGGAAAAGAGAGATTCCGTCTCTGCCCAGATATCAACATCTAACGAACGTTCCAGGAAACTGAAACTCAACCTAATAATAGTATGTTCTTAATGCTGATTCCGTTTTTATTTCAAAGGGGGTAATTTATTAGCCTCATCAAAGTGGTAGGCTAACACACCTCGTAGGCAGGTGTGTTTTTGGATATCCTTGTAAAGCATTTCTGCTTCTGGGAAGATCTCAGGAGAACTAATAGATGAGGTGTGCGTATGTTGGGGGATGGAGGTGGGATTCTGTATAGCTCATGGCCCTGCTTGTTCAATTTCCTGCAAAACTCATCCTAAATGCCCCAGGGTTCTCTTTAATAGGTGCCAAACGGCAGGGACCTCAAAGGTCTAGACAGTTCATTCTTTCTTCCTATATCTCCCTCACTGCGCCGTCCACCCCTAGCTATAAATTCTAGATTTTTTTTTTTTTTGTCTCTAGAACCCATTTTGTGGATAATTGAGAGTGGCTCAGAGGCACTAATCTGACCTGGGATGAGGTGGGGGTGGCAGTGAAGGTAAGGCTTCCCATAGGCTTCCTGGTTCTGCAAACTAGGAGGACAGAACTCCTACAACAGGCAGGAGGTGAGATGGACGCTGGGAACACAGGACCTAATCTGCTGGGGGAAAGGAAAACAGCCACCCTTGCCTGAGGACAGAACCTCAGACTAGGCTTGATTGGGTGGACAGGAATGTGGTGCCCAAGAGCAGCAGAGATCCAGGGCAGGAATTTTCAGCCACCCGACAGCCCCACAGAGATATATTGCCCACATGACTATTTCTAGAAGTGGTGCTTGATTTGTGCTGATCCTTTCATACCCTCCTGGACTCAGAATATACAGGTGCTCACTAGCTTAAGTCTTCAGGTGCAATCCCAGTCAGGGAGAAGAAACTTCAGCCTGCCCTCCTCAAGGAGACCCCTCCTGCCTCCCCAGTGTAGGTGGGTGAGACCCTCATAAGGACCCCAAGATCATCTGCAGGAGAATCTTATTCTTGTATTTATAGCCTGGTGTGACTTTATTCTGTACTTTTCATCTGTTTCTTCATCCTTCCCCATTTTCCATTTCTTTATTTCAATACCTATGTTTTATTTGCTTTCTTGTCCAATTCCAGTCATAGCTGCAGTCCTACTTTATAGGCAATTCGGTATTGTTTAGCCTAATGTCAATACTAAAAGGAAAAGTAGATAAAGTGGATGGGCTAAGAAATAAAGAATGAAAGCCAGTAAGGTCCATATGGGAGACCAGTTGGGGACTAAGACCAGAGAACAGCCAAGGTCAGCCTATAGAGGACTAGGGAGAAAAACGATAGAAGCAAAGAGAAGCCGCAGCCTGGAGAAATACAATTAATGTCAGTAGATGGGGAGGAGGGAATGCAGCCGGGACCCAAGACTTCTGCCTCCCCTGGAGGGGCATAGGGATAAGGGGGAAGCAGATGTGTGTATGGCAATCTGCCTCTGAGCTGAGGAGCAAAACCTAGAAAAGCTCGCCTTCCCTTCTTTCAGGCCTTAAGAAGGGAGACTGTCCTGCCAGAGCAAATTAAAAGGCTGTTGAGCCCAGATTCAAGACCCGTAGTTCTCCTGCGGAACTCCAGCCTGCTACTTCCCTCTGGTCAGCAACGGCTTCTGCAACATGAGGAGGAACAGATTCAAGGGAACCTGGGGGCAGAAAATAGCTTCTAGAAACTTCTGTGGAGACAGGCAAAACTCTTTTTCTGCACACCTGCCCCATCCCTCCTCCCTGTAGTTTGGGGAGGGCATTTTAGAAAAAGAGCCCCTTGGTTTTCTCTGAACCTGCCGTTGGACAGCGCCCCCTTTATTCTCCGTGAGCGCGGCCCGGATAAGGCTTCACTTGAAGGGCGCCCCAGCTGCCTGGGAACTCGGCGGAGCGGTTTTGCTGGAACTCGGAGCGGAGACCACCCCGGTGCCCTAACCCGAGTCGTTTCCCACGATGGAGGGAGGATCCCGGCTCCCCGCCACCAGGCTAGGCCGCGGGTTTTGGTGGGGCTGCAGCCCCCAACTCCCCGCCCCCACTCCCTCTCCCACCACGCCCAGCTGGCCTGGCCCCTCAGGGCGCCCACAGTTTCAGAGCCCCGGGACCCCGGCGCAGGAGGAGGCCTGGGCTTGCCCGGGGGTTCAGTGTGGAGAGGAGGGGGAGACCCCCCCACCCCTCACTCTCCAGGGAACTTTTAGGGGCTTGGAACCGGGGTCCTCCCTTTTATGAGGGTCACATACACTGTGAGATATTTTAGCTGTGACATAACCCTTTAAATACCCAACAAGACACCGAATGTGTGAGCGAGGACTTCATTTGGTTGGTGAACGCCGGGGTGCACATCAAGACGCTTCCCTGCCTGGGAGGCACAGACCCCTCTCCATGGGCCCCGAGGCGGGCGGGCGAGGTCGCGGAGAGGGGCCGCGGCCCAGCACCGGCTGGTCTGGGTGGGAAGGCGGCCGCCCAGACTTCCCGCCGTTGGGCACCCTCAGCTCGGCCCCAGCCCAGAGGCCGCCAGCATTTGAGTCCCCGCCCGGCCGCGGCTCCTCCGTCAGGGATTTCCCGGGAAAGGCCCAGGCGCCACCTCGCGAAGTCAGCTTGGCCGACTCCTGAGCCCTACTCTGCCACCCCAAAACCGGGGGCTGAGCCCGCGTCCTTCCTCGGTCAGCCGCGCGCTCCCCTCCGGCCCCGTTAATATTCTCCGATAATTTCCTAGGCAAAGATTTCCATCTTTTGGGCGAATTTGTTTCATCTCTCTTGAATTCAGAAACGGAGCCTTCAAAAGTCTTAATGTGTGTTTATTTTTTCTAGCATTCAAATGAATGCGAAGCCACGGATCGAATCCCGTCACTCTTTGGGGGTTAGCTTCTCCCGATATTTCACACGGAAAACAAAACTGGGTCCCTCTTATTTGCACTTGTCCTTAACCTTTGCAGCAACTGCTGTAGATGCGGCTCTGTCCATTCTCTAATAGATTTTACCAGGGGCTGGTGACAGAGAACTGATTTCTTTTCTATTAGGGTTTAGCACATCTTTGTTGAAGGCCTGTAGAATGACCAGGGATTAGATTTGCATGTCTTAGACGCCCTGTGTGGTCTTTGTGCGAAGCTTGTAACTGTTAAAAATGACTTGTTAGGAAGCGTGTGGGCTCTCATCGCTCTCCTTTTGACAGAATGATTGTGAAATTCAGATTGGCCCTGTAGGATTTAGCCCGCAGATTCCACCTGAACCCTAAGCAATTAGACCCTAATCTCAGTGCAATCATATTTGAGTTAGGATTTGTTGCACTTTGTTTACTTCAATTAAAAGCAGTGGAATGATTTTTTTTTTTTTTCCAGCTTTTAAAGTGAAATCTCCAGGCATACAACCTTAGGACTTCTTAGAAACGGTTTGGGTAGTGATGAAGATTTCTTTTCTGTGTGGTTTCCTCCAAGTCCGCATGCCCACCCCCTTCTCCCATGTAAGTGACTCCTTTTCTCCCCTTTTGCTCGCCAATGCCCAGAGCATCTTCACAGGGGCAATTCGCGGCGCTTGGGAAGAACCGCGTGGAGATGACGCCCAGCTGGAGGGGCACCCAAGCTCCGGCTGTCCCCCACCCAAGTCCCGGATGGGGCTCCGACGTCCCGCCCCCGCGTGGAGCTTTCCCGCCCGGGCCGGCTGGCTGACTGGCCTCCGCTTGAGCTCGGGTAGTGGGGGCCCGTAGGGCGTCTTTCTTCCTGCGGCTGAGTAGGCGCCGGCCGCCAGCCCCGCGACACCGCGACTGAGGAGGCGGCGTGGTCAGCCCGACCTCAGCGGGCGTCTCGGGAGCCTCCTGCCCGCGCCCATGGGGACCAGCTGCGTCCCTGCTGCGCAGAGTTGGCTCCAGGGGTAGGGGCGAGCGCTCTTTTCGGCAGGGTCTTCCTCTGAGCCCTCACTGGCCCGGCGGCCGTCGCACCTCCCGAGAGCTCGAGGCTTGACTTCATCTCCTCGCTGAGCCCCAGCGACCCAAAGTCCAGGGTTCTGAGTGCAGCGCGCGGGGCGGGTCGCCCAGGTCGTCAGGATCTCTGTTGTTTAACCCCGATGCAGTTCTCAAAAGCTGCCTGCAATTACTGTCAAGTCAGGTCACCTTAGCAGTATTTCTTGATCTGTGGTATCTATCGCCTACGTTTGTTTATGTGGTGCGACGTTGTCACTTTTATTTACCCAGAACATCTCTTCATTTGGGAGACTTGACAATGACTCTGGGTTATCGTTTATTCCATTTTATTCAGGACCACTTATTTGCTTCTAGCGAGTTTGATTCGATTCTGTAAATTACTGCTTCACCTTTCTCAGTTAATATTCATGAGCAAGCCAACTGCAGGATGTAAACGAGAAATGGAGGACTTCAATGCCATTTGTTTTTGAAGGGGGAAGAGGGAGACACCACTTTTTAAACTACGCGATAAACTTTTAAGTAACAGTTGCTCTCATGGTCACTTGATTCAAAGAAGATATTTTAAAAATTTTTCTGTACTTAATTGTGTAAGAATCAAGAGAAAGTCAGCTTACAACTATCTCTATCGGTATTCCTGACTAAAAAAAAATTGAGAAGAAAGTACTTTGCTGAGACGAAGTACTGTGTAAATGCAGAGCTATGGTAACTTGTTTAAGCAGGGAGCCCTCTTTTCTTATATTTTTTGAGGTGCGGGTTGCTTAAAAACAGACGCACCTCTTGAGATCATTCTTATAGCTTGTTACTCTTAACTTTGTTAAGAATCTTTAAGAATTCAAGGGAACAAATGAAGAGAGCTTCTGTTTTGAGATTGGATGGTGGGGAGGTGGGAATGCAGTTTTAGAGGGAAGGGGAGCAAGGCCATGGTGTAATCATCTCTTTGAGATCCACCAGAAGTCTTGGTCTATTGATTGAGGATTCCTGCTTCAAACCAATCCTGTGTGCAGTTTAGTTCAGTTTTTCATTTGTGAATAGGAACTCTATCAAAACCCTAGTGTGACCATGACAATTGGGTAATCACACACAAGGCATCTTTGCTAATGGAGAGATTCTGTAAATATGTTTCTAGTGAATACACAGATAACAGTCGCAGTGGAAGGGTCAGGTGCCACAAATCATAGATTACTCTGCCAAGGGTTGCCAGCCATCTGAGGCTTGGAAGGACATTAACTGCCTTTGCATTCTCAGAATACTCTCCTCAGTTCGTGATTTCACTTACTTGACCCTACTTCTGCTATTAAAAAGCTGGCAGGCACAATTAAGGGCAAGCAGGTTGGCTACCTACCCTTCTGGCAGCTCTCCAATATTCCCATTTAGCTGCCAGAAGACCAGGAGTGGAGTGAATCACGCATGTAATCCTGTGGGAGCATCTAAAAGGTATCAGAAAAACTTTAGTGGCAGTGGGCAGGTCCACCAGTCAGCCCCATTTCTAAGTCGGCTATCTCATAGGTGGAATTAATCACTGGGGGAGTTCACTCTGGGAAGGGCAAGGAAGGGAATGATAAGAGGTGACTTAGGCATAGGAACTCTCATGCAGTTTCCTTGGAAAGTAAGTTTAAGTGCATTACTTGATAGTTCTAGTTTTGAAAACTGTCACAAACAGAAGTAGGATTCTCATTACTAGTAGGGAGCAAATATCAGGAAGAGTTTTCCTTATCAGATAGTAATAAGGGGAAAAATCAAGAGCTTTTAATGAAATTTGGAGGACTATCACTTTTTTCCAGCAGAGCAAGCTTCTGGCTTTTAACACTTACTGTAATAGAGAATTATTACTACATGGATAAGATTTAGGTACTCAACTTTCAGAATAATGTGAAATTGAAATTATATAAACATAGTTTTTTTTTTTTTTCTTCCTCAAATTAAAACAAGCAGGTATCTCGCATACAGGGGCATTGTAAAAGCAAAACACATCTCTCTCAAATATTAGCATTGTGTTCTTGAGGATGTAAAATCTGGGAATGTCACATAAAAGAATGGTAAGGCTGAGACATCCTGGGTTCCCTTTGTTGGTAGATAGCTCTTTTCTCATACTCTTACACTGGAAGTGGTTTGGGGATCTAAAATGAACTACAATCACTAAAGGTGAAGCCATAACATTTATTAGTAGGTACTATGGAAAGTTGGCTGGTTTCATCAATGAAAGGGATTGGCTTGTGTGAGAAGCCTTGTGGCACTTTTTGAACAGAAAAGAAAGGCACAATATACTGAAGTATGAGTGGTCAGGAAGGCTAGAAAAATGTATTTTTGGAAGAATATTATATTTTCTAATATGCCAAGAGATCTTTAGATGTGAGATATTAAAAAACTAATTTTTCCCCAAATTATGTTATCACATTATCATATTCGTTGAAGAATGGAGATAGACATTAGTCATCTACATTACCAAGGAAGAAAAATATTTAAAAATCAGATGACACATTTGTGCCTTGTAATTTAAACAATACTGAATGGTGAATGATCTTCAAGTTCATTTAAGCAGGAATGAGAGGGAATGTCTATACAAGTGAAGTTAAAAAGACCTTATTGTACAAATATGCCTAAACCCCCATTTTATTAGCTTATAATACAAATTCTTGTTCTTACTACTAAAAGTCATTTTAATGTAATAGATTCATTTCAGACCCATAAGAAAACCAAAGCCCATGTCTTTTTATACATTTATAAAGAACTTCAAATGGCCTCACCCAAACTGGAGATATAGATATACTTTTTCTTGCTTATGAAGTTATAAAGTTGAAATTTATGCTAATGAATAAGAATAAAGTTTTTCTTTTTTAGGAGAGCAGAGAGCAAGTAGACAGAAGGAAATTCCAAGACTATGTGATTTGATAGGTGGTCACATTTTACATTCTTAAATTTAGAGTTGTAAATAACCATATTCTTTATCTCTTTATCTGCTGAAAATCTGCTGTTAGTACCTTGTTATAGTTCCTGGCACATAATATTTGCTCAGTAAATATTTTCTGAATCAATTAATTTGGAAAACATTTTTCTCTACTTCTCTTGTTGTAATCCTTTCTGATATGCAAAATGTAAAGATAACAGAGTATTATTAGCATTTTTCTTGTTTTTATGTAAACAAAAAATTATTAAAATTCTAGGTCAGTTTGATTCAAAATGACAGAAAAGAGGGCCAATTCTTTGTTAGTTAGTAAGAAGAGTCTTTTATATTTCCTTGGCTACATAAATTAAGACTATGTGAGATGATGTTATACTGTTTAAAACAAACATAAAATCCCAGCTACAACACAAAATGAATTCTAGCAATTAATAACTTGGAAAATCCTTAAGAGTTTACCTCTTTCTACATTCCAGAATTAAAATTTCTGTAACACACTCACCATTGAAGATCTTTAAGATTTGAAAGGGTAACTGTCTTCCGAAGAGATGAGGGAATCACAAATCCCATCATTCTGTAGGGAGAAGTGGGAATTGGCAAATTCTTTTCATCTACCAGAAAAGAATTTAAAAACTAGTGTTGATTGTTAATGATAATGGTGTATAGGGCTGCTCTGCGGAAGGTGATCTGATGACCAAGGGAAACCCATTACACAAGAGCAATGTCTGCTATTACTGTGCTCCTAACTGCTGTCCCGTGGTGAACATGTGAGTTGGGGCTATAACCTTGGGGCACGATGGAGCCAATGGTGTGGAGTTTCAGAGGGGTGGTGAATCATAAGATTGGAAGTGGCTTCAGGACTGAGATGCCCTGTGCCTTGTATTAACCTAAACAACTGAAGCATCTCTTTATTGACTTGGGGGCCTGGCTCAAGATTACCTACATGCTAAGGGAAGAATATGCTGGCAAATTCTTTTTAATTTTAAATGTGAATTCTTTTATCAGTATGAGGGTATCATTTCAAGCAGAAAGTGTGTGTTTTTGTGTCAAGGGCATCGCTGGCTTCAGTTGAGCAGGCTCCTTTAGAAGACATTTGTATCATTGGCAGTATCTGTTTAGCAAGATGCGGAAGAAGATTGGACAGAGTCAAACAAAAATTGAACCTCAAATAAGAGAAATCTGAAATCTAGATTCCATTTGTTTAAAACGAAAACTTGTCAGCCAATCATGGTGAAATACCCTTGTAGTCCCAGCCACTTGGGAGGCTGAGGCAAGGCAGGAGGATTGCTTGATCTAGGAATTCAAGTCTACAGTGCACTGTGATTACGCCTGTGAATAGCCAATGCACCCCAGCCTGGGACCCCACCTCTATTAAAAAAATTCTCTTTTAAAGCACTCACTTAGCATGAAAATTCTGACACCACTTCATATTTATATCCAAATATGCATTTGCAGTCTTAATGGATTGCATGTTGTCCTTTAACTTGTGTTACTAGTAAGAAATTGAGCCATAAAAGGCAATTCTCTTTACCAATATCTAGAACAATGGTGGTCCACTATTTACCTGAGAATTCTCCTCTTCATTCACGTGAAGATAGCAACTTATATTTCACCACCAACTTGATGCCAAAGTCAAGTCAATTCGCTATAAAGTAAGAGTGATTTAAAAACTGTACTGTAGGCAATGGTTAATATAATAGAAACCTTAAAAAGAGGTTGGTAAAAATATTCTTTTGTCAACATGCACCCACTTAAGACATTATAAAAAAAGAACTCGGAGATGTCACCCAAAGGCCTAAATATTTTGTGATAAGAAAACAAAATTTGTGGTCTTTTTATATTGATTCATTTATTCATTCAGTAAACAGTGCTTATACCAGGCAAAGTACTAGATGTGGAGGGAAAGATATGTCTTTAACCTCAAAGATAATGTGTATGGAGAAATAGGCATGTAAGTAGACACAGTTCAGTGCAATGGGTGGAGCAATGTGAGGTCTGTGCAAGATGCCGTGGAATCCCAGTAGTATTTATGTTTGGCAGAAGGAGAAAAGGTGGTGCTTGAGCTCACTCTTCAGGAAGGAGTAGGGTTTTATCAGGCATTGCAGGTGGAAAGAACAGCATGCACAAAGGCCCAGGGGCAATGAGAAGGCATATCATGTTCAGGGAATCATGCCTAGTTTGCATTGCCAGAACATAAAATGTGAGGAGAGTGTTAGAAGTGAAGCTGAAGAGGTGGTGCAGGCTAAACATTTTGAAGATCCTTGAATGCCAGCCTAAGAAGTGTAGATTTTATCTTATGTAGCAGATGGGAAGCCATTGAAAAAACTCAAACATAATCAGATGTGCATTTTAGAAAGGCCAGGCAGTCAGCAGAGTGAAGAATGGAATGGAAATGGGGGCATACTAGTGACAGTGAGACTATATGGTGATTGTTTTCACCTGCCTCCTCGATGTAAGCGTGCTAAAGAGAACCAACTTTCATTAAATAGATATAAATCCTCAAAGTCTGGCAAGAATGAAGGCATAAGGATATTCTTCAAAGAAACATCATTTTAAAGAAAAAGACTTCACACTGGGTAAAGATGGCCAATTAATTTGGTAAGACCTGCACATACTTTTTACATCCATACTTTGTTTCACTTAATTATATAACTGACACCCATTTGAGGATATTTTTGTTACTGTAGTGAATAAAAGAACGACCGTGTAGTATTGTAGAAAGGGTGTTACCACGATTCAAGAGACTTCCCTGTAGTTTAACTTCACACCATTGTCTTTGTACCACCTTGGGAAAGTCACTTTAGCTCTTTAAGCCTCCATTTCCTCACTTGTAAAATGAGGGCACAGTGTAAATTATTTATCATGGCACTTTATTTATATCATTCTATAATTTGCAGTTTTGCACTTATTAATCTCTCCTAATGTTTATTTCTCACCCTATCTTAATGATTTTTTTTTGTTTTTTTTACAATTTTAAGAGGGACAGAAATACTTGGAAGATAACCTTTAGAGGTGTTACGTGGGGTAAAACTCCGGGTTGGCTGTACTCCACTTTATTCAGTTAGCCTTTCTCCTGGAAAGAATAAGGATGTTGGTAGCCATTTTGAAACACTGCTCATGAGTCACATTTTATCCTTACATGAACAAAAAGATGACTATTTAATCACTTTTAAGGTCTACTAGGCTAATGAATAATTTAGCTCTAATTTATAGACTATAGATTTTTCCTGTCCAAAATGATTCTATCTCAGGACAAATAACTGCATGTTCTCAAAAAGCTAGTGTGTGGATACAATTGTGACCCTTAAAATCATAGGAAGTGTGCTGCTTCTAAAAATAGCCTCCTTATTTTAAATTCTTCATTTCTTTGGAAACTTTCTGTTCTTTAATTTTTTTTTTCAACTTAAGGGTCTGTTTACATTAGCAAAATATCTTCTAGAGCCCTGGGAGTTTATAGAGTTTGTACCTAGAGAACATCCCAGCACTATTACTAAGCTTCAGAGACATATAGGGGTCCCAGAGCAAATAAAAATGTTTTTAAATTTATGACACGTTGAAGTTTATGAAAATTCATGACATCTCTCCGTTAGAGCTGCTTGAGTTTAAATCATCAGAGAAAGGTGAGCGCAAAGAATTTTGTTTAATACTTTTATTCTGGAATCCTTCTCATTCCTTGCTCATGGTCCCAGGTTTTAGCTCTGTTCTACTTAGCAGCCTGATTACAAAAATAAAAAATTAGCAGTGTGTTCTAAATTGCTTTTCAGAATTTTCTTTTTAAACCATTGCTCAGATATTTAACTTTCAAAGAGGAATTGAAATGTAGTTTGAGAATATAGTCACACACTACAGAACATGCAAAATACATGTGGAAGACCATATGAGTGCTGGTAATTTAACTGATTATCCTTTATTATTTAGAAATATTTTCAAATTAGTCTTTTAAAGTTGAAAAGAAAACATCGCAGGGAAATTCAAAAAAATAAAAATTCCCAAAATACTGTGGATACTGAGATCAGCTGTTTTTAAGTAAAAATCCATTCAAAGCAAAATAAAAGGCATTGTGTGGTGTATGCCGGCTAAAACTGAGAACACAAGAGCATTGCAGTTAATTAGAACCAATCAACAGGATGCTTTGCAACGTTTCTCACATCAGTGCACCATCTGATCTTCATAATACACATTTCCCACAGTCTTGATGCAAAAAGGATTGGATATAAATATTTGACTCATCAAAAATATATGATGCTTTTTAACTGTGTTTTTCAATAAATTTTCAAGTTACTTTTATGAAAATAAGATCTTGAAAATCCCCAAAGGTTGTTCTATATGCATTTTAAGGGGGATAATCTTAGTTAATTTGTTTTGCTTTAATTTCATTTGTATTTGAACCTGAGAAAATACTTACTTGTAAGAATATTTAAGGCATGAATTTGAATTATTATATGCTTTACATATGGCTGTTGTACTTGTGAAAGATAACTGAGCTTTTCTTGTGTAAACCATTATATTATGAATGATTAATTAGTACAATATAAATAATGAAAACATTATAGCTGTTTTCATATTAACAGAACACTGAACTAAATTAACTACATTAACATCTACATCATAAATGTTTTAAATGAATATGCAATATTTAACACTATTCTGTTCCTACAATTCATTCAATGCCTAGTTCAACCCAGAAAACTTTTGCTTTAGTTTCATTTATTATACACAGGAATTGTTCTATTAGGAAAAAATATGATATTGCTTTTGTCATATTTTTGTTAAGCTCATAATTTGTTCCTTACAGACATTTGTTTCCTTTTTGTTTTCTTCTCTGCATCTTTTTTTATTTTTATTTTTTGACAGTCTTTGTTACCTTGTCTATATTAAAGGTAGAGCTCCCTCTGGGCCACTGAAGTGCTTTAAAACAGATTCATAAGACAGTTTGCTAAAAGTATGTTTAACTTGAATCAGAAATATATACAACTTGACAGTAGTTTGTCAAGTTTTGCTTCCTCTTAAAAGCTAATTTATGATGTCTAGTAGGTATCCTTTTTAGAGATAAAATTAGCTGTGAATCTGTTGCTATTAAAAAGAGAATTGTCTTCCAAATGAGTTGACGATCCATTCTCCTAAATTTACAAGGTACAACTCGCTGATGGAAATAATTTACTCTTTGAACTCTGCAGTCATCTCTTGCCAAAAGAAAATATATTTATTTATTTTGTTTTGGTCTGTATGTTTTTTCTCCCTTTACATTATGCAAGATGTTTTTCTCCTCCCAACCTCCAAAAGCCTATTGTTACATATTGTCTTTCTTGAACACTCAGGTTTCTGTAGAAAAAAAAAAGTTTCAAGAAACTGTCTTCATGCTAGCAATAAACTTTTTTCTTTGTCCTTTTCTTTGAACAGATTTGATCTACTTCCATTGCAAGAGATGTCTCCTAGCTAGGTTCTCTTTAGAAACTTTACTCTTTCTACTAATTTACAGAGACAGCTTTGATGACAAATACTTTATTTAGAGCACTTATCTTACAAGCACAGAAAAAAGCCCATCTTAGGATGTAAATCTTTTTCTTACTAAAGAGCTTATTAAAGGCAATAATATTTGTGTTTATATTTTAAACATTTGATATATATTTGCCTGTTAGGATTGAAGCATTAGTTCCAAATGTTAACTGCTCCAAAGAAAAGCAGTTTCAACAATATATAGGCAATAATATTTGTGTTTATATTTTAAACATTTGATATATATTTGCCTGTTAGGATTGAAGCATTAGTTCCAAATGTTAACTGCTCCAAAGAAAAGCAGTTTCAACAAATGACCCGAAATTGGCTCTGTTACATCTAGTTCGATTTACAGGAATTTAAATAAGAATGGCCTAAAATGCATATTACAATAACTCTGCTGATCTGTAACATCTTAAGCAAACAATTTAGGTAGAAAAGACATTTGATAAAAATAATTGGTTGAGGCGAAATAGAACTCACATTCTTCCACCAGATAATAATTCAGCGGCTAGTCTAACTTCAGTAGTGCTTTATTAGACACAGTTCTCATTCTGCTTAAAGACTTAAGAAAAAAGACACATTCTTTAACTTTAAACAATTGTTTTAAAAGAAGTAAACAGCGGGAATGGAATAAAACTTCTCTATCAGATTTACTTGTTGTTATTCAATTTCTCAAAAATTTTCTTAGGGGACAGAAGTGTCATATGTTTAGTTTCAGGACAAAGGCACCTTTAAAAACGAAGAGCTTAAAGAAAATATTTAAAGAAATTTGCTTAACAGACAGTGAGCTAACTAAGCTTTTGGTTGTAAAATTATCTAGATTACAAAACCATGGGAAAAAAAAACTCACATTTAACAAACTTTAAAACTAATGTAAGGCTAATTTTTAATAAAGAGCATCTTTTAAAAATAATAAAAGCAGTTATGAACAACTCCCGGATTAACTTTGGCTAACATGTCTAGAAGGCACATTGTTTTACTATTCTTCTATGATTTTCTTAACTTGGGAGTTAAGAAAAATTATGTAACTTCGGAATGTTTCCAGCTTAAGGAAACATTTTTTATGCAGGATGATATGCAGTTAAAACAAGACAAAACAAAATCTTAGAGTCAAACAACATTAATTAACTCCTTTAGCGATTATGTGTTATTGTTACTATTATTTTGTTTGATAAATGACCAAGCAATTAGATAATTCAAATAATTCAGATTTCTAGCTGTTATAAAATGTTCTTTTAATAATTTAGCAATTAATTGTAAATTCCTTGTCTGTGATTCATGAATATTCCTTTTTATATCTTGAGACATGCATTTATATTTTACAGTTTATTAATTGCTTTTAGCCGCATGTTGTATTAAGGTGAAAACAATCTATTGTAAGCTAGTTGAGTTCATTTAAGAGAGTGTTTACATTTAATATTGCTTTTTAATAGAAAGGAATAAAGTTGCTAAATTCAATACAAGGCAATTGTTAATTTGTTAAAGTTGCAAATATTTTGTTAAAATGTTTTGGCAATAAAAACAATTTCATAGATATTCATTAATCTTCACTTTATAAGTTTCTATCCTATACACCTTTTAACTGCTTTAAATATATAAATATATTATTTATGTTTAAAGGAATGAGCAAATTAGAATTCTGATTCACTCTAAGGAAAGAGAGTTTACATTTTTCACCAGGATAATTAACTATTTGCTTGGCTTTAATTTATCTGTCTTGTAGATACAGTGGTTTGACAGAACTAACTAGTGAACACTAACCAAAACTAGAATCAATGGAGAGAATAGTCAAGAAGGAAAAAGGAAGAGTTTCAGGAAATGATATTTTCCCATCAGTGGATAGGCATGCATACATTAAAGGCATAAAAGGCAGCGGGAGGAGAAACAAAAGCTGTAAGCTAAGGATCCTGCAAGTCTGAATTAACTAAATAGGGAAAAAAATGAAATCATTCTGCTTAAACCTGTTCACTAATAAAAGGAGAATCGCTTTTGTTAAATATGCTTGGTGTGATTATCGAGCTAAATTTTTTTCTCCCAGACATCTATGAATAAAACATGCGTTTGAGCACTAGGTAAACAAACAATAAATGGATGAGTTCAGTTACAACCTAATAACATTTTATTTAGAAAACATATATAATCATATTTGTATTGGCAATCCAAATTTAATGACTTCTTTCAGTAAAATCAAAGTGCCTCACAAATAACATTTAATGCATAAGGATTGCTTATTCTTTGCACTTTTTTTTTTCTGTTCTCTCAAAGAAACAGGTTTTTAAGGTCTCTGCTAAACCATACGTAAACTAGGTAAAATGTGTTTTTTTCAGAAAAGATTTTCTTTGGAATCTTCTTAATTTTAGAATAGAGATGCTGTAAAAATAAATTTAAAAATACGTTTTTGAGATGGGGAAGAAAACATTTTCAGTCTATGTAGCCTGGGCTGATTTGAACAAGATTCTGTGTGTAGCTGAACCAGTCTTTGGCTTATTAGCCATTTCATTAACACGACATCATCTTCTGCAAAATATGAATGAGGAGAAACCATTTACAATAAGAAAAGCAAACAACAGAATGAATTTCCTCTGTTGGTGTTTTGTAAGACTGTTAAACAGAAAATGGAGGGAAGAACTCTCTTTAGACGATATCACTTAATTAAGTAAAGCATCCTAATCAGAGTCCCCTCCAATTGTAATGACTGTAGGGAGTCAAGTACATTTCTGTCTATATTAGAGTAGCTAACTGCAATGATTTATTGATATTTATTTTAGAAGTGCAACACAAAAGCAGTAAAACAGAGGAAGTAGGGAGAGAGGGAACATGCCATTGCTTACTGCAGTTACAACCAGAACACAAGATTCCTGATTTTTGTGTGGGAGGTTTTGCTTTCCAAAATCAGAGCCCACCTTTATAAGAGAATGTTCCTTTCCCTCATTTGATTTTTCCAAACGTTCACGGTGGTGTTTCTTTGTCCATTAGATGAATCATTGATTCACTTTCTTCACTGCAAGAATCACTGCAAATGAGTGGATGAGCACCTGCTGTTTTCTGCAGTGACATTACTGGATTGCATTCTACACTGATTTTAGTCTTAAAATACAGCTTCTCTGTATGGGAGAGATATTTGAGGAAGGAGAGTAAACATACTGTATAGGCAGACAGACATTGGCTGCCCTCCAAGTTGCACACAGCATAAACCTGTTTATCTGCTACATTTCACAGATCTCAAAAACATGTGAATAATCAGGAAAGCAACTGGATAAGTGATTCACACTAGGGAACCTAACCAATATTCTGATGAGAGAATACTATGATGCTAAGATGTTGAGGCAAATAGGCTTGCATTGTAGAAACTGCACATAGTAAAGTTGATTAGTGGTTCAAAGGAAAAAACAATCTGTACTAAAATGAATTTAAAGCAGTATTCCACCCTGTGGTCTTTGGTTTGGTATATTTATGTGCAAGTTACCTGGATAATTGAGTTTAAATATATACTTTCATCCATACCATTCCAATAATTGGGGCCAGTACACATTGGCCTTCATGTTAGTTGTCAAGATACTTTATTTCTGGAGACCAAGATCTAAATATTGAGGGCTAGTGCCTTAAAACCCCAAATTATACCAATATATCTTATTTGAAATTAAATTACCAAACATGCTTGGAACCTATTCATTTTAAAAAAGCAACTTTTCTTGGAAGGCTACAGTCATTTTTTATTATTGTAGAAGATAAATTGTCTGACAGTAAGTGAACTAGGCATGTAAGGCTCTTATTATTGCTATATCAGTGCTTTCTCTATTTTTCTCTTAATTTCTGTTGTTTCTTCCTCATTTGCTGATCATTTAGTCTCCCTTTGCCTTATTCCCATGATTATTGTGCTTTAGTATTTAGCTGTGAAGTAGAAGCTCTTAAAGGTTTTGAGGTTAAACCCAAAAGTATACATTGGTTCAGAAAATTTCATGAGGTTGTTAGTGAATTTTAGGCTTAAATCACTTCCATAAACCCAACCTAGTTAATTACAGCAAGATGAATTATCAAATTGCTTGATATTTCCATCTATTCACTTATATGATAGATCTGTCATCACAGGTCTATATACCAAGAAAATGTAAGTTTTTCTATATTTGTATACCCAAAATACTATTCCAGAAAGAAGAGCAATAATACAACAAGGCAATTAAATACACACTGTACACCCTACAGCTTTTCTTTTCCTGCATTGCAGAAAGACAAATTGCTAAAGCTTTTTGATACTGGAAAATTCTGTTAAATTATAGTAACCGCAGACATCATCATCTTAGCAACAGAAAGTCTTAGAGAAGGTAGGTGACCTGGAAATTGATGTTCCAAACAATATTCTGCTACATTTGAGCTTCCTCATTAAAGCTTTGCCTCAAGAATGTGTGTTGAGTCTACCGCCAATTGCATCTGCCAAATGCTTTTTCTTGCCTTAACATTTTCTCATCTTCTTGCTTCTCGTCTCAGGTTCTTTTTCTTCAGGATCAGGCACAGAGACTGACTGAATGGCTCCAATTATCAGGATTTGAAAACCCAGTATCAGAATCTACCACTTTGTGTAAGTCTGCCCTGAGCAGTCTTTTCTTTAGCAACAGGACACTTGCATATTATGGGATCATCTTTTCTTCTTTACTTATCTCTGACCTTATACAATATGACAAAAACTTTTTCATGATTAGTAAGTCCATTGCATGGGACATCTTGCAGGAAAGGCAACATAAGAACTAAAAAGCATTCCCTAAAAGATGTGTTCAGGTAAGTGACAGATGGAAGTTTGTGGATGGTCAAGGGTGTTACTAAAATTGTTGACAACCTAATCATAGTCTGAAGACTTAACACGTTGATTTTTATAATCACAGAAAATTATACTAGGCCTTCTATGTGAGTCAGGATTTGAATATATGCCCACAAAGCTGGAGTTGGTTCTGTGAACCTCAACTAAGGTCAACCATAGATGTTTTACTCAGCCAAGAAGAATCCTTTTAAAGTTTTTTTAAATTGATAGCTATTCTGATTAAAAAATCATCAGTAGGGGCTGGGCAGTGACTCACCCCTGTAATCCCAGCACTTTGGGAGTCTGGGGTGGGCAGATCACCTGAGATCAGGAGTTTGAGATCAGCCTGGCCAACATGGTGAAACCCCGTCTCTACTAAAAATATAAAAATTAGCTGGACATGGTGACAGGTGCTTGTAATCCTAGCTACGTAGGAGGCTGAGGCGGGAGAATGGCTTGAACCTGGGAGGCAGAGGTTGCTGTGAGCCCAGATTATGCCATTGTACTTCAGCCTGGGTGACAAGAGTGAAACTCCATCTTGTAAAAAAAAAAAGTAAAAAATATCACTAGGTTTGGGCGTAGTGATGCACACCTGTAATCTCAAAACTTTGGGAGGCCAAGGTGGGCAGATTGCTTGAGCCCAGGAGTTTAAAGCCAACTTGGGCAACATAGTAAGACCCCGTCCCTACAAAAAATACAAAAAATTAGTTGGGCATGGTGGTGCACACCTGTAGTTGCAGCTACTTGGGAGTCTGAAGTGGGAGGATCTCCTGAGCCTCAGAGGTTGAAGCTGCAGTGAGCTGTGATTGTGCCACTGCACTGCAGCCTTGGTGACAGAGTGACACCCTGTCTCAGAAAAAAAAAACATAAACTCCTACATAATCTATATACCACAGGAACCTTAGAAATAACATATGGGCTACAAGTGAACTTTTTAATTCTCAAAGCAATATAAAAATTATACAAAGTTAAAAAAATAAAATGTTGTGCCTTTCTTTTCCTCCAATCTCTTTAATCCCATTCCCCAGTGGTGACCGTAATAGTCTCTCATCTATTTTTACCGATTAAAAAAAATTCATATGCAAGCACATTATCTTTTAAATCACAAATAAAATCATACAATATATTTACTATTTTAAACTTGTTTTTATTTACCTCAGTGTATGTGGCTGTTGTTTCATGCCCTACACATGGGTTTATCTCATTCTTCTAGAGCTGCCAAAGATATTACATAATATACTATTATAGATAAAACCACTACCATATTGAGAGATATTTAGGTTATTTTTATTTTATTTCTTTGCTTTTACAAACAATACTTCAGCAAACATATGTACAGTTTTTTTATTTTTCTGTACATGTACTTGCAGAATTAATTCCTTGAATTACAATTGCTAGATGAAAGCACATTTATAATTTTTTAATTATATTGCCACATTATTGACATAAGAAGTTGTAACCATTTATTTTCACTGACAGTTTTTGAGGGGTGAGGACTTTGACGAGGACTGACATGGGTTCTGTGTATGACACATCTGCCTTCCAGTCCATGTCTTCAAACTTGGCTAAACAGAATTCAGTGGCAGCCAGGAGGCTTAGTGATAATCTAGCAGAAAGAATCTTCCTACGGCCTATGTGCTCGGATAACAGCTGTGGCTGGGAAGGAGCAGCGCTGGGATGAGGAGAGAAATAGCTAGGGAAATACAGCTGCCATTGGCGTACATTCTCATAGATTGTCATGAGAGTGGAGAAGCAGCTACATTAGCACCACGTGTACCCTCGCTTTCTCCAGCACACTCTCCATCTCTGCTGAGATTTGAATCCAAGTGTGCATTTACCTTTTCTCCATAGCTTGTCTTGGCTTCTCAGGAAGTGCTATTCTCAGTCACCTGTGGCTGCTCATCAGCAGGCAGGAGTTCTCTAGGCTTCCTCTCCATTTTGCCATTTAGCTTCTCTCTGCGTGATTAACCCAGAAAATTTGCCTGACATTGACCCAATCCCCAGATTTGAAGAGACAGCTTCATCCTTGAAACTTTGACTCCTTATTCAATACTTTTATAAGTCCTATTTTCATCTTGAAATAGAAACTGGGAAGTGCCTCTTAATCTACACCTAGATCTCAGCCTTTATGTTGAGGGGTTACTTGAATGCTCTCAGGGTTACAGATACATTAGAAGTTTGGTTTGTATTTAGCATTAACATGCTAGGCACTATGGTAGCCCTTGCAGGTGCAAAGATGAATAAAACATAGTTCATGCCTTCAGAAGTGTATACCATGGAGAGGGGGACACACTCACAAACACAAGCCACTCTGAGAAGACTTAAAACAGAATTATTTAATAAAAATTCTGAGCAGTCTCAATTCTGGAAATTTATCCTACAGACATACCCGTGCAAGTACAAGAGGACTTACAGATAAGTTGTTCACTGCAGCATTGTATGTTATGAGTAGAGTTAAGAAACCTCCTGTCAACAAGGACATTTTATGAGTCCTCCATGCTGACATGGAGTGATCTCTGGGATATATTTCATATGAGCAATCAAGCTGCAGAACATTATGGTATATGTTGCTTTTTGTATAAGAAATCTAGGACATAAAAATAGGCATGAATGCTTGTATATACATAAAAACATTGGAAGAGCCCAGAAAAAAACAGGGCAAGTGCTAACTTATAGGGGCATCAGGGATTAGTGGGGTGGATAGGAAAAGGGAATGTAATACAGCTTTTCAATGTATACTTTTCAATGTCATTTTAATTCTTGAGCTATGTGACTGTATTATATAGTCAAATGTATTATATTAAAAACTTAAATGATAAAATGAGATTCCCCCTCCTCAACCTCTGCATTTTGTGAGGTGTTTGGAAGTACTTGGCTACATTTATCTGAGATGAAGAACGTTATAGGGACTGGAGAAGGGAGGCTCCGAACAGGATGAAGAAACCTTAAGAGTCCACTGGATTTTTCTTACATGTTCATAAATCTACTATCTCATGGAGATGATTTTGAGCAGAGCTAGGAGAAAAAATACTATTCTTTACAAAATTTTCAGAGATGGAATTTCTGGGTTTTTGTTTTGTTTTGTTTGAGATGGAGTCTCCCTCTTGTCACCCAGGCTGGAGTGCAGTGGCACGATCTCAGCTTACTACAACCTCCGCCTGCTGAATTCAAGCAATTCTCCTGCCTCAGCCCTTCCAAGTAGCTGGGCCTACAGACATGTGCCACCTCACCTGACTTTTTTTTTTTTTTGTATTTTTTATAGAGATGGGTTTTTGCCATTTTGGCTAGGCTGGTCTTGAACTCCTGACCTTAGGTTATCTGCCCTCCTTGGCCTCCCAAAGTGTTGGGATTACAGGCGTGAGCCACAGCACCTAGCCTGGAATTTCTTATCAACAGGACACATGTAAGATATGGGAATAATTTCAGGAGTAGATTTCATTCTTTTAGCATCCTATAAGCAAGGCTGTGAGAATGGCCACCTCAGGTTTCCTGTGATGATCTGGTAGGAAAGGCACAATTTACCTGTATCTTGAGTTGACCCACTTAAGTAATGAGGTTGAGCAATGTGAAACTTTTCTTCTTAAAGCTTTAAATAGGCTGGGCAGGGCGGATCACACCTGTAATCCCAGCACTTTAGAAAGCTAAGGTGGGAGAATCACTTGAGCCCAGGAATTAGAGATCAGCCTGGGCAGCAAAGTGAGACCCTGTATCTACAGGAAATCAAAAACTTAGTGGGGTGTGGTGGTGCACACCTGTAGTTCTGGCTATTTGAAAGGTGGAGGCAGAAGGATTGTTTGAGCCCAGGAGGTGGAGGCTGCAGTGAGCCATGCTTGGGCCATTGCACCGGTGATAGAGCAAGACCCTGTCACACACATACACAGAGCTTTTAATGAAGATCTGATTAATGAATGAGAAACTGGCTGCCTTACTGAAGAAATGCTTCTTTTTGTTAACAAAAATTTGTGCCATGTATTTTCTAGAACATCACACTAAAGTGATTTACAGAAAGGTTGCGGGATCGAATTACATCTTGAGAATTCTCTGGTGTCTTCCACAAACTGAAATTGGAAGTTTTGAAGGAAGGTGTTAGAGAATAAATAACTTGTAGGAAAAATGTTGATGATGATTTCATGATTATAATGTTAGAAGATTGTTATAGAGTGGTATAATCATCACATGAGCCACACAAGGACATAGAAGGCCCCTGGTGGATGAGGGGGACTTTACCTCCCCATACATCTCTGCACCAAAGCTCATTACTAGTATGACTGCCCTGACCTTCCAGCTCGTTTCAGTTCTTTTTGGCCATATGACTACACCCAGGTGATAAGCCCTGGTTGCCCAGGAAGCATGGGGATGGGTGAGCATGAAGGGGTAACTCCCTGCCTTCCATTGATGTTTCTCTCATTTCTTCCTTTCTCCCCCACAAATGTCGTTTTGTCTTTCAGCTGGTCTCAAATCAGTCCTGTGGACAAGTCTGAAAAATCCTAGTGATTTAGAAATGAGACTTTCAGATATGATAAAGTCACTGTATAACTTATGTAGCCTACACCTAGTATCAGTTCCTTTCTTGAAGTACTAGTGAGTCATTTTACTTTTATATGATTATCACACAAATGCGAACATGTTAAGCAAGTTATTGCTGGCAATCAGGACCGCTTGTTACATAACATCAGTAAGAGGGACTCAGGTGAGAAACAACTCTGATTATAGGCATTTAGCCCAAATGTACATCAGTCGTAACTCCTTCAATGTATTCTTTTAGCAGCTAATTGAAATACTTTATCAGTGAAAGTCTGAACAGTTATACAAACATACACGTAAGAACATGGGGAAATTAAATAAGACTTATAATATACACTGTAACAAAATGATGGCTTAATTTGTACTCCCTTTGTAATTTTAACTAAATATTGTAGTGAGTAGTTCTTACTTTAAATCCTAAGTATATGGGCATTTATTACACACAATATGAAAATACTTCAGGAGGCTTGTGATTAACGCTGTGGTATTCAGGCACAGTTTATAGAGACTTTCAATCAAAGACAAAAGGCCCAAGCAGATGATGAAACACTGAAAAAAGATGTATGTATACAACCAAGGACTTAATTCAGACTTGCTCATTTTAGCTGAGTTCTAGTTCTTGGCTTATCAGGGATGGCCCCAAAGAAGTATTCTCTGAGCCTGGCTCCGGGATGCCCTGTGTATTAGCCCCTAGGGTAGGTTGGCCAGAAAAAATGTAGGACATCCAGTTAAATTTAATTTCAGATAAATAATGAATAATTTTTTAGTATAGATATGTCTCAAATATTGAATGTAACATATTTTAAAAGTTAGTTATTAGAAATTCAAATGTAATTGGACATTTTTGATTTTTATTTTTTCTAAATCTAGCATCTGTATCCCACGGTTGCTGAAGAATTCTTAAATACCTCCTTTTCCTGCCCGCCATGCCCGATCTTGGATCTCTCAATCATACAGACACATGCTCTAACTCTTATGTACTCACTCTCTGAAATAAGGCGCCTTATAGATTTAAAACCCTCAAATCCAGAATTTCAATCTAGCTCCATGGTCTGGATCTCTTATTGGATACTGCCTATTACCTAAGCTTGCTCCCTCCCCATAGAACATTTTGTTTACACTCCATATTTTTAAAGAAATTTTTAAACATTAGTGGTCGAATAGAAACATCAAACATTAGTGGTTGAATAGTTGCCTTGCCACTAAATGTAATACAGAGAAAATTCGAACACCTAAGTTCTTCACACACTCTCTCTCTGCCTGAATTTAAATGCCAATTTTGATTTTTCTTTTTTTTTTTCAGATGGAGTCTCACTCTGTCACACAGCCTGGATTGCAGTGGTGCTCTCTTAGCCCACTGCAACCTCCACCTTCCAGGTTCAAAAGATTCTCCTGCCTCAGACTCCTGAGTAGCTGGGATTACAGGTGCATGCCACCACAACTGGCTAATTTTTGTATTTTTAGTAGAGATGGGGTGTCAACATGTTGGCCAGGCCAGTCTTAAACCCCTGACCCCAAGTGATCCACCTACCTCGGTGTCCCAAAGTGCTAGAATTACCAATGTGAACCACTGTTCCTGGCTCAATTTTGATTTTTCAAAAGCATGTTCTTAAGATTTGGTGCCTAAATTTTAAGGGGCAGACAGATGACAGATGTGAAATGAGATAGGAGAGTTCTTTTCAGACTAAGTTTGTACCTCTAGACTGGTCTCTTAGAACTGTGGTAAAGTTAGCTACTCAAAGGTTCAATTTAAGATTTTCTAAGTCAAACCAAATGCCACCACTACTAAAATACAGGAACTAAAGAAAAGGAACCACAATATGGTAGAATAAAGAATAAAAAATTTAGAGTTGGCAGATTTGAGATCAAGTCCTGGCTCTGTACCAGAAGTAGTGGTGAGAGCATAGGCAAGTCACTTAGCCTCCATGACTTGCCAGTTTCCTGCTCAATACAAAAGGGATAGCAGGGCCACCCTAAAGAGACATGTTGGTAGAAATGAGTTGTAAACTTCAAGTCCAATCCAGGTGCCTGTAGTGGTGATGATGAAGCTGATGGTCAAGACATAAACATTATAGACTCAAATTTTTTTTACCACCAACTCAGTTCATAAGAACTATACACACACACACACACACACACACACACATATATATTACACATATACACACACACACACATATACATATATGTGTGTGTGTCTGTGTGTGTTGTTCTTATATGGGTTGAGAAAAGAAAAAAAGACACCAAAAATGAACCCCATTTCATACACTTTTAGAAAACAGCTAACTAAAAGATTGTGTGTCTAAAAATGGGATGTTTAGAGTAAAAATTTAGGATTGCATTGAAATCACAGGTAACAGAGAAACATTTTGTTTAAAGCCACTTACTTTTATTTTTGGGTCAATACTCATTCAATACCCAGCATATCTATTTTATAAAAAACATTAGCAAGGCCTTTTCAGATTCATTTATTATTATTATTGACATAGCCAGCTTGGAGTTTTCAGTGCATAGCAAAGGCTTTGAGGAGGTGTTGAGTGTATCCATTTGCCCAGCAATAAAAGAGAGGATGGAACAAAAGAAGAGGTCGGGCTGTGTCTGCAGGTTCCTTTTTGGCACCTGCTTCCTATGCTCAAGGAGAAGGGTGGAGGGAGCTCCCAGGCCAGCCCTGGTGAAGACTGTGGGAGGGCTGAGCTGGGTGCCAATCCTGACTGAAGAGTATTTATCCTTAATTTTACTTCAGTTTTTACTATATAACCAACACATACATGTTACAGAAAACTAGTGAATACAGATAAACAACAAAAAAAGAAAATGTAACAATCACCACTAACTCTTCCCTCCAGAGGTTTGGCATGCTCGTGAGATGCCAGTTGGTGTTGCACTGTATCCCCACATGAGTTATGAGCTCCGTGAGGAAACAGAGTTAATCCCAGAATCCCCCAAAGAGGCCTATTATGGTGGTCTGTGTGAAGGTGTTACTCAACACACGCATTTTAACCAAGGCATCTAGATTGGCGCTAAAAGTTGTTGTCACAGAATCCTGAGCTCCATCCTTTACAGAGCCTCGAATTGCTTTTTGTTCACTTTCACTTCCCATGCTTGGTCATAAAAGGAAGGGAGTTAGGGTTCCAGCTGTAGATTAAAAGCATCCACCTTTAGAACTCAGTCGTTGGACCTTGCTTCAGAGACCGAGTGGAGAGGGATCAAGTGGGATAAGCCTGGCCCAGTCCTCAAACTTTGCTTATTGGAGTGGAGCAGTTACCCTAAGTGACTCAGGTTGTTTGTCTTTGCACATTTCCATAGACCAGTTCTGGATCCTTGGAGAAAGAGAGGAGGTACTTAAAAATCAGAAGACACATCTTCACCCAAGCCTCTGAGGCTTTGGCGAGCCAGGCAATATTGCTTTGGAAATACCTGATGGAGAGAATAATAGAAAGAGGCATTCTTCTCCACTGCTCCATAAACCACTAAGCAACATTGACCAATCCGTGCTCTGGGGTACTGGTGACAGTGCCAGTAGAACATGCAGTGGTGGTGGCCAGCAGGGGGGCAGAGGGCCTGGTGCCTGTACAGGAGGCAGCGGTTTCCAGGGAGGCACAGGCATGGCAGAGCCCTGGAGTGCAGTGGGATCTAGAAGTATTCCAGTTTACAGTAGACATGGTTGTACCTGTAGGACTCAGTAATCAACAGAGCAAAACAAAAGCATGAAAGTGGCATCTTTTACAAGAATTATAACCAAGCACTTGTGAGACACGACCCAAGATATGTGTGCTGCCTGTGTGTGTCTGTGTGCAGAGAAGGGCAAAAACTCTAGAGAGGGCTCCATTTCAGACATCTGACCCGACTTCCTCTTTTCTAAAACCAGTCCTAAAAGTTGTTACTAAATAAAATGATTGTCCTTTCCAGTCATTTAACTAAACTATTTTTGAACTCACAGCCTTCCTCTGGTGTCCTATAACACTTGAATTGGATTCAGGCATCTCTGACTCCCTCCCCAGAATTTCTGGGTTAATAATAATATTGATCTTCTAGGTTCCTTAGGAGGATTAAACAGTGTAATACTTATTAAGAGCTCAGCACAGTGCAAGGCACATAGTAAGCACTTCTCAGAATTAACTCTAATATGACTGCTGCCTCAATTCACCTCCCAGACAGGTCTCATTTTCTGCTTAGTGTGCTGTGAGAGAGACTTAGGCTTAAATTGTGATTCACCATTAATGTCCTTGGATATATTGCTTAATTTCTGGGTAATCTGAATTAACCCTACAAATGTGGAGCCCACGGTGTACCAGGCATTGTGCCAGGTACTACAGACCCATGGATAAACAGCTTGAACATGCCTGTTTGCAAAGCGTGCAATGTCTGGGAGGCAGGAGAGGTAGCTAAAGGAATAATTTTAATACAGGGCTGAAAAGGAAATCAGACGCACAGATGCCCACTCATCCAACTTGGATGATAATAGTTAATAGACTCGTCCAAAAAGTCAGCAAAGTAGAGGGTCATTAAAAATGTTATCTACATGCCTTAAATGTTCTATTTCAATTTAAAGTAGATTAGAGGTTGCCAAGAGACAGGGGAGCAGGGGAATGAGGAGTGGTTACTTCGAGTACACGGTGTTCTTCTGGGATGATGAACAAGTTTTGAAACTAGACAGAGGTGGTGGTGGCACATCATGAATGCACTAAACGCAATTGGCTTTTGAATCGTTAATTGTATGTATGTTATATGAATTTCATTTCAAAAAATATATAAATGTATAGGCCGGTGCGGTGGCTCATGCCTATAATTGCAGCACTTTGGGAGGCTAAGGTGGGTGGATCATGAGGTCAGGAGTTTGAGACCAGCCTGGCCAATATGGTGAAAGCCCATCTCTACTAAAAATACAGAAAGTTAGCTGGGTCTGGTGCCATGCATCTGTAGTTCCAGCTGCTCGGGAGGGGGAGACAGGAGAATTGCTTGAACCCAGGAGATGGAGGTTGCAGTGAGCCGAGACTGCACCACTGCACTTCAGCCTGGGCAACAGAGCAAGACTCCATCTAAAAAAAAAAAAGTATATTATTTTGCCAATCTTTTGATGCCAGACTAAAGACTTTTCCTGAAATGTATGTCCAATAATTGAAGTCCCAGGTTATCTTTCTGACATAAAACACACCCATAAATATATACACATTTTATTTCTATTTTAATTTATTTAAATTGGAGCAAGAACTTAGATACTGACAGATCTATGTCAGAGCAGAATCTTTTTAGATTTTTAATGATTTATTTCCGTTTACAACTTTACATCAATGAGAGCAACTTTTAGAAGCTTACATTTGTCTTTGTACATTATAGAAACAATTTTCTATACTCATATTTTATGAATTTACATAAGATTTCCTCAAATAACACAGCTACAACAATAAGTAAAATTGTTATAAAATAATTTAGATCAAGCACATCTGACTCTTGGTAGGCAAACAATGGAATTCACCTGGTAAGAGCAGTAGTAAGATGGGTGTATAGAGAGCAGCTTATCAGCTTTGAGCCTTGGGGATGGCAGGGCTGTAGTCAGTGTGCTTTACAAGAAATTATGTGTATCGAGCTGATTAAATAGAGGCCCTTTTAAAGGCATTTGTAATACAGTGGATGCCCAGAAGAAGAATACTTAACCTGAACTGGGTGGGGGTTGAGGAACGCCTTTCGGGGGAAGTGATATAAGCTGAGGTCTAAAGGAGTGGAAGAACCTAGCAAGAAGAAAAGTCAGATCTGTTTCAAGCACTGGAAATGGCCAGAGAGAGGAGAACTCTTACACTGGAGGAACAGCAAGAAGTATTGCTGGAGTGTGGCATGCGGAAGGGGATGTGTTGAAGATGAAACTTGGAGAGAATCTTCTAAGCCATGTTAAGAAGTTGAGACTTTATTTTAGGGACAGTGAAAAATCATGGACAATTTTTAAGTAGATGACTGACATAATCAGACTTGTGTTTTAGAAAGATTCCCTGGTCTGCATTTCAGGGACCAGATGAGAGATGGTGATAGGACAGTGGAGGGACAAAGGGTAGGGAAGTCCAGGCTATCAAGGGAGTGGTGATATGAGCCTAGTACTACAGGGATGGAGAAGAGTACACATCAGCTCTGAGAGGCAGGTGGGGGTAGACTACATAGGGGTTTAGTGTATTAGGGCCAAGTGTATTTTGGGGGTGAACGAAAGAAGGAAGACCAGCTTTGGTGATAGTACTATTTGCTGAAATAAGAACACAGAACGCAAGTAGCTTTGGAAAGAAGATGAGGTAAGCTTAGAATATATTGAATTTGAGGTCTAATGAAGCTGTGGGATGTCCACTAAGTAACTCTAAAACTGGATCTCAGAGGTTAAAGTGACCAAAAAGTCATGTAAGGTAAGGAATGGAAAGTAGGCAATGAATTTTATCAATGAGGAGGCCCCTGGAAACATTGGTGAAAGCAGCTTTAGAAAGCAGGTAGGCACATGAGCCCAGTGGTAATGGGCTGAGGAGCATGTGGGCATGAGGAAATGACCACGGGTGCTTAGAGAATTTGGGTTTTGAAGGGGAGGACAGAGTAGGGGAATTTCCAGAGGAGCTGGAAGAGGAGTAGGAGATGAAGAATGTATTTAAGCATTGCTAAATAAGTCAGTAGAAAGGTCTGACACTGCTACCAGTACCCCAGAGCACAGATGGGCCAACAGCTGCTCAGTAGTTTATGCCACAGTGAAGAAGAATGCCTCTTTCTATTTATTCTCTCCATCAAGTATTTCCAAAGCAATATTGCCTGGCTTGCCAAAGCCTCAGAGACTTGGGTGAAGATGTGTCTTCTGATTTTTATGTACTATTCTCTCCTTCTCCAAGGATCCAGAACTGAGTCTATGGAAATCTACACCTGGGATGTTTGTATTTTTTGCATAGATAGGGTTTTGTCATGTTGCCCAGGCTGGTCTTGAACTCCTGAGCATAAGCAATTCGCCCACCTCAGCCTCCCAAAGTGTTGAGATTACAGACGTGAGCCACCTCACCTGGCAGACCATAATGCTTTACATGAGCTTACTCACTTATCCCCTCACAACAGTGTTCCATACCCAAGTGTGGGTTTCTGCATTTAATCCCCTCATTATTTCCTCCCTTTCATTTGCAGCATTTACCTTTCTAATGACTCATCTTAGCAATGCTTAAATATGGTCTTCATCTCCTACTCCTCTTCCAGGTACTCTGGAAATTCCCCTACTCTGTCCTCCCCTTCAAAGCCCAAATTCTCTAACTGATTAAGCACCCATGGTCATTTCCTCACGCCCATATGCTCCTCAACCCATTACCATTGGTGCACACCTGTAGTCACAGCTACTTGGGAGACTGAGGCACGGGAATCACTTGAGCCCTGGAGGTCGAGGCTGCAGTGAGTAGTGACTGTGCCATTGTTAGTTCCTTTCATTCTCTATGCACTGCCCATCCCCCATTTTATTTCATTTGTGCCCTGATATGGTTACTTTGGCCTGTGCCTTTTAGGCTGCATACGTTACCCATGCAATTCTGGATGGGCATCTAGGTTTAGAAACTAGTAGAGACTGGTCCCATGACTTGCCTGTTCCCTCTTCCCATATATGGACTCAGCAAATCCCATTTCTCAAATGTGTACTCTCATTTTCACTGTCATGTTTAGCTGCTCAGCAGAGGTGATGGGCTCCTAACCACATTGGAGTCATCTCATGTACTCACTCAGACTTCAAAGTATCCTAGCTTTCTGTTCTTTTAACTAGGCCAAGATGGGAGCTTTCGGTTCACTGTGGAAAGAGGCTCTTTTCTCCTCATAGCCTTATTCCGATGCTTATCTTTAACTATTAACCAGAATTATTAAATGCTTAGTTCACTGCTTGCACACAGTATTCAAAAAACTAAATTTTCCTTTCCTTAATTCTGTTTGACACATCTCATTTCCTCATTGCTCACCTCTAAGACATTTTTCTGCCATACAAGCCCTCCTCCTCATCTCCTCCTTATGCCCTCTTTTGGTGTTGTTTCTTTCTAATTATTTCTATGCTTTGGAAAAATATAATTTAAAAAATACTGCATGTTCTTTTTTTTACTTGCTATTTTAACATAATTATTTTCTTGTTAAAATTATTAACTATAATTTTGAAAACTGCTAGATTTTTTTTTCCTTTGAGATAAGAGTCACCCAGGCTGGAGTACGGTGGCACAATATTGGCTCACTGTAACCTCAGCCTCCTGGGTTCAAGCAATTCTCCTGCCTCAGCCTCCCAAGTAGCTGGGATTACAGGTACACGCCACCCAGCTAATTTTTGCATTTTTAGTAGAGACGGGGTTTCACCATGTTGGCCAGGGTGGTCTTGATCCCTTGACCTCATGATCCACCCGTCTCAGGAAGTGCTGGGGTTACAGGTATGAACCACCACGTCCAGACAACTGCTAGGTATTTTATCTTACAACTGTATCAAGCTTCATCTGGCCATTTTCCTATAATTGAGCATCTAGGTTCTCATGTGTTTACACATAAATCTTTGTTCACATTGTTTATTATTTCCCTACCTGAGGCTTCTAGAAGTGGGATTACAATGGTAAGCATTTTAAGAGGAATACAAAAGCTAGTTTCACATTAAGAACTAGATGTGATGCTGTTGACTCAGCAGCAGAATACTAACTTTTCAAGTCCCGATATTACAACAAAAAAGAATGGCTTTATTACGCACCTCATTTATTTTATAAATAGCCTCATCTTCTTCATCTTAAAAATATTAATCATCTAATTGCTTATGGTGTTATAAGTTCACTGTTCAGAGAACTATATAGCTCTGATCCCTTCATTCCAAAAATTTACATTCCAAGAAAGATATACCAATGTGAAGATTCACCAAATGCAGACAAGAACTATTGAAAATGCCCCACGGATAGACCTCCAAGTGAGTTTAGGGTAACTGCACTTCAAATATTAGGACCAAAGTACATTTGTTTTATAAATGGGGAAGGGAGCAGACAAGTGAGGACCAGCTGAGACATATTACCTGGACAAATGGAAGGAACAAATGTGTGATCTGCTCATTCTCTATGAGGGTCTCTGTTGTTATGCATTTCCTCCTCTCTTCCAGAGCATAATAAGAAATGGCTGCTCTTAGAAAAGTTCTGTGACCACAGAAAGGTACTCACTTGGCTCTCCAACCTTCTCCCCCATTTCTCTCGACTCTCTCTTCTGTCCCCTAGCCTTGCCTCAGGTCCCTAACGAATCCTGACCTTAATCTGTGGGGGTGGTAGGTGGCACTAGTTTTAAGAGCTTACTGGATCTCCCTCAGTGAGTCAGTCTGGAGTTGTGTTAAAAAACCCAGACCTCCCAGATACCACCTGCTGCTGTCCATCATCATCTTCAGGTGCTGGGCTCCCCTGTGGGCCTCCTCCTCCCACCTCTCTTACACCACAAGAGAACCCATCTAGATTCCAGGAAAAAACTCATCTTGATTTGCCTCCTTCCCACTGAAGGTAAAAACAACATTAATAACCACAACAAATACTTAGTGAGTGTTTACTATTATTCATTTAATTGTTGGTCCTTCCATCCCTGGCCATGACGAGAGGCATGCCATAACTTACTCCTTAAGAGACCTGAGGACACACATACACAAACATATTGGGCATACCATCACTAGCACCAAAACTGATTTTCCCTGTCTACCCAGAACAGGCCTGAGGGAGAGGGAAAAGCGGATACCCACCTGTGTCGCTGTTTATGTGCCAAGTCCAGGAACAGTCCATACAGCCCTGCTGCATCCCACGACGCTGTCATCAAGAAAGAGGTCATCCGAGGCCAAGGTGTCGCCATCAGAATGTTCATCAAAGTAGCGATGCTGACTTCATTCGTAGGCAGATTCTCTTCCTGTGGAGTATCCAGCCTGTTTGCCGAGTTTTCTCGTTCTTCCGGGGTCTGTTTACTGTATTCCAGCTACCAAAGTGATAGAAGTAAAACTGAAAGAGTTCTAAATAGCTTTTTGCCCCCATGTTAGCTGCCTTGCGTTAATGTGGTCCTATCATCATTTGATGATTTGGCGACTGCAGTTATCCATACTAGCTCTCCTACCACTGACTACTGAGAGTTAATTATTATTGAATATCCATCCATCCAGGGTGAGTTATAACTTATGCCAGGTGTTTTGGTGAATAATACTAATGCAATTCATTTTACTGTTTACCCTCTCATCTTAAAGTAATCAGCTGATAAAATAAGATGGATTGGATTGGTACTTAAAGGTTTTTTCTCTGTGAGGCTTTTGCCCTATTCATATTAAACTGTTTTTAAAATTTACTATTCATACTTCCTGTCCATAAATCATATAATCATGTCCTTTTCCCATTTATCCATTGGGAATATTGTTAGTGTTCACATGTATGTTTGAATAAATTTTCATATACTTGGTGCTGATAATTCTATTTTTCATTTGTGTTAACTTTTTTTGTATTTACTGTTAATTGCTTCTCTTACTTAGAAGTTAGAAATTTATGTAATTATATTTGACTATTTTATTTAATTTCCAATGTCTTCATTTGCTCCACTTGTAAGAAAATTATCACTTTAAGGTGAGACTAAAAGCCCTATATATTCTTTTGGGTCTCTATTTCCCACCATCCCTGAGATTTTACTCTGACATTCTCTGGGCCTTATAGCCGAGGCCCCATAACTATTCAATGCATTATTTTCACAAAAGTTTGATGCTTGTGTTATGACTTCAATTGAGTAGTTACCTTAGAGCCTATTACCTACTTATTTATCCTGTATTTAGAACTATTTCTCATGTTTTCTGTTGTCCATGGGGCTTATAAATCACACCCAACTTCACTCATTCTCTTACTCATTTCGTTATTCACTCATTCACACTTCCATTTATCCATTCATTTACTATATTTGGCACACAAACTCTAGGGTGACCAACAGTGATCCTTGCTTCCTAGTGTGTTCACTCTTGTGTGTAGGCAGGACCTGGGACTTGCTTTTAACCAACAGAATATGACAAAAGTGGTGAGATTTCTTCCTGTGATTGTGTTACATAACATAAGCCTCTGTCTTGCTAGTAGAGTCACTCTAGACACTCTCCTTGTTGGCTTGATGAAGTAAGCAGTCATGCTGAGGAAGCTCTCCTGGTGAGGAACCTTGGACAGACTCCAGCTAGCAGTCAGAAAGAAGCCTGGATCCCTGGTCTTAGAGCTGCATGGAAATGAATTCTGCCAATAACCTGAGTGAGCTTAAAAGGGGTTTCTTCCTCAGTCAGGTCTCCAGATGAGTACACAGCCCAGGTGATACCTTGATTGCAGTGTTGCAAGACTCTAAGCAGAGGGCCCATTTAAGCCATGCCCTTACCTAGAAACTGTAAGATAATAAATAGTTATTTTGAGCCACAACGTATGCAAAGTATGCAGTAATTAGTTATGCAGAAATAGAGAATGAGTACACTGTGCTATGCTAATTATCATATGCATGATCTCTTAGTGTTTCAAGTAATGTCATAAGCCTGATATTAATATTATCTTCATTTACAGAAGGAGAAACTGATGCTCAGAAGTTGATCTCCAGAATGTTTTGCTCTTAGCCACTATGCTATTATGGCATGTTTTATCTTAATGTATTGCATTGTTTCATGGGTTCAAGTTTATCATGTCCTTAATGTATTTGACAGGTTTTAGCAGATAGACAAGTTTAAAAATTTATCTGCTAAAACTTGTCAAATACATTAAGGAAAAGTCCTGCATGGCTAATCTCCCACACAAGGTAGATGTTTTTAAGTTCAACTCTATAAAGACATTTCATTTAACTTTTTTGTGCTGTACTTATACATCTTGTAGAAATAATATTTGATTCATGAATAGGAAAGGTTTTCTTAAAAGTGATGGACTGTGAACTATTTAGAAGAAAGAATAATCATGGCAGACATGAGTGCAAAATGCTTTGAATTTATCTGGAATTAGAACATTGAGAAAAACATTAGTTAAAATGTGCTGCAGCTTGAACTCTGTCTTTAATTTTGCTATAAGACTAAAACATTTAATCCGTGTCTTAATGTTAACATTTCTGATCAGGTATAGGCAAAAATATAATATAGAGATATTTTGAAACAGGGTTTTTTTTAAACAACTAAAGTCCTATTTGGTTCACTGTTCTGAGGAGTTAAGGTGGAGTTGTGATGTCTTCTAATAAAAGTCCTTTTTGTTCTGCATTATCAGATGTTAATTATTCATACTGCATGACTGAGGATTTTGGAGGCAGAAAGAGATTCACCTGCGATATCTGGAACACCAATGGGGGTCTACACCAACACAGAATTTATACAGCAGCTGGTGCTAGTCAAAGCTAATGAGAGAATTTCAGTTTAATAAAAAGACCCCCAACTGAGCACACCATCTTGAAAAAAGTATACTTATCAAACAACTTTCAATCAGTTCAAGAGAGACACCTTAATTGGCAAGAGGAAGAATTGCAGAGTAGTTTGTAATCATGCCAATTCTAGATCAATAACTGCATGTCTGTTCTGTGGTAGACATAGCTTTTGCTTCATATGAAGTAATCACATATAAATTCTCTCTATTTGGATAAGGGAACCTTTGCTTTATTTGACGATGTATAATGATATCCTCTTTTAATACACCTTTGTGTCTTCATAATAAACACGAGTAAAATTTAGACATGTGATGGTAAAAGTCAATATAATTGTTGATTTTAAAAATAAACTTTGTATCTAACAGGAAAGCAGTGCTTATGAAATTTTTATATTTTCAAAAATAATTTTGTTGAAATAAAATTATATGAATAAAGTTAAATGATGATGGTTTAACTATAAGAAGAGTATAGTGTTAAGTATAAGAAGATTATCAGTGTTCAGTATAACACTGATAATCTGACTTGTATGAGATTACTTCAGGGAAGGCTGTACAGAATAATCTAATAAAAAACAAAAGAAGACAGTTTGCTTTTTGCAGGAAGGATTTGAAATACTAAAGAACAATATGATTCAGTCATCGAGTCTTAGTTTCCTCTTGTTAAAAGGAAATAGTCAAACTGGTGGTTTTCAACTTGTTCATAGGCTACTAGTCTCAGTGGTGCATTACAGGGCACTATGGGGCAGGCAGGGCAGGTGAAGAGGGTAGCAAAGGGAATATGACCCAACAGGGAGGTTGAGACAAAGCCTGCAGTGGGAGTGGCGGGGCGGGGGGCTGTGCAGTTTCCTTTCTCACATCAACAAGGGTACATCCTTTCTTTCTTCCTGCCTGTCTTTCCCCCCTCTTCCTTCCTTCCCTCTCTCCAAACGGTATCTATTTATATAACATACATTTAGGAATGAAAATATTGGGCTTCTATATAAAATTTCTTTTTGCAAAATAGGGTTCCTCTGCTAAAATGCAGTTTGAAAATCACTGGACTAGATAATTCTAAGTTTTCTTCCTTCTGTGTTTCAGTGACTGTTACGATTTCAAGATCCAGGAACACCACAGCAAGGGAGACTGAAAATCTTTTAGGACACACAACGAACACCTATCTTGCGCAAATGGTAGTTTATCTAAGAGGCAAAGCTATGGGTGAAATGGCAGCTTATGACACTTTCAGATATACGGGACTGTTTTAGTTCATTTGTGTTGCTTTAAAGTATCCCTGAAGCTGGGTAATTTATGAAGAAAATAGGTTTATTTGGTTCACAATTCTGCAGGCATGACACCAGCATCTGTATCTGGTAAATGGCAGAAGAAGAGGAGGAGCCAGCACACAGAGACCACATGTCAAGAGAGAAGAAATAAGAGAGATGGGGAAGGTGTTAGGCTCTTTTTAACAATTAGCTCTCAGGGCAACTCCCATGGGATCTAAGAGTGGGAACTTGCTGTTTACTGTGAGGATGGCATCGAACCATTCATGACGGATTCAACCCCATGATCCAACACCTCATACCAGGCCCCACCTCCAACACTGGAAGTCAGCTTTCAAAATGAGACTTGGTGGAACCAAACAAAACATAGCAGAAACTGTGTTTAATAGGTTCAGTTTTTTGGGTTTTTTTTTCCAGAGTAACTGTGTAGAGCAGAGCCATGTTCACTTAGGCACTTAATCTACTCAATGATGTTTGGGCAAAGGAATACTTATGACTTAATTTTAAAAATAAAAGCTTTTTGCATTTAGAGAATGATATGCTATTAGAGCTGGCAGGATACTCTGAAGTCATCTTACTCATTTTATATGTTTATTTACTCATTAAATTGATAAATTTTTATCGAATTTGAATATGTGCCAGCCATCATGTTAGGTGTTAGGAATACAGTATATTGTCCCTATCTGTATAGAGATTATGCTTTAGTGGAGAAGACAGGCAATTAGACAATCATACACATGAGCATATAATTACAAACTGTATAAGTACTATTAAACAAAAGAAAAGGGTTCCCTGAGATCTATATTGGAGTGTTCATAGAAAACATTGGGCTGCAGAGAGCAAAAGTGACTTGCCTCAAGTCAGAGTGTGCACCACAGGGCTGGCACTAGACTTAGCCACCTGTTCTCTCTGTCTCACTAGCATAGCTGTGAAGTCTAGGTCCATAGCAAAGGCTAAGTGATAGAAATCAGAAAGCCATGAACTCCTGCCCTGGCTTGTGCACTACTTTGGAACCTTGGGCAGCCTTGGGAGACACCCAACGATCTACACGAAGAATGGAAACTTCAAACTTTTGAAAATGATTTTCTTCATTGGTTAAGGTCCCTGTGCTTACAATGTAGTTGAATAGAGGCTGAAAATGGTCTGCAGGGGTAGTAAAGTCCATGATTAAAGAAGAGTAATTCCTTAGTAGCTACAGCAAGGCTATTCTTTATTTAAAACCTTCAGGCTGCAAGCAGGTTCAACAGCTTTCTCGAGTCTACTTTGCTGTAAAACAAGTGGTTTCTTCCTTTCCTTTGCCCAGATAGGTTTGCCAGACCTATCAATTAGAAGAAAACCTAAGTTAAACTAACATTACTAAAATATTAGCTAAGAGCAACTATGATGAAGCCATTCTCCTATCTGAAGATAGCCAACTGGCATAGCTTTCTGCCCATGTGGCTAATGGGGAGTCTGAGGTTATTTTCTCTGACAAGAATCTGATGAGTAGAGACAGAGTGAGTCTGGTTCGTTGCTGAGCCATAAACTTTGGAGATGCAACAAATATACAGCCAAACTGGTACCATTTCATGAGCACTGAGAAGCTTCACCTGCCTACATGGATGCCATCTACCTCTGGGAGGCACCTGGCATCAGGTAGTTAACAACCTAGTGTTTGCTGGGATAAGCAATTGACCTTCATCAATCTAAAGCCTAAATCACAGTCAAGTGAGCACTGGATTCGTGAATAAATGGGATTATAGCATAGAAGTAGGGTGGGTGGGTGGGTGGGTAGGGGTGTGTGTGTGTGTGTGTGTGTGTGTACGTGCACACGCACATGAGAACTTTTTCCTTTTGTTAAACCTCCTCCCTCCCCATCTCCTTTCCTGCTGCCCCACCCCTGCCATAACCCATGCTACAAAATTAGCATGTATCTTCAAGTATTTTAAAAATCCATGCTCATATAATCCTATCTAAGCATATATATGTACAAAAAAATCTACATACATAGATTTTTGGGGCCTTTATTTTTTTAGAAAAACAGAGTCATATTATACATCTTTTTCCTAAATTTTTCATTTTCACAAGGAAATACAGTTCTACTTCATTTATTGGATGGATGTATACGATTTACTTTGTTTCCAGTTTTCTGCTACATTGAATAATGCTCAGATTAACTCCCTTGCTCATGTGTCCCTGTGTACTGGGACTTTTATTTTTATAAGATAGATTTTCTGAAGTGTAAATTCTGAGTCAAAGATATATGGATATTGAATTTTAATAAATGTTGCCCATAGCCAGGCATGGTGGCACATGCCTGTAATCCCAGCTACTTGGGAGGCTGAGGAGGGAGGATCACTTGAGCACAGGAGGTCAAGGCTGTAGTGAGCTATGATTATACCACTGCACTCCAGCCCAGGCAATAGAGTGAGACCCTATGTCTAAACAAATGAATAATGATAACAAAATAAACGTTGCCCAATTGTTTTCCAAAAAGGATTGTAATAATTCTTATTTCCACCAGCAATGAGAACACCATTTTCCTCCAGCAGCCATACCAAAATGGATATCCTCACACTGATATTTTTACCAGACTGATGAGTTTAAACCTCATTGTAATTTATTTTCCTTTTTTTTTTTTTTTTTTTGAGACAGAGTTTCGCTGTTGTTACCCAGACTGGAGTGCAATGGCATGATCTCAGCTCACTGCAACCTCTGCCTCCTGGGTTCAAGCAATTCTCCTGCCTCAGCCTCCCGAGTAGCTAGGACTACAGGCGTGCACCACCATGCCCAGTTAATTTTTGTATTTTTAGTAGAGACGGACGGGCTTTCACCTTGTTGACCAGGATGGTCTCGATCTCTTGACCTCGTGATCCACCCGCCTGACCCCCCAAAGTGCTGGGATTATAGGCATGAGCCACCGCGTCCGGCCTATTTTCCATTTTTCTAATTATGGGGAATTTAGACACCTTTTCACAATTTTGTAGGTCACCTGGTTTTGCTCCTCTGTGAGTTGTTTTCTTTTTATTTTGGGCTGTATGTTGGAAAAACTCATATATTAATATTGTATTTCCCATCTGTGTTAAAATATTTTTAATTTATTACTTGTCTGGTTTTCATTCTTATGTGAAACACATTTATTTTAATATATCTAAATCTGTGAGGAGTGTCCAATCTTTTGGCTTCTTCTGGCCACACTGGAAGAAGAATTGTCTTGGGCCACACAGAAAATACAGTAATGCTAATGATAGCTAGTGAGCTTTAAAAAAATTGCAAAAGAAATCTCATAATGTTTTAGGAAAGTTTATGAATTTGTGTTGGGCCAAATTCAAAGTTGTCCTGAGCTGCATGTGGCCACAGGGTGCAGGTTGGGCAAGCCTGATTCTTTTATATATATGTGTATATATATATATATTTAACAGCTTCTAGGTTTACTGTCTTATTTATGGAGACGTCCCCATATATGTACATTCTTAAAAAACTTCTATTCTCTTATTTTTATGTCTAAGTTTTTAATCCATCTGAAATTATTTTTGTATATGAGTTCAACTTTGTTTTTCTATACTATTTAAAAGCAATCACCTTTTTTACTGAATTGAACTATTGTTTTCATCATGTATTAAATCCTCATATATATTAAGATCTATTTCTGGGTTCTATGTACTGTTCCACTGATTTGTTTATTCCTCTGCAAATATCTGATTTGTTTTTAGAGCCTTTATTATATCTTCCAATATGTGGTAAAGCATGTCCTTCCTAACTATTTTTTTTTTCTTCTACTTAAAAATGGTATTTTCAGGCATTTGTTCCTTTAAGTAAATGTTAGGGTCAATGAATGTGAACAGAAGTTACGTGTGTTTCTCCTGGCCAGAAGCTTTAGCACCAGTATGTGATTTACCTCCTTCTCGTTTCTTATCTTGGGGATGACAGAAGCACTTGTTGAGATAAAACTTTCAGCTTGGGTTTATGAGTTACAAAGATGAGCAGAGCCACCCTGATTACCCATGTTGGACACACAGAAGCAGCAAGCAATCAACTTTGCTGTGTTAAGCCACAGAGACTGTGAGTGATTTGTTACTGCAGTATCACCCAGCTCATTCTGACTGATGAGAATGCCGTGAGACTTATTTCAGATGACACACATAAAACGTGTATCCAAAGACACAAATCAACTTACGTGTCAATAAATATTGGCCAATATAATTAAAATTATAATAGAATAACAACAATAATAAAGCTACTCTTGTGTCTTGAGACAGGACCGTCCTGCCATATGGTTTAATTTCAGATGGTTAAGAAGCTACATGTACCAAAAGAAATATCTGCCCTGCCTGCTCAACATTGCTCTATACTATAGTTAAAAATTTAATTCCTGCTAAATGCAAGCCATTTCACCTTGCTAAAATGAAAGTCCATGAATGTAAGGAAAGAAACTTAAAACACACTTGAAGATAAAGATTTATATTAGGAATTGCAAACTAGTGGCCTGTGGGCCAAATCTGGACCATACATGTTATTTATTTATTTATGACACAGTCTCACTCTGTCACCCAGCATGGAGTGCAGTGGGGCAATCTCAGCTCACTGCAACCTCTGCCTCCCAAGTTTAAGTAACTCTCTGCCTCAGCCTCTCCAGTAGCTGGGATTATAGCGTGTGCCACCATGCCCAGCTAATTTTTGTATTTTGAGTAAAGGCGGGGTTTCACCATGTTAGCCAGGCTGATCTCAAACTCCTGACCTCATGATCCACTCACCTCAGCCTCCCAAAGTGCTGGGATTACAGGCGTGAGCCACAGTACGTGGCCACATGTTTTATTTTAATGACAGTATTTTAAAACTCAGGGAAACACACACACACACACTCACACATATTCACACTCACACACATACTCTCTAACACTCACACACTTACTTCTGGCTTCTCTTGAAAAAACTCTAAGATCTTACAACCCTAAAATCACATTTCTACATGGCTAATATCTCTGGAGCTAAATAACTGCATTGTCCGGTTCACCAGATTTGTGTTTCCTATTGGTTCAGAATGCATAGCAATAGGTGACCCAAATAGGGGATTTACAGTAAATGAAAATTTAATTACAGTGCCTCCCCTTATCTATGGGGAATATGTTCTAAGACCTCCCATGGATGCCGGACACTACAGAGAGTACTAAGCCCTGCATATATTATGTTTTTTCCATGTGATAACTCAGTTGACTAATAAGTGACCAACAGGTAGGTAGTTTTTACAGTATGGATAGGGTGGACAAAGGGGTGATTCATGTTCCAAGCAGAACAATACAAGATTTCATTACACCACCCAGAATGGCTCACAACTTAAAACTTAGAAATTATTTATTTCTGGAATTTTTCATTTAATATTTTTGGACCATGGTTGATCATGGGTAACTGAAACTACAAAAAGCTAAGCCAAGAATAAGGAAGGACTATTGCATTTCTTCAGCAGTTGGGTATAGTGAGTGCTAGGTACAAAGAAGACAAAATACTACAATGAAGGCCAAAGCAGGGTACTGATAACTAAGTCATTTGATAGCGTTTTGCTAGAACCAGTTAGTTGAGGAAAAGACATTTCTATTCCTGCAGAAAAGAATAAAAATAGGTCTTTGATGCCTCAGCAGCAATTTTCATCATCAAATCAGTTACAGACCACACAAGCTAATTAATCCTCTTGGCCCCCTCATTGGGTGAGAATCCCAGAAATACCACTAGTAGAAGAACTTAGGAAAACAGTTGCAAAATATCTTGTTGCCTAGGAAGAATCTTAACACAACAAGCTACTGAATTGCTTTTTAAAGTTGTAAACTGACCCTCCCCCATCTTGTTCACTTAGGAAGAAGGATAAAAGAAAAGGGATTGGACAGCAAAGTCTAGAATCTATATTCTTCAATGTATAATTTCTATGCAATTGCTTGAGCATTATCTAAAACCTTTCACATTCATATCCCTTGAAATCCCTCTTATGTTAATCACATTCATCATTTTGGCTCCATTTTCATTAAAAGAAAAAACATTTTTATGCCACTCCCACCTTAGGATCTGCTAACTGACCCAGTTTTCAGAGGCAGAATCTCCCAGTACAAATATGCCTCTTGTTTTATGTCCAACCAGTGAAACAAAAACAGCCTTTACAATTTAATGCAATCTTCCTGCAGATGTTCATGGTATCTATTACAATTTTATTAATACCTTAAATTAATTTAAGGCATTGGAAACCAAAGGTGGGTGTCAGATAGTGTGCCAAGGTAATGACTGTGTCTTCTGAATTATCTGGCACTGACAGTGGGTTTGAGAGTGGGGCCTCCTAGAATCTTCAATGAGATACATCTTTCTGTTTCACATTTTAAAGGTTGTGAGGAGTTGGCTGAGAAAGAAAGGGACATGAAGTGTCTGGTTTTAAATCATTCAAAACTCAGATTTATCTAATCAATCACATATCACTTCAGCTCTGTTTCTTTGCTGGACTGGAAAGAGGTGGAAATTTTAAAAGGCCTGGAATAAACTTACAGACTGAAGAAAGATCTTCTCAGATCAGAAATGAGAAGTTTTCCAACCACATTTTTCAGAGACTTAAAAAAAAAAATCCCCTTAGAAAATTGCA
Source organism: Callithrix jacchus (assembly GCF_049354715.1). Classification (NCBI taxonomy): domain Eukaryota; kingdom Metazoa; phylum Chordata; class Mammalia; order Primates; family Cebidae; genus Callithrix; species Callithrix jacchus. The sequence goes on along the minus strand of NC_133509.1, from coordinate 71,063,839 downwards.
TTGTGATAATGTGGTAAATTATTAAAATATTTTTTCTTTTTCAAACATAATACAGATTGTTTTTATAGATCTGTCATATAACTTCAAATGGAAGAAATAGAATAGATTAAGTGAGCTTTTTATTTCCATTCTAGTTATAGTGACAACATTTTTTTTTATTCTGGGTTAGTAGTTTCCTTTAGAAATACTCTAGAAACCCTTTATAAATGAAAGGAATGTGTATAGTATGTAAATTCAAAGTGTGCTGTCCTCATTTACCCAGTGGAATTCAAAATAAGCCCCAACTTGTGAACATATTAAAGCAGATTGAAATGGATATTAGCGGGATTTGTAAGGAGAAGCACTCTAGTCAGTCAAACATGCTATGCACGAGATCTTTGATAATGTTGTTTTACTGATAATTACCTGCCGGCTGTCACCTCAAAGTGGGATTTCATGCAGGTTCCAGTATTTAAATATTACTTTCACAGCCGAGCCTGCAAAGACACTTACACCAATCTGGCCATGTCCATTTTATTTCACAATTATCTCTGTCTTTCTTCATGAAAAGCAATGTACTTAACTCCCTTTTAATTGTGTTTGAACTGTGTGGGCAAGAGATCTTCAATCATGCTCTCTCTTCCCTGGTCCAGAGCAGGTTCTGCATTATTTCCTTTCAGATGTCAGCAGATAACAGAATTACTGGAAAGCAGCACTTTCTAACTTGCATGAATATTCATCTGACCTCAGAAACTATTCTCTGGGCAAAGTAAACACCCCACACTTACATTAACTAAAGGTGGTTTAAGGAAGGACCAACTTATGTAGTCCTCTTGGGCTGCTAATTCCTGCTGGTCTTCCAGCCCTACAGAGAACTTCCTTTCCTCTGCCACTATCACCGTGCACCGCCCTCACAACACTTTTTTTTTTTCTCATACTGAACTCCTAATTAAATTTAACAGTTTCAAGAGTTTAAACTGTATACCTTTTTAATTGTGTCCTACTTTGTATTGGCTGATGCACAAGTCTGAAAATGGATATTACAGCTTTTTATGATATAATATCACCCTAATTGGTGCTTCATAGGCCATGGCTGAATTCTTTTCAATTAAGCTCTAACATACAGTAACTGTTTCTCTCTGCAAATGCTGGAAAGCCATTCACAAGAGAGGACTGGTACTGCACAATTCCAAAGTACCTTAATGTGTCAAAAATGTTTTGTGAAGAAAGCTACACTGTAAATGCAATCACCTACATTGGTGTTCCCATTGTTAACTGGGAGTGAAAGTATTGCTAATTGTCCTGCGTTTTAGCTGGGTTTTTAAAGCATTATGTAGTAAGTACACCGGAGGGTCAATTTGTGAAGTGAAATACTTAGCATGCAAAGCGTAATACAAGATGCTGTGTAATACTTGACCTCTCAGCATAATAAATGTAGCAGTGAAACGCTGTGCATTCAGTATTCACTGAATAGAGCCTTCGCAGTGGAACAAAACCAGAAAATGTTCTCTTCATTCCTTTTTTTTTTTCACTAAGCGAAAATTATTCTTTATAATGGCCATTGCAGCAATTAGCTGGCATTTGGTAGAATAAATGTGCAGAAATAGCAATTTCTTATTTTAAATGAGATTTTGTATGGAGCCTGCAAATTACTTGAGGTATATGAATAATTGTGCCTTAGCTTTATGCTACAGAATAGGGTGTGGGTGAGTATAAAGATTTCCTATTTGCAGCTAAATGTTTAGACATTTTATTATTTTAATTTCACTCACAGTCTGCCTGGATTGACCTGCTTTCCCATTGATCATTTCATGTGCGCCTGGAAGCAAGTGTGCAGATGGCGGGAGACTCCCAATTAGTGCACCATGTTTTTTATGACTGTGACATGTAAGTGCAATCAGGTCTCCTCTGGAGGCAACAGCAGTGTTTAGAGTTTGGGATTATAAATCAATACAATTTAATAATTTGCATGGAGTGAAGGCTTATCAATATTCTCTGTGGTCAATTGGAAACTTCATTAAATTTTTATCAAAAGTTTTTTACCTTATTGAAATGCAGTCTTCCAGGCATTCATGATCCATCTAATTAGCCTTAAGTAGGGTATTTTTTTCTCTCTCTAAGTGATTCAGTTAATTATGTCCATATATTCATAATTATAAGGTAGATGAGTTGGGTAAAACTGAAATTATGAAATCTGCAGAGAGACTATGAGGCTTAGAATGTGGAATATAAAAAAGGGGTGAGTAAAAAATTTATAGTAAATAAATACTTTTTAAAAAGTCTCCCTCGGCCCACCCCATTCCAATAGCTTTCTCACAAGGTTTTGTGCGTTTAATTTTTCATTTATCATCCAACAACTTCTGAAAATTGATTTTAGATAATCACATAGTAAATAATAATTAAAAAGGCCAAATACTGGGAACATTTGACTAATGCCTTGAAAGTTATTTTTAATTTAAAAGAATTTGAAGGTGAACTATTCAGTTTTTTAAGAGTTCCTTTTGTCCACTGGCCACCACTAGTTCCTAGTTCTACTAGTCCCCAGTTATCCTACAAGATGTAATCACTTTAGTCAGTTTCTTATGTTTTCTCTTTCTACATTTTCAAATTCTCTTTTTATTCTAGTCCCTCGCACATTTTACTTACATATTCTAATTACACATATTCTGCATCGTATCTTAAATTTCAAGAATTTTTAAAAATCCCTAGGCAACTTTTCTAGCCCAAGAATTTTTTTTATCTCTAAACTTACATTTTTAGTTTTTTTCACAAAATTAATTTGTCTACCCTAATTTTCATTTTACTTAAAAGCTAAGCATATACAACGTTTTACTCAAACTAATTTTTTTTCTACCATTGAGTGATGCAAAAAATTCCTCTGCCAAATGCTATAATGAAGGTACCCATTATCAAATGATGAAACTCATTGTTAAATCCAACCTGTGTTTCTACAAAAATTGGAAAAAACCCCAGTTAGTCACTGCTAATCTAATCTGGGTAAAGTGATGTTCTCACATTGCAAGCAGATACTAGCCTTTCATTGCTCAATAAGCAAGGCTTATCAGCTGAACTTCACATCAGGCCTCAGGGAGGGTGCTGGGCCATTTTATTACTGTCTTTGCTTAATGATCATGCTCAAAATCTTCAGAAAATTGCATAGCCACTGGCCAGAAAGAATTGTGTATGATTTCTGTCCCACTTTAATGCCTCATGATTTCTTTCCAATGTGGCAAATAACAAGTCACAATCAATCATATTTTTAACATTTGAAGTGATTTATAGTAGACCCAGGTAGTTGACTACAAGAATAAATTTTTTAAATTATATATGTGAAATAAAAGAACATGAGATATAACATTTATCTAATTATTTCTTTCTGAAATATTCCTCTTGAAACTTTCCAAGGGAGAAGAATGTGGTGGACTAAGGGCAAAATTTCATCCACATATTTGTGAGGTATAGGTAAATGCCATATAAATAACTGTATGGATAAAGATATTGGTACGTTAAAACACAGAAAGAAATGTTAACTGTGTTTTCATATTGCTGCTGTTAACGAATGAGGCCTTAGATAATTTTTTTTTCTTTTTCTTTGAGACTGGGTCTTGCCCTGTGCCCCGGGCTGGAGTACAGTGGCGTGATCATGGCTCACTGCAGCCTCAACATCCTGGGCTCAAGGGATCCCACTTCAGTCTCCTGAATAGAGTAGCTGGGACTAGAGGCATGTGCCACCACACCCAGTAATTTTTGTATTTTTTGTAGAGACAGGGTTTCACCATTTTGGCCAGGCTGGTATCAAACTCCTGGGCTAAAAAGAGGTACCCACCTAGGCCTCCCAAAGTGCTGGGACCCAATACACCCAGCCAATAACTCTTTTCAAGATATTTCAGGTCATTTTGGTCATCTAACAACTCTTTAACACATCCTGAGAGGTAAGCAGGTGATTGAAGGATACTTCATTTAAAAAGGGATGGTACAAGTAGTGAAAATTGGTTATACATTAAACCATTATTCTCAGTATCATTGAAAGTTTTACATTATTGCAAAATTAGATGACAATATTCTCACCTGGAACATTTACTTGGGTATAACCTTCCTCTTTCAAAAGTTGAGTAGAATATCTATATAGGGGTTGCTTCCTGCGTTGAGTGTCTTCTTCAAAAAAGAACCTTACTTTTTCTGTCCCAAGGAAACTCTAGGAATGGGCTTCATTGCAGTTCATCCAAACTGAATGACTCACCATTTTCCCTGTCTCTTCTTGCTCTCCTCATCCTGCCTTCCCTTGGGATGGGTCTTCACTTTGGGAGTCCTCGCTTCATTCCTGCCTCTGGTTGTCCAATTTCTTCTCCTCTTTCAACACCTAGGTCAAATGTTCTCTCCCTCATTAAGCTCTCTCTGCTGTCCTAGCTGGAAGGAATTACTCTCCTAAACCAGAAGAACAATTTACCTTTCTTCCTCTTGTATTTATGTACACTTGATCACCCCTCTGCTTGACTACTGGCTTCATAGGAATATGATTCAAGTCTGCACAGATTCCAGGGCCTCACACTTTGTGAGTGTACAACAAATACTTCTTGAATGAATAAATTGGTAAAATTTAATGCTGGTCAGTGATCCGTTATTACATATGGTGAAAAGCTCCAAACAACCAAGGAAATATAAACATTCCAGGAACGAGACTTTATCCATTCTCTAGAATACAGCATTGAGTTTTTCTAATATTCTCCTAAGTCTCCAGATAGCAGGCAATTTCTGGTGCTTTGGATTTATCTGGACCAATGACAAACTAGTTGGCAACTCAGCTGAGATCTTTGCTGCAGGGCTGCTGTGCAAGCAATTCAAAACATAGATTAACAATTCTTTTCAACCAGCCCTCAATCATGAATGTCACAGAGATGGATTTCTGTGACCTTGAACAAGCTATTTATCTTGCTAAGCCTTAGTTTCCCCATCTATAAACTGGGGACAATAATACTTGTTTCACATGGTTAAATTAGATTAAATGAGATGAAAGTGCCCCAGATAGAAAAATGGTAAAATTATGGCGAGGCTGTCAAAAATAAGTTCTGAGGAATCAGACCAATTTTGTGAACACATATCTCACTGTATTATAATTATCTGGAAACAGTCTATCTTCATCACTAAACTGTGTATCATGTGAGGGCAAGGTCAAGCTCCTATTTATTTCTGTATCCTCAGTGCCTGAGTCCTGGCACATAATAAGTGCTCAGTAAAATCTAGTCAAGTGAATGAAGAGTTGAGGTTGTGCCTCCACCACAATTTAGTTGCTGTTTATTCTCAATACATGCAAGATGTGGCAGTTGAGATGTTTCTCTTATCAGAAAATAAGTCACAGCCACAAAGGTATACATTAAAGTGAGAGCTCACTCACAGACAATCAAGAAATTCAATTTATTTTAATCCTGGACCATTGAGAGATGGTGCCATTGAGGGAAATCAGTCTTCTCTTGCATAAGGAATGAATCCTGCAATTAAATTATTTTTAAATGTTTATCAAACAACCATAGGCTGCTACAAAGGGCTGTGAATCTTTGATATTGACCTCCTGAAATTCTGCATAGTGTTCTAAATGGGAAGGATTTGCCACTTCCTTGTCTTAAGGGGAAAATGACATTTCTCTTACTTATGGCTTTCTGGTAAAATCTCTGAAGTGGGATTTCTGGAAAGATATGAGAACAAGTTTTGGGTGCATATTTCACAAGGAAGGCTGTGGAGGTATGCAGAGGAAGCTTATCACATGTTCTTTCCATTTGGACTAGTGTTCTGGGCTTCAAAGACCTTTCTATACTTGGCTTTTCCTTCCCTCAAAATTGTAAACATTTTAAAAAGCAATTTCTATGTATTGAATAACCACAATACAAATCTGAACATTTTTCAATTTATTCCTGATGCTTATGCTTTATAGAACCTGATTTTTCATGCTGTTTAGAGTCTGAAAGTTTCAATTGTGCTTCTGTTACGCTCCTTTCCTTGAGGAATGACCAGGTTCTAGAGTTCCCCTCCTCCTATGGCAAAACAAAATTGGTGTACAATCTGGGGTGACATCGTGGCAGTCTCACCCCAGACCTTGTTGAATGTGGACAAACCCGAACAAATCCTAGCATCTTTCATGAATGTTTATTTGCATTCTGGGTCAACTGGCAGAAAAAGTCATTTATTTAAAAAAAATAGTAAAAGCTACCTAATATTTTTCGAGAGTTGTGTGGCAGGATCTGCACCGAGGACTTTACAAAAATTGTCTCATTTGGTCCTCACAACAGTCACAGGAGGGAAACCTCACGCGTGACTGGTGAGGAAACTGAGCCCGGAGGTTGGATGGCTTTCCCAGGTTCTATGGCAACTCTGGGAGAGAGCAGTGCAGGCTCAGGTCAGTGCAAACCCAGAATCTGAGCTCTTAGCCCTTGCTCTTCCATCTCTCTGACTTCAAAGTTTTCTTCACCAACTCCAGTGGCTTATGGGCAATGATGCATGGGGTGACCAGCAAAACACACCATTTTCAACCAAAAACAACTGTCAGAAAATCTCATGTCTATCTAATGCTATGAAGGGTGAATGGTGTGGGAGAGGCAGTTAGGGAAAAGGTGACTGGGCCAGCTTGGGGGGCGGGGGTTGGTTCCATAGACCACAAAGAATGAAGGCATTTCTATCCATGCCTGAGGGATAGCACACTCACCCAGATGAGCAAGAAATGGGCTTATACCAGAAAGAAGGGCCCAGGCATGAAGGAGGAGACCTCCTAGATGCCCTAGCCCAGCTATGCCTCTGAACCACCTGAGGCCCAGGATACTCCAAACCCTGGTGTGGGCAAGGTAGATCCACGCAGACCCATGGAGCCCAGAACCCAGCTCCTGGAGAGGACTTCTAGGTATTAGGAGATAATACCTAATACTTAGAGGAAGTAGGGGGAGGAACGGAAAGAACAGTGACGACCTTTGCTCCAAAACACATTTTCCAATATGAGGGAGGGAGTAAAACTGAATAATTCAGTCAAAGAAACAGGTAATAACACAGCTGGTAAACCTTGCCACAATATTCCCTTCAAGTTTTATTTATTTAGCGTTTATACTAGCAGTTCTCAAAATTTAGGGAGTAAAATAACCTGGGAAGGTTGTTAAAATGCATTTACCTAGGTCCTATCCCCCAAAGTTCTGGTGCCGTGGGCTTGGGGTGGGTTCCTGGACTCTGTTTTGGATAACACCCAGAGAGATTCTCATGTCCCTCATCAGAGAAGTAAATGCTGAGAAAACAGCCCTGGAGTTAGGTGAGTCCTTGGAGAGCTGACATTCTGTGGGGTTAAGGTGAAACCTATCTATTTATTTATTTAGAGATGGAGTTTCACTCTGTCACCCAGGTTGGAGTGCAGTGGAGTGATCATAGCTCACTGCAGCCTAGACCTCCTGGGCTCAAGGGAGCTTCCTGTTTCAGCCTCCAAAGTAGCTGGGACTACAGGCCCATGCCACCACCCCAGGGTATAAAGCCTAATCAATCATATTATTCTCCAGGAATGCTTGTTTTTGAAGAGCTAGCAACGGTTGACCATGTCTATGGCTACTGCCCAAAATTTCCTATACTCCTTCAACATCTACTTCTAGGATAAGTTTTAGGCAGGACTGAGGGTGGGTGAGATGACACTCTGATGTGTCCTCTGCTGGTCTTAGCTGGGAAGGCTTCCAGGCACACTCTGAATGAGGTGGCACCCCTTAGCTTCAAGGAGGACTGTCTTGTGAAGGAGTAGTCAAAGTATCTTAAGTGTTTGACAACCAATCATTCATTCATTCTGTAGTTGTAGAAAACTTCTTTGTTTGTACTATGTTTTAGGACTTGGGCCTTGCTTAAGCTTCTCTTTCTTCCTAGAAGGTCACTGTCTTCCAGCTTTGCCCAGTTAACTTTACTCTTCCAGATCTGTCCTCCCTAATGAGGTCAGTTCCTCCAGGCTATGCCCTGATGGCACAATAAACCTGCCAAATGTGATTCCTGAGTTAATGCCCTTATCCCCACTGCTTATAAACTACATGAGGGCAGAAATCATGTTGTTTAACTCCAAGTCACTTAATTTGCTAAAATACAGTTTTCTAAATAATACTTAGCCACATTTAGCAAGGTACCAGCTTAACAGAGTAGATTATTTTTCTATTTATAAATTAAACAGCAAATTGTAATGGATAGACTGTTTTAACACCTTTTGATGGTTTCTTTGAAGGTTTAGTTGATTTAGTTTTGTCTTTATAATATCATTTTAAAGAGGTTCAACAGCTAAGAGTGACAGAATGGTATAGCTGTTTGGGGTATATATTTAATTGTTGAGGAAAGGGTATTTAGAAATCAGTAATACAGTTCTTTTCCTTTACTGGTGCACCCAGAAAAAAAATGCTTGCTGCTTTGGGTTTAAAAACCACATTTGCAGCCGTTACTGGGCCAGCTGTGAGTTCCCTCTACCCTGTGGCTTTCCCTTGCCAGGTTGACCCTGCCACAACCAGGTGAGCTGCTGCCCACAGAGACCCCCCCCCCCGCCCCCGGCCAACAGGCAAACGCCCTGGGGAAGCCTTTCTTACCCTGCTGCCTGGGACTAGAGAACACCGGAGAGGCCTGGAGAACGCTGGAAAGGCTGGAGAACGCTGGAGAGGCTGAAGAACGCCCCAGAGGCCTGGAGAACGCCACAGGCCTGACAGAACCATGTGCCAGGATGCTGCCGCTCCGGTTCCCTGCAGACTCAGGCTGAAACTCACCCCTCCCCGTTTTCTCTGACCAACCTCTGCGCATGCCTGGTTCTGCCCCGCCCCGAACTGGGCTGTTCCTCGCCAGCAAGGAGCAAAAAGTGGGGAGTGCTCACCTTTTCCACCCCACAGGCTCCAGCAGGTTTTGGTCCCAGAGATAATATCCAAAGGATAGAGAAGGAGAGGGAAAGCAGAGAGAGAGAGCTTGAAAGTAAAAAAAAGACAGTGCTTTCAACTTTGGTTGGGTCACGCCTCTGAGGCGCTGAGCTGAGGTTCCCCTCAGCCCTGCCAGGCTGCGTCGCTTCAGGAGATTTTGAAGAGACAGGACAGAATGTGGCCGGTTTTACTCACGATTTGAAGTTTCTTTCTCTGGCTGTACCCCTCTTCTGGCTGTACCTTTTTTTTGGTGTACCCCTCTCCTGGCTGGCTCACCAAATGTAATATTGGGGTTTAGGGGTTCAGGGTGCCCTTAGCTTCCCTGAGAGGACGTTTCTCCAGGGGCTTGGTCTCCTGCCCTCTTAAGAATGAGAGGGGACCCGGTGCAGTAAGTGCTGGACTTAAGAAGGGTTGTAGAAAGGGATTTTATTTAGGTAGAGAGAGAAAAAGAGAAGGAGAGAAAGAAATGCTGACTTTTACACTGAGTGAGAGAAAGAAAAGCCACTCTCACACTGAGTGAGAGAATTCAGAAAGATGGAATCCAGGAGAGGAAAGCAGCTTCTACACTGAGTGGAAGGGAATAGAGATGGAGTTTAGGAGGGAAAGACAGGCTTCCACGAGAGTGTGGAAGGGGACTCCAGAAGGGAAATCCAGGAGAGAGAGGGCTTCCACGAAGGGAGTGTTCGTGGAAGGGACCCAAACATGGAGTCTGAAGGGGTGTGGAAGAAGGGGACTTTTAACCTGGGAGGAGCCCCCCACCTTCTCTAAGACCCCAGGCCAATGAAAGGAGTTCCTTAGAACTTTCACTGGAGTGATTGACTCTTAGTTTCTTCCCGTGCCAGTGAAATTTAAGCATAAACCGTTAAATCTCCTGGATGGAGAGAGATGGGAGGGAGGTATGGCACTGGGAAGTTTTTGCCCTTAAAACTACGCTCCCCTGTGGACCCCGAGAGAGAACACCTTCCCTCAGAATGATAGTTTACGTCAAATTCAGCTGTGCAAACTGTTTTTTAGTTCTTCCTGATTTGTGGTATAAGTTTCCACATTATATAAGTTATATGGAAGATATTGAAAGTTGTTTATGAGGAAGCCATGATATACTGAAGAAGCATGTTTTAATTTATATTTTTCCACTATGGACAATTCATTTTACATTAATTTTTTTCTTGTATCTCTTAGTTGTATTGTGTGAGTATTTCTTACTTATTGTTTTATTCAGGCTATTAATCACTTGGAAATTGCATGTATTTCAATTTTCGTCTTTTAGTCTGTGACTATTATGGTGTCTTTTGATTCACAGAAGCTGTGTTTTGTTTTATAATTCATGGTTTTCTTTATAATATATTTTATGCCAAGTTTTTAAAAGTCCTTCCTTCTCCTAAAGTCGTAAAGATATTATCCTATATAAATATTTGAAAAACTATTTTTTTTGCACTTAGATCATGAATACAATTAATCCTTGTGTATGGAGAAGGACATTTATTTTCCATGTGGATAAACAATTGTCTCACTTATTAAATTGTCTACTCATGCCCATTTGTCTGCAATGACATGTTTGTAATATACCAAGTTTTCATAAAAGCATGTGTTAATTTCTAAGTTCCCCATGTTGTTCTGTTTAGCCCATTTATTACATCTGTTTCAATAGTAGATTGTGTTATTTTTCATAATAGTCATAAGATGTTTTGAAATCTAATAAGGCAGTGTGCACACATTTTTTTCTTCACAATTTTCTTGGATATATTTGCCCTCATGCTTTTTCACATAGGTTTATTTTGTCAAGTTCAACAACAACAAAAAAAGCCTATTAGTAATTTTTCCAGAATTTCAATGAAGTTTTACACTGATTTGGAAAGAATGGATATTTACATGATACTATGCCATCTTTTCACTTTGAGGGATCTTCTTTAATGCCTTTTAATGAATGAATATCTTTTTTTTCTACATAAAGGTAATATAGATACATCCCTAGGCAAATGATAGACTTGGCTGTGATTTTAAACATTATGTTTTAACATATTCCATTTTTACAACTGCCTCTTGCTTGTATAAATCAAGCAACTCTGCTGAACTTTGTAGCAGTATTGTACATTTACAGACTTTCTTGGGTTTTCATGTATACAATTATATTGCAAAAAAATACAAAATTATTTCTTTTAAAGTCTTAGTTTTGTTGATTTTTTTTCCCCTTGATCCACAATACTGGATAGGAGCTCCATTAAAGTGTTCGGGAAAAGTTATGTCTCTGTTTCTGACTTTTAAAAAGTATTTTTTATATCGTTCTATTATGAATTATGCTTACTATGGGTTTATGTATTTTTTTCACTTTTAACATTAGCTTTTGATTGTTGTGTAACAAATTACCACATACTTAGTGGCTTAAAACAACACATATTTATTATCTCACAGTTGCTGTGGGCCAGAAGTTCAGCCTGGTTTAGCTTTGTCTTTTGCTGAGGGTCTCATAAGAATAAACTCAAGGTATGAACTGGCCACATCTTCAACTAAGGGCTATACTGAAGAAAAAGTCTTCTTCCATTCTCATTCAGGTTGCTGGCAAAATTTAGCTACTTAGAATTGTGGAACTGAAGTCCTCACTCTTTTGCTGGCTGACAGCTGAGCACTGCTCTTGGTCTGGCACTAGAGTCCCTGCTACAGGCTTTCCAAATTAGATCTCTTCATAAAGGAATGGTCCAGTCTCTTTCAAAGGCTCACCTGTGTTGCTTATTCTCCTCAAGATAATCCTGTTTCCTAACTTCAAAGTAAACCAATTTAGAACCTGAATTACATCTACATCAGTGAAATTTCTTCACCTATGTTATAAAAGTAAATTAATCACAGAAGTGGTTTTGTTTTCCATAATGAAAGTCTCTAGCTGTGAGTTGTGGGCTTGCCTGTAGTACCAGCTACTATTCAGGATGCTGAGGTGGGAGGATATGGAGCTCAGCAGTCAGTTGGAGGCTGCAGTGTGTGATGATTGTACCCCTGTACACCAGCTTGGGTGTCAGAGTGAGACCCCGTCTCTAAACAAGTAAACAAAGAAATAAGTAAATAGTCCTCGCCATAGTCATGGATAGAGAATTATACAAAGGTGTGTATCCAAGGGACCAGGAGGAGTCTTGAGGTCCAATGTAGAATCTGTTACTACAACATTATTTGCTAAATTAATATCATCCTTTTTCAATTCTTTATTTGTCCTACTTTTAATTATATTTATGTTTATATTTATTGCTCAATAATAAAAACCATAAGGCCATAGCCTTAAAGTAAATCTTGAAATAGGGGAGTATAAATTCTTTCAATTTGTTCTTTTTCAAATTGGAACACTTTTTTTTTCTTTTGCATTTTCACATACATTTTAGCTGATTATTTTTTATAGATACCTCATATTCTCTGACTTTATTAAACTTTATTTCTGCCATCTTTATAGTGGGATTGTTAGGATTTTCTATGTAAACAATCAAGTTGTCTGAGAATAAAGACAGCTTTTAGGTTTCTTTTCCAGTGTACATGTGTTTGATTCATTTTCCCATCTAGTAAATTGTTTAGATTTTTCCATTGTTGATTAGAAGAGGCAATGACAGAAATCCCTGTCTTCTGCAAAATCATAGAGAAAAATAAAATTAGTTTTTCAGCTGCAAATAAGTTATTGGTAGTTTTTTTTTTAAATCACTCTCTGTATCAGATTAAGGAATTTCTACTACTAGCTTGCAGAGAGCTTCTTAGCATAAATAATGCTGAATTCAGCCATATGTAATTTTCTGAATCTATTGGGATCATTATGTGTTTTTGTCTCCTTTCTTCTGCACACATAATATAGTTTTACTTTTGAATATTAAAGCAACCCAGCAGTCCTGTTATAAAATCCATTTCATCATGTTATATTGTCTTAATATATTAATTGAATCATATTTGCTACATTTGTTAAAATGTATTACTGTACTGCATCTATGTCTGGGAGAAATATTTAACTGTAGTTTTCTTCTTGTTTGGTCATGTAACACTGTTTTCATCAATCTGCTTGGAAGTATTTATACCTTCTCTATTTTCTGAAAGAGTTTTTATTAAATTGGTATGCTTTTCTCTTTAAAAAAAAAAAAAAAAGAAATCAGTAATATAAACTTTACTTTAGTATCCGAATTCTGATTTTAATTTCCTTAAGCATGAAATTACTAAAGAAGGATTCAGAGCAACTAAATCAATGTAAATTGCAGAGATTTTGGATATTAATTATTAGGAATATAAAATCAAGGCTGATCTGCCATTCAAGGTATTGGTGAAAAAATTTAAAAGTGCTGGAAGAAAAGTTTTAAATGACGTTTAGAAAGATAGGGAAAAACTCTAAGTCAATTGAAACAACCTCATTCCATGTGTCATGCTGAAATTAAAATTTTAATTGCTACAGGCTAAAATTAAGTCTACCAGCCACTGAACAATTACGAAAAGAATATTAATTATTGTTATAATTGAAAAACTTAGAAAATGACAGAAACTAGAAGTAGAAGCTGAAGATGAAATGCTCAGTTTTTATTTTCTAACAAGGAAAGTTGAGATATTTTTACCTGGTTTTAATGCACCAAAAGATTTGAAATGAAGTAACACATGTTTAAAATGCATAAAAGAAGTGAGGAGCATCAGAGGAACTGGCATAATGAAATGAATGATAAAACCTCAATTTTGATTTGTATATTACCATAACTCAACTTGCAAAAACTAAAAAAGATTTTAAAAGATTGGCTTAAAATCCTAAAAATGCATTTAAAATCCTAAAAATGTGTTTAAAATCCTAAGAATACTAAAACATAGGCAAAATAAGAGTGAACTGGGAAACAATGAAACAATAATATTATATCCTAAGGCCAATATCACTCTCAGAAATTAAAATGAAAAATTTTAAAACATCAATTAAAATTAACAGAAAATAATCCTATAAGTGCTAACTACTTGAGGAAAATGTAAATGAATTTTAAAAGAAATCTGTTTAAGGCTGAATATTTCTAGAGGAAATAATTATAATGTTGGATAAAAATATGAAATATTTTATGACTTAAAATATATTCAACTCATAGGAGCAGAGAGTAAAAGGGTGGTTATCAGAGCCGGGAGGAGTGAGGTGGAAAGAAAAACTGATCACAGGGTACGAAGTTTCAGGAGAAAGGAGGAATAAGCTTCAGTGATCTAATTACATGGAACTGGGGCTATAGTTAATAATAATGCATTGTATCTTCCACAATTGCTTAAAGATTGGACTTTAAAAGTTATCGCCACAAAAAAGTATGTGAGGTGATGGGTATGTTAATTAGCTTGATTCAGTCATTCCACAATGCACACATGTAGCAAAATATCACATTATACCACTTAAAAATATACAATTATTATCTGTCAATTAAATATAAACTAAAATTTATTTATAAGACGAGTAAATTATTCTTATAAATACTTTTGACAATAGTTTTGACAAATTATTTCTTAAAATGCTGCTATAAAGAGCAAATAACAACTAGCCAACTAGAACCATCTGATATAAATTGTTGCAAATTTTACAAATAGTTAAAAGAAACATGTTTTTGGTAAATCATTGCATTTGGTAACTTTGGCAAATTAGTGATTCAGTAAATTGATCATTTGTTGATTCCGTGTGTTTGAATTATTGCCAACTTGCCAAGTTCTTTTATCTAGGACAGGGTTAAGTTTACTATTGTATCTCCAAAGTCTGCTGCTGTGTTTGGTACAGTAGGTATTCTGTAAATAGTTGATGAATTAATTAATGAGTGAATGGTTTTGAGTGAGTCGAATACAAAAGGCAATATAACTACCAATGCTCCTGGCTTCATAGAGCTTACATTCTAGTGTAGACTGATTTGTACTCCAACCATTTTCTGTTATTGGTTATGTAACTATAGTGCAACTTCTTCTGTATGTTTATGTATTCTTGGATTCACATGAACAGGTGAACTTTACTGTTATACCATATTTGGGGACTATTTAAATGAAACTATACCTTCCTTCCATATAGAGATGAAAACACCTTTTCAAATAGGCCAGAGTGAGGCAATATTCCACAGGGTTTGAGAGCAAAATTTCTGATAAAATATTTAAAACCCTGAAGGTAGGTTCTTGCAGATGTGACATTTGCACAGCAATTCATTCTGAAATGATTGCCAAGCTGACTTGAGTGAGAAAAGCAAGCGGAAGAAGGAAGTGCCTGGCCAGGTCCATTTATCTCTGAATCAGAGGAAGTGCACAGGCCAGCATCATGAAAAAGCCATGGTGGGACTTTTTTTCTTTTATTTTCTTCTACCCCTTCAACTCACCTCCTTGTCCATAATCAGAAATGAGAGGAAATGTGGTAAAGGTAAGTCCATCCCTAGCTCATAGAGCTGACAGAAGACAGGTAGGTTGTATAGAGAGCTGGGCACTGTGGGCACAGCCCATGTTATAGTGAGCTTGTGTGGAACTGGTACAGTAAGAGCAAGCGGCTTTTCCTGTGCAGTGAGTTGGAATTAAACATGCTAATTTGAGGTCTCTTTCAAGTATTTTGTTTAACTCCATTGGCCTTTAATTCCTTTATATTGCATCATTTAATGTAATGTTATTTATATATGAAGCATGTTATGCTTATTAACCAATGTGCAAAAATCTAAAGTACAGATTTTCTATAATGGGCTAATTACAGGACTTTAAAGCCACCTACTGAGTTTTGCTGAGCTTCACAACAGGTTCACTGAACTGGATAAATTTATTCAAACGTGTGGAAATGAACCCCATTCTATGTGCAACGGTACTGGGAAAACACACAAATTATACCTCAATACCAGTTTAATGGGTCAAACAGTGAACCTGAATACTGAACTTATCTACATCTTAAAATAGTGGGGAAGCCAGTGGTAAAAAAAGGAAGTACCCATTCAAGGAAGTTTCTCCCTGTTTGTAAACAGTGGCAATAAAACAATAAGCCTGGCCATTTGGAGCAAGTTCCCCATGCTCAGAAAACAGAGGTGGTTGCCTTTCAATGACCTTTGAAAATACACAACTTTCATAACCAAACCCAAGAGTGGAACGAAATGACGAAAGCTCAGCAAACACACATCCCAAGTGCAGCCCTTTAATCTTTCCTGAGAACAAGAGGCGCGTTTTCTTGTGTCATCGCTTAGGAGAAATTCAGCACAGAGTGTTCAGAGTTAGAAATACAAATAAGGCCTAAAGATGCAGTGAAATTAAACACTGTCTTCAAACCAATTTTTTTTTCCCTGAGCTTGATCGAAACAGGGATATGTTGATCATGTTAGTATTATTTCTTCATTAATCCACTCTCAAATGGTTTCTTTCATTTGAGAGTTCCAGAGGACTTTAGACTTAAGCTTCATAGCACTATATTTAGAACTATTATTCTATTATGAATAGAATATGGATTATGAAAATACAAAGATTGGGAAGAAAAAAAGAAAATGGAGGTAGACAGAAGTCTGAGGGTCAGGTCAGGAACAGAGGTGAAAGGAAAAAGCCTATTTCCTATACTGCATTTTTGTCGATGAAAGTTCTGTTTCCAATTAGATGTATTCCCCCCGCTTACACACACACACGCACTCTCTCTCTCTTTCTTTCTCTCTTTCTCTCTCTCTCACATATATGATCATATATCCTATCAGTGAAAATGGACATTGCTTTTATTTTTCTATAGCATCTTGCAGCAATGATCTACTAATTTTGTCACGAAAAGGAAGAGAATGTTATTTCCAAGGCTGCAAGAATTCCAGTCCTGTCCTCAGGGCACCCTATTGACAATGTACACTCCACCCCTTGGCTGACAGTAAGTAGGGTGTTGATAACCTAATCCATGCTTTTCTCTTCAGGGTGATGCTGGCATGCCTAGCTCTGGAAGCTGTGAAGCCTAGATTTATACAGCACTCTCTGCAAGTGCCACGCACACCAATAAAAAGAGAGTTCTTCAGAAAATGAGGTGTGACGCAGGCCAGCTTTGCCAAGACTCTCGGACCAAGAAATAAGGATTTAAATATGAAATACTAAAATTTAACACATGACTGAAACAAAATAAATGGTGTACTACTGAAAGCGTTTGAGGTAATTAATCAATGCTGTGTTTGTACATATCATTAAATATATTATGCTCAGTTTAGATTTGATTTCCATGCTCCTTTTATAAAGAGTTAAAAGAAAATACATTTGAATTCATGCTGATACCGAAAACATGCTCCTAGCTTCTAGTTTTTTGGATTTCAAATCATTTCCATTAACAAACAGCTATTTGCCCTCTAATAAAATATGTCATTATGCTTTATTCACATCGCACAAAAGAATCACTGAAAAATCGCCCCAATGATGGCCAATAATTACACATTTTGCTCCTGTGCTAGCGATGAAGAAATCTGTTCATTGGAGAAAGCAGGTGCTAGGGCGTCAAGCTAATAGTCAATGTGTGCCACGGTAATTAGCCACTGCGATCGCTAAAATTAACAATTAGCTAACATGCAATTCTCTTTTTTGCAGGCTGCAGTTTACTTTGTAGAATCCTTGCATGTTCTTAGTAATTATTCTGACAGCTTATTATTTTTATTTTTTCTGGTTTGAACACAGCTTTAACATTTGCATCAGGCGACCCAAATGTTCAACAGGCAGAAGTGAAACAACTGCTTGACTAGGCATTTTTGTGAAGCACACATTTGGTTGTTTTCTGAACTTTTCATCGCTGGGGAGGGGAGTAGTAGGGGTGAGAGCTGTGATTCTCTCATAGCTATTGTCTTCTCCCCTAGGGCCTTCATCCAGGCCGGCACACTCAGCCATCCTGAAGCTTTTAGAAGGAAAACTGCCCAGTCAGCCGCAATTTATACTCTAGGGAACAACTCCAGGGATGAAGTGCCACAGTCAAGCTGGTCAAAACATCTTCCTTTCATTCTTCTTCCCTGGAGTGTGTCTTTGGTTAATGCATTCACTGCCCCCGCACAACGCCCCCCACCGCCCTTACTGAGAGATAAAATGTAGCATCCTGTGTGGCCTGTTCTCCTCAGGGGTGTATGCTGAGATAATATTGCTAGAGCATTTTAATGGATAGAATTAGGAAGGCCTCAGCCTACATGCCCAAGAAAAAAAAAATTAAAAGGCAAAGGAATCATTTGTTTCCAGAAATCCTCTGGGAGATAGAAACGTGTTGAAGGCATTCAAGCATTCAAGTAAGATAAATCGTGGCAAAAATTTAACAAACTGATTCCAAACTATATTAGTTTCCTGTCGTGGCCAACAAATTACTACAGATTTAATGGCATAAACCATACACACTTATGAGCAATGTGTATGGTTTATGCCATTAGATTTATTGCTCATAAATGTGTATGGTTTATGCCATTGGATTTAACCTCTAGAACAATACACAGTTTTGGAGGTCAGAAGGCCAAAATGGGTCTCACTAGGCTGAAATCCAGGTGTCACCAGGGCTGTGTTCCTTCTTAAGGCTCTGGGGCTGAAGCTGTTTCCTTGCCGTTTCCGCATTCCTTGGCCAAAGGAGCCAAACACCATTGCATCTTCAAAGCCAGCAAAACTGTGTCTCTCTCACGATTCTGCAGCCAAGCCACCCTCTGACCACAGCTGGGAAAATTCTCCAATTTTAAGGACCTTTGTGATTATACTGGGCTCACCTGGGTAGTCCAGGATCATCCCCTCCTCTAAAGGTCCTTAATTTAGTCATGTCTGCAAAGTCTCTTTTCTCATGTAATATAACATAGTCACAGGTTCCAGGGATTAGGACACAGACTTTTTTGGAAGGCCATTATTCGGCCTGTCATTCAAACCAAGGAAAATATACATGGAGTAAGTTTGTGTTTTCTACCCTAGAGAGTCAGTGCGCATTTAATGTCAGGGATTGAATTATTTGGGAGTGGTGGGGTACACACGGGGCAATGGATTTCCATGGTTTCCATAGACAATGAACTCTTCATGGCCCTCCTGTGCCAGGTTCCCCAACTGAAGATGGAGCTAGTACAGGTCGTGCTTTGTCCTGCCGCTCCCAGTCTCCTGAGTTTGGAGGGCCTTCTTACCCTCTTATTGGAAGTGGCACTTTTTAGAGTGCAGGCTTGTCCTGGCTAAGAGCTGTCATCACGTGTTCTGTGCTTTATTACAGTGTTGGGCTGCAGCATTCTGGCTTACTTACTGTGAGAATGAGTGACACAGACTGCTGAAACCCTGAACAACATAAGGAACTCCGTCCACCGCAGTCGTAGCTACTAAAAGGTAGTGACAGAGAGGTAGAGCTGCATTCCTGAGAAGTGCTGCCACCTTGTCCAGGTATGAGTCAATTTTCAGGGCTCAACAGGGCTGTGACAGATGCTTCTCAGCAAGGCCCAGAGAATCTGGACCTTGGGACCTGCTGCAGGCTGTAGAGACTCAGGAAGGCCCGGCTTAGCAGGAGAGGTCAGGGAAGTGAGCTGTGGAAGAGGCTGGGGCTAGGCTTGTGGTGAGAAAACACAGCAACATTTTGTTTGCTCAAGTGGGAGGAAACGGGAATGAGTAGGATCTGCCCAGAAGAGGTAGGTAGGCAGGTGGAGTCAGGCATCCTGAGAGCTTGATCACTACTGAGTTTCAATAAGGTGAGACCACACAGTCTAAGATGGTCCTTGTTAAATGGTAAAAAAGACATGGGGTATGGAGGTGTGCCTTGTTTTAAGAAAATCTACTCTTCGAAATAGAAATGTATTGGATTCTTTGATTTATAAGTAATTCACCACATAAGTTGTTGAAGCTGGGTGTGATGACTCATACCTGTAATCCCAGCTACTCAGCAGGCTGAGACAGGAGGATCACTGGAGCCTGAGCTTGAGATCAGCCTGGATTATATGGTGAGACCCTGCCTCAAAAAAAAATAAATAAATAAAATGAAATAAATAGGTTGTTGATATAGTGAGCTCCTCCTATGTGTGTAACGCAGAATTCTGTACACACACAAAAAAATGTATTGTCCCTTTCCCAATAGCATATCTATTGCATAAAGTGAGCTATCCACATAGGGTAAGGTTCTTTAAAAAGAGTGAACCAAGAGAACTTTTGGGAAGGATGGAGCCAAAGCTTCAAAATGCTCTGCTAAACTCTCAAGGTGTGTGCTGCCACTCAAGAGGCTGACCAAGATGTGTGGGGAAGGCTTGGGAGAGGGTACACCCCTCCAGTGGTGACGCAAGGTATCAGAATGATGGCATAATGCAAGGCAGCATGTCTAAGGAAACATGTATTCCAGTTTGAAGGTAACTTACCAGAGGATTTTCATTATCTCACATAAGAACAACTGTGGCTTATATAGAAGAACTACAGTGGCTTATGGCATGCAAAGCCTTTTTCATTCTCCAAGAACTAGCAGTATTTCTTCATTGGTGACATCTTGCCAATATTCCAAGTCATCGTTCTTAATTTTTTATTTACAGACAGAAATGCCAAACAGTAGTTTAGAAAATACTTTGGGTTCCTACAAGCCAGAAGACAGTGAGGGCCAATATTCAACATCCTTAAAGAAAAGAACTTTCAACCCAGAATTTCATATCCAGCCAAACTAAGCTTCATAAGAGAAAGAGAAATAAAATTGTCCTTTACAGACAAGCAATTGCTGAGAGATTTCAGTGCCACCAGACCTGCCTCACAAGAGCTCCTAAAGTAAGCACTAAACATGGAAAGGAACAACCAGTACCAGCCACTGCAAAAACTTATCAAATGATAAAGACCAATGACACAATGAAGAAACTGCATCAACTAACAGGCAAAACAATAAGCCAATAACAAAATGACAGGATCCAATTCACACATGACAATATTAACGTTAAAGGTAAACAGCTTAAATGCCCCAGTCAAAAGACACAGACTGGCAAACCGGATAAAAAGTCAAGACTCATCGGTGTGCTGTATTCAGGAGACCCATCTCACATGCAAAGACACACATAGACTCAAAATAAAGGGATGGAAGAAGATTTACCAAGCAAATGGAGAGCAAAAAAAGCAGGGGTAGCAATCCTAATCTCTGATAAAACAGACTTTAAACCAATAAAGATCAAAAGGACAAAGAAGAGCATTACATAATGATAAAAGGATCAATGCAACAAGAAGAGTTAACTATCCTAAATATATATGCACCCAATCCAGGAGCACCCAGATACATAAAGCAAGTTCTTAATGACTTACAAAGAGACTTAGACCCCTGCACCATAATAGTGGGAGACTTTAACACTCCACTGTCAATATTAGACAGATCAACCAGACAGAAAATCAACAAGGATATCCAGGACTTGAACACAGATCTGGAACAAGTGGACCTAACAGACATCTACAGAACTCTCCACTCCAAATCCACAGAATATATATTCTTCTCAGCACCACATCGCACATCACACTTACTCTAAAATTGACAACATAATTGGAAGTAAATCTCTCCTCAGCAAGTACAAAAGAACAGAAGTCATAATAGTCTCTTAGATCACAGTGCAATCAAATTAGAACTCGGGATTAAAAGACTAACTCAGAACCACACAACTACATGGAAACTGAACAACTAGCTCCTGAATGTCAACTGAATAAACAATGAAACGAAGACAGAAATAAAGACATTCTTCAAAACCAATAAGAACAAAGACACAACGTACCCAGAATCTATGGGACACATTTGAAGCAGTGTCTAGAGGGAAATTTATAGCAATAAATGCCCACATGAGAAGTGAGGAAAGATGTAAAATTGACACCCTATCATTAAAATTGAAAGAGCTAGAGGATCAAGATTAAAAAAAACCTCAAAAATAACAGAAGACAAGAAATAACTAAGATCAGAGCAGAACTGAAGGAGATACAGGCACAAAAAAAAAAAAAACCCTTCAAAAAATCAATAAATCTAGGAGCTGTTTTTTTTTCAAAAGATCAACAAAATAGACCACTAACCAGACTAATAAAAAAGAAAAGAGAGAAGAATCAAATAGATGCAATAAAAAACGATAAAGGGAATATCATCACTGATTCCACAGAAATACAAACTTCTATCAGAAATTACAAGCAACTCTATGCACATAAACCAGTAAATCTGGAAGAAATGGATAAATTCCTAGACACTTGCACCATCCCAAGACTAAACCAGGAAGAAGTTGAAATCCTGAATAGACCAATAACAAGGGCTGAAGTTGAGGCAGCAATTAATGGCCTACCAACCGAAAAAAGTCCAGGTCCAGACAAGTTCATAGCCGAATTCTACCAGACATACAAAGAGGAGCTGGTACCATTCCTTCTGAAACTATTCCAAACAATACAAAAAGAGGGCACCCTCCCTAACTCATTTTATGAGATCAACATCATCCTGATACCAAAACCCAACAGAGGCTGAACTGAAAAAGAAAACTTTGGGCCAATGTCCATGATGAACATAGATGCAAAAATCTTCAATAAAATACTGGCAAACTGAATGCAACAGCACATCAAAAAGCTTATCCATCACAATTAAGTAGGCTTCATCCCAGGGATGCAAAGCTGGTTCAACATACACAAGTCTATAAACGTTATCCACCACATAAACAGAACCAAAGACAAAAACCACATGATTATCTCAATAGGTGCAAAGAAGACCTTCTACAAAGTTCAACAGCCCTTTATGCTAAAAATTCTCATTAAACTAGGTAACAATGAAACGTATCTCAAAATAATAAAAGCTATTTATGACAAACCCACTGCCAATATCATACTGAATGGGCAAAAACAGGAAGCATTCCCTTTGAAATCTGGCATTAGACAAGGATGCCCTCTCTCACCACTACTATTCAATATACTACTGGAAGTTCTAGCCAGAGCAATCAGGCAAGAAAAAGAAATAAAGGGTATTCAATCAGGAAAAGAGGAAGTCAAAAGTCATTTGCAGATGACATGATTGTGTATTTAGAAGACCCCCAACATCTCAGCCCAGAAACTCCTTTAGCTGATAAGCAACTTCAGCAAATTCTCAGGATACAAAATGAATGTGCAGAAATCACAAGCGTTCCTATACACCAATAACAGACAAACAGAGAGCCAAATCAAGAGAGAACTCCCATTCACAATTGCTACAAAGAGAATAAAATACCTAGGAATCCAACTAACAACGGATGTAAAGGACCTCTTCAAGGAGAACTGCAAACCACTGCTCAACGAAATAAGAGAGGACACAAACAGATGGAAAAACATACCATGCTTATGGTTAGGAAGAATCATGAAATTGGCCATACTGCCAAAAGTAATTAGTAGATTCTATGCTATCCCCATCAAGCTACCATCAACCTTCACAGAACTGGAAAAAAAAAAAACACTTTAAACTTCATAGAACCAAAAGAGAGCCCACATAGCCAAGACAATCCTAAGCAAAAAGAACAAAGCTGGAGGCATCACATTACCTGACTTCAAACTATACTACAAAGATACAGTAATTAAAACAGCATGGTACTGGTACCAAAACAGAAATATAGACCAATGGAACAGAGCAGAGGCCTCAGAAGCAATGCCACACATCTACAACCATCTGATCTTTGACAATTCTGACAAAAACAAGCAATGGGGAAAGGATTCCCTGTTTAATAAATGGTGTTGGGAAAACTGGCTAGTCATGTGCAGAAAGCTGAAACTGGACCCCTTCCTTATACCTTACCCTAAAATTAACTCCAGATGGATTAAAGATTTAAACATAAGACCTAACACCATAAAAACCCTAGAAGAAAACCTAGGCAATACCATTCATGACTAAAACACCAAAAGCAATGGCAACAAAAGCCAAAATCAACAAATGGCATCTAATTAAACTTAAGAGTTTCTGTACAGTGAAAGAAACAATCTTAGAGTGAACCAGCAGCCAACAGAATGGGAGAAAATTTTTGCAATCTACCCATCTGACAAAGGACTAATATCCAGAATCTACAAAGAACTAAAGCAGATTTACAAGAACAAGCAAACAAACAAACCCATTGTCAAGTAGGCAAAGGATATGAACAGACACTTTTCAAAGGAAGACATAGATGAGGCCAACAAACACATGAAAAAATGCTCATCATCACTAGTCATTAGAGAAATGCAAATCAAAACTATGTTGAGATACCATCTCATGCCATTTAGAATGGCAATCATTAAAAAATCTGAAGACGACAGATGCTGGAGAGGATGTGGAGAAATAGGAACACTTTTACACTGTTGGTGGGAGTGTAAATTAGTTCAACCATTATGGAAGACAGTGTGGCAATTCCTCAAGGACCTAGAAATGGAAATTCCATTTGACCCAGCAATCCCACTACTGGGTATATATCCAAAGGATTATAAACCATTCTATTATAAAGACACATGCACATGTATGTTCACTGTGGCACTGTTTACAATAGCAAGGACCTGGAACCAAACCAAATGCCCATCCATGATAGACTGGTCGAGGAAAATGTGGCACGTATACACCATGGAATACTATGCAGACATAAAAAACAATGAGTTCATGTCCTTTGTAGGGACATGGATGAATCTGGAAACCATCATTCTTAGCAAACTGACACAAGAACAGAAAACCAAATACCACATGTTCTCACTCATAAGCAGGTGTTGAACAATGAGAACACATGGGCACGGGGAGGGCAGCATCACACACTGGGGTATGTTGGGGGTGGGGGGCTAGGGGAGGGACAGCAGGGGGCAGGGAAGTTGGGTAGGGATAACACTGGGAGAAATGCCTGATATAGGTGGCGGGGGATTGGAGACAGCAAACTACCATGTCAGGTGTGTACCTATGCAAAAATCCTGTGAGATCTCCATAGGTACCCCAGAACTTAAAGTACAATTTAAAGAAAAGTCAAAGAAAAAGAAAAAATACTTTGGGTTCCCAGATGCTTGGAGGAGTTGGGGAGAGGACCTAGGATTCCCGACTTGCGCTCTGATACTGGTCTCTTTGGGCTTAATGTTCCAAATATGGGGGTGGAGAAGTTGAGGAAGTTCAGGGTACCTGAGCAAGGAAGGTTGGGGAGTGGCAGCAGAGAGGAAGAGGATAGTATTTAGGGAACAATGAAGCGCCTATGCTTTTTCCAAAGCAAAGGGCTATGCAACCCCAGGTGTGAGGTGTCACAGAAGATTCTTAAAGACAAGATGCAATGGATACAAATGATTAACCATCCACTAAATGCCAGCTTGTGGTCAGGAATGGCTGAGGATGGTAACTGCCAAGTCACTGTAATTTAGTATACCTTAAACATATACAATTTGTATTTGTCAAGTAACAAAATAAAAATTAGAAAATAAAATAGAGGGTTCCATTCAGAAAGAAAACAAAAAGACACCAGGAAGGACTTGGAAGGACAAGGGGCTAAGTAGCCAGAGAAGGGACCACTCACCCCACTCCAGATATTTTTGTGAGTGCAATACTAAGAGTCGAGCTTATTCATCCTCAAATAACTTAACTTGCCTACTTGTCAAGTGCAGCATAGGACATAGGCATAATCCCTAAAGTTCTCCACGATAAGGACTTTGTACCCAGCCTGGAGCAGTTTGTTGGGGGACACCATGCCTCCTAGGTATGCACCTAGAGCCACTCCCACCTGTGCCTTTGCCCCTGTGCGGCTCTGCTGTTCTCCTTCAGCCTCGTTATCTCACCACTCTGCTCCAGGAGCTAGTTCACTATGTGGGAACACAGAGTGGAATTGGGTAGGCAAGTTGAGGGAAAGATGGCAGTGTAAATGTGTCGTGGATTGATGGTAGTTAAAGAGTACCCAGGTCAGGATGAAATAGCAAATGGAAAAAAGAGGCCAGGGTCAAATGGCTCACACCTATAATCCCAGCACTTTGGGAGGCCGAGGCAGGAGAATAGTTTGAGATCAGGGGTTTGAGACCAGACTGGGCAAGAAAATAAGGCCTGGTCTCCACAAAAAAGTACAAAAGTTAGCCAGGCATTGTTGTGTTTGTCAGTAGTCCCAGCTACTCAGAAGGCTGAGGAAGGAGGATCACTTTGAGTCCAGGAGGTTGAGGCTGCAGTGTGCTGTGATCACGCCACTGCACTTCAGCCTGCATGACAGAGCAAGACCCTGTCTCGAAAAAAGGAGAATATGAAGGAGGGGTGTGTGTGTGTGTGTGTGTGTGTGTGTGTGTGTGTGTGTGTCTCGAAAAAAGGAGAATATGAAGGAGGTGTGTGTGTGTGTGTGTGTTTTAGGGACTCTCGGAAATGCTTGTTCTCTTGATTCTTTTTCATCCAATGTCAATCTTGTTTTTCATGGGAGTTTAGTTTCCTCGACTTCCATTTCAAACACAGATTGATAAGGCTGTATTTGCTCCTTGGTTTAAGCCAGGACAGCAGAGAATGTTGTGTCTATGTCTATCACTTTTCCAGGGAACTCTGCCACTTTCCCTTCTTTCTCCCAATTACTACTGTCAGAACAAGATATCCAGCACTATGCTATATCGTCAGGCAGGTTCTCTGCATCTTGAGGTTGCCTAGGGTGAATCAGGGCCAATGAGGTCACTGGGTTCCTACCTGCCCCATGGTTTTTTGCTCTGTGACTGATGGGCTTCCAGTATATAAGCTGATCAAATACTGTTCAAGAATCCTGGAGATGAAAGGGGGAAAGAATATAAATGTATTTATTACCACTGAACTATACACTTAAAAATGGCAAAGATGGTAAATGTTATATGTATATTTTACTTCAATAAAAATAAATAGATCAAGCATGGTGGCTTAGGCCTGTAATCCCAGCACTTTGGGAGGCTGAGGTGGGCAGATCCAGGGGTTGGAGACCAGCCTGGCCAACGTGGCGAAACTCCGTTTCTACTGAAAACATAAAAATTAGCCGGGTGTGGTGGTACGTGCGTGTAGTCACAGCTACTTGGGAGGCTGAGGCAGGAAGATCGCTTGAATATGGGAAGCAGAGGTTGCAGTGAGCCAATCTCCCACCACTGCACTCCAGCCTGGGTGACAGAGTGAGACTCTATCTCAAAAATAAAATAAAATAAATAAAAATTTTAAAAAAGAATCCTGGGTTCAAATGAGGACGTATTCACTTCACAATAAAGCCATATTGGAAGGGACATCACTATAAAATTTGACCACTGTGGAAATGGGAAGTACTATTACATTATAACAAGAAAAGAAAATCTTGGCATTAGAAATTCAGTCCTGAATGCACTATCTCCCCACGTCCTCATTCAAGTACAAAATGTGCAGTGTTGATCACAGGCAATCTCATTTCATCTTTGCAATAGCACATCGAGAAGCTCAGAATTCTGTGACATACCAAAATCCTGTTGATTTTACATCGCCTTTTAAAAACTTTTAGGCAGTCGGGGTTTTTTTATTGAGACTTCTAAATCTAGAAATCTAACTTTAAATCTTACCATTAAATATCTCCATACTAGTATTTTGGGTGATTTAATGAGTGGCACCATTTAGAGGACACAAGGTTCTAATCTGAATTTACGAACTGTAAAGAAAGTGCCAGTATGCTGACTAACTAATGAGCTTTTTAATGATGAGAAACAGATAAAGCTTTAAAATGCAGAATGCTTATCAAGGACCTCAGACAATAGCAAAGTGGAGCAATTTAGAAGTACTTACAGTGCGACTGCTGTGACAGCGAGAAGTGAACTATTTTCTTTCATTTTAAAGCACTGTTTTTCATACGTGGGAGTAATTTCTATATTTTCTTAACTGGAATTAGATGCCCTGGTATAATCCTCTTTTCAATAGGGTTCAAAATATAAATAACCTATTGATACCACTTGTAATAAAGCAATAGAAAATGCCTCTACAAAGGGGGGAAATATCTGAATATCAACATGGAATGATGGGATCCAGGGTTTAGATAAGGTCGGATGGTTGGAACTTCACTCAGGGGAGCTTCTCTTTGGAGCAGCTTGAAACACAGGCATGCTTCCTGGGGGAGGTGGCAGGGCTCTGGCTGGGATGACCCTGCGTCACATCCAAGATGTGAACACTTATAAAACACCTAAGATGACCCCACGTCATTTTAGGTGTTCCATAGGAAGTCTGGACTTCCAAAGAGAAGATCTGAAGTGTGCCTTTGCTCCTGTGCTCTGGAACACAAAAAGAAATAACACTTTCCCTTGCTACAAGGGGATCTTTTCTGGGGGCCCCTAGAACCTGTTGTTCCAGATATCTCTATGATGTAGCACCGGCATGGAAGAGATGCCCACAGATCTACCACCAGCTACTGAGACCAAGCCTGCCCTTCCCAACTTTAAAACGCTAAGTTTGAAAGTTCACAAGATCCAGAGGTAAATGAAAAGCTGGGATATGCTGGCACAATGTGGCTTTGCTTTGTTGTTGTTATTAATAAGGAGCTAGACTGAGCTTGTCTCTTCCTTTCCAGGAAGTGAGCTTTCCAGCTGATTAATTGAATTGCCCTCCCTTGGACAATGGAAAGGCTCCCAGAGAACGGGGCTTTCAGAGTTTTTGACATATGGTACAAACCTATTAGGCCCTGACAGTTTCCATCCTCTGTATTAAACAGGAGGGGTGGCATAGAAGGAGTAGGATTAATAAATCCTCAGGCATTAATTGTTACAGAGGCAGCAAGATAAGGCGTGTCAGCTCTGGATTTGAATCACAATTCTGCAACTTCCCAGTTGGGCAACTTTTGGCAAATTGCTTAATCTTTCTGAGACTTGGTTCCTTTATCTCTGAGAGGATTAAGCAGAAACCCAGGCAACATTGGCTTCATCCATTTCAAAAGAATCCGGGGCAGAGTGGTGGTCATGAGAGAGGAAATTAGTGAGTAAGGTGCTGCCAGAAGTTGGCTTTCCCCGGGTTTTTGGTCAGGATGCTTTTCTATGCTTGTTTCTAGCCTACCTCCTGCTTTTTGACTCAGCTCATTCCTCCTTCTCACCCTCTAACTCCCGCTCCTCTGTTTATTCCTTCAGTTCTCAAAGCCCTCTTTAATTTTAAACAAATCATCTTCCTTTTTACTTGCACAGTTTTTACTTTCTACTTCTGAATTTAGTTCAAATTATTTGACTGGTAAAACATAAACTCTCGCCTGTCATTTATATAGTCTGTTAATTTAGGATTTCCAGATAAAATATAGAACAACCAGTTAACTCTGAATTTCAGATAAACAAGAAATCTGTTCCATGCAATATCTGTATTTTTATTTACTAAATCTGGCAACTCTCGTTAACTAAATGTGAACTAAGTTCTCTTTGATAATCTCTTTATCACTTTCACATTTTATTAATCTCTGCAAAGATTTTATTTATTGAATTGTGTTCTTGTAAACTTGTATGAGTCCTGTAACCAGGTGCCTATACTGCAAAGAAGCACAATTATTTCTTGTTCTATTTTGCTTTTGCCAGTCTCTCCTCTCTTCATGTGTCATGCTGCATGGCCTTGACTTACATAGACATGAGTTTTATCGATGGGGGGACAATGGGAGGAGCAAAAGCCTGGGAAGATTTGGTGAAAATCTCTGCTCTACGAGGGGCAGGACAGTCACAGTGTGGGATGGGGTAAGGTCTAGGGCACCACCAATTGGGCACCTCCAATCTCCATTTCTCTTGGGTTTCCTCTCCCTTTAACTCTGATGACAGGCTGCTCGTCACCTGATGGAGCACTGGAAGAGGCTAGCACTGAGGAGGCAAAATCCTGTGGGTTTGTTGACAGAACTTAGGGGGCCTATAAGTTTGGACAGAAAAAAAGTATCTTTGCTTTCATAACTTCTTTTCTTTATAGATATAGGCAACAAAACAATCGTTATCAGTACCTGTGACTATGTCACCAAGAGAAAGCACAGATTTTTAAAATAACATGTAAAGTTATTATAGATATTAACATTTAATTACTCATTATTACTTCAAAATTACAGGAGTTGCTAGACCCATCCATAGATCTTGTTATTTAAAGGAATAAATTCATTAATAACAAGTAACAATAAAGAACTTGCTGAATATAAATTTGTTTTTAAAATATTTGAATAAGTCCATTTCAATACAACTGGTTTTCTTTGCAATCCTGGGTATATTCTCTTATGCATTTAAAAATATTATTCTTATAAGGACACATGCACACGAATGTTCATTGCAGCACTCTTTACAATAGCAAAGACCTGGAACCAACCCAAAAGCCCATTAATGATAGACTGGATTGGGAAAATGTGGCACATATACACCATGGAATATTATGCAGCAATCAGAAATGATGAGTTCATGTGGTTTGTAGGGACATGGATGAATCTGGAGAACATCATTCTCAGCAAACTGACACAAGAACAGAAAATGAAATACCGCATATTCTCACTCATAGAACACATGGACACAGGGAGGGGAGTACTAAACACTGGGGTCTATTGGGGGAAAAAGGGGAGGGCCAGTGGCAGCGGGGGGAGCTAGGGAGGGATAGCCTGGGGAGAAATGCCAAATGTGGGTGAAAAGGAGAAAGGAAGCAAAACACACTGCCATGTGTGTACCTATGCAACTGTCTTGCATGTTCTGCACATGTACCCCCAAACCTAAAATGCAATCAAAATTAAAAAAATATATTATTCTAAGAAGAGATCAATAGGCTTCACCAGATTGCCAGAGGATTCCATGGCGTGCACACACACAAAGTTAAGAACTTGGACGAGAGAAAGACCTGGGTTCACATATACATAATTTACTTTCCCAAACCAACTATCTCTAAGGCAAAATGTGCATAACTATCATCATTTTCTCTTTTAAATGCATGCTTCAAACTGCAAGCTGTCCTGTCATGACTTCCAAGTAACCTTTAATATCTTCGTAACCTAAATTTTACCTGCTTAGAATATTTGTTTGTTTGTTTATTTGAGACAGAGCCTCCCTCTGTAGCCAGGCTGTAGTGCACTGGGCCGATCTCGGCTCACTGCAACCTCTGTCTTCTAGGTTCAAGCAATTCTTCTGCCTCAGCCTCCTGGGTAAGCTGGGATTACAGGTGTGTGCCGCCACACCCAGCTAATTTTAGTATTTTTACTAGAAATGGGAGTTTTGCCATGTTGGCCAGGCTGGTCTTGAACTCCTGACCTCAGGTGATCCCCTCGCCTCAGCCTCCCAAAGTGCTGGAACTACAGGCATGAACCAGTGTGGCCGGCCTGAATTTTTTTTTTTTAGGAATGGATTTCTAGAGAAGTACCAAGGCTTCAGGAAGACCCAAAAAAGTAAAAATAGTAAAAGAAAAATAATTAATTGACCAGAGTCCAAGTTTACTTTCATTGGCTACATTTTGAAACCCTTGGCAATAAGAATCGTTGTAAAAGCTAATTCAGGTTGAGCATCCTTAATCTGAAAATCCAAAATCCAAACGTTCTGAAATTCAGAACTCTGTGAGCATTCACATGATGCCACAAGTGGAAAAGTCTACACTTAGCACTTAACACAAACTTTGTTTCGTGCACAAAATTGGTACCATATTGTGTAAAATTACCTTCAGGCTATGTGTATAAGTATATATGAAACGTAAATAAATTTCAGGCTGAGACCTGAATCTCATCCCAGGAGACATTGTTACATATATGCAAATAGTCTAAAATCCAAAAATATCCAAAACATGTCTAGTCCCAAGGATATTCAACCTGTATAGTAAAAAAGCTATATTAATGAAATATATTAGATCTATAATACCTTGGTAGTATGTTTATATCAAAAGAGTGTTTATTTGATAAATTTAGATGTAATCCCTGGGTGTTAGCTACTTTGCAATTTATCAGGAAAAGGCTCCTCTCTATAACAAGGTCAGATTCGGAGCCCAGGAAAAGATGGGCTCAGGCTTGGGAAGGAGGCAGCTGAAGCAGAGAAAGGGAATCTTTTACTGCCCACACCCCTTTGTTATTTGTGAGCTTCCAAGGGCTCTGGGAAGGTCGTGGGGAAGCAAGGGGCCTAGAGATGGGGGACTTCGTGCTGGAAAATGGACTGCTTGCTGGGCGGGAAGTGGGGGTGCCTGATCCTGGCATGGGAGGTCGGGGGGTGGGGGGACTTGAATGAATGCCTGGGGGTTGGACTGGGAGAATAAAGCCATGAAGGGACTGTTCTCATTAAAGAATCCATTTCCCATTTTCAGCAGTTTGCTACATTAACAAGCTGAGCTGTGAAAGGATTAGATCCGCTAAGTGAGTGCCTGTTCTGTGCACCATTGCAAAACACATTTCAGAAAGCAGTGGATTCGTCTTAAATGAGTATCTGCTGGAGGAGCAAAGCCCTAGGAAAACAAAGGGGCACACCAGGGTAAGCTAATAATTCCTGCTGTGCTTTGAGGGCAATGAAATGACTGCAACCCTGAGAACTTTTTCTCCCTCCCCTGCAGTTGGTATAAACATAAGAGCCATTTTGATGATCATATCGACACCTCAGCAACAAGTGCTTCCCAGGTGCCAACAAAATGTCACTTTCCAAAGGGTTAAATGAACCAAAAGGCCTAACCCTCAAATATTCTTTTTCTGCACCCATTTAGTATGCATATCTATTAAGCAAAACAATGGGCATAGATTCATATCCTGTCTACAGATAATCGAATGATACAAGAACAAATCTACCACCAGCTGCTTTGTCCCATGCTATGCTTTGACTGGGAGGGGAAAGCCAAGTTTCGAGCTGGGTCTAGCCTGACTCAGGCCTTAACTTGTGAGTCCTGCTATTCTAACCCTTTCTCTTGATCTGCTTTTCAGCCTGTCTCGGAGTACACAGCTCAGAGCAGCAGGGAAGTTGCTTAGCAAAGGGCCACCCACTTGCCTATTATTCCTTCCTCGCCTGTGACATGACACAAGAACAAAGTAGACATTAACCGCTACATTAAACCCAGAAAGAAAGTAATCAGTAACCTGTTATTCCCTTAATAAAGGGAAACACATGCAGTGTGAAATCCAGAAGACTAATCAATAGCCGCAGACAATGCAATGTGCCAAACAAATTGCAAATCAATTAGAATCCTTGTTTTCTTTGAAATGGTTCACTATATCTAAAGCAATTACTCCTTCATTAGACCTAATTTAACAGCATGACTGCCCTGGCTACAACTGGCAGCGTCTGGCTATCAAATGGAAGAATGGAAGCTTATTTCTGTCTGTCTGTGAGTCTAGCACCAATCAAAAAAAAAATTGAATTCCTTTATATGAGAGAAACTTTTAATGAATGAGTGGATATTTGTTTTAATAAAAATATCGGTATTGGAATGAGAGTTCCCTGCACCCCCCCCCCCAAGGAAGTTAAAAGAGAAAAGAGCTAAAGAATTATTGAATACAAACCTGTACTTTAAAAATGTATTTTTTTCTTCTTTCTATGTGAGCTTCAACTAGATTAAAATGGCATTTAAGTATGTAAAGTCCTTCCAGCTCTCTAAATCTAACACACCACTTGGTACTCATTTCTGACTTTTGAAAAGAGAATCCTGGTTCTTATTGAATTTGGAGTATTCTTGCAAATGATCACCAAAAGAAGCACTAGTTCACTTATTACTAAAGCTATTTAAAAATAGTTTTATTGAGCTATGTACAACAAAATCCACTCATTTTAAGTGTACATGTAGTAAACTTTGCAAATGTATACAGTCATGTAACCACCTTAATTGTAATGTGGAATCTTTCTGTCACCCCATTAAATTCCCTTGTGCCCCTTTGCGGTCAGTCCCCTCCTCCAGCCCTGGCAGTAACCACAGTTCTGCTTTTTGTCAGCGCATTGCACTTTTAAGAACAGTTTCCCATCCTCTGGAAGTATAGGACTAGAAAAAAATAATTGGAATAAGGTTTTTCTACCAGCTTAAGAAAAATGGTTTCATTCTTGTTTGAGGCAGCAAGCAAAGAATGGAGGGAAATTACCTTTTTTTTTAGGAGTGGATTTCTAGAGAAGTACCAAGGCTTCAGGAAGACCCACATTTCTGGAAGCTAAAGTAAATATTTCTGAGCAAGCTGAAAGTTTTAATAGCCACAACTTCTTTAACTTGCTAAACCTATTTGATATTCCTACTTCCTTCTCTTTGAGGAGAGTCACAGCTCCGAGGCTTTTTTAAAACTTAATTTTTCTGAACTGTTTTTTTCTGACTGTAAAAGCAATACATTTTGATTATGTGAAATTCTAACATTAAAGAATTACAAAAAAGTAGTAAGGAAGGCTCTTACATTTCCATTCCCTTCAGTAATTTTCCAAAGTACACAATTCTATATGCACAAGGATGTTCTTTACAGCATAGTGAGAATAGAAAAGAAATGGGAAGTGCTAGGAGTTTGAGCCTTAAATTAAGTCACCGAGGAGCCTGTTTCCCTTCTTCCTTCCTTTGCTTCCCTTAAACAGCTTTTACTCCCCTCCCCTCCCCCTAATCCTCCTTCTTCACTTCACATCAAATGGCTTTTTATTCTCTGTATCCTTTGCCTTTCTTCTTTTTTTCTTTAGAGCTCAGTGCAGAAAATTTCTTGCACTGAGGGTACCCTTATCTTTTGCAGGTCAACCAACCCATTTTCCATCTTCTCCTCAAAGGAAATATTCTCCCAAAGCTTTCACATTCTTAATGTAAGAATTTGTGTGACTCATACTGCACCCCATCTTGCCCTCTTTAACCTTTCACTATTAACACTGTCACTCAAATTATTTTTTGTTTCTATTGGTTAGGCTGACACCCATAATTTACCCTCATAAATCAATCAATTAATCAACGAACATTCATTGAAGGCCTGCTTCCCAGTAAAACCTGATTGGCTGGTTTGGGGAGTTGATTAATAAAAGTCTAATGAAAAATATTTGCAATGATGGAGGGTGGGATAAGGAAGTTATTAAGTTTAATCACTTTCTAAAGTGTCTTAGTTTGCAGTTTAGGTTAAGCAGAAACAAAGGGGAAGGTAAGTAACAAAGAGTGCATCCTTCCTTTAATTCTCTCTTGGCTCACTGGAGAGTGGAAAACAGCATTATCAGAGGCTGCAGCTGCTCCAATCCCAGGGAGTGGCTAAAAATGGAGTGGCCCTGGGAAGATGCTATAACTATCAGTGGAGTATTTTTTTTAGCCTAGATAAAATATTCATAAACCTATTGCTATTTGTGCTTTTCACATTTTCATTTTTGTGTAAAGACACTATTGTCTTAATTATTCTTGTGCATCTCCTCCCACTTGTCAGTAGCTGAACATTTAGGCCAGGCCCAGGGGAGTTTCCACAAGGTAATTAACTGAGGGACAAGGGTTGAGTTTCAGCCCTCTGACAACATGGTGACCACCACATAATTAAAAACTGAATAAATCAACACGAGGTCTTCCAAGGAGAGGAATGGTAAACTCTTTATTTTGTGAGGTAAGGAGGTAAGGATCTTTTGGTTGTCAAGCAGTTTCCTAAGAGAGATAAATACATTGGATTTTTAAAGTTCCACACTTAGGGAGTCTTGACAGAAAACCCTTGATTCACGATTTTATGTTCCATTGTCTTCACTAGTTAAGTCACTGCTGGCAATGTTCACATTGTTGGCAGTCATTTAAGTGTTTTTTGCAAAGCAACGTCCTGCCCAGAGGAACTGTCTGGTGATTCTGGTCCATAGACTTCACATCGTGACTGCACTTGGTGTAGAGACCTGATTCTTGCTAATGCACAGATAAAATCCATAAGTGAATGGTGACAAAACAAATGGAGCCTGTCCTTTAAAGTAAGCTCTGCCCTTTTGTTTATTCTGCTATAGAAAAAAATGAATAGACAGGCCTTTTGCAAACTTTCAGTGTACCGACTTTTTATTCCCTACCCCACTTGTGGAAATAATCATTTTGATTATTAATTTTTTCCCTTTAATCTCCTATTGACTATTAATATGAGTGTTTTATCCATCATGGGTGAATGCTTAACTAATACAGTTCTTCATACAAATGCAAACTTCCTATTTACTAGCCTCTGGTGCTGTGTCTTGCACCAGAGTGGCATCATTCAGCTTCAGTTGCTATAG
Organism: Callithrix jacchus; assembly: GCF_049354715.1. Taxonomy (NCBI): domain Eukaryota; kingdom Metazoa; phylum Chordata; class Mammalia; order Primates; family Cebidae; genus Callithrix; species Callithrix jacchus. The sequence continues at coordinate 71,028,083 of NC_133509.1, read as the reverse complement.
CATTTTCAAGAACCTCCCTGTTCTTGTCATAAATTATCTTTAAGTGAAAAAAGCTCAAGGGAGGTCTGCAGCAAACTGTATCAAATAATGAATTTGTAAGCGGTGGAAGAAAACACTTATCTTTCTTATGCTCTTCTCCCATCGATTGTTCTGTGACCCTTCTTTGGGATACAGATGAGCATAACCCTGAAAAATGTTTGTGTTGTCTTTCTTTAACTGGCAGCCTGCGGGCTGCATGATCTAATAAATATTGGCAGGGCCAAATGAAATAATATAGAAGAGCTTCTCTTCTTTAAAGTCCACAGACCAAGAGACTCTTGTCACTTGTTAATATCTCCATCAAACACTGAAGTGTTAACATATGTGATACGACCACGCAATCAAGTAAGGACCGATTTGTTGACTAATTAAACCAACACAACAAGCTCTTTAGCACCTACAAGTGACAAGTTTAGAGCAGGCAAGTGGAAACTCTCAATTGAGCCCCCTTTTATGAGACTATCATGCCAAATTCAATTCTGACTGAGTAGTATTTGAATGTACTTGACTTCCACCATGTGCTGACATGCTTACAATAATTCATCAAGGGTGACAATAGCCCAATATTAGAGATTTATGATATATACAAAACAGTTACAAATGAAATGTAGCCCTTACATGGGTCTGCTTTCCTTACCCACTGCCTATTGATATTATAATTAATGGTCAATTACTTAGGCAAAAGAAAATAGAAAATAGTCATTACTGGTTTCAGTCATCATCGGACTTTTTTTTTTTCTTTTGGCAAATTCTGGAGGTAAATGGAACCATTTCCACAATGTTTGGCAGTTGCTTCAAAATAATAAGTGGACATAGAAACCTGGTATTCATGACTCATTTTGGCAATGAGAATGAGCTAATAACAAAATTTTAAAGGAAACTGGGGGTACATTAAGTTTCCTGAGAAGTGGGAAAGCACTCTAAGATGTATCTTTGTGTGCGTGGATAATACATAGGTGTTCTCTCTCTGTGCATTCGCATACTTTCCTTCACCAACTGTATGGATGTTTTATATTCTGTTTCCTCATTTATAAAGTGAAGCAGGTCCACTAGTTTACTGCTAACATTCCTCCAACACCTAAACTTCCCTGGCGTATCATCTGACCTCTCCATATCCAGGTTAATGAAAAGGGAAGCAGAACTCTTTCTGTTGTTTTCGGCATGCAGTTACTCCCTCTATCCTTCCTCCTCAGTACACTCACTTTTTTATCCTTTATATACACAAATTCCAATTTTTCACATCCAGCACCAACCTTCTTCTGAGTGACCACATCCTTGCCAGCCCGACAACACCACTTGTAGGTAACCAGGAATTGACTATCGATATAAACATAACACATATACCTACGGGTATAGGAGTCACACTTTCCAATCTCTTCATGCTCATGAACAAGTAAGATGCATTGACTGTAGTAGATCCCTCCACCCCCACCCCAGACAGTTTTAAATTCGCAGGGGAAGCTGCAGGTCATGGTCTCTTAAACTGGAAGTGGCCTATAATTTGGGCCCAGCTATAGCTGCTCTGCTTTAGACACACTGCAGGTTCTGTGCATCCCAGACTTGCAGTCAGTAGTTTGGATCCCAGGCACTACATGCCTTTTTTTGGCTTCTCTAGTGGAGAAGTAGCTATGAGTCCAAATACCCGGCTGGCAACAAAGGTCAGAATCTGGTAAGATGCCAAATAGATTCCCAGCATACTGTGACGTTGACCTCCAGACCCTCAGTGGCCACATTCACATCCCATCCATCAAAAGAGCCTTCTGATAATTCCCCCACCTTGTGATGAAAATGACTTGTGTTGAAAATGCTATGCCACCTGAAGTCCTAGCCTCCTGCCTCCCGATGTGGGATTTCTGAGAGATATGCACATGACCATCCCCATTAAAGAGACAATTCTTGTTTTCCCCCTAATCTTTGGCAGAATTCCTGTCTATTTAGAATAGACAATACTGTTCAAAAATCAAAATGATATAAATATACTCATTGAGAAAACTTGCTCATAGCTCATAGCTGTATCTCTGTCTACTCCATTTCCCATCTTCTTTTTGGTAATCCTTTCATTAGTTTTTTTATGTTATCTCAATGTTTCTTTAGGGAAATGTAAATGTAGATATATATTTGTTGTTGCTTTATTTTTCTCCTTTCTTTCTTAACCAAAATTAGCATACTACATATTGTTCTAAGCCTAATTTTTCTTCCTTAACAAAGTACACTGGACATATTTCCAAATCAGCACAGAAACATCTGCATCAAAGATAAAAACTTCATTTCCGAACAGAGCTACTGCCAGAAACCCTGCCTTTGATACTTCTTCAGGGAACTGATGGGAGCATCCTCGAGGGAAACTAGAGTTTCTCCTGGAAGCCCAGGGCAAGACTTTAAAAACCCATCTCCAGCTTGTGGGTTCCTAGCTCTCTAGACTGTCTTTGCTGCCCAAGACAATCTCCTTAAAGAGACCTTCTGAGAGGTTACTGCAGGAAAAGATGGTGTAGATTAAGACACTACAGATGGCATGAGGTGAGCTGAAACAGAGTCCTGGTCTTTAAAGTATCTGACATTCTGAAGGATTCCTCTAGGAATTATAACCTGTCCTTCTGAAGACCTTTCCTCTCTTGATAAATTTCACTAAGTTTAGTGGCAGGGCTCACCCAGTCCTGACTTTTCTCCATTTGGTCCTTAAAGTCTGGACTAGTTTTCAGCCACTTAGGACATTAGTCTCTCCAAACCTACTCCCACTCTACTTTTTAAAAAATAAATATTATTGGTTGCCAATTTTTCTTCTTCTGATTTTAAAATTACCATGCTTATCATTTGGAAATTGAAGAATGTAGAAATGCATAAATAAGAAAATTGTTATCACTTATAATACTGGAAAACCACTATTAATATTTTGGTAATATAGGCCAGGCTCATACCTGTAATCCCAGCACTTTGGGAGGCCGAGGCAGGCGGATCACCTGAGGTCATGAGTTTGAGACCAGCCTGGCCAAGGTTGTGAAACCCTGTCGCTACTAAAAATACAAAAATTAGCCAGGCATGTTGGTGCATGCCTGTAATCCCAGCTATTCAGGAGGCTGAGGCAGGAGAATCACTTGAACCCCTGAGGCAGAGGTTGCAGTGAGCTGAAACTGTGAGATCGTGCCACTGCACTCCAGCCTGTATGACAGAGCGAGACTCCATCTCAAAAAAGAAAATGTATATATAAATATATGTACATATATACATATATATGTAATATAGTCTTTTGGCTTTATAAATAGGAATTATGTAAAACATACCGCCGTGTAACATTTATTTATTTATAGGTCACATCGTTTTTAAAAAATAATAGAGTTTATTTTTTAGAGCAGTTTTAAGTTTACAGAAAAATAAGTAGAAGCATGGAGAGTTCCCATATCCCTCCCTGGCCTTTATATATTACTTGCTATGTCATGAACATTTTTGTAAATCCTATAAGTTGATTTTTAAAATATCTTCATAATATGCCATCACATGTTTGTACAGCACTTTAATCAATCTCCTATAGTTCAGATTGTTTCTCACATTCCTTATGTTCATTGGTATAAACAATACTGCAATCAACATCCTTATAAATTAATATTTGTCTGAATGTTTGATTATTTCCCAGACTGGAGTCTTAGAAGTAAATTTCCAAGTCAAAAAACATGTGCAGCTTTAAGGCTTTTGGTACATATTGCCAAGGTCATTCGGACCCATTTTAAAAGAAATACAAGGCAGTTCCAGACATCTAGAAAAGCCACAGCTCTAGTTTTCCATTTTAGATCCAAAATCACCAAAGGAAGTGAGACACTTGTCCAAGTAAGTGGGACTCCTTGTCCTGAGGAGTGAGAAGCTGCAGGTGTGGAGAACTGCTGGTGGTGTGCAGAGCCCACTCTAGGAATGCTGGGAAACATCATCCTTTATTGCAAGACCTGACTGTGGGCCTCCAGCCCAAAGATGGCAGACTGAATTGCAACTCTTAGTTAACAGTGGAAGGTGTAGGACAAGGCTTACCCATATATGCCACTTGCAAACAAGAAAACTCTTGTTACTGTTGAAGAAAGGCAAGGAGATACAGAAGTACCTTCTCAATACCAGCATTCCCCAACTAGAATATGTATATCACTGGTTCCTGAGCATACATGCATGAAAATAATTAATTTAATGGTTATATCTTTGTTTTATTTTATATCAGAAGCATTAATGATGAGCATAATAAAACCCACAATTTCATGGATATTATTTCTTAGGATGAGTCTAAGTTAAAAAACAATAACAAAAGTGATTTGGTTTAAAGGCCTTTTAAAGAAAACCATAGAGAGGAGGACTCAAGATGGCGCTGTGAGAACAACCCAGGATTGGAGCTCTTCTCGTTGAATCTGCAAACGGTGAGTCGGAGCGGCATTTCCAGACTGATCTTTGTTGCCCATAGAACGGGGAAACTCCCAAGTATAAAAAAGACATGGGACGCCAGGCAGTAGGTCTGCCTGGCGAAGCCAGCAGCCAGGGCGGCAGCGGCCGGCCCTACCCAGCAATCCCCACAGGGCGCACTTGTCTGGGTGCCCTGTTGAACCGGCAACCTGAGACTTGAGAGGGCTGGACTTGAGACTGAACGAGACTTGGACAGTAGGCCAGCCCAGGGGATTGCAGGGATTGGGATACCCAGTGGGATGAACAAAACCGCGATTTCAAACTATCCCGAGCAGACGGTCCGAGACGCTCTGTGGGGGAGGGGCGTCCACCCCTACCGAGGCAACCCGCCCCAACTGAGATACAAGCCCACTGCTGACGCAGCCAGCCGTTGCCGAGGCAACCCGCCCCAACTGAGAGGCACTACACATAGAAAGGATCAATCAGTACCAGCCATTCCAAAATCACACTGAATGCTAAAGAGCTTCAACATAATGAAGAACCTACAACAACTAACAGGCAAAACAGCCACTTAGCATCAAAATGGCAGTATCAAATTCACACATAACAATATTAACCCTAAATGTAATGGACTAGATGCACCAATCAAAAGACACAGACTGGCAAATTGGATAAACATCCAAAACCCATCAGTGTGCTGTATCCAGGAAACCCATCTCACATGCAAGGATACACAAAGGCTCAAAATAAAGGGATGGAGGAAGATTTAACAAGCTAATAGAAAGCAAAAAAAAGCAGGAGTTGCAATTCTCATCTCTGATAAAATAGACTTTAAAGCAACAAAGATCAAAAGAGACAAAGAAGGCCATTACATAATGGTAAAAGGATCGATACAACAAGAAGAGCTAACGATCCTAAACATATATGGACCCAACACAGGAGCACCCAGATACATAAGGCAAGTTCTTAATGACTTACAAAAGGACTTAGACTCCCACACAATAATAGTGGGAGACTTTAACACTCCACTGTCAATACTAGACAGATCAACCAGACAGAAAATCAACAAGGATATCCAGGGCTTGAACTCAGACCTGGAGCAAGCAAACCTGGTGGACATTTACAGAACTCTCCACCCCAAATCCACAGAATACACATTCTTCTCAGCACCACATCACACCTACTCTAAAATTGACCACATAATTGGAAGTAAAGCACTGCTCAACAAATGCAAAACAACTGAAATCATAACAAACAGCCTCTCAGACCATAGTGCAATCAAGTTAGAACTCAGAATTCAGAAACCGACCCAGAACCGCACAGCTTCATGGAAACTGAACAACTGGCCCTTGAATGTTGACTGGGTAAACAACGAAATGAAGGCAGAAATAAAGAAGTTCTTCGAAACCAATGAGAACGAAGACAAAACGTGCCAGAACCTCTGGGACACATTTAAAGCAGTCTCTAGAGGAAAGTATATAGCAATAAGTGCCCATATGAGGAGAATGGAGAGATCCAAAATTGACACCCTATCGTCAAAATTGAAAGAGCTAGAGGAGCAAGATCAAAAAAACTCAAAACTCAGCAGAAGACAAGAAATAACTAAGATCAGAGCTGAGCTGAAGGAGATTGAGACACGAAAAACCCTCCAAAATATCAATAAATCCAAGAGCTGGTTTTTTGAAAAGATCAACAAAATAGACAGACCACTAGCCAGATTGATTAAAAAGAAAAGAGAGAACAACCAAATAGATGCAATAAAAAATGATAAAGGGGAAACCACCACAGATTCCACAGAAATTCAAACCATCATCAGAGAATATTACAAACAACTCTATGCACATAAACTAGTAAACCTGGAAGAAATGGATAAATTCCTGGACTCCTGTGTCCTCCCAAGCCTAAACCAGGAGGTAGCTGAAACTATGAATAGACCAATAACAAGGTCTGAAGTCGAGGCAGCAATTAAGAGCCTACCTCACAAAAAAAGCCCAGGTCCAGATGGGTTCACAGCCAAATTCTACCAGACACACAAGGAGGAGCTGGTACCATTCCTTCTAAAACGATTTCAAACAATCCAAAAAGAGGGAATCCTTCCCAAATCATTTTATGAGACCAACATCATCCTGATACCAAAACCCGGCAGAGACCCAATGAGAAAAGAAAACTTCAGGCCAATATCCATGATGAACATAGATGCAAAAATCTTCAATAAAATATTGGCAAGCCGATTGCAACAGCAAATCAAAAAACTTATTCATCATGATCAAGTAGGATTCATCCCGGGGATGCAAGGCTGGTTCAACATATGCAAGTCTATCAACGTAATTCACCACATAAATAGAACCAAAAACAAAAACCACATGATTATCTCAATTGACGCAGAGAAGGCATTTGACAAAATTCAACAGCCCTTTATGCTAAAAACCCTCAATAAACTCGGTATCGATGGAACGTATCTCAAAGTAATAAAAGCTATTTATGACAAACCAACAGCCAATATCATACTGAATGGGCAAAAACTGGAAGCATTCCCTTTGAAATCTGGCACTAGACAAGGATGTCCTCTCTCACCACTCCTATTCAATATAGTACTGGAAGTTCTAGCCAGAGCAATCAGGCAAGAAAAAAAATAAAGGGTATTCAAATAGGAAAGGTGGAAGCCAAATTGTCTCTATTTGCAGACGACATGATAGTATACCTAGAAGACCCCATTGCCTCAGCCCAAAAACTCCTGAAACTGATAAGCAACTTCAGCAAAGTCTCAGGATATAAAATCAATGTGCAAAAATCACAAGCATTCGTCTACACCAATAACAGACTTAAAGAAAGCCAAATCAAGAGCGAACTGCCATTCGCAATTGCTACAAAAAGAATAAAATACCTTGGAATACAACTCACAAGGAACATAAGGGACCTCTTCAAGGAGAACTACAAACCACTGCTCAACGAAATCAGAGAGGACACAAACAGATGGAGAAACATTCCATGTTCATTGTTAGGAAGAATTAATATCGTGAAAATGGCTATACTGCCCAAAGTAATTTACAGAATCAACGCTATCCCCATCAAGCTACCATTGACTTTCTTCACAGAACTGGAAAAAACCACCATGAACTTCATATGGAACCAAAAGAGAGCCCGCATAGCCAAGTCAATTCTAAGCAAAAAGAACACAGTGGGGGGCATCACACTACCGGATTTCAAACTATACTACAAGGCTACAGTAATCAAAACAGCATGGTACTGGTACCAAAACAGAGATATAGACCAATGGAACAAAACAGAGGCACCGGAGGCAACACAACATACATACAACTATACAATCTTTGATAAACCTGACAAAAACAAGCAATGGGGCAAGGATTCCATGTTTAACAAATGGTGTTGGGAAAACTGGCTAGCCATGTGCAGAAAGCAGAAACTGGACCCCTTCCTGACACCTTACACTAAAATTAACTCCAGATGGATTAAAGACTTAAACATAAGACCTGGCACCATAAAAACCCTAGAAGGAAATCTAGGCAAAACTATCCAGGACATAGGAGTAGGCAAGGACTTCATGAACAAAACACCAAAAGCATTGGCAACAAAAGCCAACATAGACAAATGGGACCTAATCAAACTCCACAGCTTCTGCACGGCAAAAGAAACAGTCCCTAGAGTGGATCGGCAACCAACAGAATGGGAAAAAATTTTTGCAGTCTACTCATCTGACAAAGGGCTGATATCCAGAATTTACAAAGAACTCAAACAGATTTACAGGAAAAAAACAAACAAGCCCATTCAAAAGTGGGCAAAGGATATGAACAGACACTTTACGAAAGAAGACATATATGAGGCCAACAATCATATGAAAAAATGCTCATCATCACTGGTCATCAGAGAGATGCAAATCCAAACCACATTGAGATACCATCTCACGCCAGTTAGAATGGTGATCATTAAAAAATCTGGAGACAACAGATGCTGGAGAGGATGTGGAGAAAAAGGAACACTTTTACACTGTTGGTGGGAGTGTAAATTAGTTCAACCATTGTGGAAGACCGTGTGGCGATTCCTCAAGGCCTTAGAAATAGAAATTCCATTTGACCCAGCAATCCCATTACTGGGTATATATCCAAAAGACTATAAATCGTTCTACTATAAGGACACATGTACACGAATGTTCATTGCAGCACTGTTTACAATAGCAAAGACCTGGAATCAACCAAAATGCCCATTGATAATAGACTGGATTGGAAAAATGTGGCACATATACACCATGGAATATTATGCAGCAATCAGAAATGATGAGTTTGTGTTGTTTGTAGGGACATGGATGAATCTGGAGAACATCATCCTCAGCAAACTGACACAAGAACAGAAAATGAAACACCGCATATTCTCACTCATAGGTGGGTGATGAAAAATGAGAACACATGGACACAGAAAGGGGAGTACTAAACACTGGGGTCTATTGGGGGGAAAAGGGGAGGGCCAGTGGGAGGGGGAGGTGGGGAGGGATAGCCTGGGGAGAAATGCCAAATGTGGGTGAAGGGGAGAAGAAAAGCAAAGCACACTGCCATGTGTGTACCTACGCAACTGTCTTGCATGCTCTGCTCATGTACCCCAAAACCTATAATCCGATAAAAAATTAAAAAAAAAAAAAAAGAAAACCATAAAGCAAATAATAAACCACTGATGTACAGATATGGCAAAAAATGAGATATGCAACTGGGCACAGTGGCTCACGCCTGTAATCCCAGTACTTTGGGAGGCCAAGGCGAGAGGATCACTTGAACTTCGGAGTTCAAGATCAGCCTGGTCAATGTGGTGAAACCCTCTCTCTACTAAAAATACCAAAAAAAAAAAAAAAATTAGGCATGGTGGTGAATGCCTATAATCCCAGCTATTCGGGAGGCTGAGGCAGGAGAATTGCTCAAACCTGGGAGGTGGAGGTTTCATTGTGCCACTGCACTCCAGCCTGAGTGACAGAGTGAAACTCTATCTCAAAACAAAACAAAACAAAAGTTGTATGCAAAAAAATGGAGATTTGGGAAATGTTACTTCACACAATATATGTACTTCTATAAAGTACAACATGTTTCCAAATTAAATTGCTTTAAAATTTTTAGGGAAGGTCACTAATTTTAAAAACTATAATAAATCTTTTTGTAACTTAAATTATTAATATAATATAATCCCTCTTTGTAGTAAATGTCTCAAAATTTCATGTTTTGACTTCAAGTTGCTTTAAAAGAAGGACATATGCATTCCAATTTAGAACCCTAAGGTAGGGTGGAAGGATACCAAATGAGTCTCTGCACTTTATAAGAGTGAAAGGCACATTATAGTTCCTTTTCTAAAAAGTATGCAGATTGGGTGCAGTGGCTCATGCCCATAATCCCAGCACTTTAGGAGGCCGAGGCAGGCAGACTGCTTGAACTCAGGACTTCAAGACCAGTCTGGGCAACATGATGAGACCTCGTCTATACAAAAAATACAAAAATTAGCCAGTTGTGGTGGCACATGCCTATAGTCCCAGCTACCCAGCAGGCTGAGGTGGAAGGATTGCTTGAGCCTGGTAGATTGAGGCTGCAGTGAGCTGTGATTGTGCCACTGCACTCAAGCCTGCGTGACAGAGTGAGACCCTGTATCGACAAAACAAAACAAAGTATGTACTTCATTTTTTAAAAAGTAAATACAATTCAGAGAACTTCAGATTTTGGAGCTGGTGAGGCATTTCAAAAATTTTTTTAGTATGTTTGAAAATACGGTTATTTAGTAAGCAGAGATATCAAAAAGTTCAGTACAAGGTAAGAGTGAAGTATTAGGTTTTCTTTATATGTACAGACATGCACACTTTAACTTTTGTTTTTAGATGCAAATTACTGTGAGGAAGGATCTTTTCATACTCAAAAAAACTGAGAGCTTAGGTTTTTTAAAATCCATTAATTTTAGTTACTTTCAAGGTCCAGAGGATTTTTTAGACTGCTGTTGAGATCAGATGGTCTCTAAAGAAATCAATCCAATTTCAACAGAAGAGCTATGCCGTGTTGGGATTTTTCATATAATCCAATTGCTAAATGATATCAAGTCTACTTTGATTTAAAAGAGTAAACACAGACATTACTGTTCTCAAATCTCTCCATTCTCACAAGATCAGCTGACCAAAAATCCATCCCTAAAGAGAAAGAATGCATTTTCCATAATCAAGAACAATCAACATTAATAAAATAATATCTGTATGAATATAGAATGTTATTTATTTAATGATATCAAACATAGTGCTAATGCCCTAAGTGAATGCCACGAGAGTAAGGATAAAGCATAGGCAACTTATTTCTGTATTGTTCCAAAATATCACTCAATTCCTGAGAACCACATGTGCTTCTTTAGCCTCTGGATTCAAAGGAACCCATAACTAAACTCTCTAGATTTGGCAGAGTGCAAGAGAATAAGGTCATGAATAAAGAGGGCCAGCAGTAAATCTAAATCTGAAACTGTGCTTCTATTGCAAAGGGAGAGGGAAGTTAATTCTTACTATTACAAAGCTTCCTAAATAAGTTTTTAACAGTTCCATCTAGCAGATGCCACCAAATCTCTTTTATTAATGTGTTGTTGCACTGATTTATAAGATTAAGATAAGTACAAAAAAGAAAAGGGCTTTTATTTCCCAGATTCCTCAATTATAATTTTCATTAAAAATTCTTCACCTCCTTCACCTTTGCCAGCCCTTCCTTCCCCACTGCAATGCATTTAATCAGTCTTGTTGCAAGGCGTTTTCTAGAAGGCTCTCAATAGCCATGATTTGTAATTTTGAAAATGTCCAGATCAGGTTTTACAAATTGGATTTCTTTGAACCCTAGTCCTTGATGATGTTAATAGATGTTTTATAAAGAAGAATTCAATGTGAGATGCAGGATGGCCAAAAGGCAGTCCTCAGACTCCTGTCACATGCAGTGGTTGACGGAACCACTTGGGAGGCTGCCTTTTGTTATAACTCGTTTTGCCCCATGAGCCAAAGTTAAGAGACTTGATGTAAAAGGTAATTTTACCATATTAATGTCTTCTTCATTAATTCTTGTGTCAAGCAGTAAAAATTATACAAACCCATGCTTATTATACACAAATATAAAATATATATATATTTTTAGAATAAAGCCCCTATATTTCACCACCTAGAAATAACTATTAAAAATTATCTGTTTTTCCTAAGCATGTATGTGTATATTCACACATACACAGTTATAAAAAATGTAATCATATGTCCAAGGTTTTATAGTTTAAATTTGTTCACTCAATGAATGTTTCACAAAATCTTATTTAATGGCTATATTGTATTCCCATTACAGATGTTCCATAACATATCAATTAATCCCCTAGAGTCATATATTTGTGACATATGAAAGTTTCAATAGCTTGAAAAAGTAATTCCATCAGGTTAGTGACTCTAAGAAATTGTTCATAGATCAAAATCAAAAGCAGGAAAACTGTTTTCTCTCTCTTTTCTCCTCTAAGATACCAAAACTATATAACAACCAAAAAATCAGACATATTAGACATTATTATTTGTAACTTATGCCTCATCTAGGTCCAACAAGAATTACAATAAAGGATCAATATTTGCCATTATTACTCTTAAACTAAAAGCAATCAATTTAAGTTAAAAGGTTTCTTTATGAAATGTCCCCATGGCAGGCCATATGTTAGTACTGCCTAATCTTTCTTCCACTAAGGACCTCTTTCACCCACTTCCCTGGACAACATGCACACTAGGGACTCCATGTTCTGAAAGCTATGTACCAAACAAACAGCATTTAGTAAGTGTTGGCATACTTTCCACTCAAATATCGAGACAAGTTTTCATGAATAATCAGTGACTATCAGAGTTGCACGATCATGTAAAATCATTAACCTACAATGTGAAAAAGCAATGAAGTTAATGCTTGTGAAATGCTCTGCAGTGACTGCCAGCCTGTTGATAGGATAACACAGCCAGGTCTCCCAGTTCCATCCCAGAAATGCCTATGAAGCCAGCAACAGTCAAGCCAAGCTTCTTACTAACATGATCTAACCAGAGTTTCCCTAAGGAAAAGGTGACACATAATTCTAATCAAAAGCAAAAAATACCTAATGTTTTAAACTTTCTGAAATAGTGAATATAACTCACAGACTGAAACTAGCCCCCACTTCCTGTCCTCCTTTATTTCTTTTGGGTATGACAAGAAATTCAGAGTTCAAACTGGGTGGAACCCATTGCCCATACCAACCCATTACTTGGCATTCCAGATCTTCCACAAACTGGCTCCAAACTACTGTTGGAGCTCATTTTTCACTCTTCCCCTTCAATGCTCCTTCCATGCCAGATAAATCCAACAGCTCTGCATTCCTGCATTTTCACCTGCCAAAGCCACTGGCAAGTATTTCCATCTCCATGCTTTTCTTCCTGGGCTCCATTAATCAGAATGCCTTTCCCACCCCCATCTGCATCCTGCATTTGTATCTAAATTCCGCATGTTGTTCAAGACCTACCACAGTTCCCATAAGTTTGAGGTGAACAACCATTGAACACAGTTACTACAAGTGTCATGTGCTTGGATATACATAAGGCATAGTACTTAGCATTAAGCACTTCACAAGTGTCTTTGCATAAGATAATTTCTCCTTCCTCTAAATTGATATAACACTGTGACTCCTTTTCTCTACTTCTCTTTCCGACGATATCATAACAATTTATCTGCATCTCCTATCTCTCAATATATTATGAACTCTGATGGATAGAGTCTGTCTCCAATTCACCTTTGGGTTATCAGAACAACTTAAGATGTTTAGGGGCTGAATGAGTATGTGATGAATCATCATATTATTATTCTAGCTCTGCAAAACCTTCAAGGTGCTGCTTGTACTTGTAGAAAGCTTCCTTAACTAGATCCTTTCACAGGCTTGGCAAGTTATCCCTCTCCTGTGCTCCCTTGCATGTTTCTGCCACAGCTGTAATGTGAGGGGATGGTGATGACTAGAGTCAAGAAGGCCTGAGTTGGTAATCCTGGTTCTGGGTAACGCTGGGCAAACCTATTCACGATTTTAACCCTCAAATGCAAGCTAGTTGCACAGATCGAATAAAGGTCACACATGGATGTCCCAGCTCCCCCCTTGTCTCTACCTCAGTTCATCTCCTTTTCCCTGAATGAGTCCCTCCTCCCAAATTCTCTGTATCCATTTGTGGTACCAATATCAACTGAAACTCTCTTTTTCAGCCCCTAGCGCCCATTGATCACTTGGCCCTAATAATTTTGTATCTTAAATATTTCTTGGTTCTTTCCCTTTTTTCCATTCTGTATAGCAGTCCCTCCAGCTCCATTTCATCCTCTTTCCTCAGGGTTACTGTAGCAGCCGCATTCACTTTCTCGTTTGATACCTTCACCTCCACTCCAATCCAATCACCACAGCGATCTTTCCTAAATAGAAATCTTGCTGTTTTATTCCTTTTCTTTCAACCTTTAATGTCTCCTGGTCACCTCTAAGATACAAGTCAAGGTATTCCAGCACATGGAAGGCCTTCCATGGTGAGCTTCCTGCCTCACCTCTCAAGTTGCTCCTTGTGCTACTACCCATCTCCAGCTTTTTAGTTCAATTGTGTTGAAGTACAGTTTCCTAAATATACAAGATAATTTCTTGTCATTGGGCCTTTGATTGAGCTGTCTTCTTTGCCTGGAATACCCACTTCCCTTGGCTAATTTCCATTTACCCTTTCTCAGTTCAGGCATTGTCTTTTTTCTGGAAAGCTTCCTTAACTAGATCCTTTCGAAACAGATCGATCCAAGATGGCCGATCGCTAACATCTCGGGACTGCAGCTCTCAGTGAAGGCGCAGAGAACTAGACGACACCACACTTTCAGACAAATTCTGGTTGCTCACGGAGCAGAAGATCCCCCAGTGGAGGAATCACACGGGTCGCCAGCGCGACTTTCGTGGCTGGAGCAGCGGTTCCGCCAGCGCCTCGGCGTGGCAGCTCTTGGAGCAGAGTAAACAGGTTTGGAGGACCCACAAGGGCCCCCAACACAACACCAGAGCCTGGCACAGCGGCTGTGACGGCACCTCAGTGCGGCAGCACTCGATGCAGAGTAAACGGGACAGGCTCCCCTTCTGACCGAGGGTTGGAGCCCCGGGAAGGCAGAGTCACCCACTACAGACACAAGAAGGAAGCCAGACAAGAGAATCCTGGGCAGAAAAGCACCATCAGTTTTAACGCAGCCGCTCTGGCCCTGGGAACTAACAATCTGGACGCCCACTCAAGAGACCTAATCTGAAAGTTGGTAAATTCAAAGACCACAGGAGGATAAACTTACAATGACGGGAAGAAACCAGCGTAAAAAAGCTGAGAATACTCAAAGTCAGAACGCCCCTCCCTCTAAGGATGATCACAGTTCCACATCAACAATGGAACAAGGCTTGATGGAGAACGAGCGCATCCCAATGCTAGAATATCGCTTCAGGGAATGGATAATAACAAACTTCAGTGAGTTAAAAGAACATGTTGTAGCCCAACGTAAAGAAACTAGGAACTTTGAAAAAAAGTTTGATGAAATCCTATTGAGAATAGACAACTTAGGAGTATGAGTGAAATAATGGAACTGAAGAATACAATACAGGAACTCCAAGAAGTTTGCACAGGTTTAAACACTCGAATTGTTCAAGCAGAAGAGGGATATCAGAGGTCAAAGTCCAACTTAATGAAATAAAACGTGAAGAAAAGATTAGAGAAAAAAGGATAAAAAGGAATGAGTAAAGTCTCCAAGAAATGTGGGACTATGTGAAAAGACCAATTCTACGTTTGATAGGTGTACCTGAATGCGACGAAAAGAATGAATCCAAGATGGAAAATACCCTTCAGGAAATTATTCAGGAAAATTTTTCTAAACTAGCAAAGCAGGTCAATATTCAACCCCAGGTAATACAGAGAACACCACAAAGATATTCCTCAAGAAGAGCAACCCAAGGCACATAATCGTTAGATTCACTAGGGCTGAAACGAAGGAGAAAATACTAAGGGCAGCCAGAGAGAAAGGTCAGGTTCCCCACAAAGGCAAGCCAATCAGACTTACAGCAGATCTCTCAGCAGAAACTCTGCAAGCCAGAAGAGAGTGGAGGCCAATATTCAACATCCTCAAAGAACAGAACCTTCAGCCCAGAATTTCATATCCAGCCAAACTAAGCTTCACAACTGAAGGAAAAATAAAATCTTTTATGAACAAGCAAGAACTCAGAGATTTTATTACCACCAGGCCTGCTTTACAAGAGCTTCTGAAAGAAGCATTATACACAGAAAGAAACAACCAGTATCAGCCCTTCTAAAAATATACCAAAAAGTAAAGAGCACCAACATAAAGAAGAATTTACACCAACGAATGGATAAAACAGCCAGTTAACATCAAATGGCAGTAACCCTAAATTTAAATCTACTAAATCCCCCAATCAAAAGACACAGCCAAAACCCAACGGCATGTTACATCCAGGCCTGTTTCACAGGCAAGGATACACAAAGACTCAAAACAAAGGGATGGAGAAAGATTTACCAACCAAATGGAGAGCAAAAATAAATAAATAAATAAATAAATAAATAAAAAGCAGGAGTTGCAATTCTTGTATCGAATAAAATAGATTTTAAAGCAACAAAGATATAGTGGTAAAAGGATCAATGCAACAACAAGAGCTAACGATCCTAACACCCAGATACATAGAGACTTAGACACAATGAGACAGAAAATTAATAAGGATATCAAGGACTCGAACTCAGATCCGGAACAAGTAAACTTAATAAATATTTATAGAGCTCTCCACTTCAAATACACAAAATAAACATTCTAGTCAATACCACATCACACGTACTCATAGGTGTAAATGAAACATTGATTGGCCATTATTAATACCCATTTTTTTAAGAATAAAGCAATATTTCCACTCACTCTCCCTCTTTCTCTTCCTCTTTCTTCCTCTCCTTTACTCATTTTTTTCTTCTTTCCTTCACACACAAAAAAAGAAATCAACTTGTAAACCTCTAGATCCAGGTCAGCAATGTCTCTCTCATTGCTTGAATTCCTTCCTTCCCTTCCCTCCCTCCCTCCCTCCCTCCCCTATTCCTCCCTTCCTTCATCCCTCCCTTCCTCAAAAAAAAAAAAAAAAACAACTAGATCCTTTCACAGGCTTGGCAAGTTATCCCTCTCCTGTGCCCCCTGTGCATGTTTCTACCACAGCTGTAATAATTTTAAATATGATAATCATCTACTACCATCTGTCTTTTCCACCACAATGTGAGCCCTTTAGATTAGGTACTGTTTTGTTGACTTCCATATCCCCAATGCTTATCAAGAGGCTGGCACAGAATAAGCACCCATAAGCTACAATCCACAACAACAAATCTCTACTAAAAATCTCTACCCTCTACAGGGTTTGTCTTCTGTAACACGAAGTTTCACTGGCTCACCTTACTTTTTCTTTCCCATTTAAGGCTAGGGAAAGAAATAGTTGGACAAAGAGGATTTTAAAAGAAAAAAAAAATCAACAGATATTGATTTTAAAGAGTAGCAATGAAAGAAAACTTCAATCTGATAATTTTTTAGAGTGTGAGTTTTTAAAAGCTTATGAAAAGTACAGGCAGATGTACCTGGAAACCTGTAACAGCTGGATATGTCCCTTTGGAAAATACTGACATAAACACGAGCCCTGCTGTGTTTATAGGAATAAAGTTCAAAATTAAATTTGCATAGAAAATCATACTTTTCAAAGCTATTACAGTGGACGTTCACAACGATCTGATGAGGCAGCCACTGCTTACTCTACATCACCACTGGTACACCTGTCAGACATTTCAAATGCAACATGTCCAAAACAAAGCTCCCACTCTTCTCTCCCCAAACTGCTCCTCTTATGGTTTTTATCATTGCAGTGAATGGCAATTCTATTCTTTGATTTGCTTAGGTTAAGAACCTCACACTAATGCTCAACTTTTCTCTTTCTTTCACACCCAGTATCAGCAAATTCAACTAATTCTATATACCCAGAAAAAGACCACTTCTTATTACTGCCATCATAGCTGCCTAGGCTAGGTCACCATCTTCTCTTCCCTATCCCTGTTTCATAGCAATAGTCTCCTAACTGATCTCCCTTCTGTTCTTGATCCATTTAATCTCTGCAACCCCAGTAGAGTGATCCTTTTCCACTATGTAAGTCAAATGATGTCGCTCCTTTGCTCAAAACCCCAGGGGCTCCTCCTTTGACTCAAAGGCAGAGGCTTTAAAACCCTCTACAAGGCCCAGCTCCCTATCATCATTTTGTATTCATAGTCTCTACTTTCCACCTTGCTCATTCCACCACACTGGCCCTCTTCCTCTGCTTCCTGTATCTCCTACTTGATATGTTTTTGATGTTTTTCTCCTGCAAATATCATGTTGAAATGTAATCCCTAGTGTTTGAGCTGGGGCCTGTTGGGAGATATTTGGATCATGGGGGTGGCTCCCTCATGAATGGCTTAGTGCCATACCCTTGGTAATGAGTGAGTGTTCACCCTGAATTTGTGTGAGATATGTGTGGCACCTCCTGCCACCCCTCTTGCTGCCACTTTCACCCTGTGTCATAGTGTCTCCCCATCGCCTTCTGCCATAATTGTAATCTTCTTAAGCCCTCACTAGAAGCAAGTGTCAGCACCACACTTCCTGTAAATCCTGCAGCACTGTAAGCCAATTAAACTTCTTTTCTTCATAAATTACCCAGCCGCAGGTATGCATAGCAACGCAAGAATGAACTAATACATTCCTGCTTCCACCTCGAGTCCTTACACTCAATCCCTCTGCTTGGAATGGTCTTCCCCCAGATACATGCATAGCTCAAGAGTTTATATAAACATCACTTTTTTCAATGAGGACTTCTCTGGCCATCCTATAATGGATTGAAAAATATGGCATATTTTGCAACTCCTCTCAGAAAAAGGTAGAATCTATTTTTGAATCTTATTTGACCTTGTGATTAGTTTGGACCAACAGAATGTGTGGAAGTGATGCTTATGAGTTTTAGAGCCTAGGCCTCAAGAGATTTGGCAGACTCTGCCTTTGCTTTCCTGGGATGCTTGGCTAGACACTGAAGGATGAGAGCCCACATCAAGGGAGAGGCCTGGCAGACAGCCTGCATCAAGCCCCAGGCATTTGAGTGAGACCATCTTAGACTCTTCAGCCTCAGCCAAGCTACCAGATGACTGCTGTCCCATGAGTGACCCCAGGCAAGATCAGCAGAAAAGCCTCTCAGCTGAGTTCAGTCCTAATTATTGACCCGTGGAGTTGTGGAAAAATAACAAATACTTGTTGTTTTAAGCCATGACGTTTGGGGAGGTTTGTTATATAGTAATAGGTAATTGCAGCATGATTTGAAATTTCAACTGTTTCCTGATACTTGTTTAATTATTTATCTATCTGTCTCTATTAACTTGAATGTAAGCTCTATGAAGGCAGGATTTTTTTTCTATTTGTTCATTTCTGTGTTTCTAGTGCTTACTATAGTGCCAATCAATAGTCTATATTAAACATTTGTTAAATAAACAAGTGAACGAATAAATGAATGAGCAAAATAGATGTGAAAGGCCTTACACACCCTCTCGTATGGCTCTTTCTTTTTTAAAATGGGAAAACTGCAACCTACTGACAATGTCATGACTGGAATCTGAATTTTCACTCTAGTACAAAAAAGCTCAATTTTCCACACTTATTCAATTATTCAGTATTGAGTTTCTTTCTGAATTAAGTCAAACTTTTAGGATTTCACATGACAGAAACTCAGCTCAATTTAGCTTAATAAAAAAGAGGAAGGGTAGAATCTATGGATTCACTAAGCTGGCCAGTTCATAGGTTCCTGTGAGATACGACTGAATCCACAGGCTCAAATGACATCGGTGAAACTCTTGTCACTGTCCCCCACCCTTGTTGGACAGACTCTATTCACTACCAGACTAGTAACTCCAGAGAACAGACTGGTCTTTCCTGATAGCAATTCCGGACAATTCCCAAGTTCATATCCAGTGAGCATTTCTGAACCAATCACTGTCCCTTTGGATGGTGCTGGCGAGCAGGGACAATGTCATTATCATATAGAGTGAGGTCCCCTGGGAAAAAAGTGCTCTGTGTTCTGTTACCAGAAAAGTGGTGGTAAGTTGTTCGGGACACACAAAAACTCCAGATGTCTACTTATATTCTGTTTGTAACACTGTCTGTAGGGTTTGTTAAACTGTAGATAAACCCTCTCAAATGCAGAGAAGATGTAGATGTCACTGATTCTTTTCTTATGAAGAAGGACCAGTGGTAACAAAGCAGTAGACACTTCAGAAAAGCAGGCAGAAGTGATTGCCAAGCTTGCTTTCATTGTCTTGCCTGGCTTCAACCAGTATTCTACAGGGCAGGTTCAGAATTTAAAGATAGAGGTGGGGCAGAGTCTACAGTGTTTGTAATCCATGTCAGTAACTATCCTCAGTGACATCCAACCTGGAATAAAAGTCAAAGTATTTCAGAAAAGCCTGAATTGAGGAAAGAAATGGGGATTGGGGGGCAGGAAGAAGGCACTACATTTTATCGGAATAAAATCACCATGTTTAACAAAGATTTTGAGAACAAGCTAAAATGAGAATATATATTGTCCATTATAGGGCAGAACTGAGATGAGAGAAGGGAATCAATATGCCTCAGCAATACTTAAGAGATGTTTTTCATCTGGAAAATGATCTTAGGACCACTTTTGCTATTTTGAAATCCAGCCCAAGCACTTGTGAGAAGATGACCTTTTATATATTGCATTTTGCAGAGAACTATATATAGTTGGATAAAATATCTTGATCCAAAGGGGAAAAAATGAAATAGAAAGAAAAATGGTGCTTCCAGATTTTCAACCAAAAAGCAGTACATGGTGGCAGAGAGAGTGCAGAGTCTGCAGACTTGGCCCAGTCAGGCATGCTGGCTGAAATGTCATTATCTGAAGGATTCTAGACATCTGCATTATTTTGCATGAGCACCATCAGCAAGTGACTTAGGGCAGGATATGGAAACATTGTTTTTTTCTCATTTCTTAAAACCATCTTGTCCTGATTCTTGGATGCACATGCTTTTGTGGGGGAGGGATGCTACTGAGGAGAAAAGGTCACTGATTTCCAAAAGGTTAGAGGTTCTTATTTTTTCTTTTACAGAATCACATTCCATCTTGATATTATTTTAGTATTTACCACTCTGTATTGTCTTAGACCTCATCTTGGCAAAGGGCTCCTAAACAACTGCCACTTTTCGCATTGCTGCCAAAAGGCGCCCTTTCACAATAAAGCATGCTGTGCTTTGGCAGGAAATCAATAAAGTGAAAATCTGTTCTCATCATCCATACATTTACCATCACAATCAACAATCAAAGGCAAGACCTGGGTTCTTTATCCACAGTCTCCAGCCTCCCAATTTTCTGTTATGAAAGGCAGCATAAATTAGAACCCTTGGTTCCTGTTAGCTGGGCTTAATGGGTATGATTTATGAACCATTAAATGAGGTTATGTAAATTGATCCTTAACAGAATGCTAGCGCCCAGGTGACAGGTGCAGCAGGCTCGTCCACAAGGGTTCTGTACAAATCAGATTTCAGTGACATTCAGTTTGAGGAAAGAGAAATATGTTGTCAACAAGGAAGTGATTTAAATAGTGCCCTGGGTTTGTCAGCAATTATCCCTTTCTTCTTAATTGCTGCAAACTATATAAATTCTAATAGGAAATAAATTAGTAATTTACCAGTCAATGACAAGGGGTATAAAGGAGAAGGGCTTAAATATTTTAAAAGCCATATTACCAGAGAGGCCATACACTTGGTGATTTCACTTATGCTGTTAAAGTTGAAGAGATGCTTTACAGCAGGAGTATAAACTTTGACACACGACAATAAAATTACATTCGTTGCAACAGAAAAGAAAACTGGATCTATATAGAAAATGCCCTTGCAGAATTCCTTCGTGTGTTCCATTGAAATGAAGATGTTACTGGGGTTTCTATTTTCCATGATCATTAGCACCCTAAGCATAAAACAAATGATCTTTTTAATTCAGGTGCAAATAACCTGCTTTATCTTTTAAAACGTTTTTGTAAACCTGGCCTCCGATCAGTCAAATAAAAAGCATGCAATTGCAATATAAGAGTGAAGGTGGGTGATGTGGCTGATTTTGCAGAGACTTTAGTTTGCCTGTCTTGCTTAGACAATAGATACCAATAGCAACATACTTTCTGCTGCACTCTTCACGGTGAAAGGAACAAGCTTTGTGTTTGATCATGAGCCCCTCACTTTGAGTGTCCAAACTAAAGACTCGGTTAAAAAAATAAAGAGCCCTGGGAGAACATATACTAATTAATTTCACCAGCTTTGAATATTAAAGAAAAATCTCACATCCATTCCCCCTCTTTTACTCGCTGCCCCTAATCAAGATTGTGGTGGCCTTCTGAGAAGGGATTCTCCTGGGAAAGTCAGTTCGATATCATCCCCAGCTTTTGTCTGAAGCTATTATTGTGCCTGTTTCCATGAGGCTGACCCTGGTAAGAGGACACATATGGATGTGATAGTAATGTTAGCTGGTCCCTGGCCGAGCCTATTAGAGTTCCCAACAGGGGGTCCCACCACTCTTTTTAATAGTCATTTCTACTTCACAAATGCAGTTGTTTATGGACAGGGGAGATAATTTGACCCACTGTGATGCTGTACAAAAGATTGACAATAGGGCAAAGGTCATATGTTTAAAGAAGTTTGCAACTGTGGCACACTAGGAGAGGCTTTCCTAGAAAAGGAAAATATTAAAACGTCATTTATGACCTTAGAATACAGGCCTGAGAGGCCACAAGCGAAGACTTACATAAGCATTGTCACCAATACACTATTTTAGTGCTGGTGGATAAAAATAATTTGGAGTTTAAAAAGGGGTAGTTTTATAACTAGATTGGAAAAAACACTTGGGGAATCACACAGCATTAAAGGCCCGCCCACTGGCTACTTTAAATACTAGCACCACTGTTTATTAAGTGTGTGGCAGTGGGCAAGATATTTTACCTCCTAAGATCTGGAAAGAAGCCCCGTCTCACAAGATTCTGTTGTGAAGATTAAATAAGGGAATGCATAAAAGTACTGATAGACAGTAAGTGCTCAATATATAATAGTTTGAGGTGTTGAAATATGGACGGATAGAGATGTATAAACTGTCCCATCAGGTACTGCTTAATAACAGGGATATGTTCTGAAAAATGCACTGTTTTGCAATTTCTTCATTATGTGAACATCATAGAGTGTACTTACACAAACGTAGATGGTATGGCTTACTGCACACCTAGGCTCTATGGTATAGCCTATTGCGGCTCGGCTGTAAACCTGTGGAGCACGTTACTGTACTAAATACTGTGGGCAATTATAATACAATGGTGTAAGTATTTGTGTATCTAAACACGGAAAAAGGGTAATGCATTTCACTACAATGTTATAACAGCTATGATGTCATTAGGTGATAGGAAATTTTCAGCTCCATTATGACCTAATGAGACCAGCATTGTATATGCATTCCATTGTTAGGAAGCACATGACTGTACATATATTTGGAGACACAGAGAGAGAAAGAGAGATCTCAGTTTTCTCTGCTTGAGAACCCTGAACTCCCTGCTCTGAAGGTGTCTCTGTTCATGCAAAGATGCCTTTAATGCCAAGTCTACGTGTTCCTGTCACCCAAACCAACCTAGCATCATCTCCATTTCCCCCCTACTTTGGCCCTCTCTTGCCTTCTACCTGCGCCTTTGCAGAAATGGTGTGTTGATTGAGAGTATGATTCGGAGTCATGTCTGGATTCGCATTCCAACTTCCCTACTTGTTAGCTTTGTGACCTTGAGCAAGTAGTTTCACCAATCCGTGTCTCGAAGTTATTCTCTGTAAAATGGGGATTAAAAAATAGTATCTACTGCATTGGGGTTGTTCTGTAGATTAACTGAGTTAACCTGTGTGAAGTGCCAAGGGTAGAACATGGTGCATAGTTAAGTATTATGTATCATTACTATCATTATGACAGCACCTCCACCTCTCTTGTCTCTATATTTAAATATTCAATTGCCTGTCTGAAAGAGGGTGCTAACACATACCGAGCCCAAATCACACATCGGGCACTTTTTATACATTGCTGAGACCTAAATGTAAATTTCACTTGATAAACAAAGTGAAGGCTCAGTGAAATTAAATAACTTGCCTAAATTATGAAGTTTCTGTTATGCAAGATGAATATGCTCTAGAGATCTGTTATATAACATAGTACCTATAGTAAACAATACAGGATTGTGTACTTTAAAATATGTTAAGAGGATAAATCTCCTGTTAAGTGTTCTTACCAAGCAAGCAAACAACCCCCCCACTACACACACACACGGAAGTAACATGAGGAAATTTTTCAAAGTGATGAACATGCTTAATACTTTGGTTGTGGTGATGCTATCACAGTATATCAACTGTACCTGAAAAAAGCTTTAAAAAAGAAAAAATATATGCTATAAAATATAAATAAATAATTTGTCCCAGAATAAAGGGCAAATAAATGAGTGCCAACAATTCCAACCCAGGTTTGACTGACCCCAAGCCCATACTCTTTTCACTGCATTCCTGCTTCACAAGTCCAGGGCAAAACATCCACAGGTGTGGAAAAGAAATGGGCAGGGGTCCCTCTAGCACAATCTCACTTTGATATGCTGAAAAGAGCAGTTGGCTCTGTCCCACACTCTTTGAACTTAGTTTCCTCATCTGTAAAAACTGAAGTGCTAGACTGAAGCCTTCCAAACCATGATCACCTAAGCCTTTGGGATTTTTCAAGATTGCTCAGGGGCCACTGCAGGAGGAAGACCCAGCAGGCAGACCCCAGATCTTCAGTGAGATGTTCATCCCACCTGAATCGAGTAAGCACTGGGGCTCTGGATAAGATGTTTGACAATATCAAAATCCTTTTCTTCTCTAATATTCTGAGGATCTTTTTCAAATTATAGGATGAAGACATGACCACAATTTATACTGAAATAACTTTTAATTTAACAAATATTTCCCTGGTTTTATTACATGCAAAACACCATGTTGACTTGAATAAATAACCTTCCTTTCCTCTCAAAAACTCTTATAAGAACTTCTTCCTCCTCACTGAGCGTACTCTCAAGATGCATTTCTTTCAGGAAGTGTGTTTTCAGTGTACTTAAACGCCAGAATGTGAAATGTTCCCCTAAAGCTTTCAACCTTTGTACTGAAGACCCCTATTTCCCTGAAGAGTATTTTTATCCCTTCCGTATCTTCGAGTCTTATCTGTGTACTTTATCTTGTGCCCACAGCTCTGTGCCCTAGAGAGCCTAACACATTGGTCATTTTTCAAGAAATAATATTAAAATGAACAGCCACTGCTGGTTAGATGGCAGACTCTAAGCATTTCCAATATCTTCTCTGTTTGCAATGTGGGGGGGCTCCTACAGTCTTTTGGGATCCCTCCCCAAATTAGTCCAAGAAGTTTATTCTAGGAGAAGGCATCACTTGCTAATTGAATTACCTCCCTCTTTGTGTTTTGATTCAATGGAGATTACATCAGGGAATTCAGTGGCTCCACTGTGACTTTGTTCCTGGGACCAGATTCTTCCCTCAGAGACTATTTCCCTCCCCCATTCTTATTTTTTGGAAGAGGGATCAGCAAGGAATGTGGATTCCAGAGAACACTGCAGGGTGGAGGATAGAATGCAAATGAAGGGGTGTCCTTCCAGTTATCCCACAGTGCAGTGAGGGAGGCAGTCATCTGTTCTCAGGAAAACTGTGTAAGAAGGTCATGGTGTTTGGGAATCCTATGTTATAATAGTACAGGTTGAGAAAATTCTGGAGACTAATTTTACAATGGTTGAAGAACGTAAAGATTCTGAGAGCCCAATATTCCCAAAATATGTGTGAATAAACACTTCTGTTTGTAAGAAAAAATGAGCAAGTGTGATTGGCTATCCTGTGTGTGTGTGTGTGTGTGTGTGCGCACATGCTCAAGTGTACACAATTTTGTGGGAGACCATTTTAGCTTCACCATCTAAGGCAGTGGCTCACAACTCCAGCAGTATGCCAGAGTCCTCTGGGGGACGTAAAAAGATGACATACACATAGATACATTTAGGCTCCATCCTTGGAAATTCAGATTTTGGCAAGGGTCCTGCATTACCTATCTTTGAAAAGCTCCCCAAGAGATTAGGATGTCCTACCAGGGGTGAGAATCACTAGTCTAAGCAAATACAGGCACTGGAGGCCCTCATCATTACATCTTTGCTCCACTTGTGTTTTTGTGCCCTGCTGAGTGTCAATCAACTGCACGCTCAGTGTGGTGACAAGACTATACGCAGGTTGATTGCATATATGGAATATGGTCATTGCTTTCTTGGATCTGCAAATTTACTGCTTGGGGCTTATTTTTAAAATAGTGTTATTTTTTACCAAAACACTGCCAACTCCTGCAAAAGGAGCACCCTCTTAATTAATGCAATTGACCTTTTTGTGAGGTCATTTATCCCTCTGGATAAACATTCTATTTTAGCAGGGATACAGAGTACTAGCAGTCATGTTTAGCAAACTTCAGGCCCTATAAAAACATTTTATTTGGCATAATGGATGACCCTGAGCAGCCACAATCTCAATGTTGATTTTTCTACCATGTTTTTTTCTTCTACCCTATTTCTTGAGGCACACGATCAATAGATTGCATCAAATTTTTTTAACTTGAAAAGTTGATGCCTACTATTATATACCAGAAAGCTTAATCTTGTGGTTTAGTCCCAAATCAACAAATACTTGTTTTAGTGTCAGATGGACAACTGTGCACCTGGGCTACAGATACACCCCCTGAGCTACTGCCCTTTCCACCCTTATACACGCATAGTCTCTGTCCTCGTCAGCTCGCTGGACACGGTTCTTAGAATTGGCTTCTTTAGACCCCTTTGCATGATGTCACTTCTCTCTCAAGAACTTCTATTCAGGTGATTGAGAGTACTATCAAAACATTACCAATATTACATTCACTGGCCAGATTATTAAATATAGAGGAATTTGGAAAAACATTTGCTCCAGGTGAACCAAATAATGATAGTAGAATCAGTGAGGGTCTACTTTTAGATGCTTACAAACAAAATTAGAGAAAAAGATGTGGATAAATTCTGTTAGTTTGTTTGTTTTGAGATACAGTCTTGCTCTGTCACCCAGGCTGGAGTGCAGTGGCACAATCTTGGCTCACTGAAACCTCCACCTCCCAGGTTCAAGTGATTCTTCTGCTTCAGCCTATTGTGTAGCTGGGATTACAGGTGCACGCCACCATGCCTGGCTAATTTTTGTATTTTTAGTAGAGACGGAGTTTCACCATGGTGATCAAGCTGGTCTCAAACTCTGGACCTCAAATAATCCACCCACCTTAGTCATCCAAAGTGCTGGGATTGCAGATGCGAACCACCACACCTGGCTGATAAATTCTAAAAGGAAGGTGTTTTGGTTTTGTTTCTGTTTTTTTAAGGGTATATATAATGTGGAAATAATAATAAATTTCATTACATATACATAAAAATTAATCTGCCAAATAGTAGTGAAACTTAACACATGGAATAACCTGATGCTTCATTCCCAGCTTCATCCTACTTTTCTACCCTCCATTATCTCTTTGCCTCTTCTTCCTTACTTATTTTTCTTTTGATCTTGTTGCACACATATACATATATCATCTCAAATTCTTTCTTACAACAAGTCAGATGCACATAAAATAAATAGGGTTCACATGATTGATGGCTTTAGAACCAGTATAGGAAGCTTGACATTTCAGTAGGAAAATCTTTTATAAGCCACCTCTGGAATTTAACATGGAAGTGACTTCCTACCAGAGTGATGGGAGGCAGGCTCCTCAGCTCATGTGAGTCCCCTAAGACAGCTACACAGCATCACACTTTCATTTTTTTTTTCTGGATATGCCATACAGCAAACTGTCAGGCATGAGGTACTGGTTGACTAATAAATGATTAATTTGCATTACTTTATGACATTTCTGCTCAGAACTATCAACATTCTATGTTATTTCAAGGTTTAGTCTAAAGCCAAGTGAGTTAAAAAAAAAAAAAAAAAGATGTGAGCCTACAAACATGCTGCTGTGTTTCTGCTAGTCAGTCACTTTAGAAGAGGCCTTGTTGCATACAAATTTTAGTGAAAGAAAATTAATATAAAGCATTATTTCACTGTAGCAAGATTTTAAGCAGCTAAAATCCAGGTTCCTAATCTTTGGATTCTATCTCTAGAAGGTTGCTGTCAGAAGTGAATGTCAAATCTTTTTCTCTGTATTTAGCTTGGGAATGTGATCTTAGAAAACTGGAATCATTTATCTTCCGAATGCTTTTAACCTCTGAACCATACTATACTAGCCATACTCTGTCCCTGGGTTGACTTAAGGAGGGTGTTCTTCTGGTACATCTGTAACCACTTGGATTAGAGCCTAGAGATGCCATTCTGAATATTGTAATGGCGAGGTACAGTGTGTACTTCATGTATGCCTTCTAAAAGGGTTTTAAAAACAATGAGTTGATCATAGGGCAGTTTGGGATCCTTGGCCAAAGAATAGTTGATGAATATAATGCTAAACACACAAGAGGAAGTCATAATAAGACACCATTAACTTCCTTCCCAGAGACCTGAAATTAACGCATGACTGCAATTAGACACACAGTACATGGAGAGGCATTGTTGGAGGAAATGATGTTTAAGCTGAGGCTTCAAAGATAAGAAAGGATCCCTCAACAAAGACAAGGGGAAGCATGTCCATTCAGTGGACAGAGAAGGCAAATACTAAACACACACAAGCATGGTGCATTCAAGGAACCAAAAGGCAGTCATTGCAGGGTGAGAAGAAGAATGGGTGCAGATAAGGGTGGGAAAGTGGTATGGGCCTGAGTGTGAAGGCTCCTGCAAATTAAATTAAGATGTTTGAACATTTAAGGGTTATGGGAAATCATGAGGCTCTTTAAGTGCCTAATCACATTTATAATCACATTATATGAATGTAGAAAAGGCATTCATCCACCTAGATGGCATGCTTCCTCTGATTTTCACACATTTGCTGTCTGTGCTGGAGGGTGGAGGGGCACCGACCCTGCTCATTGCCATAGAGAATAAGTTGGCTACACAGGGCTTCTCTTAGAGTCACAAAGACACTCCTTTACTCCTGGGTCCTTTGCATCTACCTGCAGTGCTCATACATCTCTCTTGGTTGACTCATTCTTACTCTTGTAGTCTTAGCTTGAAAGTCATCTCCTTAGAGAGGCCTTCTATGACCACCTCATAATTACAGTGCCCTCTCCCCATATTCTCTATTTCAGCTCTTTGCTTATTTCCTATATAGCACTCATCACAATTTGCAAGTTGGGGTTTTCTTGAGAAACCCCTTTTTGTCTTTCTCTCACTAGTATAAAAAAGCTCCATAGCACTGGAAACTCATACCATGCCTGTGTCACTGACATATCCAGAGCACCTTTGTGAGAGCCTGAGTGAAAGGAGAGCAGTCAGTGAACCACCGTAAGCATTCAAGTGAGAGGTATTGGTGGTCTGGGCTTAGGTTAATAGCAGTGCACTTATTTAGGGATATTTTTAAAACAGGCAAAACAGGTCTTAATAATTTATTGGATGGTGGGAAAGGGAAAGGTCAAGAGTACACAGGCTTCAGGGACTCTCAGAGTTCTAGGTGTCCAAAAGGATTGGGAAAAAAATCGATTGTTACTAATGGAAATCATGTAATAACCAGTTTCAGAAAAATTGTTCCACAGCTATTATAAGGGTTTTAAAGCTATTATTAATAGTAAAACTGAAACAGTCGGTAGTAAGCAGAAAAAGAGCACTGATTTATAATCTGCAGAAGAATTTCAAAGTGTTGCAATAAAAAGCAAGTGATAAATGGTTTTTAGAAGTATGGCAATCTCGTTTGAGATTGCTCAACTTAAATGATAATTCTTCAGTTACAGAATAGGGTAAAAGTAGGTTTATGGTTTAAGGTGGTTTTTTGTTGTTGTTGTTGATTTGTTTGTTGGCTTTTTGGTATGTGGGGTTTTCCTGTAAAATCCAGGAGACCTGCTAGATAAATTCTAGAAGAGCTATAACTGGTTTAATATTTAAGTAACACCAAATCAGTAAACTTGAGTAAGATTTTAGAATAATGTTAATCAACATGCTACATACATATTTATGACTATAGATACCAACAAAAATGTCTTCTGTGATTTTTGCAATGCTTGGGAAAAGGAAGTCACAGTAATAATAACCTTATAGATATATACAGTAACAATCAATTTACAAGACACTTTCTATATACATTATCAAAGTTGATTACTGTACCCTCTTTGTGAAGTGAAACTTATTGATTTTAGTTTAAAATTGCAGAAACTCACCTCATAGAGGCCAAATGACTTGTCCAAGGTCATACAGTTAATTAATCACTGAAGAGGACTTCACGCAGAGAAGAAACTAGAAGTTCCATTTTACAGATCAGAAAAGATGCTTCAGAAACACTTGCCTGAGTGAGGTCTGGGGATTGAAACTGGTGGAAGCAGAACTAGGAAACAGCTTTCCCCTTCAGCCTATATTTTTCCTCTGTGGGTCAGTACAGTGCAATAAAGCCCTGTCACATTTGGTGACAAGCATGGTGCATTCAAGGAACCAAGGCTCTTTGGAGGCAGATAAGGGACAAGTATTGTCCCTATGCACAGGGCTCACTCTCTGCTGCTCAGTTCTCCTGATGCCCTGCTTTCTTTCTGTGCTTCTTCTTGGAGATCCCCCAGTCCTACTGCCAGTGTTTCCAGGAGTGGTGAGGCAACAGAGGAAAGGAGTCCAGCCTACATGCTACCCGTGTGACACTGCTGGTCTCCCATCACTCTCATGGCCCACATAGACTCTGAGTTAGGGCCCTTTCCTCAGTGAGAGCAGCTCCTGACAATTGATTCATATTATTTGTATTTCTTCTTAGAAATTCCCAAGACAGGGAGATAAAGAATCTGATAGGCCCAATTCATCTTTTCAAGCTAGGGTATATCATAGGTCATTGGCCTATGGGTGGGCCACCCTTGCTTCAGGTACCACTCCTGGTCCATAAGCTATGAGGCTATTACAGTATTTACAAAGGGCTGATCTACATAGGGCAGGGCTACAGAGAGGTCAGTTTCTCCTGAAGTGGGATGTATTGTGTTGCTTGTTTTTGTTGTTTGAAATGGAGTATCTCTCTGTTGCCCGGGCTGGAGTGTGGAGTGCAATGGCATGATCTTGGCTCACTGCAGCCTCCACCTTCTGGGTTCAAGCAATTCTCCTGCCTCAGCCTCCTGAGTAGCTGAGGTTACAGCTAAAATAATTTTTGTATTTTTAGTAGGGATGGGGTTTCGCCATGTTGGCCAGCTGGTCTTGAACTCCTGAACTCAAGTGATTCCCCCCACCCCCATCTTGACCTCCCAAAGTGCTGGGATTACAGACATAAGTCACTGCACCTGGCCTATGGGTGGTATTTTGAAGCTTGGTCTGTCTAGATCAGTCCAAAGGGGAGCTACTTAGAGTAATTATTACCTAGTTTATAGGGACAAGAGGTTACTGTGGTAGAGGGTGGGCAGGGGACTTCCCAGGATAAAAGAGTTTGAATTGAATCTTGAGGTATAGACTTTTGGTTGGCTCAATGTCAGGATTCTCCAGAGGAAAAAAAAAAAAAAAACAGTTTATTATGGGAATTGGCTCACATGATTATGGAGGCCAAAAAGTCCCACAGTCTGCCATCTGTCAGCTAGAGAACCGGGAAAGCTGGTTGTGTAATTCAGTCCAAATCTGAAGGCCTGAGAACCAGAGGATCTGATGGTGTAAGTCTCAGCCTGAGAATGAGGAACTCTGACATCCATGGGCAGAAAAAGATGTATGTCCCAACTCAAGAAGAGACAGAATATGCCCCTCTTCCACCTTTTTGTTCTGTTTGGGCACTCAACAGATTGGATTATGCCCACCTCCACTGGTGAGGGTAGATCTTCTTTATTCAGCCTACTCTGTACTCAGAGAGACTAACATCTTCCAGAGACAGCCTCATAGATACACCCAGAAAGAATGATTAACCGCTCTCTGGGCATTCCTTAGTTTAGTCAAGTTTACACACTCAGTAAGGAGAGGGCTGACAGTGGGGACAGAGAAAACAACATGTGCAAAGGCACAGAGCACAGCAGGCACTCTGCAGAGGGAGATGAGGCTGAAAAAGGTAGACAAAGCTAGACTTGTGATTTTCAGCAAGAGGCTGTATTACAAGTAGCATTAGGAAATGTGGATGATCTTTTTAAATTTGTTTATTTGTTTTCCAGTTATGATGGTGAATGGGGATTGTTGCTGGCACTTAGTGGGTGGGACTAGAAATGAGAGGGGCAATCCTGCAAACAGAATAACTGTTGTGCCCTAATTGCCAATAGGGCTTTCATTGGAAAACAAGGGGCTAGACTGTGAAAGCCCTTCAGTGTCATGCCAAGGAATTTGCATTTTAGTCCCAAGAAAGATGGTGAGTAGGAATAAGGAGTCTAAAGCAGCTTCTAGAGTTTGACTTGGGCAATTGGGTGGAAGGTGGATCTAATCATTGAGGCTGGGATTATAGAGAGAGGAGAATAGAGGTAAGAAATGCCTGGAAAGATTATAAATTCACATTGCATATGTTAACATATAGGTGAAGTTGCCCAGAGTCTTCAAACGTACTGCATAGCTCAGGATAGAGACTGGATGTTGAGGCGGAAGTCCTCAGAGCATCAGAAATAGGTAAAATTGTGGGCATGGATGAGATCGCCCAGAGGGAGTGTGAATTTTGGATTATCCAAGGCCAATTTTTAATCTTAGGCTGCCTTTCCTACTTTCGACTCAGTATGTTCACAGGAAATACCAATTAAAATTAATTTCAACGTAAGTAAAACATAATTAGGAAGATAAATTTGCTGCCAAAAATATAATGAACTCTAGAGTGAAATGTAAAATGGTTTTAGCTCACTTACCTGATACTTTTATATGATGCCTTACCTTTCTTGATTCTATGAACCCTAGTAACTTAGAGCAGAAAATATTTTAGAAGTTTTAAGGAGATTAGTAATAGGAAAAAAAATAAAAGTTAGGTCTTTCTTAAGAGCTCAGGTGATCTGGACTGTGTGTTCCTCATTTAGCTGACGGTTTTCTGGCACATTACAGAGGGAAGTCCTCAGCTAGCTAGAAGAAAGGAATACGCCAGGACATAATCTTCGTTTCTCCTCCCTCTTTTCATAGAAATTATATTTTCCCACTATTGTTCATCTGAAGTATGCCTGCCCAGATAGAAGGGGCAATGCATTGTATGATTTTTTTTAATGATCTATTGATTTAAATCTTAAGTTTCAGTGGAGAAAACTGAGCAGCCCAAATTATTGGCACATAAACCCATAGAGAATAGTCATTGGTTAAGATAATCAATAGATGTTGTTTTCAATAACAATAGCAGCGTATTCTTCAACACTTCTAGAAGTACTTGGAAGTTCTTGGGAAGAATACTACTACTACAGTTCAGACTAGCTTAGATTTTCAGATTGTTCTCTACTGAGTTGATTCAGATGGTTTCACTGGGTTTAAGTAGAATGGAGTCATGACTGTTTTTCTAACATAATACTCAGCTTCCCTTGGGCTCTCCCTAGGAAGAGTGCGGACACAAAGATTGAGTAGAAGCTGTTAATCTCCTCAGATGACTTGCCATTCAGTTAACTGTCAAAGGGCCCATTTGTAAATGACAGCACAGATTATCTGCACTCCAAGTTCTTGCCAAATGACTGTCACTTGGAACACCCTGTGAACAGACTCTTATCAAGAACTTTATTGTGAGAAAAAACATTCACACAGGGTTGCCTGTAGATGTGCAGTTCATAATTTCCCTAGAAGATTGTTTCCTAAAGGGTCATCCTTAAATTTCCCTGAAATGCAAACAGGTAGTATATGATAAAAGGATCAAATTGTTTTGGTAACACTCAAGATTAGACAAAGTTTCTTTACTGAAAAACTTCTTAAAGCATTAGTTTATGTCAATGTACATGTAAAAATCCAAGAAATAAGAATCTGAGTAGGCAGTATTTCTCAAATGTACTTGATC
Organism: Callithrix jacchus; assembly: GCF_049354715.1. NCBI lineage: Eukaryota > Metazoa > Chordata > Mammalia > Primates > Cebidae > Callithrix > Callithrix jacchus. The sequence continues at coordinate 70,994,483 of NC_133509.1, read as the reverse complement.
ACAGAGCTCTTAGATAATATTACAAGAAATACTCATAAGCGGCCTAGCGCGGTAGCTCATGCCTATAATCCTAACACTTTGGGAAGCTGAGGCAGGTGGATCGCTTGAGGTCAGGAGTTCAAAACCAGCCTGGCCAACATGATGAAACCCTGTATCTACTAAAAACATAAAAATTAGCTGGGCATGGTGGCACACGCCTGTAAACCCAGCTACTCAGGAGGCTGAGGCAAGAGAATTACTTTAACTTGGGAGGTGGAGGTTGCAATGAGCTGGGATCACACCACTGCACTCCAGCCTGGGTGACAGCAAGATTCTGTCTCAAAAAAAGAAAAGAACAACAACAAAAAAGTACTCATGTGCCTCAGGACACACCTTGTACTGGATATTTTAAATTTTATGGCAAGTCAGCAGCATTCTGGGCACTTGGTTACTTTACTCTGTTCTCCCTTCTCATAGAATTACTTTAAATTTATAGTATGTGATTAGCCTATGTTGAAGGACATTGTAAAAAATAACCCCATAGAATTCGCTATTATAAAGATGGCCTGTTAGATATTGTCTGTGTCTCAGCCAGTAACTCTCTGTTAGGATCCATGGAGACATTTCTCTTAAGTCAACACAGTGATAGTTGTATTTCATCTGAGCAACTTATATTTTAAAATCCTATAGACACTACAAATTTTATCACTGATCTTTTTTTTCTTTGTTTTGACTAGTAGGCAGTTTAGAGTGAAATTTGCAGTCCACCTCTAGCAATAATACATGACTGTATGGTATGCACTTTGTATAAATTTTATCTTGGTTTATATATGTTTTCTTTCCCATGCTTCCCACTTACTTAATTTCCAAAATTAAAAATCCTGTTCACTCATTCCTCCAATAAGAATTTACTTAGCACCCTCTCTAGGACAAGCACTGGTCTAGGTGTTGGAAATACAATGGTGATAAAGATATATATGGTCTTTGCCCTCCAGATCTTACAGTCTAGAGGTGGATATAAACTAGCAAATACACAATACCCTGCATCCAGTGTGACAAAGGACTTGATGGAGAAGTACAAGAGGGATACCTGACCCCTGTGAAGAGATTGGGGAACACTGTTAAACCTCCTATGTACAACCATTAGAAATAAGCTTCCTCAAGCACACTGGCCGACCTACAGCTTTGGACCTCTCTTTTGTTCTATGGTCAGAGCCCTTGGTGCCCCTCCCTTGTCCTAAACTGCATCCAGGATGGTGCTCCAGGGCCGCATTGTTATGCTGGATTCTTCCGCTTTGGTGTTTGGATCAGTACCTACTCTCATTTTCTGGTAGGAGATTCTGCAAAGTCTCATGGCTAACCGTATCTGGCTTTTGATAGTCTGTGTTTCAAATAGCCCACTGTTTGGTGACAGGGGGGACTTCCATATCCAATAAACTTAGAATAGTTAGAAAGATGGTAGAAGGAGAGGGAAGAAGGGAAAGAGAACACACACTCTTTGGATGTACCCGCATTTAGGAGGAAGAAGGAAGAATAGCTAAAGAAACTGCCAGGAAGACAGGGAGCCTAGGGTGTCTTGGGGTCACTGAAGCCTCGTAACAAGAGGATTTTTGAAGGTATTTAATGCCACAGAGTAGTTAGGAAGCCTAAAGTTTATTGTGTAGCCACCGAATTTGGTGATGAGACAGGGAAAGACTACCTCCAAAGAGCAATTATAGCTGGTGATGAGGATGCAAAGAGTTAAGAATTATACCGTCCAATGTGATTGTGGGTGGGGAGGCAGTGAAAACAGCAAGTATAGACTAGCTGACAATTTAGGGAGTAGACAGAAAGTAAGAGGCAGGGTGGTACCTTAAGGGAATAGCAGGGTCAGGGGAAATTTGGTGCTTTTTTGAAAGACCAAATGTTTCACCCATATACATGTCTCATCACAAAAGACTGCCTAAATGTAGCTATGCCACGGTTGCTGGGCACTGGGATAATGCATACAGTCAACATTCTGAAATGCCTCTTAAAAGAGCACTTGAATCATAACCTAAATTTTTAGGAGGGGCAGTGATTTTCTTATCCACCATATCTTGATCAAACTTCAGATAACCTTAACCTAATATTTGAAAAGTGAATAGTTTAAAGTCATTTGTTGAATTGTTCTTTTGCTGTAGGGTAATAGCCAAACAGTGACAACCAAACAGAGGATTTTGCAAGCAGAGCACCTCTGCTGGCAGCAGCAACCCAGGGTGGCAGCTGTTCTGAAGGAAAGGCATGGGTTTGACACTGAGGAGGGTGGAGGGAAAGCTCAAAGGGTGAGAATGGTCCCCAAAGTCTTAAACTGTAAGTACAGAATACAGGACAGTACTTTCGGTAATAGGGTAATGGGGCAAAGAACTTCCTGGTGACTTCTGCACACACAAACACACACACACGCGCGCGCGCAAAAACGGCTGGGAGAACAGACAATTCATCCACACTACTACATGTCGGCAGCATAGGCAGAGGCTGGGTATTAGAGGAGTCAGAATCCAGGCTTAGAATCTAGGCAACCAGCCCAATTCCTCAGTAGACAGAGGGACGCTCTCTCTAAGCCAAAAGGAGGCTTTGTTTGGCAAAGCTCATCCGTGGGATGGCTGGGTGGGGGTAGAGAAAGAAGAAACACCTGGCAGGGCATGAAAATGGGAGATGAAGGCTGGTTCTGCCCAATCCAATGGCTTATATCCTTTTCCTTGAACCTACATTAGAAGCCCTGTTATGGGCTGAATTATGTCCCCCCCCCCCCCACCAAAGATGTGAATGTCCTAGCCCCCAACCTGTGAATGTGATCTTATTTGAAAATAGGGGCTTTGCATATGATCAAGCTCAAATGAGGTGATTAGCATTGGGCCTAATCCAATATGGCTGTATCATTACAAAAAGGGGGAATTTAGACCCAGAAACAGACACGCATACAGGGAGAATCCCATGTAAAGATGAAGGCAGAGATTGGGGTGATGTATCTACAGGCCAAGAATGCCAGAGATTGCCAGGAAACTGCCAGAAGCTAGGAGAGGGGCATGGAAGAATTTCTCCTTGACAGCTCTCAGAAGGAATCAACCCTACCAAACTTCGACTTTGGACTTCTAGCTTCCGGAATGGTGAGACAACTGGTTACTGCTGCTTAAGCCACCCACTTGTGGTACTTCATTACAGCAGTCCTAGGAAACTACTATAAATCCTAATGCCAAGATCCCAACTTCATGTGATGCTCAGGATGGCTGAAATGTTCTGGGCTGTAGTTATACTCTCAAGTCAGAAGGCTCTCTCAGGGATTCCTCTTTTTCATGATAGAGACCCTAGAACAAGCAAGAAGGGAAGGGAAAAGAAGGGATATTTGTGAGAAACTGCAGCCTGTCAGGAGATACAGGCACATTAAGTCAGTATTTGCAGATTCAACACAAATTCAACTGGTACTGTACCAGCCATCAGCTGTTAGACTTTGTCATCGTCTCCGGCAACACAAATCTGCAACTTGCTCCTTTAAAGAAATAAACACATTGCTTACAAATCAGCATGTACTATCATCCTGTATTGTGGAGCAGGTGGCTTAGAATGAACTACATACCCTTATAGAGGAAGTGCCTGAATCTCATGCTTATCTCCACCTCCCAAACTGGACTTTTCAAGAGATAGAGAGAACTGGGAACTTAGCAGTTATGGAAAAGTCCTGTGAAATCAAAAGTAAGAAATATGCTCTCAAGGTTAGTGCTTTACTTTGAAGGTCTCTGTACCACTTGCAAGGCTATACACTAAAGATGGGAGCTTTTCCATACAAGTTACTTGCATCCTGATCTTTCTGATTGTCTTTTCCATCATTCTAGACATTGGAGTATGTAGAGCCAGATCTGTAGGGTTAGCCTCAGCAGAACACAATGATAGCAGAATGATAGATTCTTGGTAGAAGAAACTATCCAAGTCATGGCAAAATGAATGCTTACCATTATGTGGGAATCTAAACAAAACAAGACACAGGAATCTCCATATGCATTGGTACCAATTAGAAGTTTTAGACATCTCACTAGGTGCTGCTGTCATAATCACCCTCCAAGGTCTGCAAGGATTCTGGGCACTCAGATGTGAAAGCCAGAAATGCTGAAACTTCCAGCCTGTATGCCGGGAGTCACGTGTCAATGAGCTTCATTGAGTCAAGGTAGTAATCAGGTGTGCCTAAGGGTCAAATCAATCTGAGAGTCACACTACCTGAGTTTTCTCTGAACCTGGTCTGGTCAAAAAGCATCCAGGCATTCCTTTTTTTTTCTTTTGCCAATGAAAATGTTCCACTAACATGTACATACAATATTAAAAATCAGAGCACATGTTTCTTCCAGTGGAAAGAAGACTGACAAGGAACTAGAGGCCTGGATTGTAGTCCTGAGTATAGAACCCTGGGTAAGCCAAACCCTCTTTCCTCATTTGTAAAAGATGGACTTTTTTGATGGATTCCATTTGTACCTAGGAATCTCAAAGGTAACCTATATGTCTAAAGTTTCACAATTTTGTCTTTAACCCCCCAATATTTGTAGGATTGAATAAGTAATACGTGATTTTTCAGCACATTCTGATATTTTCAAGTAATCATTTTAGAAATCAGAAAGAAGAAAATTATTGCTATCACAGTAGAAAACACTCCACATCTCCCTATTATCAATTTGTGACCTAATTTAGCATCTTATTATAAATGATCTAAATTGTTCAGTACACATAATAATCAAATAAACGTCAGTTTGATGGCTATCAGTGGATATAAATTGGGAGTATGGCAAAAGGGGAGGACATAACTACCCAGGTTCTTTGTTTAATTGTTCTTGTAGTTTCAATGGCATTTTTTTTCTTTTTTAGATGGAGTCTCACTCTGTCGCCCAGACTGGAATACAGTGGTTCAATCTCGGCTCACTGCAGCCTCTGCCACCCAGGTTCAAGCTATTCTCCCAAGTAGCTGGGACTACAGGTGTGCGCTACCGTGTCCGGCTAATTTTTGTAGTTTTTAGTAGAGACAGGGTTTCATCATCTTGTTCAGGCTGGTCTTAAACTCCTGACCCTGTGATCCATCTGCCTCAGCCTCCCAAAGTGCTTAGATTACAGGAGTGAGCCACCATGCCTGGCCTCAATGGCATTTTCACAACATTCCTGCCCACAACTTCTGTGTAATTTTCTTAGCTATTGTCGGAATGGTTGCTTTGCTCCATTCTAGACGAGGAAGTATTTCAGGAAGATCAAAACCTCCATTTGTATCTATGAAATCCATGGCAGCATTTTATCTATTATTGTTGTTATTATTATTGAAAATTAAAGGTGCAATATTAAATATTTTCAGTGATGAAAGCTATAGATCTTTTGCCTTCTTACAAAGAGGGCACACAATGTGGCTCTGATTACTAGCCGATTGCATGGGACAGCCAAGGCTTTCAGTGAAAGGAATTTCTGCTGACAAGCTCTTAAAAGGTCGTGTGTTTGGCCCTTAGACCTTGGACATGGTGAACATTTGCCAGGGATCCCAGCCTTGAAAACCCTATGGCCCATAACAAAAGAAGAATCTCCCCGCTTTTACAGGGTCCAACATATGCTGCATGCTTCCCTGTCAGCCTGGCAGCACAAACACGTTCCTTTCATAATGCAGCATACAGAAAGCCTGTAATTATCAGCTGCAGGTAGTGACCACCTGCCCATGGAGTACACAGAAAAAATGTGGAGGAATCTGTATTAAGAATGATCCTTTTGAATTGTTCCTGAGAGGCCCTGCCTTTGAGGGTTTTAGAATAGATATGACTCTTAATCAGCCTCCTTTTGCTTACTGAACAGGTAATTTCAGTCAGAAGGTAATCATACACAGACAATTAAGACTTCAAGAATTTTGCTAACATATTTAGCCAGGGCACACTACTCCATCGAGTTTCACATTACTGTATTTTCTGGGCTAACTGCATCCTACTTTCAAAACAAGAATGCCTTTGTTTGGTATTCATTTTGGCATTTGGTTATGTAGCGGATGCTGGTGCACACTGCGAAGGTCCCCTGTGAGGACCAAGCTACCAGCTTACTCTCACAGCTACCAGGAGCTCTGCCTGGGGAAGACCTGCAGCTGAGTTCCTTCCCAGGATTTGCCTTCAGTCTAAGCAAGCTGCTTTACACAAGGTTATATCC